>NC_060130.1:83057757-84257757 GCF_021461395.2 Schistocerca americana | reverse complement strand
ATAGCACTCATTATTTCATGAGTATAAAGAGCTAGTTGTGTTTCACAATAACGATATTGTGGTGTCACCGCCAGACACCACACTTGCTAGGTGGTAGCCTTTAAATCGGCCGCGGTCCGCTAGTATACGTCGGACCCGCGTGTCGCCAGTCAGTGATTGCAGACCGAGCGCCGCCACACGGCAGGTCTAGAGAGAAGTCCTAGCACTCGCCCCAGTTGTACAGCCGACTTTGCTAGCGATGGTTCACTGACAAATTACGCTCTCATTTGCCGAGACGATAGTTAGCATAGCCTTCAGCTACGTCATTTGCTACGACCTAGCAAGGCGCCATTATCATTTGCTATTAATCTTGTGATGCATGTACCGTCAGACCGATGTTCACCAATTGTGGATTAAAGTTAAGTATTCCAGCAGAAACGTACGTTATTGGCTATATTAATTACCTTGTCCTGTTCCAGACCTCACGCCAGCCTGCGTGAGCTTAAACGCGTGCCTTTCGGCTTCCTGTCCTAGTGGCTTGGCTGTCTTGCCAGGTCACAACAGATATTTTCTGAATACGTGCTGACTGCGTGTCAATAAATCGTTTTCTTCAAGGTAATTCATAATGTGCGAGCACAGTATATGTTCCAAAACCCTACTGCAAATCGACGTTAGTGACATGGGCCTGTAATTCAGCGGATTTCTCCTATTTCCCTTTTTAGGTATTGGTGTGACTTGAGCAATTTTCCCGGTGTTTAGATACGGATCTTTCAGTGAGCGAGCGGTTGTATAAATTGCTAAATATGGAGCCATTGTATCAGCATACTCTGAAGGGAACCTGACTGGTATACAATCTGGACCGGAGGCCTTGCCTTTATTAAGTGATTTAAGCTGCTTTGCTACGCCGAGGATATCTACTCCGATGTTTCTCATATTGGCAGCTTTTCTTGATTGGAATTTGGGAATACTTACTTCGTCTTCTTTGGTGAAGGAGTTTCAGAAAGCCGTGTTTAATAACTCTGCTTTAGTGGCATTGTCATCAGTGACTTCTTCATTGTTATGGCGCAGTGAAGGTATTGATTGCGTCTTGCCACTGTTGTGGTTTATGTATGACCAGAATCTCTTTGGGTTTTCTGCCAAATTCCGAGATAGAGTTTCGTTGTGGAAATTATTAAAAGCGTGTAGCATTGAAATACGCACTATATTTCGAACTTCTGCAAAACTTTGCCAATCTTGGGGATTTTGCGTTCTTTTAAATTTGGCATGCTTTTTTTCGCTGCTTCTTAAACAGCGATCTGACCCGTTTTGTGTACCATGGTGGATCAGTACCATGACTTATTAATTTATGTGGTATATATTTCTCAATTGCCGTCGATACTACCTCTTTGAAATCATTCCACATCTTTTCTACGCTTACGTGATCAGATCGGGAGTGAAGACTGTCTCTTAAAAAGGCGTTAAGAGCATTTTTACCAGATGTTCTTTGCGTTTCTTTTTGATGGTTGTGGGTGTTACGGTATTCAACCTAGCAGCAACTGCCTTGTGGTCGCTAATCCCTGTATTCGTCATGATACTCCCTATTTGACCAGGATTATTTGTTGTTAAGAGGTCAAATATGCTTTCACAACCTTTTGCGCTTCGTGTGGGCTCGTGAACTAATTGTTCAAAATAATTTTCTGAGAAAGCATTCAGTACAATGTCGGATGACGTTTTATGCCCGCCGTTGGCTTTAAACATATAATTTTTCCAGCGTATTGAGAGTAGATTGAAGTCACCACCGACTATAATTGTATGAGTGAGGTACTTATTTGAAATGAGACTCAAATTTTCCTTGAACTGTTCTGCAACTATATCTTCTAAGGGGAGTGGGGGCGATCCAATTAATGGTTTAGTCAGATTGTCAAATATAACCTCTGCCCATACTATTTCGCAGGAACTATCTACTTCAATATCACTACAAGGTAAGCTGTTTCTTACAGCAATAAATTCTCCACCGCTAACTATATTTAATCTATCCTTTCTGAACACTGTTAGGTCGTTTGAAAAAATTTCGCCTGAACTTATTTCCGGCTTTGGCCAGCTTTCCGTACCTATAACTATCTGAGCTTCAGTGCTTTCTATTAGGGCTTGGAGCTCTGGTTCTTTCCCGACACAGGTACGACAATTTACAACTACAATACCGATCGTTTCTACAACTACTTGACTGTGTTTTACCTGCCCCCTTTTAGACGGATGGCGTTCCTGTGGTTTTCTGAGACACTCTAACCTAAAAAGCCGCCCAGTCCCTTCCACACAGCCCCTACTACCCATGTAGCCGCTTCCTGTGTGTAGTGGATTCCTGACCTGTTAAGCGGAAACCGGAAACCCACCACCCGATGGTCAAGGAATTGCAGCGTACACGGTCACAGAACGGCCTGAGCCCCTGATTCAGACCCTCCACTCGACTCTGCGGCAAATGACCACTGTTAGTTCTATCAACGATGCTGCAGATAGTGAGTTCCGCAACAGGTGATGGAGTTTCTACAAGCCGGGGGAAAGACCTATTATGGTGGTGCTGGTAGTTGACCAGAAAGTAACTAAATCGGTAAAATAGCTACTGGTAAGCATCTGGAACGATCTGAATGTGTATATCAGTCTCAGCTTCATTTGCTGGAATCCCCAATAATGCAAACATTAGGGAGTGATAGATCGAGTTATATGTGGCAGGTGAGGAGCCACAAATCCTGTCTACGCACTGCCCACTGCTTTAGCTGGAATACGACATCAAAGTCAACCCACTCTCAAATAGTGCGTGGGGGGCAAGGGGAGTGCGTGTGCTGGAAGCTCTGTGACGATGTTAGATTCACATTATGTCAGTATATTCCAATTGAAAAAGCGTTTATTATCACAGACACTTTGATACTCCAGCCTTATTTGAGCCAGATATCAGTTTACTTGTCATATGTTTCAAACTTATATCCTTGCATTAAGATTGCAAGTGTTCATTCAAACTGTTGGATCTCCAGGTATTGCAAATCTGCTACATTTGTGTGAACTTTTTAACTCAGATATGTCCACAAAACCTTGAACTATTGTCACGTCATAACCACACTAATGTTCGGATCCAAAAGCATGGTCGTCAGTGATGTACAACAGTTAGTGCTGAACACCAACATCAGCCAGAACCGAACTGAATTTGCAGATATAGAGCAGGCTCATCCAAGAATTGCGCCCGGCGGGCGCAAGGCAGTGTGCTTCAGCGCCGCGTCCGCGACCGTGTGTCGCTAGTGTCGACATAGGAGCGAGAGAGAGAGCTGCGGAACGAGTGTGAGAGCGAACAGCACTGCTCTGCGCTGGACTGTTCCGCGGTCAGATCTAACGTAAACAAAATATTCTATTTTAGAATTAATTTTATTTAAGGGATATAGAGTCTCATTCTCACTGTTAGTAGTTACAAGTAAGTATTTTTTATTATACTTCGTGCTACAATTTTTTGTATCCCTTTTCAGAGTTTAGAAATCGGATCCTCAGTTTGCTGTTTCGTACGTTATATTTTTAACTGACCAAGTTTGAAAACGTATTAAAATGGAATTAAGGTTATAAAGCCCTTTAATTCTTACAGTCAACATTGTTAAAGAAGACAATTAACATTTTACACGTTTTTCTTCTTCGAGGAAACGATTTTGTCTAGGCTAGGTACAATATTCCGTGAGACTGCTAACCCCAAAGAATTGGTCAAATTTTTATCGCCAAGGAATGAAGGGTTCTTAGTTTTAGCAAGCTTTAAAAGAGAGAAAAAGCGCTCACAAATATACGTGGAACCAAATATTAAGAGAACTTTGGCCGCGTGCTTGTGCAAAAGAGGTTATTTCTCTCGTGGAAGACAGCTGTAAAAGTCATCCAAAGTTTTACACAGAAGAAAGCGGTCCTTCGGGCGGATATGGCACTGTAGGTCAATCGAAGCACTTGTGAGACGTCCTCTGCCCGAAGGGAAAACGGGCGAACAAATATATCTATCGGCTGGCGTTCGGGCGGTCCGCACGGCCAGCTAAGCGGCACGGATCGCCCACTACAGCAACATACGAATTCGCCCGGGGCGCTGGCCGCGGGCGCTAGCGCCCCAGGGGCACAGTTTGGACGAGCCTGATATAGAGTATTGCTACTTATACAAACATTGCAATCATAATAAATTTGGAGAACATTCCAAAAATGATAAATACTAAATAACAAATAATTGCTGATGGTGGGGTTTTAACTGGTGACACAGCACGACACAGCGTCAACCATTACCCCACAATGCACGCACTACAGCTCGCAGAATTCCTTCACGTCCTGAATAAGGGGTGACCTGCTGTTTCAGAAGTTCTCATTGGAGCCAACTATAGCACTCTGGGTATAGATCGTGTGTTAGGGGGCCCTGGTTCTTTCTCATGTTCTGGTCGTGTTAGTACATCTTCTTCACTATGATAGACCTCAGAGGCAGCCCCTACCATCAAAGCTTCACTATCGTCGAGCAGGTCTTCAGTTTCTTTTCACGAGAAGCCGTCATTGTCGATCTGCACCTGAGGTCTGCAGTAGGGTATAGTATAGCAGATATGGATGATGTCATTATGCTTTCGCCTTCTTGACAGATGGTGGCAATCCTTGACGTCTTATGTGCTGTCCGACAAGCAACAGAGGACACGATATAGCCAAAAGTACCACTTTAGTAACTGTTACGATAGTCCCATTTTCCGCAAATGAGTAAAAATTTGTAGTAAGTGTCTCAGGCAGTATCTTAATGGCCAGTGCTTGGTCTTTATAGCGCTCTTGGTCTTTTTGCTGGGTGCCTTGCTTGTTTGGTAATGGTGATGAGATGTCTCGCGTAGTCATCTTAAATGTTTTCCACTTGAAACGGGAACAGTATACCCATTGTTGTTTCGGCCTTGTGAACGTGGAGCAGAAAGAACTGTGTGACGCCTGTAATCTCTTGTTTCTCTGTGTTATGTGCAAAAGTGACGCTGGGCAGTATTGTATCCCAATCTGCCTGTTCAGCATCAATGTACATCGAGAGCGTATCAGCAAACACCTTGTTAATGTGTTCGATGAGGCGACTCATCTATGAGTCGCCAATTGTCATCCTGTGTGTAATGTCACAATGTGAAATAATCTCTGATACTAGTTTCAAAGATTGTCACACGGGGTGCTCCGAACTTCAAAATGATGTCTACTACATTGAACTCAGCAATTGTTGTAGCACTGCTTTGGTAACAGCGTGACGGGTGAGGTAGTCTGTGATTCTCTTTGTCAACTTCGGGAGCCTCCACAAGATATGGATTCCAATTCGGCGGAATGACGCTTTTGCAAATGGAATTGGTGCTAGATGTCCTGGAGGTAATGGCATCACTTGCTTCCGTTACTGACAATCCTGGCAGTGGCTCGAATAGTGTTTAAAGGATTTGTAGAGACCTGGCCAGTGATACTTGCGTCTGATTCACTCTAAGGTCTTGACAAATTCCAGGTGACCAGATGTTGGAGTATCATGGAAGTACATCGGGGTAGCTGGCCGTAAATAAGCTGGGATGATGAGTAACCCTTTCGATCCCATTGGATCATAGTTCCTCACGTACAGTATCCCATTTATTAAATGGAATTCTAATTTGGTCACAGTCTCCTCCTTCAAGGCTTCTAAAGTTTTAAGCAGTGCAAATTTTTCCCTCTGTTCAGCAGCAGTGTCTTTACTGCAGCGATAACGGGGATTGATCCACCTATAGGATTCATTGAGAGACAGTTGAGGTCTTCTTTTGTGTACCAGTGTGACGATTTACTTCTGAAGCGACCATCTCACTGACCTGAATAGAAGGAACGGTCCCGGGGGCAAAGTGGGCAGGGTTCATTGTACTAGGCCTGGCCACGATGTCTCCGTCGCCAAACAGGATCAGGGTAAATGGCCATAAGAGAATATTCGTGTAGTTATTGACAGAAAAGAAATCCGCCGTTTCCATGACTTGTCTCTGGAAGAAAGAAAAATAAACAAAAAGCTACACTTCTGCAACAAGTATATGCGGCGTCGATAATCCACGGACGCCGCCGCCGTATTTTCATGGCATGTCTTCTTGTAATGTCGTGTAGGTACCGTTATCTGTTCATCTCCTTGTGTGTATGTATCAAATTTATCTCCTGCAATGAATAATCCAGCTACGGGACAGATCGTGGAAGATGCACCACAAGAAGCTCATAAAGTATTGACTGTACTTAGGGTTCTTCACAATAGCACAGCGACGATCGTTTAAATAGTTCCAAAAATCCGTGAGTTCTCTGTCGCCACCTCCAAATAAATAATGAATTGCGTGACCGTTGATCCACGTGACAGGGTTGTGTTTCGTTCTCAGGTAATAAGACGTCGTCCGGGTAGAGTAGAGTGCGGTAATCGACATAAGAGGGTGACATTCGTAAAAAGAGAGCCAAAATTTGACGCACAAAATACCAGATCTTTTCCGCCGGCCCACAATGGAGCCGGTCTTCGTATGTATCCTGGACGTGACAGTTCACACATAAAGGCGAAGCTGCAAGATGGATCCTACGGAGTCTCTCTCGAGTAATTTGTTTTCTGTTCACCGTCAAGTACCAGGTGGAACGTACACCTGAATCGGGCGTTACCGCGTTGACAGTGCGCCGTACTATGTTCCAACGCACGGTGGGACATGTCAGTTCGACGACATTAGGCGACCGGCGGCTAATTAGTGGTCGGTAGATGTCAGTTGCCGTTGGTAATCGAGAGACGGGGAGAACGTCCCGTAGGTAGCTATACTCCCGATAAAACATCCCAAAGTCGCAAAAGTGCATCGGTATTTCGGTAAGTGCCACTGGAGGGTCGAGGGACTATGGTGCCAGAGCCAGTGAGGCTGGTCGGGCATCTTCACCGAAGCTTGAGGTGCATACTAACTTATAGAGATACTGCTCGGTCATGAACACTGACAATGCCAAGTCCGCCTCGTTCTTTAGGAAGAGTATGGGAGTCGTATCGAACCTTAAATATCGTTCCAGCGCTGACAAAGGAACCGAATGGTGCCACGATGCTCCGAGCTATGTGTTTAGGCATCGGTAGTGTTCACGCTATATGCGGAATTCGTGATGTCTGATAGACGTTAACAAATTCGATCCGTAATGAAGGTCCAATGCACGAATACGATGATCCCCAAGTCCAGCCCGGATGTATTGCAAGTGGCTCCGATAATTGATGGTCGTCTTGCGTGGCTAACCAATCCGAGGCTCTGCGAACACCGTGTTCGAAGAGTTAACATCAGATCATCAGCATACGCAGTGCACCTAAAAACCGAGCCACCAGGAGACAAACCCGTGAGGCGGTGTTGCAGCCCGTACAACAAAGGTCTAATGCTAAAGCGTACAGTATTGTCGGTCATGGTCATCCCTGTCGAACAGAGCGGCGAATTTGCAAGGTCTACCGTTGACAAGCACTTTCGATGTTGCGCCAAGTAGGAGACGGAGTGTCACCTCGACAAAAGCACCCGGGTAATGCATATTCTGAAGAATAGCAGTTAAGTACATATTACTGACGTGATCAAATGCTTGACTGAAGTCTATCACAGCCAGAGAACCCGATATGTGACGCACATTAGCGAGGGCAATCAGATCCCTGTAGCGGCACAGGGCGGGGCGGATATTATCCGTCCCACCCATCGATGCCTGATCCACTGATAGGACATGGGATGTCGTACGCCGAATTCGAGCTGCCAGTAGACGTGTGAAGATTTTCATGTCACAGTTCAACAAAGTTAATGGTCGGTAATCTGTAATACGCGAACTTCTGCGAGGTTTACGTATTGGAATGACGATACCTTCCACAAATGCAGCCTGAAGTTGTACCTCTGGTGTCATGAGCTCTTGACATATAGTAGTCCAAGAGGGCACCAATAGTCTCTGGAACTTCCTATAAAACTCCAGGGGTAACCCATCCGGTACTGGTGACTTTTTGGGTGCCCCTCTTCCTATGGCATCCAACACTTCTTCAGTCACCGGCTCTAGCAGTTCCTGTTGGAGTTCTGGGTAAGCATTGCGTGCGTCAAACCAGCGACAGCAGTAATGATCTCTGGGTCAGATCTTTTCTCCGCGTACAGTTGAGAATAATGGGTAAAGTATGCATTGGTTATGTCTCTTTGTGTGACGTGCCGGACGCCATCTTCTGTCGTCACCTCATGGATCAATGTCCAGTGTCTGCGCTTTCTTTCCATGGCTATATGGTACATGGAGGGCCGTTCGTTGGCGATTCCGACAATTTGTCGTATGCGAATGATGGTCCGTTCCAGGTGCTGACGTGTCAACTTCAAAATCTTCGCTTTTGCTCGGTTGACGGTCTTCTGGCGGTCCGGTGATGGGAGCATAACGGAACACTCCCTTAGGATGGCGTAGTAGAACTCTGTAGTGCTGCGCCTCCATGCTGCAGCTTCCCTACCAAAAATCTTAAAGGTACGTCGCAGGCTCGGCTTGGCACAGTCCAGCCACTGCTGTAAAGCAGATGTATATGCTCCTCGTCGTCATGGGCACTGTCTCCATGCGCCGGCCGCGGTGGCCGAGCGGTCCCAGGCGCTTCAGTCCGGAACCGCGCGACTGCTACGGTCGCAGGTTCGAATCCTGCCTCGGGCATGGATGTGTGTGGTGTCCTTAGGTTGATTAGGTTTAAGTGGTTCTAAGTTCTAGGGGACTGATGACCTCAGATGTTAAGTCCCATAGGGCTCAGAGCCATTTGAACCATTTATGTCTCCATGCGTCTCCCACTGCCGCTTGACATTCCGGTGAAGCTAGGTGAGCGGTGTTAAAATTCCACTGACTTTCTCGTCGAAGCGTGAAAGTACAGATGTAAGCAGTGTGGTCAGTAAATGCTGTTGGCCACATTTCGGCTGCCGTGACCGCATCCCTGAGAGAGTGGGTGGTGTATATCCTGTCAATTCTGCTAGACGAATGTTCCATAAAGTGCATGAAACCATGTCTATCAGCATACATGATGTTCCTAGTGTCTACCAAACCTAGCTCACCGAGCGAAGTGGCGCAGTGGTTAGCACGCATTCGGGAGGACGACGGTTCGGTCCCGCGTCGGGCCATCCTGATTTAGGTTTTCCGTGGTTTCCCTAAATCGCTCCAGGCAAATGCTGGGATGGCTCGTTTGAAAGGACATAGCCGACTTTCTTCCCTAATCCGATAAGACCGATGACCTCACTGTTTGGTCTATTCTCCCACACAACCCAACCAAACCGAGCTCGCGAATGACAGCGCCGAGTGCTGGGCGTGGTGAATGCTGAGGAGTTTGGTCCTTGGGAAACCGTGTACAATTAAAATCGCCCCCGATCACCATATCATCCAGCCTGGCTCGGCATAATTGTGTTAATTCCTCAGTAAAGAACAGCGAACGTTGACGCCTCTTGCTGGTACCGGATGGTGCGTAAATATTGACGAGGTATCCCTTGGACTGTAAGCGCCGTGCCCCTGGCATTCGGTAGGTAACGTATATCGGTGGCTATTAACCCTTCTTTGAGAAGTATTGCTACTCCACTGCCCGTATCCGACGCGCTTGATATGCATGTCGTGTATCCGATAATGTCCTGGAAGGCAAGAAAGTATACCTCCTGCAATAAGGCCACGTCAATATCGGCCGTATATAGTGTGTCGCGAGGTAATGATAGCTTCTCGCGCGACCGGATAGTATTGATGTTAATCGTCCCGAATCGATACGACTGTCATTCGCCCTCAAAGGCAGCGGCAGTCATCGGTGTACGCAGTGACGACAGGTTTGGTCACCCCAACGCCACCCTGACGTTTCCATTATCATGCTGTCCGCAGGAGATGGGGAGGTTTATGTAACTTCCCCTCTTCTGTATGTGATGTGCCCGTCAAAGAGTCGTCTTCCACGTCGTCCGCCCACGAGTTACTGGGAGGAGGCTATCGGAGTGGTCCATCGGCTACCAAAGAGGCCCTTGTGACTCCTCGCGGCTGCGACGGTGTTCCACGGCCCCCTCCATCTCCGCACGTGTGTCCAGGAGAAGAAAAGTCCATCGTCTCAGTTCCTAAAGAGTGAGCAGTTTCGGTCGAAGTCTCCGGAGCACGGCCATCCACGACAGTGTCGAAAACAGTACGATCGTTTGCATCTGTCTTCAAGAGACAGTCGTCAGACGGCGTCCGTCGCCGTTTCTTGTGCTTGCGGGGCGAATGCTTCTTCCAGTCGTGCGTCTCCGTATCAGAATGTGAGTGTAGATCCGACTCCTCTGCGCTTCAGAGAGGTAAGCTCGGGTTTGCACGACTCGACATCCATCCGCACGTTGTGCGGTGGCAGTTGCTGTTTGGGTTTTATCTGGTGACCCCATCTGCCTCATCAGTAACGTGTCCGTCTGTCTGCGGTAGTAACCGATCCCGATCCCCACCGCCTGACGTCGCAGGTGCCGCCACTTGTTTGCCAGACGTCGTAGGAGCCGTCACTTGTGCATAAGTAATGGGTAGAATCGATGGAGAAACATGTTGTACCGCTTCTCCTGATGGAATCTGGGAGATCCGCCGCTGCAAGCAATCAGAGCGAACGTGACCCTCCTGTACACATCGTGAGCATGTGCGCGGTTGTCCTTCGTACATAATAATTGCACGACAACCGGCAATGTTTAAATATGAAGGAACATGCTTCGTCAGTTCGATTTTGACCTGTCTTTCTCCGCTGAGTGCGGGATACGTTGTAAAAGTCTGCCACTTCTCAGCCACGGGGCTAATGACAGTCCCGTACGGCTTGAGAGCGGAGATAACGGCCTCGGCGGGTACCTCAAAAGGTAGCTCGAATACCCAAGGGTCCTCATGCCTAGGCCTCCGTTTTCAACGGTAACATCGCCGGTATGTCCATCTCAGCGCCTAAACTGTGGTTTGGCGGCAGCGCCGGTAACCACCTTCGTGCACGCTTCTTCGTTAATCATCTTAATATTGACTACACTGGCCGTGATCGAAAAGTGAATACCAGTTATGTCCTGTGGATCTAGACTTAGTTCATCACGCAAGAAGTTTTCTACTTCATATGCTTGCGGTCTCGGATATTCGGCTTGGAACGTAATCTTGATGGTGTTCTTCCTAAAGGTGTTCGCCATGTTACTACAGTGAGCTTGTAACAAGTGTCCCGCGCTCACTCGAAGTAAACAAACTCGCGTTCGCCACTAGACCGGCGGAACGGCAAACACGCGTCCTCGCCACTCCGTCACATGGATTGAGGTCAGGACTATTGGGGGGCCAATTTTGTCCGTCATTGAAGCGACCCGGAAACCTGAGTGAAATGATCCGCATGTCGAAATGCTCGTGTAAAAACTCCGACACAGTGTTTGCAGTATGTGGCCTTGCTCCACCTTGCATGAACCACTGCGTGTTGAAGGGCAAGGCAGTAGCAAGAAGCTTTGGAATGAAGCTATTGCGAAGCGTGCTCAAATAACGCTCGCTGTTCACAGTTTCTTCAAAGAAAATGGGTCAAATATGTCCGTGACTGGAAATTGCAGCCTACGCTGTAATCCTCGGAGCATAATGTTGTCGTTCGTGAAGCACTTGTGGGTTTTCAGTGGCCCAAAAGCGTACATTTTGTTTGTTAAGCACACCGTCTAAATGAAAATACGCCTCGTCTGAAAACCAAACGTTGTTGAGAGTTTCTTCCCTATCCTCTGCCCACTGAGCAAACAGTAGTCTCTGCTGCTTGTGTTCTTCAGTGAGCTTCTGTGCACAGGTCATCTTGTATGGGTACATATGGAGGTCACTTTTAAGAATGCGTTGAACGGAGCGTCTAGATATCCCCAGTTGCACTGCTGCCTTTCTACACGATTTCCCGGAACTTCTCTGTACAGCAACTCGTACCGCTTCAATATTCTCCGGCGAACAACAGGCTTAGGCCGAGGTCGCTTCGCTTCCAATACTGTTCCTTCCTGTACAAAATTTATCGTACAACCTGTGGACGGTCTTTTTGCAAGGGACCCATCGTGTGTTAAACTGTTGTCGAAAACGCCTATGAGTCACAACAAGGCTTTTCGTTTCATGAAGAAATAACACAATTGCCGATCGTTGCTGTGTCGTCAGTCTTCCATTGTCAGCCATTGCCACTTACTAGTCTCCTAGTGGCAGTATCGTGAATTACACGTCATTTCGGAACTCATTTGTTTTTCCAAGCTCTGCTGGTACTGCTGTAGAGATCCTAGCGGGATGTCTAATGTGCGTCGTAAATTGTGAAAGAAACAATTGGTAACACATTTCGTGCGCCACCCTGTACATTAGAACGGCACCTATATCATAACTGCTAGCGTAGATGTGAAGTTCTGTCTCGGCATTCTCGTCACATTGCTAGGACTGGAGAAGATGCTAGTGCCTCCTTAAGCTCAAGGAAAGGTCTTTCTTGCACCTTGTTCCAGGGCAGTTTTGCGTCTTCTTGCCGTAGTTCTTGCAAGAGATGTGCCTCGGTACAGAAGTCCTTCATAAATTGCTGGCATTAAGATTATATTCCGAGAAAACTTCTCACAATGCAAATCTCCTGAGGAGTCGGAAAAGCTGTAACTGCTCGTAGTTCCTCTGGATCGGGACAGACTCCATCATCATTCACTAGACGCCCCAAGACTATTTTTTTTTCTTGGGCAGCGAAGAGGCAAATATCGGATTCAGGCAGCGACCTGCAGTCTGAACACACTTAAACACAGTTGATCATGTGGTTTAGACGTTCTTCAGATGTCTTCGAAGAACGACAATGTCGCCCAGATAGCAAAGACGCATCGTTCATTTAAGGTGCAACGCAGTCTGCCCGTTGTATGTTTGAAGATGGCTGCAGAATTAGAAAATCTAAACGGCTAACGTCAAATACATAAGTATCATCAGGAGTTACATAGGCTCTCTTTTCACCGTCATCTTCGTCAGCCTCATTTTGCCAGTGGCCAGTATGCATGTCCATAGTTGAGAAATACTGTGCTTCTTTCAAGCAGTCTAGCGTGTCATCAGAGTGCTACAATGGATAAACATCTTCCTCCATGATGTAGCGGAGTCTTGAATAGTTGACGCAGAAATGCCGTGTTCCATCCTTCTTCTTCACAAGAGCCACAGGAGAGTAGCAAGGACACACTGAAGGTTCAATGATGACATCTTGCAGCATCTTGCTGGATTTTCTGTTATTCAGCAGGCGACACCCTATACAGGCGCTAGCCAATAAGTGGATGATCCCCAGTGTTAAAATGGTATTTTCCCATGGGCCACTTGATCTGTCTTTTCTCCACCCAGTAATGGGCCAGAACGGCTAACACTTGCTGATGTTGTTCCTAGGTCAAGGCTAGATCTTACTAGCTGTTCGATAGTACCATCCTCCCTTGCATTGTTTGTAATGGTAGCAGAGCACAAGTCTTCATTGAGGGCACTAAACAGCCCTTCCTGCACTGGTTCGGCAGCCCATATGCATACACATTTAGGGATGAGTGATCACTGATGATAGTTAGTGATCAAAAATTCTCCTTAGCCTGCAGCGCTTGTGATTGTCACTGGCCTGCAGATTTATTTTGTGACCCTGAGTAGCATCTAGCAATCGACAAAAGCTCCACAACTTAGCTGAGCATCTCGAGTGACGACATGAACTAATCTCGGTGATCGCAGCGCGATAACATCATCAAACAATCGCCAATAGCAATCTCTCTTACGTTATCTTGTTGCAATAGCTTTGCCAATGAAGCTTTGGTCTTCGACCGTCTATGACTTGTGATGCCTACAAGAAGGCCCATTCAAGAATAACATTCTGCTAAAACGGCCAACTACAAGGGCCGTATTCTGTCACTTATAGTTATTTTTGCGATGCATCAGTGACCTATAACTTTTAAGTGGGGGATGCCCAGCACTGCTCTTTGGAAAGGTGAACTACATTTTGCCCGTAATTTTGTTCATGCCATAAGAAGACATTACCGTCAGCCCCAATAAAATCAGTCGATTAGAAAATAAAAACCCACAAACACGTTAGAATCCGTATCGTGAGCAAATAAAACTGCAGACAAATACCAGTTAATCTAAGCTCTTTTAAATAAAACATATGCGATGTAGGTATTAAGATACATATTTACGACAAAAGTAACAAAGCTAAATCCGTAGATAAGTATAAATTATTAAATTGTATAATTAATTATATTATGCAGTGTTACTATAATATGTTGCTCCTTGTTTATATTTAAGTTTGCGATGTTTTGGCGTTTACCTGCAGTGCTTTGGCGTTTACCTGCAGTGAGGTGAACAGTTACAGTTAAGACGTAAAAAAGAGACGATCAGAGAAACGATATAGCTTCAAATGTCATTTAATTTGCAAACATAATGAAATAACATACGGCAAAACTCCTGCAATACGCTTCTTAGGGCACCAAATGGAAAACATAACATGCTCTCGTTCTTAACTAACATAGTATCGCAATTAAAAAAATATAATTGTGAAAATTCTTAACGCAAACACAGCGTACTTTTGCTGCGTGATCTATATGTGGCATAAAAGCGTATTGCAGGGATTTTGCCCTATAGCTAAATAATGAAGCCACTGAAGGTATTAGTATGTCAGTCGTCTGGTAATCTCTGAAGTCTTTCCATATCCGAACCCGAGGAATGATTCCAGTACTAGAACAGTCATCTGTTGTGTTGACAACGAGGCGATCAACAACGGAATCCACGAAGCAAACCAAGCGCTACATTTCTCCTCTTCTTGTATGACGTGCTGTTCTGCATTCAGCCAGCGTTCGGCAGTGATGTGTGACAAAAATTCGTACATTACTTCCAGTGCGTCTGGCAGCTTAAATTCGTTAATTTGGACCCAGATCAGTTCTGTTGGGTTCAGGTTACAGTGGCACTGTAGTAAATGTAAAAATGCAGCATTTGTACAGTGTGCTCAGTGCCGTGAAAATTATTGTTTTCCGTTTTTCTACGACGCTTACCGGTATCACTCTGGCTCGTAAGAGACCGCATCTGTGGTATAAAACTATCTTCATAGTGAAAAATAAAGATTTTTTTTGATTCTTCATTTTTGTCTAAAAAAATTAAATTTGTAATGTTTTCTTAATGTAAACATTCATTATCAACGATATTTTATAAAATGTCGATAACTAGGAACTTATATTTATAATGGAAACCGGAATTTTTCGTATGATGTGTAGTTAGAAATAAGAAGACGTGCATTTTTCATAAAAATGATGATTAGTTATGTTAATTAGCATTTCTTTGAAGAAATTTTACATGTAAATACTGTACATATTCGAAATGAAACGAAAAAAAACGAGGAAAAAGAAAAGCCCACAACGGTATTTGAACCAGCGATGCGCAGAATACCAGTTTACTAGTCTTCAATGCTACCAATTAAACCACGTGCAGCCGACATTGTTGACCAAGCGGTTCTGGGCGCTTCAGTCCGGAACCGCGCGACTGCTACGGTCGCAGGTTCGAATCCTGCCTCGGGCATGGATGTGTGTGAAGTCCTTAGGTTAGTTAGGTTTAAGTAGTTCTAAGTTCTAGGGGACTGATGACCTCAGATGTTAAGTCCCATAGTGCTCAGAGCCAAACCACGTGCTTGTTTACAAAAACGCATCAACTTTGTGTACCAAAGCCCTTCAGAAAACTTCAAAATCGATTTTCCCTGTAAACTCGTAAATATCATTGAGAACAACCTGTTTATTACCATTTTTAACGGTGTTCCATGCGCGACAACCAGAGCACAACTAACGTTTACAGAGATTGCGACTGCACACGATTTTTGAAATAAAACTATGTAGCTAAAGTGCGATTAAGAAAATCGTTGATGGCTGTTAATACTTTAGAATATCTTAAAGTTTCATTTACAGTAACGTAGTAACAAGATATCTAATACATAAGTAGGAGCTGCTGCCAAGAGCGTAACAACGCCAGTGTACGTGTGCTACGGCTGCTGACCAGTCATCGCATTTGTGTGTTTACACCAGATTTAACGTCCGGTCACACATTTTCGGGCTCTCGTTTTATAGTTCGACTCCTCTGGCTGGTTCCGTCCGCTCTCTCTCCCGGGAGTAACTGTGGAATCGCAGGACTGATGACCTCGCCGTTTAGTCCCATAACCCCCCGCTCAATTAATCAATCAGTCAACAGGTCTGGGCCGTGTCTGGACCGATAGTCTTACGAGTGACGCGCGTTCCTCTCGGAACAACACATAACCGAGGCTCGACCGCGTTTTTGTTGTTTCTTGTAGTGACTCGGTAATGGTGGTCTGTGTTCCCGATTCCCAAAGCTGTAAATGTGTCCGCTAATTTTCGTAGTAGGGAATTAGGACAGATAATACTTGCATTATGCGAAGAAGAAGAAAAAGAAGCAAGGCAAAAAGAAGAAGAAATATGTGTGTCCACAGTGACTGGGAAATAAGACCAGAACAGGGACAGTTTCGAACATTATTTCCTCACCTCATGGATGATGGGACAAAGTTTTATGAATATTTTAAGATGATGCGGCACACCTTCTGTCAACTTTCAAACAAAGTAGAACCAAATTTGAGAAAAAAACGACATTTTCTGGAGACTATCAGTTTTACCCAAAGAACGCCTGGCTGTTTTTTTAAGGCAGGTTAAAAAACTGTTAAACAGAAGGTAAACAAACGAAGACCTCACGACCTTCTTCTATTAGTCTGTCGACGTCCATTTTTGGAAACAAAACTGTCTTGCACAGCTTACAAAACGATTGTACCGTCGCGTCGTCCGTCACGTGAAAAATTGAACACAAGAAATGCCGCCCAGCACGCTCTCGGCTCACTGACGTTACTGGAACACGGTCCGGTCATGTCTGGGCCGCTACATATATTTTAATGGTCTATTTCGTCTTCCGGGTGACGGCCGATACTCGAATGTGCATATGGCAACTGGCCCTTATTCTTATGATGCACGAAGTATTGCAGCTTCTTGAAGTACCCCAAGTGCTACGCGTACTACAGGAAACATTTTTGCAAATCTTTCGACAGCCACATGCTTTCCGGATCAACACGTGTCATAAAGGGAGACAAGCTACTATACTTCTCACAGTTCCGTATCATATGTATCTGACATGAATGCGCAATAACTACATTAAGAAAGTGAGCCACACAGTGTACGAATTGCACTCTTCGTGTACTGTTGTGCATTTATTGTTTCACGCCTCGAAACCTGTCGCTCATCACTGCAGCACCATCAAAGCCTTGCTCAATCAGTTTTTCCAGATTCAAGTTATAACATAAGAGATGCATTATAATCGTTGTTACGAGTACTTGAGCTGAACCATTTCTACGTATATACATTCAAGAGAATACTCCCTGATAATCGATTTTCCACATGAGTAATCTACGTAAACATGCCGTTAGTTTTTCTTGCTGAGACACAGGTTATCTTCTGTTTGGTCAGCCAGTTCTGTAAAAAACCTGCCTCTTTGACACTTTTAAATCCAAAAAAATTACGTTTTTTTAATTTTATTTTTATTTTATTTTATTTTTTTTGCTACCGAAAATTAATTAGAACATTCCCCTTTAATGTAAACTTTGAATTATTGTTCTACTCGCCCTAGAAGTGGAGTTATTACCATTTTCTCCCACCCCTGCAGAGGAAATGGGCGGCCGCTGAATGCATCTAACACCCTCTCGTGACTTACTGGCGAACTGCTTGTGATTTTCTCGGCCTGTTACGCATACAGCGCCTTATGTTACGCATAAGGGTTGGCTACATTGTTTTCTGTGACAAATGAAGCGCTAAGAGCGCGGAACATCGTCTCTCTCTGCTGTTTACCGTTTCGGCTTCGAAGGCTCAAACAAACTTTGGGTTCAAGTAAGCTCAGTGATGGAAAGACAATAGGGGGTGAGGCAGGCGTACTGATGAGGTGAATGAACGTCTACAGAGATACTATGGGTATGCTGTAAGGCAAAATACTAGTAATGTTAGTGACACGCGAAAAGCAGTGTGGGCAATGTTCCTTCATACTGCCTCTTCCAATGAATACCCTCAACACAGCCTGTGCCCAAAAGATTCCTGGTGCAAATATAATGCAAAAAAGGACTATGATCACAAACATGGTTTGCCAGCAGCTGTGATAAATGCAATAAAACCAATTTTTCATGGCTCAGCACAGCCAGAATTGTTACACAAATGTCTACACGGAAAGACGCAGAATCCTAATGAGAGCGTAAACAATTTGATTTGGAAAGTGATTCCTAAAAGGGTGTTTGTAAGTATAAAAACACTGCACTTTGGCATTTATGATGCAATAGCAACCTACAACCAAGGGAACAGTGTGAAGTGTGAAGTTCTGAAGGCATTAGGATTTACAGCTGGGGTGAACACTGTACGAGCACTAAGAAATATTGACAGAGAAAGGATAAGAGGAGCAGAAAGAAGAGAAAGGCATATGAAGTATGATGGAACAACAGGCCATAAAAGAAGACAGAAGAGGAAGCTTTCGGAGGATGAAGAAGAAGACCCTGATAATCCATCCTATAGTGCAGGAATATGTTGAGAAACTTTGATAGCCATTTCCCGTAAATTAGAATTTTTCGAATATAAGGAACATTTTCTCAAAATCCACTCAAGCTAGAGAGATGAAATTTTTATACAGCACTCCTAGTGGTCAAACTTACATTGTAACACAGCCATTTGGCAATATGTTCAGTAGTTTCATTTCAGTTTAATTATAAAGCAATTATTTGTAAAAAAAATTTGGGTCATTAATAAAAAATTAATTGGAAGGAAACTAGAAAAGATACTCCAAAATCCTTCTGTCATAACTGCAATACTAAACCACTCTATATGTAAAAAAAAAAAATTCAAATTTTTCTATTTGGTAGTTTATTCATAAATGTTCCTCAAACTTAGTGATTTTAACATGGGCAGCATAGGCACCTCCGGCTCCCCTTAAATACTTGTGCACCAATAGCATTACCACATAGCTGAACAACTCCATTTTGAATTCCTGGAGAAGTGTACGTGGCTCTACTATGGATGTTTCGTGCAAGTAAGTGATCCTTAAGAGCCTCAACGCGCGATCGAGCCGAAAACGAAGTAGTGCTCTAAAATTATGATTATTATGTGCGTGGTCATTTATTGCACTTTGTTCAGTATCACGGAATCGTCTCAGGGCAAGTTTCTGTCTTCTACATAGAAGAACTGTTTCCACAATAGCTATTAATCTTTTTATGACCTCTTCAGAAATTTTACCATTTTCCACATTGATGGATTCCATAACATCAAGTGCTTTTCGTTCTGCGACCTTTACAAAATTTTCTGTCTATTCGCCAACGAATGTATGATAGTTATCTGCATGGTGAGCAAAGCTCTCTAAAGCTTTCTTCCAGTTTGTAAAGGGCTTACTGAGAAAGGTTACAAGTTGTTAATGACTACTACCGCCTTGCATTTTTCCAAAGAAGATACCTACTTTACAAAATGCTCCCTGCATGACGTTTGAATATACAAGCTATGAGTGAGTGGCTGGTAGTCCAAGGGTGTTAGAAAGAAAGTTTCTTGCCAGTGACTGGAAACTTGAAAGCATCCAGTGGGCTTGAGGCCCTTTTAATACTCTCAGCTTTCTCTCATCATTAGTTGGAGGATTACCGACGTATCTTCCAATATCGTAATCCATATATGAAACCGGAGACAAATCCACCACGGCTGTACAAGAAAAAATAAAAATAAATAAAATTAATGTTACAACAACACGCATCTGTTCTCGCTGGTATACAACTAGCTATAGGAATGATCGATAAATCACAACATGTTGCCTTATCACAGATGTTTTTCTGTCACTGTTATGTCTGTGACGCACTGCCTGAAATATCTGTGACTCTCACAGGTAGTCCGCATCTCGTGGTCGTGCGGTAGCGTTCTCGCTTCCCACGCCCGGGTTCCCTGGTTCGATTCCCGGCGGGGTCAGGGATTTTCTCTGCCTCGTGATGACTGTGTGTTGTGTGATGTCCTTAGGTTAGTTAGGTTTAAGTAGTCCTAAGTTCTAGGGGACTGATGACCATAGATGTTAAGTCCCATAGTGCTGAGAGCCATTTTTTTCACAGGTAGTACATACCTGTCACCGGGTGGCCTGCGTCAAAAATAATGCCGTCCGTGACGGACTGCAAATACGACAGTCATGCAGGTCCTCCAGTCACATCCAACATCCGTGCAATTTCTGTTTTATTCAGAATATCACCCAAAATAATCTACACGAAACTGACAATACAAATAGCTGTATAGTTCTTCACAAGGAAATAACGAGGCGATACTAGAATAAATATATTGTATGACTTGTTTATATAGGGTGAACATTAATAAAACCGACAAACTGCAGGGACGGATTCCTGACGGCAAATGGAGGAAAAAGGGTCATATGAACATGTGCCCGGAAACGCATCATTGGCACAGTAGATGGCGCTGAGCAAGGAAAGTTTCTCTGACTACGTGCCGTGTGTTTCTTGTGTGTTGCAGGCTGTGTGATCGACTCAGCGTACTGTAAGCAGCAGAATGGTCCGGTATTCGTGTCTGGAACAAGCCGAGATGGTTTTTGTGAACGGTCGAGAGGCAGCACGGCTGTACCAAACCAAGTACCATCACAGACACCGCACGTTCCACTGCTGATAAATCTTGCACTCGTTGCAGGTGATAGGGATAACGGTTGTCATACAGGATACACAGAATCGTACTTCGTCTTACACCATGTTGGCGGGCTACTTGCCTGGTGCTTGTACTAGAGCTTGTCTCAATATTCTAAAGAACCCGATCCTCCAAATCTGGTGTACGCACAGTCTTCCGCGTCGCTGTACGTTCGTCTATTTGCAAGGACTCGTGATCACACGAACCCCCAAAAAGGGTTTTAGATGTGTGATGTGGTTGGTGTCGGTGAGGGTACTTGTTTTGGTACAGCCGTGCTGCCTCGACTGTTTCCATATGCTTGGCCGTACACAAAAACCATCTCGGCCTGTTCCCGACATGAATATCAGTCCATTCTGCTATTTACAGCACGCTGCATCAGTCACACAGCCTGCAGCACACAAAGAACACACGGAACGTGGTCAGAGGAACTTTCATTCGTCGGCGCCATCTACTGTGGCAACACTGCATCTCCGGACACATGTTCATAGGGACTTTTTTTCTTCCATTTCCACTCGTGAATCGGTCCCTACAGTTTGTCGGTTTTATTAATGTTCACTCTCTATAATTTGTATTCACATTTCCATACAAGAATCTAAGTAATTTGTTTAGTTGAGTGTTATTGTCTATGGTTACCTGTTCAATACAGAGAAAGTCTGCTTTCTGTGTTATTCCTTTCTTATTTCAACATCTTATGTGAATGGGCAACATTAAGATTTTGGTGACAGTGGCTTTAAAAATTTTTAATTTGTGACCTTAATGCTGTGTGAATTCAATCGAAATCAAACTTCCGTGCCTTTTACATACAATATACTTTAATTTTCGCTAATTTGTCCTACAAAATCACTTTTTACAGGGAACTTGATAGGAGAACCGAAGCGAAGTCCATAAGAATTCTTTCTGTTTTGTTTAAGTTTAAACTGTGACAAATACTGTGGTATTGTCTACAAGCAGTACGGCCAACATATAATTATAGTCTGTCCAACTTTTCTTGAGGCCTGGGCACCGTAGCTCTGCTCAGGACTCGTCAACAGACTTCGGAAATTTTAGTAACGAGTGACACTTAGTGGTGCTGCAGTGAGCTGCTTATCGTTTGACATTGTGCTGCGGCTTGAATTTAAATGTATTTCAGATTTCATATCCATTAACATAAGTATGATATGTGACCATGAATGTCGTAACGTACTGTCTTGTTGTTGCCGTGCGTGGTTCCCGTCAGTGCGAGTAGTCAGAGCTTATCAGCAGCCGCAAATGCTGTCAGCACTCCCACCGCAACATTTCGCATCCCAGGGCTCCAAAGGTATATACCGTTTCCTCTCCCTGTGCTGCGATGCTCATGCCTCGAGAAACGTTGGATTGATTATAACCTAACTTGCTTGCAAGTTTGTCACACATTCTTCTCAGCCAATAGACAATCAGTATTTTGGTGCAGCGTCCCGTGGCGCAGATAACACGAAGCTGCTACTACACAACCACTCTTCAATATTACTCTTTATAAAATCGGTGTCACATTGTACAGTCTCAGTGACAGTTATAGTTTTAGATAAATACGAAAGAAAACTTCGAAACAAACTCACGATTTCTGTTATAAATTTATACTGGGTTGAGAAAATGTTATTTTAGAAAATTACAAAAACTTTTTTTGTGTGTATGATAGATTCTGTAATTTGAGATTTACACTACCAATGCATGTGCCTCTGATCTATTAAAATTTATGAATATTGGACAAATACGTTTCAAGAGTTTTAAAGTCAGCAGTTGCTAGTGAAGACGCCCAAAACTTGGACAATTCTTACGATAATTGTTGTTGTGGTCTTCAGTCCTGAGACTGGTTTGATGCAACTCTCCATGCTACTCTAACCTGTGCAAGCTCCTTCATCTCCCAGTACCTACTGCAACCTACATCCTTCTGAATCTGCTTAGTGTATTCATCTCTTGGTCTCCCTCTACGATTTTTACCCTCCACACTGCCCTCCAATGCTAAATTTGTGATACCTTGATGCCTCAGGACATGTCCTACCAACCGATCCCTTCTTCTAGTCAAGTTGTGCCACAAACTTCTCTTCTCCCCAATCCTATTCAATACCTCCTCATTAGTTACATGATCTACCCACCTAATCTTCAACATTCTTCTGTAGCACCACATTTCGAAAGCTTCTATTCTCTTCTTGTCCAAACTATTTATTGTCCATGTTTCACTTCCATACATGGCTACACTCCATACAAATACTTTACGATAATTATAAATAAAAAATAGCTATTGAACATTAAAACCAAAGTGTCTCATATAGCCTAACGCAAGGAATCAACAGGAATAAATATCGGCTCGCTACTTCGCTTGTAATTAAAGCCACGAGTGTCCGTATCCGGGACTGATGACCTCAGATGTTAAGTCCCATTGTGCTTAGAGCCATTTGAATAATTTGAGTGTCCGTATCTGTAGTACAAAAATCCGACACTAGGCGGCAGACTGCAACCAAACTGCTAACTCAAAACAAACGACACTATAACGATTCTGCCCAGTATTAAAAAAAATTATTCATTGCAACTGGCAAAATTTGTAAACTACAGATTAAATGAAAAGTTATTGGGGAAAGAAGCTTTTTTTTAACCGCTCCCGCTATATGCAGAGCTATGCAATTGTCTTTTGAAACAAGTTTATGAGGGATGGTCTGTTGTTTGGAAACGAAAACCTAAAAGCTATTTCTGACTTGTCCGTTTGATAGTTTCTTCAAACGAGACTGTTATCAATTAACACACACAGGCAGAACTAAACACGCGACGCCAAAAACTTTCACTGTTGGTTGTTGACTGCCCAAAGCGAAGTGACACATCAGAGTAGCTCGGTTCCGTTGAACGCATAGTGACGGTGGGGGAAGACACCTCGCTTTTGGGCACAGCTGTCGTTTGTGGAATCAAACTCCCACGATTTGTCGCAATGTCAACCAAACGCGGTGCGTGACTACTATTTTGTGGCAAAAAAATGGTTCAAATGGCTCTGAGCACTATGGGATTTAACATCTGTGGTCATCAGTCCCCTAGAACTTAGAACTACTTAAACCTAACTAACCTAAGGACATCACACACATCCATGCCCGAGGCAGAATTCGAACCTGCGACCGTAGCAGTCGCGCGGCTCCGGACCGAGCGCCTAGAACCGCATGGCCACCGCGGCCGGCATTTTGCGGCACTGGGTTTCAAAAATCGAGTATTCGACTAATATTCACCTTTTTCTCTATAAGGCGAGGAGGGGGACCGGACTATCAACACCCCCTCCTCCCCCTCTCCCATCCCCACTTACGTACGTTCGTCCGATACATGTTACTATTGGCTGGATGTATATTCCATTTACAGCTTTCAGCACAGTCGCTTTCATACCACGGAATGTAGTCTTCTTTAGCTGACGACGATAAACGTTAGCCATTACAGAAAAGGTACACCACCAGTCGATCAGTGTCCCGAAGTGTTTTTCGTCGGAGAGGACGTCAGTGAGATTTTCTGACACCTCGGTGATTGTCGTTCGTGGAAGATTTTCATCTGTGGCGGCCTCACCTCTGTAGATGGTCGACTCTCTTAGTTTTTCTGAATTTGGGAGGTAGGCGAGTGGCCGGTGACTGTACGGTGACGAGGATAGGCTAAGTCTTACTGGGGAGTTGGGAAGCGGCCTCGTCCAGGGTAGAACGATGGACTTCGTCCGACAGGTAAACTGTAATCATCTTCAGTTTACTGCCGTTAATAGAGCTACTGCTACGGTCGATGTCTGGTGGTGTAGTAGTTGTCGAAAAGTCGCCTTCTTTCTCTGCAGTAACATATAACGTGTCCAGGGCATTCACAGTGAAAACACAGCAGTGTGTTGTTCTCTGCCCTCCAAATGTCTGTTCTTCTACAGGGTGCTTTTCTTACTGGAGGGGTCGGTTGTAGCTCCATCGGTCGGGTTCTAGGTTGTCGTTTGACTGCTGAGCCATAAGTCCATGCAGGGTGAGCCCATTCTTCGTGATGCGCTCAACTGTTTAAAGATCTAAGCACCTCTTCTTCAACATTCTCTATTGCTCTCGTGATCACTCGGTCGGACAGTTCTGGTTGCCATAAAATGATGTCACTCTTCTATTACTACCTGGTTTATGAGAGGCGAGGTTGTAGTGGTGTTCCACAATTGCTGCAGGGACCACATTCAGGCGTCGGTCATACTTCTGTTGTCAGACCCTTTTTTTTTTTTTTTTTTGTTGCAGTGCCTCGTTACGCTGGCACCACTTGATAAATTTCTCGGTTTTTGTGACGTCCTTTAGCATGAGAGCACGGTACATGTCTTCTGTGACCCATTGCATCAAGTGTGAGATTTTGTCAGCTTCTGTCATAGTCGGATTTACAGTGTGGCATTGAGCCGAAACATTCTGTTCTCTGTCGTTTCCTCACGATGTTGGGCCCTGTGCTTCAGTTTTCTTCCGCTAAGCGGACTTGCTGCTGACTGCCGCAAAACATTTTCTTCAGTTCGGCCAGGAATTTAATCCAGCAGCTGAACTTCTACATCTGTGTCTTACTCCGCAAGCTACCTAACGGTGCAAGGCGGAGGGTACTTCAGGTATCCCCTTCCCTGTTCCACTCGCTAATGGCACTGGGGATGAATGGTTGTCGGTAAGCCTCTGTGTTGGCTGTAATTTCTCGATTTTTGCGAGATATATGTGGGAGGAAGTAAAATGTTGTCCGACTCTTTCTGGAACCTGCTGTCTCGAAATACCAATAGTAAACCTGACCGTGATGCGCAACGCCTCTGTTGTAGCATCTGCCACTGGAGTTTGTTGAGCATCTGTGCAACGCTCTTGCGCTGGCTAAACGATCTTGTGACGAAACGTGCCCCTCTTCGTTGTATCTTCTTTACCTTTTCTATCAGTCCTACTTGGCAAACGGCCCAGAGTAATGAACAGTACTCACGAATCGGCCGAACAAGCGCCTTGTCGTGGATGATTTACATTTCCATAAGATTCTTCCAATGAATCTGCCTGTCGCCTGATTTTCCTGCTATTTGTTTTAGGTGGTCATTCCGCTTAAAGTCGCTATGGATAGTTACTCCTCGATATTTTACAGTAGATACTGTTTCCAACAATTTGTCATCAATAGAGTAGTTATACAGTAGTGGATTTATTTCTCTATGTATCCGCTATACTCATATGTTATATTTATTTACGTTCAGGGTCAACTAATAGAGACTGCTCCATTCAGCAACCTTCTGTAGGTCACGTTGCAAATCGATACTGTCTTCTGTCGTTGCTACTTTCTTATAGACAACCGCATCATCTGCGAACAGTCTCAAAGAGTTTCTGATGCTTTCTACTATATCATTTGTATACGTTTTAAACGGTAATGGTCCTATCACACTCGCTTGGGGTACGCCGGAAATTGCCTTTAAATCTGTCGGTTTTGTTCCGTTGAAAGCGACATGTTGAGGTCTTTCTGTAGGGAAATCTTGTTATCCAGTCGCAGATCTCTTACGATACTCAGTAATCTCGTTTTTCTCCCACTAAACGGCAGTGTGGGACGGTGTCAAACGCCTTCCTAAAGTCAAGGAACACGGCATCAGCCTAAGCGCCCTTCCCTACAGCGCCATGGATCTCGTGGTGGAATACAGCGAGCTGAGTTTCGCGATCTGTTTGCAGTACATGTTGATTTTATAGAGGAGATTATACTTCTCGAAAAGCGTCAAATACGTGAACACAAAGCATGCTCCATAATTCTACTACAGATTGTTGACATCAACACTATAGGCCGACAATTATGTGCATCTGTCCTACGATTCTTCTTGAAATCTGGAATGACATGCGCTTTTTTCTATTCGCTAGGGATCCTTCGTTGCTCCAGTGATCTACAATAAACTGCTGCTAGAAGGGAAATAAGTTCTTTCACATAATCTTTGTACAGTCTTATAGGTATGTCATCTGGTCTTGATGCCTTTCCACTACTAAGCAATTGTAGTTGCTTTTCTATTCCGCGATCAGTTACCTCAATATCTGCCATTTCTACTTTCTTACGATGATTGAAAGGAGGGATCGTGTTACAAGTTCCGCGTTGAAACAGTTTCGGAAGACCGAATTCAGTATTTCAGCCCTCTCTGTTATCTTCGTTCCGTTGCCAGAATGGTCTCACTGACTGAACGAATAGAGGATTTAGAACCGCTTACTGATTTTACGTACTAAAATCTCTTAGGGTTTTATTCACATTGGTTGTCAAAATTTTACTTTCAAAGTCACTGAACGCTTGTCTCATTGCTTTCCTTACACCCATTTTCGCTTCGTTAGTTAGGTATGCTCTGACTTCGCTTGAATTTGTGATGCTCTCTTTGTTTACGCAGTAGTTCTCTAACACTGCTATTAAACCACGGCGAGTCTTTCCCATCCCTTGAAGACCTTGCTGGGAACATACTTGTCTAAAGCATATTGAATGATGCTTCTGAATTTTTCCCGTTTGTGCTCCACATCTTCGTCCTCAGCACTGAATAGTTGATGTTGACTACTTACATACTCTGCAGTTTGTCTCCTATCACTGTTGCTAAGCAAAAATATTTTCCTACCTTTCTTAACAATTCGTGTAAAACCCGTGGTTATAGATGCGATCACAGCCATATGATCACTGCTACGCTCCTCTACGTTAACTGATTCAATAAGTTCAGGTCTGTTTGTTGCTAGGAAGTCTAAGACGTTACCTTCACTAGTTGGTTCTCTGATTTTCTGCTCGAACTAATTTTCGGACATGACATTCAAAATAACCACACACGAATCCCTTAGCACCAGTGTTGATAGCAAATAATCTGAACTTAGGATTTCGTTGCTGTTCACTTTTGGTTTCAACCAACTTTCTGTTCTAATACTATCCGAGCATTATAACCTTCATTTAGCGATACTAATTCTGGAACCTTTCCTTGCACGTTCCTACAGTTTACTTGTATTAACCTTTTCTGTAACCGGTCTGCGAGGACGAGCACAAACCAGATGACCGCAATCAACCCTCGGTACGATGCTACAAATAGTCAGCTTTGGCTGCACCCCGTGTGCGATGCTAGTTGTTTTTTCACCAAATCAGCCATCCGCCGACAGGAACCGAGAACCGAGGATGGCCTCAGAACCCAGGCGCTAGGCGTCATTAGTGTCAACTTGTGTCCCTTTTCCTCCCTGAGGGGCTTCATTACCTGCATAAGTTGGAGTTTCCAATGACTAGGATACCCGCCCTCTGCACTTATCCGGACTGGGCAGGAAAATCGGCCGCTGGTACATCGGGAGACACGTCCCGTTGTGGCTCAGAAGTATTATCGACACAGGTTAGCACCTCGTACCTGTTGTTAAGGTATACGGAGGCAGCCGTGAGGCGCATTCCCCTTTCGCCTTTTGCCCAATGACACGCGCACGAACACACCACTGTGCGCCACTCACTCACTCTCAAGTTAAGATATTGTGTATCAGAAGACGCAGGGAAAACGTACCAACCAGGGCGTTCCATTGGCACTGAGGGTGTCGCAGGTCTCGCAACCGGCGCCCTCATGTCACCACAGCCAGAAGCCTAAGTGAAGCGCTCAACCTGGTATATAAACACTAACTGAACGCAGTTGCACAGCAAAAAATGGCTCTGAGCACTATGGGACTTAACAGCTGTGGTCATCAGTCCCCTAGAACTTAGAACTACTTAAACCTAACTAACCTAAGGACATCACACACATCCATGCCCGAGGCAGGATTCGAACCTGCGACCGTAGCAATCGCGCGGTTCCGGACTGAAGCGCCTAGAACCGCTCGGCCACCGTGGCCGGCCCACCTCAAGAGTTAGAAGTTGGGTGAAATGGGGTGGTGATCAGATTCTGGATACCATTGTGAATGCAAAAGTTTTCAAACTCCCAAGACACAAATTGGCAATCATTATCAGACACAAAGGTCGTGGGTTATCCCTCAGAGGCAAAACTGACCAGCAATCATTGACAGTGGCAGTCAATGGTGTGGAGGACAGATTGGCGGCGTACAGGAAATTTGATAAGGCATCAGCCACCGACAACTACGTGCTGCCCAAAAATGGGCCAGTGAAATCAACATACACTCTGTCCTGTGGGTGCTCTGGGACTGGCCATGGCCATGGGGAAAACTGGCACAGAGCCTTCAAGCATGCACTAGATGTCTGACATTGTGATCGATTGCTGGCCAGTAGATGTGACGCACCAGTACCTTCGTAGGAGTCGTATCCCAGTGCAACACATGCAACAACTGGAGTATGTGAGGAGACAGTGCTGGGGGACCAACACATAACAGTTTTGCTCCTCTGTGGCATACAAGACCCCCGGACAACATTGAGTTGATCACAGTGAAGAAAAAAATATATGCCATGCAAGATACACACACAAATAGACAAACTCGGGCAAACCCACGTAGACAGCCAAAACGAAATCCCAGAAAAGTGGTTAGGCGGCCATGTCAGTCACGACCTTTTGCAGTGTCAATGGAAAATCCAACAAGGTCTGCTGCACGGTATTGTCCAATGCGACCACGAAAGCCTCCTGCTGGTCAAACCCTGGATTGGATCCTACCAGCAGCTGTGATAGCGCATCAGCATTTGCCTGCGGGGCGGTGGAGCAGTAGTGAATGTCATATCAATAATTACTGAGAAAGAGAGCCAACATCTGCAGTTGGTGGACAGTTGTATCTGGCAGCTTGGAAAGAGGGCCAAATAAGGAAACCTGCAACTTGTGGTTGCTGATGTGTGTGGAGGGGGTGATGTGGAGAAAATGTGAAATTCTTTAAGTCTGAAAACAATAGCCAGCACCTCCTCCACCTGTGAATAGCTGTGCTGTGATGCAGAAAATGTCTCTGATGTGTAAGTGATGGGCTGCTCTGTGTCATCTGTGTTCTGATGGGACAGAACGGTACCATACTGGTAGGTGTCACAGGCCAGAGTTAAAGGTTTACCTGACATAAAAGAAGCCAAAAAGGGAGCAGAGCACAAACACTACTTGAGAGACTGAAAAGCTTGTTGACAAACTGCAGACTAGACAAACTTAATGCCCTTGTCTTGGATTCTGGCAGGGTGACGATGTCTTTGGTATGATTGTCTGTAAGGACAGGGCCATCTTTGCTAAGCACACTTCCCAGGAGTGCACCTCTGGGGAGAGAAAACTCTGCTCTTCCAGCTTGCGTCCAAGGCCATTCTCCAGAAGGTGTTGGGAAACCTTTGTACATTTTGTAAATGCTTCTCTCATAAAGAGCACTTAACCCAGATGTCAAGTTATTTTACTCAACAGAGGAAGTCCTGAATCTCCATATACTGCTGATAAATTCGTGGCCCAGATGAGATTCCAAATGGCAAGAGATTAAATGGGGTACACTCAAAATGACACATGAGAGACACTGCAAATAGGTGATCCAGACAGCATATGACTGCCTGGGTTTGTTGTGGTGCTGGTTAAACATCAACCGTGCTGCCACCGCTTTGGTTTGATGTCTGTAATACTGCATAAGCAACCGACAAAGTTTGTCAAGGGGAGTATCTTGTTCTCAGTGGAGGACTTAAAATTTTGAGCAACTCCACATAACCCGGCACTGCTATACAATAACAACGTGGCTTTATCCACTTTATCAACAATATACCTTACCTGGCAGTGCAGCAGGAACTGGCACAGTTAATTTTCTCATCTTTCTCCATAGACACACTGAAACCAGGGTTGGGCAGAAAACCACACAGTGGGCACCTGACCTGCCAGTAGTGTAGCATGGGCATGAAGCAATTCCACGTTCTGGTTTAGCAGTGCCTGCATCTGCGCATGATGCTGCTGCTCCTTCTATAGGCCCAACTGTTCCTGCCAGCATTGCAGAAATGCAGGTTCATGGTGACCCAGAATTAACCCTATGGAAAGGAAGGAAGGAAAATAGTGTCACATGTGTAACAAGATCCTCCGTTACCACTGTAATATCTGCGCAGGTGTGACAGTACCACTAAACAACACTGTCAGTACAAGGCACTGTACGGGCTGACAGTGCCTTGACAACAAACTGGGGAACAGAACCTTGCAAGAAGAAATGAAAAGTCACCATGTGAAGCAATGTATGGGAAATCAGAAAGTTCTAAGCCACATAGAGACCTGCTCGGGGATGAACACAACAACAGCAGGCATGGGTGGCTGAGTAATGAGCACACGGCTTGAGGCGCAAGGTAAGGTTCGTAGTGGTAGAACTGAGAATTATAGCTGCCCCATCTGGCTTGTTGTTGACTATAGATACACATTTCTGTCAGAGTGGGTCTGCTCATAAAAATGCGTCACACGCGGCCCCCCTCCTTCCGTAGCAGTTGTCTGCACTAGTCCACTGCCCTACTCACACCAGAACATCTGCCTCCATCGTGATGTTGGTTATTGGGGATACTGAACTCTGGACTTGGTTAAACCAGCAGCAGCTGTAATATACACTCTGTGATGAAGCAGATTAATAAGTTTATGACTTTTGTGGATCAGAGCCCACACTAAACTTTTAACTGTTATTACAACTATTTGGGTAAGTTAGCAAATCATGGCAGAAGACAAGGCACAACACCTCCAATAGGGTCATGTATATTAATTCAATGTGCTGTTCAAATGAATCTTTCGATCATGATAACTTAACTTCACTTTCTTTGTAGTGACTGAACCTCTCTCATAACTTATTTTCCTGGTGTATATAGGGTGTTCTAAGAGGAGTGGTTGACTTCAGAGATATAACAGGAATTATTATTCGATGCAAAAAAAGTCTAGTAAACATTGTTATGGCTGTGCCCTCCTGTAATGTTTTGTGGATCCTGGCTGGTTGAGGAGAGTGTGGTATGATAGGTGGGTGGCGGGTTTCCTCTCACTACAACGCAAAATGCGTACATGGTTAAAATACACTTTATTACAGGAACCAATTGAGTACTTAACTTCAGTTCTGTCCAATTTGAAGTTCTGTGCTTAACGGTGATCAGTTATATGTACTAATTCTTGAATCTTGTCTGTGTCCATATCACAACGATATAAAATGACTAATGTTCCCTCACAATTAGCTAAGGTGCAAGGCGACGACTATCACTGTGGAAGACTAGAGCACAGTACATATTGAGGTGCTGTGCAAACTGAGTCCCGATGCGATGTATTGAGGTACAGAGATTGAGATTGACACAGCTTGGTCTGCAGCAGTGGCCTATATGCACGCTGCCCAGGGGGCATTATCGGTGTGTAGCCTGGGGGTGTGTCTTGGTCCTCTCTTGTCATAGGCACATAGGCATGCTTAGTTCAGTGCCTGCTATACAATGTTTCCTAGTACTGACTGGTGTGCTGGCAAAGGCGTATGCCAACATAAATGTGGGCTCTAAAATGCATACCTTAGCTCACAGCTCTTAAGGTACACATTTTAGAGCCCATGCTTACTAGACTTTTTGCTTCAGGTGGTTGTTCCTGTCATATTCCTGAATAATGACCATTTTTCCAGGGACACCCTGTGTTTTATTCCAGCTGCAAGCCTAAGCTATTTTTCTTAGATCTCATTCTTAGAGTTTTATTGTTAGTTTGATGTCACACCTTTTCAATTTACAAGAACACTATTAGTTCACTGTTCTAGGTTATGTTTCATAAATAAACATTTAATATAAATTTGTATCAAGTGTAATTGAAGTATACCTTCAGTTTCAAAGCCCTAAACTTAGTGTTATGGATAATATGTCAGGGGGATACTTCATTTATTGAAAGGAATATTCTCTTGAATTTTATAGTTTAATTGTGTATTTTTTTCTATTAGATTCCTGAATGAATGCATGGATATTGCTGCATCTATAAGAGTGAGGCTGCTGCCATGGCTTCATGCTCTCTTTATCCCTCAAACCTCTTTGCCTAGGTGTGATGAATATATGATTAGGTCAGAGACATCTCCTCAAAACCTGTGTAATAACTTAAATCCAATGAATTAGTTAGCCTGGTTTTTGATAGTGCTGTTGAATAAGATCTGAAAAAATGTTTCACTTCTGTTGTGTACCGAAAGATGTAATAACTTCTCTGAGCAGTGTAAATACATCTTTTTTGAGAACACATCTAACTGAAGGTTGTAGAATACTGAGAGTATGACTGTTAATTTTTAACTGCTAATTGTAATGCCAATTTTTTATGGGAAGATTTATTTTGAATTCTAATTCTGTTGCAGGAAATGAGATACAAAGAATTTTTTATGGCTCCTATTCAAGATATGCAGTTGAAAAAGGATCTGATATGACAGAGAAAACATGTGGTGTGATTGGTCAGCCAACTCATGTGACACATCCACATCTGCTAAAAAAAGGAGAGGTAAGCACAGATGTTTGCCTCAAATTCCAGTACTTGTACAAGCAAACCCACTGGACAAAATATTAGGCACCCCCTTAAAAGATCACACTGGTTGGTTTGGAATGCTGTAGATGGTGTACTACTGGTACCAGATGGTCATGTGACCCTCTGCCTTTCACATAAGTCATGGCAGTGAAGCGGTGTGTTATTACCAGTCGGTTGTATGAAAGTAGTGCTGTAAGATGGATTCCCATGGGGATGTGACAGAATGGCAAAAAGGAGTTCTCATATTTGGACATGCCCATGACCACGCATGAGTGAAGTTGCCCAATTTGTTGATATATTAGTGAGAACTGTCCAACACCTGCAAGTAATGTGAACCACTAACAGCCATGCAACGTGACATAAGAACTGTGATCATAAATAGATCCTAACTGGCAGGGAGCAAAGATGACTGTTACATCTTGCCACTGATAGTTGGTTTCAAACCTGTCAGGAATTGCTGCTGTCATTGCAGAACCATTTCAACTATTTTCTGAATAAATGTCACAAAGGGTGCATGTGATAGATAATGGAAGTTGGTTGCCTTGCAAAAGGCCATAGCTCACATCCGTACATAGAGCTACATGACTTCAGTTTGCTGAACAACTCAGAAACTGCTCAGTATCAGACTGGGGGCATGTAGTGTGTGGTCCAATGAGTCACAGTTCTTCCTTTTTTCAAACAGTGCGAGGTGTCTAGTACACCGAGCACTGACTAGAGTGTTTAACCTACAGTGTGTGGGGTTGTAGTTAACCTGTAATACTTTTTGTAATGTTCTGTGGTGTTTTTTGTTTCATGACTAGGGCCCAATAATTAAGATCACCATGAACATGACTAATATATTTATTCTAACTTTCTCATTGACCAGTTGTTGCTGTGTCATCTACATCTTCCTGAAGAGTATGCTGTGTACACTCAAGCACCCTGTTTTACCTCGAATGTCTGCTTAATCTCCCAATCTTATTACCATCAAAAATCTGTGGCACTATTTGAAACAGCAGAAGGTGACACACAGTAATCAACATCCTCATAATTTGTTTGCGCTTTGGGGTGTAATCACGAGTGAGTGGCCTTATCTGTATATGACATACCTGAAGAAACTTGTGGACTCTTTTTCTTTGCTGAAGCTATATCTACATCTCCATCTACATACATACTCTGAAAGTCAGCGTATGGTGCATGGTGGAGGGTACCCCGTATCACTATTAGTCATTTCCTCTTCTGTTCCACTCACAAATAAAGTGAGAGAAAAACAACTGTCTGTATGCCTCCCTATGAGGACTAATCTCTCTAACCTTATCTTCACCTTACATGACATGTTGGTGACAGTAGAACCATTCTACAGTCAGCCTCAAATGCCAGTTCTCTAAATTTTCTTGAAAGTGGTCCTCAAAAAGAACATAGCTTTGCCTCCAGTGATTCCCATTTGAGTTCCTGAACCATCTCTCTAATACTTGCATGTTGTTTGAACCTACTGGTAACTAGCAGCCTGCCTCTGAATTGCTTCAGTGTCTTCCTTTAATCTGATCTGGTGCGGATCCCAAACACTCGAACAGTACTCAACAATGGATCACACTAGTGTTGTGTATGTGATCACATTTACAGATGAACCACACTTTCTTAAAAATTTTCCAATAAATCAAGGTCAGCCATTTGCCTTCCCTACTACAATCCTTACCTACTCGTTCCATTTCATATTGGTTTGCAACATTACACTTAGATATTTAATCGATGTGATTGTTTCAAGTAGCACACTACTACTGGTATACTTGAACATTGTGGGTTTGTTTTTCCTACTCATCTGTATTACCTTGCATTTTTTTGCATTTAGAACTGCTGCCATTCGTCACACCAACGAGAAATTTTGTGTAAGTCATCTTGTATCCTCCTGCAGTCACCCAATAATGACGCCTTCCCATACACCATAGCACTATCAGCAAACAACCACAGATTGCTGCCCACCCTATCATTTGTGGATATAAAGAAAAACAGTGGTCCTATCACACTCCCCTGGGACACTTCTGATGATACACTTGTCTCTGATAATGAACACTCACTGTCGAGGACAACATATTGGGTTCTGTTCAATGCTATAGGTGGTGATAATTCTTTGTCTGATATGCTTATTTCAGAAGCTACCATAAGTCATGTTGCAAACTCTGATATAGTTTGAACAGTAATTGGATGTTTTATGAAAGATATGAGTTACTTAGCATTCTACACGAGTCACATTTGCCCCCCCCCCCCTTTTTTTAAAAAGAATATGGTATTATTTATTAGGTCTGTGAAGTACATTGTAGTCCACGGGATATCCCAGTTTTAATCTGATGTAATCCTCTGCCAACATTATGACAATGACTGTTATTATTGGTAGGTCTGAAATTTAGTATGGCTCTTATGAATTGTTGAATGGAGGCAGTGTCACCTGCTACACATTCTCGAAGAATGTAATTTATATTATCTCAGAAATACAAAGTTGCATGATCTAGCTGATATTAAAAAAAAAGTAATGACTTGAATGAAATATTTTATGCATCACCAGCTTTGGACATATTTCCAGAGAGGAAAGATATACCTGAATTAAGTAGTGTTATAAGAAATGTGACTGGAGATATTAACAACTTATGTTTTTAATGTTTTGGTTTTTCAAAATTTATGTCTCATCATGATTGTGATAATATACTTAATGAATCACAGGTTGAAATTTTGAAGGATTTCTTGACTTAATAATCCATTTACAAATGCAGTCTACAAGTGGTACAAGAATTAGAAGTGTAAATTGTAATGTAATAGCAAGTAATACTTTTTTGTGAATTGTGCAGTTGCTTTGATTATGTGAAACAATATGTTTTCTTAAGAAATTTGAGGTTCTAGGCTCGGGTTGTGTGGCAGGCATCTCATTTGAATCTTGTTTAACATTAAGAGCATGGATAGAAAGAGAGAAACTTTACTATTAAGGTAGGTCATATTCTGCAGTGGAATATAAAAGGGTGCATGACACATTTGAAGGAAGTGAAACGTCTAGCAAAGGGAAGTCCTTGTGTTTATATTCTGAAGAGATACATTCCAGATTTATGACCCCTATATGCCAAGGATTTATAGCCTTCACAAAAATGCAATAAGGAGAAAGATAATTGGTTAGTTGCTGTCTTTATTAATGACATATACCACAGTAAAACTCTTTCCCTTGCAGCCAATATCCAAGCACTTGACTGTTGCTGTACATATGATGTGCAGGGTAACCTAGTATGTCCATTCATCCCATTTTTTCCAGAACAGTCTGTTTTTTTCCCAAAATATCCTACTGTCCTGAAAGGTTTTTTGGGGATGCTCAGATATCTCACTTTTTGTTTATTCCACGTGGATAAAGTACTTGCACTACCAGATGTTTGAAATTTTTGGAAATTTGTGTTAAGGTCTTATGGAACCAAATTGCTGAGGCCATCGGTCCATCCAGATGTTTGATTTCCAATTTACTGTGGATTGCGCAAGTAAATATGCTAGGAAATGCCACTTGTACAACTTGCTCTATAATCTTTGTTTATTTATGTTAATGTTTTGCACTGTTGGTAGTACTGATTCATGTTCACTCTTTCATCCTGCCAAAATGAAAGCGTAATTTTAACAGCAGTATAAAAAGTGAGTTGAGTTTTCTTACTGTCAGGACAGAAACTGCAGAAAGTATGTTGTGCAAATCAAACATCCCTACTGCATGTATGATGGAAGATTTGGCATTGTGAATCATGTTAAGATGAAGAAACATCGCTTGAGTGTTCAAACAGAAATCGACATCTTGATAAAGTACATAAAAGTGAGAAGTATGGTGACAATGCAGCAGAATAATTGTAAAACATCATTTGGTATCATCTCAGTGTATGACGCAAAGGTGAACTTGTATGTTCATTAAATTTTGTCAATACATTTGTCCCCATTTTTCTCCTTAATTATCCTAGGTTTTTTTCAAAACTTTAAGAAAGTCCCATTTTCTTAATAAAAATGAAACTGGACACCCTAGGGTAACCAGTTACCAGCAGTGATGCTGGCACCAAGCTAATTGCATAGTTCTCCTGAGCATTTCTCCTTGCATATGTTATAATACATGGAACATGTTACATAGATGTTCTACAACTTGCCTCTGGGCTGATGCTACAGAGAACCCCACTGCTGCAGATTCTCTCTTATTAATGATTCTCTTCTCTCATGACAGACACCAAGTGGGAAATGATGATTGGTACATATGTCAGTGGCCTGTTGGTATTTGGATACAGATAGAATACCACATGAAAAAATAAATGCATAAATGGGTTATCAGCAAAGTGAACTGGATAAATGTACAGCAAACTGACTGTGCTTCGACACAAACCTAGTGTCTAAGAATTGATCATGTTACTATGATCCACTAGTGGTTCCATTTTACACTTCTCAGGGAAATATTAGAGGCAGCCTTCTCGATGGTGTAGTGAAGAGGACTACCCTGTATTCAGTCAGCTGATTGGTGCATTTGTTCCTTTAGGTTAAGGTACCATAATGCTCCATAGTGTGTGGCAACTGTGTTGCACTTGGAAATTCAGACACTGACTGACTTCAGAGAACTGCATAGCCTTTTGAATACTGAGTAAAAGATATCGTATTTGGGAAACCATCAACAAGATTTCAGGGACAGGTGGGAGGTGCTGCTTAAACTGCTGACTTTAGACTAGCCCAGGAGATATTGCCCAGACAATAGTGGCACACTGGCAGCCAGATGAAGTTGACTTCTGTCTATTCTCCATGCAGGAGTTCTATTTTACAATTTCTGGAGCCTTGTCACTACACCAGATAATTATAAAATTCATTATGCAGTGTAGATTTTCATAAAAAGCTATATTAATTGAAAGAATATAGGAAATACATTAATTTGCAGGCAGGCACAATTAAAAGACACTAAATATTTTGGCCACAGCCTTCGTCACTAAAAGAGAGACACACACCATTCATACACACAAGTAAGCACACATCATGCACACGTGACCACAAACTCCAGCATCTCAGGCTGGAATGCAACTATTATGTGGGATGCAAGCAGTAATCTGGAGGGGACAGGATGGGAAGGAATAGTTGTGTGTGGGTGGGGAGTGAGACGAAACACTGTCTGGTGGAATGTGCATGGCCTAGAATGACAACAGGCGCAGCGTCAGGAGGTTGTGGGGCAGGGAGGTGGGGAAAAAAGGAGCAAAGAAGGAGAGGGATGGGGAAAAAAGGTGGATGTGTTGGCAGAGGGTGTCAAATAAACAGGTTGGGAGATAAGAATGGGGAGGAGATCAAAGGACAAACAGAGTGGAAACTGTTGGGTGGAGGGTTTGGGGACATATGTTACCATAGGTTGAGGCCGGAATAATTATGGGAGCGAAGAATGTGTAGTAACGATAACTCCCATTTGCACGGTTCAGAAAATCTAGGGCAGAGGGAGTTTCCTATATTAATCCTATATTAATCTAACTTGATCTTTGTAATGTAGTGAAGGAGATAGGATACTTTTCCAACTAATGGAAAGAAGCAGTTTTAATTACACAATTTAAACCTAGGGTGGATAATTAACTACCATAATATGGCCCCTCTAGCTGTATAGGAAAGATATTTGATTCAATAAGTAACCACTATCATGTCTGTGCCTATAATCCAGGCAGCTCTGTAGTCACATGAAACAATTTACTCACTGCAGGTAATCTGAACCATTGATGGCAGCCATACAAAAGGCTTTAATGAAGAGACACAACTGATTAGGTTTTTTTTCTACCATGAGAAGGTGCCTGATACTACTTGGACCATAATATCTCCTCATAACTTCATTCATGGAGATTCTGGGGACATCTTACTATTTTTATACTGTTTTATCTCCCATCATATTAATGTAAATACTGAGCTATTGATACCCTATCAAACCAATTTGCATGGCACCCTCAAGTCAGTTGGGGCTTACAAATGACAGGCTGGGGTAAAAGAAAGAAGAAATGTTCTTTTAGGTCTCAATTATGAAAACTCTTTTTAAACATTCATATTTGTAATCCTCTAGAATTTAGAGTTAGGCATGTCACTTGCAGGTCTAAAGATTTGGTGAGGCTCCTGGGCGTTCTATGATGTTTCAGAACATTTTTTTACTGCCAGCTTGGTTATGTGTACAAAGTATATGAGCCAGTCTTGGTGGGATGTAGTCCACCCTAAGAGAACTGTGATGACCAACAGGACTTTTAGGACCAGCTATAGTCCTCTACTCCTTGCACTGCCCAGTCAGGCACCAGTTAATATGAGATCCATCTTCATGATGTGACAAATGTATAAAATATACTGTTTAATCCAGACAAATATATACCATAGCTGGTTTCATGCTGTGTTGGGCTGTGATGGTCTTTTCTCAGGCTACCAGTGAATGTAATGAACTGCACTGTTTTGAGAATTTGGGTTACTGCTAAACGTTAATGGTTATTGATAGCAGATCATAAGTCCTATCAGACATCTGAGCAAATATTCTCCAGATTGTCCACAATAAACAGTTTCCATTAGTAGGACCTAGTTTCATAACCATTACGCATTTAAGAACTGAATAGTATTACGGGCATAATATGTAATCACGAATGGTGCAATCACTGATAAAGAAGAGAATGCTTTCGTGTAAAGGAAAAAAAATTGTATTGATCAGAACACTGTAAAATTGCCACACAGTCATGGTACATGTTACAACATTATATCAGTAATAATTACACACATTGATTAATGTCTGTAATGTATATGCATAAGATATTCTGAACATATAGATCATTTGTCTGATATACATTCTCTCATTGGATGAAGCTGTTTCTTTTAACATGCCCATTCATCTCATAAGAGCGTAGCTGTACTGTGATGTTAGTGTAAGAGTATCCACCATATTAAACAGTGCCCTACATCTATAATTCATGGATTATCATCAGACATGATGCAATGGCCATAATGTTTTTACTTAAATTCTCTGCTGTCTCATACACAGATTGCTAACTTGCAGAGATTGCCAACTTGCTTTGTTAATACCTAGATGAGCTGTTCCTGAAACCAAACTCTGACTCTACTAATGAGTTATAGCTACTGAAACAGGCAGCTGCTGTATTGTCCATTTTTTCCCCTTCATTCCCATTTAGATTTATCTTGAATGCAACTTCATTGTCAAACATTAATGATGCACATTATCAAAGAAGTCAGTAACCAAAAATAGAGAGAAGACAGTTTGTTGTCTGATATACCTTTACTTACACAGATTTAGTGAGTTTAATAGAGGAGATTCAAAAGACAGTAGTGTTTATCATGATTTCATTTTGCAAGCATGAGAGAATAATAGAGATCCTTGCCCATCTCCAATACAATAGGGGTATTATGCACAATGAGGAGGTTTACTGCTAAAACTTTGAGAGCATACATTGTAAGAGGAATCAAACAACATATTCTACCTGCATCAAAATAAAGGGAATGACTGTTGAACATGGAAGAGTTTGGCAATGTTGGTTCACCGTTACCCATGTGAGGTGTATGGCTGTCATAGCAACAGATTTGCGATTCCTTATTATTATGTTCACACATTCCTTGCTGATGTGCAGTAATGAGATAACTTTTCAGGATTCTAATAGCCTTATTGCTGTTTGATTCATTCTGTTACTTAAAATAAACTAACCTCAATGAGAATTGAAGTTTACATGAAAAAAATTAATTACATCAGTTATGTCACTGGCTGAAATATTTGTCTGCAACTGATTGCAGTAATCAGCACCTAAGGTAGGAGAGCAATATGGCAGCATGTAACAGAAGTCTGCCCAACCTCATTCTCTGGTTGATTGTTCCTAGGATACCTATCCTGCTGACAATTAGCTGTTAATCATATTTTTATTCTGATCAAGGTTTACTTCCTGTCACATATATATTGTGTGTTTATGATAGGAAATTGGAGAATTTTGAGCTCTTTGCTTTTGTCAATGTGCGCCTGTAGAGTCCAGCCAATAAAGGAAAATAAGGGAAAAAATTTTGTGTAGTCACAAGTTTTTGTACAGTGTTAGGGATGATTGTTACAAATAGCATATTAGAAATCCCCAACCTGTGGGGTGTGAGCATTGGGGTGGTGGGGCATTTAAAGGTCACTATTCTTTTACTTTTCTCTTAAATAACTTGAAAACTGTGGCTTATAATGAAAATGTTTCCCAGTACAAAATTAAACTACATTAAATTGGTAACTCTTCAGGCTTTCCCGGCGATCTAATGACATCTTGTTGTCGGGTCTTCTGCCGGATATCAGCATCGTACTTGCACGATATTTTGGTCACGTAGCTCGTGACCTTCATCAGGGGCGACCTGAGACTGCTCCTCAAGTCGACCTGGTCCAGTATTTATGCCTATGGCCTTCCCCCTCCACCAACGGCTGCAGGCGCTTCCTCTGTGGTCCACGCCCATTCCCTGCGACCTGCTGGAGCGTTGCTGCTCCGTTTTCCGTCCGCTGCGGTTCTAGGTGTTCCCTCTGCGGTCCGCGCCCACCAAACCCGCTCCTGGGGGTTTCATCTACGGTCTGGGGTACCAAGCGTTCCCCCTGCGGTCCGCGCCCACTCACCACGACCTGTTGGAGCGTTGCCGCTCCGTTTTTCGTTCGCTGCGGCTCTGGATGTTCCCTCTGCGGTCGGCGCCCACCAGTCCCACTTCTGGGTGTTCCATCTTTGGTCTGGTGCGCCTGGCAGTCCGTCAGGGGTTCGTTTTCCATCTCCATGTCTCTGGTTCTTCTGTTTGTGTAGTGTTGCAGCTGGCCCCGTTGCTCCTTTAACAATTCCAGAGCCGGATCCCAGGCTCTGCTTAGCTGGTACCCTGTGTCACAGTGCAGCTAAGCAGAGCCTGATATCCGGCAGAACACCCGACAACCCAAGATACATTAAATTTCTTACAGAAAAGGCCTTATCAATTTTTTTCTTGGAATAATAGTTTTTGCATTACAGGGGATGGAAAAATTGAAATTTTTGTGGCGGCGTTCGTAGCGACAAGCAATTCGCTGTAGAAACGGCTTACGAAGTCACCGCCACACTTTTAATAGCGGGCCGACCGGTCCGCTGGAACAGTGAACAGAAAGATGAAAACCCAAACACTCTGATTAAATAAAAGTCGGTACTTATCTTTATTAACGAAGATACAGACACACAGTAGTGAACTCCGTGTCTACAGAAATCTGTCTAGTTCGAGTCGGAGCGGCTAGGTCAACGTCGGCTGATGACAAACAACAACTCTGCTGCCATGAACACACAACTGACTAGCAAGTACACAATTCGGTGGCAAGTATCCAACTGAGCGGCGAATACAGAACTGTCCTAGCGCTCGCAACTCCAGCGCTTAAGAACCCAGAAGCCAGCGGTGGCGCGCGCAGACTTGCGGCGATTTCCTGTCTCGCTGGCGCTGCTTACGCGGACGGCGTCCGGACTCCGATGCTGCCAACCTATTGGCAGCGGGCTCGGGTGGCATTACTGGCTAGGATATAACACTCCTCCCCCCCAAATCACCGCACCGTCGTTGAATAATGACGTGGCGAGCGTCGACGGCGGGGGAGGGGTCTGGCCGCAGGCGTAGCAGAAGACACCGGGGCGGAGACTGTTGTCGGTGGCAGTCCCCGGTCCGCACCCCAGCATTGGCTGCGCGGGGCCTCGGGAAACACCGACTGAAAACCGAGGTCAGGGTGCACGCCTGTGACCACGGGCGCAGCTTCTGGTACTGGACGCGACAGGGCGTCGGGACCCATGAAGAGAGGCAGGGTCTCCTGACGCTGCGTCGACGGCTGCTGAGTGGGCGCCGGACAAGGCGCTGCGGTGTCAGATTCCTTGGGGGTGCCCAAGGAAAGCGGCTGCAGGACAGGCTGCACAGCCACCGCTTGGGAAGGCGGCCCGGCTGAGGGGTCGACGTCCATCAGCTCCAAAGGCGGTGGCGACTGAAGAGGGACCGCAGGCGCCGGAGCGACCACCTGGGGCGCTCCCAAATGAAGCTGCGCGGGAGGCATCAACGGGACGGGCTGTCGGCGTGGTAGCGGCGACGGCTGCTGCTGCTGCCCTGGGGGCGGCAGCGAAGTCGGAAGGCGCGGCTGGAACCCGCCGCGGACCAAATCTGTGGACAAAGAACGAGCGGCAGAATCCGGGCGGCCAGCGCGGTGCAACTGGTTCTGATGCCTCCTGTGCACCCCAGTAGCACCTTGAACAGTATAAAAACCGTGACCCTGGACACGTATCACGGTACCACGTTCCCAATGACGGCGACCGTGATAAACTCTGAAAAAAACTGCGTCGTTGCGCTGAAAACGCGTGCGATGCTCAGCGGCGGGTCGATCCGGGGGGTGCAACAACCGTAGTAGGGTGCGATGACGACGGCCGTGGAGAAGCTCCGCAGGCGAAGGGCCGTCGTGTGGCGTGGTCCGGTACGACGACAGGAACGTGATGAGGGCCTGCTGACGAGAGTGTGTAGCACGAAGGCGGTCCATATGATCCTTGAATGTGCATACAAAATGTTCCGCTGCACCATTCGATTGAGGGTGGAACGGCGGAGTAAGAGCATGGCGAATGCCATTGGCAGAACAAAAACTTTCAAATTCAGCAGAGGTAAATTGTGGACCATTGTCAGACACTAAAACTTCTGGAAGACCCTCAATACAAAAAATTGAAGTCAACGCCTGTATAGTTTGTGCAGACGTTGTAGACTGCATGGGTACAACAAACGGAAAATTACTAAATGCATCTATCACGATGAGCCAACGAGAATTCCAATATGGACCAGCGAAATCAATATGTACTCGCTGCCAGGGACCGGCAGGGCATGCCCACTCAAAATAGCGTTGAGGCGGAGCAGCTTGGCGTTCGGCACACGTCGAACAATCTGTAGACATCTGCGTAATCTGCTTATCAATGCCGATCCATGTACAATGACGGCGGGCAAGCTGCTTGGTGCGGACCACTCCCCAATGACCTTGATGCAACAAGTCGAGGACCTTGGATTGGAGCACTTGGGGAACCACTACACGAAGCTGGTCATTCTCGGTGCATAACAGCAAAACTCCGTGCGAAACAGACAACAGATGACGTTGCGGATAATAGCGACGAACCACAGGATCCGATATGTCCTTTGCCTTGGACGGCCAACCACGTTGAACAAAACGTAATAGTAAACTCAGATGAGGATCCGTAGCTGTCTCACGTGCCACCTGACGATAATCAATCGGAAAATCCCGGAGGGATTGATGCTCATCGGCGTCAATCTGATGGCAAGAGTCGTCAGAGGAATCGAAGACATCATCCGCAGCAATCGGCAATCTAGAAAGCGCGTCAGCGTTTGCATGCTGAGCTGTAGGGCGATACAGTATCTCATACTGGTATTGTGATAACAAAAGAGCCCAACGTTGTAGTCTCTGAGCTGTCCGCTGAGGAACTGGTTTAGACGGATGAAACAGTGACGTCAGGGGCTTGTGATCTGTTACTAAATAGAATGGTCTACCATAGAGGTAGTGATGGAATTTTGTGACACCGAACACAATAGCCAACGCTTCCTTGTCCAATTGGCTATAATTACACTGAGCTTTGTTTAGCAATTTAGATGCGAACGCAATAGGACGTTCGGTGTTACCGACTCGGTGAGACAACACAGCACCGAGGCCGAAAGAAGAGGCATCACAAGCTAGCACCAGAGGCTTGTTAGGGTCGTAATGGACCAGGGAACGATCATTCAATAAAGCCTCTTTAAGCTGCTGAAAGGCTGATTGGCAATCAGCTGACCACACAAACGGAACATTCTTACGGCGGAGACGATGCAACGGTGCAGCAATCTGTGATGCATTAGGTATAAACCTAATATAATATGTCAATTTGCCAAGAACTGCTTGCAATTCATGCAGATTGCGAGGGGCGGGCAAATCACGAATAGCTGCTAAATGTGACTGGGAGGGATGAATGCCTTGAGCATTAATAACATGTCCCAGATACTCCAGCTCCGTAAGGAAAAATGAACATTTATCGATGTTGCAACGTAGGCCTGCCTGAGACAACACTTTAAACAAACACTCCAAATTACGGAAATGTTCAGCAGGCGTCCGACCGGACACAACAATATCGTCTAAATAGTTGCAACACGATGGCACATTAGCCAGAAGTTGTGACAAAAAACGCTGAAAAACAGCTGGAGCTGACGCACAACCAAAAGGCAAACGCAGAAAACGGAACAACCCCAACGACGTGTTTATGACAAAATACTGTTGTGATTGCTCGTCGAGGGGCAATTGCAAATATGCTTCACGGAGATCAATTTTGGAAAAGAAACGAGCTTCCCCTAACTTATCCATCAGCTCGTCCGGTCTAGGCAAAGGAAAAGAATCAATGACAGTCTGAGGATTAACTGTCGACTTAAAATCAGCACACAAACGTAACTTGCCAGACGGTTTCTTTATAATAACTAAGGGAGAAGCCCACTGGCTCGCTGAAACGGGTTGAATAACACCGTTGTTTTGCCAACGACGAAGTTCATCTGCTACAGGTGTCCGGAGGGCGTGAGGCACTGGACGAGCACGACAAAATCGAGGCTGAGCATTATCTTTTAACGTAATATGAGCGGCAAAGTTCGCAGCACAACCTAGTTCGTCTTTAAATATGTCACTGTATTGTATACACAAATCGGTTATGCTGTCGTGAGGAACAACAATAGAATTAATTTGCAACACATTGTCTTGGATAGACAGGCCAAACAAGTCAAAACAGTCTAATCCAAAAATGTTTACACTGTCTGTAGCGCAGAGCACTGTGAATGAAACTGTTTTTGTATTGCCACGGAATGTAGCTGGCACGCTACATACACCTAACACAGGAATTTGTTCTCCACTATAAGTAGCCAAAGAATGTTTTGCCGCTGAAAGTTTAGGGCGGCCGATAGCCGCATACGTAGCACTATTTATGAGAGTCACAGACGCACCAGTGTCTAATTGAAAATTGAAGGTCTTATCCTGGATGTGTAGCTTCACAAATAGTTTATTACACTGTCTCTGGATTGGTGCAGTGGAGGCGGAAGACACAAAATCAGCGCGTTTAGCGCGTGTTCGCTGCTTACGACAACTCGTGGGTTGGGCGGGTGGAACAACAACTCCCGCTTCACTTGCAGTCTGTACATTACTTTTTACAGCGTTTGAATTACGCTTGGGTCGCATAGCAGAGGGCTGGGTGGGTGGCTTATTGCGAACAAGTTTATTACCCACACGAACCGTGGAAGAGTCTTTTAACGTGACCTTCTGGGCGGGCTGGCTTTGAAGAACATGAATATCCATGGGCTGGGCAGCACTAGAATTGTTCTTGCGTTTACACAAACAAACAGTCTGGATGTGTCCTTTCCTTTGACAAAAGTGACAAACCGCGTTTCTTAACGGGCAACGTTCACGAGGATGAGCAAGAACACACTTAGGGCAAGACTTAACTCTATCATTTTGCACACGCGGCTGACGAATGTGTTTAACATGACGCGGCCGGCTAGTGTTTACAGTCTGACTCTGCCGGTGGGGCCGCGGGCGTGACATAACTTGCTTAGCACAGGCAATTTGAGAAATACATGGCTGATCTAACTCACACTCAGCATAGTCAAAAGTATCTTGGGCTTCAATGATGTTCATCACAGTCTCTAATGACGGGTCAGGCAACTTTAAGATAGCAGCACGAATACGAGAATCTGCAATGTTTTGAGTAATAGCGTCTCGTAACATGACATCACTGTAGGAAGCTCCACACACACAATTAAATCGGCACTGACGTGTGAGGCCCCGTAAATCTGTTAACCACTGTTTATTAGATTGATGTGGCAGTTTCTTTAATCTGAAGAACTTGAATCTGGCTGCTGCCACATGAACTCGCGACTCGAAATACTCAGCAAGCTTGTTAACAACAACGTCATAGTCTAAAGCTTCTGGCTTGGATTCCGGGAACAACTTACAAAGTAGTCGATAGACTTCCACGCCTGCAGTGGAAATTAAATAAAGCTGCCGCTCAGTACCTGTGATTTTGTAGACTGTCATGTGCGCCTGCAACTGCGCGAAATATTCTCGCCATTCTTCTCGTGATGCATCAAAAGCACGGAAAGGTGGTGCTGCCTGTGCTTGTTCCTTTTGTGTTGGAGGATTAGCCGCTTGTTTGGCGATTGCTTCCACCAGACTTTGTATTTGATGACTCTGTAACAAGATCAACTGTTGTAATTCGGCAGACATAGTGAACACAAATTAAACCAGCCCCAAAATTTTATCTCTATAACTAGTATAACAAGAAACAAGTTGAACCAGCCCTGCACACGAGGTCGGAAGTCCTCGTCGCCAGTTTTGTGGCGGCGTTCGTAGCGACAAGCAATTCGCTGTAGAAACGGCTTACGAAGTCACCGCCACACTTTTAATAGCGGGCCGACCGGTCCACTGGAACAGTGAACAGAAAGATGAAAACCCAAACACTCTGATTAAATAAAAGTCGGTACTTATCTTTATTAACGAAGATACAGACACACAGTAGTGAACTCCGTGTCTACAGAAATCTGTCTAGTTCGAGTCGGAGCGGCTAGGTCAACGTCGGCTGACGACAAACAACAACTCTGCTGCGATGAACACACAACTGACTAGCAAGTACACAATTCGGTGGCGAGTATCCAACTGAGCGGTGAATACAGAACTGTCCTAGTGCTCGCGACTCCAGCGCTTAAGAACCCAGAAGCCAGCGGTGGCGCGCGCAGACTTGCGGCGATTTCCTGTCTCGCTGGCGCTGCTTACGCGGACGGCGTCCGGACTCTGATGCTGCCAACCTTTTGGCAGCGGGCTCGGGTGGCATTACTGGCTAGGATATAACAGAAATTATTAAAAATAATGTCTTAATGGTATAAAATTAATCTTTATTGTGAAATGAAATGGGTTAAAAACAAATATTAAATGCCTGTGCTACGGCTAAGAGCAGTAGACATGTACTAAGAGATAAATTGTGTTCTTGGGATGTAACAGAGTGAAGGGGTTGGGGGTGGAGGGTAGAAGTGTGAGGAAAATTAAGTCACCGGAATGTAGTCATGAAGTTCCCTTCATGATAGGTGTGCAATTTGAAGACAGAGAAAGTAAGTCCTCCTTCTGTGTACCCCACCACATCACAAGGAGCAACTAAAATATGTTTCCCAAAGTTACATTGATCCTCCGCAGTATGCCTTATGAATCACTGGTGACTAAATATGCAAACATGGCAGAGGGGTGTTTGTTTTCCACAAAGTGTGTTACCAACATATGGAATACAAACATGAGTTACTAGTAATACTAATGCAAGAAACACCCATGGACAGAATCTAGGTAAATGTCAGCATACTGTTCTACACTGATAGAGGGGATCCTTAGCATCCTGTACAGCAGCTGTAGTGTTCTTCTGGGGAAGGTTACCTCCCCCAGTATGAGCACTGCTCGCTTTTCAAGTTACAGACAGACTATACATCTCCAGCATTCCCTGTCCAGTTTTCATATGTGAATAGACAAAATTACTTCACTAAGTTTGTGTTTATACAGTAGAGTTGTTTTCAGTTTATTACAGAAGTACTTATTATTTGCAGTTGTTAAATGCCCTATCATGTAAAAAAGTTCAACAGCTGGATCTGTCTATTATCTACCACCCTGAAGAGCCTACCTCCAGTGTAATATACTGTCAATACATATTGGACAATGGTGATAGCACTGTTTCCACTATCAATGGCTGGAATACTTTTCACAATATGAAGGGTATCAAATGAATTACCCTAGCTTCAGCTTTTCCAATATTTGAAGAGGCCAGAGGCTTAACTTGTCTTCATCTGCAGCAGAAGTATGTCATATAGGAGTTATGGAACTTCAAATATTCTCAGAATTGTATGTTTATCAATGTAGATTTACACTGGTTTAGGATGAATAATTATTTTTGAACAAGGATACTACTGTTAAAATTTTATAAAGTGCCAATTTAGACTATAACTGATGTTATAGAAAAAAATACATTTTTTTGGCATTCAACATTTGATGATTAACTGTATATCACGACATGTACACAAGTTTTGATACAGTTAACACAAAAAGACATTTAATTTTAAATGTTGTGTTTAGTTCTACAACCTTAGTTTTCTATGCCAATTATGTGACACGTGTGATTTTACTAGGACATAAAGGCAATATCAGAAGTCAGCTGATTTACATAAATATGTGTTAATAAATGTGTGAAATTCACAGATTTTTCACTTAACTGGTTTGATGACACCTGCTACACTAGGATGCCAAAGATAAACACTACGAGGGGCATTTGAAAAGTCTGTGCAAAGTCCGAGAGATGGCACCACCGGCGCATATCGAGGTCATGTTTAGGTAGTAGCATCTTTGGAAAGAATGCACACCTAGTTTCAGCCATATTGGTCTATTTATTTGTGTTTGGCATTCGTGTGAATCAAAGAAGTCGAATGATTGTCAAAAAAATGGACGAAAAAAATTTCGTGTGGTGATTAAACATTACTTTATGAAAGGAAAACACTTCAGGAGACTACAGACAAGCTTGATAAACATTACAGTGACACTGCACCTTCGATTAAAACAGTTTATAAGTGGTTTCAAAATTTTTGGAGTGACCATATGGGCACAAGTGATGCTGAACGTTCTGGACACCCTGTGGAGGTTACGACTCCAGAAATCATTGATAATATGGTGGTGGATGATGGAAGAGTTAAGGTGCGTGAGATTGCTAGTGCTGTGGGAATCTCGAATGAATGGCTACATAATATTTTGCATAAACATTTGGACATGAGAATGCTATCTGCAAGATGGGTTCTGCAATTTCTCATGCTTGACCAAAAATGGAACCGTGTGAAGTATTGCAAGGATGGTTTGCAGCAGTTCAGGAAGAATCCGCAGAACTTCAAGCGTCGTTTCATCAATGTGGATGAAACACGGGTACATTACTACACTCCTGAGACCCAAGAACAATCTAAAAAATGGGTTACCAAGGGAGAATCTGCACCAAAAAAGGCAAAGACCATTCCTTCGGCCAGAAAGGTTATGGCAACTGTCTTTTGGGATTTGCAAGGGATAATCCTCATCGACTATCTGGAAAAGGATAAAACTATTACAGGTGCATAGTATTCATCATTATTGGACCATTTGAAAACTGAGTTGCAAGAAAAATGCCGACGATTGGACCGCAAAAAAGTCCTTTCCCATTACAAAAATGCACCAGCACACACCTCAGCAGTTGTAGTTGCAAAATTAATGGAAATAAGATTCCAACTCATTTCACATCCTCCCTGTTCCCCAGACTTGGCTCCCTTGGACTACTATTTGTTCCCCAATTTGAAGAAATGGCTGGTGGGACAAAGATTTTATTCAAATGAGGTGGTGACTGCAGCAACTAATAGCTGTTTTGTAGACTTAGATAATTCCTATATTCGGAAGGGATCAACAAATTAGAACAGCGCTGGACAAAGTGTATATGTCTAAAAGGAGACTATTTTGAAAAATAAAAAAGGTTTACCCCAAACATGTAAGTAGTTTTTATTTTTGCATGGACTTTTCAAAGGCCCCTCGTATGTGTCAGCATGTCCCAGAAAAACTATAAAAATTATGACCACAACAAAGCATGTTTTCCACATGAGGCAGCCAACAATGCAATCTGAAATTGGCAATGCAAACAATGTGAAGCATCAGTAGCTGTAATAAGACTTTTGTCTGAAGAAAATGTAGCCAAATAGGGAGCCATTCAAAGACATTTCTTTAATAACTGTACCATGGGTTGAGGCCATAGTCATGTAATGCTCTTTAAGTAAAAGTTCTGCCATTTGAATGTATAGATCATTTATTCTACTGTAGAGTCATAACTTCGGCCTTTGAACATTTTCAAGTACCACAGTGTTGGAGATTATCAGATTTCTGTAAACAAAGACATTGCTGAACTAGATTAAACTTTGTCAATGACTTTGTTTATAGAAGTCTGATCATGGCCAACATTGTGGTACTTGCAAATGGCCAAAGGCCAAAATCATGATTGTACAGTAGGATGAAAGATCTATACAGTCAAATGGCAAAATTTAATTTAAAAAACTTTTCTTTGCTTTCAAATATGTATTGTGGCATGCTTTGTGGTGAAATTCCAAGCAGATGATCTGACTCCTTTTTTACACAGCTAGTTGAGTGTGCGCAAAATGTGGGCAGCCCACGGAATGAACTTGGCATAATAATTTACTTTACTGAGGAACGACTGCATCTCGTTCATGATGGATAGCTTGTGTATGACTTCTACATGATTCTGCATGCATGTTAACCCCATTTTGCTCAAGACATTATCGAGGTACTTAATGCTTGTTTCAAAAAACTGACATGTTGAACTGGCAAAGCAGTCTCTGGGCTTGCAGCCACTCAAATAATGTCTATAAATGCTGCTGTCTCATAATCCCCGTTACAAATATAAAAGGTATCCCATGAAGAATACAACTTTTGAGTGCATAATAACATACAAATTTATTTTTGAAATTAAGTAATTTGCATATTATTGCAGTGTATGCTACCTGTGATTATGTATAAAATATGATAGTACTCAAATGCCCTCCATGACACTGCAGGCACTTTGTTCTTTGATGAAATTTTCCATAACTTTTCAGCATACTTGCACCTCTAGTTCTGAAATTATATGCTGAATTTCAGCCTTCAGCTCTGGAAGTGATTGTGGTTTGTTGGCATAGACATGAGATTTCAAATACCGCCACAGAAAGAAATCTCATGGTGTCATCTCACAAGATCTGGATAGACAGTTCACATCACTGTTGTGAGAAATTACCCGGCCAGCAAACCTCTCTCATAACAAGTCCATTGTTGCAATTGATGTGTGAGAGGTTCCACCATCTTGTTGAAATTGAACCTCTTCTGCGTGCTGATAGAGTTCAGACAATAAAGCTCTCTTTATGTATTAGCATGGCATTCGTTGCCCACTGTTAATGCATCACAGGCACTATCCTTGAAGAAGTAAATCCAGTTATATTTTTAGTGTAAATGTCCTGCACCCAAATACTTCAATTTTGCTTGTTCTTGAAGCAATTCTACAGAAGCTGTGCCTTGTCAGTGAACATTGTATTTCTTGATGAAATCATTGTGTGCTCTTTATCTCACAAGGATCCAGTGAGCGTATGATCAGCACTTTTCATCATCATCTGGAGACTAGAAGTCTACTCTGTAGGAATCAGCATGGGTTTCGAAAAAGGCAATCGTGTGAAACCCAGCTCACACTATTCGTCCATGAGACTCAGAGGGCCATAGACACGGGTTCCCAGGTAGATGCCGTGTTTCTTGACTTCCACAAGGCATTTGATACAGTTCCCCATAGTCGTTTAATGAATGAAGTAAGAGCATATGGACTATCAGACCAATTGTGTGATTGGATTGAAGAGCTCCTAGATAACAGAACGCAGCATGTCATTCTCAATGGAGAGAAGTCTTCCGAAGTAAGAGTGATTTCAGGTGTGCCACAGGTGAGTGTCGTAAGACCATTGCTATTCACAATATATATAAATGACCTTGTGGATAACATCGGAATTTTACCGAGGCTTTTGCGGATGATGCTGTAGTATATCGAAAGGTTGTAGCAATGGAAAATCGTACTGAAATGCAGGAGGATCTGCAACGAATTGACGCATGGTGCAGGGAATGGCAATTGAATCTCAATGTAGACAAGTGTAATGTGCTGTGAATACATAGAAAGAAAGATCCTTTATCATTTAGCTACAATATAGCAGGTCAGCAACTGGAAGCAGTTAATTCCATAAATTATCTGGGAGTAGGCATTAGGAGTGATTTAAAATGGAATGACCATATAAAATTAGGTAAAGCAGATGCCAGACTGATATTCATTGGAAGAATCCTAAGGAAATGCAGTCCGAAAACAAAGGAAGTAGGTTACAGTACACTTTTCGCCCACTGCTTGAATACTACTCACCAGTGTGGGATCAGTGCCAGATGGGGTTGATAGAGGAGATAGAGAAGATCCAACAGAGAGCAGCGCGCTTCGTTACAGGATCATTTAGTAATCGCAAAAGCGTTATGGAGATGATTGATAAACTCCAGTGGAAGACTCTGCAAGAGAGACGCTCTGTAGCTTGGTACAGGCTTTTGTTGAAGTTTCGAGAACATACCTTCACCGAGGAGTCAAGCAGTATATTGCTCCCTCCTACGTATATCTCGCGAAGAGACCATGAGGATAAAATCAGAGAGATTAGAGTCCACACAGAGGTATACCAACAATCTTTCTTTCCACGAGGAATGCGAGACTGGAATAGAAGGGGGAACCGATAGAGGTACTCAAGGTACCCTCCGCCACACACCGCCAGGTGGCTTGCGGAGTATGGATGTAGATGTAGATGTAGAGATCATTTGGCTTCAGTTCTTGTGTCAGTAGAAGTTTATTAGACTAAAGGTCAGATCTTCTTTCAGAATTCATTGCTTGCTGGTTCTGAGAATATCCAACTGTTGTGAATGTCACTGTAAAGTTTTACCAGACTTGCATCATCATCATCATCATCATTCATGATGGTGATGTTTTCTGCAGTACAACTAACATGAGGGTGCCTCAAGAGTTTAATATCCACAACTGAACCGGTTTTCTCAAAATTAGCAATCAGTCCAATCACAGTCGAGTTATTTGGTGCATTACATTGCCCAAGCATTCCATGGAGTTTGCAAACATTCTCTCCCACAACATTCACCACATTATAATAAGATTTCACTGTGACAACCTGCTATTCTGTCATGAAGCACTCCATTACTAGCCACAGAGAAAATAGGTGGAGACCGTGCGACATTTAGCACTGTCAACTTACGAGAACAGAAAAAGGGGCACTTCAAAAGTCACATTCCTTACGGGTAACCCTTTTTTATGCATATAGTTTAGACAATTTGAGATGCCTTGAATTAAATGTTTGAGATACATCTCGTTAAGGCAGTTATAGGTTTGTAAATACTGCTATGTAACATTGGCTGCAGATTAACTTTTCAATAGCTGTGAACATGGTTTATGACCAAAACTAATTGGAATGAAGTATAAATAAAGTCAGCATTTGTGTGTCATGCATTTTATAAAGTGTTCAAGATACCTCTGAAAAATTGTGGGAGAACTTGGGACTACGAACATAATCTGTTGTATATAAACTTGCATAAAGGCATATTAATAACTAGGATCCATTTTGTTTCCTCAACAGGAAACTACAAATATGCATCAGCTACATGCATTTGTGAAAACAAGGTGCCTCGGACAAACTTGACTAGCAATTCATTTGACCTAGGAATTGGATACAACCACATGTGACTGAGCATTTACCACAATGGAAATTACTGCATAACCTATTTGCTCCATTTGCCGCCTTAATGATTACCGACAGTGCTGTCCAGTGACTTGAAAATACAGTAGATATTACCCTTAAGCTTTGCAGCCTGTCAAGTTGTATCTTAACTTGTTTGCATATAGGGAATGGCACTGGATGTACTCTACAGAACTTGGGTACTGCTGATTGTTTTAACGAAATGTGCACCTTAAAATTCACAGTACACCTGAAGGTGGGTCCAAAAATCTGTTTACTCTATGCACATAATGAACCGAGTTCCTTGTGCGGGATTGCGTTAGAGGCCAGATTAACTTGGTCTTCAATCTTGAAGCCAAAAATCTTGAATGGATCCAGTCTGAAAATGTTAGTACCCATACAGAAATTCGCTGTTTTAAATGTTATTTGTCTGGCTGCATTCTCATACTAAGTTGAGACCATTGTTTGGCCATGCAATGGGATCGATTGGTTATTTTATGTCACCACCATCCACTTAGTGTGCTGCATATGTGGGAACCCGCTGAACTGGTATGTCTCCAGGTTTATAAAAGAATATTTTGTACAATTTTTTATAGAAAGGCAAAAATGGAGCACTCTGACAAGTTCTGTCTAATATCTGACTTCCCTCACAACAGGTATCAAAGAGATTTTTGCTTGTTTCATGAAAGCGAGTGAATGGTTGAGGAAGAAGTGATGTAGCTTTTGGTACTAGTGTTGGCTGCTGCTGCTGCTGTTGTTTTTGTTGTTGGAGCAGGCGGATGAGTTGCTGTTATAGTTCCTTCTTCTGTTGCTGCTTTTCTTGGTGTTGCAGTGCCATCTGCAATTTTCACAACTTCAAAAACTCAGGATCCACCATTGCAAGATGAGTAACATCCTCAGTGTCACTTAATATCTTATTTGGTGTAGGTAACAAAAGTTCAGTATTGTGCAGCACATGGTGACACTGTGACTGGTAGAACAAATGGTAGTTTTAAGTGGTTAGTAACAACAAAATTCACTTAGTGAATGGCTGGATAGAAACAGTCTGAAAAACACCAAGTTTGCCATAAGCATAGAACATCAATCCAAAGTGAATATTGAAAGAGAGAAAACTGTAACACAAGCAATAGTCAAACATTATATTAAATGTCACAGTCTGAACGCTTCACGTGATAACAGGCAAGGGGCAGTATCTGGTGAACCATGTGCATATTTAAACACGGAACTCTGTGCCCATTGTACCTTTGGGTTATGTCATGTGTGACCCATGGCTGTTTGCAGCTCAGACTATAAATCAGAATCAATCTTGGATACAAGATGACAGTCTTTGAGTAAGATGGTACTTATCGTATGTGATAAGTATACGTGTCAACACATGTTGTACAACACCCATGGCCAGCATTATGGTTTTATTTGTTCCTGTAGAACTATTGTGTAATTGGGCCAGTCATCAACTCCATCTTGGCCTTGACCTTTAGAATATTTATGGCTCCTCCAAGAGAGGATATAACAATGGCAAAATATTCTACCTATTTGCACTAATGCAAGTATCCAGGGCTGAGGAGCAAGCCAGATCTTTACTGTGTGTATTCTCCATACCCATTTACCAAGGCGTTACCTATCATGCTAAATTTAGTTTACATGTGTTCAACGGGATAAAGTTCATGTGGTGCATATTTAAGCATAGTAAGTGCCAAAAATACTTGAGAAATATAAATTAAATGCCTTGCTACAATTATTTGTGTATTTCAATTGATATTCCTGTCACATTTAATCCTAACTTAAAATCTTTACATTGAGACTGTGAAGTCTGTTTCTTGATTGTGCGACAGGAAAAATTCTTTTCTTTGAAGAAATTTGGTATTGTATGTGTCATGTCAGAATGTTCAGAGTATAGTAAATCAAACAATTTTGATTTATAATGCTATGAAACACTTAGAAAAATGGACATTGGACTATGTGAAACAGTTACACCTGATGTATTTCACAGATATTTCACTGTACCACTGTACACTTCACATTATTAGTCCAGAAATTTGTTAAAGTATAAGGATAGAGTCTGAAAGACTTTATGTAACTTGAACTGTGCAAGTTATTCTATGTGGTAATTTTCTTTGTCAATAGCAACATGCCTGTTTTGATTTATTACCAATGTAGCATATTCACACAAGTGATAACTCTACAGATTTTCCCCATCAAACCATGCTGTAAGGTTATTAACTTGTTTTGTGCCTCATAAGTCTCATAGATTTTCTTCGTCACCTCACTTCTCCTGATGATTACTACATGCTCTAAACAATTGTGAAATGATTGCTCACAACACATGTGAGTTTATTTTCCACTTCATTCTATTTTATATCTTTAAACACATTTACGGTGATCATCTTGCATGATTATATTGGAACTTTGGTAATCTAATTCTGCGGGTTGGGCTCTTAGTAGCCTACAAAAATTTAAGAAGTGCCCATCCATAGTTAAAGAAATGATTGACTAACTGACTGCAAATCGCCTACTTCTATAGTATCTGTATTCAATGTAAAATTGTAATTGCAATATTTGAGTGTTAGCTGCCGATGGACTCTGGCTTTGTGTGTGATGTCTGTATAAAAATGGGTGTAGGGCAGATAAATGGTAAAATACACGACAATTACACCTTCAGTAATAATAATATAAATATGGGAAAAATTGTTAGTATATATACACATAAGATAATGAAGTAATTTGGTTTAACTATAAGCTGTATAATCTAAAAATGAGAAAAATGATAGGTATTGTCTATGAGCGGAAAGTTATACCAGTTGTTGGGATTTCCAAGGCCTGCCAAGAAATTTCAGGAAACTTAATTTTCTGATTGGAATATTTCAAAACCAACTTGTTATTTTAGTAAAGCTGTCCACTTCTGGAATGTGAGAAATGGGGACTACAAAACTGTTCTTTCAAAAATGGGAATGAGGGCTTTCATACAAAGTAAGTCAGCATTAAAACAAATAATTAGTAGTGGGGTCAAATATAAAAGTGCATGTGGTTAACATGACTCTAAAATTGTGAGTACTTCTTTAAATAAAATGTTTCTTCCAAAACTAAGTATACTGTGGAGTGTTATCATTCATTGGCCCAAGTGTTTAGTAGTGGAACACGTTATTCCCTAAACTCGACATGTCACATCACAACTGTTATCATCAGTGGTCTGAAAATTAAAACTCAAATAATAATGTTTAGCAAAATCCTGCATAATAATTAGCAACTGTCTGTGCTTGTGGCTTGTGACTTAAGTGTAGAAAAGTTATCAGAAAAGGAAAAAAATTGTTTATTTTAGGAGTGGGACTGTAGCAAGTGGGATTTATTGCTACATTTCAGTGTTGCATATCACTTGAGCCCTTTCTCCAATCATACTACTGAACAAATAAATGTTTTCAGTACAATTGCGGTCTTCTCTCTTTATCAGTTCAGTATATTCACCACCATGAGGCATACTACATCAGTTTATGTACCTATGATTGACAGTGGATTACCTTTTTTGTGTATCAAGCTTTAAATAACACCTTTAAATAACACCCTTGTATATTTACTCATTTTATGTCACATACTTCTTTTCTCTTTCAGGTACTTCCTGGCCTCTGTAGACAGGAATTTCAAGAACGCCGTCAGAAGTTGCTGTCCAGCATACTGAGATATGAACCAAACCTGAATCATGTCATTGTTATACCATCAGCCACAAAAATGTTCATGACTGAGAAAATTCCATATCCATTCCGACAGAACTCAGATTTTCTGTATTTGACTGGATGTTTGGAACCTGAATGTGCCTTAGTGATGTCATCTCATTCTGGGAAGTCCAGGTCTGTGTTGTTTCTAAGAAATAAGGACCCACAAGCTGAACTCTGGGATGGGCCTCGCACTGGAATTGATGCAGCTCCTTCATTTTTTGGTGTAGATGAGGCATTACATATAAGAGATCTTGGAACATTTCTTCAATCCTACGCCAAAGGAACAAGTTCATTTTATCTGTGGTATGAATATATTCAACCTGTGCAACCAAACCTGCATAAAGTGATGCGCGACTATCTCAATGGAAAGTGGAATAAGGTAACTATATAGATGCTAAGAAAATATATTCAAAAATGAAGTACACCTTTGTAAACATCATATTTCTTCACCATATTTGTTATTTGAAAGGGTTATTTAAATTTAGACCAAGCAAGATGGTATAGTGGCTCTCCAGCCCAATGCCAGCCTTTTGACATTACGTCACTTCAGCAGCCTATGTTGCAATTTTGAAATTCAAGGTGGTCACTGGGCGTTGAATCCAGAACCTCCACATTAGCCAAAAATGATAATCACTAGATTGCAGAGGCAGTGAAGTGGTTGAGGCCCTGTACTCCAATCCAGTAGGAATGGGGTTAAAATCTCCATATGGACATCCATATTTAGGTCTCCTATGGTTTCTCTATATTGATTAAGCGAACTACTGTTATCGTTCTCTGAAGAGGACATGGTCTGGGTGATTTCCTTCCCTATCCTTATCCTAACTGCACTTATGCTCCATGTGGAAGCTTCCTTTTTCAATCCAATTTGTTTTTGAATCTGTAGATCGTGTTTTTAGGTGAAATTTGAGAAATACAAGGGTTGGAACTTTAATAGTGGCAACTACTTATTTACAGCTCGTAAAAAATACACTCCTGGAAATGGAAAAAAGAACACGTTGACACCGGTGTGTCAGACCCACCATACTTGCTCCGGACACTGCGAGAGGGCTGTACAAGCAATGATCACACGCACGGCACAGCGGACACACCAGGAACCGCGGTGTTGGCCGTCGAATGGCGCTAGCTGCGCAGCATTTGTGCACCGCCGCCGTCAGTGTCAGCCAGTTTGCCGTGGCATATGGAGCTCCATCGCAGTCTTTAACACTGGTAGCATGCCGCGACAGCGTGGACGTGAACCGTATGTGCAGTTGACGGACTTTGAGCGAGGGCGTATAGTGGGCATGCGGGAGGCCGGGTGGACGTACCGCCAAATTGCTCAACACGTGGGGCGTGAGGTCTCCACAGTACATCGATGTTGTCGCCAGTGGTCGGCGGAAGGTGCACGTGCCCGTCGACCTGGGACCGGACCGCAGCGACGCAAGGATGCACGCCAAGACCGTAGGATCCTACGCAGTGCCGTAGGGAACCGCACCGCCACTTCCCAGCAAATTAGGGACACTGTTGCTCCTGGGGTATCGGCGAGGACCATTCGCAACCGTCTCCATGAAGTTGGGCTACGGTCCCGCACACCGTTAGGCCGTCTTCCGCTCACGCCCCAACATCGTGCAGCCCGCCTCCAGTGGTGTCGCGACAGGCGTGAATGGAGGAACGAATGGAGACATGTCGTCTTCAGCGATGAGAGTCGCTTCTGCCTTGGTGCCAATGATGGTCGTATGCGTGTTTGACGCCGTGCAGGTGAGCGCCACAATCAGGACTGCATACGACCAAGGCACACAGGGCCAACACCCGGCATCATGGTGTGGGGAGCGATCTACTACACTGGCCGTACACCACTGGTGATCGTCGAGGGGACACTAAATAGTGCACGGTACATCCAAACCGTCATCGAACCCATTGTTCTACCATTCCTAGACCGGCAAGGGAACTTGCTGTTCCAACAGGACAATGCACGTCCGCATGTATCCCGTGCCACCCAACGTGCTCTAGAAGGTGTAAGTCAACTACCCTGGCCAGCAAGATCTCCGGATCTGTCCCCCATTGAGCATGTTTGGGACTGGGTGAAGCGTCGTCTCACGCGGTCTGCACGTCCAGCACGAACGCTGGTCCAACTGAGGCGCCAGGTGGAAATGGCATGGCAAGCCGTTCCACAGGACTACATCCAGCATCTCTACGATCGTCTCCATGGGAGAATAGCAGCCTGCATTGCTGCGAAAGGTGGATATACACTGTACTAGTGCTGACACTGTGCATGCTCTGTTGTCTGTGTCTATGTGCCTGTGGTTCTGTCAGTGTGATCATGTGATGTATCTGACCCCAGGAATGTGTCAATAAAGTTTCCCCTTCCTGGGACAATGAATTCACGGTGTTCTTATTTCAATTTCCAGGAGTGTAGATAGGTGTTTCAAAGTTTTACTGACTTTCAAAGTAGTCACCAGCGTTGCCAGTGATGTGGAAGTCGTAGGATACTCTTGGCAGTGCCAGTTGTGTTGATAGTTCGAGCGGCGTGGTCTGTTGCCCGACGAATTTTTAGCAGTTCTGAAGTGAATGCCGTGAAGTGTTTCCTTCAGTTTAGAAATTGGGTTGAACTCATGAGGTCTTAAGTCAGGGAGTGCAGTAGGTGGTATAGCACTTAGCAACACCATCAGTCAAATAAATCAATAACAGCTTGCACTGTACATGTTTGAGCATTGTCCTGTAAAATGATGGTCACGTCCTGCAGAAAGTGTCATCACTTGTGTCTCTGTGCTGTTCATTTTTGGAACACAACCTGTGACCAGCTTAGAGACAGAAGCGATGACACTTTCTGCAGGACGTGACCATCATTTTACAGGACAATGCTCAAGCACGTACAGTGCAAGCTGTTATTGATTTGTTTGACTGATGGGGCTGCTTAGTACTGTACCACCTACTGCACTCCTCTGACTAAAGCCCTTGTGGGTTCAACTCAATTTCTAAACTGAGGGAAACACTTCACGGCATTCACTTCAGAACTGCTACAAATTCGTCGGGCAATGGACTGCACTGCTCGAACTGTCAACACAACTGGCACTACTAAGAGTATCTTAAGACTTCCACATCGCTGGCAATGGGTTATACACAATGTTGGTGGCTACTTTGAAGGCCAGTAAAACTTTGAAACATGTATTTATTTTGTACAAGCTGTAAATAAATAGTTGCCACTATTAAAGTTCCAACCCTTGTATCTCTGTGCTTCAATAAAATATTTGAAATTTACACACAAAAATGTATGAAATGTGTAAAAGTGAGCCTTGTTTCTTCAACTATTTAGACTAATTGGTTCTTTTACGCAGGAGACTTATATTACTACAGTTTTGTGCACATTTGAAAGATCCATTTTTAATCATTTGAGCAGAAAATAGAAAATGTATTGTATGAAAAATTATGTGTTATACAACAATATAAGGAAAAGGATAGTAGCTACTCAGCATATAGTGGAGATTCTGAGTCGCACAAAAAAAAAAAAAAAAAAAAAAAAAAAAAGGCTATTGGAAAGTTAGCTTTTGGCCAACAAAGTCTTTGTCAAAAATAGACAAAACACACACACACACACACACACACAATTCCTAAATTTGTAGTCTTCAGATATTTCATCAAATGATAAACTCAATTTTAAGCATTGCTTCTTTTCACTTTTAAGAATGGATTTTCATAGTATGGTGGTAAATATGTAATTTCATGAACTGTTTACCTGCTCCCATGGAGTGGTCGCATTTTTATCACAGATTTATGCTCTGGAAGGGTGATTTGTTTTGGGGAAGAGAACTCTATAGCTAAGGATCATCAGAGTGTACATTCTGCCTGGAATTAAGTTGTTTTTTTTTAAAAACATTAAGACAGCACAGTGTCAAGCTCAAATGGAGCTTTAGTTTTTAGGCACTACAAGAAAGATGTTGGTCATTGAGGGGAGCTCTCAAAATTCCAAGTGCTCACATTACATCACGAGTCAAAGAATGTACTGCTTTCACCAAGGTACATCGTATGTGATGAAAATAATAAAATTCAGGAAGCATAGGCTTATGTAGAAGGGCATTGAGAATGCTCCATCCAAGACAACATGTTGCGTCCTCCCTATCAAAAAGTTCTCAATCCAGTCACAAATTTCACTTATACCCCATATGATTGTACTTTTGACAGTAAGCATATGTCTGGTACCGAGTCTAATGCTTTTGGGTAATCAAGAAATACTGAAACTTCCTGCTTGCCTTGATCCAAAGCTTTCAGTACATCATGTGAGAAAAGTGAGAGTTGGATTTCACATAATCGATGTTTTCGGAATCCGCGCTGTTTGGTATGGAGGAGGTCATTCTGTTCGAGATACCTCAATTATTTTTGAGATAAGAATTTGTTATAAGATTCTACAACAAATTGGTTCAAGGATATCAGATGTTAGTTTTGTGGGTCACGTCTGCTACCCTTCTTGTAGAAAGGTATGACGTGTGCTTCTTTTCCAAGAACTGGGCCTGGTTTCTTGTTTGAGGGATCTTTGATAGTTTATAGTTGGAATAGGGGCTAACTCAGCTGCAAATCAAGTATAGAATCTGATAGGGATTCCATCAGGTCCTGGAGCTTTGTTTAGTTTTAATAATTTCAACTGCTTCCCAACACCACTGACACTAGTGCTTGTTTCACTCATCTTTTCAGTGGTATGAGGATTAAATTGGATTGATTCTTGTGTGTTTTCCTTCGTAAAGGAACATTTGAAAACAAAGTTAAGCGTTTCAGGTTTTTATTTGCTACCCTCAGTTTCCAATGTGGATCACAATCTGCAGTTGGTTGCACCCTGTTCCCTTAGTGGGTACCAAAATAGCCTTCTCAACATGTTAAATGAGGGCCCCAGGTGCACGCACTGAGTGCACATTGTGTCCTTTCCTGTCCCTTTCTACTGTCATTCAACATACGTTTGGTCCCTTTCTACCATCATTCAACATACGTTTGAAGTGCGAATCATTAATAGACTCCTACCCTTTTTTGGGTTTGCCTCCTCTTGACACCAGACAAAGCAGGTTTCATCAAAAAGACTGCACCTCAAACTTGTTAGTTAGGGGGATAGGTACAACACCTTGAGTTCTCCCTGGTTCCCATCCACCATGTACGGGATGCGTAGCTCTACCATTGAAATGCCACTCACAGTCAAGTGGATGAGTAATGACAGATCCTGTACTTTCTGCAGAGGAGACAGGAGCAGGTAGTACTTTAGGTACTTTTGGTACCAGTACCATGGTTATCTGATTCTTGCGAGCTCTTCCATCATGACGACTTGCAGCAGCTGCCTCTTGTTTGACAGTAGCCAGGGTGATTTCCAGCTGCTTATGAATGTCAACCAACTCATTCCAGATTCAGGAGCAGCATTCACAGTGGGGCTGCATTTTAGCTGGTGTGATATATTACAAGACAACGAACAAATAACTTTAAATTAAACCCACTGTGTATCTTTTAATCTCTTGAGCTATAAACTTGCTAATTCCCTATAAGAATTGAAGAAAATACACAAAATGAGATTTCTATTAAGGCAACAGAAACCCTGTGGTAAAAATTAGTAGTTTCCTAAAACTTTTTGAGGTTAATTATAGTTGTTAGCAAACATGAAAACAGAGTTAATTTATGATAAATGTAGATATTATATAGGGCTACTCCTCTTTAAGGGAAAACTAGGTGTAATACAATATGTTAGAATATCTGCTACAGTAACTTTTATGTCCACCACAAGAAACACATACTCAACTGAATTGATCAATTGTTTATTCACACAATTCTGGTTATTTGGACAAACAACTTAAATGTACTTGGAGAGTCTTCAAGATTAAACAACAAATAAATACAAACTTCTTCTGTAATTCTTAGATGGTGTAAAACTCTATTTTTGCTACTGCCAAGAATGAAGTTACTTGCTAGACTATATTGTGGAAACAGAAGTTAAGTTCTGAAATACTGCTAGTCTGCTCATCTTGAATACATTGTTCTTTTATGGTTACGAGTGATCTGAAGCTAAATTTTTTTACTGCAATCCCTGATACGATGTCCTAGTCCAGACCTGCCTGGCTGATAGTGTCTGATTCCCAATAGTGTGATGTTGTGGTCAGAAGAGTGGTGGTGAATGGTGGACTGGACGATGACAGCTGCAGTGGCAGCATATGTGGTGATGATCATCAGTTCCAGGCAGGTGATGTCACTGCTTTCTACTGCTTCAGTGAGAGCTTAAATCCTTGCTTCATGAATGATTACTTTGTTTTGATTGGCTGCAGAGCTGGGCAATGGAAGCAGAACATAGTGCCAATCAACACACATCAAGTCTAGCTGCGCATGATGATTGCGGTTTCAAAGTGACCACTGGAGTAGCCCTCTGCTGACTTTCTCACCCTGCCATGATACAAGCGGAGCAATGGGCATTTGAATATTGTGGCCAGCAAACATTCGGCTGATAGCACTCCGTGGTAGGTGCACCAAAACAGTAACTAAATCACAAATAGCAATTTAATACCAAAAGCACATTTACTTTTATTGACATACATTGAAATTCAGGGGTGTTCTGTTCTTTGGAAAAGTAAGTTGCATATTGAAACCTTTTGTTGTATGGAGAAAGTGATATTCTGTGAGTAAGGTTGCACGTCTCTATAAGCATAACTAGGCCTAAAATGGTGGAAAGTGCACCAGATTCCTAGTGTTTTTTTTTCTTTTTTCTTTTTTACACATCTTCAATTGTAAAATTTCCTGGAATGTGCTTATATTGTTGCTGAAGCTTGCTAGTATTGTGTTTGAATAGTTTTCCAGGCTGAACCTCTGTGACATTTTAAAACTCATGAGTAACCCTTAACTGAAGATTACAGCTGGTTTTTTAAGGAAAACTTCCAATTTGGAGGGTTTGGAGTGGGAAAGGGGCTAATGGAATTGTAAAGTAAGGAATGCATTATTATACATTGTAGGAAGTGTGCTTATGCTACTTGCAAGGGGACACAACACTCCATGTTGGTTACCGTGAAAACATACACACATAATTATGCTTTAGTCACACGAGTCATAGAGTGAAATAACTACTGTAGTATGTAGATCAGTTCGTAAACTTTCCCACAGTTTATTCTGAATAACAAAAGCAAATTGAGTGGAGAATTTGCAGTTGACGCCAGCTTGGTTGTATAACGTAAAGAAGTGGTTCCTAGAAATGTTTTTTTTCTTCTATATCTGTATTATGACAGGTTCAACTGAATGTGTGCCACTTTCTTTTGCTCTGTCTCTCTTTCTTAATATGCTAGTAACTTCATCTATTTTCAATGTCCTCCAATATTCCAAGCCTTGTACTTCTTCTCCATTGCTTCCCTTCAGTCTTTCCTGTGAGTACTATTCAATGCAGCCAATTTCTTCACAACATGTGCCTCAACCAAGATGTTTTCCTTATTTTTATATAATTTCCACTAATGTTCTTTCCTCTCCTAATCGAAGGTATGTGTCTAGCAAGTAACTTCCACAAATGATTTCTGCGTGTTTTTGCTTAAGTGTTTACATTAGAACAAAAGCTTGCACAAATTTACTTCTGCAAGTCACTTAGGCAAGTTAATTCCAGCAACTTGCTGCAGATACTTCCAGAAGTGTTTCCACTAGAGTTATGTGATGAAACACGCAAATGGAATATGTGAGTGTAGGCTTTCTCAGCAAATTTCATTTATGAAGTCTTCACGGGTTGTCAGCTGAGATATCAATTCACGTGAAGATGATGGAGACACATTCCGTTGAAACGTTGCTACAAGACGATGACGCTACTTGGCTGTGACAACCTGTGAAGACTTCATGTATGACATTTGCCGAGAAAGCCTGCACTCACATATAACATACCTTTACGGGGATGATATACATCACAGTTACAAGATGCTGCAGAAGCTACAGAGCAAGAAGGGGAAGCTGCTCACCAGGTTGGCCTTCTTACTCCGATGTCAGGATAAAGAAGTGATGCCTAAGTTTGCCAACTTGTGGCATCTTGTCAATACCAACAGGACGAGACACGTCTTACGATGGGTGAGCACGGCCCTAGTATGAGAACACAGCAGGGTCACAAGACTGGAACTCAACAAGAATGCTAGAATCCTGCTTTCTCTACAACTCCGAATGGCTTCCTGTCTCCCAGAACACACTGGATAGAAGGCAATATCTTTGCCAATGGTGAATGGTCCACGAAGAAAGCCACCGAAGGGCAGTGCAAGAAATTCCTTCGACTTTTGGAAGTCCGACAACAGAAACAAAAACCATCTCCCAACAAGGTGGTCATTAATCTGACAAATAAGGAACTGGATGGGCCAACACGAGGTGCTGTCCGAGGGCCTAAACTTCACCCCGGTTCCGAGACCCTGCTGAAACAGGACATCATAAATGGGGTAGAGCAAGCCATAATGAGACTACCTGAAGAGGCTGCAGAAGAAGTAAGAAGAGATGTCTGCAAAGTACTAGACAAAGCAAAGATACCAAAGAATAACATTTCGGCAGCAGAACACGAGGCACTATGGGCACTCAGGGAGGACCAGGACACAGTGGTCTTGACAGCGGACAAAGGGGACGCGACGGTGCTGCTTAAATCAGAAGACTATTGGCAAAAAATCTATGCCCTCCTGCAGGATCCTGCCTACAAACAACTAGGGAAGGACCCCACCACCACAGTGACTCGCAAGTCCATTGAGATGCTTATCAACTCTGGACTAGAGAAGAATATCATCAGGAAGCTGTACCCGAGGGCACTGGCACCACCACGTCTCTATGGCCACCCAAAGGTCCACAAAGAAGGCATCCCATTATGACCTATTTTGAACACTATTAACTCACTGACATATGGTATTGCTAAGCATTTATCACAGATGCTAAAACCCTTGGTGGGTTACAGTCCACACCATGTGAAAAACTTGGCTGAGTTTGTGAAGGTACTACAGGGCATGCAGCTGGAAAATGAAGACCTACTAGTCAGCTTCAATGTGACATCCTTATTCACACGAGTACTGATAGAAGACTCCCTGGCTTTACTTGAAGAACATTTTGAGAAGGATATCATTAAGCTCTTTCGCCATGTGCTAACCACCACCTATTTCAAATGTGGTGGGAAGTTCTACGAACAGATAGATGGTGTAGCTATGGGCTCCCCCCTAGCACCAGGCGTAGCCGATCTATACGTGGAGCACTTTGAAAAGCTAGCACTGGACACTGCTAAACACAAGCCAAAAGCCTTCTACAGGTAAGTTGACGATACTTTTGTAGTTTGGTCACATGGCAGGGACAAACTGCTAATGCGCTGGTCCTCCGATGGCCAAGATCGCAAGAATTCTCAAGAAACATAAAGTGAAGACCATTTTCCGCTTAGTGGGAAAAATCAAAGACCTTCTCGGTTCAACCAAGGATCCACTAGGTCTGACGACACCTGGTGTGTACAAGATCGGATGCGAATGTGGGATGCAATATGTAGGACAGACGCAGCATTGCATATCTCAGCGCTGCAATGAACACATCAATCATGTACGCTTGGGTCAGACCAACAAATCTGGTGTGGCGGAACATAGTATTGACGAGAAGCACACCTTCGATTTTGAGGACACAAAGAAAATATGCAGTATAAATGGATTTTGAGACTCAGTAATCACGGAGTCCATAGAAATATGGTTACACGACAAGCTAATCAACTGCGAGAGTGGCTACCATCTCAGCACAGCCTGGGAGCCTGCAATTAGTAAAATCAGAGAAGAATGTTCTGTTCCACCAAGGGCCACGGACAGAGCAAACAGGGACGGATGCCGGGACACGAACCTCACAAACAGAGACGGATGCCGGGACACAAATCCCCCACACACGTGCCCCCCACCACCGGCTGTTCCAGGCCCATTGGGTGATTCCGCGGGCGCGTGATTGGCCAGCGGTGGGAAGCGGAGAGCGGCCCATTGGAGATATCAGCCTGCGACTGACGATATCCCGACAGTTTACCTGAAGATGATGGAGACGCATTCCATCAAAACGTTGCTACGTGACGACAGTGCTACTTGGCTGACAACCCGTGAAGGCTTCATATAGGCAAGTGGAACTTTACAATATCATGCTTAAAAATCAGAGCAGCTGCAACTTTTGCTGCTTTACTATTATTAAAGAAGAAGCATGGTGAAAAACAAAGAGTTAAAAAAATGTTTGGGAGAAGAAATGGATTCAGAGCTATTAATGTTTCTAAGAAATGCTTCATTAATTTCTTTTCGATACAGGGCCTGTAATTTGTAATTTTTGTTTTGGTTGTTTGTGTATGACAAGTGATTGCAGAAAAACAAAAAAGTGTTTCCCACTAACTTGTGGAAGCTTCTTCTGGAAGTTGATGAAACTTATGAAGCTGACTTGCAGCTGTAGCTTCTATAAATGACTTGCAGAAGTCTTCTTACTAGTGAACACACATCTTTTGGAGATATATATATATATATATATATATATATATATATCTGTTTACTTCAAGCATTTCTTGTCCTGTTGTTATGAAGTATTCCATGGCATCTCATTTTTCTTTTATATTAAAAAACCAGAAACCCGCCTCGATTGCGAAAAATGCACCTAGTGTTAACCTAGATTTCGGCGTAGATAACTACACCTTCTTCAGAACAATAAACCCACAAGTGCCTAAGAAGACCTTTGTCAATGATTAAAAGAACACCATGGCTTCTGAAGAAGGTGTAGTTATCTACGCCGAAACCTAGGTTAACACTAGGTGCATTTTTCGCAATCGAGGCGGGTTTCTGGTTTTTTAATATATTAACCAATGATTGCCGACGCGCTGCGATGTTGAAGGTTCATTTTTCTTTTCCATTCCTGCATCCAACCTGATCGTCTTGAATGTTTGTAATGTGTCATAACCCCCCCCCCCCCCCTTCCTTGGTGCAGGGAGCTCACCACTCTTTGGCAGATTCATACTTGGCTACCATGTGTACCCAGCCTATGCAGCATCGTTTCCCTTCCGTGCTGCATATCTATCCTCTTGCTATTCTTTTTCCCCTCCCTTTGGGAAAATGTCTGGGATGTTTCTGGGAATGTGTTCTGCATCATCAGTACCCTGACATCAGAACAGTCTCTCCACTGTTTTTTGTTCCTCTTTTCTTTCTTTGTTACCCTTTTCCTGTTCTTCCTCTGCTTCATCATTTGGGGTTCCTCTTTTTCTCTTCCTCCCTGTGTGCTCCTGAAGGCCAGTGACACATAACAGGTGACTGGGTAACGCATAATTCCCAGCCCTGGGTTGACAGGTAGGTGTCGCATGTACCCCGGGTACAGACCAGGCCCAGTGATGGGTGATTGCCTGTGCTGCTACCTCCCCAAATTGCTGATTGTTCCCTCTGTCAGGTGTTCAGGAGGCATGAACTGAGGTGTAAACAATCACGTAAGGTGGGTGCGCCCCTTCTGAAGGGGGGGCCACCATCGGAGACACTGGCAATCATGGGGGATTTTTTTGCAATGAGCCAATCATCTTTTTCCCAGTCAATGTCTACCAAACATAAACAGAATGAGGCTAACAATTCAAAGATCCTCCCAGCAGCACCATGGTTCCTCGTGGTTTCAGTTCTTTGCTACAGTCAATCTGTTTCTTATTCGGAAAGGTGTTGATGCAGTTGCCGGCTCTGTGAAATCCTGCTCCCATTTATGAAGTGGCACTTTGCTTTTGGAGACTACTTCTAATTCTTAAGCACAATAACTGCTTGAATTTTCACTCCTCCACGGCTGTCCTGTTCATGTCGAGGCCCATCGAACACTGAATTCTTCCCATGGTGTTATTTACACTAGGCTGCTCAATGGTCTGACCAAGGCAGAAATCCAAGTGTACCTCTCTGATCAATGAGTCATTGCAGTCCATCAGCTGATGAAAAAGGTAGATGCATCCTTAGTGCCTGCATGCTCTCTTTTTCTACCTTTTGATAGACTGGTGCTTCTCTCAAAGATCAAAGCAGGTTATGAGTTATCATAATCTGATCATACATTCTGAACCCAATGCGCTGCTACCAGTGTCATCGTTACAACCACACCTGAATGTCCTGTCGACACCCAGACAAATGTGTAACCTGTGGTCGGGATGTTCATGAAGGCGATTGCATGCCTCTTTCTCCCTGCTGTATCAACTGCAATGGTGACTGTGCTGCCTCCTCCCAAGATTGTCCCATTTATCTCAATGAGTAGGCTGTCCAGGAGATCTAGGTGAAGGAAGAAGTACCTTACCCGATCACTTACAAGTTGTTGGCTAGTTGGAAACTCTGCATTCTACCATCCAGCACTTACAGTACTGTTCTTGCTACATGTCACTCCATGAAGGACACAGGCATTCAGACATATGACCTCAAATTAGGCACTACACTTGTGAAATCACCCAGCGTCATGGTAACATCCCCGTTTCCTCCTCCACCTATGCAACAAGCCACCAAACTTTTGCGTCATGAAGCAAAGTCACCTGCTTCACAACAGGCAGGATGGAAGGAATACTCCCACAAAGACTTCCTATGTCCCTCCAGCCAACCAACATCTGAGTCTTCCTCTGTCAACCGGGAAGGCTCCAAGAAGTCAAACAAAGGCAAACGGTCTTCTCCTTCACCAACTCGGAGATCCTCTTCAACGGTGTAGCCACGTGATACTCTTGCCCAGTCGACCTCTGCGTTGCCATTGTGCACCACCAACAGTTTTTCTGCCCTGGACTCCAGAGACCAAGAGAAGGAGAGTGCCAATGCCTCTATAGATCTCATGGAGCAGGATCCTCCAGTCTCTGTGCCCTGTAGCAGTGAGTCTTCAAAGACTGACACTAGGCAGCTGCTGATTTGACACGCCTTCATTTTTTCCCTCCTCCCCTTTCCTCATTATGACTCTCCTCCAGTGGAACATTTGTGGCATTGAGTCCCACAAAGAGGACTTAAGGCTGCTCTTAGAATTGCAGTGTCTACTTGTTCTCTGCTTCCAGGAAACAAAATTGTGTCCTCATGACTGCCTTGAGCTCTCGCATTTCTTCCCTGTTAACTTTGACCTTCCCCCCAAGGATGGCATCCCATTTCATGGGGGAGTCATGCTTCTCATCTGGGATGATGTTCATAGTCAGCCTATCTCCCTGGCTACCTGGCTTCAACCTGTTGCTGTCCGCCTTTTCCTTCCCCACTTGATCTTATCCCTTTGTACCGTTTACATCCCCCCATCATTCGGTGTCACCAGGGCAGACTTCTTCCAGCTTATTGGGTAACTCCTTCAGCCCTTGCTGCAGCTCGGCGACTTTAATGCCCACCATCCCTTTTGGGACTTGTCCGAACCTGTCAGAGAGGTGCCCTCTTGGCTGACCTTCTCAGTCACCTTAACCTCATATGCCTTAACATGGGACCATCCACATTCCTTTCTGACTTCAGTAACACCTAGTCCCATGTGAACCTCTCTTTCTGCACTGCCCAGCTTGCCCAACATCTTGAGTGGTCCATTCTCTCTGACACGTACTCAAGTGACCATTTCCTGTGTGCCATCCAATTGCCGACTTCTACCCCGTCTATGTACACAGCCAAATGGCAGCTTTCTAAGGCTGACTGGAGGCTTTAATCATCCCTGGTGACCTTCTCTGAACATTTCCCCAGTTGCAATGACCAGGTAGAATATCTTACAAAACATTATTCTTACCACCACAGAATGTTCCATCCCATGCACTTTCTCTTTGCTACACCATGTCCCAGTCCCTTGGTGGACTGAGGCATGTGGTGATGCAATTTGCTCATGGAGACATCCTCTCCGCATTTTTAACTGTCATCCTATGATGGCCAACAGCATTCATTACAAACAGTTGCATGGACAGTGTCATCATGTTCTTCGGGATAGCAGAAAAGCTAGCTGGATTTCCTTTACTAGTTCTTTTAACAGTTCCACACCATCTTCCGTCATGTGAGCCAACCTCTGAAGACTGTCTGGGACCAAGGTCCATTCCCCAATTTCTGCCTGACAGTAGCAGACGATCTCATAGTGGACCATACTGCTATTTCCAACACCTTGAGTCGCTATTTAGTGGAGATTTTGAGGTCCACCCACTATCACCTTGCCTTCCTCCATTGGAAATGAGTAGAGAAGACTCAGGTGGTACATTTCTCTTCTCAGAAATGTGAGTGCTACAATGCCACATTCACTATGAGGGAGCTAGATCATGCTCTCACTTTGTCCCGATCGTCCACCTTAAGGTCAGACGATGTTCACATTCAGATGTTGCAGAATCTTACTCTTGCGGGCAAGCACTTTCTCCTTCATATGTACAATCACGTCAGGGCAGAAGGCATGTTTCCCAGATGCTGGTGTGAAGCCACTGTCATACTCAAAACTAAGCCTGGCAAGGACAAATGCCTTCCTTCTAGTTGTTGCCCCATTTCTGTCACCAGCTGTGTTTGCAAAGTGATGGAACATATGATTCATGCCTGGCTGGTATGGTGGCTTGAGTCTCACAATTTACTAACCACTGCAAAGTGTGGATTTCGAGTGCGCCATTCTGTGGTTGACCATCTCGTCACCTTGCCAGCCCATGTCATGAATGGTTTTCTGTGGAAATTCCAGCATGGGGCAATGTTTTTCGATTTGGAGAGAACCTACAACATCTGCTGGAGGACTGGTGGTATCCCCTGTACTCTCTACATGTGGGGCTTCCTTGGCGGCATGCCCCATTTCTTTCAGGAATTCTTAAAAGACCAAGTTTTCAGGTATGTGTGGGTTCAGCCTTGTTGGACACCTTTATCCAGGAAAACCATGTGCCTCAGGGTTCCATCCTGAGTGTCATCCTCTTTGCTGTAACCATTAACCCTATAATAGCCTGCCTCCCACCAGGCATCTCCAGCTCCTTTTTCATTGATGATTTTGTCATCTGTTGCAGTTCTCCATGGACTTGTGTCCTAGAGCGGTGTCTTGAGCAATGTCTCAATCATCTTTACTCGAGGAGCATCGACAGTGGCTGTCGCTTTTTTGCTGACAAATCCGTTTATATGCATTTCTGGTGGTGCAACTGGTTTCTTCCACCGTCTTTACATCTTGGGCCTTTGCTCTTCTGTTCATTGATGTTACAAAATTCCTGGGGCCCATGCTAGATGGGAAATTTTTTGGTCCTCCCACGTGTCTTACCTTGCTGCCTGCTGTACACGGTCCCTCAATGTTCTGTTTGTCCTGAGTGGTACTTCCTGGTGAGTGGATTGGACCACTCTCCTCGGTTTGTATCAGTCCCTTGTCCATTCGAAACTAGACTATGGGTGTTTTGTTTATGCATTTGCATATCTGTCCCTTTTATGCCATCTCAATATATCCACCATTGTGGCATCCGTTTGGCCATTGGCTCCTTTTACACTAGCCCGGTTGAAAGTCTGTATGGCAAAGCAGCCTAATTACTGCTGTCATATCACTGTGACTGTCTCCTTGGCAGATACGCATGCTGTTTGTCTGTCATGCCTGGTCACCCATACTATGCCTCCTTTAATGAATCCTTTGATCACCAGTATGAGGCATGTCCCTCTTCTCTGTTACCTCCTGGAGTTCGCTTTCAGCTCTTGCTCTGGGAGCTTAACTTTATGCTACCTGCCACTCTGCTGATGGATGTGAACCGTTCACCACCTTGGCTTCGTATGATGGCCTGTGTTCACCTTGGCCTTCATTCATTTCCTAAAGACACCACTCTAGCCTTGCTCTATCACTGTAAGTTTCATGACCTTTGCATGGAACTTCACGATAGTACCTTTGTGTACACTGATGGCTCTCGGACTGATTGTGGTGTTGTGTTTGGCACCAACATTTCTCCGTATCAGCTTTCAGAACACTACTCAGTATTCACAGCAAAGCTCTTTGTCCAGTAACAGGCCACACAGTACATCTGTTGACACAGTCTTTTCCATTGCGTCATCTGCTCCAACTCTCTAGGTGCCCTTCAGATTCTCAGTGTACTGTACACAGTCCATCCCTTAGTGGAACAGGTACAGGAAAGCTGTCACTTGCTCACTCTTGATGGAGCCAGTGTGATGTTTATGTGGGTTCCTGGTCATGTTGGTCTGATGGGAAATAAGGCTGCTGCCAAGGCTGCAGTCCTCGTGCCTCGGCCCGCTAGTGCTTCCACCCCCTCTGATGATCTCTGTGTAGCCATCCGTCAGCAGGTGGTGTCACTTCTGCATCACCACTGGTCCTTCCTTCACGGGAACAAGCTCTGGGGAATTAAGCCTCTCCCATTGACTTGGACAACCTCCCCTTGGCCCTCTCACCATGAGGAGATCATTTTAACTATGTTGCGTATTGGGCACTGTCTTTTTAGCCATCACCATTTGTTAAGTTGTGCTCCCCCACCACTGTGTGCTCATTGCCCTCAACCTCTGACAGTTCGCCATTACCTGATTGAATGCCTTTTCTTTTTTTTTAACCATTTACATTCTCATTTATGTTTTTTATCTAAGTTACCAGCCATTTTAGCAAATGACATGCAGCCTTTTGACTGCATTTTACTTTTTATCCGTTGTAGCAATATGACGATGCACATTTAATCTTTAGTTCAGGATCTCTGTTTCTCTATGGCGTATTTTACAGTCCTTTCTCAAAGTCCCTGTTTTTAGCTGTCTTTCCTTCTGTCAACTGGGCTTAATGAGTAGTTGTTTTTAACTCATTTGTTCTCTTTGTGTTCTATGGTTCTGACTTGTGCCTTGTGCCTTGAAACAAAATAAAACAAGCAAACAAATGTGTCACATGAAGCTAACTGTCATATAATTTCACAGTATTTGGTGTTGTGTTTGTTATGTGAAGGAACTAGAATAGTTTTAACTAAATTTACAGTTCAAATACCCTTGTAATATATCATATAGATAAAACTGGTCAGTCAGTATGTTGCTCCATTTCCTAAGTTTGTAGTATTTCAGCTGATATTTCATCACAGCTCATTGCTTAAATAGGCTTCCCCATTTCTCTGTAGCCTGATCTTAATATCTCTATTTTCTGACAGTCTCATTTATGCTCACAGTTCCACAACAACCTTCACCTCTTCGGATTCCACCAGTCACTATCCCTCATAAACCTTGTACTGCAGAAACGTATCTGCATGGCACAGGCATCCCAGACTACCTCTTCTACCTCCACAAGGTAAGGTTACTATGCAATCCTTACTAAATACATTACATCACCAAAACTGAAACTGTTGCACTCCCAACATCTGGAAGAGCATTCCAGATGTCACCTCCATAACCTGTCCAACCTGCTGACATCCTACTTTCACCTTGGGTCTCCTGTATCCAGCAATATGTATCCTAACCACAATGAACCCCCGTGTCAACCCCTCACAGCACCCAGATCCTGCCTAGCTGACCTTTTCAATTTACTACATCTGCCAAAACTTCCTTTCAACACACCACAAAATCTAGAAACCAAACAAAACCAAACTGTTGTTGTTAACCTTTCCACAAAAAAGCCTCAGTCCCACAGAAGTTTTGGTCCTATCAAAAGGCCTCACTTTCAGCCCCACACCCAAGTTTAATGTTGTTGTACTTGTCAAAGACCTACTCTCCTACTCCTGATCCCTACAGTGGAAACACTTCTTTGCCACCAGTCCCTCTACCCAAAGCGAACCTAACGCAACCGAAGCCTCTCTCAGTTCATATTAACATCCAACCATGACCTTCCTCCCCTTCCACCTAACCACCCCCTGGTCACCATTCAGGAATTCCTTACCTTCAACTTGGCCTCACCATCCATCCCCAGGTCCCTTCCTAAGAACACTAACCTTTCAGCAGAAGAAAGGACAGCCATACCCAACCTCAAAACAGATTCTGACCTAATTGTCTATCCTGCAGACAAAGCGTCCATGATTGTCACAATGAATCGCAATGACTACCTGGCAGAAGGCTTCCACCAACTGTCTGACTCCTCCATGTACAAGCTCTGCCATAGTGATACCCTCCCAGAAGTCGAACATAGTCCCTACTGAAATCCTTAGGCCCTTCCCAGAACATCTTCCCTGAATCCTTCTTTTCCTGACCCCACAGACACCCTGCACACCACCATTCTACATGCCTCCCAAAATCCTCAAATTCAATAATCCTGGACACTCCATTGTAACTGGCGATTGTGCTCCCTCTTAAAGAATTTCCACTGATATTGACCATCTCCAACCAGTTGTCCAAAACCTAGCCTCCATCATCAAAGATACTAACCACTTCCTTCACTGACTCTCCACTTTCTCCTCCCCCTCCCCCTTCCCCTTCCCCCACCCCCAATCACTACCCATCACTGTTGATGCCACTTATGCATACACAACACCCCTCATGCGCATGGCTTTTCTGCTATCCAGTAACACCTTTCCCCACATATGTCAGACTCCAAACCAATTACCTCATTGCTCATATGCCTTACTAACTATATCCTGATACACATCTACTTCCCCTTTGAGTGGAAGGTGTACAAACAAATCTATATCACAGCCATGGACACCCCCATGGCACCCTCCTATGCCAACCTGTTTTATGGACCATCTAGAGGAGACCTTCCTAGTCTCCCAAAACTCCAAAGTCCTAGGTTGGTTCAGTTTTGTAGATCATATCTTCATGATCTGGATGCAGGGCCAAGACACCCTATCCTCATCTGTTCTCAACCTCAACACCTTCTCTCCCATCTCCTCCATCTGGTCCTCCTCAACCCAATGTGCCACCTTCCAGGACATTGACCTCCTTCTCTCTGACAGCTCCACCCATTCCTCTGTCCACATTAAACCCACTAACCACCAACAATACCTGCATTTCGACAGCTGCCATCCATTCCACATCAAAAAGTCCCTCCCATACAGCCTCACTACTCTGGAGCACATATCTGGAGGGATGAGAACTCTCTTGCCTAGTATGCTGAAAGTCTCACGAAGGTCTCCACAGACTGGCACTACCCAACAAACCTAGTCTGCAAACAGATACCCCATTCCATATCCTCACATTCCCACTCCCCCCGTCACCCCCAAGAATCAGCTACAAAGGAGAGCCACCCCCCCTCATCACCCTACATCAACCTGGACTGAAACAGCTAAGCCACATCCTGCATCAGGGCTTTGATTCTCTGTCATCATACCCTGAAATGAGGGACATCCAGACCAAGATCCTTCCTACCCATCCTAAAGTGGTGTTATGTCAACCCACCAAACCTACATAATATCCTGTGCCACTCCCACTCCCAGCCTGTTGCCACAGGGATCATATTGCTGTGTGAGACCAAGGTGCAAGACCTGCCCAATCAACCCACCCATCACTTTCTACTCCAGGTCTGTCACAGATTTATCCTACCCCATCAGCGGCTGTCCCACGTGTGAAAGCAGCCATGTCGTATACCAGCTCTGCCACAAACACTGTAAAGCTTTTTATGTTGGTATCACTACCAACCAGCTGTCCACCAGGAGAAACGGCCACTGCTAAACTGTGACCAAGAACAAAGTTGACTATCGGGTGGCACAACATGCAGGTGAGTATAACATGTTGAGTTTTAATGGCTGCTTCACAACCTGCACCATCTGGATTCTTCCTTCTACCACCAGCTTCTCTGAACTATGCAGATGGGAGTTATCCTTGCAACTCATCCGTCATTCCTGTGATCATCCCGGCCTCAATCTCTCTTAACCCACTGTCCCCATGCCCTCCACCCATTAGTTTCCTCTTCCTAGGGGCATAGGTGTGTGTGTGTGTGTGTGTGTGTGTGTGTGTGTGTGTGTGTGTGTGTGTGTGTGTGTGTTATATTTCTACTGTAGCTTGAGGAAGGATTTACTCCAAAAGCTTGTAAATCTTTTTCTTTTTTTGTGTGTGGCTGTCAGTGACTCAATGCTTTTGCTTTTCAGTGCGTGGTCTCTTTTACTCTTAAAGTATCTACTCGAAGTTGTGTATGATCCTGTGCTTCATATGATTCCTCAGCACACTCTTCCATACCTGTTTGCTCTCCACAATTTTTATTTCACATTTTCATTTCTTTTAAAGTACACTGTGTTTCCAAAGTTTTCTTGCACTTTGTTAGGTATGCAACTATTCCATACATATTTTCATAATGTATCTTGCTTTTCCAGATATTCAGTCTCCTCACACTGACTTTTTGCCCACTCCTCTCACATTAATCCATTTTGTGTAACATTCCATTCTTTCCTATTCTTTTCCTCCTTTACTTCTCCAACCTCTTCTTCTGAAGCTTTCAGAATTACATTTCTGTTCATATTCTATACTTCTGCTACACTGGTTATACTCCAATGAATTTTCAAGTTTTTCTTGTACAGTTTGAGAGTATGTTGTTGTGGTCTTCAGTCCTGAGACTGGTTTGATGCAGCTCTCCAGTATGTTTTAGATCTGTATAAATGCAATGTGAATGTCTGGTCAGTATAGGTGACGTGTGGACATCCCAGGGCAGTGTTAAAGGAGAAAGTAAATATTCCTTTGATAATAAGTATTTTATTCCTATATGCATTACAGTTGGGCCCACTCAGAATGGTATGTCCAGCTACCAACAATTCTTAGCATGGCCAAAGTCTCAGTTGGCAAGAGCAAGTAGAGATCCTGCAGTAGCTGCACACTACAGAAAGTACTTAAAATTACTAAGAAAGTTATTCAAAAGCCAAGAAACATGCACATAATGTCAGAGATGAGTAATTCTGACAACAGACATAAGGAAACATGGAATGTAGTGAAATGAGAGACAGGACAGCCAGCCACGGAAAAGGATAACATAACTATTGAACTGAATGGAAGGGTTATAAATGATGAGTCGCAGGTAGCAAATATATTAATAATCATTTCTTAAATATAGTAGAAAGTGTAGGGACAAACAGTTAAAGAGAAAAATCACAGCAGTATGTTGAAAAAGCAATTCTCATAAAATTGAGTCCTATGAATGTATTGCCAACTTCTCCTTCTGAAATTAAGAAAATTATATATTCTCTCAAAATTAAGAGCTCATCTGTTTTTGATGATGTTTCTAAAAGAGTACTCAAGATTTGTTCCCATATAACAAGCTCTGTCTTATCTGAACTATATGGTGCAACACTAACTCGAGGCATTTTTCCAGAGAGACAGATATATGCTGTTGTCAAATCCCTCATTAAGAAAGGTGATAGGAGCGATTTCAGTAACTACCAACCTGTTCCACTGCTGACATTATTTTCCAAAATTTTTGAGTTGGTGTACTCTAGAATAGAATCTCATCTGATCAACAGTAATATCCTCAGCAAATCACAGTTTGGAATTCAGAAGAGTTGCTCTACTGAGAACGCCATTCACACGTTCACTCACCAAATTTTACAAACATTTTATAATAAAGTAGTGCTGGATGGTATTTTCTGCTGCCTATCTAAAGCATTTGATTATGTGAATCACAGTATTCTCCGAGATAAATTGAAGTTTTATTGTATTGATGGTATAGCCACCCAATGGATAATAATGTACTTAGTTTACTTAGTAATTCAACCAGTGTAGTTCAGGGACTTTACTCTGACTGAGGAGAAGTCATGTATAGCATTCTCAAAGGCTCAGTCTTAGGTTCACTACTGTTCCTCATATATGTAAACTATCTTCCATCTAATATACAACAAGCAGCATTTGATCTTTTTGTAAATTACTCTAGTTTGTAATTGATCCAAGTATACATACACAAAGAGAAGAAATCATAAACAGTGTTCTTAAAAGTATCAGTGACTGATTTTCAGCAAATGGTCTCGCCCTCAATTTTAGAAAGACACAACATGTTCAGCTTTGCACACCAATGACAGGTGCAACACATGATGAGGAAATAATAAATAGGATGAAAACTTCAAAATTCTCAGGTGCTCATATTGATGAGAATTTAAACAGGAGCAAGCACATTTTGGAACTCCTAAAAATGTAGTTCATCCACATTTGCACTTAGTATCATTGCAAATCTTGGGGAGGGACAAATAAGTAAGGTAACATATTTTGCATATTTTCATTCACTAACATCGTATTGAATAATGTTCAGGGTAACTCATCTTCAAGAAAGTCTTTGTTGCTCAAGAATGGGCTCTAAGAATATTATGTGATGCTCACCCACAATCATCTTGCAGATGTATTTTTAAGGAATTGGGCATTCTGACTACTGTTTCACAGTATATTTAGCCCCTTGGGAAGTTTGTTGTAAATAATCCACTGCAGCTCAAAAGGAACAATGACATTGATAATTACAATACCAGGAGGAAAAATTACATTCATTACTTCACATTAAGGCTGTCTTTTGCACAAAAGGAAGGGGACACAATGCTACTGCTAAAATTTTCTGTAACTTACCCAGTGATATAAAATGCCTGGCAGACAGCAAAGTAAAATTTAAAAATGAACTGAAAAAGTTTCTCCTCAACTCCTTCTATTCTACTATGTGAAGTTATCATATTGTTGAGTAAGACTAAAATTTTGGTATTCAAAAATGAATATTTTTAAGTGTGTTTTTAAAATTAACTTACCTCAGATCATTTACATCACTGGGTAAGTGATTGAATGTTCTTGTCACAACAAATATCATTGCTTTTATAGTCAATGTGAAAAAAAAATTCAAGAAGAGAAAATAAGATCATTCTTACCTAGTATTATTTTTTTTGAAAGTTGTTAACCTTCTTGAGCTGCTGTTTCTAACAAATTTCAGTAGAGAATATGTGTACTGCAAAGCTATAGTCAAAAGTCCAGCTGTTAAAGATATATCAACACTGAATTAATTGGCAATGTTCATCATGACAAAAAGGGCAAAGGAAAAATGATGTTATTTTGAGCTTTCCTTCGTTTTCTACATTTCAGAAGTGTAGGCTAGGATAGGCAAATACTAGGGGCAATATATTAATCTCTTGGTCCCCTGTGGGACACCTTTATTCCACATCAAACTCCTGACACTTATTAGAAATGCTACTGTTTGCGTCCCTCTCTCATCAACTTCCTCATCATTTCTTCCATTTGTTTCCATTATTGTTCCAAGATATTTGATACAGTAACCTTTTGTCAACTGTTCCCCTGCCAGCATTATTCTGTGGGTAGTTGTTTCTCTCTTCTGTTTTCACGATTGTGAACTCTTATCTGCCTCACATTAAATTTCACAACACATACTCAAAGCGCTTCTGCCCATGCGTGTAACTGCTGGTAAGCTTCATTTTCCTTACTCCCTCAGACCATTAGGACATTAGCAGAGGCTGTTAATTTATTATCAGTTGTTGTTAACCCAGATTAGTTATAACTAATGCTTTCTTTACCAACAACAGCAGTAGTTTTTGGGAAGTTGCATCTTCCTTCAGGACCCTCCAAAAACCATCTTTCAAAACATCTCTTCTTCACTTGTTACATGGAATGTAGAATATATTGTTAACAATTCAGAACATATTATTTATTCTCTTGCGTGATAGGTGGCCAAATGTGCTCTCAGTTACATAGACTGACTGACTGGTTAAGGCAATGGTACACTTTTGGGAGAAGTTAGTTCAACTTGCCATTCAGCTATCCAAAGTTATTTTTCCCATGGTTTCGCTAAACTGCTTAAAGCAAATGCTGTGATAGTTCCTTAGAAAAGGCTGCGGCTAATTTAATTCCCAGTTCATAATTACCACATTGTCAACAGGATGTTAAGCCCTCCTTCAGTTATGAAGATATGAGACAAAGTCACTTTGCAACTTTCTATTAGGATTTTGCGTAATAAATTGTGACCTCAAATCTGAATAGTGTGGCAGGTAGTGTGTCAGGGACACATCTGAAGCTCTTTGATTTGATAACTTGGTGAAAAAGTCAACTTGGGTGTTGTCATCTAATATATTTTTTGTGCTTAAGTTGAATTAATATGAAACTTCCACACCAAGTGAAATATATGCTTGGTGATTGGGCAACACCAAAAAAATGAAAAATGGGACAGAAACTATAATGTATTACTGTACTTTGTTCTTTCCAGAAAGGAAGCATGAAAGAATAGAGAATGACATTACTGTGGTCATACCAGACCCGAAGTAAATCTTAATTTCACTGTTGCCCTTCCATACACACTTATCTTCATGTGGCTATACAAAATTCAATTTTTTCTGAAGAACGTTTGCACCCAACTGTTTATATAACTCAGTCTTGTAACTTTCACTTTATTTATTTATTTATTGTTCCGTGGGACCACATTAAGGAGAAGTCTCCATGGTCATGGAACGAGTCAATACATGAAATTGTAACACGATTGTAGAAACAGATAAAATGAAATAAAAGAAACATATTCAGGTGACATGTCATTAGTTTAAATAAAGAAAATCAAGAATGTAACACCAGAATTTGCTTAAATTTTTGGCTCTTCCAGGAGCTCCTCGACAGAATAGAAGGAGTGAGCCATGAGGAAACTCTTCAGTTTAGACTTAAAAGCGTTTGGGCTACTGCTAAGATTTTTGAGTTCTTGTGGTAGCTTATTGAAAATGGATGCAGCAGAATACTGCACTCCTTTCTGCACAAGAGTCAAGGAAGTGCATTTCACATGCAGATTTGATTTCTGCCTAGTATTAACTGAGTGAAAGCTGCTAACTCTTGGGAATAGGCTAATATTGCTAACAGCAAACGACATTAAAGAAAATATATACTGTGAGGGCAATGTCAGAATTCCCAGACTATTGAATAGGGGTCGACAAGAGGTTCTCGAACTTACACCACACATAGCTCGAACAGCCCGTTTTTGAGCCAAAAATACCCTTTTTGAATCAGAAGAATTACCCCAAAAAATAATACCATATGACATAAGCGTATGAAAATATGGGAAGTAGACTACTTTTCGTGTTGAAATGTCACTTATTTCAGATACTGTTCTAATGGTAAATAAAGCGGCATTTAGTTTCTGAACAAGATCCTGAACATGGGCTTTCCACAACAGCTTACTATCTATCCGTACGCCTAGGAACTTGAACTGTTCCGTCTCGCTTATAACATGCCCATTCTGTCTGATTAAAATATCAGTTCTTGTTGAATTGTGAGTTAGAAACTGTATAAACTGAGTCTTACTGTGATTTAGCATCAAATTATTTCCCACAAGCCATGAACTTATTTCATGAACTACATTATTTGATAATGTTTCAATATTACACACAAGATTCTTCACTACCAAGCTGGTGTCATCAGCGAACAGAAATATTTTTGAATCACCTGTAATACTAGAAGGCATATCATTTATATAAATAAGAAACGGCAGTGGCCCCAGTACCGATCCTTGGGGAACGCCCCATTTAACAGTGCCCCATTGGGACTGAACATCATTACCACTCTCAATATTGCGGAGAATTACCTTCTGCTTTCTGTTCTTAAAGTAAAAGGCGAACCAATTGTAAGCTACTCCCCTTACTCCATGATGTTCCAACTTCTGCAGTAATATTTTGTGGTCAACACAGTCAAAAGCCTTCGTTAAATCAAAGAAAACACCTAACGTTCGCAACCTTTTATTTAATCCGTCCAAAACCTCACAGAGAAAATAGACTGTAGCATTTTCAGTTGTTAAGCCGTTTCTAAAACCAAACTGTACATTTGGCAGCAAATTATGTGAATTTAAATGCTGCAGTAACCTTGTATATACAACCCTCTCGATAAATTTAGCAAACACCGATGGCATAGAAATAGGTCTATAATTATCAACATTATCCCTGTCTCCCTTTTTATAAAGTGTCTTCACTACTGAGTACTTTAATCGGTCAGGAAACCGACCACTCCTAAAGGAAAAGTTACAGATATGGCTAAGTACTGGGCTAACATACATGGAACAATACTTCAGTATTCTACTAGATACCCCGTCATATCCATGAGAGTTCTTGGTCTTCAGTGATTTAATTATTAACTCAATCTCACTCTTGTCAGTATCATGGAGGAGCATTTCAGGTAACAGTCTCGGAACACTTTTTTCTACGAGCGCTATATGATTCCTTGTTGGGACTAGGTTTCTATTTAGTTCACCTGCTATATTCAGAAAGTGATTATTAAATACTGTACATATATGCGACTTATCAGTAACACGGACATTCCCACTACACACTGATTCTATATCCTCGACCTGTCTCTGCAGACCAGCCACTTCCTTTACGACTGACCGTATGGTTTTAATTTTATCCTGAGACTTAGCTATTCTATCTGCATACCACATACTTTTTGCCTTCCTAATAACTTTTTTAAGCACCTTACAATACTGTTTGTAATGGGATACTGCAATTAGATTGTGACTGTTTCTAATGTTTTGATATAATTGCCACTTTGTTCTACAAGATATTCTTATACCTTTAGTCAGCCACCCAGGCTGCCTGTTCATGCTAGTACCCTGTTTTGAACGTTCTAACGGAAAGCAACTTTCAAAGAGCATGAGAAAAGTCTTGAGGAAAGCATTATATTTATCGTCTACTGTATCAGCACTATAAACATCTTGCCACTCTTGTTCCTTGATAAGGTTTACAAAAGTCTCTATAGCAACTGGATCAGCTTTCCTAAAAAGTTGGTAACTATATTTAACCTGTGTTGCAGCACAAAAATCTTTTAGACTTAAAATTTGTGCATCATGATCTGAAAGGCCATTCACCATTTTGCTAACAGAATGCCCTTCTAGTAATGACGAATGAACAAAAATATTGTCTATGGTTGTTCTACTGTTCCCTTGCACTCTCATTGGGAAGAATACGGTTTGCATAAGATTATATGAATTAAGGAGGTCTACCAGCGTCCTCTTCCTTGCACAATCACTTATACAATTTATATTGAAGTCACCACATATAACTAACTTTTTGTATTTCCTATAAAGTGAGCCAAGAACCTCCTCTAGCTTTAGCAAAAATGTTGTGAAATCGGAGTCTGGGGATCTATAAATAACAACAGTAAGAAGTTTAGCTCCACTAAATTTAACCACACCTGCACAACATTCAAACACCTTTTCAGTGCAGTACTTTGAAACATCAATTGACTCAAATGGGATACCGTTTTTCACATACATGGCTACTCCCCAACACCGCAAAGAGCTCCTAGAAAAGCTGCCAGCCAACCTGTATCCTGGTAAAGGAAGCCTCTGAATTATTTCCTTATTTAAGAAGTGTTCAGATATACCAATAATTTCAGACTCAACATCTATAAGTAGTTCACTAACTTTATCTCTAATGCCTTGTATGTTTTGATGAAATATACTAATTCCCTCATTAATCGGATACCTAAGCTTTGTCAAAAGTGGTTTCTTTGTTAGAGAGACTTTCCTTAAGCAGGAATACCTGTCAGCTGACTTCAATCTAAAAAAGGTACAGCTCTAACACCCACAACTACCGGAATTTTCCCATGAGTGATCCCACCACCCCCACCTATGCTGTCACCTATAAGCTTTGCCAACCTCCCCTTTCCGTACCTGTTGAGGTGCAGGCCATGTCTAGTGAAACATGTCCTGCTGATGGACTCCACCGACACCACTGAAATGTGACTCATGCCTTCTGTCATTAGCGCACCCCCAAGTCTCATGTTATTACGCCTGACGGCTGTATTAAGATGTGGCCGATCGTGACGCTGAAACAGTTCCACGAAATGCACATTCGTGTTGCCAGTCTGAGTGGCTATCTTTTCCAGGTCACCATCTATGTCATACTCCCCATCCCTATCAATACTATTACCAGCCCCACCCACAATCACTACCTGATCCTCTTTTGTAAAATCCCTACATAACCCCCCTATGTTAAAAGTCACCTGAGCCAATCCTGCATTAGGCTTCACAATGCTGGTGACCTGGTACTCACTCCCCAAAACTTCCTGCAACTGCTGGCCTACACCTCTACCATGAGAACTACCTAACAGCAGAACCTTCTTCTTTCTCTTAGACTTTGCAACTGTCCTAGCCACCGTAACTGCTGAGGTCTGCTGCATACTTCCTACATCTACAGCTACTAGAGATTCCTCTCCACTAGACTCTGACAGTTGGTCAAATCTATTACAAACACCAATAGTAAAACTATCTGAAAATCTCCTTTTCCTAGCAGATCTCTTGCCAACAACCAGCTCCCATTTCCCAACCCCCTTTTCCCTCCTCATCCTATCTAGCTCCTCCTGTGCGTTTTTCAACTGCACCTGAAGGGCACAGATCTTACGCTCCTGCTCCTCTATCAACTTACTCTTGCTACATAACCTGCAGTTCCAGGAGAGGATCTCACCAGAATGCCCACTGGCTTCCCCACTGCATTCCCCCCAGTGAAAATACTTCGAACAAGTCTCACACCGCAATCCACTACTCACGAACCTACGGCAAAGCCCACACTTCTCACTCATGGTAAAATTTTACAGTTATTGAAACAAGAAAACAACTTTATCTAAGTTCCGCTACTACAATAATAAGATGTTAAAAACTGACTACAATAATCACAAACTTGCTCCACAAGGAAAGAAACTACTATTATTGACAGTATTAATCAACAACAAATTATTGGTGTCACACATGCCTTTCATGTCCTTTTTGTTACTTCACAACCAATTTTATTCAGAGTGTAGTGCCATTCCAGATTCCTGACAATAGAAAACCTAAAGTGCCTTTTCTCTTCCTCACACTCCAGTCCTCTACACTAGTTAAACTTGGTATTTGTTCTAAAATTTTAAGTAACTGTATGAAGTATTTTCATAAAGTTCACACTAAAGTCATACAGCAGAATCAGCTGATTGAAAATGTGTGGAAGAGTTGCAGGCCAGCTAATACGCTTCAGTAACTGCATATATCACACATGGTAATTCAGTTTTACATGCTATAACTGAATGTAGTAACTTCTGCGAATGTATTTAATGATGTGCTACAACCTATCTAAAGTTAGGTAGGCAGGGTAATAAAGTTAAACATACTGAATTTCTGAATGTAATTTAAGTTTTGTGAAAGACCCAAGACACATTGAGTTCCACTGACTGTAATTTATGGCAATTTGAAGATATATATAACATCAGTTTTCACAGTAACCTAAATAACATGCTTTTGAGCCATAATCAATGTATTGTATGATCCATAATATAATTAAGAAAGCAAATGTTTCACTGATATAAGTGGAGATCAGTCTCTGCATGTCTTAGAAAATTTAGTGAATTTGCACACTTATAATAAAGTAACTTATTTTCTGGTTGTAGAAGGTAACACACTGCTTGTCACAACTTGCCCACATCATAGTAAATTTGAGGTAATAGCAGAAATGAGCACTTAAGAGCAACTTTTTGTTCCAGTTTGATAATTTTGTAAGTGCTGCAGACTTAGTGCGCAGTTACATGACTTGAACAACGTGATATTCAGACAAACTTGATCCCCACTGGAGGAAATGGACATCTGTCCAGATGCAACATCATGGTCTGTTCCCCAGTACTCTAAATCACAGAGTTCAGAGATGTAAGGCAGTGGGCAAATGCTGGTACTGTCACAAAGGAAGATGCAGCTACCCACACAAGTAGGTAGTTTGCTAATACCATCATTTACAAAAGATTTTTCACTACTCATCATCAAATTATTCTACACTGTATGCTTGTGGCCTGCTGGTAATAGGTTCAGACAGGCGTGACTGAAACAGAAAACTGAATCCATTCTCATTGTTTTTATGTAATTTTTAATTAACTTTTAATGTTCCCAGAATGTTTCTGAATCAGACAAACTTTAAACTATAGTTAACATACACTGAGGTGACAAAAGTCATGGGATACCTCCTAATATTGTGTCGGACCTCCTTTTGCCTGGTGTGGTGCAGCGATTTCATATGGCATGGACTCAGCAAGTTGTTGGAAGTCCCCTGTAGAAATATTGAGCCATGCTGCCTCTATAGCCTTCCATAATTGTGAAAGTGTTCCCAGTGCAGGATCTTGTGCATGAACTGACTTCTCCATTATGTCACATAAATGTTTGATGGAGTTCATCTTGGGCAATCTGGGTGGCCAAATCATTTGCTCAAATTGTCCAGAATGCTCTTCAAACCAGATGTAAACAATTTGTGGCCCAGTGATATGACATCGTTGTTTGGGAACATGAAGTCCTTGAATGGCTGCGAATGGTCTCCAAGTAGCCGAACATAATCATTTCCAGTCAATGATTAGTTCAGTTGGACCATAGGACCCAGTCCCTTCAATGTAAACACAGTCCACCTCATTAAGAAGCCACCACCAGTTTGCACAGTGCCTTGTTGACAGCTTGGGTCAGTGGCTTTGTGGGGTCTGCGCTGAACTGGAACCCTACCATTAGCTCTTACTAACTGAAGTTGGGACTCATCTCACCAGATTACTATTTTCCAGTTGTCTAGGGTCCAATTGATATGGTCATGAACCCAGATGGGGCACTGCAGGCAATGTCACGCTGTAAGCAAAGGCACTCACATTGGTTGTCTGCTACCATAGTCCATTAACACCAAATTTCACTGCACTGTCCAAACAGGTACATCTGTCATATGTCCCACATTGATTTATGTGGTCATTTCACATAGTGTTGCGTGCCTGTTAGCACTGACAACCCTACACAAACGCAGCTGCTTTTGGTCATTAAGTGAAGGTCATTAGCTACTGTGTTGTCCATGGTGAGAGGGAATGCCTGAAATGTGGTAATCTTGGCATACTGTTGACACTTTGGAGCTCAGAATATTGAATTCCCAATGATTTCCGAAATGGGATGACCGTGCCTCTAGCTCCAACTATGTTTCTGCATTCATAGTCTGTTAATTCCCATGATGTGGCCATAATCATGCCAGAAACCTTTTCACATGAATCACTTGCACACAAATGGTGGCTCCACCAATGCACTGCCCTGTCATACATTGTGTATACGAGACTACTGCCATATACTATGCCATGACTTTTGTCACCTCAGTGTATAATGGCATGAGTAAAATTAACTACTCACCTTATAGAGGAAGTCCAGAATAGCTAATAGCAACACAAGCAAAAAATTAAATATTGCAAATCAACTTTTAACTTTGGCTTGCACATGTGTATGCTTTAAAGATGGCTCAAGTTTCTGTTAAACTTCTTGTATATTTGTGTAGCAGTGATTCCTCTGTACAGTGAGTGGCTATCTGTACTTGTACCACTGTTTATATTCCACCTCACCTGATGATTTTCACCCTTTCTGTGTTATTTTTTCAATATGAGGAGCTTTTGTTTATCTTTTACACTTTATGATGATTGTAAGTATTGCGCGCACCATTTTGTGTCCACCATGAAGCTGTTTTATTCCATGCCATACTGTCTGTCATTATCAAGTGTTACTGGTCACATTCTATGTCTGCTAAAGTTCTTTATTGTCACCACAGTTTGTACTTTGATATTGCTTAAGATATTTCAATTGTAACTGCTGCCCTTTCTGTATATGTCTACATCTGTTCTCTGCAATTTGCTGTACAATGAATTACTTGGTTTATTGAGGGGGGGGGGGGGGGGTGCTGCTGGTTTTGTTTGTCTAATTGTATAAGAAAAATAAAGGGCTATATGCTTTCATTATTATTATTTCTTTCTTTTCTCAGACGTTATGTCTGGTCAAAAATGGAAAGTGACGCGAACCTTCATCAAGCGTGACTTCCTTTTAACTGTACGGTATCTGTTATATTGCATTTAGGAACTTTCGGGTAATTGAACATGTATCAATAATTACGGATTTCTGTAGTTGTATATATAAATTTGGATGTAGCTGTATTACATTGATGTACTGGTGGATATTGTGTGGTATGACTCCTGTAGTTGATAGTATAATTGGTATAATGTCATCTTTATCCTGATGCCACATGTCCTTGACTTCCTCAGCCAGTTGGATGTATTTTTCAATTTTTTCTCCTGTTTTCTTTTGTATATTTGTTGTATTGGGTATGGATATTTCGATTAGTTGTGTTAATTTCTTCTTTTTATTGGTGAGTATGATGTCAGGTTTGTTATGTGGTGTTGTTTTATCTGTTATAATGGTTCTGTTCCAGTATAATTTGTATTCATCATTCTCCAGTACATTTTGTGGTGCATACTTGTATGTGGGAACGTGTTGTTTTATAAGTTTATGTTGTAAGGCAAGCTGTTGATGTATTATTTTTGCTACATTGTCATGTCTTCTGGGGTATTCTGTATTTGCTAGTATTGTACATCCGCTTGTGATGTGATCTACTGTTTCTATTTGTTGTTTGCAAAGTCTGCATTTATCTGTTGTGGTATTGGGATCTTTAATAATATGCTTGCTGTAATATCTGGTGTTTATTGTTTGATCCTGTATTGCAATCATGAATCCTTCCGTCTCACTGTATATATTGCCTTTTCTTAGTCATGTGTTGGATGTGTCTTGATCGATGTGTGGCTGTGTTAGATGATACGGGTGCTTGCCACGTAGTGTTTTCTTTTTCCAATTTACTTTCTTCGTATCTGTTGATGTTATGTGATCTAAAGGGTTGTAGAAGTGGTTATGAAATTGCAGTGGTGTAGCTGATGTATTTATATGAGTGATTGCTTTGTGTATTTTGCTAGCTTCTGCTCGTTCTAGAAAGAATTTTCTTAAATTGTCTACCTGTCCATAATGTAGGTTTTTTATATCGATAAATCCCCTTCCTCCTTCCTTTCTGCTTAATGTGTGAATCTTTCTGTTGCTGAATGTGTGTGATGTATTCTATATTTGTGGCATTGTGATCGTGTAAGTGTATTGAGTGCTTCTAGGTCTGTGTTACTCCATTTCACTACTCCAAATGAGTAAGTCAATATTGGTATAGCATAAGTATTTATAGCTTTTGTCTTGTTTCTTGCTGTCAATTCTGTTTTCAGTATTTTTGTTAGTCTTTGTCTATATTTTTCTTTTAGTTCTTATTTAATATTTATTATTATTATTATTCTTTTAGTTCTTCTTTAATATTTATTATTATTATTATTATTATCTTCACCATCCTTACTGCTTTTTTTGCATACCTATCTGATCAGTAATCCACATTTGTTGGAATGGAGAAAAAATGTCATTACCTTTTTATCATATGTATTTTACTGTATAATTGTTTTAATCACAGTAGCTTTTTTATTCCTGTTATTATAGTAATAATATCTATACTAAGGAAGAATCCTTTACAGATGAGCTGTGTTATCTGATCTGGAGATTAGTGAAGGTTGTAAACTATATACATCATCAGTTTTTTTAGATGTCCACAGCTGTAGATTACTTGACCTGTGTTAAAGGCTGGAGACTTGTAGAGTCACCCTTGATTAATCAGATGTGCTCAATTTGTTGGAAATGACTGCCTGGGTGGCAAAGTACGTATGGCATGTACTTTGAAGTTTTTTTTCCAGAAGACAAAACTCAGAGATTTCCTTATGCAAATCTAACTTATCACAAACCAGTTATTAAAACCAGTCAGACAACATTCATCACTTGAGAAAAAAAAGTGAAGCATCCAGAAGATGTCCGATGTCAATGTAACTTTGTACATGTACACATCTTTGGCGGGTATGTAAATGATTAGAGTTACAATTCTCTGTGACAGGTAGAAAGGCCACCAGAGTGAGTATCGGGTGCTGAGTGATCATTGTGAAGAACACAAGATGCTGTGTACACATGTGATACAGCATTATCAGCACTTGACAGAGTTTGAAAGCTGAATAATTGTTTGTCTTCATTTGGTCGGCTGGTTGAATTGTGCAATATCCAGATTTGAGGGCCATTTGCATGTGACAGTGGACTGATGTTGAAATGCATAGGAATGTGAGGGTAGGCATACTAGTTGTCAAGTTTCTGGTCGACAACAACAAGGGATGATCACTGTATTGGATATCAATCACATTGTAACCTATTTGCATCAGTGCCTGTTATCTGAGAATGAGTAATGGATTTGCTGCAGCATTCTGTGTCACTCCGCACCATTTTTTGGAAACTAGCAGCAGCCAGACTAGGGAATTCTTCTCCTATATAGTGCCTTGACTGGGAAGCATGGACTGCTGATGGAGGACACTGAATTAGATGAAAATTGTTGACAAGTGTAGCGGTGACCTGGGGATAGGTTTCTCTCTTCCTTTGTTTTGGAAAGACACAGCAGTGTTACTCCAGGTGTTATGGTGTGGGGAACCATTATATGTGACTTCAGGTCATGGGTGGTAGTGGTTGAGGGAACTGTGATGGTACAATGGTACATTACAGACAGCTCACATCCTCATGTGTTACCTCTCACACAATAGTACCATGATGCCATTTATCGACAGGACAATGCTCCTCTACACGTAACACGTATGCCATGAACTGGATGCATGATGTTGAGGCACTCCTGTGGCCCACAAGCTCCCCAGATCTGACTCCAGTAAAATGTGTGGAACCAGCTCATGTCAACTTCATCCCAGTCCCAGTATCTGGGGCCAGTTACAGCAGTTGTGGGCCACCTTGCCTCAGGAGAGGATACAATGGCCTTATGACACCTTTCCCGACTGAATTAGGCCAGAGGGGGTGCGTTATCATACAGATAAGTGAGCTCATCCTGCCAAGTTATTTGTAAATGTAGCCCGGTTTTGTAATCACTGAAATGACTCACATATGCTCTCAACCCATGAAGATTCATTTTGTTTCCTCCTTTCCTTCTGAGTGCTTCACTTTGTTTTGTCAGGCAGTGTATATTGAGAGAGAGAGAGAGAGAGAGAGAGAGAGAGAGAGAGAGAGAGAGAGACAGTGTCAGAGTCAGAGGGAGTGGGAGGAGGGGGTGGGGGGGGGTTGAGAGAGAGAGAGAGAGAGAGAGAGAGAGAGAGAGAGAGAGAGAGAGAGAGAGAGAGAGTATTAAAATGCTACTTTTTAACTTCCAAAGTGATCACAGAAAAGTCTCAGAATTCACTATAACCAGGTAAGCAGTCACCATACATAATACTAAGAACTGATAGTTTGTTCAGTTTGTTCAAACCCATATTTGAAAGCAGAGGAAATTCTGGCAACATGTTGAATACAGGTAGGTCATGATGTGGAATGTTTATAGCAAAAAGCAGCAGGAGGATTTCTAGTGAGGTTAGAAATCAATCCCACTGTGAACTCATATGGACAAGGGCAGCTGGCAGTGATGGACGCTGATTAATAGTCGGGTGTTTTCCATTTGATAACACTCTAGTCGTATGGTAGTAGTTGAGATTGATTTTATAGTGGCTAGTACATAACATAGGGGAAAGGCAACCACTCAACTTTAGTGGATCGATGTTTGGAGCCAGAAACACACAAGGGAAAACATCATTTACACTAACTTTTGAGTACCAGTTCTATTTCTCTGGCAATAATACACACATTCACACATACAACTACATAGATGCCTGAACACACACTCCCATGGCCATGGCAAAACCAATAATTGATAATTTCTTATTGAAAGTAATTGCCTGAGCTGAAAGAGGTGATAGTGGTGATGGGAGTTGAATTAGGGATGGATGCAAGGAGGGGTAGCAGGTTTTTGGATGAATGACCTCACGGCTGTACAATGAAATGGAAAGAGTGCAGGGGGCGGGGAGGGGGGGGGGGGGGCTACAGCTGCTTCACCACTTAGGCCATATGTTGGATACTACCTTCCAGCACAAGTTTGTCTGAACTACACAGACGGGAACTGTCTCTCCAACACATCCTGCATTCTTGCAATCCCCCTGTCCGAAACCTCTGCTAACCTGTTCCTGTTGTCTCATCTTGCCTTTCTCCCTTCTGTCCACACCACTCCTCCTTCTCTGCCCAGGTCAAGCACTGCCTTCTCCCACCACTCTTCCTACCCCCCACACCCATGCGGGCATTCTCTCTCTCTCTTCCCCCCCCCCCCCCCCCCCCCCGTCTCTCTCTCTCTCTCTCTCTCTCTGTCTCTCTCTCTCACTCTCACCCCCACCCTCCCTCCCTCCCTCCCTTCCTCCCCCTTCTTACTCCCTCTTCATCTGCACCTTTCTCTCCTTTTTATCCCCTCCATTTCTCTCCCCACAGGTTTCCCCCTTCTCTGTCTTTCTACACACACACACACACACACACACACACACACACATATACACACACACACACACACTTAGGTTAAAAAATGTGGGCGTACATAAATTTCAGTAGCAGTTTTGATACTTCATTTATTTATCTACTTATTCATTTATTTTTATAATTAGTTTGATTTTCGTTAGAACATTTGGCCAACATATAATTATGTGAAAGTTAGTGTACAGTCTAACAAGATTCACTTGTATATTAACCAACCTCTTAACTGAAGTCACTGTTCCATGATTGTGCTGTTGCACTTGGAGATAATCAGTGAAATCCTGATGATGGAAGAAATTTTCATCAACAGTATTTGACCAATGAGGGAAAGAGAGACAGTGGTGAAAAGTGCATATTCATGAGACTGTGTGCCAGTTTTCTGGGTTAAATTTCATACATCTCTATTATTGTGGTGATGACACTATTGATGGTAATCCATCAGATGAAGTTGTTAAAGCTTGGAAGTCCTGGGATGTTCCTTTCAAGAGGAGTGGGCTATGTGTCAGCACTTTACTATTAAGATTTGTCTACAAGTTGATTGTGGAACAGCTCTGTATGTTATTCTCAATACACAATTTTGTGCATTGGTAAGTCTCTGTCAGAAATATAGTCCTCATGAAATTATAGTGTCCTTCTTGCCACCTCTTTACCATCTATGACAATTATTGTGGTGTATTTTTGTTATCATTATAATTATTATTATGATCTAAATGAATGATCACTTGGAGAATACTTTGTAATTTAGAAAGTGTACTATGCACCATTTCCCTTTCTCCAGCGTATCTGTTACAGCAGTTAATGGTGTGTGTGTGTGTGTGTGTGTGTGTGTGTGTGTGTGTGTGTGTGTGTTTTCATTTACAAAAAGGAGTTACACCACTGGAAGAAGTGGAGGAGTTCTTGTTTAGCAGAATTCCAGACTAAAAAGATATCACCAATGAACCTGTACTAAGCAAATGAGCACAGATTCTTGGAGTTAATGTATTCTCTTGTCTACAACTCATGCAAAGGCTGGCATAGAATAGGAACATCATGTTCCTCATAGCCATTCCCATGATGTGTTGGTAGGATTCTCCCTTAAATGTGAACACTAATCAGCATCATACTTACATTTAATGTCTTCATCTTTGAGGAACATACCTGTAAATAATTCAGTGGGATGACATGCATTGAGTGCCAGAGGCTGCACACTTTTGCTTTGTACAGGCTCACTTGTATCATTTTTGGAGTCTGAACTGGTAATGAAGTACAGCTCCTATACTTCCATCCATAGGCAAACACCTTTTCTCAAGCTGCTCCCTGAAGTTGGACTGCTGTCTTGCTGATATGCACATTGTAACTCCTGTCCACATGAAACCAACAAGTAAACAACAATATCTCAGTTTTAGTAGCTACCATCTCATCTGAGGTAAACATATCTTATACAACACAAAATTCCTCAACACGTATACCAACTGACTTCCATTCAAGCTACCCATTTATTCCACTTTCCCATTATCTTCTCCAAAAACAACTCTACTGATCTGTCACTTCCTTCCTTCCTTCGAGCAGCAAAAGTTCCTGCTTCAAAATCACTGAGAAGTCCTCCCTATATTTCCTTATTATCTATTACCACAAAGTTCTTAAATGCCTTAATACAATTTTCCATCAGGGTTATGTTGTTGTTGTTGTTGTTGTTGTTGTTGTTGTTGTGGTGGTCTTCAGTCCAGAGACTGGTTTGATATAGCTCTCCATGTTACTCGTATCCTATGCAAGCTTCTTCATCTCCCAGTACCTACTGCAACCTACATCCTTCTGAATTTGCTTAATGTATTCATCTCTTGGTCTCCCTCTACGATTTTTACCCTCCACGCTGCCCTCCAGTACTAAATTGGTGATCCCTTGATGCCTCAGAACATGTCCTACCAACCGGTCCCTTCTTCTTGTCAAGTTGTGCCACAAACTCCTCTTCTCCCCAATTCTATTCAATACCTCCTCATTAGTTATGTGATCTACCCATCTAATCTTCAGCATTCTTCTGTAGCACCACATTTCGAAAGCTTCTATTCTCTTCTTGTCCAAACTATTTATCGTCCATGTTTCACTTCCATACATGGCTACACTCCATACAAATACTTTCAGAAACAACTTCCTGACGCTTAAATCTATACTCAATGTTAACAAATTTCTCTTCTTCAGAAACGCTTTTCTTGCCATTGCCAGTCTACATTTTATATCCTCTTTACTTCGGCCGTCATCAGTTATTTTGCTCCCCAAATAGCAAAATTCATCTACTACTTTAAGTGTCGAATTTTCTAATCTAATTCCCTCAGCATCACTCGACTTAATTATTATCCTCATTTTGCTTTTGTTAACGTTCATCCTATATCCTCCTTTCAAGACACTATCCATCCCGTTCAGCTGCTCTTCCAAGTCCTTTGCTGTCTCTGACAGAATTACAATGTCATTGGCAAACCTCAAAGTTATTATTTCTTCTCCATGGTTTTTAATACCTACTTCAAAGTTCTCTTTTGTTTCCTTTACTGCTTGCTCAATATACAGATTGAATAACATCAGGGATAGGCTACAACCCTGTCTCACTCCCTTCCCAACCACTACTTCCCTTTCATGCCCCTCGACTCTTATAGCCGCCATCTGGTTTCTGTACAAATTGTAAATAGCCTTTCGCTCCCTGTATTTACTCCTGCCGCCTTCAGAAATTGAAAGAGAGTATTCCAGTCAACATTGTCAAAAGCTTTCCCTAAGTCTACAATTGCTAGAAACGTAGGTTTGCCTTTCCTTAATCTATCTTCTAAGATAAGTCGTAGGGTCAGTATTGCCTCGCATGTTCCAACATTTATACGGAATCCAAACTGATCTTCCCCGAGGTTGGCTTCTACCAGTTTTTCCATTTGTCTGTAAAGAATTCGCGTTAGTATTTTGCAGCTGTGACTTATTAAACTGATAGCTCGGTAATTTTCACATCTGTCAACACCTGCTTTCTTTGGGATTAGAATCAGGGCTATAACTTCCGTAAAGTGAGCCCTGAAATCAGATTATCTCTCCATAATACCTCCCTCCCCCCTTGTGAGTTATAGTTGCTTTTATTGGTCCTAACCTTCCTAACATTTTTATTAAGCCCTATGACATTCCCATACTATCATTTCTGACCCAAGGCTCCTACCTCTGCAACTAATCTTTCTCAAAAACTTAACATCATATAGCCATCTACAACTGGCCACACACTCCCCATCATCAGCAGACATAGCCATATGCAACACTATGCATGCCATTTACCAGTTGCGTATTCAGTAAATGACACTCAACATACGTTACAAATTAGTTCTATGTTGTGGACAGCTGCAACTAAAGTAATCCATATTTCATGAATAAATTGCTTCCAGCTATATATGAATCTTTATTTACAGAAGCCTGATCAGTTTCATGATATAGAACACACCCTCAGGTGTTTATATGTCAGCAAAACATTAAGCTCATAATATGGGAAGGAGGGTGCCCAATCTCCTCAAAATAAAAGGCTGTTACCTGCAACAAGCAGGGCATCACAGTTCAAATTCAGCAGTTGAAAAACTAGCATGTTAAAAAACCACATTAACCATGAAGCGGCAGACAGCATCTCTCGAGCAGCCTCACTATGCAGGGCCACATTGCTACTCGATGTACTCGTGACTATGTGCCTTGTTGTCATCCCTCATGTTGTTTCTCGGATCTCAAATGCCCATCAACTGAGGAACATTAATTTATAAAGCACACTATTCTATTCACATGATATAAAGTAGCTGTAATGAACTATGGTTTTATACATGGCTTTGTAATAATATCTGAAAAAAAGTTTTTTTAATAATAATCAGAAACCTTTTCTCAGTACTCTCAACTACAGGAAATCACTATACATAGCCACCTGTGTCTCAGAAGTAAAAGTAAATCTGTATTCTCAGTGCTGTTCAGTAGAATGCACTGTCTTTCCTAGACTGAACAGGACATTGTGGCTTGTAAATACTGTCCAGACTGTCAGCATGGCTTTCAGTGTCCTTTCAAGCATGATCGATAACACCAGATGATAATCGCTACCTACAAATTATGGCTTGTAAGTACCTAGAGGAGAATGCAACAGAACTGTATGCTACCTTTCTGAAGGCAACTCTGAGGGCTGCTTCGACTTACAAGGTATGAAATCACCTCCACGTGATCAGTATGACCTCAAGGTGTCAATTATATCACCCCTCCCTTCAGCACAATGTTGCAAGTTTTGTCTGATGTTTGACGAGTGTCATAGAAGAGTGTCAGGGTGGCCAGTGCATGCTTCATTTGCGTAGTCCCTCAGGTTCAGCAGGGAGAGGGTCAGTTGTGTTTTGGGCCAGCATCACTTACGGGTGTCAGGAGACACCTATTAGAGCTATTGAGGGTAATTTGAGTGCTGTGCAATATTGGGACAGGATCCTTCAGTCTGTTGTTCAACCATAGAGTCAACATTTTGGCAATGAGTTCATCTTTCTATATCTACATCATCTACATCTACATCCATACTCCGCAAGCCGCCTGACGGTGTGTGGTGGAGGGTACCTTGAGTACCTCTATCAGTTCTCCCTTCTATTCCAGTCTCGTATTGTTCATGGAAAGAATGATTGTCTGTATGCCTCTGTGTGGGCTCTAATCTCTCTGATTTTATCCTCATGGTCTCTTTGCGAGATATATGTAGGAGGGAGCAATATACTGCTTGACACTTCGGTGAAGGTATGTTCTCGAAACTTCAACAAAAGCCCGTACCGAACTACTGAGCGTCTCTCCTGCAGAGTCTTCCACTGGAGTTTATCTATCAACTCCGTAACGCTTTTGCAATTACTAAATGACCCTGCAACGAAGCGCGCTGCTCTCCATTGGATCTTCTCTATCTCTTCTATCAACCCTATCTGGTACGGATCCCACACTGCTGAGCAGTATTCAAGCAGCGGGCAAACAAGTGTACTGTAACCTACTTCCTTTGTTTTCGGATTGCATTTCCTTAGGATTCTTCCAATGAATCTCAGTCTGGCATCTGCTTGACCGACGATCAACTTTATATGATCATTTCATTTTAAATCACTCCTAATGCGTACTCCCAGATAATTTATGGCATTAACTGCTTCCAGTTGCTGACCTGCTATATTGTAGCTAAATGATAAGGGATCTTTCTTTCTATGTATTCACAGAATATATATAAATGACTTAGTAGATAGTGTCGGAAGTTCCATGCGGCTTTTCGCGGATGATGCTGTAGTATACAGAGAAGTTGCAGCATTAGAAAATCGTAGCGAAATGCAGGAAGATCTGCAGCGGATAGGCACTTGGTGCAGGGAGTGGCAACTGACCCTTAACATAGACAAATGTAACATATTGCGAATACATAGAAAGAAGGATCCTTTATTGTATGATTATATGATAGCGGAACAAACACTGGTAGCAGTTACTTCTGTAAAATATCTGGGAGTATGCGTGCGGAACGATTTGAAGTGGAATGATCATATAAAATTAATTGTTGGTAAGGCGGGTACCAGGTTGAGATTCATTGGGAGAGTGCTTAGAAAATGTAGTCCATCAACAAAGGAGGTGGCTTACAAAACACTCGTTCGACCTATACTTGAGTATTGCTCATCAGTGTGGGATCCGTACCAGATCGGTCTGACGGAGGAGATAGAGAAGATCCAAAGAAGAGCGGTGCGTTTCGTCGCGGGGTTGTTTGGTAACCGTGATAGCGTTACGGAGATGTTTGATAAACTCAAGTGGCAGACTCTGCAAGAGAGGCGCTCTGCATCGCGGTGTAGCTTGCTCGCCAGGTTTCGAGAGGGTGCGTTTCTGGATGAGGTATCGAATATATTGCTTCCCCCTACTTATACCTCCCGAGGAGATCACGAATGTGAAATTAGAAAGATTAGAGCGCGCACGGAGGCTTTCAGACAGTCGTTCTTCCCGCGAACCATACGCGACTGGAAGAGGAAAGGGAGGTAATGACAGTGGCACGTAAAGTGCCCTCCGCCACACATCGTTGGGTGGCTTGCGGAGTATCAATGTAGATGTAGATGTAAATGAAGGGTGTCAGTAGAAAAGAGATGTGCATTAAGCTATCAGATATCATCCAGCTGGGAACTAATTACATGTGGTGTCTCACAAGGCTCCATCTTAGGGCCCTTACTTTTTCTTGTTTATGTCAACGACCTTTCATCTGTAACACTGCCAGATGACAAGTTTGTTTTGTTTGCAGATGATACAAACATTGTAATAAACAGCAAAACAAGTATAATCTTAAAAACATTGGTTAATGAAATTGTCATGGACATTAATAAATAGTTCTTAGCTAATTCTTCATCATTAAAAAAAAAAAAAAAAAAAAAAAAAGAAATGCACTTACACAGTGTAAAACTTGTAAGAAGTTTCGCATCAGTACCTAAAATACAATGACAGGCAGATAGAAGAAATAGACAGTGTTAAATTCTTGTGATTACAGCTTGATAACAAATTCAACTGGGAGGAGCATACCACATGACTACTCAACCATCCAAACAAAACTCTACTTCTAACGCTAATGTTGTCATACATAGGTGATATATAAATAAAAAAGCTAGCATACTATGCTACTTTCATTCCATAATGTCATACAAGATTATTTTTGGTTGCAACACATCAAGCCAAGCAAAATTTTTCTGAGTATAAAAAAGGTGCAATAAGAAATATTTGTCATGTGAACTCAAGAACATCGGGAAGAGGCAGGTTTATGGAACTAGAGATATCAACTAATGCTTCCAAAATATTTATTTCTTTATGAAGTTTGTCATAAATAATACAGGGTGCACATGTCATTTTGAAGAGAAACCCTGAAAGTTTTTTTTTTTCATGTATACCACCACAGTGTGGTTTGGTAATTTGCCAATAGTCAACACTAGTCGCAAACATGGTGAGTTCAGGTGCGGAGCGAGCTTTCTGTGTGTTGGCGTTTGACAAAGCAAGTGTGCTACAACTGCTCAGCAGATGTTTAGAACCAAGTACAGTAAGAAGCCACCAACGGAAAGCCATTTACCACTGCCACAACAAATTTGTTATGATGGGTTGCGGGTTGCTTGTGTCCAGCAAATTTCCCAGCGGACATCCCAGTGTGAGAGAAATGAATGTGGAGCGTGTACGAAAGACATTCATTAGGAGTCCAAAGAAACTGGTGTGTCGTGCATCCTGTGAACTTGAAATTGCTCCAATGACAGTGTGCAAAGTCCTGTGACAGAAGCTGCCTATGAAATCATTGAAATTGGAGCTAGTGCAGAAGCTCAATGATGACGACAAAGACAAGCATTTTGAGTTTTGTTCGCAGTTGCAAGAATTGAATGAGGATGGGGATGGCATTTTTAATCACTTAATTTGTAGCAGCGAAGCTGCTTTCCACACTAATGGGGAAATGAACGGGCATAATTATTGAATCTGGGGTACGAAGCATCCACACGAAATCACTGAATTTGAGTGTGATTCCCCAAAGGTAAATGTGTGCCTTGTCAAATCGAAAACTGTACTGGCCATTCTTCTTAGCCAAGAGCACTGTCATTGGATATTCCTACTTGAACATGTTGTAGCAATGGCTGATGCCTCAAATGCTATCGGACTCTCCATTCGTCTTTCAGCAGGATGGGGCTCCACCCCATTTTCATCATGAAGTTTGTGGGTACCTGAACACACAGCTGCCGCATTGATGGATCGGTCGTGCTACAGTTGGGACAGCTGTTTCATGAAATGAAATGGCCTCCCCAATCACCAGATCTCACTCCTTGTGACTTTTTTCTTTAGGGACACATTATAGATCTGTGCCATGTTATGATGGGTATGGCAACAATTTGATTACCATATTTACATCTGCTGGGTCACTCATGGTTCGCATATAGAATGTTTGTAAAAAAAATTTCGGGGTTTCCCTTCAAAACGCAATATGTATAACATCTGTGCAGTGTTTAGATCTTGTGCAAGAAATAACTGAAAGTGTTGCCGGACTTTATGTACACCCTGTATATCTCTTTTTCAAACTTGCTGCTTAGTTCATGAATTAATAATAAAAATAAGAATAATCTTCACTGAAATTTAAAGTCAGGTACTTTAATCCAGAAGGGTGTCCATTATTCAGGAACACACATTTTCAAGAACTTGTCAACAGCCATGAACAGGTTAATTACTAATTAAGTTTTAGTTTAGAGGACCCTAAAGGATTTATTGGTGGCCAACCCCTTCTACTCCATTGATGAATTTCTCAATAGAATCAACTGATGTGTGTATCTTACTAAACATATTAAATCATGTGAATATTATGTACAATCTGACTTCTGTACAAATTCACTGCAGTAATGTGATCAACTGTAAATAAGTACCATAAAATGATTTTTGTGTTTGATGATGCATGGTTACAAAAGCCTAAGAATTATCATGTGAACCTCAGTGTGTTGAACATTTACATGTTTTGCGACAAGTTTGCTATTGAAACTTCCTAGCAGATTAAAACTGTGTGCCCGACCGAGACTCGAACTCGGGAGTTCGAGTCTCCCGAGTTCGAGTCTCGGTCGGGCACACAGTTTTAATCTGCTAGGAAGTTTCATGTCAGCGCACACTCCGCTGCAGAGTGAAGATCTCATTCTGGAAGTTTGCTATTATCTTTCTTTGAAAATGTGTTCAAGATTTTTTGGACTTTTTACACATCTATGAGGACCATTTCACTGGAATCTGTGGATGGTACATTAGCATATTTATATTTCTTTGTAAATATGTGTTGTGTATTCTTGTTTCCTGACATTTTCTACACCATAGAGGATCTCCTCAAGATTGAAACAAAAACTATATCTAATCTAATCTAAAAGGGTGGAGTAATAAAGTATTGATTGTTACTGAGCAGCAGAGTTTGATTTTACAAATGTATACTTTCAAACAAACTGCTTTTATTCTGCTTGTTATTCTATTTTTAGTTAACAGTTAAGTTAACTTATTAGTTTCAGAAGACATGTTACTTTGATTCCCTTGGTCCCCTTGATTGTAATCTCACGTTTGCAGATGTGCTTGTGGTAGAGAAAGTTTTTCGATTAGTTTGCCACAAAAAATTCTTTCACCATATTTGCCTAGTCTGTTGTCAACTGTGTGAAATGATATAGATACTTGTAGCTTACAAATTTCATCTCAGTCTGCCTCTTGCAAAATATTTAAAAAATATTCTTGTATCATCAAGTAGCCTCACTAAGTGCAAAGGGTGTCTGTGTATGTTTTGTGATACTAGACTGTCTCAATCTACTATGTTCCACAATCACACATTTTATTCAGTACATAAAAATAATTATTTCAGAGTTATAATGTAAAAGACATGCACAAAATTGCTTACTAATGTAAACATCCTGAAGTACTGACGTTCTGACATTTGCATAGATAGTTTGTGTTGTGATATGTTAAGGCATTTCTATTAAAGCACCGAGCTCTTTAATATATGATTAGTGCTGCTAATGCTGATTAACTTAAATCTGCAAATGAGGAATATGTGCAAATTAAGAAAAAGTTTACCTCTGTAAGATGATAAAGTGCAAATATATTCTGAGCGATCATAAGTTGAATAAATAACTAATAACTAATGGCACTGGCAGTTTTGTTCACTTCTCATGTGGGCATCATTAAAAGGAGACTGAACACAATATGCTTTTTTTGTTTTACTGCAACTTTCTGATTTTCCACAGTTAGTGCATTTTTTCCTTTCTTATTTTTAAGTGTTGACCATGATGCAAGTTTATTGAAACATGAACTAGAACATGGCGAAACTATTTCATAGCTTTCCCCATAATACTGTCACAATTAAGGTCCTATTTTCATTGGGAAGCCTTGTAGTTGTATGTGCTCATTAATAGATTTACTTCTGACAGATCAGGAGAACGTTGTTATGCCGTAGAAGTGAATTGTGGTTGAGTTTTGGCAGTGAATGTGTTTAAATCCATATGAAGCTTTCAACATTGTTTTGTTTAACGTATCTATTAAGATTAAGATGTGATACATGTTTGTCAAAAGCAGATCGCTTTTGATAGAAAATCATTCAGCATAATTGAACATAAAACATACGTAAGTAGAATAGTGTCTGTTCTGGTGTTTTTAGACACCAGCAGCTGTTAATTTTTCCAGAATCCAGAAATGAATTTCTCTTATTTTAAAATGCCTTCGTTCTCACCATTCATGGAGAAGTTCAATCTGTTTGACTTCTCAAATGTATGTTTCTGTTATTAAAAATAAGATGTTTTAGCTGTGAAGTGTAGTAACTGACTGTTTCTTCTCTGAGGTGTACACACATTTTGAGTAATAATCCAGAAAAATGAGATAAATTCAGTATGAAGTAGTCCTTTTTGGATGACCATAGCATCTTGTTACAAAATTAGAATTTGCTTGTCTTCCAAATGATTCATTAATGAGTTTTTCTTACACATCTACGTCACCTGGATTTTCTCTCTCCCTCTCACTCCCCATACCCTTCTACACCCTACTCTCGTAACATTCTTAGAACTGTTTATGGAATAGAGAGATACTTATTCACTACCTGACTTGATTGCTATTCAGTATTTAGTCTCTCACAATTTCTTGTCTTATCTAATCTTATGATCAGCAGAGAGCTTTCATTTTTTTTCTTTGTGTGTGTGTGTGTGTGTGTGTGTGTGTGTGTGTGTGTGTGTGTCTCCACAACCCAACAGTATTTCAGATCTGAAAACGAGTTCTGTCTAGACTGTTACTGAATTCATTTATTTAACAATCACGAGTTTTACATGTGTGCCATTCTCAAGTGATATGGTGCATTATCACTTGAGAGTGGTGGGCATGCTCAAATCACAACTGTGAAGTAAATAAATCTAGTAACAGTCCAGATGAAAAATATTGTTGTTCCTGAAAGCAGAGAGGTTGTCTTCTAGAACATATACTCGTTGCAAAAAACTTGTTTTGGATGTAGGTATTACAAAGAGTGATGTGTGTTAAGTAATTAAAGCAGATATCAACCCAAAGTTTTCGTTGAACAGATGAGTACTCCATGAAGCATGATTTTGTTGGAGGTGATATATCTTTGTCTTTCTCCTGATTTGTAAAGTGGCTTATTCAGCTCACTACTGGGAATCTAAAATTTAATGTAATACACCCTTCCCTTCCTCTGAGATGTAAACAACTCACATAATCAATTATCATGGACTTGTCGTTTAACATGGAAACAAAATTACAGTTAAATTTCCATACATCCAAAATTTTGCAAGGGGCATTGCTGGGCACAAGACAGTTAATCCATGAATCATTAATTAACAAAGTTTATTTTTGAGTAATGCACCAACTTTTAAGTTAATTTTGAAAAAAATCATTAATAGACTCTATAACTTCCATTAACTTTCTTTGAACCATTTAATCATTTATTAGGTACCCACTCTTTATGACAAAAATGACACCACACGATGTGCGGAAATCATGTTCTGACAAGTTCAGGTCATGTACCTGTGTGGCCATGCTGGAGTGCGTGCAACTGATGTAAACAGCCGAGTGCAAGTGAGAGAAACTGCAGGTGTTGGCTGTTTATTGTTGTTTGTTTACTAAGTTCACATGTACTACATTTTGTTAGTAGATAGTGTGTAGAAACTAAATCATGGAATCGGACTTTAGCTCTACAACTGATGAAAATCTGTGGGTGAATTTAAATAATCTACATCTACATCTACGTTTATACTCCGCAAGCCACCCAACGGTGTGTGGCGGAGGGCACTTTACGTGCCACTGGCATTACCTCCCTTTTCTGTTCCAGTCGCGTATGGTTCACGGGAAGAACGACTGTCTGAAAGCCTCCGTGCCCGCTTGAATCTCTCTAATTTTACATTCGTGATCTCCTCGGGAGGTATAAGTAGGGGGAAGCAATATATTCGATACCTCATCCAGAAACGCACCCTCTCGAAACCTGGCGAGCAAGCTACATCGCGATTCAGAGTGCCTCTCTTGCAGAGTCTGCCACTTGAGTTTGCTAAACATCTCCGTAATGCTATCATGGTTACCAAATAACCCTGTGATAAAATGCACCGCTCTTCTTTGGATCTTCTCTATCTCCTCCGTCAACCCAATTTGGTACGGATCCCACACTGATGAGCAATACTCAAGTATAGGTCGAACGAGTGTTTTGTAAGCCACCTCATTTGTTGATGGTCTACATTTTCTAAGGACTCTCCCAATGAATCTCAACCTGGTACCCGCTTTACCAACAATTAATTTTATATGATCATTCCACTTCAAATCGTTCCGCACGCACACTCCCAGATATTTTACAGAAGTAACTGCTACCAGTGTTTGTTCCGCTATCATATAGTCATACAATAAAGGATCCTTCTTTCTATGTATTCACAATACATTACATTTGTCTACGTTAAGGGTCAGTTGCCACTCCCTGCACCAAGTGCCTATCCGCTGCAGATCTTCCTGCATTTCGCTACAATTTTCTAATGGTGCAACTTCTCTGTATACTACAGCATCATCCGTGAAAAGCCGCATGGAACTACCGACACTATCTACTAGGTCATTTATATATATTGTGAAAAGCAGTGGTCCCATAACACTCCCCTGTGGGACGCCAGAGGTTACTTTAACATCTGTAGACGTCTCTCCATTGATAACAACATGCTGTGTTCTGTCTGCTAAAAACTCTTCAATCCAGCCACACAGCTGGTCTGATATTCCGCAGGCTCTTACTTTGTTTATCAGGCGACAGTGCGGAACTGTATCGAACGCCTTCTGGAAGTCAAGGAAAATAGCATCTACCTGGGAGCCTGTAACTAATATTTTCTGGGTCTCATGAACAAATAAAGCGAGTTGGGTCTCACACGATCACTGTTTCCAGAATCCATGTTGATTCCTACAGAGTAGATTCTGGGTTTCCAAAAACGACATGATACTCGAGCAAAAAACGTGTTCTAAAATTCTACAACAGATCAACGTCAGAGATATAGGTCTATAGTTTTGCGCATCTGCTCGACGACCCTTCTTGAAGACTGGGACTACCTGTGCTCTTTTCCAATCATTTGGAACCTTCCGTTCCTCTAGAGACTTGCGGTACATGGCTGTTAGAAGGGGGGCAAGTTCTTTCGTGTACTCTGTGTAGAATCGAATTGGTATCCCGTCAGGTTTAGTGGACTTCCCTCTGTTGAGTGATTGCAGTTGCTTTTCTATTCCTTGGACACTTATTTCGATGTCAGCCATTTTTTCGTTTGTGCGAGGATTTAGAGAAGGAACGTCAGTGCGGTCTTCCTCTGTGAAACAGCTTTGGAAAAAGGTGTTTAGTATTTCAGCTTTACGTGTGTCATCCTCTGTTTCAATGCCATCATCATCCTGGAGTGTTTGGATATGCTGTTTCGAGCCACTTACTGATTTAACGTAAGACCAGAACTTCCTAGGATTTTCTGTCAAGTCGGTACATAAAATTTTACTTTTGAATTCACTGAATGCTTCACGCATAGCCCTCCTTACGCTAACTTTGACATTGTTTAGCTTCTGTTTGTCTGAAAGGTTTTGGCTGCGTTTAAACTTGGAGTGAAGCTCTCTTTGCTTTCGCAGTAGTTTCCTAACTTTGTTGTTGAACCACGGTGGGTTTTTCCCATCCCTCACAGTTTTACTCGGCACGTACCTGTCTAAAACGCATTTTACGATTGCCTTGAACTTTTTCCATAAACACTCAACATTTTCAGTGTCGGAACAGAAATTTTCGTTTTGATCTGTTAGGTAGTTTGAAATCTGCCTTCTATTACTCTTGCTAAACAGATAAACCTTCCTCCCTTTTTTTATATTCCTATTAACTTCTCTATTCAGGGATGCTGCAACGTCCTTATGATCACTGATTTCCTGTTCTGCACTTACAGAGTCGAAAAGTTCGGGTCTGTTTGTTATCAGTAGGTCCAAGATGTTATCTCCATGAGTCGGTTCTCTGTTTAATTGCTCGAGGTAATTTTTGGATAGTGCACTCAGTATAATGTCACTCGATGCTCTGTCCCTACCACCCGTCTTAAACATCTGAGTGTCCCAGTCTATGTCTGGTAAATTGAAATCTCCACCTAAGACTATAACATGCTGAGAAAATTTATGTGAAATGTATTCCAAATTTTCTCTCAGTTGTTCTGCCACTAATGCTGCTGAGTCGGGAAGTCGGTAAAAGGAGCCAATTATTAACCTAGCCTGGTTGTTGAGTGTAACCTCCACCCATAATAATTCACAGGAACTATCCAATTCTACTTCACTACAGGATAAACTACTACTAACAGCGACAAACACGCCACCACTGTTTGCATGCAATCTATCCTTTCTGAACACCATCTGTGCCTTTGTAAAAATTTTGGCAGAATTTATCTCTGGCTTCAGCCAGATTTCTGTACCTATAACGATTTCAGCTTCGGTGCTTTCTATCAGCGCTTGAAGTTCCGGTACTTTACCAATGCAGCTTCGACAGTTTACAATTACAATACCGATTGCTGCTTGGTCCCCACAGGTCCTGACTTTGTCCCGCACCCTTTGAGGCTGTTGCCCTTTCTGTACTTGCCCGAGGCCATCTAACCTAAAAAACCACCCATTCCACGCCACACAACCCCTGCTACCCGTGTAGCCGCTTGCTGCGTGTAGTGGACTCCTGACCTATCCAGCGGAACCCGAAACCCCACCACCCAATGGCGCAAGTCGAGGAATCTGCAGCCCACACGGTCGCAGAACCGTCTCAGCCTCTGATTCAGACCCTCCACTCAGCTCTGTACCAAAGGTCCGCAGTCAGTCCTGTCGACGATGCTGCAGATGGTGAGCTCTGCTTTCATCCCGCTAGCGAGACTGCCAGTCTTCACCAAATCAGATAGCCGCCGGAAGCCAGAGAGGATTTCCTCCGATCCATAGTGACACACATCAATGGTGCCAACATGAGCGACAACCTGCAGATGGGTGCACCCTGTACCCTTCATGGCATCCGGAAGGACTCTTTCCACATCTGGAAAGACTCCCCCCGGTATGCACACAGAGTGAACATTGGTTTTCTTCCCCTCTCTCGCTGCCATATCCCTAAGGGGCCCCATTACGTGCCTTACGTTGGAGCTCCCAACTACCGGTAAGCCCACCCTCTGCGACCGCCCGGATCTTGCAGACTGAGGGGCAACCTATGGAACAGGACAAGCAGCCATGTCTGGCCGAAGATCAGTATCAGCCTGAGACAGAGCCCGAAACCGGTTCGTCATACAAACTGGAGAGGCCTTCCGTTCAGCCCTCCGGAATGTCTTTTGCCCCCTGCCACACCTCGAGACGACCTCCCACTCTACCACAGGTGAGGGATCAGCCTCAATGTGGACAGTATCCCGGGCTAATTTTGCAGCCAGATCGGGAGAACAAATACTTATCGATTGTAAACTGTGCTTGCCTCAAAAAACCAACAATTATGGCTCACACTTCAATCCTTAACAATTTGAAAGAACACATAAGCAGAGCACATGAATTGTGGTATGTACAGTTTGAAGAAATAGTTGAAGAAAGGGTCTGGCCGAAGAAACTCAAAGAGAAAAATCAGTCCTGGGCATTCAGATATTGACAGCAGAGCTAATAGCAGTAACCCAGTTAAAAGAATATGACAGAGAAGCATTGGAGAGTCTTTTAGCACTGCAGCAATTAGCAGTAGTGTGTTTCAAGTTAGTGTGGACCAGCGCAAAATAAACTTTATTGTTACATATCAAATCAAAGTCATTTGACAAGCTGATAAAGATTTAAAACTGCAGCAAAAGTTCAGTTTCAAGGAGAATATTTGGCAGACACCATTATTTTGATTCTCCCATGATTTAATATTGATCCTAAATAATTACAAAACTAAATGATTAAAGTGTTTTTTATTTATCCTTGAACTTCAAAAATTTCTTATTTAATCAACAGTAATGGATTTGATTCATTTGCTCATTTCACTACTCCCACAACATAAAGTTTACTGTTATGAATTAATGATAAATGATTAACTTTAACTTGTAATAAATCTACTGTAAAGTAATGCCCAGCCATTTAACAACGTTAACTTGTTTAGCAACAGATTAATGTTTAATGAAGTTAACTTTTTGATTAACATTGCCCCACTGTTACCAGGGGTATCTGTATCGCCAATGACATTGCCACACTTGTAACACTGGTTCCTGTCAGATGACCAAAGATAAGCACTGGTGGGCTTGGCTAGCACTTGGATGAGTAACTGTCCAGGTCTGCCGAATGCTGTTGACAAGCGGGTTGCAATCAGCCCTTGTGAGGCCAGTTGAGGATCTACTTGATTGACAAGTAGTGGTACAGTATAGAAAACTGACAACTGACAATGGCTGGAAGAGTGGTATGCTGACCTTTAATCTCTCCATGTCCACATTCAGTGACACCTGCTGGTTGAGGATGACATAGCCATTTGTCGGTACCATTGGGCTTTCTTTGGCCTGTTGGGATGGGTTTATTTAGTATTTGTATCAATAGAAAGATCTCAGAAAGTAACTAATGTGCTGTAGTTGGTGATGTAATTAGTAAGTCACAAAGCTGTATGTGTAAATTTTATAACTGGTATAATTAGTTATTGTGCTGTTGAAAAATGCTGTATAGATGTGTTCATGTAATAACACTTTCAGTTATTATAGTTTTTTGTTTTATTTTATCATATAGCCTTGCACTTGATCATTGTATAAAACTATCATCTCACCAGTGTGCTAACCCCCCCCCCCCCCCCCCCCCCCTCCCCCGTCACTTCATTTTTTGGTCCCGAATGGAAATGGAACTGTCAGCTCTCTCTCTCTCAGTAATGTGTGAAACTTTCCTTTGTGATATTACACAAGGTGGTCAGAAACAGTCTGAAAAGCGCGTTAAGGATAGGTTGGCTGAGAAAGCATTGTTAAGAAAAGAAATTGATACTTTGTGCCATTTCCAAGTTAATTAGCATTGAAGTTAGCCAATCTGGCCACCTCATGTGCAGATTCAAGCAGCTCGCCAGATACAATTAGTGTCAGTTGTTCTTATAGAATAGATGAGAGTGCACGAGACTGCTCAGCCTTTGGCTCTGGTTTAATTTTTACTACCATCCCACATCCAAATTTGCATTGCTGTCTTGTTCAGGGTTTAGGAAACCAATCGAAGAACACCATGTTTTCTGACACTGTCTCTGGCAGCCACTTGAATTTGTGCATGCCATGGCCAGATTACCCAGTTTCAGTGCTAATTAACTTGGAAATGGTGCAACGTATTGCATTTTTTTCTTAACATTTATTTCTCAGCATAGTCTGCTCTGGATCATCTGTCGAAGCTTTTCAGATTGTTTTTTATCACCCTGTATATCAGTGTCATCTACTGTAATGCAAGAAAGTTTGAAATTAAATATTTTGATAGGAGACAAGGCTCTGGATGAATTTGTGTGCATGTTTTTATTCAATATATAATTTGTGTGTTGTCATAAAACTCACTCTGAATGTGTTTGAACTGCTTTATATAGCTAAAACATAATTTTTTTTTCTCTCTCTTGTAGACCTGGTCATCACCAAGACCTTTCATTCACCGCCTGCGTCTTTACAAATCTGATGCAGAAATAAATTTGATGAAGACTTCATGTGAAATAGCATCCAAAGCAATTGCAACAACGATGTCCATCACAAAGAATTGCACAACAGAACATGAATTGCAAGCTCATGTTGATTTTGAGTGTCGAATGCATGGGGCACAGCAACTTGCTTATCCCCCAGTAGTAGCTGGTGGGGATCGTGCCAATATTATTCATTACATTAACAATGACCAGGTTTTGAGAGATGGAGACATGGTACTGATGGATGCAGGTACAAATTTATATACGTGTGTGTGTGTGTGTGTGTGTGTGTGTGTGTGTGTGTGTGTCTATATATATATATATACTAACACCAACCTGTCAGAACTCCGGAGATGGGAACTTGCCCTTCAGTATATCCTCTCTTCTCGTTATCCGCCAGGCCTCAACCTCCGCTAATTTCAAGTTGCCGCCGCTCATACCTCACCTGTCTTTCAACAACATCTTTGCCTCTTTACTTCCGCCTCAACTGACATCTCTGGCCAAACTCTTTGCCTTTACAAATGTCTGCCTGTCTCTGTGTATGTGTGGATGGATATGTGTGTGTGTGCAAGTGTATACCTGTCCTTTTTTCCCCCTAAGGTAAGTCTTTCCGCTCCCGGGATTGGAATGACTCCTTACCCTCTCCCTTAAAACCCAAATCCTTTCGTCTTTTCCTCTCCTTCCCTCTTTCCTGATGAAGCAACCGTTGGTTGCGAAAGCTAGTATTTTGTGTGTCTATCGACGTGCCAGCGCTTTCGTTTGGTAAGTCACATCACCCCAAAAGTGCCCCACTTGTGACAGGATACTTTCTGGGACTGGATCAGACTCTGAATGTGGCTCTCCAGCAGGGATACGACTTCCTCAAATCCTGCCCTGAAATGAGATCCATCCTTCATGAAATCCTCCCCACTCCACCAAGAGTGTCTTTCCGCCATCCACCTAACCTTCGCAACCTCTTGGTTCATCCCTATGAAATCCCCAAACCACCTTCCCTACCCTCTGGCTCCTACCCTTGTAACTGCCCCCGGTGTAAAACCTGTCCCATGCACCCTCCCACCACCACCTACTCCAGTCCTGTAACCCGGAAGGTGTACACGATCACAGGCAGAGCCACGTGTGAAAGCACCCACATGATTTACCAACTGACCTGCCTACACTGTGAAGCTTTCTATGTGGGAATGACCAGCAACAGACTGTCCATTCGCATGAATGGACACAGGCAGACAGTGTTTGTTGGTAATGAGGATCACCCTGTGGCTAAACATGCCTTGGTGCACGGCCAGCACATCTTGGCATAGTGTTACACCGTCCGGGTTATCTGGATACTTCCCACTAACACCAACTTATCAGAACTCCGGAGATGGGTACTTGCCCTTCAGTATATCCTCTCTTCCCGTTACCCACCAGGCCTCAACCTCCGCTAATTTCAAGTTGCTGCCGCTCATACCTCACCTGTCATTCAACAACATTTTTGCCTCTGTACTTCCGCCTCGACTGACATCTCTGCCCAAACTCTTTGCCTTTACAAATGTCTGCTTGTGTCTGTATATGTGCGGATGGATATGTGTGTGTGTGTGTGTGTGTGCGCGCGCGAGTGTATACCTGTCTTTTTTTCCCCCTAAGGTAAGTCTTTCCGCTCCCAGGATTGGAATGACTCCTTACCCTCTCCCTTAAAACCCACATCCTTTCGTCTTTCCCTCTCCTTCCCTCTTTCCTGATGAAGCAACCGTTGGTTGCGAAAGGTGGAATTTTGTGTGTGTGTTTGTGTTTATTTGTGTGTCTAGCAACATATCAACGCTTTTGTTCGGTAAGTTACATCATCTTTGTTTTTTGATATATTTTTCCCACGTGGAATGTTTCCCCTCTAATATATATCTCTGTGTGTGTGTGTGTGTGTGTGTGTGTGTGTGTGTGTGTGTGTGTGTGTGTGTGTCTAGCCAGAACTCAACACAACTGTATGGAGAGTTGTTATCTTTATTCCTTCCAGTGAAAAAAGTAATATATGATACCTCCTTTTTTATAATCGAGGAAGAAAACAAATGAGTGAGGGGGGAAACAGAGAGTTTATCTATGGTAGTAATCCTAATAGTAGTAGTAGAAGTAGTAGTAGTAGTAGTAGTAGGACCAGCAGCAGTCATGGAGTGCTTCAGAGAACACAGCCGAGTTGCTGTTTCCAATTTTTGCACAATATTTTATGATGTACCCAGTCATCATCTTTGTCAAGTGATGTGACTTATGCTGTTATAAATACTCACTGACTGGAGTCCAACCAGACTGTATTATTGTTGGTCTTATGCTGCTAGTTACAGCTGATTGTGAGTTCTGCTCCCAGTGCCCACTATGTCGTTTGATGATGCGGTTTGGTTTTCAAAACCGGTAATGATATTCTCTGAAATGCACAATCTCTTAACATTTCCCAACTCTGGTGGATGCGATAGCCGGCAAGATCTTAATGAATTGAGTGCAGGAATCCAGACATCATTTAAATAGAAATTTCCATCACTGTTCATAAGATTTTCTGGCACATTTATTTTGATAGTTTCCTTAATTATGCTGTCTCAGAAGCGTGGCATAATATTCAAGATAATGCTCAGTGACAGCTGATTTTTTTTTACAGGTCTATTACTGATGTTTCTTGAATCGCTCTTTGACTGTTCTAATAGTCTTCTGCAAATAATACGTGCCACATTTGTGTGAAATGTTGTGCAAACCCAGCTTTCAGAGACCTAGGCCATCCTTAATATTACAAAGAAGACTTATCTTTACTGATGGGAGAAAAGTACACTAGATGACATTTTTCCATAGGAGTCTACCAGTCTTTCTGGATATTGGACCAGTGTAGGGAGATAAGTGACTCTTGGCAAAGAAATTTCGTGCCGAGGACTCTAGACAACGTAGCTCAACACTTTCAGGCAAGGAGAACATTGTTGAAGAATTACAACACATAAATAATGTTTTGAAGAAATGGGTACTCAAATAAGCAGATTGAGTGGGCATTGCTGCCAGAACAAAAATGCAGCCAAGAATTGTGTATTATCTTATGCTGGTCCAATATCCAGGAGGATTGGTAGCTTCCTATGTAGACATGGCATCCAGTGTATCAACAGAGATAAAAAGTCTTGAGTGTAATGTTAAAGGTGATCTAGGTCTCTGAAAACCAGCTTTGTACAATATTCCGTGCAGGTGTGACATGTATTACATGGGGCAGACTATTAGAAAAATCAAGGAGATATGCAAGGAACATTGACAACACACCTGCCTAAAACAACCAAGCAAATAATCTGTTGCCAAGCTCCATTTCGAATGTAATCATGAAATGAAATATGAGGAAACTAGTATCATGGTGCAAGTCCAAGTTTCTTTGACAACATAATTAAGAAGTCTATTGAAATAAAGGTGGTGGAAAATCTAATAAACAGGTACAATTTAAACAAGGCTTGGGTCCAGCACTCAATTTATTAAAATCTTGCCAGCTATCATCCATCAGAGCTGGAAAATGCTAAGAGAGTGTGTGTTTCAGGGAATATCTTCATGGGCTCTGGAAACCAAACAGCATCAAAGGATATACACTCCTGGAAATTGAAATAAGAACACCGTGAATTCATTGTCCCAGGAAGGGGAAACTTTATTGACACATTCCTGGGGTCAGATACATCACATGATCACACTGACAGAACCACAGGCACATAGACACAGGTAACAGAGCATGCACAATGTCGGCACTAGTACAGTGTATATCCACCTTTCGCAGCAATGCAGGCTGCTATTCTCCCATGGAGACGATCGTAGAGATGCTGGATGTAGTCCTGTGGAACGGCTAGCCATGCCATTTCCACCTGGCGCCTCAGTTGGACCAGCGTTCGTGCTGGACGTGCAGACCGCGTGAGACGACGCTTCATCCAGTCCCAAACATGCTCAATGGGGGACAGATCCGGAGATCTTGCTGGCCAGGGTAGTTGACTTACACCTTCTAGAGCACGTTGGGTGGCACGGGATACATGCGGACGTGCATTGTCCTGTTGGAACAGCAAGTTCCCTTGCCGGTCTAGGAATGGTAGAACGATGGGTTCGATGACGGTTTGGATGTACCGTGCACTATTCAGTGTCCCCTCGACGATCACCAGTGGTGTACGGCCAGTGTAGGAGATCGCTCCCCACACCATGATGCCGGGTGTTGGCCCTGTGTGCCTCGGTCGTATGCAGTCCTGATTGTGGCGCTCACCTGCACGGCGCCAAACACGCATACGACCATCATTGGCACCAAGGCAGAAGCGACTCTCATCGCCGAAGACGACACGTCTCCATTCGTCCCTCCATTCACGCCTGTCGCGACACCACTGGAGGCGGGCTGCACGATGTTGGGGCGTGAGCGGAAGACGGCCTAACGGTGTGCGGGACCGTAGCCCAGCTTCATGGAGACGGTTGCGAATGGTCCTCGCCGATACCCCAGGAGCAACAGTGTCCCTAATTTGCTGGGAAGTGGCGGTGCGGTCCCCTACGGCACTGCGTAGGATCCTACGGTCTTGGCGTGCATCCGTGCGTCGCTGCGGTCCGGTCCCAGGTCGACGGGCACGTGCACCTTCCGCCGACCACTGGCGACAACATCGATGTACTGCGGAGACCTCACGCCCCACGTGTTGAGCAATTCGGCGGTACGTCCACCCGGCCTCCCGCATGCCCACTATACGCCCTCGCTCAAAGTCCGTCAACTGCACATACGGTTCACGTCCACGCTGTCGCGGCATGCTACCAGTGTTAAAGACTGCGATGGAGCTCCGTATGCCACGGCAAACTGGCTGACACTGACGGCGGCGGTGCACAAATGCTGCGCAGCTAGCGCCATTCGACGGCCAACACCGCGGTTCCTGGTGTGTCCGCTGTGCCGTGCGTGTGATCATTGCTTGTACAGCCCTCTCGCAGTGTCCGGAGCAAGTATGGTGGGTCTGACACACCGGTGTCAATGTGTTCTTTTTTCCATTTCCAGGAGTGTAGTTTGCATCAGGAGTCAAACTCATAATCAGCTCTAAATAATTACTCAAGTCCAACAATAATTCACAGTCTGGTTGCAGTCCAGGCAGTGAGTACACATAATAGCACAACACAGAGCACCTGAAGGAGAGGACTGGATCAGTAGTCAAAATATTGTGCAAAAAATAGAAAAACACCCCAACAAAACCTGAGATGACACAGGAGTAGCAGTAGTTCATTGCAAGATAAATTTATATAGACTAAAATGCTATGGCATATGAGGAACGAAAAGAAAGAGGTAAAAGATGGAAGATCAGAAAAACAAATGTGGGAAGTAGTTTAGAAAATAGCTATTGTGTGGAATAGTGAGATCGTTTTTGGAACAGGGAAATGAAGAGTAACATAAAAAACGAATGGGGTTGGCAGGAGACACTGGAAGAACAAAGAGTACGTATTTGTAATGTTTGGGACTGAGGGGATTGACACACTACAATTGATGTGCCTGGGTAGGCAGAAACAATGGCATTTTACTCAGTCTGATAAACAAAATACAGTAACAGTTTACTGGAACAAGAGTCAGTACTGCTTGATTCAGTCAGACAGGTAATCACTGAAGCACTGGAATGTCCCAGCAAGTAAGAACTGATACTGTACAGGAATGTCCTAGCGGATAATCACTGACATTGGACTCTGGATGTTCATATGTGGATGAAGTCTGTGAAGGCAGTGTCCTGTGAGATGGTGAGCTCAGAGATGAGCCTGAGACAAAGTCCCACAAAGTGGTGAGCTGTGGTGTACTCCAATTCATGGACCACTAGGCACAACTGGCATACAGCATAGACTGTAGAGGGCACTGGCTGGAATAACTCTGACTGACAGGTCATTATGTGCGGTTGCCATAGAGTTTGGAGTATAGAGTGCATTTGGTGAAAGAACTGTGATTGAGGACACACTAGGTGTGCTTGGAATAAAGCTCTGTGTGTGGACTGACTGCACAGTGAACAGGAGGAGACATAAATAATCATCCAATGGAAGGATACCAATGGAGGCACCTGACCCATGAAAGTGGGGCAGTGCCATGATGACAGTGCTGTTTGCGACAATAGGAGGCAAGGCTGGTGCCACACCATACCATGTTGGCTGCTGGATGTTTGATTATAAACGACATGGGGAGGTATTTGTGTGTAGTGGATTTTTTCATTTGAGATCCAGAGGAAGTGAGGTTAGCGGGCCAGCTCTCTCTCTCTCTCTCTCTCTCTCTCTCTCTCTCTCTCTCTTTCTTTCCTCTGACTGCTGTTCTCCTTTTTGCCTATAAATCTTGGCTTCTTTTATGCAGACTGAGCTTGTGCAAGGCCTCATATATTGGTGGTTCTTCCACCCTCTTAGCTTATATCCCATTACCATTTACAGATTATGAAGTACATTTCTCATTAGTGGGTTTATATTTCTACTTTTCAAATTTTTTTCTTACTACTGAGGGCCATGCATGGAAAATTGTGCAATGTAATGTATGATCTACTAGATACGCAGTTTCACCTTATTCGCCTTGTGTGTGTGCTATATGTAGTTATCCAAAACTTAACTCAGTAGCCAACTCATTCTCTGAATCTTCATCCATACTCTATGTACTCTGCTTAAATACCTCTTTGCATGTTGCAGTTATTCTAATATTTTCTTTGCAATCTATGCAAGAGCAATATGTAGGGGGCTGTAGTATATCCCTTACTTAATACTGGTTCTTGGAACTTGGTAAGTTGGCTTTGTTATTAATCACGAGTGTGATACTGAGTCAAATGCTCTAAAGAAGGCAATAAATACTGCATCTATCTGATATCTATAGTCTATGACTTTCAGAATATCACGTGAGTAAAGCACAAGTTAGGCTTCACACAGCTGATGTATTTGACATCCACTTGTGATGGCATGGAGGAGGTCATTTTGTTCAAAATATCTGCATGTTTGAGCTCAGAAAATGTTCAAAGATTCTATAACAAATGGTTTTCAATATAATGGATGGTAATTTTGTGGGCCATTTCTGCTACCATTCTGGTAGATGGAGATGGATGTGACCTGTGCGTTCTTCAAACCACAGGGTACAGTCTTTTATTCCCCCCACCCTCCCCTCCTGAAGCATGTACAGTATGTTATGGTTAAAAGAGGGGCTAACTAAGTCACAAATTTTGTATAGAATGTGTCAATGATTCTATCAGGTACAGGGACCCTGTTCGGTTTAACAGTTTTCAATTTCCTTAGTTTGAGAGTGTCTGATAGGACGTGCAACATTCTATTCATTTCTTTCTCAGAGTCTCCATCTATCACAATGTCACCAGCTAATCTAGTACAATGTATCCTTTCACCATTGCCTTTTATTCCCTTTGCCTTCTTCTACATCATATGAGTAGCTTCCTCAATGAACACATTAAATAAATATGGAGATAGGCAACGTCCTTGTCTAACTCCTTTTGTAATCCTGGTCTCTTCCTCAATATTATTGATGTTTATTTTTATGCTTTGGTTCTATACAGTTGATTGATCATTCTTCTATCCTTCCAGTGAAGTCCTATTTTTTCACACCTTTGAAGAGTAGCTCCCAGTTCACACTGTCAAAAGCTTTTTCTAATTCAGAGAAGGTAACTCAAGTTCTTCTATTTATATCCATCATTCTCCCCAATAGCATGCGTCATGCCAAAATTGCTTCTCTTGCTCCTCTGCATTCTCTAAATCCAAATTGGTCTTCTCCAGTGTACTTATCTACTTTTCCTTTTATCCTGCTTTTTAACTACATTAGTATTTTGTATCCTGATGTCATTTCAGTTTTTCAGTGTGTGTGATATTTGAACAGAAATTTTATCCTTTGGTTGAAATAATATAATTTATCTTCACTCATATTGTAGCTGTGTAATTGAGCTACTAATAAATGAGCTAAATTTATTAGCTTTGCAACATAGTTTGATGAGGAGATTTTGCAGGATTATAAGAAAGGGGGGGGGGGGGCACCACTCTTACCTTGTTAAAAGCTCTTTTTTTACATGCAGGTTAAATTTGTTCAATTGGTGAATACTGAGAGAATGGATTCCAGCTTCTGGCACAAAACTTACTCAACCAGTGCTGTGATGTCACTAGCAAGACATGGTAGCACACCAGACATTGTCGATAGCTGCAGTCTGCAAGCAGAAGTGGTTTTGTGAGCAGCTAATACTGTGGTTTAGATTGTCACTATTACTTTTCTAGTCTAAACTGAATTGGCCATGAAATAAGAAAGAATAGTCATAATTATGTGGTCACTCATTATAACAAAATGGCCTCCTAAGGGATGGGATGTTATGTTTTACTGTTTTCCAAAAATCTGGAACTATTCTGAATTCACCCACTTTGGTAACAGTTAAATAAAATTTGAACCTCAGGAAAGAATTAAGAACAATTCTTTCTTCTCACCTTTCACTCCATCTCTGAAGGCAATGGTCTACATCTACATCTACATTGATACTCCGCAAGCCACCCAACGGTGTTTGGCGGAGGGCACTTTACGTGCCACTGTCATTACCTCCCTTTCCTGTTCCAGTCGCGTATGGTTCGCGGGAAGAACGACTGTCTGAAAGCCTCCGTGCGCGCTCTAATCTCTCTAATTTTACATTCGTGATCTCCTCGGGAAGTATAAGTAGGGGGAAGCAATATATTCGATACCTCATCCAGAAACGCACCCTCTCGAAACCTGGCGAGCAAGCTACACCGCGATGCAGAGCGCCTCTCTTGCAGAGTCTGCCACTTGAGTTTATTAAACATCTCCGTAACGCTATCACGGTTACCAAATAACCCAGTGACGAAACGCGCCGCTCTTCTTTGGATCTTCTCTATCTCCTCCGTCAACCCGACCTGGTACGGATCCCACACTGATGAGCAATACTCAAGTATAGGTCGAACGAGTGTTTTGTAAGCCACCTCCTTTGTTGATGGACTACATTTTCTAAGCACTCTCCCAATGAATCTCAACCTGGTACCCGCCTTACCAACAATTAGTTTTATATGATCATTCCACTTCAAATCGTTGCCTGGGCTGTGGCAGGGCAAAGCTCTTTTCAGTCAGTTGTGGCACTGTTTATTTTTGATCGTAGGTTCTTATTTGGTGTGGACATAGTACATAATGCTGGTGAATTGGAGGAAGATGTCCTTATACTTACTACTTAATTGTGGTATTCTCTTTGTGCCTAGAAAAAACCTCCCTATGTGATGGTGTTATAACAGAGACCGAAAACTCAACCAGTTGGAAGCCCTGGAAATCAACAAACATCTGGCCTCCCAGGCCTGACTTAATATTAAATGACCAAACACAGCTCAATACTTCCCCCCTTCTAAATTTTATTTAATCTAAATCCTCTCTCCATTTTCCAATGCTTCCTTACACTGCCTGTTCCTTTCTGTTCCTCGATTTTCCTGTATTTATTTATTTTAATTTTATTGTGATTACCAATATACTCCATATATTCTGTTGTGACATTTATCAATTCCATCTTTTAGTCTACTTCCATATTACATTCTATATGTAGTATCTCTCTGGGCTTTTCTTTAATTGCCATTTCAAGTACTAATTTTATTTTATTGGAATTGTTAAATTAATTTAAACTGTCATGTAGGGACAGTTTTTTGAGTGTAGTGTTAATGTTTTTCCTGGTGTGCCACTTCATTTGTATTTATTGTTCAACTTTTTACCTTTTAATTGCATTACCACTGCACTGTCAAAGATGACATATACTGTGTGTTTGCACTTCAGTCTAGATGAGTAACATCTTTACCAGTGTTGTTCACAAATATTGTAACTTGTTTGATGATGATAGTCAGTTAAAGCGTGACGATGACCTCATAAGCTGAAAACCGACTAACTAAATTAGTTAATCTGTAGAACATTCACAGTATTGTGCTTCTCATTTATTATCACATTCTAAGACAAAAAAGAAAAAAGAAAAAAAAAAAAAACACTGCAAAGAAATTATCTGAATGGGACAGTAATTGGTAAATGTGATGTAGATGTATTGACAAACAAGTGAGTATGATTTCAGAAAAATTGGGTGATCTATTCAAGAGAAAGAGCTTCAAAAACTGAGCAAGTCAATAATGTGTTGGTCCCCCTCTGGCTTTTATGCAAGTAATTATTCTGCTTGGCATTGTTTGATAGAGTTGTTGGATCTCCTCCTGAGGGATATCATGCCAAATTCTGTCCAACTGGTGCATTAGATCATTAAAATTTCAGCGCGTTGGAAGGCTTTGCCCATAATGCTTCAAATGTTCTCAGTTGGGGAGATATCCAACATTCTTGTTGGCCAAGGTAGGGGTTGATAAGCATGAAGACAAGCAGTAGAAACTCTCGCTGCATGCAGGCAGGCATTATCTTGCTGAAATGTAAGGCCTGGATGGCTTACCATGAAAGACAACAAAATGGGGTGTAGAGTATCATTGATGTACCGTTCTGCTGTATCGGTGCCACAGATGACAACGTGAAGGGTCTACTGTGAAAAGAAATGGCAATCCAGACCAACAGTTGTGATTGTCGGGCTGTATGGTGGGCAACAGTAAGGTCGGTATCCCACCACTGTCTGGAGCATCTCCAGACATGTCTTCAGCCTGGAATTTCATTGAACGGAGTAGAATTGTTTTCAGTGATGAGTCCTACTTTGAACTAAGCCCCAATGACCAGTGAAGACATGGCTGGAGACACTGCAGACAGTGGTGGGATACCAACCTGTCACCTGCCATATAGTCACTCCACAAAGCAGTGGAAAACCAATCTGACCGTCATCCGCCATACGGCCTAACAACCAGGAGTGATGGTCAGGGATGCTATTTCTTCTGATAGCTTGATCCCTTAGGCTGTCATCCACAGCACCCTTACAGCACAGCCCTGCGTCAATATTATTCTGTGCTCCGTTCCCTCCATGGCAAGCCATCCTAGGCATACGTTTTAGCAAAACAATGCCAGCTTGCACTCAATGGGGTTTCTATAGCTTGTCTTCATGCTTGCGAACCTTATCTTGGCCAGCAAGGTCACCGGATTGCACCAAAATTGTGAATCTATGGAGCATTGTGTGCAGGGCCCTCCAGCCAGCTTCGGATTTTGATGATCTAACATGCCACTTAGACAGAATTTGGCACGATATCCCTAAGGAGGACATCCAACAACCCTACCAATCAGTGCCAATCCAAAGAACTGCTTGCATAAGTGCTAGAGGCGGACCAACATTTTATTGACTTGCTCAGTTTGTGAAGCTCTTCTTCTTGAATAAATCATCCAATTTCCTGAAATTGTAATCATTTGTTTGTCTTTATATGTATGTCACATCTGCCGATTTCTGCCCATTTGGAGAATTCCTTCATGGTTCATCTTTTTTTGTCTTAAAGTGTATGTTGTTTTACCAAGAAGGGAGAAGAATCAGTTAAGATAAAAGAAATGGATATTTTCTTGATTTTTAACTTCATTTGATAAGCCTTTTTTTTAGCTAGGTCACAATGTTATCTTTCATTCGGTTCATTATTGTTTGCTGTTGGGGTTGTAACTATGTCGCCTTTACTTGTCACCAGTGATGAGGTTGGAAAAAATTCTGAGGCAGCTTGGAATTGTTCTTTCAATGCACAACATGCTTCCACTCATTGCTCTTTTTGCTGGTCAGTGGAAACCTTAGTCGCAAATGTGGCAACGACCCTTTTCTTTCTCAAATTTTCTATTAAAATTCACTGAACTAAGCTCTCAGAAATCCAGTTGACTCTGTTGTGTTCAGACGTTCTCCAAGCTCAAGTTTGTGGTTTTTCTTGACAATTTCATCTGTTCAGGCAGTTAATAGATGTCCAGAATGAGGTTTGTCAACTTAATTTATTATCTTTGTTATCAAGAAAACCACCTGTACGCATGAGTTTTCCCTTAGTATCATCTTTGTACGCCATTTTCAATATCATGGTAGTTTCTGTGGCATTTTTTGTAAGCAGGATACATGTCACACCTCTACTGAAAAAATACGTTTTATTCAAACTCTGCTCAACGCAACAGTACTCCGCAAACTTTTCAGTGGCATTGTTCGCTAAGCTGTGTTACACTTTTTCTTTTTTTACTTGAAATTCTCATGTAAGCTTGCTGTTGTGCACACCTTAAGACATTTTCATGTAACAAAAAAGGATTTGCTTTATAATTTTGTCTTTTCAGTTGTTTTTCCCATTGTTTGTTTGTATTTTATTCGTGTTGCCTGTTTGTAGTGTCTTTTATACACAGTGTCAACAGCAGTTGATATTTTTGTGTTTCAGGTTGTGAGTACCACGGATACTGTAGTGACATAACTCGCACATGGCCTGTTTCGGGAAAGTTTTCAGATGAGCAACAGGTTTTATATGAAGCCTTGTTGGAAGTGCAGATGTCCTTAATACAGCACTGTTCAACATTTCCTCCACTGGATGCTCTCTTTCACCACATGTGCACACTCATTCGGGAGAAATTAATTGCTGCAGGGGTTATTTCTCGGAGTTTTAGAAATGAAGATGGAGCTTCTGTGAGTAATACTGGAGCCTCTCTCTCATTTTTCATTTATTTTATGCCATAGTACTCAGTATTAATTATTTATTCACCATTCGACCTCACTTGATAACACTGCATGCAGAAGTTAAAGATTTAATTAAATATGGAATCCAAGAAGTCACTTTCAAAGCTTCCTACATCACTCATGGGTTAGGCCGTAGGCTTGTTCTGACTGGCCAACATCTGTCTACAAGGCTACTATTCAGTTTTTTCTGAAGTGTTCTAAGTCTCTATTTTTTAAGATTTATGTTGATCTGTCATGTAGCATAAAGGATGTTCTTCTGTTGTTTCCGAATAGAGGTCTTATAAAATAGTAATTTAACTGACTTACAGAAATCTTACCAGTTGCAGTTGGCTTTAAACCACTTTTTCATTCTCACTTTCATGGTAGAAACCTGAGATGGTGCACAAGAACATGTTAATGATCATTTGTGTATTGCTGGCTAATGACATTTTTAGGGTAAAGAGACTGATTATATGCAGTTCACATAGAAATTTTCTACAGCAGTTTTCTTTCTAGAAAACTTCATTTTATTTCCTGCTGTTAGCCAAGCCAGATACTTGTGGGTGAAAGACATAGTTTTGCTTGCTGCATGAAGCTCCGTCCAATAGCTGTTGTCATGCAGGCGGTGAAAGTATGTCATGCAACCCAAGGTTGAGATATTTGAGAGTATACTTACTGCAGTTCATTTAGCTGTGGAGCTCTACTGTGCACAACTATTCACAGAAATATTAATTATGAGACAAGCTCTATTGCCCAAATGGTCATTATTTAGCCATTAAAATATATTATAAATATTTACCTCTTGGTATGCTGTTTTGTTCGCATATATCTGAAAAGCAAAAATTAAAAAATTAAAGAAATGGATTAATGTGGATACGTACTATCCATTTATAGATTTTTCCCGTAAAAATGATTAACTATTTCTGTTCAAGAATTCCTCTGAGGAATAGAAGGTACAGATTGATTTGTAGATTATTTTAACTCAGTTCTACAGGGATGGTATTGTGTAGTATCCAATATCATTTTCATTTAATCGTAAAAATTGGCTTGAAAATGTATATATCCATTTTTGATACTAAAATGTACACATGTTGGCATTTAATGTGAACGCATCTGCAGATGACTGTTATGCAAATTTATCACAAATGATTAATCAATCCCATTTCTGGAAGGTGGTTTTAATATGAAAAATGTAATACTGAATAATCATTCAAAGTCAAAGATTGTACTTATCGTATAAAATGTAATAAATTATTGATATTGTTGTGACGTAACAAGACTGTTACGCCACTGGAGGTAGCCGAAGGAAAGGCACGCGTGCACACACGCCGACGGGCGTCAAGTCTGGAACAGGCTACGTAATTAATGCTATGAAGAAAAGTACGTAGCTGGATTAATACTTATCTTTAATCAATTATTGTGGTACATCGCTCTTGACTATACACAGGAGACTTTAATTACAATCACTGTAAGGCTAATGGCGCCTTGCTAGTTCGTAGCCATTAACTTAGCTGAAGGCTATTCTGTCTCTCGGCTAATGAGAGAGAAAGGCTTCGTACATCTAGTCGCTAGCTAGGTCGTCCGTCCAACTGGGGCGAGTGCTTGTTCGTATCACGAGACCTGCCTTGTGGTGGCGCTAGGTCTGCGATCACACAGTGGCGACACGCGGGTCCGACATGTACTAAATGGACCGCGGCCGATTTAAGCTACCACCTAGCAAGTGTGGTGTCTGGCGGTGACACCACAGATATATTTAAAGTTTCTTAGAAATTGTGTAGTGGATGAAAAGGGAAAAAGAATTACAAAGTATTGTGTGTGTGTGTGTGTGTGTGTGTGTGTGTGTGTGTATTTGTGTGTGTGTGCACGTACGCACATGCTGTAGCTCGAAGGAGGATTCATCCAAAAGCTAGCAAAGTTTCCGGTCTTGTTTGTGTGCTTTTCGACAACTTGATACTTCTGCTGTTTGATGAGTTATTACCTTCACTCCTAAATTATTTACATTCTACAAGAACATTCCATTACAGATTATTCAGACACACATCAAAACACAATATTGATAAAAAATACTAGTTAGTTCATTGATTGAATCTGAGGTTCACATAGATTTCGGTGGTTTTACATAATTATGAATTCTTCCATGATGCACATTCTTGTATCAATACATCAATCCAATTTTCTTCATAATAATGTTTTTATAAACAACCTTTAATGTCATGAATATTTTTTACTCTTTACCGGCACACTGGGACATTATTCAAGGAGATTATTCACTCTGCTCTATAGTTTGTTTTACAGGTTGCTCTTTCTTCCCCAGTATCCGTACTGTAAGTTCTACCATGACTCTAATATTTCTGATCATTTTTCTCCCAAAAATTACAGACCTGCATGCAGATAGTCTTAAGTGGAGATATCTTGCTGTCTGAACACGTTGTTTCACACTTACTTTTAAATCCTGGTGTATCTGATCTTTTCTGATCAATTAGATTTCTGTATCTGCCAGATTCTTGGTTTGCTATTTGAATATTTAAGTTGAAATGGGCATGCAAAGTCATGATGATGTCCATCATTCAACTTTGGATAAATTACTGAGTGAGCTTAAGTTTCCTGCAAAAGAACGCTAACTTCCATATAGGAAGATATTGTAAATGGTTGGTAAAATCATAATTCCTGTAACCAATCCCTGGTCCTTTTGAAAAGTGTGTAACAGAACTTCACCTATGCAAAGGCTTCTCTGCCGTCATGTGAAGAGCAAAACTGGTGAACTGTATTTGGTGGCTGTATATAATTATGAATTCTCCCATGATGCACATGTATAACAAAGCTGAACCATTAGCTTTGCAATGTCTAAGTCTGATAGGACATATGTATAACCTAAGAATGGGACAAGTGCACCATCCAAGATTGTGCAAAATGAGCTCCCAAACTACATTAGAAAAAAGAAAGGAAAAAACAAGATGATGAAATTTTTTTTCAGAGCAGGTCTCAGAATTCCGTAAACACACACACACACACACACACACACACACACACACGGCTACATTGTGCTAGCTGATAACGTGGTAATGCAGCTTTGCAGCTCAACTGTGATGAGTGGTTGTATTGGGAAGAGTGAGCAAGGGGTGAGAGGGAGGAGGGGGTGGCGGTGGAGAGTGGGTTGGGGTGGATGAGTGGCTGATAGCATGGAGGGAGAGGCAGCAGATGTGTGAAATAAAGAGTGTGGGAGGAAGATGAGGCACAGGAATGTGAATGTGCCATGGCCACAGGTTGTAGTGAGCTTGTGCAGCACACACTGGAATGGGGAGTGTGTTGGGAAGGGGAGATGACAGAGAAAGGGGAGACTGTGGGGAATAGATTGTGGCTGCAGGATGAGAGAAGTTAGGGCCCTGGGGCAGCGGACTACCGGAAATTCAAGTTGGCAGGATTATAGGATTCAAGGATGTGTTGCAAGGGAAACTCCCTTCCGCATAAGAGCAGCTGGTGTTAGGGGGAAGGATACAGATGGCACCAGTTAAGAAACAGACATGAAATCGAGCATGTTGTGCTCAGCAGTATGTTCTGCCACTGAGTGGTCAACTGTGCTCGTGGCCACAGTTTGGTAGTGGTCACTCATTAAATCAAAGAGAGGTACAGATACCTGCCACACTTACCATAAAACATGTGAACCTAACACATCATAATATTATGTTGAAACTTCTATCATTTGTGATACATCGGAGTATTAGGAACTGAAGAGTGTCACTTCACACAATAAATCACTCCTACTGTCTTTTGAAATTTGATGATGAGCAATTGCAATAGAAATAAGGAAATAGGCAAACAGGACAATATGCCAAAGGTAGCTGTCTCTTAAAGTCATAATGCCATGTACCCACCATTCACCTAAAGGGATCAGCAACCTCCAGACATTGAAGCATCTCAGGTTCGCATATGTACAAGTCATTTCCCAGGTTCGCATACGTACAAGGCATTGCCTTCCTGGATTGCATTGATCACAACAAGGATGACACACGGCAGGACAAGTGCCACCAGAGGTCCTCTGTGCCAGAGACCTATTTCCTCCACCATGTCGCATGTTCGGAACTGGATCGATGAATTTCTCCTTGCCCCGGCTATATAGGGCAGCACAAACCAACTGTTTGGCAGTTCACTCCACTTGAGCTGTAGGTCAGTTAGAGTGTCATCTCTTAGCAGTCCATCAGACAGAGCCCAGTTGGAAGCCACCTTGGCAGGACCTATGACTTTCCAGCGATATCCTGAGATGTATCTGTCAGCCAACTATGCCAAAACTCAACCTCTATCACTAGGGACTATCAGTGGCATAGTTTATTCACTGTGTGTTCCAGGCGTATGCTTGTTAGTGTCAGAGATGCTGTGTCATTGAGAAGAATTTTCTTTTGTTACTAAATCTCTCTACTGTGCTTGTAATAGCCATTGTTCTTGTTTACATGTGTCTTATTATTTATTATGAAGCATCTCCCCATGGGAGATGTAGCACATTCATTATCATTCACTTCTATTTCTGTTACCCCAACTTTCTCACTGTCTTCTCAGTTGCTGCTGGAGTACTGGTTATTCTTCAGGTTTTGCTGTCCCTGTTAATACAATTCATTAAACCAAATATCACAGTACATCAATTTGAGTGTGTCATATAAAATGGACAAACAACAATTTACTTTAAAAGAAATTTTGTTTGTAATGAGAAACAAACTGATATTTCATTATATCCATTCTGAATGCCTAACTGCAACTGTGATTGAAATTGGTGGCTTATAATATGCAATCAGTCATTTTTGATACAATTTATTATACCATTCACTAGCTTTTAAGCCACTGTAGGCTCATCATCAGATGAAGGTGTTCAGGGACATTATGTTCTGGACCATGTGCAGATAGAAACTAAAGTCATGGAGTGTAGTCACTATGATCCTAGTGTCTAGCTGCACGTGGTCCAAAAAAATTGTGGTAGTAGCACAATAGTGCCAGAGTTGTTAACAAATACTACATATAATATAATTATGACTGAGTTGGCAAGATACTCTAACAGTTATAACATGTACAAAATCTCAGAGACATAGTACAAACAATCAAGAGTCCTATTGACAGAAAATTTGATCAGACTGACAAAATTTAGTAATTAGACCAGGTATGCATTCAGTTAGTCTAATTTGCAAGATTAGTTTTGTTAAATAATTATGAGCACTATATTTTTAAATTTCTATATTTTGTAGATTTTTAAGAAAATTTATGTGATGTGGGATGTATTGATGGGTAGGGGTAGGTGCACAGATGAAAACAGACAGAAGGTAGTGGCCTAAACTGTTATATGGAATTATTATTGCTCTTTGTAGACATAAGGTAATGAGTTGTATTGTAGTAAAATAAATTAATAAAAAGTGTTATGGACTGACAGCACTAACTAGTCACGTGCACAGTTGTCTGACTCACCATATCTGTTCCTGACCAGCACTTGTTAAGGTCCTGGGAATGTTACAGTATGTTGCCAAAACATTATAACCACTGCTTAATAGCTTATTGATGAACTTCTGGAATGTGATACATCTGTATGGCATGGATTCGACAAGTCCTTGGAAAGTTTCCAGATGCATGTGGCACCAAATGTCTGTGCACAGGTCATGCAGTCTTGTAAATTATGGGTTGATGGTTTGTGGACACGGACCTGGCACCCGATAGTGTCCCAGATGTGTTCTGTTGAGCTCAGATCAGGCGTATTTAGTGGTCTAAACATCAGTATGAGTTCACTTTTGTAGCACATTTCTGAGATTCTGACACAGACAGTTATCCTGCTGGAAGATGTCATCACCTTTGTGGAAGACATCAGGCATGAAGCCATGCAATGGTTTGCCATAATATTCATTTGGTGCACTGTTGCAAGGTGCCTTTGATTACCACCGCAGGTCCCGTGGAAGCCCAGGTGAATACACCCCATAGCATAAAACTGCCCTCATCGGCCGTTGTCCATGGTGTGGTGCATCTTTTGAGCAGCAGCTAGCCTGGATAACACCATATCTGCACATGACCACTTACCTGATGTAACAAGAAATATGATTCATATGACCAAGTGACATGTTTCCATTGATCCGTAGTCCAGTCTCCATGATCTTGTGCCCACTGCACTCATAACTGTTGATGTCGTTGGGTCAACATAGGAACGTGTAGGCGTCATCTGCTGTGGAGCTCCATGTTCAACAATATGTGCTTAACAGTGTACTCCAAACCACTTGTGCCTGCACAGTGTCGTCGTAACTGCCGTCTGCTTCACGTCTGCTGTGCAGCGAGCTACCTTAATTTAAGTATTAACTGTATTTTTCTTACTTGTCACTTCTTCTTCCGTGTGTATTTGCTTTTAGGAAGCTTTAATTGTCGGGTGCTATTGATAGTGTTCCATAGATTTCGTGTTTGTTTTGAATACAGTCAGAGAGTGTCCCTTTAGTCAGCCATAGTGCCAGTAGAGTCAGTGTTGTCGTAACTGCCGTCTGCTTCACGTCTGCTGTGCAGCGAGCTACCTTAATTTAAGTATTAACTGTATTTTTCTTACTTGTCACTTCTTCTTCCGTGTGTATTTGCTTTTAGGAAGCTTTAATTGTCGGGTGCTATTAATAGTGTTCCATAGATTTCGTGTTTGTTTTGAATACAGTCAGAGAGGGTCCCTTTAGTCAGCCATAGTGCCAGTAGTGCTAGTGTTTGTTTTCAATACAGTCCAGAGACAGGTAGTGCTATTTTCATTGTTTTCTACAAGAAGTGCCTAGCAACCACAGTTTAGTTAATAAACAGCCGCCTTTAGTGAATTAGCAGTCTAGTTAAAGGTTGATTAACTCTCTTCAGTAAATTGATTCCTTAGGATGGATAGGATGTGTGACTGCTGTGTACAGACGCAGGAGGAGCTGGCCACTGTTCGCGAACAGCTGAGCGTGTTGATGGCCGCGGTCAGCCGTCTTCAGGCTGCTGCCTCGGAGTGTAGCGGCAGTGGGGCGTCTGGTGCATCGCAAGGTACATCCCAGGTGTTACATGCTTCACCCACTGTCCCTACTGTCGAGACATCTTCGCGTGTACTGGGCGCGGTTGGGCCACCCTCTCCCCAAGGGGAGTGGCGGGTTCAGCGGCGTGTGGCATCGCCCGCTCTGCCTGTGAGTGGACATGTGGCTGCTCCTTCAGCAAGGTCCGAGCAGGCACACGGGGGGAGGGGTTTATTAGTTATTGGGAGCTCCAACGTTAGGTGGGTGATGGAGCCCCTTAGGGAAATAGCGGGAAGGTCGGGGAAGAAGGCCAGTGTTCACTCTGTCTGCTTGCCAGGGGGTCTCATCCGAGATGTGGAGGAGGCTCTGCTGGTGGCGATAGAGAGCACTGGGTGCACCCGACTGCAAATTGTTGCTCATGTCGGCACCAATGACTCCTGCCGTCTGGGTTCAGAGGTCATCCTCAGTTCGTACAGGCGGTTGGCGGAATTGGTGAAGGTGGAAAGCCTCACTCGCTGGGTGAAATCAGAGCTAACCATTTGTAGTATCGTTCTCAGAACCGATCGCGGTCCTCTGGTTTGGAACCGAGTGGAAGGCTTAAACCAGAGGCTCAGACGATTCTGCGGAGATCTGGGGTGCAAATTTCTCGACCTCCACTATCGGGTGGAGAAATGTAGGGTCCCCCTGAATAGGTCAGGCGTGCACTACACGCCGGAAGCAGCTACAAGGGTAGCGGAGTACGTGTGGAGTGCACATGGGGGTTTTTTAGGTTAGAGAATCCCCTCCCTAGGCCTGACAAGACGCCTCCTGTGACGCAGCAAGGTAGGAGTAGGCAAAATGCAACAGGGAATAACAATATTAATGTGCTAATAGTAAACTGCAGGAGCGTCTACAGAAAGGCCCCAGAACTGCTCTCATTAATAAACGGTCACAACGCCCATATAGTACTAGGGACAGAAAGTTGGCTGAAACCAGATGTAAATAGTAATGAAATCCTAAACTCAGATTGGAATGTATACCGCAGTGACAGGCTGGACAGTGAAGGGGGAGGCGTGTTTATAGCGATAAGAAGTGCAATAGTATCGAAGGAAACTGACGGAGATCCGAAATGTGAAATGATTTGGGTGAAGGTCACGGTTAAAGCAGGCTCAGACATGGTAATTGGATGTCTCTATAGGCCCCCTGGCTCAGCAGCTGTTGTGGCTGAGCACCTGAAGGATAATTTGGAAAATATTTCGAGTAGATTTCCCCACCATGTTATAGTTCTGGGTGGAGATTTTAATTTGCCGGATATTGACTGGGAGACTCAGACGTTCATAACGGGTGGCAGGGACAAAGAATCCAGTGAAATTTTTTTAAGTGCTTTATCTGAAAACTACCTTGAGCAGTTAAACAGAGAACTGACTCGTGGCGATAACATATTAGACCTTCTGGTGACAAACAGACCCGAACCATTTGAGAAAGTTAACACAGAACAGGGAATCAACGATCATAAAGCGGTTATGGCATCGATGATTTCAGCCATAAATAGGAATATTAAAAAGGGTAGGAAGATTTTTCTGTTTAGAAAAAGTGACAAAAAGCAGATTTCAGAGTACCTGTTGGCTCAACACAAAAGTTTTGTCTCAAGTACAGATAGTGTTGAGGATCAGTGGACAAAGTTCAAAACCGTCGTACATAATGCGTTAGATGAGTATGTGCCAAGCAAGATCGTAAGAGATGGAAAAGAGCCACCGTGGTACAACAACCGAGTTAGAAAACTGCTGCGGAAGCAAAGGGAACTTCACAGCAAACATAAACATAGCCAAAGCCTTGCAGACAAACAAAAATTACGCGAAGCGAAATGTAGTGTGAGGAGGGCTATGTGAGAGGCGTTCAATGAATTCGAAAGTAAAGCTCTATGTACTGACTGGGCAGAAAATCCTAAGAAATTTTGGTCTTATGTCAAAGCGGTAGGTGGATCAAAACAAAATGTCCAGACACTCTGTGACCAAAATGGTACTGAAACATAGGATGACAGACTAAAGGCCTAAATACTAAATGTCTTTTTCCAAAGTTGTTTCACAGAGGAAGATTGCACTGTAGTTCCTTCTCTAGATTGTCGCACAGATGACAAAATGGTAGATATCGAAATAGACGACAGAGGGATAGAGAAACAATTAAAATCGCTCATAAGAGGAAAGGCCTCTGGACCTGATGGGACACCAGTTCAATTTTACACAGAGTGCGTGAAGGAACTTGCCCCCCTTCTTGCAGCGGTGTACCGTAGGTCTCTAGAAGAGCGTAGCGTTCCAAAGGATTGGAAAAGGGCACAGGTCATCCCCGTTTTCAAGAAGGGACGTCGAGCAGATGTGCAGAACTATAGACCTATATCTCTAACGTCGATCAGTTGTAGAATTTTGGAACACGTATTGTGTTCGAGTATAATGACTTTTCTGGAGACTAGAAATCTACTCTGTAGGAATCAGCATGGGTTTCGAAAAAGACGGTCATGTGAAACCCAGCTCGCGCTATTCATCCACGAGACTCAGAGGGCCATAGATACGGGTTCACAGGTAGATGCCGTGTTTCTTGACTTCCGCAAGGCGTTCGATACAGTTCCCCACAGTCATTTAATGAACAAAGTAAGAGCATATGGACTATCAGACCAATTGTGTGATTGGATTGAGGAGTTCCTAGATAACAGGACGCAGCATGTCATTCTCAATGGAGAGAAGTCTTCCGAAGTAAGAGTGATTTCAGGTGTGCCGCAGGGGAGTGTCATAGGACCGTTGCTATTCACAATATACATAAATGACCTTGTGGATGACATCGGAAGTTCACTGAGGCTTTTTGCGGATGATGCTGTGGTGTATCGAGAGGTTGTAACAATGGAAAATTGTACTGAAATGCAGGAGGATCTGCAGCGAATTGATGCATGGTGCAGGGAATGGCAATTGAATCTCAATGTAGACAAGTGTAATGTGCTGCGAATACACAGAAAGATAGATCCTTTATCATTTAGCTACAAAATAGCAGGTCAGCAACTGGAAGCAGTTAATACCATAAATTATCTGGGAGTACGCATTAGGAGTGATTTAAAATGGAATGATCATATAATGTTGATCGTCGCTAAAGCAGATGCCAGACTGAGATTCATTGGAAAAATCCTAAGGAAATGCAATCCAAAAACAAAGGAAGTGGGTTACAGTACGCTTGTTCGCCCACTGCTTGAATACTGCTCAGCAGTGTGGGATCCGTACCAGATAGGGTTGATAGAAGATATAGAGAAGATCCAACGGAGAGCAGCACGCTTTGTTACAGGATCATTTAGTAATTGCGAAAGCGTTACGGAGATGATAGATAAACTCCAGTGGAAGACTCTGCAGGAGAGACGCTCAGTAGCTCGCTACGGGCTTTTGTCAAAGTTTCGAGAACATACCTTCACCGAAGAGTCAAGCAGTATATTGCTCCCTCCTACGTATATCTCGCGAAGAGACCATGAGGATAAAATCAGAGAGATTAGAGCCCACACAGAGGCATACCGACAATCCTTCTTTCCACGAACAATACGAGACTGGAATAGAAGGGAGAACCGATAGAGGTACTCAAGGTACCCTCCGCCACACACCGTCAGGTGGCTTGCGGAGTATGGATGTAGATGTAGATGTAGAACTATATTCTCTTCATCAGACCCACCACAGATCACCAGCCACGTATCCTGATATACAGAGCAAGCGAACCTCCAACCTCCACCTTTTGTGATGTGGCGTACTTGTTTAATGTGTTTTTGTCTGCTCATGGTTTGACCATCCTTCAGCCTCTTTCCATGGATGCTCACAACAGTAGCACACAAATGGCTGACCAGCTTCCTTTCTGAGATGCTTCTTCTCAGACATTGAGCCATAACAGTCTGACCTTTCTTGAAGCTATTAATGTCAGCAGATTTCTCCATTCGAGGTATGGACATCGGACACCTTGTTGTCTACTTGTGTTTTCACTGTCCTTCAACTACTTTTCATAGATGCTCACAATGGTAGCATGCAACCAGACAACCAGGTTCACCATTTCCCAGATGCTTGTTCCTAGGTGCGGGGCTGTAACAATCTGCCCTTTGTGAAATTCACTTATGTCAGTAGATTTCCCCAATTACAACCCACATCATCACTAGAATGATTCCTCATTTCTCTCTGTTCTGCTTATATACAAGGGTTGCCCAGAAAGTAATGCACCGCTTTTTTTTTCTTTTCCTGAAAACAATGCTATGAATGCAAAACATTACGTATGTATTATTTGAAGCCTCCTGAGTGAGGCACCAAGTTCCCATCACTTCCGACAGATAGCGTAGCTGTGGGACAGTTTCAAAATGGCATCTGTAGGTCATGTACATTACAAGCAATGTGCCATCACTGAATTTCTCACTGCAGAGAGGGAAACTGTGCGGAATATTCACAAATGCTTGTGCAATGTCTATGGAGTATCTGCTGTCAACAGAAGTACAATTAGTCACTGGGCACGGGGGGTGAGGTCATCATAAGGCGGTTCAGCAGAGCTCCATGATTTGCAGTGGTTGGGGAGACCATCCATGGCTGTCACACCAGACTCATTTGAGCGAGCTGATGTCATTTGCGAGGACAGATGCATTATGGCTTGGCAGTTGGTGCTGCATTTGTCAATCAGCAAAGGAACTGAGGATACCCAAGTTTGAGGACTGCTAAACACATCACAAAACAGGGTTGGACAGCGTTACCCCATCCACCCTACAGCCCTGACCTAGCCCCCTCAGACCTCCACCTGTTTGGCCCATTAAAAGATGCCATCCGTGGAAGACATTTTGAGGACGATGTGGTGTTGATTCACACAGTAAAGCACTGGCTCCGCCACCAGGACAAGGATTGGTACCTACTGGACAAACACGCCCTTGTTTTGCACTGGAGGAAGGCCATAGAACAGGATGGAGATTACATGGAAAAATAGGGTGTGTAGATAAAACACCATTTTCTTATGTGTGTAATTCTCATTATGTTCAATAAAGAATTGTTAAAGAAAAAGAATTGGTGCATCACTTTCTGGGCAACCCTCATAGTTTCCTTATTTGATCTTTGCATGCAACACCACTGAGCAACATTCATTCGTGTGGTGGGTGGTGGCCACAATTGTTTCCTCTCAGTAGTATAATGTGCAGCTGGTAAGAGGATTGTTATGTTATAGTCTATTACTAGGAGAGAGAACCATGCCATGGTGTAAAAAATTGTTTATCATAACTGCTTTATAGCCTGATATTGGTAAAGTTATAAAAATACATTGACTGTAAACATCATCAGATAATATTCTTCTTTTGTTATATGATCACTTGCATTCCTACACCAATCTGGGAATATCATTCATTTGATACACACTCTCATTATAAGTAACTGGTTCACCGGTGATGTTTTACTAATGAATACTTGAGATGTAGCCCCAGTAGTGACGTCACTGTGTGTTTAACTTAAATAACCAAGAAACGATATATGAAGTTATAATATCAAAACAGTTGGCCAGAACAGGGTTGATGATGGTAATAACATGTTTTGGGCACATGACAGCTAAGTCTTTGCCTTAGAGAACAGGGTTGAGTAAGCATGTTGCATGGTGCAGTGATACATTGGCTAGCATGAGTAACAAGTAAGACACTGTGGAAGCATGTACTTTGTTAAATTCAGAAAAACTGGCTTGTCATCCGAGTAACTGACCATTACATAGGTAAGTCAAGAATGTATATCATTTAATTCGATTATGATGGACAAAGTTTTTGCAGATTGTAAACTGCTCTCTGGAGAAGTATGTGCTGAATGAGTGATTAAAGACTGAAAAGACCCACTGTTGTTTAATAACAAAATTCTGAAAATGATGAGGAAGTAGAGACTGTTGCACTCTTGCTTCAAAAAAGAGCACACAAATGACAAAAGGGAAAAGTTAGTAGAAATTCTTGTGTCTATAAATAGATCGATGCATGAAGCATACAACAACTACCACTGCCATACCCAGCAAAAAGACTGCCTGAGAAAATTATAGTCCTGCATAAAATCGCTAAGCGGATATAAGACTTCTATCCAGTCACTCATTGACTGGACAGTCTAGTGTGACTAGACAGCAAAAGGAAAGCTGAAGTTTTAAACTTGACATTTAAGAAACCATTCATGCAGGATGATTGTACAAACATACCAACATTCAATTGTCTCATAGACTTCCATATGGAGGACGTAGTAATAAACATCCCCGTCACCAACAAACAAGCGAGAGAGTTGAAACCAAATAAGTCACCAAGTCCAGATGTAATCCCAATTCAGTTTATTATGAATCTCTTGTCAAGTGCAAAGTCCAAAGTGACTGGAAAAAAGTCCAGGTTACTCTCGTATATAAAGAGGCTAAAATAACACACACACAAAATTACAAACCAATATCCTTAACATTGATTTGGTGCAGAATTCTTGAACATATTCTCAGCTGAAATATAATAAATTTCCTTGTGATGGGAAAGGTTCTGTCCACAAGTCAGCACAGATTTAGAAACCATTGTGCGAAACTCAGCTTTTTCTTTTATCGCATGATATCCTGCAAACCACGGATGAAGGGCAACAGGTAGATTCCATATTCCTAGATTTCTGGAAAGCATTTGACACAGTGCCTCACTCCAGACTGTTAATGAAGATATGACAGTGCCTCACTCCAGACTGTTAATGAAGATATGAGCATACGAAATAGGTTCCCAGATATGTGAATGGCTCGAAGACTTCTTAAGTAACATAACCCAGTCCATTATCATTGATAGTGTGTGTTCATCAGAGACAAGGGTCTCATCAGGAGTGCCTCAAAGAAGTGTGACAGGATCGCTCTTATACTCTATATATGTAAATATCCTGATGGACAGGGTGAACAGCAATCTGCAACTGTTTGTTGATAATGCTGTGGTGTATAGGATGAAGTTGTCATTGGGTGACTGTAGGATACAAGGTGACTTAGAAAAAATTTGTACCTAGTGTGATGAATGCCAGCTTTGTCTAAATGTAGAAAAATGTAAGTTAATGCAGGTGAGTAGGAAAAACAATCCTGTACTGTCCAAATACAGTATAGTATTGGCCTACTTCACACAGTTATGTCAATTAAATAATGTCACATAGAAGAAGGTGTAATTAGATGGATGATGAACACTAACTTGACTTAACGAAGGTTTATTCAGCACTTACACATACAAGAGTGCGGAGCAAACTGCCTCCAGCCAGAACACATACAGTATATATACAGCTACAGAACATTCCAGTACAATGATTCTTGACATTTGTGAATACTTTTAGAATGTACTCGAACCAAATATAGAAATTAAAATTGTACAGTCCAGGTGAGTTTTGAACTCACGACACTCCATGCAGCAGTTAAGTATCATAACCACTACATCACGGTGCCTCTCAGCTTCTGCTTTGACATTGCTCCCTCCTTTAGAGAACAGTGTCTCGGTGTTAGGTCCTCCTAGTCCGGGAATGAGTCACCTGTCCTGCATACTTCGACTCCCAATGACAGATGCTTGCCGTGGTGGTGATCTTCTGAGAACTTTTTTTGCTGCTACACTCTTCGTCACCTTTCCGCTTGTTGCCTGTCGCTGGAGCTTCTATTTTCCCTGGGTGGCAGGATCCTTGTAGGGCTTCATTTGAAGGACGTGGACTGTATCTCTGATCTTTCATCGTCTTGCGTCGGGGTCGAAATCTTCAACTTCATAAGTAACATCAGACAACTGTCTTACAACCTTATAAGGTCCAAAGTAGTGCCTGAGGAGCTTCTCAGAGAGACCAACCTTCCGAACAGGAGTGAAGATCCAGACAAGGCCACCAGGCTGGTAGACAACAGGGCGGTGGTGCACGTCATACCTTTGGTGATCGTTTTCTTGACTCTGCAGTGTGCGGAGTCGAGCTAACTGCCGAGCTTCCTCAGCTCTGGTTAACATCTGACCGATGTAGTCATCATCCGCGTCATCAGTATGTAACGGAAACACAGTGTCCATCATCGTAGACACTTCACGCCCATGCACCAGGAGAAATGGCGTAAATCCTGTGGTGACTTGTTTGGCGGTGTAGTAGGCAAACGTCACAAAAGGTAGCACCTCATCCCAGTTGCTCTGCTTAACATTGACAAACATTGGTAACATGTCGGCCAAGGTCTTATTAAGGCATTCAGTAAGCCCGTTAGTTTGCAGATGCTTGGTAGTCATCATGTGATGAGTAATGTTGCACCGACGGTTTATCTCTGTCACAAGATTCGATTGAAAAACTTTCCCTCGATCTGTAATTAACGACCTTGGGGCACCGTGTTTTAATGCAATGTCTTCCATGATGAATTTGGCTACCTCAAATGCTTCGGCTGTTTTCACGGCTTTTGTAATTGCATAGCGTGTCAGATAATCTTTGCAAACAAATCCATCTATTGCCACTAGCAGATGTTGGAAATCGTTTGAGGAGGTCAATCCCAACATGCTGGAAATATGTTTCGGCTGGTGGAATTGGTATGAGTTGACCAGGTGGTTTCTGAGGAATTGCCTTTCTCCTCTGGCACTCTCTACAGTGCAACACATAATGACAGACACTCCTAAATAAACCTTGTCAGAAAAATCTCTTGCGGACTCTATCGTAGATCTTAATAAATCCTAAATGTCTGGCTGCAGGTATGTCATGGAATTTCTGTAGAACATCAAACCGCATATGTTTAGGAATCACTGTTAACCACCTCTTTTCAAACGCATCAAAGTTTTTCTTGAAAAGTAATCATTAACTACCTTAAATTTTCCTATCACATCGTCTGACTGGTTTAAGGCAAGCATAATTTGAGACATCTTGGCATCATTCTTCTGCTCAGCAGAGAGATCCTGGAGTGCAGCGAGACAGTCACTATCTTCATCAAAATCTTGATGGTCTTGCACAGGGTTTCTTGAGAGACAGTCGGCATCTCGGTGTTTCCTTCCACTTTTGTACACTATGGTAATGTCATACTCTTGAAGACGTAGGGCCCACCTGTCGAGTCATCGTGTTGGATACTTAAGACCTGTCAGCCAACAAAGTGAGTGATGAAACTTCCTGACAGATTAAAACTGTGTGCCCGACCGAGACTCGAACTCGGGACCTTTGCCTTTCGCGGGCAAGTGCTCTCCCATCTGAGCTACCGAAGCACGACTCACACACGGTCCTCACAGCTTTACTTCTGCCAGTATCGTATCAGCGCACACTCTGCTGCAGAGTGAAAATCCATTCTGGAAAGTGAGTGATGGTCTGTAACAACTGCAAATGGCCTTCCATAGAGATACTGTCAAAATTTGCACATGACCCAGATCACAGCAAGACATTCTCTTTCTGTAGTTGAGTAGTTGCTCTCGGCTTTTGTAATTGTCCTGGATGCATAGTTTATAACCTTCTCTTTTCCATCTGAAATTTGCACCAGAACAGCACCGATCCCATATCCATTCACATCTGTGTGTAGTTCTGTAGGTGCTCTTGCATCATACGGGTCAGGTACTCCTTTTTGTAGCACATCAAAGGAATCTTGTTGAGCACCACCCCAGATAAATTTAGCTTTTAACAACTCTTGGAGTGGCCTGGCTTTGATACAAAAGTCTTTGATAAAACAATGGTAATAAGAACATAATCCAAGGAAGCTTCTTAATTTCTAATACTTTTAGGAATAGGAAATTCCATTATAGATCTCACCTTCTCTGGGTCTGGCTGCACACTTTCGTTTGACACAAGGTGTCCAAGTTCCCCCCCCCCACCCCCCTCTCCAAAGAGACACTTTCTTGGATTAAGTTTCAGTCCGCCTTGTTGAAGACACTTAAGAACGGCCCTCAGTCTTTTTATATGTTCATCAAAAGTCTCTGTGAACACTATAATTTCATCTAAATAACAAAGACACATCGTCCACTCCAGGGGACATAGAAAATTATCCATCATCCGTTCAAAAGTTGCTGGTGCATTACACAAACCAAACGGCATTACCTTAAACTCATACAGGCCTTCAGGGGTTATGAATGCAGTTTTCTCACGATCAGCATCATCTACTTCGATTTGCCAATATCCCAAGTATATATCCATGGTTGAAAAAAATGTAGCCCCTTCCAGACAATCTAGTGTATCGTCAATTCATGGAAGAGTGTAAATGTCCTTTTTAGTTATCTTATTAAGCTTCTTGTAATCAACACAAAAGCGCCAACTGCCATCCTTCTTGCTGACGAGAGCCACTGGTGACAACCATGGACTCTGCAAAGGCTGAATGATTTCATTCTTCATCATTTTCTCTGCTTTGTCGCGAATTATTCAACATTCCATTGTTGACGCACCCTATGCTCTTTGGCTTATTGTTTGATGGTCTCCAATGCTAATCCAGTGATTCACCGTCGATTTGTCTAATTTGCTCGTCACCTGTGGACTGAAGCACTCAGAGAACTCTTAAAGAATGGTAAGTAGCTTCTTCTGTTGTTCCTTAGTGAGATATGGTGATAGTCGAGCAAGAAGATCTTGTCTCGTAGGGGTAGCGCTAATTTCACCCACAGATGTGGCATGGGAGATTTCTATGATGCTCAGCTGTTCTTCAATTAATGGCTCAGCATTTGCTATGCACACGCATCTTGGAAGGAGCTGCAGTTCTCGGTGACAGTTAACTATCCACAATCCACCGAATCCATTCTTAAACGAGATGATAGTGGCTGGGATGACCAAGTTATTCTTCAGTGGTATGCTTCTCTTACATTACACTACAAGGTCCATGGACTGATGCATGACATGACACATGACAGTTACCTTTCTAGCGCAGGAGTGATCACTTCATCCAACACACAGTCTCCACACACTCGGATGCGCATCTTCCTGTCCACAGTATCTCATCTCATCTAGCGTAATCTTGGAGTGATCACAATCTATAATTGCCTGAGAAGCTTTCAAAAAGTCCCATCCGAGAATGATGTCATTACTACACACTCGTAAGATGATGAATTCTAAGAGCTGTGTGTGGCCACTTATACCCACATGAATGGTACATCTTCCTGTAGGTTTTACATATTTCCCATTAGCCATCTTCAGCAGAGATCTTTTGTTGTCGACTAATACGGTTTTCTGCAACTGGTGACAGTACTTCTCCAAAATGACTGAATATGATGCTCCAGAGTGCACAAGAGCTTAGGCTGGTTGGCCATCCATTAGGATATTGACATAGTTTCCTATCATTTTTGTAGTGATCGACATCGAAGGATTTTTCTCTTCGGCGGCCTCACCTCCAAGGAAGGTTGCACCCTTTAGTTTTCCAGGTTGCGGCGGCTAGGTGATCGGCTGGAGCTTCTAAACAGTGTGTTGGGGAGCATCCTCTCATGCAGCTAGCTTGTGGTGATGGTGACCTATGTCATCCTGCACCCACATCTTCTTGTTCTGGTGCCCATACAGGTTCCTCATGCGGCATTGTAGGAATGTAACTCTGTCTGGGTCTCGACTTTTTCACCGTTTTAAAGGGAAATGAATGACAAGAGATTGAGTTCAATGTCTGTTCCACTTTCTCCCTTATGACCTCTTGAAGCATTTCAGTTTTTTGCTTGCTGTGATATCCAAGTGCCTTCTGAACTTCCTCTCTCACCATCTGATGAAGAACACTTGTGAAATCAGTTCCTTCACCCGTCACAGACATCGATACGACATTTGGAAGCCGTTCAAACTTCTAGCGTGTAATTCTTTTTTGATGCATTGTCTCGATATACTGGCACCATTTTATGAAGTTGTCTGCTGTCGAAACCTCCTTCAGGAGTAGGGCTTGTTACATGTCCTCAGCAACACCCGTCATGAGATGTGCAACCTTATGTTCCTCCTTCATTCTAGGATCCACTATTTTACAGAGCTCCAAGATGTCTTGAATGTAGGATGCTGTGGTTTCTCCTGGACGCTGTACCCTGCACTTTAATTTATCTTCATCCTTGCACTTCTGTCATTGTGTGTTGCCGAAATACTTACGCAGTTCTGCCTGGAATACTTCCCAGCTTGTGAGCTTCTCCTTGTTGTTCTCATACCATTGCTAGGCAGTGCCCTCGAAGTAGAAAAATGCATTAGCCAAACACACAGTGTCATCCCATTTGTTAAAGTTGGCTATACACTCATATACCTTCAGCCATTTGTTTGCATCTTGGCCATCACCACCAGAGAACCCAAAAGGATGTCTTATGTGGTGGCACACAGTTGCTGTCATCGTAACGTCCTCTTCTTCTTCTGTCTCCGATAGATTGTGATCTGTTGAATATGGCTCGGACTCCAGTTTCTCGCCACGCAAATAGCGACTCAGTCGTGGCCTGATGGGAGCCACTGTGTTGTCAATAATGTGCGTTATCACAAGTTCCAATACCTGGCACCTTGACCAGAATAATGTCGTGTAGAAGTAGATGTAATTAGATGAATGACGAACACTAACTTCACTTAACGAAGGTTTATTCAGCACTTGCACATACAAGAGCGTGGAGCGAACTGCCTCCGGCCAGAACACATACAGTATGTATACAGCTACAGAACATTCCGGTACAATGATTCGTTACATTTGTAGATTCTTCTAGAATGTACTCAAACTGAATATAGAAATTGAAAGTGTACAGTCCAGGTGAGTTTTGAAGTCATGGCGCTCCATGCAACTGTTAAGTATTATAACCTCTACACCACAGTGCTACTCAGCTTCTGCCGTGACAATATCGAGGTATAACAGAAAACAATATGAAATGGAATGAGCACATAGGCATGGTAGTAGGGAAAGTTAATGGTTGAGCTCAGTTTATTGGAAGAATTTTAGGAAAATGTGGCTCATCTGTAAAGGAGACTGCATTATAGAATATTAGTGATACCCATTCTTGAATACTGCTACAGTGTTCAGGAACCCCACCAGGTCAGATTAAAGGAGGACATCGAAGCCATTCAGAGGTGGGCTGCCAGATTTGTTACCGCTAGATTCGAACAGCACATGAATATTTTGGATATTGTTTTTGAACTCAAATGGAAATCCACAGCTGGCATTTGAAGTTGACTGCAGAACAATTGTACTGCCACCAATCTACATTTTGTGTAAGGACCATGAAGATAAGAGAAATTGGGGCTTGTACAGAGGCATATAGACAGCAGTTTTGTCCTCGCTCTATTCGTAAGTGGAGTAGGGAAGGAAATAACTAGTAGTGGTACAAGATACCCTTTTCCATGTACCATACAGTTCCTTGTAAAGTCTCCATGTAGATGTAGAAGTAAAGAATAGACTCATTGTTCCTGCTTATCATCGCTGTGCTCCAAACAGAGATATAATGTATCATTAGTGATTAACTATTTGTAGAAAGAATGATACCGTGACCTTGTACAAGATAGGAACTATAGTTTCTACCAAGCAAAGCAGGATAGTAGTAAAGATACTGGACTCACATTCAGGAAGATGAAGGTTAAAATCCTTGTCTGCCTACCTATATTTAGGCTTTTCGTGGTTTCCCTAAATGGTTTAAGACGGATAACAGAGTGGTTCTTTTGAAGGAACATGGTCAAAACCTCATCCTTCCCTTATCCAAGCATGGGCTCCATCTCTAGTAATCTTATTGTTGATGGGACATAAAATCCAGATCTACTCTCTTTTTAATTGTATCTTTTTTGTTGCCCGCCATTAACCTATTGACAGCAGTGAGTTATTCCGTTAGTGGTTCTGTTATGAGCGGATATTGTAGCACTGTGTTGTGAACTTAATATAGAGAATCCTCAGCAGCATGCAAGCAAAAGGAGCATCTTGAGTATCGCATTGTATAATTGCTATGGCATTGTGAGGGATGCCGTAACATATAATTTACAATCCCTCCAGTTTTGAGACAGGGAACTGCATTCAAATATACAAAGAATTCTACAAAAAAATATCCATCCAACCTTAGAAAGGTGACAGATGCCATATTTGGTGAGGATAATGGTTGCCCTCATGTTGAATTTGTTCAAAATGCAAATATGCTACTGTTGTGTGTGAGAATCCCAGACTTTCCTATTGTATTTTTCTAAGCATATTCACTGGATGTCAAACTGAGCCAGCAGTGAGTAGTATTAATTTGAGACACCAATTGACACAGTTTTCATTTAAAACAAACCAGTTTTCTGTAGTCCCATGCCTGCATATTATCTGTCTAAACATATTTTGTGCATTTCACCATTATGATGTAAGTTTCTAATTCATTTCCCCTTAGAACTAATAAGGGAGCACTAGTTTGTGTTGTAGTGTTAGGAAACGTGAATATCTTGTTCTTTATATGATGTATGTCTGTAGGCATATTAATTTTTTGTATTTCTCCTTCTTGTCAGAGGATTTTGTCATAGCTGTTTCAAAATGTTTAGCTGTAGAAAATATGCAAATGAAACTTCTTTTAAACTGTTGTGAAACAGCAGTTAAACTGTTGTCTGTGGTATATGCATACCACTGAAGTATTCCTATTTTTTATCGTCACGAGTTAAAATAAAGATGTTTAACATTGCAGGTTGGGTTTTCATTGTGCCCCCATCACGTCAGCCATTACTTGGGAATGGATGTTCATGACACACCTCTTATTGCTCGTAGTATAAGATTAGAACCGAGAATGACAGTGACTGTGGAACCAGGTGAGTTGTTTCAACTGTTCTTCATAGGTAATCAATAGGATATAAAAAAATAACAGCACAATATATTATAGAATGCCTGATGTTGCGTGTATTTAAATGATACAGGTCACTGTACTTGGAAACTCCAATAATTTCTGTATTCGGCAACAAATAACAACATAATAAATAAATCCAAAGCATCCAACTAGAGCCAACAAACAGTCGTTTTATTCAACATTAGACCGTGGTTTCGACGGGTGTAAACCTGTCTTCTTCAGAAATATATGTAACTAAAATTTCACATTGGGAAAACACCAAATCGTGAAATGATCAGACATTTGTCCAATGAAAATATGCTCTCAGCACACATCATTTTATATATTATTAAATATGCTGACCCCTACGATCTGGGCTTTTTGAGTAAGAATTGTTGAAATTGAGACATAAAGCCAACAAAATAAAATGTCACATCTTGTTATGAGGTGCACGCCAACTCTGAGTTTACTTAAGTCACTGAGCAGCTCGTAACATTACCTGTCATTTTATTTGATTGGCTTTATTTCTGAAGTTTAACTATTTTTTCTTGACAAGCCCTTTTCATAGGGGGCAGCATATTTAGTAATGTATACAGTGACATGCAGTGACCACATATTTTCATTGGCCAAAGTCAGATTGCTTCATTATTTGGTATTTTTTTCCAGTGTGAATTTCTGTAGAAGACAAGTTTACATTTGTCAAAACCATGGTCAAAGATGGAATAAAACCACCTTTTGTTGCAACTGGTTGGTTACTTTGGATTTATTTACTGATTACTAACCATTGTGGAAGTGCAGCTATACTGAAAATACAAAAAATATTAAATAACAATTTTTTAAACTACATAAATTAAAGATTTCAGTTGTTTGAACAGGTCTACTTGTTTTATGTGTCACTTATGTTTCCGTAGTTTAAATTATACATTGATGTACCAAAACATTATGACCATCTGCTTAATAGCTTGTTTGTCCATCTATGGAGTGAAATACATCACTGATTCTGCATTTAGGGGGTGACAGTTTGTTGGTAGGTTTGTGGAGGTATGTGGCATTAGGTATCTACACACAGGTCATGTGATTCGCGTCAATAATGGGCTGCTGATTTGCGCAAATGGTGATGGCGCCTGATAGTGACCCAGATGGGATCCATAAGATTTACATCAGGCAAATTTGGTCACTGAGGCATTAGTGATGAGCTCACTGTAATGCTCCTAAAACCACTATAGTATGGTTCTGGCTCTGAGACATGGACAGTCATAATGCTGAAAGAGGACATTGCTGTTGTGGAATACATCAAACATGAAGGGAGGCAGGTGATTTACAGCTATCAGTGTGTCTTCAATTACTAACACAGTTTTTGTGCAAATGCAGGAGAATGTCTCCCATAGCATAATACAGCTGCCACGACCTGTGTCCATTGTGCGCGCAGGTTTCGAGCCTCCATTGACCTCAACAATGGCATTCGTGGAGATGACCATCGACCTAGTGTAACAGAAATCTGATTCACCCAAAGAGCCGATTGACAGTCAAATCCTGATGGTCCTGTGCCCACTGCAAACATAATTGACAGTGCCGTTGGGTCAACACGTGAACACCCTGGGGTGGTCTGCTGTGGAGGTCCATGTTCAATGGTGTGTGATGAACAGTGCGCTCTGAAACACTTGTGCATGCACCAGCATTGTGCTGTTTTGGCAGAGATGCCGCAGATCACCTTCTATCTTACTTTACAGAGCAGAAAAGCCTCTGAACCCCACATTCTGTGAAGAGTCATGGACGTCCAACCATTTAGCACCAAGTGGTAATTTCACTGTCCTTTTATCTCTTTCCATAGATGCTCATGACAGTAGCATGTGAACATTGACCCAGTTTTACCATTTTTGAGATACTTGTTCACAGGCTCTTTGTAATAATACTCTATCCTTTGTCAAAGTTGCTTATCTCAATTGATTTTCCCATTTGCAGTCTATATTTTTGCTAGTGTGATCCCGCCATCTGTGTCTGCTCTGCATAGATACTTTTTTTACTGTGTCACATAACCTCAAAGCCACCAGGCAGCATCCAACATCATGGTGGGCAGTGGTTCTAATGTTTTGGCTTATCAGTGTACTTATCATTGCTCTTGTACAACAATCTTTTAAAATGGAATTTTGAGCATCAGATTTTTCTGTAGTAAAGAAACATAGGTTATGATACCCCCAGTGTTTAGTTACCTTGAAATAATAAAACTAGCACATTAGTCCTTGGAAGAACTAGGATTAACAAGCCAAATAAAGTAGTGTTTATGTTTTTAGTCTCACTTAAAGTTGTAAATACATCATAGAGAAGACAAGCCTAGTGGTGCAAGATGTCAGGACCATAAAATAATCATGTTAAACAGCCCAGTATTCCTCATGAAAGACTCATATTTGCCAGATCTGATATACCATGGTTATGAAAATTTTTAGTAATACGATATTTCATGCTGCTGGCCATTACAGTTGCACCTAACGGGCAGATATCAAATATCAAAATTTTAATTATTGTGTGTTTGCAGTGTATGAGGAACAATACATGATTAAATTTGTAAGTGATCTGGGGGTACACAGAGCTACCACTTCTAGCTGCAAAACCAGCTGTAACATGGCTGGGCATCAAGTCAAACTGAGTTTGGATGACAGATATGGGTACATCACTCCGTGCTGCTAAACTCGGCACCAGAGTTCATCAGTTGTAGTGGCTGGTGATTCTCATCATGTCATTCTTTCTGCAACCTGCGACTGGGTGCTTTCAATGGGGAGAGATCTGGAGAATGTTCTGGTCAGAGCAAGTCACACACACTCTTTATTGCTTTTGAAAGATGATGTCATGGATACCTGAAAATAAGCCACAGCCAACAGTCGTAACACATCAAAAATGTAACGCATGCTATTCAAATTGCCAGCTATGCAAACCAGAGGTGATAATGTTGTATACCCAATGGCATCCCATACCAGCATCCCCAGTTCTAGGCATGTATGATGATGGTGATGATGAATGCAATCTGGCAATGTCTGTTCATCTCAAAGTGTCCTCATTTGGATGTGTCCATTGTGATGCTATACACAGAGCCGGACTTGTCTGAAAAGATGATGAGGTGCCAGTCCTGTGCCCAGTGTGGTTATTTGGTGAACAACTGTCATAATTTGGAGCTACCAATACACTGAATTTTTTTCTGAGATCATTCACAGAACATACCTGCATCTGATTTACTTATTTTAGTTTTTGAGCAGGTTTATTTTCATAAATTTTTTGTAAGTGAACAGTGGATTGTTGTAGTATTAGTAGTGCTAGTGTTAATTCATCCACAGATTACTTTTGTAAGAATATTGGTCATATCTTGGTATTACAGTTTGAGACCAACAAAGAGTCATAACACTGAACTATGCATATGGTTGGAGAATATTCCAGAATTTGATAACTTTTTACTTCCAGTTTGCTTACAGCTCATTTTCCCAAGTAAAATTAGATTCAAAAGTTATCCTATTGTAGAGAAAACTGGATGCACTCTGAATTGCAAGTGTATTTTTTTTATTATTATTTGTCAAAAGATAAGACTGAATATGAACTGGAATTTAGCCCCATTGAAAGTGTAACTTATTATATATGCATAAATTCATTGTTACGCAAGAGGAGCTGAAAATTACTTTGTCTTGTTATTAGAAACCAGAGGCTGTTACTCATTAATGTGTTGGGTGATGCATGTAGGGTGTCAGAAACGTGCTGAAAATAAGTATCAGATACTTCTTTCATTCAAGAAATGACTGACATGCAGACAAGATCATGAATGGTGTGACAGCGACAAAGAATCTGAACACTTAAGATATTTGGAAACCACAATCACCCCCTGATGAACTAGCCTGAAATGACATCTGAAAGCTGAAAGTAGCTCTGAGCTACTTTGTAACACTTGTGTTGTTCAGAAAATAGATAAATCCAATGCTGGATCAAGGCAAATATGTTCATGGCTATGTCTGTTAATTATCAATAATTAAGACATGGTGAATAATGAAAAACTTAGGAAAATGATGGATGGACATTAATATAGTAATAAAAACCTCTGGTGCAGAATGAGATTCGTTTTATAAGCAACCCCTAGGCTGTGACCAGTACTTTCTTCCAGAAGTGCTAGTCCAGCTAGGTATGCAGAAGTTTGGAAAACAGGAGAGAATTACTGACAGAAATAATACCTTAAGGACGGGTTGCGAGCCATGCCTGGATAGCTCGTGTTGGAAAGAACATTTCCTGCGAGGCAAGTTTTTGATGTAATTTTATATTGTTGTTTGGTATGAGTAATCACTTAACTTTCTTGCTTATTTTGACATTCTTTTAAAGCTTTCTGACACATTTTAGGTAATGTTACATTTTATTTGCCTGATTAAACAAACTGTCTTATGAATTTCTAACATTTTTCTTTTGCCTTTGGTTAACTGTGAGTTTAACAGCTTTAACCTTTATTTTCTTTATTGCATTATTATTTTCTTTACATGTGATTAAAAACCTTGAGGGTTTCACACTTTTTGCTGCGTAATACTCAGTGAGCTATCAGTTTTTGGCAAGCACTTTTTTGAGGTCTCACAACCTTGTCATTGTAGAGAGCAGCATTTCACTCATGTGTCATATTTGTGTTTGTCAGTAAGTATATGATCAGTGGATGGAAATGACTACCATGCACACTCAGTGTATACCGTAGCTGCATCCATCTGCCCATTCATCTGTGACTGCAGATATTGTGATTACAGGATGGACCTAGTTACAGATTGTCTCACGTGACTGAAGCAAGGATCTCTGTTACATTTACTGTGAACTCATACTTGGATTCTTCTGGTGAAATAGAAAGAAAGTGTTGGAAATGTATGTAGCTTGCAGGGCATCATTTTGGTTCTAGTTATACAGTATTGTCTCTGAAACATGGTGTCAACTTTTAGTTTCCAGCTGAGTGGAAGGCATCATCCAGAAACTTTGGCATTTTTCTGCCAACCAAGTTAATGACTTCATAAATCTGCACCAAAGAAAAAATATATCTAGGATCCTCTCTGCGAGTCAGATGCACAACACATACTTGAATGTGTGTAAATGGCTTCCCACTGCCTTGACTAATGAATGAATTTCAAAATAGGATCACAGATTGCATGCAGAGTGAGAGTGTTACAAATCCCACTGTTCTCTACCAAGGTGTTCCCAACAATGATGTGACTCATACATGGTATAATGAGACTTCCAGGAAATCAGCATGTGTTCCTGCTCCCAAAGAAAGCAAAAGAACTCATACAATACTATATACTAGGAATCTGATGTAAGCAGAGAGGAAAAGCAGTGACTTATTCAACAAGACTTGGAACATGTATTGAAGTAGTAATGAATGTCATATACTTGAAACCTTGTTGAGTCAATGACAGTACAGATGTCACTCTACAAGTTCAGTTACTGTAAAGAGAAATGTTTTTTTATATATATTTATATATATTTCTTGTTTTCTTTTTTATGTGGTAGAATGTTGCCAGTACATAGTAACAATTAACATAGCTCTCTGTCTGTGCTGTATTCTACTGAAGAAAAAGACAAGACACCATTAGGTCACTTTTTATGATTCAAATATCGAGTTTTGACCTTTTTACAGGTCATCATCAGACCTAACATCTCATTACGCTGAAAAGCAGCTCGTCAAAAGGCTGAAAATTCAGTAACATAAAAAAGAAATAAAACCTTGAATCTTTGCATCATGAATGAGCTTCACTTCACAGTATTTAGATATTTGTTCTGGGAGTGATGTGTAACAAAGGGTAAAACCAGTATTTGAGATATACGTAAGAAGTGACCAAGACAATGTCTTTCTTCATTATATTAAAAGTGGTGACTGTACCTTCAGACACCATGTCTTCAGTTGCGCAATATCTTACTGATCTTCACTTAAAGTGCCAGTCCCTTCCATTGGTTCTGTTGCAGGTATTTATATCAAGAAGAACAACAAAATGATTGTTCCTGAATTCCGCGGTCTTGGAATTCGCATTGAGGATGATGTGCTCATTACAGAAGATGGCCCTGTTGTATTGACATCTAGCTGCCCCAAGCACACTGAAGACATTGAAAAGATGTGGACTTGTGAATATGATTGTAACTGAATATTCTTTACTTTGAAATATAATGCCAAATGAAATCCATCAACTTATATGTAGTTAAAGCAAGTATCCTCATCAGACAAATAAATTGTAAATTGTGCTACAGCTGAAAAGAACACACACTATCAGAAAATGGAAAGAGGCTGGGATTTGCAATAGAATAGACTGCACACTACTGATGATCTGTTCTTTACTCGGTATGTTGAGATTTTGTTTCCTTAAAAAAAATGTACACACACACACACACACACACACACACACACATGCACACGCACCAAGAGAGAGAGAGAGAGAGAGAGAGAGAGAGAGAGAGTACTGGGAGAGAGAGAGAGAGAGAGAGAGAGTACTGGGAAGAGGGGGGGGGGGGTCTGAACAATAGTAATGCATATAAGAAACACAGTAATAACAAGTGACAAGAGAAAAGAAACTGAAAGGTGATTATTGTGTGGTAAGATGTAAGTAACAGATGAAAGTACCAGCAGACATTTTGATTTTGGAGACAGAAGTCATGGAGATTTGCATGAGGATGGAGTATGTTTCACATATGGGGTGAACCAGAACTCCAACGAAAAACTTTCAGAGCTGGTTTTATGGACCAACATAAGAAAAAAAAAGTCCAGTTAACATGGGATTTTAAGTGCATACTAAGTGTTATAAATACTTGTTCATCTTTGCTACTGTGAAACTCATCTTTTCTACTAAACAAATGCTCATAGCTCATAAGGTATGCATTTTAGGCCCATGTTTACTGGACATTTTTTCTTGTTTTGGTCGATAGCACCACCTCTGAAAGTTGGTTGGTGAAGTTCTGGCATATCAATGTGGAACTAGCAATTAAGAAAAATAGACCATTCATACCCAGTGACATCTTGGATCTTGGTGCAGTTTTTACCACTACTTCATATTTTACTTGTAGGGGCTGACTGATTCCAGTAAATAATGTTTTTGTACCTACGACTAAATGCAAAATGAGTGAATGTATCAGGTGTCGTGGTTTTAGATAGTGTGTTTTGATGGTAGTTATTCTGCTAGAGCCTTGTAACAGCAGACCCATGATATATGATAAAACATTAAAAGAAATTATTTTTCTTTTAAAATTGAATGTTATTTTTCCATCCAAAAATTGGATTATCTGTTGTGTGACATTGTTTGGTTGTGAAAAACTCCCTTTCAGATAACTTTGAAGCAACAGTTTTGTTTTTAAATTTTACCGTTTTGGCTTAAAGAGGGACTACAGGATCACACTTGCATCACTGGTGTTGTGCATCTAATACACTAAAACACTATCTAAAGCTTCAGATTGCCATTGTGGGAACCAACTTGTGTCTGCAAAGTACAGTTTAGACAAGATGAATTTGCTGGTGTCATTTTTTTGTTTCCCATTTAAAAAAAAGATCAGATCTCACCACTGCTTTAGCTTTCATATACATTGAGATAAAAGGGTGTACTAATTGTACTCTTCTTAGTAGTGAAATATAAATGCATATATTTATATAAAAAGTGATCAGAAATTGACAGTTTTTTGTTACAAAAATGAACTTATGGCTATATACACTAAGAGATTTATAAGAAGATATTACAGTGTGAAATCTTTTATTGAATAGCAGCATATTTCCCCATTAATAAATGCTTCAATTTATTTTTAAGGTATTTAAATAAGCTATCTTAAAAGCAAACGGTAGTTTGTTGTAAAAAAAAAATTGTTCCTGATGTATGTGGATTTGTACATTGCTGTTCATTACATTATGTTCTGGATTATCAATGAAATGAGGCGGGTCAATGAAATTAGTCACATGCCAACACAAGCAATGTATTTTGTCATATTTCAACACAACATTGAAGTGAGTCACATATCAACTTTACCTCCATTCAGTTGGAATGACAAACACTGGCAGCGAAGGTAATAACAATTACAAGTTGCTGTGCATTTTAACCAAATGTAACCAAGAGGATATTTTGTACATTTCATGTAAGAAAACATTTCATTTAATTCTGGTACATTCTGTTTGTATGTTTTTGTATAATTAACATGATTGTTAAGAAAGGTAGAAAATGAACTCTAAGGTGGAAATCAATTATTTCCACATCAATGCCCACAAAGCACATTTATTTCCTCTATGTGGGAGGAATATTTACTAAAAGTTTAGACATACCATTTTGTTAAACCCTGTAGTTATAACACTCAACAAGTTGACTTGTTGCAAATAATTAATGCTATTATTTAATGAGACTGTTTTTTATAATATGATGTCTTCTCCAGCAAGTCCTCTAGGCAACTAAAAAATCTTAAATTATGCGTCCAGGAAACCTATGCAAAGCTGCTATAATCAACCTGTTTTAAATTTATTGCTGCAACCACAAGTACCATTTCTGTACTCAGATCATCAATCCATTTGACTGTTTGAAATGCTATATCATTTCTGTTATAAGTGCCCACCCTACTACATTCATGTGTCTTCCTATAGAACAAAATTTATGAGTTTGCAGTTATTTAGCTTGTATTTACAAGCATCATCTTCCTTGCAAACCAATTCATTCATTGTGAAAAAATCTGGTTTAGTTTCATTTAGGTATTTGCCCAAGTTCTCTGCTTTATTCGTTGAATATTGAATATTCTGGTAAGATGTTTTAACTTTATTTCCTAAAGTCGCACAACTACCTGTACGGGTAAATTATCTGTGTTTTATTCCAAAAAAGCATCCCTGTTGCCTTTGTGATTGAGAATTTTGTTTGTCATCTTTTCTGTGATAATTTTGATGAGTCATCATTCAGCCAGTCATTTGTCTTTGTCTAGAAGAAGGTATATTAAAAGAAAACTGTGTAATTCATATCAATAACTTTTGTAGAGGCTCTAGTGAGGCATAATATTACAAGATATGTGTTACTCATTAATTGTTAGTAGATACTAGTAGGTGATAAATGTGACAGGAGCAAGGAATACACATTTATTTGACAGCTGTAGTTTTTACTTATTCATCTAGGGATGGTTTCAAAAGATACAGGATTTTTCATCATAATGCAATGAAAACAAATAGCTCAACTATACATACACATAGAACATAAGTATGTTTACATTGGGTTAGAACAGTTGGTTGGCTATGGTCTTGCTGAAGGAATTGTTCCAGCTTTCGCCTGAAATGATTTTGGAAAATCAGAGAAAACCTAAATCAAGATGACCAGACACAGTTAACTCCATCCTCCTTAATATGAGGTCAGTGTCCTGACAGTTGCACTACCCCACTTGTTTGGTCCCGGTTTACAATATTGAACTATTAGTGAAATTCTTACTAATGTTTTCCTTGATATACACAACAGATTGATAGGTGTATTCACTCAGCATGTATGAAGGCCAAGGTGTTTTTACTATAGTTCCTGCTAGTTATCCAAACTGCTGCTTTTAGTTATTATTATGGCCCTTTTCTGCAGTTTAAAACTGTGTTTATATTTTGTGTCTCTGATTCCCAGAAAAGAATCCCATAGTGAAGAATTGGGCGTACATAGGAATATTGTCACCACAAGACAGTGGCTATTACAAACTGATAATAGAACCCAAAGAACGCGACATGCTGATGACATTCTTTTTGCCATTACATTTGTGTGTTTATTCTGTGTTAACTGGCAATCAATATTCATCACTAAAAACTCTGTGTTTGTCATGCCATCTATGCTTAATGTGACATAATTGTTTTCCGTCTTCATATTGAAGTGCATGCTATTTGTTTTTTTATGTTCGGTGTTAATTTATAACATACTGCCCAACTATAAACATTTATGAGGGTTTTATGTGCCGTCTCTGTTAGTAGTGCCAGTATTTTGTCGATGACTATGATGTTGTCATCAACAAAGAGAAATTTTTCTCCAGGTCTTAGACTGTTTGTAAGTTCATTGATATATGTTAAGAACAGAATTGGACAGAACACACTAGTATGAGAGTAACCTATTTTTATGGGTTTCTTGTCTCACAACTGATCACTAATAATTTATCATCAGTAGACATTTGAACTGTATCTACATTTTGCACTCTATTTTTGTGGTAAGATTGAAGCAACTGTATTACTACTCCTATTACATCTTGTGTTTCTAGTTTGTTTAGTAGAATATGATGGTCAAAAATCTTAGACAACTCTAGGAATATATGTGTAACACAGTCATCCTTGTCAGGAGCTTCAAGTACCATGTTTGTGAACTCTGTAATGGCCAACAATGTTGAACATCTCCCATTTTGGAAACCAAACTGTGCCTCATTAAAAATGTTGTATTTATTCATGTAACTAGTCAGTCTATATTTCACATTGATTAAATTATTTTTGAGAACAGTGATAGTGGTGAACTGGCATGTGGGGTAAAAGTCTAGACTAGGACCAGAAGCATTCTTACGTGTTTCACCCAGGAGTGTTGTCAGCTAATGCCGTGAGGTATGATGGGAACAAAAGGTGGTGTGTCAGCTCTTTATGTTATGTAGCCAATGTGAGAGCAGCAAACAGACGATGTGTTTTGAATACATTCAGAAGAGAAATTGAAGCATTGCTGTAAATGAGATTATTAATGTAACACAATGACAGTGTCATAACCCATGATGTATTTGAAAAATATATCTCTGCTTTGTGTTGCTATGGAGGTAATTTGTGTGAGCACTCTGAGTAAGTGGATCACTGTTTTTAAATCATGGGAATAGGTAGTTGGCTTAATGTTTTTAATTAAATCGTGCGGTGAGGTAGGTGGATCAATGTTTTTAATTAAATCATTGGAGGAAGTGGGTGAGTCAATGTTTTTTTAATTAAATCATGGGAGAATTTCTGGGAAGGAGGATTAATGAACAGCAAACAAGACAATGGATTCAATTTCAGTGCTAGAAATATATTGCTTATGTTCTTGCCTCTCACTGGTTGTTGGAAAGTATATCTCCATTGGCCATGCCACACTGACAAATCGCAAACTTATGAGCAATAGATAATCTCCACTTTGATTGCTGCTGGTCCTGACCTAGACAATTACCTATTCTCTCCTCATTACCTTTTTCAATAACGGCACAACTAGTATGTGCACTGGGTACAATAGAAGAATACCTGAATTAGAGGACTTATTTATGTTTGTTAAAGGGGTTTGTATGCTGTCTGTGTGCCTTCATAACAGAGACTGAGCTGTCAGCTTCTTATTTTTTTATTTTTGTGTTTTCTTAATTTTCTATTCTGTTGTGACTTCTTATTTTTAGTTTCTGGTGTGTTTTCTTGACTTCATGTTGCAACATCATCATTATGCTTGCTATATAATTAATTGTGAGTGCTGCATGTATTTCAGGAAGATTCTTTGCAACTTTTCGGGAATACCAGAGGAATTTTCATTTACAAAATATGCCAATTCCAGAAGATTTTCTATTACTCTACTCCCATATTTTATTGATAAGTTATTGTACGTGTATCTGCCTTCCCAGTTTTGTGGTTTATAACATCCCGTACTACTTTGCTTTTACTTTCTTCATTTATTTCATTTTGTCACTGAATAATGTTTTTGCAGTAAGCAGTAACATGCTGTATATCTTGTATTATCCTGTGTTCATAACTTAAGGACTGTGGAGTAGTGCAGTACTTTTGTGAAGAACTAAGAAATTTTAGTGTCTAGAAGGACTTTTCTAATACCCATTGTTATCTGTTTTCCTTAATTGCTGCCGGCTGGTGTGGCCGTGCGGTTCTAGGCGCTTCAGTCTGGAACCGAGTGACCGCTACGGTCGCAGGTTCGAATCCTGCCTTGGGCATGGATGTGTGTGATGTCCTTAGGTTAGTTAGGTTTAAGTAGTTCTAAGTTCTAGGGGACTGATGACCTCAGAAGTTAAGTCCCATAGTGCTCAGAGCCATTTGAACCTTAATTGCTGCTGTTCAAGTGACTACTTTTGGAAATGTCTCCTCAAAAATTAATTTAAACATTGTACAGAATCTAGAAGACTTAGGATCTGTAGTCTTTTTCATACATATTTCATTCCAGGTGTGATTTGCTTATGCCATAGAAAAAGTGTGTATTTATGTTCCAAGAAGATTCATTTGTAGGGCTACAGTTTTTTGCATTTTACCAAACCTATTTTTAGCTTTATTATCTGACAGTAATGATCAGAGAGCCCAAGATCTTTTTTATAAACATTTTATAATTTTCCCTGCCAATATCTGTAAATACACGGTTTAAGGCTGGTGGTTTTAGGAAGTTATTAGTAATTTAACCCCAACACCAGTGGTAATATTCATGTCCCCACTTATTGTTATGTTAGTTTTTGAGCCTGCAACAGTTTCCAGAGCTTCAGTTAATTTGTTGAAGAAAGTGTCCACATTACCACCAACGGTACACAGAGAGAATGGTTAACTGTTTGTGGATGCCTTGTTTTATTGGCGGAACACATGTGAATTTACAATGTGTATATACAGTAATTGAGATCAGATCTTCTCTAGTCTTAAAATGCGCACCACTTCTGATATACATGTGTACATGTTCCCCAAACCTTTAGGGTGGTTCTGCACTAGTAACTTGCACATTCATGTGATGATAACACTATATGCTGTATTTCAATGTCTCTTTGCCAGTGCTCTGTGCTGTTCAAAGAGTGTAATTCAGCATGAAGCTAGTGTACTTTATTTTTAATAGACTGCATAATTTGATGATGAATATGTAATTCTAAACAAATTGTGACATTTGTCCTTATGACTGCATTTTCCCTCTGATAACTGGTGAGTGTGCACACCACCATGATACATTCTATCTGCAGTGTACATGTAGAAGAAATCTTTGGACAGGTTGTTTCACTTTTAAGGGAGGGGAGCCTGTTTTCATGATGTATTCTAAAAAGAGACCTACCAATCCTACCCATGACAACAGGTATTTGACCACGTGTGCTCCCGTCTGCTATACTTTCACTAATTAACTCCACCAGCATTGTCTTTCCAAGCCCTGTTAAGATGCAGGCCATGCCTAATGTAGTCAAATCTCCCAATAGTTCACACTGGCATGAGTGCAATGTGTGGCCAGTCATCAGTCATCAGCTCCATTTCCAGCTCTCCATTGACTTGTCATACAACACTTCCCAAACAAGACCGATCATGCTGCCAGAAGAGCTCATCAGGCACACATTGGTGCTACCAGTTGGGGAAGATATCATACTCAGGTCACAACTTATGTTGAACTTCCTGTCCCTATTCCAACTGATCTGAGCCCCACCAGCACTATCCGATCATCTTTCATGAAATCCTTGCACAGAGGCCCTCAGTCACCTCAGTCACCTGGTTCAGCCCAGCATTCAGTATGGAAACACTAGTGACCCCATACTCTTCCCCTTACTCTCTTATAATTAAGCGCCTACACCTCTGCCATGACACCTAGCTACACTACTCTCTGCTTCCTAACGTTATTGGTATTCTTAGCTTTCCTACTCATGAGCAGGGTCTGCCCCACATTTCCTGTTCATGCACCAGAGGCTCTTCTCCCCTTTACTCTGGCAGCTGAAACCTGTTCCTGGTAGACACAGCAAAACAACCAAACTGTGTTCTCCACCTCCCACACTTCCCAGGCTTCCTACCAACTGGCAGATCCCAACCAGGCCCTTCAGCATTGCCTTCCTTTATCCTCACTAGTCTTCTCCTCGTGTCTTCCACTTGTGCCTGAAGTGCACAGACCTTTCTTCCCTGTTCCTCTATCTGTCTGTTACTACTGTACATTTTGCATTTCCAAAAGAGGCTCTCTGTGACTGCCACTGAGTTCTCCCCCCCTCCCCTCCTGTGAAACCATTTGCTACAGCTCCCACAATGTACACTACTACTCACTTTCCCAGGACATTGCCCACAGTTTTCACTCATTGTCAAATGAAATAACTGTAGCAAAATATAAAAACTGTATATATCTAGAACCAAAGTAATACTCTGAAATGTTTGTAAGCTTGTGAATATGTGTTATGTTTACTTTGGGCTCCACTGCAGTAATTGCAGACATATGTACATAAACAGAGCATTAGATTGAAGTCACACCTAACAGAAATTCAAAACAATATGAGATATTTCCTAAACGCAATGTAGAGATGGCAAATCTTCACTTATGTGACAAGGAAAAGGACACTTGTGCAGATACTCATACCATTATGTAAAATATGCACAGATGTGCACAGTTCATCATGAGCATGAAATCATTATGTAAACAAAAGACAGACCTAGATAGCACCAACTGGAAATTAATTGTACAGGCAAACTTTCAATACAATAATCACTAAGTGTGCTAAAAAAGTATTGAAAATTTGGAACTGAAGAAAAAGAAAAAAAAAATCAAAACTTGTGGTTTGATGAGCACTAAAATCACAATTATGAGACAATAGCAAAAGCTGCTACACTTGTATGTATGCCTACAAAATGTTTCATAGTTAGTTAACTCAGTGTTTCATAGATAAATCTGATTTATCTCTATCAAAATGATGTGGTGCCTATAAGGTATATAGGACTGCAAGCTAGAAATTTACAGATTACTAAATACCATGACAACCAAAAATAATGCATGTGAGGATACTACATAAATAAGTTTAACAACAAAAAGACATGTACTTTCTGTGCATACTACTAGTCTTAATTAAAAATTTGTCATCAGGGTAGCAAGAGATGTCCAGAAGAAATGATTGCCGTTTATGTGTAAACTTTGCTTGCCTGCATGGTACTATCAGGCAATTAATCAATGTCATTTTCTTATTTCACATTCAGATGAATTATTTATGACACTTTTCCAGTGGTGGCTGGTGCTTATTTTCATTGGGAGGAGGGGGTGAGATGAAAAAGCAAGAAACTTGAAAACAGAATTGTTGTTATATAACCTTCATTTTTGTCATTTACGGGAGAGGAAAGGAATATTTCAACAGGTTTCTTCCCCTTTATATATCACAGTCCAATGTCAAAGTGATTTTTGCATGTAATATTTGTTGTTTTGTCTATCTGCCCAGAAGCAAACGTGGCACCATCACGTCCAGCACAGTTCTGTACAATACATCAGGAACAGAAGGGTTTCTTTGACCACAACCTCACATCCTGTAAGGTTTACCAGCAGCTAGTGTAAAAGTTCATTTTGTATAATGTGTGACACATAGTTAAATGACAGAAGTAAGAGAGCTGCTAAAATGGTCATCTAACACACTGTCAAGATTTCCTAGAAGAGATAACAAATAAGACATTACTACAGGTAGCTGACTCCGATTTTTCAATGGGAGCCCTTGGTGCTCCACAAAATGTTAAGCACACTATTACTCTGTTTAATGTGTGTCTATTTTTCATAACTAATTCATTATGTTTCTGAATTGACATTTTATATGCTGAATCAATGTGATCAGCAGTATTACTGGCACCAAACTTTTTGTATTTACAAGCATTTTCTCTTTCCTCATGTTTCTTAATTCAGTCACATAAATGCTTTAGATCCTTACAACCAACCTGTGCCCACAATCTTTCACCACCAAATAATACACCATAAAAACAAAATAACTTTTATTTCTCTTCATCCACTGTCAAACACGAATTCTTGCAGAACCATGTATTCCAGAGAGTTCTGTTCTTTGTTTCATCAAGTTGAGACATTAAGAAACCTTTTGGTTGACATGTATCTAACCACTTGATTTCTAGCTTCTCTTCCATATTTAATAAATTGAAGGGCATTTTTAGCAAACAATCTACTTTGTTAAGATATTCAAGTTCAACTCCACAGGTCCAGAATACAGGACACTACTGAGAGATGGCCTCATTTGCTGTTTGTGATGTTTCCTGTTGATGACTTCCAATAGGGTGAGACTTGAGTGGGGAGGGGGGGGGGGGGATGCTGCAAGGCAACTCCAGGTAGGTGCATTGAGTGATGCAGGCGAGAATTCAAGTTACGGGTACAAGCTAGCTGGCTCGTAACGTTGTGTAGAAATGTGGACAGATTGGAGAGTGGTAACAAGACAGACACATCAGGGTTTGCTGGGATGCCCGAGATGATCCATCCACTGGGTCAACCTAAGGTGACACTAAACTATCCTACAGTGAGGAGTGACATGAAGAAAGGGAAATAGTTTGGTCACATCACTGCGACTGCAGTTTCCAGAACTGGGGGGGAGAAGGATACGGGCGGAAGCATGTGGCTTGTGGAAGTGTGGTACGATCGCATTGGCAGCACTATTTGAAGTATTTCTTCTGCATCTGGCAACAAGGTGATGCCACCAGATACTGTGGCAGCTGCTGGAGTTTCGGTTTAAAACAACCTGATGTGTATCTGTTGCTGTGGACTGTATTCGTCTGAGCTCTAGAAGAAATGTTGTTTGTAGGCTGGAGCTGCAGCAACGTGCATTATGTGATTGTATGGCTGTTGCCTGTGTCACCAGTTATACAACAATCTCTTGCATACTTTTGGTAGAGATTTGATGTCAAAGAAAGGCTGTTTTTTCAGTAATTTAATCATGACATGTATCTTCATTCAGTACTAAAGTAGCTAGGCTGCCTTGTTAATGCAGTGGTTAGAGTTTTTAATTGGCATTTCAACTCTGGGAGTAGGCATAATTTTTCTGTATTTCCTAATTTTTTTGTGCCCTGTAAAGTTGCAGTGTAAATTGTATTTTGAATGATACATATCTACAATTATAGTTTTTAAAACACTGAACATATAAGTTTTCAATTACATCATTCCCCTTGTGGTAGTAGACGAGATTTTCCACATATCCACATATCCATTGATAAAGTCAATAATTGAAAGTTGAAGCACACAAATAATCACTACATGATGATGGTAATGAAAATAGTGACAGAGTTTGGTTAGTACCTGTGAAGTGGGATTGCCAGCCCCACTAGTGGGTGTAATGGACATGGTTCTGATTGACAGACTCAATGGCTGAAAAATATATGGGGCAGGCAGATGAAAACTGAAAACCTGCCAAAATGGCACCATGGAATTCAAATGTAATAATCATCACACACATTAAGACATCTATCCCACCATAAGACATGACTCAGTTCCAGTTTTGTAGAATGCAGTCAGTCACTGATGTCTCCATGACTACACCAACTCTTGCGCTCGCTCATCTGACTGGAACCAATATCCATACGTCTTTGTTCACGTTACCAATGATGCGAAAATCACATGGTGGAAGGTCTTGGTTGTACAGAGAATGTTGTAGTGTTTCCAACCAAATCACTGAAGTTTTGCATTTCTCAGTTGGCAGTCTGGCGGGCAGGCATTATCATGCAACAGGATGATTCCATCTGAAAACTTTCCAACCACCTGAGGAAACATCACACACTTACCCCACAAAGGAACTCCAAAGATGTTCACACAACTTCTGGCAAGATCACAATGATGTTCTTCTTAGACTGCAGGGACCCTCTGCTCATAGTTCCTCAAGCGTGAAACCATAGTCAATGCACAGCGCTATGAAGACACTTTGCAGAAACTGCGGTGTACTATAAAGTCAAAATGCGAAAAGCTGTTGGAGGGAATCATCCTGTTGCACGATAATGCCTGCCCCCAATTGGACTAAGGCTGTACTTCAGCGATTTGGTTAGGAAACTCTGCAACATCCTCCATGCAGCCCATATCTGTCACAGTGTGATTTTCACATCTTTGGCAACCCGAAGGAAGGCACACATGGACATCAGTTTCAGTTGTATGAAGAAGTGCAAGAGTAGGTGCGGTTGTGGATCTGTCAGTGGCTGACCAAGTTCTATGAAACAGGAATTGATCATCTCATCTCCCAGTGGGATAAATGTCTTAACGCAGTTTTGAATGGAACCATTCCATGCTCACTTTATGGCAGGTGTTCGGTTTTCTTTAGACTGCCCCTTGCATACCAGAGACTGAACTTAAATATAGTTGAATTAATGCAAAACATTACACTTAGATAATGTGGCTATGTGATGTGTATGGTTGCCAGGCAACTACCTAGGATGAAAGAAGCAGCAGTAATAGGCCAAGAAGGAGAAGGTGGAGCCCCCTTTTTTGTACTTTGGGAGATAAATATAGCTCAAAAAAAGGTAGCAATGCTGATAATGGACCAGACTGCATGGCGGGTTGTAGTGCATGGAAGAGAACAGGATTAATGTTTAAAGGCAAAATACATCTTTAAAAGTGGAATAATAAAAATGATGGTGCTCTCATATCTGTGTTAGTGGTAAATAATTGTATGTTATTTGTATAAGACATGGTTTAATTGCTCTATAACAATTAAAAAGACAGCTGCCATATTCTATAGTCTAAAATTAGAAGAAAAACATTCATCTATAACCAGAATGAAACTCTCACGACTGCAGTAACTAGGCAGCATAGCTACACAACGTGAATGAAGATACTTGTTGTTCATGTGCTTACAGTGTTACCAAAGTTCCTTTCTTTGACATCTTATTTTATACCAAAAATATGCATGGGACGAAATTTTGTTAGAGACTTTTTTGTGTGTTTAGTATGCAAGGAGTTACACTGTGGCATATGAGTGTGGTTGAACCTGTATGTGCTTTTCATTCTCTAGGCAGAGCAGACTATTTGAGTTATCATCCCAGTAGAGTCAGGGACTTTTCAGCCAAATATCAGGCAAGCTGCTATTGGAGTGGAAGGAGTCCCAATTTATAATTTTGGGACTCAGTGGGCATCCAGTTGAGAGGATGGTTGAAATAACAAAAACGTGTTTATCACTAACTCACCAGCTTTATTGCTAAAGACTAACAGATACATGAGTGCCTGAGAAGAATACCAACAGACTGAGTGGATATAGCATCTAAGAGGACAGAAAAGATGTATCTGCTCGGGTCAGGAGCTGGCTGGCAAGAGCAGATGAGAGATCTCCTCAACTACACTCCTCAGTCTGCTCCAAGGCCCTCATGTGACCATTTCTACCTCTCTCATTGGTGGTTCTACAGCATCAATGTTATTCCTAAAGCATCCCCTTGTCAGCAATGCCGACTGTGAGAGTGATGTTTACTGAGCAACACATGAACAGAGTGTGGGTTGGTGCTGGAATTTGGTGCCAGACCAGGCCAGGCTCAGCCACAGCTTACAACAAAAACTTAGTTACTTCAAATGATGAATAAAAATTTACTTGGAAATATCTACCTTCCGTACAGACTTCTGGCCCGTCTTGTACAGAATGAGTGTCCATAACACTGTACATCACTCAGCCTTCTGCAGGAGCAGAGAATTTGGTTCAGACAAGGATACAAACTTTTAAGAAGGAAGCTCCCTTAAAAAGGCGCCATTTACTGGGGACATAATTTTGTAAGGGAGGATGAATTAGATTTAAATCTGTTTCATTTAGAAAATGAAAGTGGGCCATGATACAGTATAAAGCTGTAGAATATACAATGTTGTGGCTTGAGCTTTACAATAATAGCCACAGAGCTGGCAAGGTACAGGGTGTGGTGGCAGAGTGACAGCATGGTGACAGCACCAAGCACAGTGATGGAGTACAGGTGCCAATAACTACAGTGCTGCTGCTGCTGAATGGTGGTGGCAGTTGCGGTGACTAGGTGTCACATATTAATGGCAGGCAAGGCTATAACACTCTGTGGAAGAGGCAAATCAGTTGGGGTTCAGGAGGGAGATTTCAGAAGAGGAGGAGAGGGTGAAGGACCAGTTTAACAGAAACTCTAAAGGCCACTAGACCCTTTAGCAACCAGCTTTGATTGGTTTAATGGAACATGAAATGTTGGTAGAACAGCTTCTAGCTTCTTATGTAAAAGTAGTGTAGTTGACTGACTGCCTAGGCAGCTATATCATTGTACTAATCCCATCTACAGATGGCATAACCCTTTAGCATGTTTACATTTGAATATCTACTATAATTGATCCCATATATTACTTCATCTCAGTTACATATTACAACTGACACTACACAACTTTACTTTTGAAACCATCCCTGTGACCATTAACATTCTGGTCCAGCTTATAGTTCATTACTTTATGTCATGAACATGAGAAGACAGAGTTGTATTAATCTGAATTATAATACCAAAGTACACAATGGAAACAAGACTAACATTCCAGCACCTTAATCCTAAGGCTTAAAATTAATGGAGGGCCATGGCTAGACAATAATACACTTTTCTTTCCAGCATTAAATATTTAAGCATGTTAGTCACAACAGTAATCTTCTTCTTCTCATGGCATTATAACTCTGTTTGGGTTTTAGTTTCCTCCATTCTGCCTTCACCAGTACGGTTCTCTGCCATCCTTGGACTCTGAGAGATTTTATATCTTCTTCCACATCATCTATCCACCATTTTCATGGCCTTCCTCTCTTGTCTTCTTCCAGTTGGCCTTCATTCAAAAATCTTTTTTAGTTGTTCTTCCAGTATCCATGTCCAAGCCAGGCTATTCTTCTACTTTTTATAATTCTTATGATGTCAGCTCCTTGTATGAGGTGATCCAGCTTAGTATTCATCCTAGATCTCCATAAACCATTAGTATCCTGAACTGCCCCATAGCTCTTGTGCAACACTCTATATTCAAATATCCTGAGCTGCTGCTCATCATCACTCATTATCGTCCATGTTTTGTGTCCAGAGGTTACAACTGGCCTGATCGTGACGTTAAATAGTTGCAGCTTCAGCTGCCTATTTAATAACCTATAGACCAACAATTTCTTAAATGTGTAGAAGCACCTATTATCACTTAGGATGCACAGTTTTATTTCAGTTGACATGGAATTTGTGCTGTTAATATTAGAGCCCAAATAGTCCAAGTTCTGCACATGCTCCAAATTGAAACCATTTGCTGATAGTCTATCCAAGTTATTATTTTCCTTCCTGGTGAAATTCATGTACTTAGTCTTTGTTTCATTTATAGTAAGGCCTCTAGGTTCTGTGGCTTCTTTAAGTTCAAATATTGTCCTCTCAGATGATACCCTTCTTCTACTAATAATTGCAACATGATCAGCATATGCGGATATCTGAATAGATTTCATGCCTATGCAACCAGATATCTGAAGCTTTCGCATGGCTGCTTCAAGAATCAGATTGAAAAGCATTGTTGAGAGTGTATCCCCTTGTCTGACTCCTTTACTATTGCTAAACCAATTGCTCAGTACTCCATCCACTCACACTGCAGCCTTGGAACCTCCTCAAAAATCTCTTCTGCATATGGTGCTAACCTGTTGTAGATAATACTACAGAAGATTTTATAGGTTACATTCACCAGAGTAATTCCTCGGTAATTTGAGCAGCAGGTCTTGTCTCCTTTCTTGTGTATTGGTTGAATTACACCTAAGATCCATTCATCTGGGATTCTTTCCTGACTCCATATCAACGTAATAAGTTTGTAGATCTGATTATAAAGATCAGTTCCCCCATTTTTTAGCAGTTCTGCAATTATTTCATCAGTTTCTGGTGCTTTGTAATTTTTTAGACAATACACTACCTTCTGTATTCCTCTAATGTTGCTTTCTCTATTTCTAGATCTGCGGTATTATAAGAGTGGCTGCTCATTCCTGGTAGGATTTCTTTCCAAAATTCCCTTGAAGTATCCTCTCCATATATCCAGAACATCTTGTTTATCTGTCAGCAAATTTCCCTCTTTGACCTTACAAGCTGTTGTTTTCAGTCTATATTCTTGAATTCCTTCTTTAATTTTCTTATAGAATTTTCTGCTTTCATGCCTTTGGTAGTTCTCCTCCATCTCCTCTATCTTTCTCTTCAAGGCTTCCCTTTTTTCCTTCTACATACCCTTGCTGCCTCTATTCTATTTTCATTATATGGTACCTGATTTGATCTAGTATTCTGCTGCAAGCATTTCAGCCTTGCTTCCATTTTCTGTTCCACTGCCTGTCTACATTCATCATCATACCAGTCTTCATTCCTAAGTCCCTTTGTTTCCCCCAGTATTTCATGTGCTGTTGTCCTAATGTCATCTATAATAGAGTTCCATTCCTTGCCTATATCATCTCCACCAGCTTTTGTTTGTTACTCCTGTCTCAATGTGTTCCGGGCCTCCTGAACAGTAGACCTATCTTTCCTATATTCCATTTCTTTACTCTGGTACTACTTCCTTAGGCAGCCATGGCAAGTTTGTCTCATTTTTTCTCCTACTAGGTAATGGTCAGACTTAGAATTAATTCATCAGAAAGTGTGCTCGTTTGCCATATCAGATCACCACATCCTTGATGTCAGTATATGGTCTATTTGGTTTGCTTCATTTGTTCCTGGTATTTTCCATCTCCATTTGTAGATGTTTTTCCTTGGAAAACAGGTACTTACAGCCTTCAACTTGTTTGCAGAAGCAAACTTGGCAACCCTCATACCATTATTATTATTATTATTATTATTATTATTATTAGTTTCATCATGTAGACTTTCCTTACCAAACACACTTCTGAACCCCTCTTCCTTTTCCAGTTTTGCATTATAGTCACCAAGAACTATTTTGGAATCATATCTGGGTACTGTGTCACAAACCTTCTGTAGCTGATCATAGAAGATGTCCACAGTACCTGCGTCTGATTCTTTGGTTGGTGCATATACATTCATAAAGGCCACAGTGTGAAATTTGTCTTTCATAAGCAGAGTACAAATTCTTTCATTATGTGAGGTGAAAGCAATAACAGATCTTCACATATCCTTGGAGACTATAAACCCAACTCCATACTCCCCTTGTCTTTTGTCTTCTCCTGAATAGTACAGGGAGCATTTCTGCTTATAAATCTCTCCTCTTCCCTTCCACCTGATTTCCTGGAGTGCAAAAAATCCCATACCATACCTTAGTACCTCTTCTGCAACACTACTCATTGCTCCTGTTTGCAACAGCATACCCACGTTCCAAATTGAAGCACCAATAAATCAATATTCCTGTTTCCTTGCACAGTTTGTCTTCATAGGGGCAGTCTGGCATTCCTTGTTCAATTATTCAATCAATGGAAAATCCCGGATGGAATGTAACAATATCAGAGAAGGAAAGTTGCTACTCATCATATAGCGGAGATGCTGAGTCGCAATAGGTGGTGGTAGGAGGATGTATGGGACAGGTCTCGCATATAGGTCTATTACAGGGGTATGATCCATGAGGTAAGGGATTGGGAGCAGGGGCTGTGTAAGGATGGAGTATATTGTGTAGGTTCGGTGGACGGTGGGATACCATGGTAGGAGGGGTAGGAAGGATAGTGGGTAGGACATTTCTCATTTCAGGGCACGACAAGAGGTAATCAAAACCCTGGCGGAGAATGTAATTCAGTTGCTCCAGTCCCAGGTGGTACTGAGTTATGAGGGGAATGCTCCTCTGTTGCCGGACTGTCGGACTTTCGGAGGTGGTGGGAGACTGGAAAGATAAGGCACGGGAGATTTGTTGTTGAACAAGGATGGGAGGATAATTACGGTCAGTGAAGGCTTCAGTGAGACCCTCGGTATATTTTGAGAGGCACTGCTCGTCACTGCAGATGGCTAGGCTGTACGGAAGGGACTTCTTGGTATGGAACGGGTGGCAGCTGTCGAAGTGGAGGTATTGCTGGTGGTTAGTAGATTTGATATGGACCGAGGTACTGATGTAGCCATCTCTGAGGTGAAGGTCAACACCAAGGAAGGTGGCTTGTTGGGTTGAGTAGAACCAGGTGAAGCAAATGGGGGAGAAGTTGTTGAGGCTCTGGAGGAATGTGAATAAAGTGTCCTCACCTTCAATCCAGATAGCAAAGATGTCATCAATGAATCTGAACCAGGTGAGGGGTTTAGGATTCTGGGTTTTTAGGAAGGATTCCTCTAGATGGCTCATGAACGGCCACCAATAAACTGTGGCCAAAAAACAAGTAGACCACCCTGCTGCTGAACACGCTGCCAAACATGATATCCCTCATCTCGATGACTGCTTCACAGCCTGTGCCATATGGATCCTTCCACCAACATCAGATTTTCTGAATTGCGCAGATGGGAACTTTCCCTGCAATACATCCTACATTCCCGTAATCCTCCTGGCCTCAACCTTCATTAGTCACTGTCCTCACCCATCCAGCCCCCTTCCCTTTTCTCATTCCAGTACTACACAGCCGTCATTTCACCACCACCCAGTCTTTCAATTTCTTTTTATTTCTCTCCTTTCCACTACTTACCCCCTCCCCCCTCCGCACCTTCTCTCCTGCGCTCTGTCTAAACTGCAACGCTTCACTGTCCGCCACTCCCAGCATAGTATCCCTCCCCCTCCCCGCCCCAGCCTCCTCCTTACCCCCCACCCAGTTGCCACTCCCATCATGCGCTGGTGCTGCTGCTCGCAGTGTGGTTTGAGCTCTCTGAGACTGCAGACATGTGTGCAAGTTGCATTTGTGTGTGTGTGTGTGTGTGTGTGTGTGTGTGTGTGTGTGTGTGTGTACTGCTGACAAAAGGCCTCAATGGCCGAAAGCTCTAATTGTGTGAATCTTTTTGTTGTGCCTATCGCGACTCAGTATCTCCGCTATATGGTGAGTAGCAACTTTCCTTCTCTGGTATTGTTGATTTATTCACAATAATAGACTCTTTACAAGCCAGGGGTATCAATCCTGTGCTCAACCACCAATCTGGAGGACCGGGCTTTCATTTCGGGGTTAGCTCCCCTAGAGGGGTTGACGACCTAGCCTTCAGAGTTCCAACCTACCCTATGATGTGGGACGCAATTCATCTAGCTCATCAGTCGAGACCACTCTAACTTGAGTGACCCTGCCAGTAGCTATACTACTGCCAGCACAGCTCTCGACCTCATTAAATGCAACCACTCCTGCCTGGCACTGAAGGTGCCTACGATAAGGCAGAGTCCCCTGGGAGGGGGTCAAAACAGTGGTAATCTGACCGAATTTGTGGGCTAAGCTTATCAACTGACTGGAGTAGGTAATTATTTCAATAACTAGGCAGCACAGGCCAACTATCAGGTTGTGGCACTACAAAAGGCAATTCAGGCATATACAATGGAAAAGACTTTACACTAACATTTTGAAAATATATTAGATGAGTTGATAGTTTAAATGACAGTGCAATCAAACCACAATAGGGACTATTATACAAGACTCTACAGCCAGTTAAGGTAACCCTGTAAGTCTGAGACATAAAATCATCATGATAAAAAAGGAATGCTGTCACAGTTAGCCGCAGTACAATGTACAATAGGCTAATACCAACAGGCATGAACGGAGGATTGTGCACCACTACAGCTGTGTAAGAGCAGGGGAGTGTCTTTGTTGCCATAAAGAAAAGAGTGATTTCACAATCAGTTACACCACTGTACATGATAAAGTGGAGCACTTGTAATAATTTATATGAATACAAAGCCAAAGTTCAGTGTGATGCATAACAGAATGAGTTTGACAATTCTTACTAACAATCAAGATTTCTTTTGTGTGGCAAGCCTGTTTCCTTACAGCTGCCCATGCTGAGGGAAAAGTATGGAGGCTGTAGCACAAATCAGAAATAAAAACGTCTGTGCACTTAAGGCACCAGAAAGATGAGACAAGCGTACTCTAGCAGCTGTGTAGTAGTACGGTCAAGTTGATTTCTGAATAGGATATATCATTCACATTGGTGCCAACAGGTGGAATTAAACATTTGTTAAGATATGTAGGAAAGATTCAGCAGGCAGTAGATTAGGACTAGGTTTTTTTTTCAGTTCCAGTTGAATAATGGTATGCAGGTAAGGTGACCATATTTTCTAGACTCAAATTCGTGACATTAACATATTTCCTAGGCCCAAATCCAGGACACATTAAAAATTTTGCAAAATAGGCTATATTTATTTATTATATGAGAAGGAGGTTCCAATTAAATGTAATAAATACAAAAATCAATTAAATTTGTTACAACGAAAAGCACATTTACATTTTATTAATACCTTCTAAGATGAATGAGTGTGATCAGGGCAACTGTATTTATCAGTGCTGTGAATTTTCTTTATCAAGTCTGTATTTTACAACATATGAAAAAACTCAACACAAGTTTCATCATAATTTATTCTACTCACTAACATTGCTTTCATGGTTTCTACAGCCAACTCTGTTTTGTCACTTGTCCATATATTGTTCATGTGGGAAAATACCCTTTCAGTAGCAGCATTAGTGCCAGGAAGGCAGAAAAGAAACTCCACTAGCTTGAGTACATTTGAGAATGGCACATGATTCTGGCTGAAATGAGAAATCTGTTGTGACAGTGCCACGACATTTAAGAGTGCCGCCACGTCAGTACGCGCAAATGGCGATAGAGGCGCTCCGCAACTCGGCTGAGCGCGGTAGCGCCACCTAGCTACGAACGGTGCAGGCCGCATGTCACGGCACGGCAGTCAAATGACCGATACGGGATTGGTAGCATGTAACCAGCTATTGTTTCTACGTTTGCATATCCACGCAATTTATTAGTGATTAAAGGTTATATCACTTTTTGGCGACGAGGTCGGATATTTTTGTTCCTGCATTGTGGATTTGTGTGTTCGTGTCGGGGCAGACATGGAACAGCTTATGCAAGTGCTCATTGAACAGCAAACACAGCTGACAGCTGCTATTCAGGCGTTGTCGACGTCGCTTACTCATCGTCTGTCTTCCTCTTCTCCGCCTCCGTTCCCTCCTTACGACGAGGCCGCTGAAGACTGGGAGGATTATGAGAAGCGTTTGTGGCAACACTTCTTGGCTTTCGGCGTTGTCGACGCTCCTATGTGTAAGTCGTTATTTCTATCTTGGATTTCCCCACGGATCTATCAGCTGCTATCTCAGTTAGCCCCACTGTGGGAACCTGCCTCTCTGTCCTTCCAAGAAATGTGTGACTTATTGTCTAACTATTACTGAAAAAACACCCACGTCGTTGCCGCCCGCGTTCTACCGGTGTCGTAAACAGCCCCATCAATCTTACCGGACTTGGGTGGCGGAACTACACGGTCTGAGTAGGAAATGTCAGTTTGTCACGGACACTCATCGTGAGTCTTATGCTGATTCAATGGTTAGGGATGCTATTCTATGGCTTGCTCCTGATAAAGAAGTTCGGCAACGTGCCTTACAACTGTCAAACCCGTCGTTGTCGGAAGTTCTAAGCATCGCTCAATCTTTTGAAGTGTCTCACGCTACTGGTGCGCAAATAGACGCGTGGTGTGATGTAGGCGCTATACAGACCACTTTCGACACGGACAATTTGCCTGTTTCCCAGTGGACCTACGATGTGGCGGCGGTTCACTCGCGTCAACAACGTCGCGTTGAGCCGCCACACTCACAGCGAAAACAGCAACCACAGAAGCAGGTTCGTTCCGCACTTCCTTCTTGTCCACATTGTTTCGTACAGCATGACAGGGCCGTGTGTCCAAAACGTTGGGCCACGTGTAATTCATGTAGGAAAAAAGGCCACAATGCTTCTGTGTGTCAGTCCCCTAAAGTTCCTGTCGACGAGGACGAGGCATCGGACATGGATGTTAACTGTGTGCTTTCTCAAACAAATAAGTTGTTTGTTACTGTTTGTGTTCCGGATAAAGACATTTGCATGCAAGTGGACACTGGCTCTGCAGTAACTCTCATTAATTCTCGCACGTATTTGGAGTTGGGCTCCCCTCCCTTGTTTCCAGTTACGCGAAACCTGAGAAATTATAATAAACAGAAAATTCCTATCGTTGGCCAGTTTGATGCTTCCACTGCCTACAAGTCTGTTGTTCGGGCCCTCACGTTTTATGTGGTGGATCATGCGGGCACTGAAAACCTGTTCGGTTATGATGCTTTCCAGTTGTTCGGGTTCTCCATTGATGATGATGTGCACCTCATATCTGAGGATATTCTGTATCAACAGCTGGATGGATTGTGTTCTGAATTCTCGTCCGTGTTCTCTGCTGGTCTGGGTTGTGCCAAGGATTTTGAAGCCCACATTACTCTTAAACCTACAGCTCGCCCTAAGTTTTTCCGGGCACGCCCTATTCCGGTGGCGTTGCGTGCACCTGTCAAGGCTGAGATAGACAGGTTAACAGCTTCAGGGATTCTCCTTCCTGTTACCTCCAGCGAATGGGCATCGCCAATTGTGGTGGTTTCTGAACCAAACGGGAGTCTGCGATTGTGTGGTGATTTTAAAGCCACTGCCAACGCTCAGAGCCTCATTGACACTTATCCTCTTCACCGTCCTGAGGAGTTATTTACCAAGCTCGCTGGGGGCCAGTTCTTTTCCAAACTTGACTTATCGGAGGCGTACCATCAGTTGCTGTTGGATGCGTCTTCCAAGGGATTTCTCGTCATCAACACTCCTTGTGGGTTGTATCAGTACCAGCGGTTACCGTTTGGCGTCGCTAGCGCGCCGGCCATTTTTTAGCGGTTTTTGGAACAGCTCACGGCTTCCGTTCCCAGCTGCATAAACTATCTGGATGACGTTGTTGTCACGGGGGCCTCCACTGGGTAGCACCTTCGCAATTTGCATTCACTGTTTTGGGTTCTGCATTCGGCTGGGTTGAAGTGCAATCTGGACAAGTCACAGTTCTTCCAATCCTCCATCGTGTATCTTGGTTTCCACTTGTCCCGTGAGGGTATATGTCCTCTACATCAGCATGTTGCGGCCATTACCGCTCTATCCCGGCTGTCTATGGTAAAAGAACTTCAGGCGTTTCTAGGCAAGATTGCTTATTATCACAAATTCATTCCACCTGCGGTGGCAGTAGCTCATCCTCTGCATCAGCTGTTACGCAAAAACGTTCCTTTCTGTTGGTCCGACGAGTGTGAGCAGGATTTTGTCCGCCTGAAGGCTCATTTGCAGTCGGCGCCTTGTCTTGCCACATTCCGCCCGGGTCAGCACTTGGTTCTGGCGACTGACGCGTCCCAGTATGGCCTAGGGGCTGTTCTCGCCCATCGGTATGAGGATGGGTCGGAACGACCCATTGCCTATGCTTCCAAGACCCTCAACGATGTGCAACGGCGTTATTCTCAAATCGAAAAGGAGGCGCTCGCTATCATTTATGCTCTAAAAAAGTTTAGCGTTTTTTTGTATGGTTCTTAAGTTTCACCTCATCACCGACCACAAGCCGCTGGTCTCTCAGTTCAGCCCATTGGCGTCGCTTCCGGATAAGGCAGCTCACCGCCTGCAATGTTGGGCCTTATACTTGTCTCATTTTCACTATGAGATTCACTATCGCCCCACGGCCCAGCACGCCAACGCTGACGCGTTGTCGCGTTTGCCGATGGGCCCCGACCCGATTTTCGATCGAGATGAACTACTCTGTTTCCACATTGATGAGGCAGAACGTCGTGCGGTTGAGGGTTTTCTGCTTACAGGTTCGCAGGTCGCGTCGGCTACTGCGCGGGACCCGGTCCTGTGTCAGGTGATCGGTTTTATTCAACGAGGTTGGCCGGACAGGACCAAGGGCCAGGCATCGGATCCCCTTCGCAACTACCATGCCTTGCGCCTTTGTCTGTCTGTTCGTGGTGGTGTTGTTCTTCTGGCCACGGATGGCGCATCTCCATGGGTCGTGGTGCCAGCCTCTCTTCACAAAGATGTTCTCAAACTGTTGCATGAAGGCCATTGGGGGATTTCTTGGGCTAAGTCCCTGGCCCGCAGGCACATTTGTTGGCCCGGTATTGATTCGGACATTGCCCACATGGTCGCTGCGTGTGGTCAGTGTGCTCAACAATTGGCTGCACCCCGTACAATGCCCTCTCCGTGGCCTGACCCAGCGCGGCCATGGGAACGGGTGCACGCTGACTTTGCCGGCCCCTTCCTCGGCACTTATTGGCTGCTGTTGATTGACGCCTTCTCGAAATTTCCGTTTGTTGTTCGATGTCCGTCGCCCACCACTGCGGTGACGACGCTGGCTTTGTCCAAAATCTTTGCGCTAGAAGGTCTTCCATCCACGATCGTCACGGACAATGGCCCTCATTTTTCTTCGCAGGCCTTCCGTGATTTTTTTACTGGACACGGGATTCATCATGTTACAGCACCGCCCTTCCATCCGCAATCTAATGGGTAGGTCGAGCGCTTTGTCCGCACTTTCAAAAGCCTGATGAAAAAATTCCTTAGTGATTTTTCCACAGATGACACTCTGTTGCATTTTCTGAGTTCTTATCGCTTCACGCCTCTGGGTGATCGCAGCCCTGCTGAACTCTTGCATGGCCGCCAACCGCGCACTCTACTGCACCTGCTTCACCCTGTCAGGCCTTGTACTGTGTCCCCTCGTGCGGGAAACTACTCGGTGGGTGCCAACGTGTGGGCACGAGGGTCTGGATCTCGCCCTAAATGGATTCCAGGGGTGGTCAAGGCTCTTCGCGGCTGCCGGCTTTGTGAAATACGTACGAACGATGGCATGGTTGTTCGTCATTATGACCAGATGCGCCGACGAGTGGTGGCCACGCCGCTGCCACCGCCCCTTCCTTCCCCTCCACCAGCCCGAGAAGCTAGTCCTGTCGCTGCTGCCGATCTCCCGTGCGTGTTGCTGCAGCCGACGTCACTACCGCTTCCGAGTCCTGCCCCAGTCGCGACGCTGCCTTCTCCGGGACCCATCTCGCTGGAGCACACCCCCAGGTCCACGACACCTATGGATGCTGCTCCGGAGTTTTCACCCATCATCTCGTCCAGGAGGCACGTTCCACGCACGGGCGTCCATCCTTGACATTTTCGACCGTACTCTTGTGTTTCTCTGTGGGATATTCTCGGGGCCTCCCAAGAGGCCATGGATGTCTCCGTGCTGTCCGTGTCTCCCAGGAAGTGAGTGTTTTTTTTCAAGGGGGGAAAAGTGTTGTGACAGTGCCATGACATTTAAGAGTGCCGCCACGTCAGTACGCGCAAACGGCGATAGAGGCGCTCCGCAGCTCGGCTGAGTGCGGGAGCGCCACCTAGCTATGAACGGCGCCGGCCGCATGTCACGGCACGGCAGTCGAATGACCGATACGGAATTGGTAGCATGTAACCAGCTATTGTTTCTACGTTTGTATATCCACGCAATTTATTAGTGATTAAAGGTTATAACAAAATCATCTCAACCCATTTTTGACCTGGAACAGTGTTGTTAGCAGTCCATTCAATGATTTTCTCATTGGTTACAAACTGTTTGACACTGACATACTCATCATACATTACATTTTCTGCAAACTGAACATATGACACAGTTTCGCTAACTAGAGAAGAAGTTTTTTCAATGTCATCCCATACAGGCATTTGATTTGAGGTAACCCAATTGTAGCAGTCCAAATCCTCTAAACGTTTTTCAGTCCACTAATTTAAGTAGGATAGAGCAGTTTCATGGAAAAATAATACAGCACCATGAAAACTCTTTACCTCTGCTGGAAGCAGACCTACCTCTGTTTCAAGAGTTTCAAGTATTGTTTTAACTCTTGAGGGAAGGAACTGGTCTCCAATTTTGGACTGCAATGTAGTTTTCAACTTACTAATACAATCAGCCACTTCAAATATAGTGACTGTCTGTCTTTCAACTTTTTTAACTGCTTCATGAAATGATGAAGCCTGACTGTGAATAAAGTATAGCCATACTTCAGACAAAGGGTTGTGAAGTAACAATGTACAGTTTTTTTCAGATTGGAATTATGATTTTAGTGGTTTAAACATTTTGATGACTCACTCAACAGCAGGCAACAGTGCTAACCATCTTGTCTGAGCATAACCCAAAATCACTGCAAAATCTGTTTCAACAAAGCTGCAAAAGTCCTTCAGAGTTTCAACTCTCACACTGTATGATTTGAAATACAGAAATATTTTGAAAACTACCATTTCTATATCTACAGGCAAAATATCAGTAGCTGCTCGAACAGTATTATGCAGTATATGAGCAGCACAACCAACCCCTATCAGTCTATGACCGAGTTCCACTTGTAGTTTAGTAAAAGCATTATTCTGACCTTTTCTTTCAGCACCTCCAAAATTGCAATTAGTGTTATCAGCACACAATCCAACAATGTTTCCTTCTAGGCTGTTTTTTCTGAGGCAGTCTGTTAAATAGCCACTCACAATAGTAGATGTTTCCCCAGGCAACGATTTTAATTGTAATAATCTTACTTTTACACCAGTATTGTAATCAAAATATCTGACGAGGATAGGAAAGACCTTAATCTCTTTGTGGTTAGATGCATCAGCCAGAAGTGAAATAAATGTCACTTTTCTAAATCACGTCGCAACATATCTAATGCATGAGGAGCTAACACATTCACAATTATTGCCTCTGTTTTTGTATGTGCACAAGCAAATGTAGGCTATAATGTCGCATGAAGAAGCTTCGATGTACAGTCCATAGATCTGAAACTATGATTGTGCTGAATTGTATGATACACAAAAACGCCCTCTCCTCCTGACCACAAAGTTTCTCTGATGTAAAAAATGACTTTAATGTTGCACTAGACGCTGCTGCAGAGACTGCTCTTTTATGTTTGTCACTTTTTTAATGTAGTTGTATATCATCATGTCCACTGTGACTTAGTGAGAAACTAGAAGCACATGTGCTGCACGTAAAAAAAAAAAAAAAAAAAAAAAAAGTTCAAATGACTCTGAGCACTATGGGACTTAACTTCTAAGGTCATCAGTCCCCTAGAACTTAGAACTACTTAAACCTAACTAACATAAGGGCATCACACACATCCATGCCCGAGGCAGGATTCAAACCTGTGACCGTAGCAGTCGCGCAGTTCCAGACTGTAACGCCTAGAACCGCTCGGCCATCCCGGCCAGCGTGTTGCACCTCACTTTTCCTTTTGAGTCCGAAGAACTAATGTCTTTGATGAATGGAAATTCTTTCTGCAACTGTTCATTGAAGGAGCACTTGCGCTTCTTTGAACTCATTCTTGCGAAGAAGTATTGTTATTGTTATTGACTAGGAAAAACGACTAAACTTATCAAACTTAATATACCATAACACGATGTAACACAAAATTCAATCTGATATAATATGGCACACACAGATGACAAATGGTAGTATTCTAGAGACCAACATACACTGCGTTGGTGATGCCAAAGTCAACAAGAGCGTATATTACTGTTCGTCTGTTCGAGTTACTTTGTATTTCGTCTGCATGTTTGCCATAAAACCTCCTCTGCCTCTTCCATGGCTATCAGAAAATATGCAGATTTCTTCCTTCATCTGTGTGAGTTATGGTTAGAACCGTTTCGACCGCGCGAATGCGTTCGAGTGCGACTTTTTCCCAGTTGTCATGGTCTCTGACTGCCCATTAGCTGTTCGAGCTGTGGCCAACACGTGTTTGCACAGAAGAAACAGTTTGATAACGGTTTTGTCAATTTGTCATACCCTCTTTTCAAACAATTTCCCACCATAACTAAAACTAATAATAAAATATACCGATACAGGACAGAAACCAGATGGCAGTTATAAGAGTCGAGGGGCATGAAAGGGAAGCAGCGGTTGGGAAGGGAGTGAGACAGGGTTGTAGCCTGTCCCCGATGTTATTCAATCTGTATATTGAGCAAGCGGTAAAGGAAACAAAAGAAAAATTTGGAGTAGGTATTAAAGTCCATGGAGAAGAAATAAAAACGTTGAAGTTTGCCGATGACATTGTAATTCTGTCAGAGACAGCAAAGGACTTGGAAGAGCAGTTGAACAGAATGGACAGTGTCTTGAAAGGAGGATATAAGATGAACATCAACAAAAGCAAAACGAGGATAATGGAATGTAGTCGAATTAAGTGGGGGGTGATGCTGAGGGAATTAGATTAGGAAATGAGACACTTAAAGTAGTAAAGGAGTTTTGCTGTTTGGGGAGCAAAATAACTGATGATTGTCGAAGTAGAGAGGATATAAAGTGTAGACTGGCAATGGCAAGAAAAGTGTTTCTGAGGAAGAGAAATTTGTTAACATCGAGTATAGATTTAAGTGTCGAGAAGTTGTTTCTGAAAGTATTTGTATGGAGTGTAGCCATGTATGGAAGTGAAACATGGACGATAAATAGTTTGGACAAGAAGAGAATAGAAGCTTTCAAAATGTGGTGCTACAGAAGAATGCTGAAGATTAGATGGGTAGATCATATAACTAATAAGGAGGTATTGAATAGAACTGGGGAGAAGAGGAGTTTGTGGCACAACTTGATGAGAAGAAGGGACCGGTTGATAGGACATGTTCTGAGGCATCAAGGGATCACAAGTTTAGCATTGGAGGGCAGCGTGGAGGGTAAAAATCGTAGAGGGAGACCAAGAGATGAATACACTAAGCAGTTTCAGAAGGATGTGGGTTGCAGTAAGTACTGGGAGATGAAGAAGCTTGCACAGGATAGAGTAGCATGGAGAGCTGCATCAAACCAGTCTCGGGACTGAAGACAACAACAACAACAACAACCGATACAGGGGAAATGAATGTCTAATTCGGGATAAATTGGCTCATGATTGTCAATTTCGTGACCAACAGGTGTCCCGAATTACCTTTGAAAAAATTCGGGACAGACACACAAAAATCGGGACTGTCCCGAAAAAAAAACAGGACGGATGGACAGCTTACATGCAGGGTGCTGATGTGTAACTGTATTGTGTGAATGTTATACCCTGTGTTGAAAAAAGTCATGGGATAGCGATATGCATATATACAGGTGGTGGTAGTATCACATAAATAAGGTATAAAAGGGCAGTGCATTGGCAGAGCTATCACTTGGACTCAGGTGATACATGTGAAAAAGTTTGCAATGTGATTATGGCTGCATGATGGGAATTAATAGACACTGAACGTGAAATCGTTGTTGGAGCTAGACCCATAGTTCATTCCATTTCAGAAATCATTAGGGCATTCAATATTCTGAGATCCACAGTGCCAAGAGGGTACTGAGAATACCAAATTTCAAGCATTGCCTCTCACCACAGACAAAAATGTGGCCAAAGGCCTCCACTTATCCACTGACAGCAGCTGTGTTTGTGTAGAGTTGTCAGTGGTTCAAATGGCTCTGAGCACTATGGAACTTAACTTCTGAGGTCATCAGTCCCCTAGAACTTAGAACTACTTAAACCTAAATAACCTAAGGACATCACACACATCCATGCCCGAGGCAGGATTCGAACCTGCGACCGTAGCGGTCGCGCAGTTCCAGACTGTAGCGCTTAGAACCACTCGGCTACTCTGGCCGGCCAGCTGTCAGTGATAACAGACAAGCAACACTGCATGAAATAACCACAGAAATCAATGAGGGATGTATGATGAATGTACCCATTAGGAGAGCATGGTGAATGTAGCATTAATGGGCTATGGTAGCAGATGACTGATGTGAGTGCCTTTGCTAACAGTATGACATTGCCTGAAGTGCCTCTCCTGGGCTTTTGACCATATCAAGGACTTCTGGTTCCAAACCGCAATGGAATTATTGTGGGTGGTGATGCACCATGTCACTTAGTCACAATTGTTTGCAATTGATTTGAAGAACATTCTGGACAATTCAAATGAATGATTTGGGCACCCACATCACCTGACATGAATATCATTGAACATTTATGGGACATAATCAAGAGGTTAGTTTGTGCAAAAAATCCTGCACAGGCAACACTTCTATAATTATAGACAGATGTACAGGCAGCATGGCTCAATATTTCTGCAGGGGGCTTCCAATAACTTGTCGAGTCCACGCCACATCAAGTTGCTGCACTACACTGGGCAAAAGGAGTTCCGATTCAGTATGACGAGGTATCCCGTGACTTTTGTCACTTCAGTGTGCAACAGAACTTGCGATGTTTGGTCATCTCCAAGGTAGCTGTTAAGTTGGATAGTGCCTCATGGCTGGTTATTAAGTCACACTGGATAGAATTCATAACCTCTTCCTACTACTGTACTAACTCTGTAGCTACACTGTGGTACATGCATAAACAAACAAATGATTACAGTTTCAGAAAAGCTGGATGATTTATTCAAGAGAAAGAGCTTCATAAACTGAACAAGTCAATAATGTGTCGGTCCATCTCTGGCCCATATGCAAGCAGTTATTTGCCTTGGCATTGATTGATAAAGTTGTTGGATGTCCTCCTGAGGGATATCATGCCAGTTCTTTCCAATTGGCATGCTAGATCATAAAAATCCCATGCTGGTTGGAGGGCCCTGCCCATAATGCTCCCAGTGTTCTCAATTGGAAAGATCCGGTGGCTACTGAAATGTAATCTCAGGATAGTTTGTGATGAATGGCAACAAAATGAGGTGCAGAATATCATCAACATACCAGTGTGCTGTAAGGGTGCTGGTGATGACTATCAAAGGGATCCTGCTATGAAAAGAAATTGCACCACAGACCTTAACTCCTGGTTGTTGGATTGAATAGCAGGCAACAATCAGGTTGGTATCCCACTGCTGTCCGGGGTGTCTCGAGACACATCTTCGCTGACCATCAGGGCTTAATTCAAAGTGGGACTCAACAGTGAAGACAATTCTAATCCTGTCAATGAGATTCCATGCCAAGGAATTGGTACTAGGTGTTCACAACAGAGGAGTGAGGTATAGAGGAATTGAGATGAATTAATCGTGTACCTTTTACGAAGGAATCTGGTCTTACTAGACAGTGCAGATAACCACAAATCTAAGTACGGAAGTCTGCAGGGTAGGTATTGGAGAGCACAAGAATCGAGAGGATAGCACCTTGAAATTGATGTGAACACTTGTGGAGGTTGTAGTGAAAACATGAAATTGTGAACTTGTGAGCAGTTGCTTAAGTGATGGAAACACCTGTACTCGCAAGGTAGGAGAAAGAAGGTCATATAAATGAGATGTAATACAACCGTAGATGCTGCTTGCTGTAGGCACAGCAGATGGTAAAACAATTCTCTTTTGTATTGTAAAAGTATGACGTTATAGAATGAACTCCTTGAGTGTACTATCCACATTGTGGGTTTTGATGAAGAATATCCAAACAAGGGCAGAATGATGGTTCAGCTGAGGATGCTGGGAATCAACAAACATATGACACATTGCCAGTTTAGTATTGAATGATCAAACTCAATTTGTTTTCTCTCCACTTCCAAACTGAGTTTATGGTGTGAATAATAGACTGAAATTATAGATTCAGAATTATTTCGTGTCCATTGGAGACAAAGTGAGCAGTGCTGTTAGCACCGAAGAATTGCATAAGCAGTATTTTACTTCAGAGACTGCGTTACTTATCTGTGTCTGACACATGAATATTTATGAGTGCTTATGACAGTGCTAGGGTCCTGCACTGTGGGTATTGCTGTACAATATTAAAAAGGTAATGCTTCACTTAGTAGATATATTTGTTTGCGTGTTGGACTGACAGCTAGGTGCTTAGGTGAAGTATGCTCCACAAAACACACTAAGGGAGGCTGTATGACTCATGTTTCTACATGAGGAGTTCAGCAGTTCTTCCAGCAGGGAAAATCCCATTAGATGTGCATTCATTGCCAAATTGTGTTACACAGTATTGAGAGTCAAACTGGCCATGAACAGTAATTTGTTCATAATTTAAATGTAAGTAACACATTTAAAATGTAAGTAACACATTTAGATTGCAAGTTTTGGTGTGGACTACATCATCATTGTTGTAACACAAAGATGAGTAAAGGGAGACTGCCTGTGAGTCATCTCGTACACCAAATAGTGATAGAGCTTCTCCCGGGACACTCAAATTACTGCTGGTTCAAGGAAACTAAGTAGGAGGCAGGGGGACATGCTACACATCCCTGGGCACCAAATTAATTGATGCAATTGTTTAAGGGTATACTTTGTGCTTTGGTTGTGTAATCATGATGTGTTTATTCCATTGATCCTGATGTGAACTGTGTCAGGAAAATGTGCCCCCCCCCCCTGATAAACACATTACAAATACATTCATTATTTTTTTCGCATTGATATTCTACTGATATTAGTCCAGTGGATAAGTATTACTATAAAATATCATCATTAGTTTTGTGAATACTCCTTGACTGTGTGTTTTATCTTTTTATTTACTTAATCTTCTGTGTATTGCTTAATTCGTGTCAGTTCCAGAATACACCAAAGAAATTTGCTCATCACCATATGCATATCATAATTTACATGCTGTTTACTGGCGTGATATGGTTCTATGTTAAAAAATGGTGAGTCAGATGTAGTGTTTCTTTAAGTCTGGATCACATAATTAGTAATGTACATGAATGGATTAACGAGATACCCATTATCCCTATCTACTAGCTGGTGAAACCACTGCCAAGAAAATGGCCTTGGAAAAATTAGGTTATATGCAGGTGACGCTGAACCTGCAATTGGCTTTGTATTGCTTTGAGCTATGATGGCTCAACCATACAATTCAATGAGGAATCTGTGGTATGTAAAAGTCTTACAGCAGTTACCAGTTCTACACATGTAGTTCAGATTATGTGGCTTTTGGAGTTGCTGTAACAGGTGTTGTCCAAAAGTTTACTGACTGATAACTGAGTACTGGATCAACTCACCAGAAGGTAACACTGACTGCTTACTTAGGCAGCCATTTAAGACATAGTTCACATGCAATGACAAATCCTCAGAGAAGAGTTAAAATGGGCACAGCAACAAGAGAGCAGCAATACCTTGGTAACAATGGCTGGAAAGTAAGATAGAAACCTATGCTGTTGGGGTAACATCTCACTGCTTGACAGAAGGAGAAAGACAAAATAGATCCACTGACACTGCAGTAGCTTAAAGAATAGCAGAGGAATATGGAGAAACAAACTGCAATAGCAAGCAACAGCAGCCACCTAACGGGTCTCAGTGGCAAAACAGACACTTGTGTTGTGCATTGTCATTAGTGTAAGAAACTGTGTCATTGAAGAGTCATCCCTTTTTGTCCTTGTTTACTGTGGGTAAGAACGAACCTCTTTACATAGATTAGCTAGCAGCCAGCCAGGTTAGGATGGGCTAGTGTCATTTATAGTCCCTGGAGTCACCACAAGAGGTGATGGTAAGACAGCAAATCTTTACCTCATTACTTGCACTACATTCACTAAATGAGAGAGAATTTAGCCACTTTTAGGACAAATATATATGATACAGGCAACCTCTGCCAGGTCTTGGTGGGAAGTGAATGGATGTTTGTGCACATGGCTGTGCCTATAGCTGTCTGAATGGTGATTAATGCAGTAAAAGCATAACCATAGACAAGGAAATTACACTGACATAATTTGCAAGTGTACATGCAACACAGGGGCTCTGGAAAGTGTTCTGCTGAAATGTCTGGGCCTATTAAAATGATGTAATATGGCTAGTGTAATATCCACAATAAGAAATTAACCCAAATGGACTGTTCATCACAACTGCTGAATTGGCTACTAAAAGGGGAAAAATCACTGGTAGACCATTCACTGACATCAACTTCTCCTGGTGAAACAATACTTCTAAATGTGGTCTTACAATGTTACAAATAAAACATAAAAGAAAAGTGGCGCACAACTGCATTCACATCACACAAGAACCCTTACATGACTTAACTTAAGAGGAGGTATATCATGACCTCACACACTAGTACACATGTTAAGCATAGCAACATAACAGAAAATAGTAAATGAGTAGCATGGCAAATTCACCACAAAATAATAAGATAAATGCAGCTTAGGCACAATATAAAAACTTGTGTTGCAAAGAGACTTGAGCAGTAGACTCGCCTTAGTGTGATCATAATAATCACATAATTTACCCTTCATATTTGAACCTTGAGTTGGCGGAACTATTCTTGACCTTTTCCTTCAGAGGGAGTGTGCTGCCAATGCCTCAGTGTTACCTCCAAAATAGTCTTAACTGTTGGTATGAATTTTCCTTAAGGATTTTGGTTTCCCTGTTTCTTCCAAGTACTTGCTGTCTGATCATTAATCAAAAATGGAAGTGATACACTGTCAACATATGGTCCACTGTTGCATTCATCAGAATTGTTCCCTTTTGACTTAAGTGTCATGGAACTTTGGTCCACATGGGGCAGGATTTCATTGTGCAGCAGCTGTGATTGATGATTGGCTTACCTGCAGTGATACTGACTTCATACATCTATGTCTCTCCTGATTGAACACAGAATCAAGCAATGGCATAAATTCTTTTATGTGTAATGCCTTCTAAATAGGATCATCGAGGTAGTGGGCATGCAAGACTTGTAAACACAACTTGTTTTGTAATCAAATATGTACCTATTAAATGAATGGCTAGGCAGAAAATTTCCTCATATGGTTGTAAGTACTCATATTTGAGTAGGCTGCACCTCCTGGTGAAGCTTTAGGGAGATGCAAAGTGACTTTTTGCTGACTAGGGTGAGCAGAGTCCATTTCGCAGAACTGCCAAACCCTTGCTGAGCTGTGTACGACATGAGCAATTGCTGCATGGCTTCAGCCTCACTACAGTCTGAATGAAGTTGTTCTATCCTATCTGCTCTGTGCAACAGGGGAGGGACACATGCAGTTAGTAATGTGTCTTACATACTATCTAAAAGTTTCTGCAGATACATGGGTTGACAGTGACTTCGTGTATGTGTTAGTGCAGAGTTCAGTTTATTTTCACAATCTGATTCTTTAAGTATGCAGGACAATGATATTGTCAATATCAGTGGAGAAATTTTCCAGGAAGGTGGAGGCTCTCAAGGCAAAATAATGTGAATTTGAATTTTATTCAGCAGTAGTATGCATTAAATTTGCTATACATTAAATAGATAAAGTAACATATGCCTGTAACTTTCCAAAATTGCATGAATGAAGAAAAGTTGTCTTTGTGATAAAAATCATCAAATCATCAAGAAATACAAAACACGTGTAAGCTGTACTGTTACCCCTAGTTGTCTTCTAGTAAATGAGCTAAACTGTGATTAGTAGACACTCTAGCATGGGTAGCAATGTTATACTATTGTCAAGGACTTAAAGTTAAAGCAGCAATCTGTGCAGTGGTAATTACAGGCAACAAGGCCAAAATTAAACCTAATGGTTTGGGTCATTCCCCAAGGCATTCCAAGACTCAGACATGGACTGATAATTTATGAGTGGCAAAGCAGGTGACTGTTCTCAACGGAATGGTGGTAATCCATTTTCTTTCATTCGCAGGATGCACACATGTAGGCTGTTAGGTCTGACATGCATGTGTCCTAAACAAACATTCTGATCATTCAAATGAGGGCTGCTATGTAAGCGACTACTGGTCTAGTGAGAAAAATTTAAAACTGGGGCAGGAACTGATGCGTCAGTAATAGGTAGTTTGTGGAGTTTGCTCCTTATGAAGTTAAATGGCAAGGAAAATATGGTTTTCAGCCAGTAGAACAAGAAAGAAGGGAATAATGGCCATATAGTAAATGGTACACCAGTATTAAACTAGTTGTGCAACAAATTTTTATAAAAGTGTGTGGGGGGGGGGGGGGGGAGGGGGGGGGTTGTATTAACACACAGTTCCTGTAAGCCTGCTGGGCACGCTACATGAAGTTAAGACGAATTAGAAGGCACAGTGTCATGATATGAAGCAAATATTATCTAGATTGGTATATGCCATGTAAACAGCTGACTGTCTATGTCCAGACACGGTGCATATACAGTCTCACTAGCAAAGTTACAATTCATTTTAGTTCTATAATTTATCTGGAATACAATGTTGCAACTGGCAGGGATCACTCTACTGCTTAGTTAAGGGATATAAATGGACAAAAAAAATTTCCACAAACACAATTGGGTATAAAGAGAGTGTGGAGCTGCCGGAACAAATGGCGTAGTGACAAAATTGCAACAAATAGTGACATTAACTGAGTTTTGTTGTAATAGGAAAATATAAATTGGAAATTTACTCATGAATTAGCACTGGCATTTTGGATTGGGATTAAAGAATTAGTTTGACAGCTGTGCACAGAAACACATGCCAAAACTGCTGGCTTTGTTAAGGATATGTTCCTCTGCCAAACGGCCTAGTTACAAGAGTAGCAGAGTCAACCAAAATCCAGCAGAAAATGTCAGTCACTTAGGGACCTCTTGGCAGTTTGCTTTCATTCAGTGTGGTTGACAACAGCATCATATTAAAAGGAGAGCAGTTGGAAACCATTATCCAATGCCTTACCTGGCATTAATTTGATCATAACAGGAAGAACTATTGACGGGCCATGATCAGCTATACCATTATTGTTGGGTGTATGATCAGCTCATAGTGACCGAGGATTATACGGTACATACTGTGAGAACAAGTGAATGTTGTGTTCCATACAGAAGAATTGAATTGAGGAAAGGAAAGCAGTTTTAATAGTAAAAGAGGTTGATGGTGTCAGGTGTACCTACAGTTCCAAAGAAGTAATCACTGCTACTGGTCCAGTGGGATGTATCATCAATGGTTAAACAACAATGCCGTACAGGGGCAGTTATTTACTCCTGTAATTACATATTAGGGTGTTACTTCTAAACCAGTTACCAATAAAGCTCAGGAGCTGTCGGCAAGTCTCGTCTCACACATTTACAGGTTTACTGAGGTGGCTGATATCAAACACATCAATCTGTACTTTTAGAAATGTCTGAAAGAACAGACACCATTGTTGATTCTGCATATTTACATGTACATTATGAAATGAAATAAATTCTGACATTGGCCCAGTTGTAGCTGATGTCTGAATTTATTTCATTTCATCATGGATCAGTGATCTGTTTGCAATATTGCTGAAAAATTTAGTTCTTTTCTGATAATACATGTGTGCAAACTTATTGGGAGGGCCAGGCCATGCCCACTCCTGTGTAATGCCTCAAGATTGGCTAGTGCTGGTGGAAGCCACACATCCACCAAGTTGGCTGTCACTACCACATGACTTTGCATATGCAGGTCACTTGTACTCGCATAGCACAGCTGTCCATGTTTCAGTTTTGAAATTGTCCTCGTTTGGCCTGCTTTCACAATCCAAAATTTTTCTTTAAGTCTCTTAAATAATCTTACACTGTTTTAGGATGCTAGAGCAATGTAAAATTTGTCTTAAAAATAGAGTGAAGTGTGTGGTTTATAGAAAACAAAGATTGTCTAGAAAAAGTTTGTTGCTGAACAGTAATAAATTCTTGCATCATATGAATGTACACTTAGTTATTGTTTAAACCACATGCTCTAGGTTGTCTAACATGTACTGATGTTTTCACAACTTCCAAACACCCTTATTTTAAAACTAACATCACTGATTGGTGTGTAATTACAAGAAACTTTAGTTATGTGTTGGCAATTATCCTCCATGAATGCGACTAAATGTAGCAACTGTGGGCTGTAAATAACTTATTGTGACCTTTCTGCATTACCTGGTGTGTAAATCAGTCTCTAATATCACCCTCCAAGTTTGGAGTATTGTCTCCTTGATTTTCAGATAGTTACAGAAGTCAACAAGTGACTTCACTTGCCTGTTGTACAGTGTATTAAAGATAGTAGCCCTTAGCTGTAACACTTCAGTGTAACAGTTGGTGTTGGCTCATTAAAATGCAAATATCACAGTTTGTGTGAAAAATGATCCACTGGTAGCAGGTTCATTATGTATATCTCTTTAATGTGTACGAGGTGTGTTAAAAACGAAACTGAACTTTTGCTGTATCAGCTTCATTGCTTATTGTACAACATTTTAAGCACTGTCCCCTTCACAATAGTCCCCTATACTGGCAATACACCATTCCCATCATTTCTTCCTGTTTTGGAACGACTCCCGGAACACATTTTGTGAGATGGTGCACAGGTTCCTCATCCGATTCTTCTGTATCTCCTCTATGGTTTGGGAATGGCGTCCTTTCAATGTATTTTTCATTTTGGAAAATAGCAAAAAGTCTCATGGGCTAGGTCGAGGGAATAGGTGGATGGGGCACAACGGGAATGTGGTGTTTTGCAAGATAGCTGCAGACAAGGAGTGACGTGTTAGCTGGCACATTGTCATGATGCAACGTCCAACTCTGGTTTTCCCACAATTCAGGCCTCTTCCTGCTCACAGCATCCCTCATGCGCACTAGGATTCCTTGGGAGACTTGCTTGTTGACCATCTGACCACATGGCACAAATTCAAGATGGATAATGCCTTTGCAGTCAAAAAACACAACCAACATCACCTTTATCTTTGACTGACTCATGCATGCTTTTTCTTGGATGAGGACCCTTTGCCCACCCACTGCAATGACTGCATCTTCATTTCAGCATCTTAAACGTATGCCCACATCTCATCACCTGTTATGATGTTCTTAAAAAAGTTTTCATTGTCATTAACAGTGGCAAGCAGTTCATCGCACATTTCAACATGGGTCGCATTTCTGATCTTCAGTCAACAAACGCGGTACAAATTTTGCATTGACACGACACATCTCAAGTTTTTCACTGAAACTTTGATGGCATTATCCTATGCTGATGTCCACCTCCTCAGCAACTTCATGAACAGTTAAATGACGATTACCACAAATCACAGCATGAACACTAACCACATAGCAATCATCTGTTGATGTGGAAGGACATCCAGACTTGGAAACATTTAAACCACTCATAGCACTGTGTGCAACTCATACAGTCCTCCCAGTATGCTTGGCTAAGCATCTGAAATGTCTCTGTGCAAGTTTTGCCAAGTTTGTGACAGAATTTCACACTAAAAATTTTGTTCTTCAAGCTCCTTCATTGCAGTAATCCAACAAACAGGCCGTACATGTACTTATTTCAGCAGTTGTGGTTTGCTTGCTAATTGTCCGAGTGACATGAGGCAAATGACAGTTTGTTTTCAGAACCTGTCACTAGGTGCATTCAGTAGCCACAGTGTGCTCTCTCTGCTGGTTGGCATACTATTTCAAAAGTTCAGTTTCTTTTTGAATATACCTCATATACCTAAACCTCGCACAGTGCTGATGTATGGCAGCATAACAAATGTCTTTTACCTTATGTTTTAATTTAGCCAGTGTCAAGCTTTCAAAGCAGCAAATAGCACTGATATACAGAAAAATATGTGTAGTTGGAACATAGCATTTGCTAAGGCATGTGCAACTAGTACTGTGTGATATTTCTTAGTGAATGAAACATAAAACTGATCAGTGAACCAGGTATCTCTACTGTGTCTTTCATCTTTACAAGTATAGTTGTGCTTATAAAGCTTTATCAAACCAGCATATCGTATCTGTATTGCATAACAACACACTTTGATTTATTCTAGCCTATATACTAATATTTGTTATAAGACAACTAGAAATGGCTTAATACTATAGACCCAGTAACTGCGTAGGTGGTCATGCTTCAATCACCCATTAAACATTGCTAACTTTGTTAACCCTTATAACACGCTATAACTTACAGTAAAGCATAGCTCAACATCTGTTTTACAGAACGTCTCATGAAAACTTCTTCTCCTACAAAAATATCCTTTCTGCAGTGGAGAAAGGCAGGAGACTGATTCTAGCAATCTGTTATCACTCTCAATACAAACCAGCTACCACAGTTATCTATTTTATGATACAAAGACACAAAGAAATTAATAAAACCAGGAAAGAATCATTCACAATGAAAAAAATGTAACTTGTGACATTTCAAATTGAAAGCACCTTGCAACGCTGTTAGATCACTAGTGAGAGGAAGCACAATCATGCACATAGAACAAAATGCAGCATAAACTTTAAATGAAAATAATGGGTAAATTTAATCCCTTGATCTTAACCTACTTACACCTAAGTGCATACTTACAGCATGCTGGCAACAGTGTGACTTTCTTTTTCTTAACTTTGCTCACTACAGAATCTGTACTCCAAGATGGTCCCACAATTACAGCAGGAGGTGGCAGAGCTTGCCCATGATATGGTCTTAGCCTGTCAAAGTGAATGACTACAGTGCAGTCAGTCAGTCAGATTTCCACATTAACAGGAGATGTTAAGCGTGTGATTGGAGAAGGTCCTTAATACAGAGGTGATAATTTCTTGGTTCTCCCTTTCTTAGTTGCTGGGTTATGAATCATCCTTTTGGTAAGAGGGGAGTTCTGCTCCTTTATTACTCTATTGGATTTGCTTGGTGCTAGCCCTGTGGTTATTCTATTGTATCTTTTTCCAAATAGTTTTAAGAATGCGTGCCAACCCTTTAATATCTGCTGGTTCTACACCAGATGGCAGCTTATCAACTTTGAATGGAGTTTTTATAGGTCACCTGTGTACCACCTTGTAGGGTGTGAACCCCGTAGATTCATGGGTACAGCTGTTATACAAGGACACCATGTAAGGAATATGCTGATCCCAATCACTATGTGTCCTATTTACATTCTAGGGTGTGTACCCAGTAGATTCAAGGATATGACTGTTATAAAGGGTGACAATTACTGAACTGAATGAGAAAAAACCTAAATTAGTTACAAACTACAGTGTGCACACACTTTATTCAACATGTAAATGTCACTACAGATATTCAGATTTTGGTTATGACATGTTCGATATATCTGCCATCATTGGTGATGATGTGGCACAGACGAATAGCTAAATTCTGCATGACCCACTGAAGTGGTGGAACATCAGTGCTGTCAATGACCTCCTGAATGGCTGTTTTCAGCTCAGCAGTGATTATGGTATTGGTGCTGTACACTTTGTCTTTAATTTAGCCCCACAAAAAGGAATCACATGTGTTCAGATCTGGAGAATATGGTGCCCAATCAGGGCATAAGCCAGTTGCCTCTGGGTACCCCAGAGCCAGAATGCGGTCCCCAGAGTGATCCTCCAGGACATCAAACACTCCCCTGCTTCAATGGGATCAAGCTATGTCTTGCATGCACCACATCTTGTTAAAATCAGAGTCACTTTGGATAATAGGGATGAAATAATCTTCCAAAACCTTCACATACCATTTGATAGTCGCCGTGCCATCAAGGAATATCACACTGATTGTTCTGTGACTAGAAGTTCCACACCACACAGTCAGCCATTGAGGGTGAAGACACCTCTCAATCACGAAATGTGTATTCGTACTCCCCCAAATGCACCAGTTTTGCTTATTGACGAACACTCCAAATGAAAGTGGGCTTCATTGCTAAACCAAACCACTCTGTGCATACTATTTCCCACCATGCCCAGTGTCCGCTGCTTGTGGTCTAAGGGTTAGCGTTGCTGCCTCTGGATCAAAGGGTCCTGGGTTCGATTCCTGGCCGGGTTGGGGATTTTCTCTGCCTGTGGACTGGATGTTTGTGTTGTCATCATCATCATCATCATCATCATCATTTGTGAGAGTGACTAGATTTGATTGTGAAAAAAAATGGACTGTGTAAAAATTGGGACTTTGTACGGGCACCAATGACTGCGCTGTTGAGCACCCCAAAAACCAATCATCATCATCATAATCATACACAGTGGCCAACTGTGCAGTTTGAACGTCCTAATGCAAACCATTCAGAAGTTATGATGATTTTATTTCATGCAGTTCAATAATTGCCAACGGTCTTGCCACAGTGGTAACACCAGTTCCCGCCAGATCACCGAAGTTAAGCACTGTCTGCCTTGGCTAGCACTTGGATGGGTGACCATTCGGTCTGCCGAGCGCTGTTGGCAAGCAGGATGCACTCAGCCCTTGTAAGGAAAACTGAGGAGCTACTTGAGTGAGAAGTAGTGGCTCCGGTCTCGTAAACTGACATACGTCCAGGAGAACGGTATGCTGACTACATGCCCCTCCATATCTGTATCCAGCGGCACCTGAGGGCTGAGGAAGACATGGCGGCCTGTTAGTACCATTGGGCCCTCATGGCCTGTTCGGGCGGAGTTCAATAACTGTCACCCTGTATTTGTACACTACGTAAGGAATATACCTGTTCCAGTCACTATGTGCCCTGTTTATATACTAAGCCATCATTTGAACTATAGTTCGACAGACTTCACGGCAGCTGTTCACTTTAGCATAGACAGCAGTTATTCTCCATTTCTTAATCCACAACAGCTTACACACCTGTGAGAACATGGCAGATGTGAAAGTAGTCCACTAATCAGTCATCATAGCATCAGGACATCTGAATGGCAAGATTATACGACTGACAAAGGCAGTAATGTCATAAAGTGGCACCAGGTTTAAGTACCTAGAAAACTGATCAGTGATGGATATATATATATTTATTCTATTGTGTACTTTGCAGAAAGGTGCCTATGATATCCAATGCAATGATTTGAAAGAGTTTTGAAGCCTCAGGCAGTGTTTCCAAAGGAATTCACACTTGTAGTTGCTGTGCTCTCCGTGCACAAGCCAACAGTTCCATACATAATTCTCAACATCACTCTGTCTGACTTTCCACCAAGACCACATTGCTGTTCTAGTGTTCATGACTCTTTGCCTACTATGACATACTTTTAAGCTGTCATGGTACTGGGCTATTACATCTGATTGCAGTTCTTTAGCAATTACTGCCCTTTTCCCAAAAGAAGTCTTTCGGCACAAAATCCTGTCATCTGCAACAAAATCTGGAAGGGAAGCATACTGGTGACATTCTACATATTGCTACTGTGCTTCTTGTAACTGTTCTATTAACACATCATCTTTCTGCACTACTCTGAATTTCCAGCTTAATGTGTGTGTATTTTTTGTGTAGCTTACCAAGTTTAAGGTGCACATCATAATGATATTCAGATAACTTTAGTGCCCAACAGGTTAAGAGGCTACTGGGGTCCTTCAAACTTAACAACCACAAAAGTGAATGTGATCAATAACCACAGTGAATTTTCTCCCATACGAATAACATTTTAAATAGTTTGCTCCAAACACAAGAGCCAGTAACTCTTTCTCTGTTGTAGTGTAATTTATTTCTGCCTGATCAACGTGGCTTGAAGTGTAGCCAGTAGGACTTTCCTCTCGATTATATTCTTGACTGAGTATAGTTCCAACAGAAAACTGGGGCATCAGTTGGAAGAATAAAAGGCTCTCTAATGTCTGGTAGTATCAGTAGTAGAGAATTTGTCAATTCATCTTTGATCTGTCCCACAGGTAAGCCACACTTTTCTGTCCACTCAAAAACTGCACCCATTTTCAACAGTTTGGTCAAAGGCTGTGCCATAATCCTACACAAATATATGGTAATAACTGGTGATGTGTAAGAAACTTTGCAATTCTGTAATATTGTCATGTAGAAGAAGCTGTAATTAGATGAATGACGAACACTAACTTCACTTAACGAAGGTTTATTCAGCACTTGCACATACAAGAGCGCAGAGTGAACTGCCTCCAGCCAGAACACATACGGTATATATACAGTTACCGAACATTCCAGTACAACGATTCTTGATCTTTGTGGATACTTCTAGAATGTCCTCGAACCGAATACAGAAATTAAAATTACAATTTTTGAATTCACGACCCTCCATGTAACAGTCTTGTATCATAACCGCTACACCACAGTGATGGTTCTAATCAACGAGTCACCGGTCCTGCATACTGCGACTCCCGATGACTCATGTTCACCCTGATAGTTATCTTCTTAGAACTTCCTTTGCTGCTATGCTCTTTGTCACCTTTCCACTTGTTTGCTGTTGCTGGAGCTTCGAATTTACCCTGGGTTGTAGGATCATTATAGAGCTTCATTCGAAGGGAGTGGACCTTATCTCTGATCTTTCGTCGTCTTGTGTTGTGGTCAAAATCTTGAACTTCGTAAGTAACATCAGACCACTGTCTTATAACCTTATTAGATCCAAAGTAGCTCCTGAGGAGCTTCTCAGAGAGACCAACCTTCTGAACAGCAATGAAGATCCAGATGAGGTCACCAGACTGGCAGACAACAGGGCGGTGGCTCGTGTCATACCTTGCGGATCCTATCATATGTCTTAATAAATCCTAAATGTCCTGCCTCAGGTGTGTCATGGATTTTCTGTAGAACACCTAAATGCGTGTTTAGGAATCACCTCTTCCTAAATGGATCAATGTTTTTCTTGCAAAGTAATCCATTAACTACCTTAAATTGTCCTTTCACATCCTCTGACAGATTTAAGGCAAGCATAATTTGAGATATTTTGGCACCTTTCTTCTGCTTAGCAGAGAGATCCTGGAGTGCAGCAAGACAGTCACTATCTTCATCAAAGTCTTGATGGTCGTGCACAGGGTTTCTTGAGAGACAGTTGGCTCTTGGTGTTTCCTTCCACTTTTGTACGCTATGGTAATGTCATACTCTGGAAGACATAGTACCCACCTGGGGAATTGTCTTGGATCCTTAAGACCTGTCAACCAACAAAGTGATTGATGGTCTGTAACTACTGTCAATGGCCTTCCATTGAGAAACTGTCGCAATTTGCTCATAGCCCAGATCACAGCAAGACATTCTCTTTCTGTAGTTGAGAAGTTTCTCTCGGCTTTTGTAAGTGCCCTAGAAGCATAGGCTATAACCTTCTCTTTTCCATCCAAACTCTGCACCAGAACAGCATCAATCCCATACCCACTGGCATCTGTGTGTAGTTCTGTTGGTGCTCTCTCATCATACAGACCAAGTACAGGGTCAGTTGTCAGAGCATTTCGCAGCACATCGAAAGAATCTTGTTGAGCACCACCCCAGATAAATTTGGCATTGGCTTTTAACAACTCTTGGAGTGGCCTGGCTTTGATATAAAACTCTTTGATAAAACAACGGTAATAAGAACATAATACAAGGAAGCTTCTTAATTTCTAATACTTTTAGGAATAGGAAATTCCATTATAGATCTCACCTTTTCTGGGTCTGGTCACACATCTTCGTTTTACACAAGATTTCCAAGTATTTTGATTTATTTTGCTCCAAAGAGACACTTTCTTGGATTAAGTTTCAGTCTGCCTTGTTGGAGACGCTTAAGAACGGCCCTCAGTCTTTTTATGTGTTCATCAAATGTCATCTAAATAACAAAGACACATCATCCACTTCAGGTGACTTGGAAGATTATCCATCATCTGTTCAGAAGTTGCTGGTGCATTACACAAACTAAATGGCATTAGATGAATGACGAACACTGGCTTCACTTGACAAAGGTTTATTCCTTTTTTTTTAGTTGATCTCATTTTGTTCTATATTGTTTGTTGCATTTGTTCGGGGTGGACATCCGATGACACTCGTTCAGGTTCTTTGTTGATCTGTTCACTCAGTTTTTTTATTACAGAGCGTAGAACACATACGGTATATATACGGTTACAGAACATTCCAATACAATGATTCTTGATATTTGTGGATACTTCTAGAATGTCCTCAAACTGAATATAGAAATTAAAATTTTACAGTGCAGGTGAGTTTTGAACTCACGATTCTCCATGCAACAGTCTAGTATCAGAACTGCTACACCACAGTGACAGTGCTACTCAGCTTCTTCTGCGACAATGTTAGTGGGTACTGGGAAACCCTCAACTGCTTGTGTTAAACAAGTTTCTGACTTCACCCCAGCTGAAGTAATAATATGGATGTGTGACTTTGCAAAACAACACTTCCCTATCTTCAAACTCAAATGTCCACCCTGTAACCTTCGCAGTACACTCCTCAACCTCTGTACATTTTCTTCAATAGTCCTGGAGAACACAATAATGTTCTCTAAGTAAACTAAACACATTGTAGGCTTCATTTCTCATAGCAACAAGTCAGTGACTCTTGAAAGGTGACAGGTATGTTTTGAAGGCTAAAATGCTTGTGTAAATAGTCATACTACCCTTGTGATACCATGAAAGTGGATTTTGGCCAGTGTTGGGGTGCAATCGGAATTTGGTGGTAGCCGGAACACATAGTAAGGGTGGTAAATTTTACCACCCTGTTTCCAAAGGGAGTCTTTCGGCACAAAATCCCATCATGCAACAAAATCTGGAACAGAAGCATACTGGTGACATTCTACATATTCCTCCTGTGCTTCTCACAACTCTTCAATTAACACATCATCTTTCTGCACTAATCTGTAAGCTGTCCAATCTTTCATTGAAAAGGAGTAGAGGCTAAGTGTCAGATGCAGTCACTTTATTTACTGCTCTCATTTTAATGCTTGTTCAATACGTCTTTTGCTGACTGATTGTTTTCTGTGGCACAAGCATGACTGGCAAGGGCCACAGACTATCTGAAGATTGTGTTGGGCCTGCATCTAAGTGTTGTTGCATGGTATCCTGAACAACAGATGGTTTTGAACTATTGGCCTAGAATCTCCAGTTGAATTTTGTGGTGCACAAGGTCAGTTGATGGCATATATTGCTGTTACTTGAACAACCAAACAAACTCCTCTAAAACAGGATATAACAGATTTTGATCTGACTCAGTTAAGCGCACCAACTTCCCATACAATTGTTTTCTAAGGAGTGGCACAATTGTACACAGTTTCCTCACTGGCAACTGCTGATCCCCACATTGTAATTCTTTTTCTCTACTTCATGTCTGCTTACAAGTATCCCTCCACAGGTTATCTCTATTTCTCTCTGCCCAAAATTAACAATGCACACTGGAATACAAAAATTCTTCCCTACTTCCACTCTGCTAATACTCATCTTTATAAGAGTTTGTAACCTGTTGAGAATGGTTTTTGCTGACTGGATCAACCAGAAAGACAGATCTCATCAGTTTTGAGCTTCTGATGTTAATCCAGAGAACTCTCTCCATGCCACCACTTATCGTAACAGGAGTGTGGTACGTTTTTGTGCCTAAGTATGCAGTTCTGTGAAAGCTTGTGATATAGCCCTTTTTCACAAATTCCTCGTGATTGTGAGGTGCAGCCACCATCAAAATGTGAATTACCTCACTGAATCAAACAGTTTGTATCCTATTACCTATGACATCCTGGTACTAATGTAAGAAATTGTTCACTAGGGTCACATCAGAATCCCTCCTGTGCTATTTCTGTACCAAACCTATAACTCCTACGATGAATTTGTAGCTTCACAAAGCACATTACTACAGTTACTATCACTTTCTCTCCCTGGCCACTTATGCAGCAGTGTGGCAGTTTCAGTACTTGTATTTCACCGTGAGAAACAAATAAAACTCTGATTTGTGAACCTGTATTAACTGAAACTTTGACTCCCATGATTTTTTTCCCTTCTCATATTATGTTTGTTACTTCTTCTACACCCCTATTATGAACAGGATTCATAACTTTCACAGGGGGTGGGTTCGTTTGGTGGGGCCTGCCATGTCTGAGGTTTCCCCATTGTTGTCCCTCATACTATCTGTAATTCTGTTGTTGGTTCCTCTGCAGATTATACTGCCCTTGTGTCTGGAGGCAACTATTGTTTGTGTGCCAGCAGTATGCCTGGATCTTTTACAGCACCCACAGTGTGTGCCATTTGTGAAAACATGGTGTGGCTTGGTGCTATGCAGCGAGGTGAAACAAATCTTCCATACTGCCTCTTTGTGGAGCAGGACCAATCTTAAAGCTTCTTCATGTAAAGAGGTTGGTGAGGCCACTTTAATCCCATTGCTTATTTGTGGGTTTATACCACATAATAGAGATCTATCGTGCAAGCCTCGACCTCCTCTATTAACACATCATTTTGCGTCGCATCTGATCCCTACACGTAGGTGCAACATGACACTGTTTGAATCCAGTTGACAAAAGCCTCACAAGTTCTCACCTGGCTTTTGCCATCGTGTGAACAGGTAATCCCTGTAATGGTTAACTCCTCTCTTATCTGAGTAGGGCTCTGCCAATCCTGGGCTAGAACTTCAAACCGTTCTGCATCTCTCAGAATTGACAGTTTCAACACATGTATGAGCATCCCCTGACAGCTTCAACCTTGCTACATTTAACAAAAGCCCATCTAGCCAGGAACAACATGTCCTACATCATGGACACACTGCAAAAATGTCATTACATTTTTGTTTGTCTTATGCTTATGCTCCTGACACTGGTCCTCGATAGTCTGACAAATGTATGACATGCCCAACAACAGCACAGAATACAGTAGACTCCCACCTTAAGCAAACTGAGATCATCCCTACAGACTCTAAAAGGACCCTAATCTTAGATGGTGGTCAAAACCCACACTTCACACCATGTTGCCTCAAAATATGACCAACACTGTTGGAAACACTAACTGTGTATCACTGTCCATAATGTATGGTGTTGGTTTACTTTGATCATGTGGTAGTGCTAGTAGTTTAGAGGATGCATTGTCATTCTGCATACTCTGCCTTCTGGTTCTTAGCTGGCATAACCCTGTTCACCGATCATTTAATTTGTCATGCACAGTGATTTTTCATTTTATTTGTGTCTTGAAAATGGCAGGGTGTCCACCTGTCAAAATACCACTCATTCTCAAGGACGTTACCTGACTTCATTCCTATAAGTTATGTGAATATTCAATGTGCCAAGAGAAGCATAAGTTTCATTTTCACATAATACAGTTGGATTTAGTTACTGTGTTTCTCAGTGGTAACATGGTTATCTCAGGGCTCCTATATTGCTTGCAATGGGGAAAAGCATAACTCTTTCCTGTGTGTCTTAGGTAGGCCATGAAGTCATAGCAAGGGGGTTCTGGGCTGGTCTGGCACCAGATGCCCACACCCTGTACACATTTTGCTTGGTAAACACTCTTCTCACAGTCAGCAGAGCTGACAAGGTGACACTTTAGGAATAACATTGGTGGTGTTTATCTGTGAATCGGACGGTTGGAAATGGTCACATGAGGACCTCGGAGCAGACTGGGGAGTTCGGTTGAGGAGATCTTTTGTTCTCTCTTGCCAGTTAGTTCTTGACCCAAGCAGATGCATATTTCCTATTCTCTTGGACGCCATATCCAGACAGTCTGTTGGTGACCTCCCCAGGCATTGATGCATCCATTAGTCTTTAGCAATAAAGCTGGTGAATTGGCCAGTTTTACAGCACTAATATTTTTTGGTTAGTTCAACATCCTTTCAACTGGATGCCCATTGAATCCTGACTGCCTTTCAACAGCCATCCCAGACAGAGAACTGTAGTAACCCCCATAATTGGTGCAGTGTTCAATACTGCAGGAAGTGGCTACTAATACAGCAAAGTACATGTGGTGTGCACATGTGGGTTTTTTGGACAGAGAAATCCTTCCACAGGCCTGATAATATACATTCTGATTACTGATGAAAGAATACTGTCCCCATTAACTAAAGAAAGCAGCATTTGTCATGGCAGGTTGGGGAAAGAAAATGTTAAATCTTACAAGTTAACTACAGGAGTGTCTATAGAAAGTACCCAGAACTAGTCTTGCTTGTAAATGCCAACGAAGCCCAAATAGTGCTAAGGGCAGAAAGCTGGCCGAAACCAGATGTTAACAGCAATTAAATTCTAAACTTAATTGGAATTATGTCCCAGAGATAGATTGAACACTGGTGGGAGCTTGTTTATAACCATAACAGATATGATAATATCTAATACCATTAGTACAGATTCAGAAAGTGAAATACAGTGTCTAACAAAAAAAGTGAAGCACCCAGAAGGAGAGGAGGAAATGAAATGGAACTTCATGGGGTAAGATAAGATAGTACGAGGGCAGTTCAATAAGTAATGCAACACATTTTTTTTCTGAAACAGGGGTTGTTTTATTCAGCATTGAAATACACCAGGCTATTCCCCAATCTTTTAGCTACACAACACTATTTTTCAACGTAATCTCCATTCAATGCTACGGCCTTACGCCACCTTGAAATGAGGGCCTGTATGCCTGCACGGTACCATTCCACTGGTCGATGTTGGAGCCAACGTCGTACTGCATCAATAACTTCTTCATCATCCGCGTAGTGCCTCCCACGGATTGCGTCCTTCATTGGGCCAAACATATGGAAATCCGACGGTGCGAGATCGGGGCTGTAGGGTGCATGAGGAAGAACAGTCCACTGAAGTTTTGTGAGCTCCTCTCGGGTGCGAAGACTTGTGTGAGGTCTTGCATTGTCATGAAGAAGGAGAAGTTCGTTCAGATTTTTGTGCCTACGAACATGCTGAAGTCGTTTCTTCAATTTCTGAAGAGTAGCACAATACACTTCAGAGTTGATCGTTTGACCATGGGGAAGGACATCGAACAGAATAACCCCTTCAGCATCCCAGAAGACTGTAACCATGACTTTACCGGCTGAGGGTATGGCTTTAAACTTTTTCTTGGTAGGGGAGTGGGTGTGGTGCCACTCCATTGATTGCCGTTTTGTTTCAGGTTCGAAGTGATGAACCCATGTTTCATCGCCTGTAACAATCTTTGACAAGAAATTGTCACCCTCAGCCACATGACGAGCAAGCAATTCCGCACAGATGGTTCTCCTTTGCTCTTTATGGTGTTCGGTTAGACAACGAGGGACCCAGCGGGAACAAACCTTTGAATATCCCAACTGGTGAACAATTGTGACAGCACTACCAACAGAGATGTCAAGTTGAGCACTGAGTTGTTTGATGGTGATCCGTCGATCATCTCGAACGAGTGTGTTCGCACGCTCCGCCATTGCAGGAGTCACAGCTGTGCACGGCCGGCCCGCACGCGGGAGATCAGACAGTCTTGCTTGACCTTGTGGCAATGATGACACACGCTTTGCCCAACGACTCACCGTGCTTTTGTCCACTGCCAGATTACCGTAGACATTCTGCAAGCGCCTATGAATATCTGAGATGCCCTGGTTTTCCGCCAAAAGAAACTCGATCACTGCCCGTTGGTTGCAACGCACATCCGTTACAGACGCCATTTTAACAGCTCCGTACAGCGCTGCCACCTGTCGGAAGTCAATGAAACTATACGAGACGAAGCGGGAATGTTTGAAAATATTCCACAAGAAATTTCCGGTTTTTTCAACCAAAATTGGCCGAGAAAAAAAATGTGTTGCATTACTTATTGAACTGCCCTCGTATGTGATGTTAGTTCAGTGACTACAAAATTAAGTTAAATTTACAAAAAACATAGCAGTATCAGCTACCTATCAGTATGATGATGCATCCCCTCTGGGATTGATGGTTCCACTGGTTCAGATGGGAAGGGTGTCATAAAGCCATTGTATTCTCTCCTCTCCTGAGGCAAGCTAGCCCGCAAGTGTTACAACTGGTCCATAATATCGTGGATACTGTCACTGGGACAGAGTTGATGTCTGAGTTGGTCCCACACATGCCCTACTGGGAATAGAACAGTTGAAACATGATAACACAATACAGTCACATGAGAGGTAAAATATGAGGAGCAGAATATCAGTGACACACCATTGTGCTGTCAGGGTTCCCTCAATTACTACCAGCCATGGCTTAAAGTCATATCTGATGGCTCCCCAAACAATGACATCAGAAGTAACACCACATGGCATAGAACTACTTCAAAAACCTCTATTTGTGTTGTGTTATTAATGGCAGCCTATGCATAGGATGGTAATTCCCTGGTCCAGCTGCTGCTAGTTTCCAACCAATGATGCAAGATGACACAGAATGTTGCAGGGAGTCCATTACTTGTTCTCAGATGGATATAGCACAGTTCAACCAGTCGGCCAAATGGAGACTGACAATGAGGCCCCTTTCAGACTATGTCAGGTGCTGATAATGCTGCCTCACATGAATATGTACCATCTCCATTTTCTCCACAGTGATCATTCTACACCTGACACTGCTCACACCCCTTAAATACTCTTAACAGGTCTAGTAACTGCACTGAAGATGAACAACACTAAGGCACTCTGGTGGCTGCTGTACCTTTCACAGAGGATTGAAACTCTAATTATTTACATAATCACCAATTATGTGTGCTTGTATGAAGTTACATTGACATCCAACCACGGTTTAAGGATACATTAGCTTTTCAGCTGTCTGTGTAATTTAAATGAAGATAAATGTTAAAGGTGGATTAAACATTGCTGTCACATACCTTTATAGGCAGCTGTAGGGGCTGAGCATTTTAGGGTAAAATTGGAGAATATTTCATATAAAACTTCTGGTCATGTAATAGTATTAGGTAGAGATTTCAACTTTCCAGCTATAGGCGTGGAGACTCTTCTGATTCATCAGGGGACAGGGAATCATGTGAAATTGTTATAAATGGCTTATCAGAAAATTTCCTTGAGCTGCTAATCAGAGAACAAACTTGTGAAAATACACTATTGGCCATTAAAATTGCTACACCATGAAGATGACATGCTACAGACGTGAAATTTAACCGACAGGAAGAAGATGCTATGATATGCAAATGATTAGCTTTTCAGAGCATTCACACAAGGCTGGTGCTGGTGGCGACACCTACAACGTGCTGACATAAGGAAAGTTTCCAACCAATTTCTCATACACAAACGACAGTTGACCGGCGTTGCCTGGTGAAACGTTGCTGTGATGACTCGCCTAAGAAGGAGAAATGGGTACCATCACGTTTCCGACTTTGATAAAGGTCGGATTGTAGCCTATCGAGCTTGCAGTTTATCGTATCACTACATTGCTGCTCGCGTTGGTCGAGATCCAATGACTGTTAGCAGAATATGGAATCGGTGGGTTCAGGAGGGTAATACGGAATGCTGTGCTGGATCCCAGTGGCCTCATATCACTAGCAGTCAAAATGACAGGCATCTTATCTGCATGGCCTTAACGCATCGTGCAGCCACGTCTCGGTCCCTGAGTCAACAGATGGGGACGTTTGCAACACAAAAACCATCAGCATGAACAGTTCGACGACATTTGCAGCAGCATGGACTACCAGCTCGGAGACCATGGCTGTGGTTACCCTTGACACTGCATCACAGAAAGGAGTGCCTGCGATGGTGTACTCAATGACGAATCTGGGTGCACAAATGGCAAAACGTCATTTTCTTGGATGAATCCAGGTTCTGTTTACAGCATCATGATGGTGGCATCCATGTTTGCCGACATCACGGTGAACGCACATTGGAAGCGTGTATTCGTCATCGCCATACTGGCGTATCACCCGGCATGATGGTATGGGGTGCCACTGGTTACATGTCTCAGCCACCTCTTGTTCACATTGACGGCACTTTGAATAGTGGACGTTACATTTCATATGTGTTACGACCCGTGGCTCTACCCTTCATTCGTTCCCTGCAAAACCTTACATTTCAACAGGATAATGCACGACCGCATGTTGCAGGTCCTGTACGGGCCTTTCTGGATACAGAAAATGTTCGACTGCTGCCCTGGCCAGCACATACTCCAGATCTCTCACCAATTGAAAACGTCTGGTCAATGGTGGCTGAGCAACCGGCTCGTCACAATACTCTTGATGAACCGTGGTATCTACATCTACATCCATACTCCGCAAGCCACCTGATGGTGTGTGGCGGAGGGTACCCTGAGTACCTCTATCAGTTCTCCCTTCTATTCCAGTCTCGTATTGTTTGTGGAAAGAAGGATTGTTGGTATGCTTCTGTGTGGGCTCTAATCTCTCTGATTCTATCCTCATGGTCTCTTCGCGAGATATACGTAGGAGGGAGCAATATACTGCTTGACTCTTCGGTGAAGGTATGTTCTTGAAACTTTAACAAAAGCCTGTACCGAGCTACTGAGCATCTCTCCTGCAGAGTCTTCCACTGGAGTTTATCTACAATCTCCGTAACACTTTCGCGATTACTGTATGATCCTGTAACGAAGCACGCTGCCCTCCGTTGGATCTTCTCTATCTCTTCTATCAACCCTATCTGGTATGGATCCCACACTGCTGAGCAGTATTCAAGCAGTGGGCAAACAAGTGTACTGTAATCTACTTCCTTTGTTTTCAGATTGCATTTCCTTAGGATTCTTCCAATGAATCTCAGTCTGGCATCTGCTTTACCGACAATCAACTTTATATGATCATTCCATTTTAAATCACTCCTAATGCGTACTCCCAGATAATTTATGGAATTAACTGCTTCCAGTTGCTGACCTGCTATTTTGTAGCTAAATGATAAGGGATCTATCTTTCTATGTATTCGCAGCACATTACACTTGCCTACATTGAGATTCAATTGCTCCTGCATTTCAGTACAATTTTCCATTGTTACAGCCTCTCGATACACCACAGCATCATCTGCAAAAAGCCTCAGTGAACTTCCGATGTCATCCACAAGGTCATCTATGTATATTGTGAATAGCAACGGTCCTATGACACTCCCCTGCGGCAAACCTGAACTCACTCTTACTTCGGAAGACTTCTCTCCATTGAGAATGACATGCTGCGTTCTGTTATCTAGGAACTCTTCAATCTAATCACACAATTGGTCTGATAGTCCATATGCTCTTACTTTGTTCATTAAACGACTGTGGGGAACTGTATCGAACGCCTTGCGGAAGTCAAGAAACACGGCATCTACCTGTGAACCCATGTCTATGGCCCTCTGAGTCTCGTGGACGAATAGCGTGAGCTGGGTTTCATATGACCGTCTTTTTTGAAACCCATGCTGATACCTACAGAGTAGATTTCTAGTCTCCAGAAAATTCATTATGCTCAAACATAATACGTGTTCCAAAATTCTTCAACTGATCGACGTTAGAGATATAGGTCTATAGTTCTGCACATCTGTTTGACGTCCCTTCTTGAAAACGGGGATGACCTGTGCCCTTTTCCAATCCTTTGGAACGCTACGCTCTTCTAGAGACCTACGGTACACCGCTGCAAGAAGGGGGCAAGTTCCTTCGCGTACTCTGTGTAAAATCGAACTGGTATCCCATCAGGTCCAGCGGCCTTTCATCTTTTGAGCAATTTTAATTGTTTCTCTATCCCTCTGTCATCTATTTCAATATCTACCATTTTGTCATCTGTACGACAATCTAGAGAAGTAACTACAGTGCAGTCTTCCTCTGTGAAACAGCTTTGGAAAAAGACATTTAGTATTTCGGCCTTTAGTCTGTCATCCTCTGTTTCAGTACCATTTTGGTCACAGAGTGTCTGGACATTTTGTTTTGATCCACCTACTGTTTTGACATAAGCCCAAAATTTCTTAGGATTTTCTGCCAAGTCAGTACATAGAACTTTACTAATTTCATTGAATGCCTCCCGCATAGCCCTCCTCACACTACATTTCGCTTCGCGTAATTTTTGTTTGTCTGCAAGGCTTTGGCTATGTTTATGTTTGCTGTGAAGTTCCCTTTGCTTCCGCAGCAGCTTTCTAACTTGGTTGTTGTACTACGGTGGCTCTTTTCCATCTCTTACGATCTTGCTTGGCACATTCTCATCTAACGCATATTGTACGATGGTTTTGAACTTTGTCCACTGATCCTCAAACTATCTGTACTTGAGACAAAACTTTTGTTTTGAGCCATCTGGTACTGTGTAATCTGCTTTTTCTCACTTTTGCTAAATAGAAAAATCTTTCTACCTTTTTTAATATTTCTATTTACGGCTGAAATCATCGATGCCATAACCGCTTTATGATCGCTGATTCCCTGTTCTGCGTTAACTGTTTCAAATACACTCCTGGAAATGGAAAAAAGAACACATTGACACCGGTGTGTCAGACCCACCATACTTGCTCCGGACACTGCAAGAGGGCTGTACAAGCAATGATCACACGCACGGCACAGCGGACACACCAGGAACCGCGGTGTTGGCCGTCGAATGGCGATAGCTCTGCAGCATTTGTGCACCGCCGCCGTCAGTGTCAGCCAGTTTGCCGTGGCATACGGAGCTCCATCGCAGTCTTTAACAATGGTAGCATGCCGTGACAGTGTGGACGTGAACCGTATGTGCAGTTGACGGACTTTGAGCGAGGGCGTATAGTGGGCATGCGGGAGGCCGGGTGGACGTACCGCCGAATTGCTCAACACGTGGGGCGTGAGGTCTCCACAGTACATCGATGTTGTCGCCAGTGGTCGGCGGAAGGTGCACGTGCCCGTCGACCTGGGACCGGACCGCAGCGACGCACGGATGCACGCCAAGACCGTAGGATCCTACGCAGTGCCGTAGGGGACCGCACCGCTACTTCCCAGCAAATTAGGGACACTGTTGCTCCTGGGGTATCGGCGAGGACCATTCGCAACCGTCTCCATGAAGTTGGGCTACGGTCCCGCACACCGTTAGGCCGTCTTCCACTCACGCCCCAACATCGTGCAGCCCGCCTCCAGTGGTGTCGCGACAGGCGTGAATGGAGGGACGAATGGAGACGTGTCGTCTTCAGCGATGAGAGTCGCTTCTGCCTTGGTGCCAATGATGGTCGTATGCGTGTTTGGCGCCGTGCAGGTGAGCGCCACAATCAGGACTGCATACGACCGAGGCACACAGGGCCAACACCCGGCATCATGGTGTGGGGAGCGATCTCCTACACTGGCCGTACACCACTGGTGATCGTCGAGGGGACACTGAATAGTGCACGGTACATCCAAACCGTCATCGAACCCATCGTTCTACCATTCCTAGACCGGCAAGGGAACTTGCTGTTCCAACAGGACAATGCACGTCCGCATGTATCCCGTGCCACCCAACGTGCTCTAGAAGGTGTTCGTCAACTACCCTGGCCAGCAAGATCTCCGGATCTGTCCCCCATTGAGCATGTTTGGGACTGGATGAAGCATCGTCTCACGCGGTCTGCTACGTCCAGCACGAACGCTGGTCCAACTGAGGCGCCAGGTGGAAATGGCATGGCAAGCCGTTCCACAGGACTACATCCAGCATCTCTACGATCGTCTCCATAGGAGAATAGCAGCCTGCATTGCTGCGAAAGGTGGATATACACTGTACTAGTGCCGACATTGTGCATGCTCTGTTGCCTGTGTCTATGTGCCTGTGGTTCTGTCAGTGTGATCATGTGATGTATCTGACCCCAGGAATGTGTCAATAAAGTTTCCCCTTCCTGGGACAATGAATTCACGGTGTTCTTATTTCAATTTCCAGGAGTGTAGTTCGGGTCTATTTGTCACCAGAAGGTCTAATATGTTATCGCCATGAGTCGCTTCTGTGTTTAACTGCTCAAGGTAGTTTTCAGATAAAGCACTTAAAAAAAATTGACTGGATTCTTTGTCCCTGCCACCCATTATGAACGTTTGAGTCTCCCGGTCTATATCCGGCAAATTAAAATCTCCACCCAGAACGATAACATGGTGGGGAAATCTACTCGAAATATTTTCCAAATTATCCTTCAGGTGCTCAGCCACAACAGCTGCTGAGCCAGGGGGCCTATAGAGCCATGTCTGAGCCTGCTTTAACCATGACCTTCACTCAAATCATTTCACATTTCGATCTCCGTCAGTTTCCTTCGATACTATTGCACTTCTTATCGCTATAAACACGCCTCCCCCTTCACTGTCCAGCCTGTCACTGCGGTATACACTCCAATCTGAGTTTAGGATTTCATTACTATTTACATCTGGTTTCAGCCAACTTTCTGTCCCTAGTACTATATGGGCGTTGTGACCGTTTATTAATGAGAACAGTTCTGGGACCTTTCTGTAGACACTCCTGCAGTTTACTATTAGCGCATTAATATTGTTATTCCCTGTTGCATTTTGCCTACTCCTATCTTGCTGCGTCTCAGGAGGCGTCTTGTCAGGCCTAGGGAGGGAATTCTCTAACCTAAAAAACCCCCATGTGCACTCCACATGTACTCCGCTACCCTTGTAGCCGCTTCCGGCGTGTAGTGCACGCCTGACCTATTCAGGGGGACCCTACATTTCTCCACCCGTTGGCGGAGATTGAGAAATTTGCACCCCAGATCTCCGCAGAATCATCTGAGCCTCTGGTTTAAACCTTCCACTCAGCTCCAAACCAGAGGACCGCGATCGGTTCTGGGAATGATACTACAAATAGTTAGCTCTGAATCCACCCCAATTCCGTCAACTGCCTGTACGGACTAAGGATGACCTCCGAACCCAGACGGCAGGAGTCATTGGTGCCGACATGAGCAACAATTTGCAGTCGGGTGCACCCAGTGCTCTCTCTCGGCGCCGGCAGGTCCTCCTCCACATCTTGGATGAGACCCCCCGGCAAGCAGATAGAGTGAACACTGGCCTTCTTCCCCAACCTTTCCGCTATTTCCCTAAGGGGCTCCATCACCCACCTAACGTTGGAGCTCCCAATAACTAATAAACCCCTCCCCCCATGTGCCTGCTCGGACCTTGCTGAAGGAGCAGCCACATGTCCACTCACAGGCAGAGCGGGTGATGCCACACGGCCAGCCTCCACATTTACCCTCCGCCTCGTGCACCGCGAACGCCACTGAACCCGCCACTCCCCTTGGGGAGAGGGTGGCCCAACCGCACCCGGTACCCGCGAAGATGTCTCGACAGTAGGGACAGTGGGTGAAGCATGTAACACCTGGGGTGTACCATGCGATGCACCAGACTCCCCACTGCCGCTACACTCCGAGGCAGCAGCCTGAAGACGGCTGACCGCGGCCATCAACATGCTCAGCTGTTCGCGAACAGTGCCCAGCTCCTCCTGCGTGTGTACACAGCAGTCACACATCCTATCCACCCTAAGGAATCAATTTACTGTAGAGAGTTAATCAACTTTTAACTAGACTGCTAATTCACTAAAGGTGGCTGATTGTTGACTAAACTGTGATTGTTAGCCACTTCTTGTAGAAAACAATGAAAATAGCACTACCTGTCTCTGGACTGTATTCAAAACAAACACTAGTACTACTGGCATTGTGGCTGACTAAAAGGACTCTCTCTGACTGTATTCAAAACAAACACGAAATCTATGGAACACTATTACTAGCGCTTGACAATTAAAGCTTCCTAAAAGCAAAACACATGGAAGAAGAAGTGACAAGTAAGGAAAATACAGTTAATACTTAAATTAAGATAGCTCACTGCGCAGCAGACGTGAAGCAGGTGGCAGTTACGACGACACTGACACTACTGGCACTATGGCTGACTAAAGAGACACTCTGACTTATTCAAAACAAACACGAAATCTATGGAACACTATTACTAGCACTCGACAATTAAAGCTTCCTAAAAGCAAAAACACACGGAAGAAGATGTGACAAGTAAGAAAAATACAGTTAATACTTAAATTAAGGTAGCTCGCTGCACAGCAGACGTGAAGCAGGCGGCAGTTACGACGACACTGACACTTCGTGTTGAAGCTGCATGGGCAGCTGTACCTGTACAAGCCATCCAAGCTCTGTTTGACTCAATGCCAAGGCGTATCAAGGCCGTTATTACAGCCAGAGGTGGTTGTTCTGGGTACTGATTTCTCAGGATCTATGCACCCAAATTGCATGAAAATGTAATCACATGTCAGTTCTAGTTTGACCAATGAATAACTGTTTATCATCTGCATTTCTTTCTGGTGTAGCAATTTTAATGGCCAGTAGTGTAGTATATAACATCAACAGAAAATTTCGAGAAGTTTTGGTCTTATGTTAAATTAGTAAATGGATCGAAGGCATCTGTCCATACGTTCTCTGACTGTAATGGCATTGAAATGGAGGATGACATTAGAAGTCTAAAATATTAAACATCTTTTTCCAAAATTGTTTCACTGAGGAAGATCAAACTGTAGTTTCTCCTTAATTGACACACAGACATCAGAGTGGCAAGTAGCCATGAAATTGCTCAGCAGAGGAAATGCCACTGGACTTACTGGGACACTGATACTGTTCTACATAGAGTGTTTAAAAGCACTTCTTCTTCTTCTAGCAGCAGTGTACCATATGTTGTTGGAGGAGTGAAGCATTCCTAACAATTGGAAAAAATGCAGGTCATTCAAGTTTTTCGGAAGCATCATTGATCAGACAAACATAACTATAGGCTCTTGTCTCTGACACTGCTCTGTTTTAGAATTTGGACCAGGTATTATACTCATGTAGTATGACATATCTGGAAATCGAAAATCTCCTCTGTAGAAATCAGCATGGGTCTGAAGGCAAAGATTGTGTGAAACCCAGTTTGCTCTGTTCTTCCACGAGACCCAGAAAGCAGCTGCCAGTTCGATGCCACATTTCTTGAATGCCTGAAAGCATTCAGTACTGTTGCACACTGCCACCTAATGAGCAAAATACAAGCTTATGGAATATAAGAGCAGTTTTGTAAGTGGATCTAAGTGTTTCTAGCAAACAAAACCCAGCAGGTCATTCACAGTGGAGAGAAATCTTCAGACATAAAATTAACTCCTGGTATCACCCAAGGGAGTGTTACAGGCTCATTACTTTTCACACTGTATATGAATGACCCAGTGGATAATGTCAGGAGTTCCATGACACTTTTTGTGGATGATGTTATTGTGTACATAGAAATTGCAATTCTTGCAAATTGTAATGAAACACAGGAAGTTCTGCAGAGGATTGACACTTACAAGGGAAACTCCCCATTGCACCCCCCTCAGATTTAGTGGTAAAATGGTCCAGTGGATAGACCATAAAAAACTAACACAGATCAAGCACAAAAACAGGAAGAAGGTCTAGTGAACTGTGAAAGAAGAAGCAAAATAGAAACAGTGGATGGTCTAAGATCAAAATATGCAACATCGAGTGTAGGCATATTGGTTTCGTGGTTGTGTGGTCACAGTATTGGACTGCAAAGCAGGAGACTAATGTTCAAGTCCCCTTCGTACCCCCTTTTTTTTTGCTACAAAATTATGAGCTTTCCATCCAGTCACTGACGTGTCTGTTATCCTTTTGTAGTCTTGCCAATTGTCATACTATACATTGGTTGTAGAATATGAATCATGTTGTAAGAATATATTGCCGTTGCAAGTAAATGTGACGAATAGTGAGAGTAGGTGACATGCCACATAGACCTCTCACAGAAATGAAAACAACAAATAAATGGTGGTGAACTGTGTTACAACAAAGGAATTCAACAGTTGAAACTTCCAAAACAGAATGCAAGAGTCATAACATATGGTACTTGTGTAGAACAAATAGGAGGTGTGTACATCAGGAGGTCGCTTCCTTATACCTTGCTGTTGCAAATAGACATTACAGCATGACACAGCACAAATATGAACACACTGAACAGACTTGTCAATGACCAGATGGACAATTCACAATTTTCTTATATATATATATATATATATATATCTGCTTGTGTCTGTATATGTGTGGATGGATATGTGTGTGTGTGTGTGTGTGTGTGTGTGTGTGTGTGTGTGTGTGTGTGTGTGTGTGTGTGTGTGAGTGTATACCCGTCCTTTTTCCCCCTAAGGTAAGTCTTTCCACTCCCGGGGTTGGAATGACTCCTTACCCTCTCCCTTAAAACCCAAATACTTTCGTCTTTCCCCTCTCCTTCCCTCTTTCCTGATGAGGCAACCGTTGGTTGCGAAAGCTAGAATTTTGTGTGTATGATTGTGTGTCTATCGACGTGCCAGCGCTTTCGTTTGGTAAGTCACATCATCTTTGTTTTTAGATATATTTTTTCCCACGTGGAATGTTTCCTTCTATTTTATATATATATATATATATATATATATATATATATATATATATATATAAAAAAACAAAGATGAGGTGACTTACCGAACAAAAGCGCTGGCAGGTCGATAGACACACAAACATACACACAAAATTCAAGCTTTCGCAACAAACTGTTGCCTCATCAGGAAAGAGGGAAGGAGAGGGGAAGACGAAAGGAAGTGGGTTTTAAAGGAGAGGGTAAGGAGTCATTCCAATCCCGGGAGCGGAAAGACTTACCTTAGGGGGAAAAAAGGACAGGTATACACTCGCACACACGCACATATCCATCCACACATACAGACACAAGCAGACATTGATATCATTAATTTATATATATATATATATATATATATATATATATATATATATATATATATGAGGGAAATTAGAGCACATTCACTCAATGTTGCACATGTTGAGTGTGTTTACTGTTTCTATTTTGCTTCTTTTTTCATAGTTCACTACACCTTCTTCCTGTTTTCATGCTTGATCTGTGTTCAGTTTTTGATGGGCTATCCACTGGGTCATCTTACCACTAAATATGAGGTGAGTGTGATGGGGAGTTTCCCTTGTTAGGTCAGTGATTAACAGTTGATCCCCAACATATACAAGTATCACATATTTCACATAAATTGGAAGAAAGACCCATTATTGTGTGTTTACATGATTGCAGAATAATAACAGGAAGCAGTTACATCCCTTAAATAGTTAAGAGTATTCGTACATAGCAAATTAAAGTCTAATCACAGGTGAGACAAATGCCAGATTGGGATTCACCAAAAGTATCTTCAAGAAGTGTAGTCCACACACATTAGAAGATACCTTCAAAACCCACACTTGACCAACAGTTGAATATTGCTCTTCAGTCAGGGCTTCATAAAAGATAGGACTGATAGAGGAAATGAAGAAGACTTACAGAAATGCAATGTGTTTCATTACATTTAGTAAGTGCAAAGTGTCACAGAAACGCTCATCTAACTTGAGTGGCAGGCACTGCAAGAGATATGTTCTGAATAACAGCGTGCGCTGCTGATGTGGGAATGTACAATCCTGGAAGCGTCAACCAGTATCTTTCTTCTTCCCATATTTATCTTGCTAAAAGGCCATGAGGATAAAATTAGAGAGATTTGAGCTCACACGGAGGCTTACCAACAACAATTCTTTCTGTACACAAACAGGAAAGGTGAGAAGTGACAGCAATACAACAAAGTACCCTCACCACATGCTGAAAGGTGGCTTGCAGAGTGCAGATGCAAATATAAATGTAGACAGTTGGATTTTGTTTCTAAAGAACTTTTTTGTCTTCATTTTAGGATTACTTCAATGATTTCGGCATTTTTTGGGGATTGTCTGGATGATGATCCTTGGACCCTGTAGGACTGAGAATTTCATTCTGTTATTGCCCAGTTTCTGCTAAGCTTGAACTTTTTCCATGGACTGGAATGTGATATTACATCTCAGTTTTCTGGGACCACTCTCACCAAGATATCTCTGGACAATTCAGCATTATCTGTGCTAAGGAGAAGTTGGTATATTGCACCCATACCCTACCATTTGCCAGTTGTTCATTTCATAAGTTTTTTGAACAGATTGTCTCCAAATGATCACCAGATACTGCTGAGGAGACTAGCAGAGAAGTGTGCCATGTTTTGATGGTGGCACATTCGCCCAAAAGTAATGTTACAACAACAGCAAAGTAATTTGCCTTGCTGTCTCTCAGGATAAATCCTGACACTTTTATCTTACCTGTGGTCTTGAGCAATGGTAAGCTATTGTTGGACAAGTGTGATTTTATTCATAAGGTGTCATTTGTAGTATTTGATACAATGACTGCAGACTCAGTATTGACCTGCAGTAGAAAGTTGAGATGAAGACTAACAACCTCCTGAAGAAAAGTTATTGCTAGACACTATCAAGAGTCTTAAATCTTGTTGTGTTGTCCTTCCTAGATTATATGTCCTTCCAAAGATCCACAAAGAAAGTATTCTTCGTAGGCCCATTTTTAGTTACAGAGGTTACATTGCATTGTATTGTATTGTATTGTATTGAACTGATGCCTAGAAATGATGGAGAGGCTTTGTCCCTACTGTAGCCCTCAGTGGTTCACAACCCCACAACAGGCTATAGCAGTCCACTCACCCTACCACCACCCCACACCGAACCCAGGGTTATTGTGCACTTCGGCCCCCAGTGGACCCCCCCCCCCCCTCCCCCCGGGAACATCTCACACAAGACGAGTGTAGCCCCGCCCCAATGTTTGCGTGATAGAGTAATTATGGTGTATGCAAATGTGGAGGAAATGTTGTGCAGCTATTGCTGACATAGTGTAACTGAGACGGAAGAAGGGGAACCAGCCTGCATTCACTGAGGCAGATGGAAAACTGCCTTAAAAGTCGTCCACAGACTGGCTGGCACACTGGACCTCGACACTAATCCACTGGGCGGATTCATGCAAGGGACTGGCATGCCTTCCCACCTGGAAAGCAGTGCATTAGACCACACAGCTAACCGGGTGGGCGATCTGATATACTTTTGGAACAAAACATCATGCTACTTAGTTGACTCCACTATTAGATTAGTGAGTGCATCAGATCAGGAATTTGGCAGATTTTCTGTGCTGATTATAGGGACTAAGTTTGACTAACTCTGATATTTTAGTAAGTTTTGATTGGTCTCTCCCTGTCCACTTGCATTCTTCTGTCTTATTCATTACAGGTAACTGAGGTTAGGTTTGATCTTGAATTAACTAACATATTTCAACATGTGTTGAGTTGCACATATTTTTCATTCTATGAACAGACAAATGGAGTTGCAATGGGGAGCCCTATGTCACCTATTGTTGCCCATCTTTGTATGGAAGATATTGAGGAATGTGCCCTGGAGTCATTCAGCAACATTTAAACGTGCATGCCCTTTTCTTTTCTTTTTCTTTGATGGAATTTGCACAGCTTGTTTGAAAATCACAGTTCAATCCACCTAACTATTTGCTTCACTATTGAGGTGGAAAAGGATAGTTACGTTCTCTTCCTTGATGTGTTGGTCAGAAGGAATGACAGAGGTACATTATGATATTTCATTAGTAGGAAGCCTACTCACACTGATTTATATCTTAAGGCTAATTGTTGTCACCATCTGGCTCAGCATAAATGGGTACTTTGTCCACATCATCTCGGTCCTTGAAAGTTCATCAGCTGAGTTTGCCTACCTTGAAGTTAACTTTCGCCAGTTTGCACATAGTGAGATACAAATCAGACATATAATACAGTCATCTGAACGTGAATCTGGTGAATGATGAGGATAGTGAGGTAGCACTTAAGTCTACAGCTTCCTAGTCTTAAACATGTCACATTTCCAACAGGATTGGTTGTATTCTGAGGAAAAACAGTGTTAAATGTATGTTTTGCCCCCCTTTTAAGATTAGGGCCCTCATAGGGTCTGTAAGGGATGATCTTTATTTATGTAAGGTGCTTGTTTATGGTATCCTGTGCAGTTGTGGAACATAGTACATCAATCTGATCATCAGGACCCTGGAGGACTGGGAGTGAGGAGCATTAGCATCACGCATACAACAGCTGAGCAATCACTGCAGAACACTGCTATGGTACCGGTCATCTGATGGAATATAACAACTTTGAGATTCTGGTGTGCACTTCCAGTTAGTGGGCTACTTTTATGAAGAAAGCTGTTGAGACTATACCAGCAAGTATCCATATAAATAGAGATACAAGCTTTTGCTCAAATTTTCCTAAACATCCTGTTCTCCTGCTTGCCAAACAACAGAGGGAGATAGTTACTGTTACTTGCTCACCCCTCATTTATTAATATTTCAGTACTTTAATTTTGTATAACTATGGTCCAGTGTGCACTTTGTTTTTCTGCAGAGCGTGTATATGACATTCAAATTACTTTTTTTTTATGTGTTCAGTGACGTGAAAGGAACATTACTATCAATTGAGTTTTTAATTTGAAGTATTATCAAAGTAGATATTAATTATTAAAAATTGGACCATAATTAGGTGACAATGTTTCTGACTATGGTCCACTTCACACGTACACTGCCAGAAAAAAAGTTCACTTGGGAAGAAGACATCTATTTTGAGCCAGTGGTGGCATATGCCACATGGGAATAGTAGATGTACCGATAATGGTTACAACACTGCCCACTGACAGATCAGACAGCACAGTGGCATAGCTATCAGAGCGCCACCTGGGTCTACCCTTTAATAGGGAATATTCACAGCCAGAAGGCTTACTGTAGTGCAGATGTGTGAAGCAAGCAGGCAACCATGCCATGAAGGTGCACTCGTGCTTCCTACATCCAACTGAGTGAATTTGAAAAGGATCAAATTATGAACTTCTGAGTGGTGGGATGATCCTTTCAGAGAATTGCCACACAAGTTGGCTGTGTTGTGTCTGTTACTAACCACTACTGTTGTACCCTTGGAAACACCTCTTCAACCCTCCATACCTCATTTTTTTCAAACGTTAAACACTAACTCAGTGACCACCTGTGACTGGATAACACTGTGTCTTGTTGCCTGAAAAATACAACTCTTCCATTCAGGTGATGATCTTGCAGGGCGCCCATTCTCCCTCCAGCAAAGAGATAGGACACTGTCATTTCTCCTCTGGCACTCTCTCTTTATAGCAACCTGAAGACAGGGATCATTACCACCTCTCCTCCCCTCAGAAGCCCACAACGTATACTACACACAAAAGAAAAAATACCTGAGGAAGGGACCATTATCATCTACCCTCCTCTTAGAGGCTCTCAACCTATGCTACACACAAGCGGGGGAAAAAGGAAAACCACGTAAGATTATAAAACAATAATACATACCAATTATTTCCATGATCGCAATGCATATTGAGTAAGAGGGATCTGGACCTCCTCCTCCTGTTGTTCATCTCCTCATTTCTTCTTCTCTGGCTCTTGCCTCACTTTCATTCTCACTCCCCATGGAATCGCTGCTGGTGCACCCATGAATGGCTGTAGATGCCCAACATGCGCAACTGTTGCGCTTGTCGGCAGCTGCAGCTTTACATTTACTGGTGATGTGGTTTCAGTTAGTTGGCATGGGCTCTGGTACTATGTTACAAACTTCTTTGTTTCCCCCTTTGGAGTATATTACTCATTGTCCTAATTTGTACTGCGATAATGTTCCCACCCACTTCACTGTATCTTCTTGCTCCAACACTTCTTTCTCCACACTTCCCCCACTTTTCATGCAAATTCATCGACCAACTCACCGTTCCTGCCTCCTTTCTGTCCATCCATGTTGAACAGTGATGATATCTTTTCCCCAAACAGTACCTCAAATGATGACCACCCTGTGCTAGTGTGTACTTTGGAGTTACATGCATTCACTACAAGGGATAAATATGTGTCCCAGTCTGAAATATGTACTTTCTTGTAATAACAAAGCATCTTCCCAATCGTTCGATGAACTTGTTCCATCCTTCCGCTAGCCTTAGGCTGAAGTGGACTCATTCTTAATTTTGTTTACTCATAATAAACAACATGTCTCTTTCATCAGGTCTGACATGATATCTGTCTGCTGGTTTATAATTACTGTCCCCAGAACTCCAAATTTCAGTATCTACCTATTTACCAATGCTCATGTGACTGTGACTGCGTGTTGGTCCAACAAGAGTATCATCTCTATATAAGGGTCAATTATGGTCAGCACAAACTAGTTACCTGCTGGTGTTTGATTGAATGGTCCTAACATTCAAGCCCCGTGACACTAAATGGTTCTGTCACCTCTGGCAACCTCTGCAACAGTACCTGCATTTGATTCAAATCTGAACATTGCACACATTCTATACAACTTCTAACATATTGATCTACATCATTCTTTGTTCACTTTCACCAGTATTTCTTCATCACTCTTCAATTTGTTGCCCAGCATCCTCCATGTCCTGACAAGACATTTAATACCACTGCCACAACCACCCAAGTTCCTAACTTAATCTCTCTACACAACAGTTCATCATGCACACTGAACTGCTGCTGCTTGCCATATTGTTCTCATTCCTCATTGGCACTATGTGCAGCCTACCACTTCTCAGGGTCCTAACCGAGTGTTTATATTACCACTACCTTTCTGCTCAACCCATCTGCATTCCATGTTTTTTCCTTGGTTTGTAGATTACTTCATACCCAAATTCACTGAGTGTTAGTGCCCACCTCATCAAACTACAGGATGGGTCCTTCAAACCTAGTAACCACTTCAGAGCAGCCTGATATATGACTGCTTTGAACTTTCTACCATACAAGTAACACCAGAAATATGTTACTCCATACACAAAGCTAAGCACCTCTCTCTCTCCATTGTAGAGTAATTCCTTTCTGCTCCATTCAACTGTCTCAATGCAAAATCAACAGGATGTTCCTGACATAAAACACTCAAGAGCATGATTTGATGCATCACATGACAATGTGAACTATTTCTGAAAGACTGGAAACAATGACACTGGACTCCATGTCAGTGTCAGTCCATGTCAGTGTCCAGTTTGACAAATGCCCCTTGGCATTCCTCCAACTATGCAAAATTAGTACCCTTTTCCAATAACTGTGTAAGTGGTCATTTTATATCTGCAAATCCCCTCACAAACTTCCTACAATAATTTACAAGACCTGGAAGAGATTGTAACACCTTGGTTGTTCCTGGTACTGGGAAAGCTTGCACTATTTGTATTAATCTCGGATCAGACCTCACACCATCCTTACTGGTGATATGGCCTAAATAGTTGACTTTTTCCAGCAAAAAGTGTCATTTTTGAGTATTTAGTGTCAAATGAGCTGCTGATAATCTCTTGAACACTTCCCTAGTTGTTGCTTATGCTCTATGCTCCTGCGTATTCCTTGAAAAGATGATTGTCATTGGGATACACCAGATACCTTGTCCAAAAACTATTGGAATGTTGCCAGAGTGTTTTTTTAACCCAAAAGGTATCCTTCTATATTGATAGTGTTCCCAAGGTGCTGAAAATGCCATTTTCAGTCTATCATTCAGGGCAACTTGTAATTAATGGTATCCACTCTTCAAGTCCATTGTTGAGAAGAATAGGGATTGGGATTGCTGTAGATTGTATATCATTTCTGAGATGTTTGGAACTGGGGAGGCATCTGTCATAGTCTTACTATTCAAATAGCACTAATCACAACAAAAGTGGTACTTCTTTGAGCCATCCATAGATAACTTGGGTATGATTACAGGTCCCACTGTCAGCCAATTATTGATTTACATATGCCTCCAGAACTAGCTGCAGTAATCATGGTGTTCTGTACGATCTCCGATACACCAGTGCTTTGTTTCCTGTTGGAATCCTGTGTTTCTTACTGGTGTAGCAGGCAACAGCCCTTGGAGAAAAAAACAGGTATTGAAACTCCACTAGCAGGTCCTGCATCTGCAGCTCCTCTATTGCTTCCAAATGCTTCAGTTTTTCATGAAATGATGGCCTAGCTGCATCCTGTGCCCTTCTACAGCCACCACCTCTTGTATGACAGCCTTTTTAACCCAGAATCTCCAATGTGTCCATCAATGTTCCTTTCAATAACTTAACCTTGTCAGCACAATTATTATCTTTGTTGATGGGTACCACCTTGCCTCCTACCATCTCTTGTACAAGTACAATACTACATTTCATCAAACTGCACTCTGTATCCAACAAGTCACTATCTTCCATCAGTTCCACTATACGTAACATATTAACTTCCGTATTCAACCCTAGTGGATTTCTGGTGCTCCTCAATATAGAATCAAGCGAATCAAATCTTATGTCATTGTTTACAGTTTAACTGGACTGTCTCATATACAAGGTGCACCTCGTGACAGATCAACATTGACCACAGCTAACCAGAATGTCTTCCCACAAGCTCCATTGTACATTGTTGAATGTCAATTATGGTATGATGTTGATGCACAAAATCCAACCCAAGCCTCATGCTGTAGTCCTTGCTTACATGAGGAACCACTTCCACACACCATTTAAACACAGTTGTCTCAAATGAAAACTTCATAATTACTGACAGCAATGGTCATATATCATTATCCCCTATTCCGCACGACTTTTAACATGGTGGGTTCCAGTGCCTCCTTACTGTCTTAAGGGCATTGACACATACACCACTATGTCCAACAAAAGTTTATGCTCTCTACTATTTATACACCTATTATGGCACATTCTGCCTAGGTTTTTACTGAATTTAATTTCACTAAGTACTCCTGTTGGCAGCTCTGATGTTCCCTCTTATGAGTTTAATTGGGCATTCATCCCCCCTCCTGGACGACACCATCATTGGCAGTCCATGCTATATACACATGGTGATTCAAAATTCCTATTACAGGCTTCTTGGGGTTGTGTAGGGGTCTTAGTAGATGAAGTATCGATAAGGAACCCAAGTCCTGAGATGTGCCTTTTGGATGTAAGCTCAGTTTGAGGATCAGATGATCTGATCCTTGGTAAGGGCACAGGAAGACAATGAGCTCTGACCTGTGTGCTGCAGGAGCACATGGCATGGGTAATGTTTTGAGTGCTTGTCCTCAGGTCCTCTGCTATGTGATGAAGGACATCCTCTTCAAAGATGAGAGCAAAATGTGTCTTTGGTGTACCGTACTCGACCCTCTTAGTTTTGAATGTACCAATTTCCCTCAGCCATTGTTGTAGTTGAGTGAAGATGTTATGTGATGTCATAATTACAACAGGGCCTGACAACGGTGCCCTCTTCTCAGCTTTTGTGCATATCGTGAAGTGGGAGATTTGAAAGTGACCCAGTCTCCAGACTTATTTTATTTCCAAACAGTATATTTCTGGAGATGGGTTCCTTATTAAACCTTCATCTACTAAGTCCCCTCTATAATCCCTAGAAATCTGCAAAAGGAATTTTGAATCACCCTGTATACATATATTTCAGTTGAAACCCTGTCTCAACTGATCAAATGTTTCTGCATTGCATTATGCTTCTGTGCACTGTACAAACAACTTCACCTCTCCTGTTAAATGCAACCTTGAAATCTGCAATAAGTGTTTATCTGACCAATCCCCTATGCCAGCCAATGACTTGAGATCATCTACAAATGGTAACACATCATCGGATTACCTACCAGCAAAGGGAGAAATAAGGTTAGCAACTGCAAGATCCATTCCTAGAACCTGTGACTTCGACAACTGTATCTCCCCATCCTTCTCTGCCAGTTTAGTATCCACAACAACTGTATCTGCCCTTGACTGAGCCATCAGATTCACTAATGGCTCTATAGCCTTATCTCTGGTCACACCCTCTGTCTTTGATTTTTCTGTTGCCTCAACATTACTGATTTTTACAACTCAGAAATAATAAATAAAAAATAACATAAATACATTAATCCAATACTGACACAGACAGAATACTCCACTGCTACTTCTATTAACAATCAACTACTTCTGCCTAACCATGAGCCACTTGGACTCTCCACATAGTCTAACTTGTGTCTAAAACAATTACATGTAAAGCAAATCACTGCTATGAATTCAGCACAAGGGGCAGAATGCCCTAGCAAATTACACTGTGTGCATCCATCTTTAGCATTACCCCTAAACTGTGATAAATCCACTGGTTATGCTGGTTTTACAAAGGTGACCCTCATATAAGTCACCCGCTAAACTTCAATCAAAAGAATGTCACCACACAAGAACAAAAATGGTCTCCCTCGTACTAAACAATGATACTTTGGACTGTAGCTTGGACATTGCACTGTGTGGGGTGGCACACCCTCCAAAGCTGATTGTGGTGATGTCAGAACCCCGGACACCCTTCTGAAGAGTGTAGTTGCACTTAGGGGGATGAGTGAATGTTGGTGACAGGCTGATAGGCCCAATGGAAATATTGATGACAGTAAAGAATGCCTTTATTTAATTCCGGCACAAGATATATCGTGGCCTAGCAAGGTAAACATGCTTCACTCTGTTGTCCTTAGCCAGTACTAATGTATGGGTGGCAGCTTCTGCTCTGGATGCTGTGTAGGTGCCTTGCGATGCTGATGTATTTCTGTGGCAGTCCAATGACCTTTGGAGGCCACAGCTGTGATGTTAGTAGCATCCTACCTCCATCGACAATGTGGAGCCCTGACAACCCCTTGGCTCTGCATGCATTTACTGTGGTGGCACTTGGAGATGACTGTATGTGGGCTTCAGCGTACTGCCCTCTGGCAGGAGTTGGATGGAAGTAGGCACTGAGGTACTGAGTCCCACTAGGAGCTCAGTTCTTGTGACAGCAGGCATGGACGGCAGGTTGGCAGGGCTGCAGCACCGAGTTTTGTGAGGAACTGGTGCTGGCAATCATAAGCCCACCCCGGCCTCAAACCCAGGTCTGCTGCTAGCGACAGCCAGTTGTCTCACTGCCTGGCATGGCACTTGGTGTGGTGGTGGGGGTGCTGCCAGACTCCAGTGATGAGAGAATGCGTAAAAACTCAGACATATTTATATCGCTCCAAGGTACATTATTTTCACTAAAACTGGCCCGTAGTTGTGTCATCCATAACAAGAGAATTGCCGTGATGTGGTGACATTGACCCACCTGCTACAGTCATCACCACTGTGCAGTGAAATTTTTTGGCTGTGTGTGGCTAGCCTTATTTCACACTCTCCTTATGTGTATGTGATTTTGACTCTTGTGTCATACACTTGAGGCTACCAGCCTGTGGCTGTCAATGCAATGCTTTACGGCAGCTTTCTCACTACTACTCATTATTTTATCTAAAAACTGGGTAGTGGCATAACAAACTGAAGAAATTCACAGTACCAGAACATTCTTTAACTGAGGGGTGCTAGCCGAAATATAAGGACACCCAGACAGCTACTGGTGCATGTTGATATTTGGACTGTGTCCTTCAAACGGCAAAAGAGATTAGATTAGCAGACAACCTCATTAACCAAGGGAATAGATTTACCTCAGCAGAATGTGGAGCTCCATTTTAACACCTACTGCCTCACAACACTTGTGTTGTGGTCAGTAGCTGATCTTAGGGATAACTGTTATTGATTGCATCCCATCTTAGAATTCTGCTCAACTGTTTGGAACTTACATCAAATAGGACTAACAGGGTACATTGAACATATAAAAGAAATGTGGCACAGTCACATATTTCTTTGACTCACAGGAGAGCAACACGGAAATGTTGAACAACCTGAATTGTCTGACTAGAAGATAGATGTAAATTATCCAGTGAAAAGCTAATTACAAAATTTCAAGATTTAAGTGAAGAGTTTCTTCAGCTTCACATGTATCTCTCTCATGGGTATCATGAAGACATATTTGGGCTACTTCTCATTTAAGCAGTTATTCTTCCATATATGACTGGAGTGAGAAGAAACCCTAACGTGTGATACCATGTTAAGTATCCTCTGCCATGGATCTTATAGCATTGTTCTGAGTATGTTTGTAGATCTAGATGTATCACTCCATGCAAAGAATTCACCATTGGTGATGCTGCATGTGCACTTTGTTAAGGGGCAACACTGACAACTTCTGGCTTAGGCATTTTATGGTTTTTGACCTACATAGGGGCAGCACCTTTGGCTTTTCAGCCATTCAACTTCACATCAGAAGATGGTAGCCAGTTGGAGCAACAAAATGTTGATTCATATGAGGGTCCAGCAGCAAACTCAACAAACATACCACATATTACCTACACTTGGGAATGCCTAAATTGTCACACATATGTAACATTGTTGTGAGTTAGGTATGATATAAAAAGTTAAGATTTAGCTTAGTGACATGTAACATGTATTGTATTCATGTGGAATGTTTCAATTGCTTATAAGTCACTCATACTGAAGAAATATATGTTTGTATAACTGTGTTCTAGCCATTTATTGACTACTTTTATTCATGGAGCATTCTGTGGTTCAGAAATGGCTACCAAGGAGAAACAACTAATTTTTATTTGAAAATACCGCTACTGTATCATACATTTCATTTGTGCGGATGGATGGTCAAGAATTTTATAATTTTATGGAACAGTGAAATAAATGATTTGTTTGGCACATACAGCTGCTTGATTCATTCCAGACTGCTACAAACTGTAACAATGGAAATTTAAGAAGGCTTTAATATCTTCTGCCTGCTGAAATATGAAACAGAGTAGTGAGGATATGCTAGTGAGAGTTAAGAGAGACAATCAAGATGTACTGTTTGCACCATTAAATGTTTGTAGCTACAGTGGTTTTAATGATTGCAAGACTGTAGAATTCATATTTGAAGAAGATGCTGTTTGTCATGTCAAGCAATTTTTCCATGCAGTATCACAACTTTATTCATAGAATCAACCATGTCACTGATTTTTTTGGTAACTTATTCCAACAAGTGCCTTAAATTTAATGATCTAGTGTTCCATTGGTGTTGTAACTTTGTCTCACAAATTGTAGAGCCCTTGCTTGACTGACTTGTACACCTAGGAGGGCAAAGCCCTAGCTGTACGTATTCACTCAACTGATTCATTTTCCAGCTCAGCATATCTTCCAGTTTTCAGTTCTTGATACTTCATTGCCACTTCCCAGGCAATTTGTGCAATAACCTTTCATTTGTTAATAGTGTCTCACAGTATGGAGAAAGGTTTCCCATCTGTTTTCACACATTCTTACTGTGCAGATTTTTGTTTCTGTCATGTTTTAGTATATCCTGCAATTTCTCTGTCCCTTAAAATGTTTCTTTTTTATTTTGCACGTGTTTTGTGTGAATGTCTAAACACTGTTATATTTATAGAACTGAAAATATTGCTTCCCTATTACACATTTTGTCACAGTCAGAAAGGCAGACAGAAAATACACATTTCTTTACCTGTGTGAGGTATGTGATTGGCAGCTAAAAGTTAGGAATGTGTCTAGGAAGGAGGATGTTAGTGTCCTATAGTTAACAATAGCCTACAATTTTTTTGTGTTATCAGCTAAATTAACTATTGACAAGGTTTTGAGAGCTTCTTCAAGCTTCTTTAAAACATGCCACTGATATGAAATGTCAGGGCTGAGTGGTCAGCATGGCGGAATGCAAAGGGACCCGGGTTTGATTCCTGGCTAAGTCGGAGATTTTCTCTGCTCATGGACTGGGTGTTGTGTTGTCTTCATCATCTTCATCTCATCCCCATTGACATGCAAGTTGCCAAAGTGGCGTCAACTAAAAAGACTTGCACAAGGTGACCGGTTTATCCGATGGGAGGCCTTAGCCACACGACATTTCATGCCACTGATGGGAGTGCAGTACAGAGGAAGAGTGCATTAAATGGAAAATGCTTTACTGGGCTCTCATGGAAGACTTTGCAGTAATATAACACAGGGCAGCATTTGACTCGGATCTATTACTTAAGTTTCATTGTGAAGTATATGACATCCCAACCTGCAGGAAAAGCACGATCCTCCACAGCATTCTGTTGAGGAAATTTATGCTCTGAAGTGAGAAGTTCTTCTTCCCATTTAGAATTTATTTAAATGCTAATTGGAATAAACACAAACCTTTAACCAATTAAAAAGAATTTTTGATGTAGAAATCAATTAATTGTCTGAAATTGACAATCGACTATAATTACGTACGAAGAGGAGTGCCAAACGAAAACACAGGGACCTGCACACCCTTATTTAAAAAGGTATGTTCACTCAATGAGTGGGAACGTATAAAAGAAGTAAATACATATGTTGTTGGTCTTCGAGTTCCATCTTATAACTTCAGCCAGGCTAATGCAACTGCAGAAGTTAGGGTGGAAGAAGAATATCATTTATATTTTTATTCAAAGCTGTTATTTTTACAGAACAAGAGGAACATTTATTTCACTTAACAAGTTCAAAATATTAATCTGTCATCTTTGGAAGTTCAATACTGGCTTAATAGACATCAGTACCTTAAATCAGTGAAGCATAATGCCATCACATACTGCAAAAAGTACATAGTGCACACAATAATTATAAACACAGACTGATAACTTAGAGTGAATTAATCACGTTTATCAACCTGTGGTTATAATTATCATACACACTATATACACTAGCACCCAAAACTTAAGCATAATCACGAAAAGAGGACATATTGCCTTATCTGGATGTCAGAAGGATTGCAGAACCAGCTACAGCTTCATTAAAAGATATTTGGCATACTAAAGTGCCTGAAAAATAATGTGAGAAATTTTATGACAGCTAATAGATACATTTTTAAGAAAATAACGGGAATTTTGAAATCTCTTCCAAAACAAAAGAAGCTATTGATAGGGGATATGGTTACCCATATCAGCCCCACATGTGACATAGTGACATGGCATGCTATCTACAAGATGGTTCAAGAGCTCTCATGAGAGTCGATCCTATTTCTCAGTGAGAATGGTGTGGAAGTCTCAAAGTGTCCTTAGTGGAGACTGATGGGTTGCAGTTTACCTCTCTAATGTAGCCCAGGCATTTTCTATAGGATTCAGCTCGAAGGATCTCACTGGCCAGTCCATGCAGTGGATATCTTCACCTTCCAGAAAGTAATCCACCACAGTAGCTTGATGAGAGCAGGCATTATCATCCATAAAGAGGTTGCCTGGACCAAATGCACTTCTAAAAATATGAACATCTGGTAGCAGTACCTCATCTCTATACCTCTGAGAATTTACAATATTCCTGCCAGCACTAGGAAAAATGCTTAGCTACACATGGCCATTCAAAATGATTCATTCCAACACCATTATGCCATCACCACCAAACCAATCTCTTTCTATAATGATCCTGAGGCTGTATTGGTCACCAGGTTCTCTCCAGAGTAGTGTCCAATGAGGACCATTTGGCAAATTTTGTGAGAACAAAGTAAGAGCTATCTGAAGGAGAAGTAATATTTGCAGTGCCTCTTGGACCTTCACATTGACGATGTAACACAGAAATTGCATTGGGATTGAATACAAAAGGCACAATGACGACTTATGCACACAGGGAGTGACGCTTCAAACAGTCTGTGCTTTGTGCCTTTCCTGGGAGAACAGTATTAGATTCCCATGTACTTACGCCGGTTTGCCTTATCCCTTGCACGTACACATTGACAATGAAACGTAGAAATTAAATCAGCATTGAACACAAATGGCACAATGCCGACTTCTGTACACGGGGAGTGACGCTTCAAACAATCTGTGCTATGAGCCTTTCCTGTTTACACAGTATTAGATTCTGAAGCACCACTGCAGGTTTACCTCATCCATTGCACGTTCAAATTGACGATAAAACAAAGAAATTGCATCGGAATTGAATACAATAGGCCCACTGCCGACTTTTGTACATGGGGCGTGATGCTTCAAATAATCTGTGCTTTGAGCCTTTCCTGGGAGAACAGTACTAGATACCGATGCACCACTGGAGGTTTACTGTATCCCATGGACTCTCAAATTTATGATGAAACACAGAAATTGCATCAGGATTCAATACAAAATTCAAAATGACGGCTACAGTATACGGGGAGTGACGCGTAAAACAGTCTGTGATTTGAGCCTTTCCTGGGAAAACAGTACTGGATTCCGATGCAACACTGCAGGTTTACTGTATCCCTCAGACCTTCACATTGACGATGAAACACAGAAATTGCATCGGGATTGATTACAGAAGTACGATCCCGATTTAAGTAGAAAGCGAGTGACTCTTCTAAGAGTCTGTGCTTTGAGCCTTTCCTGGGAGACCAGTATTAGATTCCGAAGCACCACTGTAGGTTTACTGTATGCCTTGGACCTTCACATTGACGATGAAACACAGACATTGTACCGGGATTGAATACAAAAGGCACAATGCGGACTTCAGTACAATGGGAGTGACTTTTCTAAGAGTCTGCGCTTTGAGCCAATCCTGGAAGAACAGTATTAGATTGCAATGCACCACTGCTGGTTTACTGTATACGGCGAACCTTCACATTGACGATGAAACACAGAAATTGCATCGTGATTGAATACAAAAGGAGCAATGCTGACTTAAGTACAAGGGGAGTGACCATTCTAAGAGTCTGCGCACTGAGCCTTTTCTGGGAGAACAATATTAGATTCCGATGCACCACTGCAGGTCTATTGTATCCTTTAGACTTTCACATTGACGATGAAACACAGAAATTGCATTGGGATTGAAAACAAAAGGCACAATGTCGACTCAGTACAAGGGGAGTGACTCTTCCAAGAGTCTGTGCTTTGATGCTCTCCTGGGATACCAGTATTAGATTCCGATGCAACACTGTAGGTTTACTGTATCCTTTGGACCCTCACATTGACGATGAAACACACAAATTGCATCGGGATTGAATAAAAAAGCCACAATGCCGACTTCAGTACAATGGGAGTGACTTTTCTAAGAGTCTGCGCTTTGAGCCATTCCTGGGAGAACAGTATAAGATTGCAATGCGCCACTGGAGACTTTCTTGTATCCCTTGCTCTTTCACTTTGACGATGAAACACAGAAATCGCACCGTGATGTAATACAAAAGGAACAATGCCGACTTAAGTACAAGGGGAGTGACTCCTCTAAGAGTCTGCGCTTTGTGCCTTTCCTGGGAGAACAGCATTAGATTGCAATGCACCACTGCTGGATTACTGTATCGTTTGGACCTTCACATTGATGATGAAACACAGAAAATGCCTCGTGATTGAATACAAATGGCACAATGCAAACTTATGCACAAGGGGGTGACCCTTCTAAGATTCTGCGCTTTGGGCCTTTCCTGGGCGAACTGTATTATATTCCGATGCACCACTGCAGGTTTACTGTATCCCTTAGACTTTCACATTGACGATGAAACACAGAAATTGCATCGGGATTGAATACAAAAGGAACAATGCCGACTTAAGTACATGGGCAGTGACTTTTCTAAGAGTCTGTGCTTTGAGCCTTTCCTGGGAGACCACTATTATATTGCGATGCAGCACTGTAGGTTTACTGTATTCCTTGGACCTTCACATTGACGATGAAACACAGAAATTGCATCGTGATTGAATACAAATGGCACAATGCCAACTTAAGTTCAAAAATAGTTCAAATGGCCCTGAGCACTATGGGACTCAACTGCTTAGAACTAGTTAAACCTAACTAACCTAAGGACATCACAAACATCCATGCCCGAGGCAGGATTCAAACCTGCGACCGTAGCGGTCTTGCGGTTCCAGACTGCAGCGCCTTTAATCGCACGGCCACTTCGGCCGGCTGCCAACTTAAGTACAAGGGGGTGAACCTTCCAAGATTTGGCGTTTTTAGCCTTTTCCGGGAGAACAGTGTTAGTTTCCGATGCACAACTGCAGGTTTACTGTATCCCTTGGACCTGCACATTGACGATGAAACACAGAAATTGCATTGAGATTGAATACGAAAGGCACAATGCCGACTTAGGTACAAGGGGAGTGACTCTTCTAAGAGTCTGTGCTTTGAGTCTTTTCTGGGAGACCAGTATTAGATTCCGATGCAACACTGTAAGTTTACTGTATCGTTTGGGCCTTCACATAGACGATGAAACACAGATATTGCATCGCAATTGAATACAAAAGGCACAATGCCGACTTCAGTACAATGGCAGTGACTTTTCTAAGAGTCCTCGCTTTGAGCCATTCTGGGGAGAACAGTATTAGATTGCAATGCACCACTGCTGGATTACGGTATCGTTTGGACCTTCACATTGATGATGAAACACAGAAAATGCCTCGTAATAGAATACAAATGGCACAATTCCCACTTAAGTAAAAGGGGGTGACCCTTCTTAAAATCTGCGTTTTGAGCCTTTTTCGGGATAACAGTATCAGTTTCAGATGCACAACTGCTAGTTTACTGTATCCCTTGGACCTTCACATTGACGAAGAAACACAGAAATTGCATCGGGCTTGATTACAATTGGTACAATGCCGACTTAAGTACAAGGGGAATGAATCTTCTAAGAGACTGCGATTTGAGCCATTCCTGGGAGAACAGTATTAGATTGCGATGCACCATTGGAGGTTTGTTGTATCCCTTGAACCTTCACATTGACGATGAAACACAGAAATTGCTCCGGGATGTAACACAAAAGGCACAATACCGAGTTAAGTACAAGGGGAGTGACTCCTCTAAGAGTCTGCGCTTTGAGTGTTTCCTGGGCGAACAGTATTATATTCCGATGCACCACTGCTGGTTTACCATATCGTTTGGACCTCCATATTGACGATGAAACACAGAAATTGCACCGGGATTGAATACAAAAGATACAATGCCGACTTCAGTACAATGGGAGCGACATTTCTATGAGTCTGCGCTTTGAGCCTTTCCTGGGAGAACAATATTAGATTGCAAAGCACCACTGCTGGATTACTGTATCGTTTGGACCTTCACATTGCTGATGAAACACAGAAAATGCCTCGTGATTGAACACATATGGCACAATGGCAACTTAAGTACAAGGGGGTGACCCTTCTAAGATGCTGCGTTTTGAACCATTTCCGGGAGAACAGTATTAGGTTCAGATGCACAACTGCAGGTTTACTGTTTCCCTTGGACCTACAGATTGACGACGAAACACAAAAATTGCATTGGGATTGTTTATAAAAGGTACAATGCCGAGTGATGTACAACGGGATCGACTCTTCAAAGAGTCAGCGCATTGAGCCTTTCCTGGGAGACAGTATTAGACTCCGATGCACCACTGAAGATTTACTGTATCCTTGGACCTTCGCATTGACGATGAAACACAGAAATGGGATCGGGATTGAATACAATAGGCACAATGCAGACTTTGGCCAATAATTCAATAATCGATAACTAAAACTTGAAATGTAGCTCGTCTTACTGACCTATTGCATCAACTTAGATGCATCTTCTGTGTTCTACTGTGCTGCTTGTAGTGTGTCCGCATACCACAGCACGCGACAGGGGCATGCAGACGATAAATGTAACCGTTTCAGAGAGGAAAGCGTCCAATGTGACGATCTGGCATTATGTCGATTCGATAGTAAATGACGGAAACGGGAGATTTTCTTAGGTTTTTACTGCATATTAACACTTTTCACATTTTCTGGTGTTACGTGGCTGCCAGTCCTCGGTTCATGCAAAATCTGAAGGTCCTCGGTCATGTCCAAGGTACCAAACCGGCCAATAATTCAATAATCGATAACCTAAACTTGAAATGTAGATCTTCTTACTGGCCGATTGCATCAACTTAGATGCTTCTTCCGTGTTCTACTGTGCTGCTTGTAGTGTCTCTGCATACCGCAGCAAGCGAAAAGGGCTTGTAGACGATAAATGTAACCGTTTCAGAGAGAAAAGCGACCAATGTGACGATCTGGCATTATGTCGATTGTGGTGTCACCGCTAGACACCACACTTGCTAGGTGGTAGCTTAAATCGGCCGCGGTCCATTTAGTACATGTCGAACCCGCGTGTCGCCACTGTGTGATCGCAGACCTAGCGCCACCACAAGGCAGGTCTCGAGATACGGAAGAGCACTCGCCCCAGTTGTATGACGACATTGCTAGCGACAATACGGACGAAGCCTTCCTCTCATTTGCCGAGAGACAGTTAGAATAGCCTTCTGATAAGTCCATGGCTACGACCTAGCAAGGCGCCATTAGCCTTACCTACTTTGAGAGTTATCGTATAAATGTCTCAAGAAGAACGTTGTAAACCAACAAAGATTAAAAGTTAAGTATAAAGCAGCTACGTACTTTTCTTGTTACCATTCAATAGTTATCCTGTTCCAGACTTGACGCCAGTCGGCGTGTGTGTACGCGTGCCTTTCGGCTCCCTTCTCAATGTGGCGTAGCTAGCTTGTTACGCCACAACAGATTGGCGACGAGAGAAGTGTTCTTTCTGATTGCTTACATTTACTTGTGTCATGGCTTCGCCAGATGTACTGTCCGAATTTTATCGCTTGCAGAATCAGCAGACGCAGGCGTTATTGGATGCCCTTGGACAGCTCGTCCAGGGTCAACGTGCCATTCAAACCGATGCGGCAGCCGCCGCTTCACCGCTACCGCAGCCACAACTCGCAGTTGCACCGCCTTTTAGGCACTACGATCCAGCGCAAGAATCGTGGCCAGAATGGTCCCGACAGTTTGGCTTTCATCTAGCCGCCTACAGAATTCAAGGTAATGAGCGGCAGCCGTTTTTGCTTTCTTGTGTCGGTGTGTCCACCTACCGAGTGATAGTGTAATTGTTTCCCCGACGCGACGTAGCAACTCTGTCCTACGAAGAAATTTTGTCTGCTTTAGATGCCTATTTCAAAGAAACAGTTAATGTGGTTGCAAAACGGTATACGTTTTTTTGTACAAAACGTACGGCCGGTCAAACTAATAGGGAGTGGGTAGCAACATTGCAAGGACTTACTAGGGACTGTGCCTTTGACTGTGACTGTGGCCTTTCTTATTCAGATACGATGGTGCATGATGCAATAGCACAGAACGTTTCTGATGTTCGCATACGGAAGCAAATTTTGAAACTAGTTAATCCCTCCCTTCAACAAGTGATAGACATATTGGATAGACAAGACACACTTGACTGTGCTCAGGAATCTTTTGAAACTTCGCCAGCCGTGTGTAACATTAACCGGGCCGCTGGACGCGCTGCGCGGCCCGGTAACCTGCCCTCGCGCACTTCGACGCAGCTGCCGCCACGCTATAAACCAGGTGCGCCGCGCCAGCACACAAATGCAGTGAAATCATGCCCGAGGTGTGCAACTAGACATTCGCGTGACAATTGCCCGTCACGCCAAGCTATTTGCTTTTTCTGTACTAAGAAAGGACATGTTCAAAGTGTTTGCCAGAAAAAGCTCAGATCAGACAATCACAACCGTTCCAGGCCCTTTGCTTCGCGCCGGAATTGAACCAAGGATACTCAGGCTCGTGGACCTTCGCCCATGGACATTGATGTAGTTACTTCCACCCCGTCCAGTGCCACTTTCTCTAACAGTGACTGTGTTCGTCCCACAAAAAGTGTGCGTCGACGTCGCCGGAAATCACGTCAATTAGCAAGTGATTCTGTACCAGTGTCTGTTCAAATTGCCCAAAACAGTCGCTCTTGTCGTCAGCAGGACAATAAACTTTTTGTAGATTTGGACTTTAATGGCAAGGTCATACCATTCCAGATCGATACCGGAGCTGCAGTTTCATTGCTCAATCACGACACATACAAACAACTGGGCACACCTCCGTTGCGTGCCACAAATGTTACGCTAAAAAGTTATTCAGGACAGCTCATCCCTGTGTTAGGACAGTGCACTCTTCTTGCAACATATAAAGGACAAACAAAACTTGTGTCATTTTACGTTCTTCGTTCTTCTACTGCAGTGAACTTGTTTGGTTTAGATTTATTTCAGTTGTTTAACATGTCTATTGTAAATCAGGTCCTATCAGTGAATCAAACTGTGCCTTCAGACAGTGTTTCTCGTCTGTGTGACGAATTTGCAGACATTTTTGCACCGGGCTTAGGTTGCGCTAAACACTATGAAGCACATTTGGAAGTGACAGTCAACGCGCAGCCGAAATTTTTCAGAAAGCGCAATGTTCCCCACGCATTGCGTGATGAGGTCGCAAGAACATTAACTGATTTAGAATCACAAGGTGTGGGTGCATGTGCACAATGCCTTTTCTCTTTCAGCTCCGCTTCATCGCTTACGCCATACAGGTGTTCCGTTCGTCTGGACGACGGAATGCGAACGCGCCTTTCGCCAGATGAAATCGGCGTTGCTTTCAACTACTTGCCTTACGCCATTCGATCCCCAGAAACCCCTTTTGTTGATGGTAGATGCATCGGATTTCGGGATCGGAGCTGTGCTTGCGCACAAAGTTGGCTCGCATGATCGCCCTATTGCCTTTGCGTCCAAATTGCTCTCGTCTGCGCAAAGAAATTATTCCCAGATAGAGAAAGAAGCTTTGGCTCTCGTGTTTGGTGTTACTAAGTTCCATGATTTCTTGTATGGTCGTCACTTTACCATCATCACAGACCACAAACCTTTGACATCGCTTTTTCATCCGACCAAGCCTGTACCTCCACGTACAGCGCAGAAATTCATTCGCTGGTCTATTTTCCTCTCGCAGTACCGCTACGATATCTTGTATCGGTCCACTGCTAAGCACGGAAACGCCGATGCGTTGTCCCGTTTGCCTGTTGCTGAGGATAAAGCATTCGATTCTTCCGAACTTGCTTGCATGTGCATTGATTCGGAAACCGATGAAGTGGTCGAATCGTTTCCGATTGATTTTCGTCGTGTAGCTACCGCCACAGCTGCTGACCCTGTCCTTGCTACCGTTTTGCGTTTTGTTGCTACGCAATGGCCTTTGTCAAAGTCTCGGATCAAGGATCCGTGGGTTCGCCGATTTTTTGCTCACAAGGAGAGACTTTTTGTTCGACGTGGTGTTTTGTTGTTGCGTTCTGATAATGATCAGTCCAGAGTCGTGGTCCCACGTTCGTTACAGTCCTCTGTTTTACGGCTTCTTCACCAAGGACATTGGGGTATAGTGCAAACGAAACAACTTGCTCGTCAGCACAGTACTTGGTTCGGAATCGATGCTGCGATTACGAATATGTGTTCTTCTTGCATGACGTGTGCCGACCAACAATCCGCGCCGCCGCGGAAAGTCTTTGCATGGCCAAAAGCCACTTCCCCTTGGCCACGGTTGCACATTGATTTTGCTGGTACATTCTGGAATGCTCGATGGTTGGTTCTGGTCGATGCCTTCAGTAATTTTCCTTTTGTTGTCCGGATGTCTTCCACGACGTCCTCCGCCACCATCCAAGCGTTGTCTGCTATCTTTTGCATTGAAGGTCTTCCGCAGACTATTGTTTCCGACAATGGCCCACAATTCATGTCCACAGAATTTCAGTCATTCTGCCAGGCCAATGGTATTCAACATCTGACATCCGCGCCGTTTTCGCCTCAGTCAAACGGTGCCGCTGAACGATTGGTCCGGACTTTCAAGTCACAGATGTTGAAGTTGAAAGAGTCGCATTCTCGGGAGGACGCGTTGTTGCTCTTTTTGTCCTCGTATCGCTCTCAGCCACGAGATGGTCGCTCGCCGGCTGAGTTGCTCCACGGTCGTCCTCATCGAACCTTGATGTCTTTGCTGCATCCGCCACATCAGGTTCCTGTGCAGCGGCAGACTCCTGCTTTTGCTCCAGGCGACGTTGTATTCTATCGCAACTATCGCGGTTCACGGCGTTGGCTCGCAGGGCGCATTCTTCGCTGCCTCGGCCGCGCGATGTATTTGGTTTTGGGGGCCTCTGGTGAGGTGCGTCGGCATCTCAATCAGCTGCGCCTCTGTCGTCGCACGGGTTCTGCCGCTCCCCGTCTGCTTTCAGCGACGGTGCCGTCCAGTCAGCGCCCTGGGGACCCATCTACTGGCTCGCCTCATCCCCAGGTGTTACCGACGCTGCCTTCCATTTTGCCCCATGGCGACGCGCCGAAGCAGCCGCCGCCGCCGCCGCCGCCGCCGCCTGTTCTCCCACCGGCGCCGCCCGCAGTGGACGCTTCGCTGCAGCCGCCGAGCGCCTCCCTCGGTCACGCGCCGCCGATCGCTTCCCGTGACCAGCCGTCCTCCGCCATGGAACTCTTGCCCGCTCCGGACCGCATGGCGTCTTTGCGCGTCGGGTACCCCGACGCAATGGAGGTCGACCCTTCGGCCCCTCCTGTCTCTTTACGGGCGCAGACACCGCATGTTGACGTGCACCCTGGACTAGGTTTTCAGGCGTTTCCTAGCTCCACTCGGACCGAATGGCCGGGTGCGGGTGGCACAGCCTCGCCTGTTGTTAGGCTCCCCACCTCATCGCATACGTCAACATGGGGTCCTCCCCACGGCGGGCGGAAGCCTTATCACACGACCGTTCGCCGATTTGCGGGGGAGGAATGTGGCGTCACCGCCAGACACCACACTTGCTAGGTGGTAGCTTAAATCGGCCGCGGTCCATTTGGTACATGTCGGACCCGCGTGTCGCCACTGTCTGATCGCAGACCTAGCGCCACCACAAGGCAGGTCTCGAGATACGGAAGAGCACTCGCCCCAGTTGTACGACGACATTGCTAGCGACAATACGGACGAAGACTTCCTCTCATTTGCCGAGAGACAGTTAGAATAGCCTTCTGATAAGTCCATGGCTACGACCTAGCAAGGCGCCATTAGCCTTACCTACTCTGAGAGTTATCGTATAAATGTCTCAAGAAGAACGTTGTAAACCAACAAAGATTAAAAGTTAAGTATAAAGCAACTACGTACTTTTCTTGCTACCATTCAATAGTTATCCTGTTCGACTTGACGCCAGTCGGCTTGTGTGTACGCGTGCCTTTCGGCTCCCTTCTCGTAGCTAGCTTGTTACGCCACAACATCGATTCGATAGTAAATGGGGGAAACGGGAGATTTTCTTAGGTTTTAACTACATATTAACGTTTTTCACACTTTCTCGTGTTACGTGGCTGCCAGTCCTCGGTTCATGCAAAATCTTAAGGTCCTCCTTTCATGTCCAAGGCACCAAACCGGCCAATAATACAATAAACGATAATCTAAACTTGAAATGTAGCTCTTCTTACTGGCCGATTGCATCAACCTAGGTGCTTCTTCTGTGTTCTACTGTGCTGCTTGTAGTGTCTCCGCATACCGCAGCACACGACAAGGGCTTGCAGACGATAAATGTAACCGTTTCAGAGAGAAAAGCGACCAATGCGACGATCTGGCGTAATGTCTATTCGATAGTAAATGACGGTAACGGGATATTCTCTTTGGTTTTTACTACATATTAACACTTTTCACATTTGCTCGTGTTACGTGGCTGCCAGTCCTCGGTTCATGCAAAATCTCAAGGCCCTCGGTCATGTCCAAGGCACCAAACCGCACAATAATTCAATAAGCGATAACTAAAACTTGAAATGTAGCTCTTCTTGCTGGCCGATTGCATCAACTTAGATGCTTCTTCTGTGTTCTACTGTGCTGCTTGTAGTCTCTCCGCATACCGCAGCAAGCGACAAGGGTTTGCAGACGATAAATGTAACCGTATCAGAGAGAAAAGCAACCAATCTGACGATCTGGCATTATGTCGATTCGATAGGAAATGACCGGAACGGGAGATTTTCTTAGGATTTTACTACATATTAACACTTTTCACATTTTCTCGCGTTACGTGGCTGCCAGTCCTCGGTTCATGCAAAATCTTAAGGTCCTCGGTTATGTCCAAGGCACCAAACCGGCCAATAATTCAATAAACGATAACCTAAACCGAAATGTAGCTCTTCTTATTGGCTGATTGCATCAACTTAGATGCTTCTTCTGTGTTCTACTGTGCTGCTTGTAGTGTCTCCGCATACCGCAGCAAGCGACAAGGGATAGCAGACGATAACTATAACCGTTTCAGAGAGAAAAGCGACCAATGTGACGATCTGGCGTTATGTCGTTGGATAGTAAATGACGGAAAAGGGAGATTTTCTTAGGTTTTTACTACATATTAACACTTTTCACATTTTCTCGTGCTACGTGGCTGCCAGTCCTCGGTTCATGCAAAATCTCAAGGCCCTCGGTCATGTCCAAGGCACCAAACCGCACAATAATTCAATAAGCGATAACTAAAACTTGAAATGAAGCTCTTCTTGCTGGCCGATTGCAAGAACTTAGATGCTTCTTCTGTGTTATAATGTGCTGCTTGTAGTGTCTCCGCCTTCCGCAGCACGCGACAGGGGCTTGCAGACGATAAATGTATTCGTTTCAGAGAGAAAAGCGACCAAAGTGAAGATCTGACGTTAAGCCGATTCGGTAGTAAATGACGGAAACGGGAGATTTTCATAGGTTTTTACTACATATTAACACTTTTCACATTTTCTCGTGTTACGTGGCTGCCAGTCCTCGTTTCATGCAAAATCTTAAGGTCCTCGGTCATGTCCAAGGCACCAAAGCGGCCAATAATTCAATAATCGATAATTAAAACTTGAAATGTAACTCTTGATCCTGGCCGATTGCATCAACTTACATGCTTCTTCTGTGTTCTACTGTGCTGCTTGTAGTGTGTCCGCATACCACAGCACGCGACAAGGGCTTGCAGACGATAAATGTAACCGTTTCAGTTAGAAAAGCAACCAATCTGACGATCTGGCGTTATGTCGATTCGATAGGAAATGACGGGAACGGGAGATTTTCTTAGGATTTTACTACATATTAACACTTTTCACATTTTCTCGCGTTACGTGGCGGCGTGTCCTCGGTTCATGCAAAATCTTAAGGTCCTCGGTCATGGCCAAGGCACCAAACCGGCCAATAATTCAGTAAACGATAACCTAAAGCGAAATGTAGCTCCTCTTACTGGCCGATTGCATCAACTTAGATGCTTCTTCTGTGTTCTACTGTGCTGCTTGTAGTGTCTGCGTATACCGCAGCACGCGACAAATGCTTGCAGACGATAAATGTAACCGTTTCAGAGAGAAAAGCAACCAATGTGACGATCTGGCGTTACGTCGATTCGATAGTAAATATCGGAAACGGGAGCTTTTCTTAGGTTTTTACTACATATTAACATTTTTCACATTTTCTCGTGTTACGTGGCTGCCAGTCCTCGGTTCATGCAAAATCTCAAGGTCTTCGGTCATGTCCAATGCACCAAACCGCACAATAATTCAATAAGCGATAACTAAAACTTGAAATGTAGCTCCTCTTGCTGGTCGATTGCATCAACTTAGATTCTTCTTCTGTATTCTACTGTGCAGCTTGTAATGTCTCCGCATACCGCACCTCGCGACAAGGGCTTGCAAGCGATAAATGTAACCGTTTCAGAGAGAAAAGCGACCAATGTGTCGATCTGGCGTTATGGCGTTTCGATAATAAATGACGGAAACGGGAGATTTTCTTAGGTTTTTACTACATATTAACACTTTTCACATTTTCTGGTGTTAAGTGGCTTCCAGTCCTCGGTTCATGCAAAACCTTAAGGTCCGCGGTGATGTCGAAGACACCAAACCGGCCAATTATTCAATTATCGATAAGTAAAACTTGAAATGTAACTCTCCTTCCTGGCCGATTGCATCAACTTAGATGCTTCTTCTGTGTTCTACTGTGCTGCTTGTAGTGTCTCCGCCTTCCGCAGCACGCGACAGGGGCTTGCAGACGATAAATGCAACCGTTTCAGAGAGAAAAGTGACCAATATGACGTTCTGGCGTTATGTCGATTCGATGGTAAATGACGGAAAGAGGAGATTTTTTTAGGTTTTTACTACATATTAACACTTTTCACATTTTCTGGTATTACGTGGCTGCCAGTCCTCGGTTCATGCAAAATCTTAAGGTCCTCGGTCATGTCCAAGGCACCAAACCGGGCAATAATTCAATAATCGATAATCTAAACTTGAAATGTAGCTCTCCTTACTGGCCGATTGCATCAACTTAGATGCTTCTTCCGTGTTCTACTGTGCTGCTTGTAGTGTCTCCGCGTACCGCAGCAAGGGAAAAGGGCTTGTAGGCGATAAATGTAACCGTTTCAGAGAGAAAAGCGACCAATGTGACGTTCTGGCGTTATGTCGATTCGATTGTAAATGAGGGAAACGGGAGATTTTCTTAAGTTTTTACCTCATATTAACGCTTTTCACATTTTCTCGTGTTACGTGGCTGCCAGTCCTCGGTTCATGCAAAATCTTAAGGTCCTCCATTCATGTCCAAGGCACCAAACCAGCCAATAGTTCAATAAACGATAACTAAAACTTGAAACGTAGCTCGTCTTACTGGCCGATTGCATCAACTCAGATGCTTCTGCTGTGTTCTACTGTGCTGCTTGTAGTGTCTGCACATGCTGCAGCACGTGACAAGGGTTTGCAGACGATAAATGTAACCGTTTCAGAGAGAAAAGCGACCAATGTGACGATCTGGCGTTATGTCGATTCGATAGTAAATGACGGGAACGGGAGATTTCCTTAGGATTTTACTGCATATTAACACTTTTCAAATTTTCTCTCGTTACGTGGCTGCCAGTCCTCGGTTCATGCAAAATCTTAAGGTCCTCGGTTATGTCCAAGGCACCAAACCGGCCAATAATTCAATAAACGATAACCTAAACCGAAATGTAGCTCTTCTTATTGGCTGATTGCATCAACTTAGATGCTTCTTCTGTGTTCTACTGTGCTGCTTGTAGTGTCTCCGCATACCGCAGCAAGCGACAAGGGATAGCAGACGATAACTATAACCGTTTCAGAGAGAAAAGCGACCAATGTGACGATCTGGCGTTAAGTCGTTGGATAGTAAATGACGGAAAAGGGAGATTTTCTTAGGTTTTTACTACATATTAACACTTTTCACATTTTCTCGTGCTACGTGGCTGCCAGTCCTCGGTTCATGCAAAATCTCAAGGCCCTCGGTCATGTCCAAGGCACCAAACCGCACAATAATTCAATAAGCGATAACTAAAACTTGAAATGAAGCTCTTCTTGCTGGCCGATTGCAAGAACTTAGATGCTTCTTCTGTGTTATAATGTGCTGCTTGTAGTGTCTCCGCCTTCCGCAGCACGCGACAGCGGCTTGCAGACGATAAATGTAACCGTTTCAGAGAGAAAAGCGACCAATGTGACGATCTGGCGTTATGTCGATTCGATAGGAAATGACGGGAACGGGAGATTTTCTTAGGATTTTACTACATATTAACACTTTTCACACTTTCTCGCGTTACGTGGCGGCCTGTCTTCGGTTCATGCAAAATCTTAAGGTCCTCGGTCATGGCCAAGGCACCAAACCTGCCAATAATTCAATAAACGATAACTTAAACCGAAATGTAGCTCTTCTTACTGGCCGATTGCATCAACTTAGATGCTTCTTCTGTGTTCTACTGTGCTGCTTGTAGTGTCTGCGTATACCGCAGCACGCGACAAATGCTTGCAGACGATAAATGTAACCGTTTCAGAGAGAAAAGCGACCAATGTGACGATCTGGCGTTACGTCGATTCGATAGTAAATATCGGAAACGGGAGCTTTTCTTAGGTTTTTACTACATATTAACACTTTTCACATTTTCTCGTGTTACGTGGCTGCCAGTCCTCGGTTCATGCAAAATCTCAAGGTCCTCGGTCATGTCCAATGCACCAAACCGCACAATAATTCAATAAGCGATAACTAAAACTTGAAATGTAGCTCTTCTTGCTGGCCGATTGCATCGACTTAGAAGCTTCGTCTGTGTTCTACTGTGCTCCTTGTAGTGTCTCCACATACCGCAGCACGCGACAAGGGCTTGCAGACGATAAATGTAACCGTTTCAGAGAGAAAAGCAACCAATGTGACCATCTGGTATTATGTCGATTAGGTAGTAAATGACGGAAACGGGAGATTTTCTTAGGTTTTTACAACATATCAACTCTTATCACATTTTCTCGTGTTACGTGGCGGTCAGTCCTCGGTTCATGCAAAATCTTAAGGTCCTCGGTCATGTCCAAGGCACCAAACCGGCCCATAATTCAGTAACTGATAACCTAAACTGAAATGTAGCTCTTCTTAGTGGCCGATTGCATCAACTTAGATGCTTCTTCTGTGATCTACTCGGCTGCTTGTAGTGTCTCCGCATACCGCAGCAGGCGACAGGGGCTTGCAGACGATAAATGTAACCATTTCAAAGAGAGAAGGGACCAATGTGACGATCTGGCGTTACGTCGATTCGATAGTAAATGACGGAAACGGGTGATTTTCTTAGGTTTTTACTACATATTAACACTTTTCACATATTCTCGTGTTACGTGGGTGCCAGTACTCGGCTCATGCAAAATCTTAAGGTCCTCGGTCATGTCCTAGGCACCAAGCCGGCCAATAATTCAATAATCGATAACTGAAACTTGAAATGTAGCTCTTCGTACTGGCCGATTGCATCAACTTCGATGCTTCTTCTGTGTTCTACTGTGCTGCTTGTTGTATTTCCGCATACCGCAGCACGCGACAGCGGCTTGCAGACGATAAATGTAACCGTTTCAGAGAGAAAAGCGACCAATGTGTCGATCTGGCGTTATGTCGGTTCGATAGTAAATGCCGGAAACGGGAGATTTTCTTAGGTTTTTTCTACATATAAACACTTTTCACATTTTCTCGTGTTACGTGGCTGCCAGTCCTCGGTTCATGCAGAATCTTAAGGTCCTGGATCATGTCCAAGGCACCAAACCGTACAATAATTCAGTAATCGATAACCTAAACTTGAAATGTAGCTGTTCTTCCTAGCCGATTGCATCTACGTAGATGCTTCTTCTGTGTTCTACTGTGCTGCTTGTAGTGTCTCCGCATACCGCAGCACGCGATAGGGCTTGCAGTCGATAAATGTAACTGTTTCAGAGAGAAAAGCGACTAATGTGACGATCTGGTGGTGTGTCGATTCGATAGTAAATGACGGAAACAGGAGATTTTCTTAGGTTTTTACTACATATTAACACTTTTCACATTTTTTCGTGTTACGTGGATGCCAGTCCTCGGTTCATGCAAAATCTTAAGGTCTTCGGTCATGTCCAAGGCACCAAACCGGCCAATAACTCAATAATCGATAACTAAAACTTGAAATGTAGCTCTTCTTACCGGCCGATTGCATCAACTTAGATGCTTCTTCTGTGTTGTACTGTGCTGCTTGTAGTGTCCTTGCATACCGCAGCACCCATCAAGGGCTTGCAGACGATAAATGGAACCGTTTCAGAGAGAAAAGCGACCAATGTGACGATCTGGCGTTATGTCGATTCGATAGTAAATGGCGGAAACGGGAGATTTTCTTAGGTTTTTACTACATATTAACACTTTTCACATTTTCTCGTGTTACGTGGCTGCCAGTCCTCGGTTCATGCAAAATCTTAAGGTCGTCGGTTATGTCCAAGGCACCAAACCGGCCAATAATTCAATAATCGATAACTAATGACGTGTCGACAGAAGTGCCGACACAGTGTTATTTTGAGGGGGCCGATATGCACGCTATAAGCTCACGCAGAATATCGTGAAGTCTGAAACAGGACGCTCAATGAATACTATAGAGAAAAGTACGTTGCTTTTGGAATACTTAACTTTAATCCATTTTTGTTGTATACATCGTTCTTGTTGAGATATGCTTTAGACGATAATTATCAATTGCTATGTAAGGCTAATGGCGCCTTGCTAGGTCTTAGCCATGGACTTAGCTGAAGGCTATTCTAACTATCTGCTTGGCTAATGAGCGATGCTTCGTCAGTGTAGTCGCTAGCAATGTCGTCCGTACAACTGGGGCGAGTGCTAGTCTGTATCTCGAGACCTGCCTTGTGGCGGCGCTCGGTCTGCGATCACACAGTGGCGACACTAGGGTCCGACATGTACTAATGGACCGCGGCCGATTTAAAGCTACCACCTAGCAAGTGTGCTGTCTGGCGGTGACACCACATTCCTCCCCCGCAAATCGGCGAACGGTCGTGTTATAAGGCTTCCGCCCGCCGTGGGGAGGACCCCATGTTGACGTATGCGATGAGGTGGGGAGCCTAACAACAGGCGAGGCTGTGCCACAATAGTCTGCGGAAGACCTTCAATGCAAAAGGTAGCAGACAACGCTTGGATGGTGGCAGAGGGCGTCGTGGAAGACATCCGGACCTCAAAAGGAAAATTACTGAAGGCATCTACCAGAACCAGAATGGACCAGCAAAATCGATGTGCAAGCGTTGCCAAGGGGAAGTGGCGTTTGGCCATGCAAAGACTTTCCGCGGCGGTGCGGATTGTTGTGCGGCACACGCCATGCAAGAAGGACACATATTCGTAATCACAGCATCGATTCCGAACCAAGTACCTTGCTGACGAGCAAGTTGTTTCGTTCGCACTATACCCCAATGTCCTTGGTGAAGAAGCCATAAGACAGAGGACTGTAACGAACGTGGGACCACGACTCTGGACTGATCATTATCAGAACGCAACAACAAAACACCACGTCGAACAAAAAATCTCTCCCTGTGAGCAAAAAATCGGCGAACCAACGGATCCTTGATCCGAGACTTTGACAAAGGCCATTGCGTAGCAACAAAACGCAAAACGGTAGCAAGGACAGGGTCAGCAGCTGTGGCTGTAGCTACACGACGAAAATCAATCGGAGACGATTCGACCACTTCATTGGTTTCCGCATCAATGAACATGCAAGCAAGTTCGGAAGAATCGAATGCTTGATCCTCAGCAACAGGCAAACGGGACAACGCATCGGCGTTTCCGTGCTTAGCAGTGGACCGATACAAGATATCGTAGCGGTACTGCGAGAGGAAAATAGACCAGCGAATTAATTTCTGCGCTGTACGCGGAGGTACAGGCTTGTTCGGATGAAAAAGCGACGTCAAAGGTTTGTGGTCTGTGATGATGGTAAAGTGACGACCATACAAGAAATCATGGAACTTAGTAACACCAAACACGAGAGCCAAAGCTTCTTTCTCTATCTGGGAATAATTTCTTTGCACAGACGGGAGCAATTTGGACGCAAAGGCAATAGGGCGATCATGCGACCCATCTTTGTGCGCAAGCACAGCACCGATCCCGAAATCCGATGCATCTACCATCAACAAAAGGGGTTTCTGGGGATCGAATGGCGTTAGGCAAGTATTAGAAAGCAACGCCGATTTCAACTGGCGAAAGGCGCGTTCGCATTCCGCCGTCCAGACGAACGGAACAGCCTTACGGCGTAAGCTATGAAGCGGAGCTGAAATGGAAGAGGCATTGCGCAGAAAGCGATGATAATAGTTAATTTTACCCAACACACTCTGTAGCTGCTTCACATTCTGCAGCGAAGGCAAGTCCTGTATGGCACGGAGGTGCTCTGAACTCGGATGTATGCCTTGGGCATTGATTACATGTCCCAGGTATGGTAAGTCACGAGCAAAATACACACATTTGTCCTTCCGCAAGCGAAGACCATTTTGTCGCAATACCTGAAATAATGTTCGTAGGTGTGCTAAATGCTCGTCTGCTGTTTTTCCGGAGATCACAATATCGTCCAGATAGTTCGCAGCAGTAGGGACCGACGCACAAACAGTTTGTAAATATTGCTGAAACAATGCAGGGACGGATGCACACCCGAATGGCAGTCTTTTGAATCGGTACAAACCAAGATTCGTGTTAACCACCAAGACGCGCTGGGATTCGGCGTCCACTGGGATTTGCAAGTACGCATCTGCTAGGTCCAACTTCGAAAAGTATTTACCTGGGCACAGTTTATCAAAAAGATCTTCCGGGCTGGGTAAGGGAAAAGTTGCAATCACGAGTTGTGGATTCACTGTTGCCTTGAAGTCCACACGAAGTCTCAGTTTTCCGGAAGGTTTTGGCAAAATTACTAAGGGTGAGGCCCAGAGAGAAGCTTGCACACGTTCAATTACACCTTGTGATTCTAAATCGTGTAATGTTCTTGCGACCTCATCACGCAATGCGTGAGGAACATTGCGAACTCTGAAAAATTTCGGTTGCGCGTTGACTTTCAGTTCCAAATGTGCTTCATAGTTTTTAGCGCAACCTAAGCCCGGTGCAAAAATGTCTGCAAATTCTTCACACAGACGAGAAACACTGTCTGAACGCACAGTCGAATTCACAGATAGGACCTGATTTACTATAGACATGTTAAACAAATGAAATAAATCTAAACCAAACAAGTTCACTGCAGTAGAAGAACGAAGAACGTAAAATGACACAAGTTTTGTTTGTCCCTTGTATGTTGCAAGAAGAGTGCACTGTCCTAACACAGGGATAAGCTGTCCTGAATAACTATGTAATTTAACATTCACGGCACGCAACGGAGGTTTGCCCAGCTGTGTGTACGTGTCATGATTGAGCAATGAAACTGCAGCTCCGGTATCGAGCTGGAATGGTATGACCTTGCCATTAAAGTCCAAATCTACAAAAAGTTTATTGTCCTGCTGACGACAAGAGCGACTGTCTCGTGCAATTTGAACTGAGACAGATACAGCATCACTTCCTAATTGACGTGATTTCCGGCGACATCGACGCACACTTTTTGTGGGACGAACATAGTCACTGTTAGAAAGGGTGGCACTGGGCTGAGTGGAATTAACTAAATGAATGTCCATGGGTGAAGGTTCACGAGCCTGAGTATTCTTGGTTCGATTCCGGCGCGAAGCAAAGGGCCTGGAATGGTTGCGAGTGTCTGATCTGAGCTTTTTCTGGCAAACACTTTGAACATGTCCTTCCTTATTACAGAAAAAGCAAATAGCTTGGCGTGACGGGCAATTTTCACGCGAATGTCTAGTAGCACACCGCGGGCATGATTTCACTGCAGTTGTATGCTGTCGCGGCACACCTGGTTTAGAGCGTGGCGGCAGCTGTGTGGCCGTGCGCGAGGGCAGTTTATCGGTCCGCGCAGCGCGCCCGGCGGGCCGATTAATGTTACACACTGCTGGCGAAGTTTCAAAAGATTCCTGAGCACAGTCAAGTGTGTCTTGTCTATCCAATATGTCTATCACTTGTTGACGGGAGGGATTAACTAGTTTCAAAATTTGCTCCCGTATACGAACATCAGAAACGTTCTGTGCAATTGCATCACGTACCATTGTATCTGAATAAGGGAGTCCACATTCACACTCAAAAGCACAATCCCTTGTAAGGCATTGCAATGTTGCAACCCACTCCCTATTAGTCTGACCGGCCGTACGTTTTGTACGAAAGAAAGGATACCTTTTTGCAACGACATTGACTGTTTCCTTGTAATAGGCGTCCAATGCCGACAAAATTTCATCGTAGGACAGAGTCGCTACGTCGCGTCGGGAAAATAATTTCACTATCACACGGTACGTTTGCACCCCTACACATGACAATAAATGAGGCTGCCGCTCATCACCTTCAATTCTGTAGGCGGCGAGATGAAATCCAAACTGGCGTGACCACTCGGTCCACGTTTCCTGCGCCGCGTCAAAGTTGCGAAACGGCGGTGCAACTGCATGTTGTGGCTGCGGTAGCGGTGAAGCGGCGGCTGCCGCATCGGTTTGCATGGCACGTTGACCCTGGACGAGCTGTCCAAGGGCATCCAATACGCCTGCGTCTGCTGATTCTGCAAGCGATAAAATTCGGACAGTACATCTGGTGAATCCATGACACAAGTAAATGTAAGCAAGTAAAAAGAACAAGACCCTTTGTTAACTCGTCGCCATGTGATATGTCGACAGAAGTGCCGACACAGTGTTATTTTGAGGGGGCCGATATGCACGCTATAAGCTCACGCAGAATATCGTGAAGTCTGAAACAGGACGCTCAATGAATACTATAAAGAAATGTACGTTGCTTTTGGAATACTTAACTTTAATCCATCCTTGTTGTATACATCGTTCTTGTTGAGACATGCTTTGGACGATAATTATCAATTGCTATGTAAGGCTAATGGTGCCTTGCTAGGTCGTAGCCATGGACTTAGCTGAAGGCTATTCTAACTATCTGCTCGGGTAATGAGCGGTGCTTCGTCAGTGTAGTCGCTAGCAATGTCGTCCGTACAACTGGGGCGAGTGCTAGTCCGTATCTCGAGGCCTGCCTTTTGGTGGCGCTCGGTCTGAGATCACAAATTGGCGACACGCGGGTCCGACATGCACTAATGGACCACGGCCGATTTAAAGCTACCACCTAGCAAGTGTGGTGTCTGGCGGTGACACCACAACTAAAACTTGAAATGTAACTCTTCTTCCTGGCCGATTGCATCAACTTAGATGCTTCTTCTGTGTTCTACTGGGCTGCTTGTAGTGCCTCCGCATACCGCAGCACGCGACAAGGGCTTGCAAACGATAAATGTAACCGTTTCAGAGAGAAAAGCGACCAATGTGACGATCTGGCGTTATGTCGATTCGATAGTAAATGATGGAAACGGGAGATTTTCTTAGGTTTTTACTACATATTAACACTTTACACATTTTCTCGTGTTACGTGGCTGCCAGTCCTCGGTTCTTGCATAATCATAAGGTCCTCGGTCATGTCCAAGGCACGAATCCGACAAATAATTCAATAATCGATAACTAAAACTTGAAATGTAGCTCTTCTTACTGGCCGATTGCATCAACTTAGATCCTTCTGCAATGTTCTGCTGTGCTGCTTGTAGTGTCTCCGCATACCGCAGCACGCGACAGGGGCTAGCAGACGATGAATGTAACCGTTTCACACAGACAAGCGACTAATTTGACGATCTGGCGTTATGTCGATTCGATAGTAAATGACGGAAACGGAACATTTTCTTAGGTTTTTACCACGTACTAACACATTTCACATTTTCTCGTGTTACGTGGCTGTCAGTCCTCGGTTCTTGCATAATCATAAGGTCCTCGGTCATGTCCAAGGCACCAAACCGGCCAGTAATTCAATAATCGATAACTTGAAATGTAGCTCTTCTTACTGGCCGGCTGCATCAACTTAGATGCTTCTTCTGTGTTCTACTGTGCTGCTTGTAGTGTCTCCGCATACCGCAGCAAGCGACTGGGGCTTGCAGACGATAAATGTAAACGTTTCAGAGAGAAAAGCGACCAATGTGTCGATTTGGTGTTATGTCGATTCGACAGTAAATGAAGGAAACGGGAGATTTTCATAGGTTTTTACTACATATTAACACTTTTCACATTTTCTCGTGTTACGTGGCTGCCAGTCCTCGTTTCATGCAAAATCTTAAGGTCCTCGGTCATGTCCAAGGCACCAAAGCGGCCAATAATTCAATAATCGATAATTAAAACTTGAAATGTAACTCTTGATCCTGGCCGATTGCATCAACTTACATGCTTCTTCTGTGTTCTACTGTGCTGCTTGTAGTGTGTCCGCATACCACAGCACGCGACAAGGGCTTGCAGACGATAAATGTAACCGTTTCAGTTAGAAAAGCAACCAATCTGACGATCTGGCGTTATGTCGATTCGATAGGAAATGACGGGAACGGGAGATTTTCTTAGGATTTTACTACATATTAACACTTTTCACATTTTCTCGCGTTACGTGGCGGCGTGTCCTCGGTTCATGCAAAATCTTAAGGTCCTCGGTCATGGCCAAGGCACCAAACCGGCCAATAATTCAGTAAACGATAACCTAAAGCGAAATGTAGCTCCTCTTACTGGCCGATTGCATCAACTTAGATGCTTCTTCTGTGTTCTACTGTGCTGCTTGTAGTGTCTGCGTATACCGCAGCACGCGACAAATGCTTGCAGACGATAAATGTAACCGTTTCAGAGAGAAAAGCAACCAATGTGACGATCTGGCGTTACGTCGATTCGATAGTAAATATCGGAAACGGGAGCTTTTCTTAGGTTTTTACTACATATTAACATTTTTCACATTTTCTCGTGTTACGTGGCTGCCAGTCCTCGGTTCATGCAAAATCTCAAGGTCTTCGGTCATGTCCAATGCACCAAACCGCACAATAATTCAATAAGCGATAACTAAAACTTGAAATGTAGCTCCTCTTGCTGGTCGATTGCATCAACTTAGATTCTTCTTCTGTATTCTACTGTGCAGCTTGTAATGTCTCCGCATACCGCACCTCGCGACAAGGGCTTGCAAGCGATAAATGTAACCGTTTCAGAGAGAAAAGCGACCAATGTGTCGATCTGGCGTTATGGCGTTTCGATAATAAATGACGGAAACGGGAGATTTTCTTAGGTTTTTACTACATATTAACACTTTTCACATTTTCTGGTGTTAAGTGGCTTCCAGTCCTCGGTTCATGCAAAACCTTAAGGTCCGCGGTGATGTCGAAGACACCAAACCGGCCAATTATTCAATTATCGATAAGTAAAACTTGAAATGTAACTCTCCTTCCTGGCCGATTGCATCAACTTAGATGCTTCTTCTGTGTTCTACTGTGCTGCTTGTAGTGTCTCCGCCTTCCGCAGCACGCGACAGGGGCTTGCAGACGATAAATGCAACCGTTTCAGAGAGAAAAGTGACCAATATGACGTTCTGGTGTTATGTCGATTCGATGGTAAATGACGGAAAGAGGAGATTTTTTTAGGTTTTTACTACATATTAACACTTTTCACATTTTCTGGTATTACGTGGCTGCCAGTCCTCGGTTCATGCAAAATCTTAAGGTCCTCGGTCATGTCCAAGGCACCAAACCGGGCAATAATTCAATAATCGATAATCTAAACTTGAAATGTAGCTCTCCTTACTGGCCGATTGCATCAACTTAGATGCTTCTTCCGTGTTCTACTGTGCTGCTTGTAGTGTCTCCGCGTACCGCAGCAAGGGAAAAGGGCTTGTAGGCGATAAATGTAACCGTTTCAGAGAGAAAAGCGACCAATGTGACGTTCTGGCGTTATGTCGATTCGATTGTAAATGAGGGAAACGGGAGATTTTCTTAAGTTTTTACCTCATATTAACGCTTTTCACATTTTCTCGTGTTACGTGGCTGCCAGTCCTCGGTTCATGCAAAATCTTAAGGTCCTCCATTCATGTCCAAGGCACCAAACCAGCCAATAGTTCAATAAACGATAACTAAAACTTGAAACGTAGCTCGTCTTACTGGCCGATTGCATCAACTCAGATGCTTCTGCTGTGTTCTACTGTGCTGCTTGTAGTGTCTGCACATGCTGCAGCACGTGACAAGTGTTTGCAGACGATAAATGTAACCGTTTCAGAGAGAAAAGCGACCAATGTGACGATCTGGCGTTATGTCGATTCGATAGTAAATGACGGGAACGGGAGATTTCCTTAGGATTTTACTGCATATTAACACTTTTCAAATTTTCTCTCGTTACGTGGCTGCCAGTCCTCGGTTCATGCAAAATCTTAAGGTCCTCGGTTATGTCCAAGGCACCAAACCGGCCAATAATTCAATAAACGATAACCTAAACCGAAATGTAGCTCTTCTTATTGGCTGATTGCATCAACTTAGATGCTTCTTCTGTGTTCTACTGTGCTGCTTGTAGTGTCTCCGCATACCGCAGCAAGCGACAAGGGATAGCAGACGATAACTATAACCGTTTCAGAGAGAAAAGCGACCAATGTGACGATCTGGCGTTAAGTCGTTGGATAGTAAATGACGGAAAAGGGAGATTTTCTTAGGTTTTTACTACATATTAACACTTTTCACATTTTCTCGTGCTACGTGGCTGCCAGTCCTCGGTTCATGCAAAATCTCAAGGCCCTCGGTCATGTCCAAGGCACCAAACCGCACAATAATTCAATAAGCGATAACTAAAACTTGAAATGAAGCTCTTCTTGCTGGCCGATTGCAAGAACTTAGATGCTTCTTCTGTGTTATAATGTGCTGCTTGTAGTGTCTCCGCCTTCCGCAGCACGCGACAGCGGCTTGCAGACGATAAATGTAACCGTTTCAGAGAGAAAAGCGACCAATGTGACGATCTGGCGTTATGTCGATTCGATAGGAAATGACGGGAACGGGAGATTTTCTTAGGATTTTACTACATATTAACACTTTTCACACTTTCTCGCGTTACGTGGCGGCCTGTCTTCGGTTCATGCAAAATCTTAAGGTCCTCGGTCATGGCCAAGGCACCAAACCTGCCAATAATTCAATAAACGATAACTTAAACCGAAATGTAGCTCTTCTTACTGGCCGATTGCATCAACTTAGATGCTTCTTCTGTGTTCTACTGTGCTGCTTGTAGTGTCTGCGTATACCGCAGCACGCGACAAATGCTTGCAGACGATAAATGTAACCGTTTCAGAGAGAAAAGCGACCAATGTGACGATCTGGCGTTACGTCGATTCGATAGTAAATATCGGAAACGGGAGCTTTTCTTAGGTTTTTACTACATATTAACACTTTTCACATTTTCTCGTGTTACGTGGCTGCCAGTCCTCGGTTCATGCAAAATCTCAAGGTCCTCGGTCATGTCCAATGCACCAAACCGCACAATAATTCAATAAGCGATAACTAAAACTTGAAATGTAGCTCTTCTTGCTGGCCGATTGCATCGACTTAGAAGCTTCGTCTGTGTTCTACTGTGCTCCTTGTAGTGTCTCCACATACCGCAGCACGCGACAAGGGCTTGCAGACGATAAATGTAACCGTTTCAGAGAGAAAAGCAACCAATGTGACCATCTGGTATTATGTCGATTAGGTAGTAAATGACGGAAACGTGAGATTTTCTTAGGTTTTTACAACATATTAACTCTTATCACATTTTCTCGTGTTACGTGGCGGTCAGTCCTCGGTTCATGCAAAATCTTAAGGTCCTCGGTCATGTCCAAGGCACCAAACCGGCCCATAATTCAGTAACTGATAACCTAAACTGAAATGTAGCTCTTCTTAGTGGCCGATTGCATCAACTTAGATGCTTCTTCTGTGATCTACTCGGCTGCTTGTAGTGTCTCCGCATACCGCAGCAGGCGACAGGGGCTTGCAGACGATAAATGTAACCATTTCAAAGAGAGAAGGGACCAATGTGACGATCTGGCGTTACGTCGATTCGATAGTAAATGACGGAAACGGGTGATTTTCTTAGGTTTTTACTACATATTAACACTTTTCACATATTCTCGTGTTACGTGGGTGCCAGTACTCGGCTCATGCAAAATCTTAAGGTCCTCGGTCATGTCCTAGGCACCAAGCCGGCCAATAATTCAATAATCGATAACTGAAACTTGAAATGTAGCTCTTCGTACTGGCCGATTGCATCAACTTCGATGCTTCTTCTGTGTTCTACTGTGCTGCTTGTTGTATTTCCGCATACCGCAGCACGCGACAGCGGCTTGCAGACGATAAATGTAACCGTTTCAGAGAGAAAAGCGACCAATGTGTCGATCTGGCGTTATGTCGGTTCGATAGTAAATGCCGGAAACGGGAGATTTTCTTAGGTTTTTTCTACATATAAACACTTTTCACATTTTCTCGTGTTACGTGGCTGCCAGTCCTCGGTTCATGCAGAATCTTAAGGTCCTGGATCATGTCCAAGGCACCAAACCGTACAATAATTCAGTAATCGATAACCTAAACTTGAAATGTAGCTGTTCTTCCTAGCCGATTGCATCTACGTAGATGCTTCTTCTGTGTTCTACTGTGCTGCTTGTAGTGTCTCCGCATACCGCAGCACGCGATAGGGCTTGCAGTCGATAAATGTAACTGTTTCAGAGAGAAAAGCGACTAATGTGACGATCTGGTGGTGTGTCGATTCGATAGTAAATGACGGAAACAGGAGATTTTCTTAGGTTTTTACTACATATTAACACTTTTCACATTTTTTCGTGTTACGTGGATGCCAGTCCTCGGTTCATGCAAAATCTTAAGGTCTTCGGTCATGTCCAAGGCACCAAACCGGCCAATAACTCAATAATCGATAACTAAAACTTGAAATGTAGCTCTTCTTACCGGCCGATTGCATCAACTTAGATGCTTCTTCTGTGTTGTACTGTGCTGCTTGTAGTGTCCTTGCATACCGCAGCACCCATCAAGGGCTTGCAGACGATAAATGGAACCGTTTCAGAGAGAAAAGCGACCAATGTGACGATCTGGCGTTATGTCGATTCGATAGTAAATGGCGGAAACGGGAGATTTTCTTAGGTTTTTACTACATATTAACACTTTTCACATTTTCTCGTGTTACGTGGCTGCCAGTCCTCGGTTCATGCAAAATCTTAAGGTCGTCGGTTATGTCCAAGGCACCAAACCGGCCAATAATTCAATAATCGATAACTAATGACGTGTCGACAGAAGTGCCGACACAGTGTTATTTTGAGGGGGCCGATATGCACGCTATAAGCTCACGCAGAATATCGTGAAGTCTGAAACAGGACGCTCAATGAATACTATAGAGAAAAGTACGTTGCTTTTGGAATACTTAACTTTAATCCATTTTTGTTGTATACATCGTTCTTGTTGAGATATGCTTTAGACGATAATTATCAATTGCTATGTAAGGCTAATGGCGCCTTGCTAGGTCTTAGCCATGGACTTAGCTGAAGGCTATTCTAACTATCTGCTTGGCTAATGAGCGATGCTTCGTCAGTGTAGTCGCTAGCAATGTCGTCCGTACAACTGGGGCGAGTGCTAGTCTGTATCTCGAGACCTGCCTTGTGGCGGCGCTCGGTCTGCGATCACACAGTGGCGACACTAGGGTCCGACATGTACTAATGGACCGCGGCCGATTTAAAGCTACCACCTAGCAAGTGTGCTGTCTGGCGGTGACACCACATTCCTCCCCCGCAAATCGGCGAACGGTCGTGTTATAAGGCTTCCGCCCGCCGTGGGGAGGACCCCATGTTGACGTATGCGATGAGGTGGGGAGCCTAACAACAGGCGAGGCTGTGCCACAATAGTCTGCGGAAGACCTTCAATGCAAAAGGTAGCAGACAACGCTTGGATGGTGGCAGAGGGCGTCGTGGAAGACATCCGGACCTCAAAAGGAAAATTACTGAAGGCATCTACCAGAACCAGAATGGACCAGCAAAATCGATGTGCAAGCGTTGCCAAGGGGAAGTGGCGTTTGGCCATGCAAAGACTTTCCGCGGCGGTGCGGATTGTTGTGCGGCACACGCCATGCAAGAAGGACACATATTCGTAATCACAGCATCGATTCCGAACCAAGTACCTTGCTGACGAGCAAGTTGTTTCGTTCGCACTATACCCCAATGTCCTTGGTGAAGAAGCCATAAGACAGAGGACTGTAACGAACGTGGGACCACGACTCTGGACTGATCATTATCAGAACGCAACAACAAAACACCACGTCGAACAAAAAATCTCTCCCTGTGAGCAAAAAATCGGCGAACCAACGGATCCTTGATCCGAGACTTTGACAAAGGCCATTGCGTAGCAACAAAACGCAAAACGGTAGCAAGGACAGGGTCAGCAGCTGTGGCTGTAGCTACACGACGAAAATCAATCGGAGACGATTCGACCACTTCATTGGTTTCCGCATCAATGAACATGCAAGCAAGTTCGGAAGAATCGAATGCTTGATCCTCAGCAACAGGCAAACGGGACAACGCATCGGCGTTTCCGTGCTTAGCAGTGGACCGATACAAGATATCGTAGCGGTACTGCGAGAGGAAAATAGACCAGCGAATTAATTTCTGCGCTGTACGCGGAGGTACAGGCTTGTTCGGATGAAAAAGCGACGTCAAAGGTTTGTGGTCTGTGATGATGGTAAAGTGACGACCATACAAGAAATCATGGAACTTAGTAACACCAAACACGAGAGCCAAAGCTTCTTTCTCTATCTGGGAATAATTTCTTTGCACAGACGGGAGCAATTTGGACGCAAAGGCAATAGGGCGATCATGCGACCCATCTTTGTGCGCAAGCACAGCACCGATCCCGAAATCCGATGCATCTACCATCAACAAAAGGGGTTTCTGGGGATCGAATGGCGTTAGGCAAGTATTAGAAAGCAACGCCGATTTCAACTGGCGAAAGGCGCGTTCGCATTCCGCCGTCCAGACGAACGGAACAGCCTTACGGCGTAAGCTATGAAGCGGAGCTGAAATGGAAGAGGCATTGCGCAGAAAGCGATGATAATAGTTAATTTTACCCAACACACTCTGTAGCTGCTTCACATTCTGCAGCGAAGGCAAGTCCTGTATGGCACGGAGGTGCTCTGAACTCGGATGTATGCCTTGGGCATTGATTACATGTCCCAGGTATGGTAAGTCACGAGCAAAATACACACATTTGTCCTTCCGCAAGCGAAGACCATTTTGTCGGAATACCTGAAATAATGTTCGTAGGTGTGCTAAATGCTCGTCTTCTGTTTTTCCGGAGATCACAATATCGTCCAGATAGTTCGCAGCAGTAGGGACCGACGCACAAACAGTTTGTAAATATTGCTGAAACAATGCAGGGACGGATGCACACCCGAATGGCAGTCTTTTGAATCGGTACAAACCAAGATTCGTGTTAACCACCAAGACGCGCTGGGATTCGGCGTCCACTGGGATTTGCAAGTACGCATCTGCTAGGTCCAACTTCGAAAAGTATTTACCTGGGCACAGTTTATCAAAAAGATCTTCCGGGCTGGGTAAGGGAAAAGTTGCAATCACGAGTTGTGGATTCACTGTTGCCTTGAAGTCCACACGAAGTCTCAGTTTTCCGGAAGGTTTTGGCAAAATTACTAAGGGTGAGGCCCAGAGAGAAGCTTGCACACGTTCAATTACACCTTGTGATTCTAAATCGTGTAATGTTCTTGCGACCTCATCACGCAATGCGTGAGGAACATTGCGAACTCTGAAAAATTTCGGTTGCGCGTTGACTTTCAGTTCCAAATGTGCTTCATAGTTTTTAGCGCAACCTAAGCCCGGTGCAAAAATGTCTGCAAATTCTTCACACAGACGAGAAACACTGTCTGAACGCACAGTCGAATTCACAGATAGGACCTGATTTACTATAGACATGTTAAACAAATGAAATAAATCTAAACCAAACAAGTTCACTGCAGTAGAAGAACGAAGAACGTAAAATGACACAAGTTTTGTTTGTCCCTTGTATGTTGCAAGAAGAGTGCACTGTCCTAACACAGGGATAAGCTGTCCTGAATAACTATGTAATTTAACATTCACGGCACGCAACGGAGGTTTGCCCAGCTGTGTGTACGTGTCATGATTGAGCAATGAAACTGCAGCTCCGGTATCGAGCTGGAATGGTATGACCTTGCCATTAAAGTCCAAATCTACAAAAAGTTTATTGTCCTGCTGACGACAAGAGCGACTGTCTCGTGCAATTTGAACTGAGACAGATACAGCATCACTTCCTAATTGACGTGATTTCCGGCGACATCGACGCACACTTTTTGTGGGACGAACATAGTCACTGTTAGAAAGGGTGGCACTGGGCTGAGTGGAATTAACTAAATGAATGTCCATGGGTGAAGGTTCACGAGCCTGAGTATTCTTGGTTCGATTCCGGCGCGAAGCAAAGGGCCTGGAATGGTTGCGAGTGTCTGATCTGAGCTTTTTCTGGCAAACACTTTGAACATGTCCTTCCTTATTACAGAAAAAGCAAATAGCTTGGCGTGACGGGCAATTTTCACGTGAATGTCTAGTAGCACACCGCGGGCATGATTTCACTGCAGTTGTATGCTGTCGCGGCACACCTGGTTTAGAGCGTGGCGGCAGCTGTGTGGCCGTGCGCGAGGGCAGTTTATCGGTCCGCGCAGCGCGCCCGGCGGGCCGATTAATGTTACACACTGCTGGCGAAGTTTCAAAAGATTCCTGAGCACAGTCAAGTGTGTCTTGTCTATCCAATATGTCTATCACTTGTTGACGGGAGGGATTAACTAGTTTCAAAATTTGCTCCCGTATACGAACATCAGAAACGTTCTGTGCAATTGCATCACGTACCATTGTATCTGAATAAGGGAGTCCACATTCACACTCAAAAGCACAATCCCTTGTAAGGCATTGCAATGTTGCAACCCACTCCCTATTAGTCTGACCGGCCGTACGTTTTGTACGAAAGAAAGGATACCTTTTTGCAACGACATTGACTGTTTCCTTGTAATAGGCGTCCAATGCCGACAAAATTTCATCGTAGGACAGAGTCGCTACGTCGCGTCGGGAAAATAATTTCACTATCACACGGTACGTTTGCACCCCTACACATGACAATAAATGAGGCTGCCGCTCATCACCTTCAATTCTGTAGGCGGCGAGATGAAATCCAAACTGGCGTGACCACTCGGTCCACGTTTCCTGCGCCGCGTCAAAGTTGCGAAACGGCGGTGCAACTGCATGTTGTGGCTGCGGTAGCGGTGAAGCGGCGGCTGCCGCATCGGTTTGCATGGCACGTTGACCCTGGACGAGCTGTCCAAGGGCATCCAATACGCCTGCGTCTGCTGATTCTGCAAGCGATAAAATTCGGACAGTACATCTGGTGAATCCATGACACAAGTAAATGTAAGCAAGTAAAAAGAACAAGACCCTTTGTTAACTCGTCGCCATGTGATATGTCGACAGAAGTGCCGACACAGTGTTATTTTGAGGGGGCCGATATGCACGCTATAAGCTCACGCAGAATATCGTGAAGTCTGAAACAGGACGCTCAATGAATACTATAAAGAAATGTACGTTGCTTTTGGAATACTTAACTTTAATCCATCCTTGTTGTATACATCGTTCTTGTTGAGACATGCTTTGGACGATAATTATCAATTGCTATGTAAGGCTAATGGTGCCTTGCTAGGTCGTAGCCATGGACTTAGCTGAAGGCTATTCTAACTATCTGCTCGGGTAATGAGCGGTGCTTCGTCAGTGTAGTCGCTAGCAATGTCGTCCGTACAACTGGGGCGAGTGCTAGTCCGTATCTCGAGGCCTGCCTTTTGGTGGCGCTCGGTCTGAGATCACAAATTGGCGACACGCGGGTCCGACATGCACTAATGGACCACGGCCGATTTAAAGCTACCACCTAGCAAGTGTGGTGTCTGGCGATGACACCACAACTAAAACTTGAAATGTAACTCTTCTTCCTGGCCGATTGCATCAACTTAGATGCTTCTTCTGTGTTCTACTGGGCTGCTTGTAGTGCCTCCGCATACCGCAGCACGCGACAAGGGCTTGCAAACGATAAATGTAACCGTTTCAGAGAGAAAAGCGACCAATGTGACGATCTGGCGTTATGTCGATTCGATAGTAAATGATGGAAACGGGAGATTTTCTTAGGTTTTTACTACATATTAACACTTTACACATTTTCTCGTGTTACGTGGCTGCCAGTCCTCGGTTCTTGCATAATCATAAGGTCCTCGGTCATGTCCAAGGCACGAATCCGACAAATAATTCAATAATCGATAACTAAAACTTGAAATGTAGCTCTTCTTACTGGCCGATTGCATCAACTTAGATCCTTCTGCAATGTTCTGCTGTGCTGCTTGTAGTGTCTCCGCATACCGCAGCACGCGACAGGGGCTAGCAGACGATGAATGTAACCGTTTCACACAGACAAGCGACTAATTTGACGATCTGGCGTTATGTCGATTCGATAGTAAATGACGGAAACGGAACATTTTCTTAGGTTTTTACCACGTACTAACACATTTCACATTTTCTCGTGTTACGTGGCTGTCAGTCCTCGGTTCTTGCATAATCATAAGGTCCTCGGTCATGTCCAAGGCACCAAACCGGCCAGTAATTCAATAATCGATAACTTGAAATGTAGCTCTTCTTACTGGCCGGCTGCATCAACTTAGATGCTTCTTCTGTGTTCTACTGTGCTGCTTGTAGTGTCTCCGCATACCGCAGCAAGCGACTGGGGCTTGCAGACGATAAATGTAAACGTTTCAGAGAGAAAAGCGACCAATGTGTCGATTTGGCGTTATGTCGATTCGACAGTAAATGAAGGAAACGGGAGATTTTCTTAGGTTTTTACTACATATTAACACTTTTCACATTTTCTCGTCTTACGTGGCTGCCAGTCCTCGGTTCATGGGAAATATTAAGGTCCTTGGTCATATCCAATGCGCCAAACCGGCCAATAATTCAATAATCGATAACTTGAAATGTAGCTCTTCTTCCTGGCCGATTGCATGAAGTTGGATGCTACTTCTGTGTTCTACTGTGCTGCTTGTAGTGTCTGCGTATACCGCAGCACGCGACAAGGGCTTGCAGACGATAAATGTAACCGGTTCAGAGAGAAAAGCGACCAATGTGACGATCTGGCGTTATGTCGATTCTATAGTAAATGACGGAAACTGCAGATGTTCATAGGTTTTTACTACATATTAAATCTTTTGACATTTTTTCGTGTTACGTGGCTGCCAGTCCTCGGTTCATGCATAATCATAAGGTCCTCGGTCACGTCCAAGGCACCAAACCGGCCAGTAATTTAGTAACCGATAACTTGAAATGTAGCTCTTCTTACTGGCCGATTGCATCAACTTAGATGCTTCTTCTGAGTTCTAATGTGCTGCTTGTAGTGTCTCCGCATACCGCAGCTCGCGACAGGGGCTTGCAGACGATAAATGTAACCGTTTCACACAGACAAGCGACCAATGTGACGATCTGGCGTTATGTCGATTCGATAGTAAATGGCGGAAACGGGAGATTTTCATAGGTTTTTACTACATATTAACACTTTTCACATTTTCTCGTGTTACGTGGCTGCCAGTCATCGGTTCATGCATAATCTCAAGGTCCTCGGTCATGTCCAAGGCACCAAACCGGCCAATAATTCAATAATCGACAACTTCAAAAGTAGCTCTTCTTCCTGGCCGAATGCATCAACATAGATGCTTCTTCTGTATTCTAATGTGCTGCTTGCAGTGTCTCCGCATACCGCAGCACGCGACAAAGGCTTGCAGACGATCAATGTAACCGTTTCAGAGAGAAAAGCGACCAATGTGACGATCTGGCGTTATGTCGATTCGATAGTAAATGAAGGAAACGGGAGATTTTCTTACGTTTTTACTACATATTAATACTTTTGACATTTTCTCGTATTACCTGGCTGCCAGTCCTCGGTTCATGCAAAATATAAAGGTCCCCGGTCATGTCTAAGGCACCAAACCGCCCAATATTTCAATAATCGACAACTTGAAAAGTAGCTCTTCTTCCTGGCCGATTGCATCAACATAGATGCTTCTTCTGTGTTCTACTGTGCTGCTTGTAGTGTCTCCGCATACCGCAGCGCGCGACAAGGGCTTGCTGACGATAAAAGTAACCGTTTCAGAGTGAAAAGCGGCCAATGTGACGATCTGGCGTTATGTCGATTCGATACTAAATGACGGAAACGGGAGATATTCTTAGGTTTTTACTACATATTAACACTTTTCACATTTTCTCGTTTTACGTGGCTGCCAGTCATCGGTTCATGCAAAATCTTAAGGTCCTCTGTCTTGTCTAAGGCACACAACCGCACAATAATTCAATAATCGATAACTAAAACTTGAAATGCAGCTCTTCTTCCTTGCCGATTGCATCAACTTAGATGCTTGTTCTGTGTTCTACTGTGCTGCTTGTAGTGTCTCCACATACCGCAGCACGCGACAAGGGCTTGCTGACGATAAAAGTAACCGTTTCAGAGTGAAAAGCGGCCAATGTGACGATCTGGCGTTATGTCGATTCGATACTAAATGACGGAAACGGGAGATATTCTTAGGTTTTTACTACATATTAACACTTTTCACATTTTCTCGTTTTACGTGGCTGCCAGTCATCGGTTCATGCAAAATCTTAAGGTCCTCTGTCTTGTCTAAGGCACACAACCGCACAATAATTCAATAATCGATAACTAAAAGTTAAAATACAGCTCTTCTTCCTTGCCGATTGCATCAACCTAGATGCTTGTTCTGTGTTCTACGTTGCTGCTTGTAGTGTCTCCACATACCGCAGCACGCGACAAGGGCTTGCAGACGATAAATGTAACCGTTTCAGAGAGAAAAGCGACCAATGTGACGATCTGGCGTTATGTCGATTCGATACTAAATGACGGAAACGGGAGATTTTCTTAGGTTTTTTCTACATATTAACACTTTTCACATTTTCTCGTGTTACGTGGCTGCCAGTCATCGGTTCATGTAAAATCTTAAGGTCCTCTGTCATGTCTAAGGCACACAACCGCAAAATAATTCAATAATCGATAACTAAAACTTGAAATGCAGCTCTTCTTCCTTGCCGATTGCATCAACTTAGATGCTTGTTCTGTGTTCTACTGTGCTGCTTGTAGTGTCTCCACATACCGCAGCACGCGACAAGGGCTTGCAGACGATAAATGTAACCGTTTCAGAGAGAAAAGCTACCAATGTGGCGATCTGGCGTTACGTCGATTCGATAGTAAAAGACGGAAACGGGAGATTTTCTTAGGTTTTTACTACATATTAACACTTTCACATTTTTTCGTGTTACGTGGCTGCCAATCCTCGGTACATACGAAATCTTAAGGTCCACGGTCGTGTCCAAGGCATCAAAGCGCACAATAATTCAATAATCGATAACTAAAACTTGAAATGTAGCTCTACTTAGTGGCCGATTGCATCAACTTAGATGCTTAACTGTGTTCTACTGTGCTGCTTGTGGTGTCTTCGCATACCGCAGCACGCGACAAGGGCTTGCAGACGATATATGTAACCGTTTCAGAGAGAAAATCGACCAAAGTGACGAGCTGGCGTTATGTCGATTCGGTAGTAAATGATGGAAACGGGAGATTTTCTTAGGTTTTTTCTACATATTAACACTTTTCACATTTTCTCGTGTTACGTGGCTGCCAGTCATCGGTTCATGCAAAATCTTAAGGTCCTCGGTCATGTCCAAGGCACCAAACCGGCCAATAATACAATAATCGATAACTAAAACTTGAAATGTAGCTCTCCTTCCAGGCCGATTGCATCAACTTAGATGCTTCTTCTGTGTTCTACTGTGCTGCTTGTTGTGTCTCCGCATACCGCAGCACGCGAAAAGAGATTGCAGACGATAAATGTAACAGTTTCAGAGAGAAAAGCGACCAATGTGGCGATCTGGCGTATTGTCGATTCGATAGTAAATGGCGGAAACGGGAGATTTTCTTAGGTTTTTACTACATATTAATACTTTTCACATTTTCTCGTGTTTCGTGGCTGCCAGTCATCGGTTCATGCAAAATCTTAAGGTCCTCTGTCATGTCCAAGGCACCAAACCGGCCAATAATTCAATAATCGATAACTAAAACTTGAAATGCAGCTCTTCTTCCTTGCCGATTGCATCAACTTAGATGCTTGTTCTGTGTTCTACTGTGCTGCTTGTAGTGTCTCCACATACCGCAGCACGCGACAAGGGCTTGCAGACGATAAATGTAACCGTTTCAGAGAGAAAAGCGACCAATGTGACGATCTGGCGTTATGTCGATTCGATTCTAAATGACGGAAACGGGAGATTTTCTTAGGTTTTTTCTACATATTAACACTTTTCACATTTTCTCGTGTTACGTGGCTGCCAGTCATCGGTACATGCAAAATCTTAAGGTCCTCGGTCATGTCCAAGGCACCAAACCAGCCAATAATTCAATAATCGATAACTAAAACTTGAAATGTAGCTCTTCTTACTGGCCAATTGCATCAACTTAAATGCTTCTTCTGTGTTCTACTGTGCTGCTTGTAGTGTCTCCGCATACCGCAGCACGCGAAAAGAGATTGCAGACGACAAATGTAACCGTTTCAGAGAGAAAAGCGACCAATGTGGCGATCTGGCGTTACGTCGATTCGATAGTAAAAGACGGAAACGGGAGATTTTCTTAGGTTTTTACTACATATTAACACGTTCACATTTTTTCGTGTTACGTGGCTGCCAATCCTCGGTACATGCGAAATCTTAAGGTCCTCGGTCGTGTCCAAGGTATCAAAGCGCACAATAATTCAATAATCGATAACTAAAACTTGAAATGTAGCTTTTGTTACTGGCCTATTGCATCAACTTAGATGCTTCTTCTGTGTTGTACTGTGCTGCTTGTAGTGTCTCCACATACCGCACCACGCGACAGGGGCTTCCAGACGATAAAAGTAACCGTTTCAGAGAGAAGAGCGACCAATGTGACGATCTGGCGTTATGTCGATCCCTTAGTAAATGACGGAAACGGGAGATTTTCTTAGGTTTTTTCTAAATATTAACACTTTTCACATTTTCTCGTGTTACGTGGCTGCCAGTCCTCGGTTCATGCAAAATCTTAAGGTCCTCTGTCGTGTCTAAGGCACACAACCGCACAATAGTTCAATAATCGATAACTAAAACTTGAAATGTAGCTCTTCTTACTGGCCGATTGCATCAACTTAGATGCTACTTCTGTGTTCTACTGTGCTGCTTGTAGTGTCTCCGAATACCGCAGCACGCGACAAGGGCTTGCAGACGATAAATGTAACCGTTTCAGTGTGAAAAGCGATTAATGTGGCGATCTGGCGTATTGTCGATTCGATAGTAAATGACGTAAACGGGAGATTGTTTTAGGTTTTTACTACATATTAACACTTTTCACATTTTCTCGTGTTACGTGGCTGCCAGTCATCGGTTCATGCAAAATCTAAAGAACCTCGGTCATGTCCGAGGCACACAACCGCACAATAGTTCAATAATCGATAACTAAAACTTGAAATGTAGCTCTTCTTACTGGCCGATTGCATCAACTTAGATGCTTCTTCTGTGCTCTACTGTGCTGCTTGTTGTGTCTCCGCATACCGCAGCATGCGACAAGGGCTTGCAGACGATAAATGTAACCGTTTCAGAGCGAAAAGCGACCAATGTGACGATCTGGCGTTATGTCGATTCGATAGTAAATGACGGAGACCTGGAGGTTTTCGTAGGTTTTTACTACATATTAACACTTTTCACATTTACTCGTGTTACGTGGCTGCCAGACCTCGGTTCATGCAAAATCTTAAAGTCCTCGGTCATGTCCAAGGCACCAAATCGGCCAATAATTAAGTAATCGATAACTAAAGCTTGAAATGTAGCTTTTCTTACTGCCCGATTGTATCAACTTAGATGCTTCTTCTGTGTTCTACTGTGCCGCTTGTAGTGTCTCCGCATACGGCAGCACGCGACAAGGGCTTGTAGACGATAAAAGTAACCGTTTCAGAGAGAAAAGCGACCAAAGTGACGATCTGGCGTTATGTCGATTACTTAGAAAATGACGGAAACGGTAGAATTTCTTAGGTTTTTACTACATATTAATACTTTTCACATTTTCTCGTGTTACGTGGCTGCCAGTCATCAGTTCATGCAAAATCTTAAGGTCCTCGGTCATGTTCAAGGCACCAAACCCGCCAATAATTCAATAATCGACAACTAAAGCTTGAAATGTAGCTTTTCTTACTGCCCGATTGTATCAACTTAGATGCTTCTTCTGTGTTCTACTGTGCCGCTTGTAGTGTCTCCGCATACGGCACCACGCGACAAGTGCTTGCAGACGATAAAAGTAACCGTTTCAGAGAGAAAAGCGACCAATGTCACGATCTGGCGTTATGTCAATACGATAGTAAATGACGGAAACGGGAGATTTTTCTAGTTTTTTACTACATATTAACTCTTTTCATATTTTCTCGTGTTACGTGGTTGCCATTCCTCAGTTCATGCAAAATCTTAACGTACTCGGTCATGTCCAAGGCACCAAACCAGCCAATAATTCAATAATCGATGACTAAAACTTGTAATGTAGCTTTTCTTACTGGCCGATTGCATCAACTTAGATGCTTCTTCTGTGTTCTTCTGTGCTGCTTGTAGTGTCTCCGCACACCGCAGCACGCGACAAGGGCTTGCAGATGATAAATGTAACCGTTTCGGAGAGAAAAGCGACCAATGTGACGATCTGGCGTTATGTCGATTCGATAGTAAATGACGGAAACGGGAGATTTTCTTGGGTTTTTACTACATATTAGCACTTTTCACATTTTCTCGTGTTACGTGGCTGCCAGTCCTCGGTTCATGCAAAATCTTAAGAACCTCGGTCATGTCCAAGGCACACAACCGCACAATAGTTCAAAAATCGATAACTAAAACTTGAAATGTAGCTCTTCTTACTGGCCGATTGCATCATCTTAGATGCTACTTCTGTGTTCTACTGTGCTGCTTGTAGTGCGTCCGCATAGAGCAGCACGCGACAAGGGCTTGCAGACGATAAATGTAACCGTTTCAGAGTAAAAAGCGATTAATGTGACGATCTGGCGTTAAGTCGATTCGATAGTAAATGACTGAAACGGTAAATTTTCTTAGGTTTTTACTACATATTAACACTTTTCACATTTTCTCGAGTTACGTGGCAGCCAGTCGTCGGTTCGTGCAAAATCTTAAGGTCCTCGGTCATGTCCAAGGCACGAAACCCGCCAATAATTCAATAATCGATAAGTAAAACTTGAAATATAGCTCTACTTAGTGGCCGATTGCATCAACTTAGATGTTTCATCTGTGTTCTACTGTGCTGCTTGTGGTGTCTTCGCATACCGCAGCACGCGACAAGGGCTTGCAGACGATATATGTAACCGTTTCAGAAAGAAAATCGACCAAAGTGACGAGCTGGCGTTATGTCGATTCGATAGTAAATGATGGAAACGGGAGATTTTCTTAGGTTTTTTCTACATATTAACACTTTTCACATTTTCTCGTGTTACGTGGCTGCCAGTCATCGGTTCATGCAAAATCTTAAGGTCCTCTGTCATGTCTAAGGCACACAACCGCACAATAATTCAATAATCGATAACTAAAAGTTGAAATGCAGCTCTTCTTCCTTGCCGATTGCATCAACCTAGATGCTTGTTCTGTGTTCTACTGTGCTGCTTGTAGTGTCTCCACATACCGCAGCACGCGACAAGGGCTTGCAGACGATAAATGTAACCGTTTCAGAGAGAAAAGCGACCAATGTGACGATCTGGCGTTACGTCGATTCGATACTAAATGACGGAAACGGGAGATTTTCTTAGGTTTTTACTACATATTATTACTTTCCACATTTTCTCGTGTTACGTGGCTGCCAGTCATCGGTTCATGCAAAATCTTAAGGTCCTCTGTCATGTCTAAGGCACACAACCGCACAATAATTCAATAATCGATAACTAAAAGTTGAAACGCAGCTCTTCTTCCTTGCCAATTGCATCAACCTAGATGCTTGTTCTGTGTTCTACTGTGCTGCTTGTAGTGTCTCCACATACCGCAGCACGCGACAAGGGCTTGCAGACGATAAATGTAACCGTTTCAGAGAGAAAAGCGACCAATGTGACGATCTGGCGTTACGTCGATTCGATAGTAAATGACGGAAACGGGAGATTTTCTTAGATTTTTACTAAATATTAACTCTTTTCACATTTTCTCGTGTTACGTGGCTGCCAGTCATCGGTTCATGCAAAATCTTAAGGTCCTCGGTCATGTCCAAGGCACCAAATCGGCCAATAATTCAGTAATCGATAACTAAAGCTTGAAATGTAGCTTTTCTAACTGCCCGATTGTATCAACTTAGATGCTTCTTCTGTGTTCTACTGTGCCGCTTGTAGTGTCTCCGCATACGGCAGCACGCGACAAGGGCTTGTAGACGATAAAAGTAACCGTTTCAGAGAGAAAAGCGACCAATATGACGATCTGGCGTTATGTCGATTCCTTAGAAAATGACGGAAACGGTAGTTTTTCTTAGGTTTTTACTACATATTAATACTTTTCACATTTTCTCGTGTTACGTGGCTGCCAGTCATCGGTTCATGCAAAATCTTAAGGTCCTCGGTCATGTCCAAGGCACCAAACCGGCCAATTATTCAATAATCGACAACTAAAACTTGAAATGTAGCTCTTCTTACTGGACGATTGCATCAACTTAGATACTTCTTCTGTGTTCTACTGTGCTGCTTGTAGTGTCTCCACATGCCGCACCACGCGACAAGGGCTTGCAGACGATAAAAGTAACCGTTTCAGAGAGAAAAGCGACCAATGTCACGATCTGGCGTTATGTCAATACGATAGTAAATGACGGAAACGGGAGATTTTTCTAGTTTTTTACTACATATTAACTCTTTTCATATTTTCTCGTGTTACGTGGTTGCTATTCCTCAGTTCATGCAAAATCTTAACGTACTCGGTCATGTCCAAGGCACCAAACCAGCCAATAATTCAATAATCGATGACTAAAACTTGAAATGTAGCTTTTCTTACTGGCCGATAGCATCAACTTAGATGCTTCTTCTGTGTTCTTCTGTGCTGCTTGTAGTGTCTCCGCACACCGCAGCACGCGACAAGGGCTTGCAGATGATAAATGTAACCGTTTCGGAGAGAAAAGCGACCAATGTGACGATCTGGCGTTATGTCGATTCGATAGTAAATGACGGAAACGGGAGATTTTCTTGGGTTTTTACTACATATTAACACTTTTCACATTTTCTCGAGTTACGTGGCTGCCAGTCCTCGGTTCATGCAAAATCTTAAGAACCTCGGTCACGTCCAAGGCACACAACCGCACAATAGTTCAAAAATCGATAACTAAAACTTGAAATGTAGCTCTTCTTAGTGGCCGATTGCATCATCTTAGATGCTACTTCTGTGTTCTACTGTGCTGCTTGTAGTGCGTCCGCATAGAGCAGCACGCGACAAGGGCTTGCAGACGATAAATGTAACCGTTTCAGAGTAAAAAGCGATTAATGTAACGATCTGGCGTTAAGTCGATTCGATAGTAAATGACTGAAACGGGAGATTTTCTTAGGTTTTTACTACATATTAACACTTTTCACATTTTCTCGAGTTACGTGGCAGCCAGTCGTCGGTCCATGCAAATTCTTAAGGTCCTCGGTCATGTCCAAGGCACCAAACAGGCCAATAATTCGATAATCGATAAGTAAAACTTGAAAAGTAGCTCTACTTAGTGGCCGATTGTATCAACTTAGATGCTTCATCTGTGTTCTACTGTGCTGCTTGTGGTGTCTTCGCATACCGCAGCACGCGACAAGGGCTTGCAGACGATATATGTAACCGTTTCAGAGAGAAAATCGACCAAAGTGACGAGCTGGCGTTATGTCGATTCGATAGTAAATGATGGAAACGGGAGATTTTCTTAGGTTTTTTCTACATATTAGTACTTTTCACATTTTCTCGTGTTACGTGGCTGCCAGTCATCGGTTCATGCAAAATCTTAAGGTCCTCTGTCATGTCTAAGGCACACAACCGCACAATAATTCAATAATCTATAACTAAAAGTTAAAATACAGCTCTTCTTCCTTGCCGATTGCATCAACCTAGATGCTTGTTCTGTGTTCTACTGTGCTGCTTGTAGTGTCTCCACATACCGCAGCACGCGACAAGGGCTTGCAGACGATAAATGTAACCGTTTCAGAGAGAAAAGCGACCAATGTGACGATCTGGCGTTACGTCGATTCGATAGTAAATGACGGAAACGGGAGATTTTCTTAGGTTTTTACTACATATTAACACTCTCCACATATTCTCGTGTTACGTGGCTGCCAGTCCTCGGTTCATGCAAAATCTTAAGGTCCTCGGTCATGTCCAAGGCACCAAACCAGCCAATAATTCAATAATCGATAACTAAAACTTGAAATGTAGCTCTTCTTACTGGCCGATTGCATCAACTTAAATGCTTCTTCAGTGTTCTACTGTGCTGCTTGTAGTGTCTCCGCATACCGCAGCACGCGAAAAGAGATTGCAGACGATAAATGTAACCGTTTCAGAGAGAAAAGCGACCAATGTGGCGATCTGGCGTTACGTCGATTCGATAGTAAAAGACGGAAACGGGAGATTTTCTTAGGTTTTACTACATATTAACACGTTCACATTTTTTCGTGTTACGTGGCTGCCAATCCTCGGTACATGCGAAATCTTAAGGTCCTCGGTCGTGTCCAAGGCATCAAAGCGCACAATAATTCAATAATCGATAACTAAAACTTAAATTGTAGCTTTTGTTACTGGCCTATTGCATCAACTTAGATGCTTCTTCTGTGTTGTACTGTGCTGCTTGTAGTGTCTCCACATACCGCAGCACGCGACAAGGGCTTGCAGACGATAAATGTAACCGTTTCAGAGAGAATAGCGACCAATGTGACGATCTGGCGTTACGTCGATTCGATAGTAAATGACGGAAACGGGAGATTTTCTTAGGTTTTTACTAAATATTAACTCTTTTCACATTTTCTCGTGTTACGTGGCTGCCAGTCATCGGTTCATGCAAAATCTTAAGGTCCTCGGTCATGTCCAAGGCACCAAACCGGCCATAATAACAATAATCGATAACTAAAACTTGAAATGTAGCTCTTCTTACTGGCCGATTGCATCAACTTAGATGCTTCTTCTGTGTTGTACTGTGCTGCTTGTAGTGTCTCCACATACCGCACTACGCGACAGGGGCTTGCAGACGATAAACGTAACCGTTTCAGAGAGAAAAGCGACCAATGTGGCGATCTGGCGTATTGTCGATTCGATAGTAAATGACGGAAACGGGAGATTTTTTTAGGTTTTTACTACATATTAACACTTTTCACATTTTCTCGTGTTACGTGGCTGCCAGTCATCGGTTCATGCAATATCTTAAGGTCCTCTGTCATGTCCAAGGCATCCAACCTGCCAATAATTCAATAATCGATAACTAAAACTTGAAATGTAGCTCTTCTTACTGGCCTATTGCATCAACTTAGATGCTTCTTCTGTGTTGTACTGTGCTGCTTGTAGTGTCTCCACATACCGCACCACGCGACAGGGGCTTGCAGACGATAAAAGTAACCGTTTCAGAGAGAAGAGCGACCAATGTGACGATCTGGCGTTATGTCGATCCCTTAGTAAATGACGGAAACGGGAGATTTTCTTAGGTTTTTTCTACATATTAACACTTTTCACATTTTCTCGTGTTACGTGGCTGCCAGTCCTCGGTTCATCCAACATCTTACGGTCCTCTGTCATGTCTAAGGCACACAACCGCACAATAATTCAATAATCGATAACTAAAACTTGAAATGCAGCTCTTCTTCCTTGCCGATTGCATCAACCTAGATGCTTGTTCTGTGTTCTACTGTGCTGCTTGTAGTGTCTCCACATACCGCAGCACGCGACAAGGGCTTGCAGACGATAAATGTAACCGTTTCAGAGAGAAAAGCGACCAATGTGACGATCTGGCGTTACGTCGATTCGATAGTAAATGACGGAAACGGGAGATTTTCTTAGGTTTTTACTACATGTTAACACTTTCCACATATTCTCGTGTTACGTGGCTGCCAGTCCTCGGTTCATGCAAAATTTTAAGGTCCTCGGTCATGTCCAAGGCACCAAACCAGCCAATAATTCAATAATCGATAACTAAAACTTGAAATGTAGCTCTTCTTACTGGCCGATTGCATCAACTTAAATGCTTCTTTTGTGTTCTACTGTGCTGCTTGTAGTGTCTCCGCATACCGCAGCAGGCGAAAAGAGATTGCAGGCGATAAAAGTAACCGTTTCAGAGAGAAAAGCGTCCAATGTGGCGATCTGGCTTATTGTCGATTCGATAGTAAATAACGGAAACGGGAGATTTTCTTAGGTTTTTACTACATATTAATACTTTTCACATTTTCTCGTGTTACGTGGCTGCCAGTCATCGGTTCATGGAAAATCTTAAGGTCCTCTGTCATGTCCAAGGCACCCAACCGGCCAATAATTCAATAATCGATAACTAAAACTTGAAATGTAGCTCTTCTTACTGGCCGATTGCGTCAACTTAGATGCTTCTTCTGTGTTCTACTGTCCTGCTTGTAGTGTGTCCACATACCGCACCACGCGACAGGGGCTTGCAGACGATAAAAGTAACCGTTTTAGAGAGAAGAGCGACCAATGTGACGATCTGCCGTTATGTCGATTCGATGGTAAATGACGGAAACGGGAGATTTTCTTAGGTTTTTACTACATATTAACACTTTCCACATATTCTCGTGTTACGTGGCTGCCAGTCCTCGGTTCATGCAAAATCTTAAGGTCCTCGGTCATGTCCAAGGCACCAAACCAGCCAATAATTCAATAATCGATAACTAAAACTTGAAATGTAGCTCTTCTTACTGGCCGATTGCTTCAACTTAGATGCTTCTTCTGTGTTGTACTGTGCTGCTTGTAGTATCTCCGCATACCGCAGCACGCGAAAAGAGATTGCAGACGATAAATGTAACCGTTTCAGAGAGAAAAGCGACCAATGTGGCGATCTGGCGTTACGTCGATTCGATTGTAAAAGACGGAAACGGGAGATTTTCTTAGGTTTTTACTACATATTAACACGTTCACATTTTTTCGTGTTACGTGGCTGCCAATCCTCGGTACATGCGAAATCTTAAGGTCCTCGGTCGTGTCCAAGGCATCAAAGCGCACAATAATTCAATAATCGATAACTAAAACTTGAAATGTAGCTTTTGTTACTGGCCTATTGCATCAATTTAGATGCTTCTTCTGTGTTGTACTGTGCTGCTTGTAGTGTCTCCACATACCGCACTACGCGACAGGGGCTTGCAGACGATAAAAGTAACCGTTTCAGAGAGAAAAGCGACCAATGTGGCGATCTGGCGTATTGTCGATTCGATAGTAAGTGACGGAAACGGGAGATTGTTTTAGGTTTTTACTACATATTAACACTTTTCACATTTTCTCGTGTTACGTGGCTGCCAGTCCTCGGTTCATGCAAAATCTTAAGAACCTCGGTCATGTCCAAGGCACACAACCGCACAATAGTTCAAAAATCGATAACTAAAACTTGAAATGTAGCTCTTCTTATTGGCCGATTGCATCATCTTAGATGCTACTTCTGTGTTCTACTGTGCTGCTTGTAGTGCGTCCGCATAGAGCAGCACGCGACAAGGGCTTGCAGACGATAAATGTAACCGTTTCAGAGTAAAAAGCGATTAATGTGACGATCTGGCGTTAAGTCGATTCGATAGTAAATGACTGAAACGGGAGATTTTCTTAGGTTTTTACTACATATTAACACTTTTCACATTTTCTCGAGTTACGTGGCAGCCAGTCGTCGGTTCATGCAAAATCTTAAGGTCCTCGGTCATGTATAAGACACACATCCGCACAATAATTCAATAATCGATAACTAAAAGTTGAAATGCAGCTCTTCTTCCTTGCCGATTGCATCAACCTAGATGCTTGTTCTGTGTTCTACTGTGCAGCTTGTAGTGTCTCCACATACCGCACTACGCGACAGGGGCTTGCAGACGATAAAAGTAACCGTTTCAGAGAGAAAAGCGACCAATGTGGCGATCTGGCGTATTGTCGATTCGATAGTAAATGACGGAAACGGGAGATTTTTTTAGGTTTTTACTACATATTAACACTTTTCACATTTTCTCGTGTTACGTGGCTGCCAGTCATCGGTTCATGCAAAATCTTAAGGTCCTCTGTCATGTCCAAGGCATCCAACCTGCCAATAATTCAATAATCGATAACTAAAACTTGAAATGTAGCTCTTCTTACTGGCCTATTGCATCAACTTAGATGCTTCTTCTGTGTTGTACTGTGCTGCTTGTAGTGTCTCCACATACCGCACCACGCGACAGGGGCTTGCAGACGATAAAAGTAACCGTTTCAGAGAGAAGAGCGACCAATGTGACGATCTGGCGTTATGTCGATCCCTTAGTAAATGACGGAAACGGGAGATTTTTCTAGTTTTTTACTACATATTAACTCTTTTCATATTTTCTCTTGTTACGTGGTTGCCATTCCTCAGTTCATGCAAAATCTTAACGTACTCGGTCATGTCCAAGGCACCAAACCAGCCAATAATTCAATAATCGATGACTAAAACTTGAAATGTAGCTTTTCTTACTGGCCGATTGCATCAACTTAGATGCTTCTTCTGTGTTCTTCTGTGCTGCTTGTAGTGTCTCCGCACACCGCAGCACGCGACAAGGGCTTGCAGCTGATAAATGTAACCGTTTGCGGAGAGAAAAGCGACCAATGTGACGATCTGGCGTTATGTCGATTCAATAGTAAATGACGGAAACGGGAGATTTTCTTGGGTTTTTACTACATATTAACACTTTTCACATTTTCTCGAGTTACGTGGCTGCCAGTCCTCGGTTCATGCAAAATCTTAAGAACCTCGGTCATGTCCAAGGCACACAACCGCACAATAGTTCAAAAATCGATAACTAAAACTTGAAATGTAGCTCTTCTTAGTGGCCGATTGCATCATCTTAGATGCTACTTCTGTGTTCTACTGTGCTGCTTGTAGTGCGTCCGCATAGAGCAGCACGCGACAAGGGCTTGCAGACGATAAATGTAACCGTTTCAGAGTAAAAAGCGATTAATGTAACGATCTGGCGTTAAGTCGATTCGATAGTAAATGACTGAAACGGGAGATTTTCTTAGGTTTTTACTACATATTAACACTTTTCACATTTTCTCGAGTTACGTGGCAGCCAGTCGTCGGTCCATGCAAAATCTTAAGGTCCTCGGTCATGTCCAAGGCACCAAACCGGCCAATAATTCGATAATCGATAAGTAAAACTTGAAAAGTAGCTCTACTTAGTGGCCGATTGTATCAACTTAGATGCTTCATCTGTGTTCTACTGTGCTGCTTGTGGTGTCTTCGCATACCGCAGCACGCGACAAGGGCTTGCAGACGATATATGTAACCGTTTCAGAGAGAAAATCGACCAAAGTGACGAGCTGGCGTTATGTCGATTCGATAGTAAATGATGGAAACGGGAGATTTTCTTAGGTTTTTTCTACATATTAATACTTTTCACATTTTCTCGTGTTACGTGGCTGCCAGTCATCGGTTCATGCAAAATCTTAAGGTCCTCTGTCATGTCTAAGGCACACAACCGCACAATAATTCAATAATCGATAACTAAAAGTTAAAATGCAGCTCTTCTTCCTTGCCGATTGCATCAACCCAGATGCTTGTTCTGTGTTCTACTGTGCTGCTTGTAGTGTCTCCACATACCGCAGCACGCGACAAGGGCTTGCAGACGATAAATGTAACCGTTTCAGAGAGAAGAGCGACCAATGTGACGATCTGGCGTTACGTCGATTCGATAGTAAATGACGGAAACGGAAGATTTTCTTAGGTTTTTACTACATATTAACACTTTCCACATACTCTCGTGTTACGTGGCTGCCAGTCCTCGGTTCATGCAAAATCTTAAGGTCCTCGGTCATGTCCAAGGCACCAAACCGCCAATAATTCAATAATCGATAACTAAAACTTGAAATGTAGCTCTTCTTACTTTTAGATTAGATTAGATTAGATTTACTTTCATTCCAATTGATCCGTAGTGAGGAGGTCCTCCTGGATGTGGAACATGTCAGAAAAACAACAATACATGACAAATATTTACAACTAAAACAAATAAAGTAATGTACCATTCCACAGGTCCCAAGTGGAATGATAGTCATTTTTAATGAACACTAAGAGTCATTTTACAAATACTAATGCACTGAATTTAAAATAAAAAACGTTTTTTTATTTATTTATAAGGTAATAAACATGTAATACAACTACTGTAATACTTATTTACAATGAACACATTACTGCACTGAAATGGTGCAGAAGTTAGATTATACTTACACACACACACACACACACAAATTTTCAGTGAACACATTACTGCACTGAAATTGTGCAGAAGTTATGTTGTACTTATATACAAATCAGTTGGTTTTACTAAGAAATTCATCAATGGAGTAGAAGGAGTTGGCCACCAATAAATCCTTTAGGCTTCTCTTAAACTGAATTTCATTGGTTGTTAAGCTTTTTATGGCTGCTGGCAAGTTATTGAAAATGTGTGTTCCTGAATAATGCACACCTTTTTGTACAAGACTAAGTGACTTTAAATTCTTGTGAAGATTATTCTTATTTCTAGTATTGATTCCATGAATTGAGCTGTTGGTTTGAAAAAGTGATATATTTTTAATGACAAATTTCATTAAGGAATAAATATACTGGGAAGCTGTAGTTAGTATCCCTAGTTCCCTAAACAGGCTTCTGCAGGATGTTCTTGAGTTCACACCACATATAATTCTTACTGCACGTTTTTGTGCCCGGAAAACTTTAGCTTGGCTTGATGAATTACCCCAAAAAATAATCCCATATGACATTATGGAATGAAAGTAAGCATAGTATGCCAGCTTTTTCATTTTTATATCCCCTACGTCTGACAAAATTCGCATTGCAAACAGAGATTTGTTAAGACGCTTCAGCAGTTCTGTGGTGTGCTCCTCCCAATTGAATTTATTATCAAGCTGTAATCCCAAGAATTTAACACTGTCCACTTCTTCTATCTTCTTGTCATCATATGTTAGACATATACTCTTGGGACACCCCTTACAAGTTCTGAACTGCATGTAGTGTGTTTTTTCAAAGTTTAGTGACAAAGAATTGGCTAGGAACCAGTGATTAATGTCCACAAATATTTTATTGGCTGATCTTTCTAAGACTACACTTGATTTGCTATTTATTGCAATGTTTGTATCATCGGCAAACAAAACAAACTTGGCATCTGGTAATGTTACTGATGAAAGGTCATTGATATACACAAGAAAAAGTAAGGGCCCCAAAATGGAACCTTGTGGGACCCCACATGTAATTAGTTCCCAGTTGGATGATGCCTGATAGACATGTATCAAGCTCTTTCCTAATAACACCCTTTGTTTCCTGCCAGAGATATAAGATTTGAACCATTTTGCAGCATTTCCTGTTACACTATAATATTCTAGTTTACTTAAAAGGATATTGTGATTTACACAGTCAAATGCCTTTGATAGATCACAAAATATACCAGTTGCCTGCAATTTTTTGTCTAATGAATTAAGCACATTTTCACTGTAAGTGAAGATAGCCTTCTCAATATCAGAACCTTTTAGAAATCCAAACTGTGACTTTGACAGTATGTTATTTGAGATAAGATGGTTATAAAGACGACAGTACATTACTTTTTCGAAAATTTTTGAGAATGCTGGTAACAGTGAAATTGGACGGAAATTTGATGCTATTTCTTTATCTCCCTTCTTAAACAGTGGCTTAACTTCAGCATATTTCAGCCATTCAGGAAATATTCCACTGATAAACGACTGGTTACACAGATAGCTTAATATGTTACTTAGCTCAGAATCACATTCTTTAATTAACTTTGTTGATATTTCATCATACCCACTAGATGTTTTTGATTTTAAAGATTTTATGATGGACATTATTTCTGTTGGGGTAGTGAGGGTCAAATTCATATTATGGAAATTACTTGAAATGTCTGGTCTAAGGTAATCCATAGCAGCATCTACCGAACCTGACAACCCCATCTTTTCAGTAACAGTTATAAAATGTTTGTTAAAAAGTTCTGCAACACTATACACATCTGTCACCAATGTATCATTTACTCTTAATGATATTGGCCGATAGCATCAACTTAAATGCTTCTTCTGTGTTCTACTGTGCTGCTTGTAGTGTCTCCGCATACCGCAGCACGCGAAAAGAGATTGCAGACGATAAATGTAACCGTTTCAGAGAGAAAACCGACCAATGTGGCGATCTGGCGTTACGTCGATTCGATAGTAAAAGACGGAAACGGGAGATTTTCTTAGGTTTTTACTACATATTAACACGTTCACATTTTTTCGTGTTACGTGGCTGCCAATCCTCGGTACATGCGAAATCTTAAGGTCCTCGGTCGTGTCCAAGGCATCAAAGCGCACAATAATTCAATAATCGATAACTAAAACTTGAAATGTAGCTTTTGTTACTGGCCTATTGCATCAACTTAGATGCTTCTTCTGTGTTGTACTGTGCTGCTTGTAGTGTCTCCACATACCGCACCACGCGACAGGGGCTTGCAGACGATAAAAGTAACCGTTTCAGAGAGAAGAGCGACCAATGTGACGATCTGGCGTTATGTCGATCCCTTAGTAAATGACGGAAACGGGAGATTTTCTTCGGTTTTTTCTACATATTAACACTTTTCACATTTTCTCGTGTTACGTGGCTGCCAGTCCTCGGTTCATGCAACATCTTACGGTCCTCTGTCATGTCTAAGGCACACAACCGCACAATAATTCAATAATCGATAACTAAAAGTTGAAATGCAGCTCTTCTTCCTTGACGATTGCATCAACCTAGATGCTTGTTCTGTGTTCTACTGTGCTGCTTGTAGTGTCTCCGCATACCGCAGCACGCGAAAAGAGATTGCAGACGATAAATGTAACCGTTTCAGAGAGAAAAGCGACCAATGTGACGATCTGGCGTTACGTCGATTCGATAGTAAATGACGGAAACGGGAGATTTTCTTAGGTTTTTACTACATGTTAACACTTTCCACATATTCTCGTGTTACGTGGCTGCCAGTCCTCGGTTCATGCAAAATTTTAAGGTCCTCGGTCATGTCCAAGGCACCAAACCAGCCAATAATTCAATAATCGATAACTAAAACTTGAAATGTAGCTCTTCTTACTGGCCGATTGCATCCACTTAAATGCTTCTTCTGTGTTCTACTGTGCTGCTTGTAGTGTCTCCGCATACCGCAGCAGGCGAAAAGAGATTGCAGGCGATAAATGTAACCGTTTCAGAGAGAAAAGCGTCCAATGTGGCGATCTGGCTTATTGTCGATTCGATAGTAAATAACGGAAACGGGAGATTTTCTTAGGTTTTTACTACATATTAATACTTTTCACATTTTCTCGTGTTACGTGGCTGCCAGTCATCGGTTCATGGAAAATCTTAAGGTCCTCTGTCATGTCCAAGGCACCCAACCGGCCAATAATTCAATAATCGATAACTAAAACTTGAAATGTAGCTCTTCTTACTGGCCGATTGCGTCAACTTAGATGCTTCTTCTGTGTTCTACTGTCCTGCTTGTAGTGTGTCCACATACCGCACCACGCGGCAGGGGCTTGCAGACGATAAAAGTAACCGTTTTAGAGAGAAGAGCGACCAATGTGACGATCTGGCGTTATGTCGATTCGATGGTAAATGACGGAAACGGGAGATTTTCTTAGGTTTTTACTACATATTAACACTTTCCACATATTCTCGTGTTACGTGGCTGCCAGTCCTCGGTTCATGCAAAATCTTAAGGTCCTCGGTCATGTCCAAGGCACCAAACCAGCCAATAATTCAATAATCGATAACTAAAACTTGAATTGTAGCTCTTCTTACTGGCCGATTGCATCAACTTAAATGCTTCTTCTGTGTTCTACTGTGCTGCTTGTAGTGTCTCCGCATACCGCAGCAGGCGAAAAGAGATTGCAGGCGATAAATGTAACCGTTTCAGAGAGAAAAGCGTCCAATGTGGCGATCTGGCTTATTGTCGATTCGATAGTAAATAACGGAAACGGGAGATTTTCTTAGGTTTTTACTACATATTAATACTTTTCACATTTTCTCGTGTTACGTGGCTGCCAGTCATCGGTTCATGGAAAATCTTAAGGTCCTCTGTCATGTCCAAGGCACCCAACCGGCCAATAATTCAATAATCGATAACTAAAACTTGAAATGTAGCTCTTCTTACTGGCCGATTGCGTCAACTTAGATGCTTCTTCTGTGTTCTACTGTCCTGCTTGTAGTGTGTCCACATACCGCACCACGCGGCAGGGGCTTGCAGACGATAAAAGTAACCGTTTTAGAGAGAAGAGCGACCAATGTGACGATCTGGCGTTATGTCGATTCGATGGTAAATGACGGAAACGGGAGATTTTCTTAGGTTTTTACTACATATTAACACTTTCCACATATTCTCGTGTTACGTGGCTGCCAGTCCTCGGTTCATGCAAAATCTTAAGGTCCTCGGTCATGTCCAAGGCACCAAACCAGCCAATAATTCAATAATCGATAACTAAAACTTGAAATGTAGCTCTTCTTACTGGCCGATTGCATCAACTTAGATGCTTCTTCTGTGTTGTACTGTGCTGCTTGTAGTGTCTCCGCATACCGCAGCACGCGAAAAGAGATTGCAGACGATAAATGTAAGCGTTTCAGAGAGAAAAGCGACCAATGTGGCGATCTGGCGTTACGTCGATTCGATAGTAAATAACGGAAACGGGAGATTTTCTTAGGTTTTTACCACATATTAACACTTTTCACATTTTCTCGTGTTACGTGGCTGCCAGTCATCGGTTCATGCAAAATCTTAAGGTCCTCTGTCATGTCCAAGGCATCCAACCTGCCAATAATTCAATAATCGATAACTAAAACTTGAAATGTAGCTCTTCTTACTGGCCTATTGCATCAACTTAGATGCTTCTTCTGTGTTGTACTGTGCTGCTTGTAGTGTCTCCACATACCGCACCACGCGACAGGGGCTTGCAGACGATAAAAGTAACCGTTTCAGAGAGAAGAGCGACCAATGTGACGATCTGGCGTTATGTCGATCCCTTAGTAAATGACGGAAACGGGAGATTTTCTTAGGTTTTTTCTACATATTAACACTTTTCACATTTTCTCGTGTTACGTGGCTGCCAGTCATCGGTTCATGCAACATCTTACGGTCCTCTGTCATGTCTAAGGCACACAACCGCACAATAATTCAGTAATCGATAACTAAAACTTGAAATGCAGCTCTTCTTCCTTGCCGATTGCATCAACCTAGATGCTTGTTCTGTGTTCTACTGTGCTGCTTGGAGTGTCTCCACATACCGCAGCACGCGACAAGGGCTTGCAGACGATAAATGTAACCGTTTCAGAGAGAAAAGCGACCAATGTGACGATCTGGCGTTACGTCGTATCGATAGTAAATGACGGAAACGGGAGATTTTCTTAGGTTTTTACTACATATTAACACTTTCCACATATTCTCGTGTTACGTGGCTGCCAGTCATCGGTTCATGCAAAATCTTAAGGTCCTCGGTCATGTCCAAGGCACCAAACCAGCCAATAATTCAATAATCGATAACTAAAACTTGAAATGTAGCTCTTCTTACTGGCCGATTGCATCAACTTAGATGCTTCTTCTGTGTTGTACTGTGCTGCTTGTAGTGTCTCCGCATACCGCAGCACGCGAAAAGAGATTGCAGACGATAAATGTAACCGTTTCAGAGAGAAAAGCGACCAATGTGGCGATCTGGCGTTACGTCGATTCGATAGTAAAAGACGGAAACGGGAGATTTTCTTAGGTTTTTACTACATATTAACACGTTCACATTATTTCGTGTTACGTGGCTGCCAATCCTCGGTACATGCGAAATCTTAAGGTCCTCGGTCGTGTCCAAGGCATCAAAGCGCACAATAATTCAATAATCGATAACTAAAACTTGAAATGTAGCTTTTGTTACTGGCCTATTGCATCAACTTAAATGCTTCTTCTGTGTTGTACTGTGCTGCTTGTAGTGTCTCCACATACCGCACTACGCGACAGGGCCTTGCAGACGATAAACGTAACCGTTTCAGAGAGAAAAGCGACCAATGTGGCGATCTGGCGTATTGTCGATTCGATAGTAAATGACGGAAACGGGAGATTGTTTTAGGTTTTTACTACATATTAACACTTTTCACATTTTCTCGTGTTACGTGGCTGCCAGTCCTCGGTTCATGCAAAATCTTAAGAACCTCGGTCATGTCCAAGGCACACAACCGCACAATAGTTCAAAAATCGATAACTAAAACTTGAAATGTAGCTCTTCTTATTGGCCGATTGCATCATCTTAGATGCTACTTCTGTGTTCTACTGTGCTGCTTGTAGTGCGTCCGCATAGAGCAGCAAGCGACAAGGGCTTGCAGACGATAAATGTAACCGTTTCAGAGTAAAAAGCGATTAATGTGACGATCTGGCGTTAAGTCGATTCGATAGTAAATGACTGAAACGGGAGATTTTCTTAGGTTTTTACTACATATTAACACTTTTCACATTTTCTCGAGTTACGTGGCAACCAGTCGTCGGTTCATGCAAAATCTTAAGGTCCTCGGTCATGTATAAGACACACATCCGCACAATAATTCAATAATCGATAACTAAAAGTTGAAATGCAGCTCTTTTTCCTTGCCGATTGCATCAACCTAGATGCTTGTTCTGTGTTCTACTGTGCTGCTTGTAGTGTTTCCACATACCGCACTACGCGACAGGGGCTTGCAGACGATAAAAGTAACCGTTTCAGAGAGGAAAGCGACCAATGTGGCGATCTGGCGTATTGTCGATTCGATAGTAAATGACGGAAACGGGAGATTTTTTTAGGTTTTTACTACATATTAACACTTTTCACATTTTCTCGTGTTACGTGGCTGCCAGTCATCGGTTCATGCAAAATCTTATAGTCCTCTGTCATGTCCAAGGCATCCAACCTGCCAATAATTCAATAATCGATAACTAAAACTTGAAATGTAGCTCTTCTTACTGGCCTATTGCATCAACTTAGATGCTTCTTCTGTGTTGTACTGTGCTGCTTGTAGTGTCTCCACATACCGCACCACGCGACAGGGGCTTGCAGACGATAAAAGTAACCGTTTCAGAGAGAAGAGCGACCAATGTGACGATCTGGCGTTATGTCGATCCCTTAGTAAATGACGGAAACGGGAGATTTTCTTAGGTTTTTTCTACATATTAACACTTTTCACATTTTCTCGTGTTACGTGGCTGCGTGTCATCGGTTCATGCAACATCTTACGGTCCTCTGTCATGTCTAAGGCACACAACCGCACAATAATTCAGTAATCGATAACTAAAACTTGAAATGCAGCTCTTCTTCCTTGCCGATTGCATCAACCTAGATGCTTGTTCTGTGTTCTACTGTGCTGCTTGGAGTGTCTCCACATACCGCACCACGCGACAAGGGCTTGCAGACGATAAATGTAACCGTTTCAGAGAGAAAAGCGACCAATGTGACGATCTGGCTTACGTCGTATCGATAGTAAATGACGGAAACGGGAGATTTTCTTAGGTTTTTACTACATATTAACACTTTCCACATATTCTCGTGTTACGTGGCTGCCAGTCCTCGGTTGATGCAAAATCTTAAGGTCCTCGGTCATGTCCAAGGCACCAAACCAACCAATAATTCAATAATCGATAACTAAAACTTGAAATGTAGCTCTTTTTACTGGCCGATTGAATCAACTTAAATGCTTCTTCTGTGTTCTACTGTGCTGCTTGTAGTGTCTCCGCATACCGCAGCACGCGAAATGAGATTGCAGGCGATAAATGTAACCGTTTCAGAGAGAAAAGCGTCCAATGTGGCGATCTGGCTTATTGTCGATTCGATAGTAAATAACGGAAACGGGAGATTTTCTTAGGTTTTTACTACATATTAATACTTTTCACATTTTCTCGTGTTACGTGGCTGCCAGTCATCGGTTCATGGAAAATCTTAAGGTCTTCTGTCATGTCCAAGGCACCCAACCGGCCAATAATTCAATAATCGATAACTAAAACTTGAAATGTAGCTCTTCTTACTGGCCGATTGCGTCAACTTAGATGCTTCTTCTGTGTTCTACTGTGCTGCTTGTAGTGTGTCCACATACCGCACCACGCGACAGGGGCTTGCAGACGATAAAAGTAACCGTTTTAGAGAGAAGAGCGACCAATGTGACGATCTGGCGTTATGTCGATTCGATGGTAAATGACGGAAACGGGAGATTTTTTTAGGTTTTTACTACATATTAACACGTTCCACATATTCTCGTGTTACGTGGCTGCCAGTCCTCGGTTCATGCAAAATCTTAAGGTCCTCGGTCATGTCCAAGGCACCAAACCAGCCAATAATTCAATAATCGATAACTAAAACTTGAAATGTAGCTCTTCTTACTGGCCGATTGCATCAACTTAGATGCTTCTTCTGTGTTGTACTGTGCTGCTTGTAGTGTCTCCGCATACCGCAGCACGCGAAAAGAGATTGCAGACGATAAATGTAACCGTTTCAGAGAGAAAAGCGACCAATGTGGCGATCTGGCGTTACGTCGATTCGATAGTAAAAGACGGAAACGGGAGATTTTCTTAGGTTTTTACTACATATTAACACGTTCACATTTTTTCGTGTTACGTGGCTGCCAATCCTCGGTACATGCGAAATCTTAAGGTCCTCGGTCGTGTCCAAGGCATCAAAGCGCACAATAATTCAATAATCGATAACTAAAACTTGAAATGTAGCTATTGTTACTGGCCTATTGCATCAACTTAGATGCTTCTTCTGTGTTGTACTGTGCTGCTTGTAGTGTCTCCACATACCGCACTACGCGACAGGGGCTTGCAGACGATAAAAGTAACCGTTTCAGAGAGAAAAGCGACATATGTGGCGATCTGGCGTATTGTCGATACGATAGTAAATGACGGAAACGGGAGATTGTTTTAGGTTTTTACTACATATTAACACTTTTCACATTTTCTCGTGTTACGTGGCTGCCAGTCCTCGGTTCATGCAAAATCTTAAGAACCTCGGTCATGTCCAAGGCACACAACCGCACAATAGTTCAAAAATCGATAACTAAAACTTGAAATGTAGCTCTTCTTATTGGCCGATTGCATCATCTTAGATGCTACTTCTGTGTTCTACTGTGCTGCTTGTAGTGCGTCCGCATAGAGCAGCACGCGACAAGGACTTGCAGACGATAAATGTAACCGTTTCAGAGTAAAAAGCGATTAATGTGACGATCTGGCGTTAAGTCGATTCGATAGTAAATGACTGAAACGGGAGATTTTGTTAGGTTTTTACTACATATTAACACTTTTCACATTTTCTCGAGTTACGTGGCAGCCAGTCGTCGGTTCATGCAAAATCTTAAGGTCCTCGGTCATGTCCAAGGCACCAAACCGGCCAGTAATTCAATAATCGATAAGTAAAACTTGAAATGTAGCTCTACTTAGTGGCCGATTGTATCAACTTAGATGCTTCATCTGTGTTCTACTGTGCTGCTTGGGGTGTCTTCGCATACCGCAGCACGCGACAAGGGCTTGCAGACGATAAATGTAACCGTTTCAGAGAGAAAATCGACCAAAGTGACGAGCTGGCGTTATGTCGATTCGATAGTAAATGGTGGAAACGGGAGATTTTCTTAGGTTTTTTCTCCATATTAACACTTTTCACATTTTCTCGTGTTACGTGGCTGCCAGTCATCGGTTCATGCAAAATCTTAAGGTCCTCTGTCATGTCTAAGGCACACAACCGCACAATAATTCAATAATCGATAACTAAAAGTTGAAATGCAGCTCTTCTTCCTTGCCGATTGCATCAACCTAGATGCTTGTTCTGTGTTCTACTGTGCTGCTTGTAGTGTCTCCACATACCGCAGCACGCGACAAGGGCTTGCAGACGATAAATGTAACCGTTTCAGAGAGAAGAGCGACCAATGTGACGATCTGGCGTTATGTCGATCCTATAGTAAATGACGGAAACGGGAGATTTTCTTAGGTTTTTTCTACATATTAACACTTTTCACATTTTCTCGTGTTACGTGGCTCCCAGTCATCGGTTCATGCAAAATCTTAAGGTCCTCGGTCATGTCCAAGGCACCAAACCGGCCATAAAAACAATAATCGATAAATAAAACTTGAAATGTAGCTCTTCTTACTGGCCGATTGCATCAACTTAGATGCTTCTTCTGTGTTGTACTGTGCTGCTTGTAGTGTCTCCACATACCGCACTACGCGACAGGGGCTTGCAGACGATAAAAGTAACCGTTTCAGAGAGAAAAGCGACCAATGTGGCGATCTGGCGTATTGTCGATTCGATAGTAAATGACGGAAACGGGAGATTTTTTTAGGTTTTTACTACATATTAACACTTTTCACATTTTCTCGTGTTACGTGGCTGCCAGTCATCGGTTCATGCAAAATCTTAAGGTCCTCTGTCATGCAAGGCATCCAACCTGCCAATAATTCAATAATCGATAACTAAAACTTGAAATGTAGCTCTTGTTACTGGCCAATTGCATCATTTTAGATGCTTCTTCTGTGCTCTACTGTGCTGCTTGTAGTGTCTCCACATACCGCAGCACACGACAAGGGCTTGCAGACGATAAAAGTAACCGTTTCAGAGAGAAAAGCGACCAATGTAACGATCTGGCGTTATGTCGATTCCTTAGAAAATGACGGAAACGGGAGATTTTCTTAGGTTTTTACTACATATTAACACTTTCACATTTTTTCGTGTTACGTGGCTGCCAATCCTCGGTACATGCGAAATCGTAAGGTCCTCGGTCATGTCCAAGGCACCAAACCGGCCAATAATTCAATAATCGATAACTAAAACTTAAAATGTAGCTCTTGTTACTGGCCAATTGCATCATTTTAGATGCTTCTTCTGTGCTCTACTGTGCTGCTTGTAGTGTCTCCGCATACCGCAGCACACGACAAGGGCTTGCAGACGATAAATGTAACCGTTTGTGAGCGAAAAGCGACCAATGTGACGATCTGGCGTTATGTCGATTCGATAGTAAAAGACGGAAACGGGAGATTTTCTTAGGTTTTTACTACATATTAACACTTTTCACATTTTCTCGTGTTAAGTAGAAGCCAATACTCGGTTCATGCAAAATCTTAAGGTCCTCTGTTATGTCCAAGGCACACAACCGCACAATAATTCAATAATCGATAGCTAAAACTTGAAATGTAGCTCTTCTTACAGGCCAATTGCATCAACTTAGATGCTTGTTCTGTGTTCTACTGTGCTGCTTGTAGTGTCTCCACATACCGCAGCACACGACAAGGGCTTGCAGACGATAAAAGTAACCGTTTCAGAGAGAAAAGCGACCAATGTAACGATCTGGCGTTATGTCGATTCCTTAGAAAATGACGGAAACGGGAGATTTTCTTAGGTTTTTACTACATATTAACGCTTTTCACATTTTCTCGTGTTACGTGGCTGCCAGTTCTCGGTTCGTGCAAAATCTGAAGGTCCTCGGTCATGTCCAAGGCACCAAACTGGCCAATATTTCAATAATCGATAACCTAAACTGATCTGTAGCTGTCCTTTGTGGCCGATAGCATCATCTTAGATGCTTCTTCTTTGTTCTACTGTGCTGCTTGTAGTGTCTCCGAATACGGCAGCACGCGACAGGGGCTTGCAGACGATAAATGTAACAGTTTCAGAGAGAAAAGCGACCAATGTGACGATCTGGCGTTATGTCGATTCGATGGTAATTGACTGAACCGGGAGATTTTCTTAGCTTTTTACTACATATTAACACTTTTCACACTTTCTCATGTTACGTGGCTGCCAGTCCTCGGTTCATGCAAAATCTTAAGGCCCTCGGTAGTGTCCCAGGCAACAAACTGGCCAATAATTCAATAATCGATAACTAAAACTTGAGATGTAGCTCTTGTTACTGGCCGATTGCATCAACTTAGATGCTTCTTCTGTGTTGTACTGTGCTGCTTGTAGTGTCTCCGCACACCGCAGCACGCGACAAGGGCTTGGAGACGATAAGTGTAACCGTTTCAGAGAGAAAAGCGACCAATGTGACGATCTGGCGTTATGTCGATTCGATAGTAAATGACGGAAACGGGAGATTTTCTTAGGTTTTTACTACATATTGATACTTTTCACATATTCTCGTCTTACGTGGCTGCCAGTCATAGGTTTATGAAAATCTTAAGGTCCCCGGTTTTGTCCAAGGCACACAACCGCACAATAATTCAATAATCGATAACTAAATCTTGAAATGTAGCTCTTCTTACTGGCCGATTGCATCAACTTAGATGCCTCTTCTGTGTTTTACTGCGCTGCTTGTAGTGTCTCCGCACACCCCAGCACGCGACAAGGGCTTGCAGACAATAAATGTAACCGTTTCAGAGTGAAAAGCGGCCAATGTGACGATCTGGCGTTATGTCGATTGGATACTAAATGACGGAAACGGGAGATATTCTTAGGATTTTACTACATATTAATACTTTTCACATTTTTTGGGGTTACGTGGCTGCCAGTCATCGGTACATGCAAAATCTTAAGGTCCTCGGTCATGTCCAAGGCACCAAACCAGCCATAAATTCAATAATCGATAACTAAAACTTGAAATGTAGCTCTTCTTACTGGCCGATTGCATCAACTTAAATGCTTCTTCTGTGTTCTACTGTGCTGCTTGTAGTGTCTCCGCATACCGCAGCACGCGAAAAGAGATTGCAGACGATAAATGTAACCGTTTCAGAGAGAAAAGCGACCAATGTGGCGATCTGGCGTTACGTCGATTCGATAGTAAAAGACGGAAACGGGAGATTTTCTTAGGTTTTTACTACATATTAACACGTTCACATTTTTTCGTGTTACGTGGCTGCCAATCCTCGGTACATGCGAAATCTTAAGGTCCTCGGTCGTGTCCAAGGCATCAAAGCGCACAATAATTCAATAATCGATAACTAAAACTTGAAATGTAGCTTTTGTTACTGGCCTATTGCATCAACTTAGATGCTTCTTCTGTGTTGTACTGTGCTGCTTGTAGTGTCTCCACATACCGCACCACGCGACAGGGGCTTGCAGACGATAAAAGTAACCGTTTCAGAGAGAAGAGCGACCAATGTGACGATCTGGCGTTATGTCGATCCCTTAGTAAATGACGGAAACGGGAGATTTTCTTAGGTTTTTTCTACATATTAACACTTTTCACATTTTCTCGTGTTACGTGGCTGCCAGTCATCGGTTCATGCAAAATCTTAAGGTCCTCTGTCGTGTCTAAGGCACACAACCGCACAATAATTCAATAATCGATAACTAAAACTTGAAATGCAGCTCTTCTTCCTTGCCGATTGCATCAACCTAGATGCTTGTTCTGTGTTCTACTGTGCTGCTTGTAGTGTCTCCACATACCGCAGCACGCGACAAGGGCTTGCAGACGATAAATGTAACCGTTTCAGTGTGAAAAGCGATTAATGTGGCGATCTGGCGTATTGTCGATTCGATAGTAAATGACGGAAACGGGAGATTGTTTTAGGTTTTTACTACATATTAACACTTTTCACATTTTCTCGTGTTACGTGGCTGCCAGTCATCGGTTCATGCAAAATCTTAAGAACCTCGGTCATGTCCGAGGCACACAACCGCACATTAGTTCAATAATCGATAACTAAAACTTGAAATGTAGCTCTTCTTACTGGCCGATTGCATCAACTTAGATCCTTCTTCTGTGCTCTACTGTGCTGCTTGTTGTGTCTCCGCATACCGCAGCATGCGACAAGGGCTTGCAGACCATAAATGTAACCGTTTCAGAGCGAAAAGCGACCAATGTGACGATCTGGCGTTATGTCGATTCGATAGTAAATGACGGAGACTGGAGGTTTTCTTAGGTTTTTACTACATATTAACACTTTTCACATTTACTCGTGTTACGTGGCTGCCAGACCTCGGTTCATGCAAAATCTTAAGGTCCTCGGTCATGTCCAAGGCACCAAATCGGCCAATAATTCAGTAATCGATAACTAAAGCTTGAAATGTAGCTTTTCTTACTGCCCGATTGTATCAACTTAGATGCTTCTTCTGTGTTCTACTGTGCCGCTTGTAGTGTCTCCGCATACGGCAGCACGCGACAAGGGCTTGTAGACGATAAAAGTAACCGTTTCAGAGAGAAAAGCGACCGATGTCACGATCTGGCGTTATGTCAATAAGATAGTAAATGACGGAAACGGGAGATTTTTCTAGTTTTTTACTACATATTAACTCTTTTCATATTTTCTCGTGTTACGTGGTTGCCATTCCTCAGTTCATGCAAAATCTTAACGTACTCGGTCATGTCCAAGGCACCAAACCAGCCAATAATTCAATAATCGATGACTAAAACTTGAAATGTAGCTTTTCTTACTGGCCGATTGCATCAACTTAGATGCTTCTTCTGTGTTCTTCTGTGCTGCTTGTAGTGTCTCCGCACACCGCAGCACGCGACAAGGGCTTGCAGATGATAAATGTAACCGTTTCGGAGAGAAAAGCGACCAATGTGACGATCTGGCGTTATGTCGATTCGATAGTAAATGACGGAAACGGGATATTTTCTTGGGTTTTTACTACATATTAACACTTTTCACATTCTCTCGTGTTAGGTGGCTGCCAGTCCTCGGTTCATGCAAAATCTTAAGAACCTCGGTCATGTCCAAGGCACACAACCGCACAATAGTTCAAAAATCGATAACTAAAACTTGAAATGTAGCTCTTCTTACTGGCCGATTGCATCATCTTAGATGCTACTTCTGTGTTCTACTGTGCTGCTTGTAGTGCGTCCGCATAGAGCAGCACGCGACAAGGGCTTGCAGACGATAAATGTAACCGTTTCAGAGTAAAAAGCGATTAATGTGACGATCTGGCGTTAAGTCGATTCGATAGTAAATGACTGAAACGGTAAATTTTCTTAGGTTTTTACTACATATTAACACTTTTCACATTTTCTCGAGTTACGTGGCAGCCAGTCGTCGGTTCGTGCAAAATCTTAAGGTCCTCGGTCATGTCCAAGGCACCAAACCCGCCAATAATTCAATAATCGATAAGTAAAACTTGAAATGTAGCTCTACTTAGTGGCCGATTGCATCAACTTAGATGTTTCATCTGTGTTCTACTGTGCTGCTTGTGGTGTCTTCGCATACCGCAGCACGCGACAAGGGCCTGCAGACGATATATGTAACCGTTTCAGAGAGAAAATCGACCAAAGTGACGAGCTGGCGTTATGTCGATTCGATAGTAAATGATGGAAACGGGAGATTTTCTTAGGTTTTTTCTATATATTAACACTTTTCACATTTTCTCGTGTTACGTGGCTGCCAGTCATCGGTTCATGCAAAATCTTAAGGTCCTCTGTCATGTCTAAGGCACACAACCGCACAATAATTCAATAATCGATAACTAAAAGTTGAAATGCAGCTCTTCTTCCTTGCCGATTGCATCAACCTAGATGCTTGTTCTGTGTTCTACTGTGCTGCTTGTAGTGTCTCCACATACCGCAGCACGCGACAAGGGCTTGCAGACGATAAATGTAACCGTTTCAGAGAGAAAAGCGACCAATGTGACGATCTGGCGTTACGTCGATTCGATAGTAAATGACGGAAACGGGAGATTTTCTTAGGTTTTTACTACATATTAACACTTTCCACATTTTCTCGTGTTACGTGGCTGCCAGTCATCGGTTCATGCAAAATCTTAAGGTCCTCTGTCATGTCTAAGGCACACAACCGCACAATAATTCAATAATCGATAACTAAAACTTGAAATGCAGCTCTTCTTCCTTGCCGATTGCATCAACCTAGATGCTTGTTCTGTGTTCTACTGTGCTGCTTGTAGTGTCTCCACATACCGCAGCACGCGACAAGGGCTTGCAGACGATAAATGTAACCGTTTCAGAGAGAAAAGCGACCAATGTGACGATCTGGCGTTACGTCGATTCGATAGTAAATGACGGAAACAGGAGATTTTCTTAGATTTTTACTAAATATTAACTCTTTTCACATTTTTTCGTGTTACGTGGCTGCCAGTCACCGGTTCATGCAAAATCTTAAGGTCCTCGGTCATGTCCAAGGCACCAAACCAGCCAATAAAACAATAATCGATAACTAAAATTTGAAATGTAGCTCTCCTTCATGGCCGATTGCATCATCTTAGATGCTTCTTCTGTGTTCTACTGTGCTGCTTGTAGAGTCTCCACATACCGCAGCACGCGACAAGGGCTTGCAGACGATAAATGTAACAGTTTCAAAGAGAAAAGCGACCAATGTGACGATCTGGCGTTATGTCGATTCGATGGTAAATGACGGAAACGGTAGATATTCTTAGGTTTTTACTACATATTAATACTTTTCACATTTTTTGGGGTTACGTGGCTGCCAGTCATCGGTTCATGCAAAATCTTAAGAACCTCGGTCATGTCCGAGGCACACAACCGCACAATAGTTCAATAATCGATAACTAATACTTGAAATGTAGCTCTTCTTACTGGCCGATTGCATCAACTTAGATGCTTCTTCTGTGCTCTACTGTGCTGCTTGTTGTGTCTCCGCATACCGCAGCATGCGACAAGGGCTTGCAGACGATAAATGTAACCGTTTCAGAGCGAAAAGCGACCAATGTGACGATCTGGCGTTATGTCGATTCGATAGTAAATGACGGAGACTGGTGGTTTTCTTAGGTTTTTACTACATATTGACACTTTTCACATTTACTCGTGTTACGTGGCTGCCAGACCTCCGTTCATGCAAAATCTTAAGGTCCTCGGTCATGTCCAAGGCACCAAATCGGCCAATAATTCAGTAATCGATAACTAAAGCTTGAAATGTAGCTTTTCTTACTGGCCGTTTGCATCAACTTAGATGCTTCTTCTGTGTTCTTCTGTGCTGCTTGTAGTGTCTCCGCACACCGCAGCACGCGACAAGGTGTTGCAGATGATGAATGTAACCGTTTCGGAGAGAAAAGCGACCAATGTGACGATCTGGCGTTATGTCGATTCGATAGTAAATGACGGAAACGGGAGATTTTCTTGGGTTTTTACTACATATTAATACTTTTGACATTTTCTCGTGTTACGTGCCTGCCAGTCCCAGGTTCATGCAAAATCTTAAGAACCTCGGTCATGTCCAAGGCACACAACCGCACAATAGTTCAAAAATCGATAACTAAAACTTGAAATGTAGCTCTTCTTACTGGCCGATTGCATCATCTTAGATGCTACTTCTGTGTCCTACTGTGCTGCTTGTAGTGCGTCCGCATAGAGCAGCACGCGACAAGGGCTTGCAGACGATAAATGTAACCGTTTCACAGAGAAAAGCGACCAATGTGACGATCTGGCGTTACGTCGATTCGATAGTAAATGACGGAAACGGGAGATTTTCTTAGGTTTTTACTACATATTAACACTTTCCACATATTCTCGTGTTACGTGGCTGCCAGTCCTCGGTTCATGCAAAATCTTAAGGTCCTCGGTCATGTCCAAGGCACCAAACCAGCCAATAATTCAATAATCGATAACTAAAACTTGAAATGTAGCTCTTCTTACTGGCCGATAGCATGAACTTAAATGCTTCTTCTGTGTTCTACTGTGCTGCTTGTAGTGTCTCCGCATACCGCAGCACGCGAAAAGAGATTGCAGACGATAAATGTAACCGTTTCAGAGAGAAAAGCGACCAATGTGGCGATCTGGCGTTACGTCGATTCGATAGTAAAAGACGGAAACGGGAGATTTTCTTAGGTTTTTACTACATATTAAAACGTTCACATTTTTTCGTGTTACGTGGCTGCCAATCCTCGGTACATGCGAAATCTTAAGGTCCTCGGTCGTGTCCAAGGCATCAAAGCGCACAATAATTCAATAATCGATAACTAAAACTTGAAATGTAGCTTTTGTTACTGGCCTATTGCATCAACTTAGATGCTTCTTCTGTGTTGTAGTGTGCTGCTTGTAGTGTCTCTACATACCGCAGCACGCGACAGGGGCTTGTAGACGATAAAAGTAACCGTTTCAGATAGAAGAGCGACCAATGTGACGATCTGGCGTTATGTCGATCCCTTAGTAAATGATGGAAACCGGAGATTTTCTTAGGTTTTTTCTACATATTAACACTTTTCACATTTTCTCGTGTTACGTGGCTGCCAGTCCTCGGTTCATGCAATATCTTAAGGTCCTCTGTCATGTCTAAATCACACAACCGCACAATATTTCAGTAATCGATAACTAAAACTTGAAATGCAGCTCTTCTTCCTTGCCGATTGCTTCAACCTAGATGCTTGTTCTGTGTTCTACTGTGCTGCTTGTAGTGTCTCCACATACCGCAGCACGCGACAAGGGCTTGCAGACGATAAATGTAACCGTTTCAGAGAGAAAAGCGACCAATGTGACGATTTGGCGTTACGTCGATTCGATAGTAAATGACGGAAACGGGAGATTTTCTTAGGTTTTTACTAAATATTAACTCTTTTCACATTTTCTCGTGTTACGTGGCTGCCAGTCATCGGTTCATGCAAAATCTTAAGGTCCTCGGTCATGTCCAAGGCACCAAACCGGCCAATAATTCAATAATCGATAACTAAAACTTAAAATGTAGCTCTTGTTACTGGCCAATTGCATCATTTTAGATGCTTCTTCTGTGCTCTGCTGTGCTGATTGTAGTGTCTCCGCATACCGCAGCACACGACAAGGGCTTGGAGACGATAAATGTAACCGTTTGTGAGCGAAAAGCGACCAATGTGACGATCTGGCGTTATGTCGATTCGATAGTAAAAGACGGAAACGGGAGATTTTCTTAGGTTTTTACTACATATTAACACTTTTCACATTTTCTCGTGTTAAGTAGAAGCCAATACTCGGTTCATGCAAAATCTTAAGGTCCTCTGTTATGTCCAAGGCACACAACCGCACAATAATTCAATAATCGATAGCTAAAACTTGAAATGTAGCTCTTCTTACAGGCCAATTGCATCAACTTAGATGCTTGTTCTGTGTTCTACTGTGCTGCTTGTAGTGTCTCCACATACCGCACTACGCGACAGGGGCTTGCAGACGATAAAAGTAACCGTTTCAGAGAGAAAAGCGACCAATGTGGCGATCTGGCAAATTGTCGATTCGATAGTAAATGACGGAAACGGGAGATTTTCTTAGGTTTTTACTAAATATTAACTCTTTTCACATCTTCTCGTGTTACGTGGCTGCCAGTCATCGGTTCATGCAAAATCTTAAGGTCCTCGGTCATGTCCAAGGCACGAAACCGGCCATAAAAACAATAATCGACAACCAAAACTTGAAATGTAGCTCTATTTACTGGCCGATTGCATCAACTTAGATGCTTCTTCTGTGTTGTACTGTGCTGCTTGTAGTGTCTCCACATACCGCACTACGCGACAGGGGCTTGCAGACGATAAAAGTAACCGTTTCAGAGAGAAAAGCGACCAATGTGGCGATCTGGCAAATTGTCGATTCGATAGTAAATGACGGAAACGGGAGATTTTTTTAGGTTTTTACTACATATTAACACTTTTCACATTTTCTCGTGTGACGTGGCTGCCAGTCATCGGTTCATGCAAAATCTTAAGGTCCTTTGTCATGTCCAAGGCACACAACCGCACAATAATTCAATAATCGATAACTAAAACTTGAAATGCAGCACTTCTTCCTTGCCGATTGCATCAACCTAGATGCTTCTTCTGTGTTCTACTGTGCTGCTTGTAGTGTGTCCACATACCGCACCACGCGACAGGGGCTTGCAGACGATAAAAGTAACCGTTTTAGAGAGAAGAGCGACCAATGTGGCGATCTGGCGTTATGTCGATTCCTTAGTAAATGACGGAAACGGGAGAATTTCTTAGGTTTTTTCTACATATTAACACTTTTCACATTTTCTCGTGCTATGTGGCTGCCAGTCATCGGTTCATGCAAAATCTTAACGTCCTCTGTCATGTCTAAGGCACACAACCGCACAATAATTCAATAATCGATAACTATAACTTGAAATGCAGCTCTTCTTCCTTGCCGATTGCATCAACTTAGATGCTTGTTCTGTGTTCTACTGTGCTGCTTGTAGTGTCTCCACATACCGCAGCACGCGAAAAGAGATTGCAGACGATAAATGTAACCGTTTCAGAGAGAAAAGCGACCAATGTGGCGATCTGGCGTTACGTCGATTCGATAGTAAAAGACGGAAACGGGAGATTTTCTTAGGTTTTTACTACATATTAACACATTCACATTTTTTGTGTTACGTGGCTGCCAATCCTCGGTACATGCGAAATCTTAAGGTCCTCGGTCATGTCCAAGGCACCAAACCAGCCAATAATTCAATAATCGATAACTAAAACTTAAAATGTAGCTCTTGTTACTGGCCAATTGCATCATTTTAGATGCTTCTTCTGTGCTCTACTGTGCTGCTTGTAGTGTCTCCGCATACCGCAGCACACGACAAGGGCTTGCAGACGATAAATGTAACCGTTTCAGAGAGAAAAGCGACCAATGTGGCGATCTGGCGTTACGTCGATTCGATAGTAAAAGACGGAAACGGGAGATTTTCTTAGGTTTTTACTACATATTAACACTTTTCACATTTTCTCGTGTTAAGTAGAAGCCAATACTCGGTTCATACAAAATCTTAAGGTCCTCTGTTATGTCCAAGGCACACAACCGCACAATAATTCAATAATCGATAGCTAAAACTTGAAATGTAGCTCTTCTTACAGGCCAATTGCATCAACTTAGATGCTTGTTCTGTGTTCTACTGTGCTGCTTGTAGTGTCTCCACATACCGCAGCACGCGACAAGGGCTTGCAGACGATAAATGTAACCGTTTCAGAGAGAAAAGCGACCAATGTGACGATCTGGCGTTACGTCGATTCGATAGTAAATGACGGAAACGGGAGATTTTCTTAGGTTTTTACTAAATATTAACTCTTTTCACATCTTCTCGTGTTACGTGGCTGCCAGTCATCGGTTCATGCAAAATCTTAAGGTCCTCGGTCATGTCCAAGGCACGAAACCGGCCATAAAAACAATAATCGACAACTAAAACTTGAAATGTAGCTCTATTTACTGGCCGATTGCATCAACTTAGATGCTTCTTCTGTGTTGTACTGTGCTGCTTGTAGTGTCTCCACATACCGCACTACGCGACAGGGGCTTGCAGACGATAAAAGTAACCGTTTCAGAGAGAAAAGCGACCAATGTGGCGATCTGGCAAATTGTCGATTCGATAGTAAATGACGGAAACGGGAGATTTTTTTAGGTTTTTACTACATATTAACACTTTTCACATTTTCTCGTGTGACGTGGCTGCCAGTCATCGGTTCATGCAAAATCTTAAGGTCTTTTGTCATGTCCAAGGCACACAACCGCACAATAATTCAATAATCGATAACTAAAACTTGAAATGCAGCACTTCTTCCTTGCCGATTGCATCAACCTAGATGCTTCTTCTGTGTTCTACTGTGCTGCTTGTAGTGTGTCCACATACCGCACCACGCGACAGGGGCTTGCAGACGATAAAAGTAACCGTTTTAGAGAGAAGAGCGACCAATGTGGCGATCTGGCGTTATGTCGATTCCTTAGTAAATGACGGAAACGGGAGAATTTCTTAGGTTTTTTCTACATATTAACACTTTTCACATTTTCTCGTGCTATGTGGCTGCCAGTCATCGGTTCATGCAAAATCTTAACGTCCTCTGTCATGTCTAAGGCACACAACCGCACAATAATTCAATAATCGATAACTATAACTTGAAATGCAGCTCTTCTTCCTTGCCGATTGCATCAACTTAGATGCTTGTTCTGTGTTCTACTGTGCTGCTTGTAGTGTCTCCACATACCGCAGCACGCGAAAAGAGATTGCAGACGATAAATGTAACCGTTTCAGAGAGAAAAGCGACCAATGTGGCGATCTGGCGTTACGTCGATTCGATAGTAAAAGACGGAAACGGGAGATTTTCTTAGGTTTTTACTACATATTAACACATTCACATTTTTTGTGTTACGTGGCTGCCAATCCTCGGTACATGCGAAATCTTAAGGTCCTCGGTCATGTCCAAGGCACCAAACCAGCCAATAATTCAATAATCGATAACTAAAACTTAAAATGTAGCTCTTGTTACTGGCCAATTGCATCATTTTAGATGCTTCTTCTGTGCTCTACTGTGCTGCTTGTAGTGTCTCCGCATACCGCAGCACACGACAAGGGCTTGCAGACGATAAATGTAACCGTTTGTGAGCGAAAAGCGACCAATGTGACGATCTGGCGTTATGTCGATTCGATAGTAAAAGACGGAAACGGGAGATTTTCTTAGGTTTTTACTACATATTAACACTTTTCACATTTTCTTGTGTTAAGTAGAAGCCAATACTCGGTTCATGCAAAATCTTAAGGTCCTCTGTTATGTCCAAGGCACACAACCGCACAATAATTCAATAATCGATAGCTAAAACTTGACATGTAGCTCTTCTTACAGGCCAATTGCATCAACTTAGATGCTTGTTCTGTGTTCTACTGTGCTGCTTGTAGTGTCTCCACATACCGCAGCACGCGACAAGGCCTTGCAGACGATAAAAGTAACCGTGTCAGAGAGAAAAGCGACCAATGTGACGATCTGGCGTTATGTCGATTCCTTAGAAAATGACGGAAACGGGAGATTTTCTTAGGTTTTTACTACATATTAACGCTTTTCACATTTTCTCGTGTTACGTGGCTGTCAGTCCTCGGTTCGTGCAAAATCTTAAGGTCCTCGGTCATGTCCAAGGCACCAAACTGGCCAATATTTCAATAATCGATAACCTAAACTGATCTGTAGCTGTCCTTTGTGGCCGATAGCATCAACTTAGATGCTTCTTCTTTGTTCTACTGTGCTGCTTGTAGTGTCTCCGAATACGGCAGCACGCGACAAGGGCTTGCAGACGATAAATGTAACAGTTTCAGAGAGAAAAGCGACCAATGTGACGATCTGGCGTTATGTCGATTCGATGGTAATTGACTGAACCGGGAGATTTTCTTAGGTTTTTACTACATATTAACACTTTTCACGCTTTCTCATGTTACGTGGCTGCCAGTCCTCGGTTCATGCAAAATCTTAAGGTCCTCGGTAGTGACCCAGGCAACAAACTGGCCAATAATTGAATAATCGATAACTAAAACTTGAGATGTAGCTCTTGTTACTGGCCGATTGCATCAACTTAGATGCTTCTTCTGTGTTGTACTGTGCTGCTTGTAGTGTCTCCGCACACCGCAGCACGCGACAAGGGCTTGGAGACGATAAGTGTAACCGTTTCAGAGAGAAAAGCGACCAATGTGACGACCTGGCGTTATGTCGATTCGATAGTAAATGACGGAAACGGGAGATTTTCTTAGGTTTTTACTACATATTGATACTTTTCACATATTCTCGTGTTACGTGGCTGCCAGTCATAGGATTATGAAAATCTTAAGGTCCCCGGTTTTGTCCAAGGCACACAACCGCACAATAATTCAATAATCGATAACTAAAACTTGAAATGTAGCTCTTCTTACTGGCCGATTGCATCAACTTAGATGCCTCTTCTGTTTTCTACTGTGCTGCTTGTTGTGTCTCCGCATACCGCAGCATGCGACAAGGGCTTGCAGACGATAAATGTAACCGTTTAAGAGCGAAAAGCGACCAATGTGACGATCTGGCGTTATGTCGATTCGATAGTAAATGACGGACACGGGAGGTTTTCTTAGGTTTTTACTACATATTAACACTTTTCACATTTACTCGTGTTGCGTGGCTGCCAGACCTCAGTTCATGCAAGATCTTAAGGTCCTCGGTCATGTCCAAGGCACCAAATCGGCCAATAATTCAATAATCGACAACTAAATCTTGAAATGTAGCTCTTCTTACTGGACGATTGCATCAACTTAGATGCTTCTTCTGTGTTGTACTGTGCTGCTTGTAGTGTCTCCGCACACCGCAGCACGCGACAAGGGCTTGGCGACGATAAATGTAACCGTTTCAGAGAGAAAAGCGACCAATGTGACGATCTGGCGTTATGTCGATTCCTTAGAAAATGACGGAAACGGTAGAATTTCTTAGGTTTTACTACATATTAATACTTTTCACATTTTCTCGTGTTACGTGGCTGCCAGTCATCGGTTCATGCAAAATCTTAAGGTCCTCGGTCATGTCCAAGGCACCAAACCGGCCAATAATTCAATAATCGACAACTAAATCTTGAAATGTAGCTCTTCTTACTGGACGATTGCATCAACTTAGATGCTTCTTCTGTGTTGTACTGTGCTGCTTGTAGTGTCTCCGCACACCGCAGCACGCGACAAGGGCTTGGCGACGATAAATGTAACCGTTTCAGAGAGAAAAGCGACCAATGTGACGATCTGGCGTTATGTCGATTCGATAGTAAATGATGGAAACGGGAGATTTTCTTAGGTTTTTACTTTATATTAACACTTTTCACATTTTCTCGAGTTACGTGGCTGCCTGTCGTCAGTTCATGCAAAATCTTAAGGTCCTCGGTCATGTCCAAGGCACCAAGCCGAGCAATAATTCAATAATCGATAACTAAAACTTGAAATGTAGCTCTTCTTACTGGCCGATTGCATCAACTTAGATGCTTCTTCTGTGTTGTACTGTGCTGCTTATGGTGTCTCCGTATTCCGCACCTCGCGACAAGGGCCTGCAGACGATAAATGTAACCGTTTCAGAGAGAAAAGCGACCAATGTGAGGATCTGGCGTTATGTCGATTCGATAGTAAATGACGGAAACGGGAGATTTTCTTAGGTTTTTACTACATATTAACACTTTTCACATTTTCTCGCGTTACGTGGCTGCCAGTCCTCGGTTCATGCAAAATCGTAACGTCCTCGGTCATGTCCAAGGCACCAAACCGGCCAATAATTCAATAATCGATAACTAAAACCTGAAATATACTTCATCTTACTGGCCGATTGCATCAACTTAGATGCTTCTTCTGCGTTCTACTGTGCTGCTTGTAGTGTCTCCGCAAACCGCAGCGCGCGACAAGGGCTTGCAGACGATAAATGTAACCGTTTAAGAGAGAAAAGCGACCAATGTGACGATCTGGCGTTATGTCGATTCGATAGTAAATGACGGAAACGGGAGATTTTCTTTGGTTTTTAATACATATTAACACTTTTCACATTTTCTCGAGTTGCGTGGCTGCCAGTCGTCGGTTCATGCAAAATCTTTAGGTCCTCGGTCATGTCCAAGGCACCAAACCGGCCAACATTACAATAATCGACAACTAAAACTCGAAATGCAGCTCTCCATCCTGGCCGATTGCATCAACTTAGATGCTTCTTCTGTGTTCTACTGTGCTGCTTGTAGTGCCTCCGCATACCGCAGCTTGCGACAAGGGCTTGCAGATGATAAATGTAACCGTTTCAGAGAGAAAAGCAACCAATGTGAGGATCTGGTGTTATGTCGATTCGGTAGTAAATGACGGAAACGGGAGATTTTCGTAGGTTTTTAATACATATTAACACTTTTCACATTTTCTCGAGTTGCGTGGCTGCCAGTCGTCGGTTCATGCAAAATCTTAAGGTCCTCGGTCATGTCCAAGGTACCAAACCGGCCAATGATTCAATAATCGATAACTAAAACTTAAAATGTAGTTCTTCTAACTGGCCGATTGCACCAACTTAGATGCTGCTTCTGTGTTCTACTGTGCTGCTTGTGGTGTCTCCGCATACCGCAGCAGGCGACAAGAGCTTGCAGACGATAAATGTAACTGTTTCAGAGAGAAAAGCGACCAATGTGACAATTTGGCGTTATGTCGATTCAATAGTATATGACGGAAATAAAAAATTCTCTTAGGTTTTTACTACATATTAACACTTTTCACATTTTCTCGATTTACGTGGCTGCCAGTCATCGGTTCATGCAAAATCTTAAGGTCCTCGGTCATATCCAAGGCACCAAACCGGCCTATAATTCAATAACCCATAACTAAAACTTGAAATGTACTTACTGGCCGATTGCATCGACTTAGATGCTTCTTCTGTGGTCTACTGTTCTGCTTGTAGTGTCTCCGCATACCGCAGCACGTGACAAGGGCTTGCAGACGATAAATGTGCCCGCATCTCGTGGTCGTGCGGTAGCGTTCTCGCTTCCCAGGCCCGGGTTCCCGGGTTCGATTCCCGGCGGGGTCAGGGATTTTCTCTGCCTCGTGATGGCTGGGTGTTGTGTGCTGTCCTTAGGTTAGTTAGGTTTAAGTAGTTCTAAGTTCTAGGGGACTGATGATCATAGCTGTTAAGTCCCATAGTGCTCAGAGCCATTTGAACCATTTGAACGATAAATGTAACCGTTTCAGAGAGAAAAGCGACCAATGTGACGATCTGGCGTTATGTCGATTCTATAGTAAATGACGGAAACGGGAGATTTTCTAAGGTTTTTACTACATATTAATACTTTTCACATTCTCTCTGATGTGTCGACAGAAGTGCCGACACAGTGTTATTTTGAGGGGGCCGATAGGCACGCTATCCAACGCAGACGGGCGTGAATTCTGGAACAGGATAACTATTGAATGGTAGCAAGAAAAGTACGTAGCTGCTTTATACTTAACTTTAATGACTCCTTGTGATACATCTCTCTTGACTATACAAATGCGATTCGTAATATACATGCACTGTTACAATTGGCGCCTTGCTAGGTCGTAGCCATAGACTTAGCAGAAGGCTATTCTAACTGACTCTCGGCAAATGAGAGGAAGGCTTCGTCCGTATTGTCGCTAGCAATGTCGTCCGTACAACTGGGGCGAGTGCTCTATCGTATCTCGAGACCTGCCTTGTGGTGGCGCTAGGTCTGCGATCACACAGTGGCGACACGCGGGTCCGACATGTACTAAATGGACCGCGGCCGATTTAAGCTACCACCTAGCAAGTGTGGTATCTGGCGGTGACACCACATTCCTCCCCCGCAAATCGGCGAACGGTCGTGGGATAAGGCTTCCGCCCGCCGTGAGGAGGACCCCATGTTGACGTATGCGATGAGGTGGGGAGCCTAACAACAGGCGAGGCTGTGCCACCCGCACCCGGCCATTCGGTCCGAGGGGATCTAGGAAACGCCTGAATACCTAGTCCAGGGTGCACATCAACATGCGGTGTATGCGACCGTAAAGAAACAGGAGGGGCCGAAGGGTCGACCTCCATTGCGTCGGGGTATCCGACGCGCGATGACGTCATGTGGTCCGGAGCGGGCAAGCGTTCCATGGCGGAGGACGGCGGGTCACGGGAAGCGAGCGGCGGCGCGTGACCCAGGGAGGCGCTTGGCGGCTGCAGCGAAGCGTCGAATGCGGGCGGCGCCGGCGGGAGAACAGGCGGCGGCGGCGGCGGCGGCTGCGGCGGCGCGTCGCCATGGGGCAAAATGGAAGGCATCGTCGGTAACACCTGGGGATGAGGCGAGCCAGTAGATGGGTCCCCAGGGCGCTGACCGGACGGCACCGTCGCTGAAAGCAGACGGGGAGCGGCAGAACCCGTGCGACGACAGAGGCGCAGCTGATTGAGATGACGCACCTCACCAGAGGCCCCCAAAACCAAATACCTCGCGCGGCCGAGGCAGCGAAGAATGCGCCCTGCAAGCCAACGCCGTGAACCTCGATAGTTGCGATAAAATACAACGTCGCCTGGAGCAAAAGCAGGAGTCTGCCGCTGCACAGGAACCTGATGCGGCGGATGCAGCAAAGACATCAAGGTGCGATGAGGACGACCGTGGAGCAACTCAGCCGGCGAGCGACCATCTCGGGGCTGAGAGCGATACGAGGTCAAAAACAGCAACAACGCGTCCTCCCGAGAATGCGATTCTTTCAACTTCAACATCTGTGACTTGAAAGTCCGGACCAATCGTTCAGCGGCACCGTTTGACTGAGGCGAAAACGGCGCGGATGTCAGATGTTGAATACCATTGGCCTGGCAGAATGACTGAAATTCTGCGGACATGAATTGTGGGCCATTGTCGGAAACAATAGTCTGCGGAAGACCTTCAATGCAAAAGATAGCAGGCAACGCTTGGATGGTGGCGGAGGACGTCGTGGAAGACATCCGGACAACAAAAGGAAAATTACTGAAGGCATCGACCAGAACCAACCATCGAGCATTCCAGAATGGACCAGCAAAATCATTGTGCAAGCGTTGCCAAGGGGAAGCGGCTTTTGGCCATGCAAAGGCTTTCCGCGGCGGCGCGGATTGTTGTTCGGCACACGCCATGCAAGAAGAGCACATATTCGTAATCGCAGCATCGATTCCGAACCAAGTACAGTGCTGACGAGCAAGTTCTTTCGTTCGCAATATACCCCAATGTCCTTGGTGAAGAAGCCGTAAGACAGAGGACTGTAACGAACGTGGGACCACGACTCTGGACTGATCATTATCAGAACGCAACAACAAAACACCACGTCGAACAAAAAGTCTCTCCCTGTGATCAAAAAATCTGCGAACCAACGGATCCTCGATCCGAGACTTTGACAAAGGCCATTGCGTAGCAACAAAACGCAAAACGGTAGCAAGGACAGGGTCAGCAGCTGTGGCTGTAGCTACACGACGAAAATCAATCGGAAACGATTCGACCACTTCATCGGTTTCCGAATCAATGAACAGGCAAGCAAGTTCGGAAGAATCGAATGCTTTATCCTCAGCAACAGGCAAACGGGACAACGCATTGGCGTTTCCGTGCTTAGCAGTGGACCGATACAAGATATCGTAGCGGTACTGCGAGAGGAAAATAGACCAGCGAATGAATTTCTGCGCTGTACGCGGAGGTACAGGCTTGTTCGGATGATAAAGCGATGTCAAAGGTTTGTGGTCTGTGATGATGGTAAAGTGACGACCATACAAGAAATCATGGAACTTAGTAACACCAAACACGAGAGCCAAAGCTTCTTTCTCTATCTGGGAATAATTTCTTTGTGCAGACGAGAGCAATTTGGACGCAAAGGCAATAGGGCGATCATGCGAGCCAACTGTGTGCGCAAGCACAGCACCGATCCCGAAATCCGATGCATCTACCATCAACAAAAGGGGTTTCTGGGGATCGAAAGGCGTGAGGCAAGTATTAGAAAACAACGCCGATTTCAACTGGCGAACAGCGCGTTCGCATTCCGTCGTCCAGAGAAACGGAACCTCTGTACTGCGTAAGCGATGAAGCGGAGCTGAAAGGGAAGAGGCATTGCGCACATCCACTCACACCTTGTGATTCTAGATCGTTTAATGTTCCGGCGACCTCATCACGCAATGCGTGAGGAACATTGCGCGCTCTGATAAATTTCGGTTGCGCGTTGACTTTCAGTTCCAAATGTGCTTCATAGTTCTTAGCGCAACCTAGGCCCGGTGCAAAAATGTCTGCAAATTCGTCACACAGACGAGAAACACTGTCTGAAGGCACAGTTGGATTCACTGATAGGACCTGATTTACAATAGACATGTGAAACAACTGAAATAAATCTAAACCAAACAAGTTCACTGCAGTAGAAGAACGAAGAACGTAAAATAACACAAGTTTTGTATGTCCCTTGTATGTTGCAAGAAGGCTGCACTGTCCTAACACAGGTATATTCTGTCCTGAATAACTATGTAACTTAACATTTGCGGCACGCAACGGAGGTGCGCCCAATCGATAGCTAAAACTTGAAATGTAGCTATTCTTTCTGGCCGATAGCATCAACTTAGATGCTTCTTCTGTGTTCTACCGTGCTGCTTGTAGTGTCTCCGCATACCGCAGCACGCGGCGAGGGCTTGCAGACGATAAATGTAACCGTTTCAGAGAGAAAAGTGTGGTGTCACCGCCAGACACCACATCTGCTAGGAGGTAGCCTTTAAATCGGCCGCGGTCCATTAGTATACGCCGGACCTGCGTGTCGCCACCGTCAGTGATTGCAGACCTAGCGCCACCACACGGCAGGTCTAGAGAGACTTACTAGCACTCGCCCCAGTTGTACAGCCCACTTAGCCAGAGATGGATCACTGACAACTACGCTATCATTTGCCGAGACGATAATTAGCATAGCCTTCAGCTACGTCGTTTGCTACGACCTAGCAAGGCGCCATAGCATTTGTATATACTTCATGTTGTGGTTATAACATGTATCGTCAAGAGAGATGTTCTACAATTGTGGAATAAAGTTAAGTATTACATCAACTACGTACTTTATTTGCTACTATTAATTCCTTTAACTATTCCAGATCTCACGCCAATCTGCGTGAGCTTAACGCATGCCTTCCGGCTTCCTCTCATTGTGACTTGGCTGTCTTGCCAAGTCACAAAAAAAAGTTACCAATGTGACGTTCTGGCGTTATGTCGATTCGATAGTAAATGACGGAAACGGGGGATTTTCTTGGGTTTTTACTACATATTAACACTTTTCACATTTTCTCGTGTTACGTGGCTGCCAGTCCTCGGTTCATGCAAAATATTAAGGTCCTCGGTCATGTCCAAGGAACCAAACCAGCCAATTATTCAATAATCGATAACTATAACTTGAAATGTAGCTCTTCGTACTGGCCGATTGCATCAACCTAGATGCTTCTTCTGTGTTCTACTGTGCTGCTTGTAGTGTCTCTGCATACCGCAGTACGCGACAAGGGCTTGCAGACGATAAATGTAACCGTTTCAGAGAAAAAGCGACCAATGTGACGATCGGGCGTTATGTCGATTCGATAGTAAATGACGGAAACGGGAGATTCTCTTAGGTTTTTACTACATATTAACACTTTCCACATATTCTCGTGTTACGTGGCTGCCAGTCCTCGGTTCATGCAAAATCTTAAGGTCCTCGGTCATGTCCAAGGCACCAAACCAGACAATAATTCAATAATCGATAACTAAAACTTGAAATGTAGCTCTTCTTACTGGCCGATTGCATCAACTTAGATGCTTCTTTTGTGTTCTACTGTGCTGCTTGTAGTGTCTCCGCATACCACAGCATGCGACAAGGGTTTGCAGGCGATAAATGTAACCGTTTCAGAGAGAAAAGCGACCAATGTGACGATCTGGCGTTATGTCGATTCGATAGTAGATGATGAAAACGGGAAATTTTCTTAGGTTTTTACTACATATTAACACTTTTCACACTTTCTCGTAGTTATGTGGCTTCCAGTCCTCGGTTCATGCATAATCTTAAGGTCCTCGGTCATGTCCAAGGCACCAAACCAGCCAATATTTCAATAATCGATAAGTAAAACTTGAAATGTAGCTCTTCTTACTGGCCGATTGCATCAACTTAGATGCTCCTTCTGCGTTCTACTGTGCTGCTTGTAGTGTCTCCGCATACCACAGAACGCGACGAGGGCTTTCAGACAATAAATGTAACCGTTTCAGAGAGAAAAGCGACCAATGTCGCGGGCGTTATGTCAATGACGGAAACGGCAGATTTCCTTAGGTTTTTACTACACATTAACACTTTTCACATTTTCTCGTGTTACGTGGCTGCCAGTCCTCGGTTCATGCAAAATCTTAGGGTCCTCGGTCATGTTCAAAAATGGCTCTGAGCACTATGGGACTTAACAGCTATGGTCATCATTCCCCTAGAACTTAGAACTACTTAAACCTAACTAACGTAAGGACAGCACACAACACCCAGCTATCACGAGGCAGAGAAAATCCCTGACCCCGCCGGGAATCGGACCCGGGAAGCCGGGCGTGGGAAGCGAGAACGCTACCGCACGACCACGAGATGCGGGCTCCTCGGTCATGTCCAAGGCACCAAACCGGCCAGTAATTCAATAATCGATAACTAAAACTTGAAATGTAGCTTTTCTTACTGGCCGATTGCATCAACTTAGATGCTTCTTCTGTGTTCTACTGTGCTGCTTGTAGTGTCTCGGCATACCGCAGCACGCGACAAGGGCTTGCAGACGATACATGTAACCGTTTCAGAGAGAAAAGCGACCAATGTGACGATCCGGCGTCACTAGACACTACAAGCAGCACAGTAGAACACAGAAGAAGCATCTTAGTTGATGCAATCGGCCAGTAAGAATAGCTACATTTCAAGTTTTAGTTATCGATTATTGAATTATTGGCTGGTTTGGTGCCTTGGACATGACCGAGGACCTTAAGATTTTGCATGAACCGAGGACTGGCAGCCATGTAACACGAGAAAATGTAAAAGTGTTAATATGTAGTAAAAACCTAAGAAAATCTCCCATGTCCGTCATGGACATGACGCCAGGTCATCACATTGGTCGCTTTTCTCTCTGAAACGGTTACATTTATCGTCTGCAAGCGTTTTTCCCGAAGTATCGGTATAGTTCGAAATACAAAAAAAATTTTTAAATGTCGAGATATCGATTTATTTCGAGATATTGATTCATTTTGTGATATCCGTTTATTACGACACAGACATTTTTCGATATATCGATTTATTTCGTGAATCGATTTGTTTCGGGACATCGATGTATTTCGATATATCAATATATTTCGAAATCGATAAATCGATATGTTTGGAGATTTCGACATGTTTCGCAATATTGGTATATTTCGAGATTGCGATATAATTCGAAATATCAACGTAATTCGAGATGTCGATATAATTCGAGGCGTCGATATTATTTGCGATGTCGACATAATTTGACATATCGAGACATTTCGAGATGTCCCGACGTTTCGAGGTATCGTGACGTTTCGAGGTATCGTGTCGTTTCGAGGTATCGTGTCGTTTCGAGGTATCGTGTCGTTTCGATGTGTCGTGACGTTTCGAGTTATCGTGTCGTTTCGAGATATCGTGGCGTTCCGTGATATCGTGACGTTTCGAGATATAGTGTTGTTTCGAGATATCGTGACGTTTCGAGGTATCGTGACGTTTCGAGATATCGTGCCGTTTCGCGATATCGTGACGTTTCGAGATATCGAGTTGTTCTAGGCATCGCGGCGTTTCCATATATCGCTCCGTTTCGAGTTATGGTGGCTTTTCGAGATATCGAGACGTTTCGAGATATCGAGACGTTTCTTGATTTGAGAAGTTTCGAGATATCGAGGCGTTTTGAGATATCGAGACGTTTCGAGATACTTAGACTTTTCGTGGTATCGTGACGTTTCGCGGTTGTGAGACGTTTCGAGATATCGAGACTTTTCGGGATATCGGGACTTTTCGAGATATCGAGACGTTTCGATAAATTGTGTCGTTTCGATATATCGAGTCGTTTCGATATATCTGACCGGTCTGCGGTATCGAGACTTTTTGAGATATCGTGACGTGTCTAGGAATCGATATGTTTCGTGGTATCGATACATTTTGGGGCATCGATACGTTTTGGGGTATCGAGACGTTTTGGGGTATCGGTATGTCTCGGGGGTATCGGTATGTCTCGGGGGTATCGGTATGTCTCGGGGGTATCGGTATGTCTCGAGGTATCGATATGTTTCGATACTCAGAATATATATAGCAGTTCATGACATCCAGTCTTACAGATTTCGAAACTCCGCTATTTCTCTCCCCACATCCACCACTGCTGGCGGCTCACCTCCAACTGCGCCACGCTACGCGCTGTTAACATCTAGCTGCCCAACACTACAATGGCAGATAACAATCCAAACAAGCCACAGACTACACACAGCACAGCCAGTGATTTTCATACAGAGCGCTACGTGGCGTCGCCAATAAGAAAACATAAACAGCCTACTTACAATACTATGCTGCAGAAATTTCGCTGGGAAGAGCGCTTACAGATCCTGCATACGGTCGCAATCTCCCACGTGCGACGTCCATATTTTTAGAGCGGAAAGACATTCGTTGCCGTCAATTTGTTTCGGACGAGGAGGCGCACGCTTGAGTATCGTAATGGTTCTGTAGGCACCGCAAACATTTTTTCCATGAAGGCATTACCGTCTTGTCGCATACTTGCATAAACGTAATAACAATTATGGTGATTATTTTTGAAATAATAATAATTTCCTTACTTTTTCCCAACTGTCTCGCTTTCGTTTCAATGCGCCTTAATGTGTTTTCATCTCCCACAGAATTCTCTTTCAGACGGCTGTTTTCTACTAAAATGTTGAATTACGTCAGTCAGTAAGTTTCATATCGGCAAACAAAACTAAAACTTACAGATTTAATCTTGGTATCTTGTCTGGAAAGGGGCATTTGCGTCGGTCAGTGTGGCTTGCTTGCAGATGATTACGTCTCAGATTATAAATCTATAAATAAACAAGAAACGTCATGTTCCTTCAGGGATTAGATACAAATATCGCCTGACTTTTAGCTCGGGTAAACGGCCCTGAAGCGTTAAAATATAGCTGGATGCAGATTATGTTTCGAGTGCGACTTTGTAATCTCCACATTAATCCGTGGAAGATGATCTGGTAGCTTGCAGATACGACAATAGGGACAAGAGTTGACCATGCCCGTTCCAGCCCGCTGTAAGCTATGTACAGTGTTTTCGAGGGTGAATGGTCAGTAACGAAGATGTAACAAAAGTCAAGTCATAATTTTAATACGCGAACAAGAAAATTGAAGTACAGATTTTGTATATTAATCGTACAACGAGGACAATGATCCTTATGTGATTCGAAAGATACTTTGCCATAGATGTGCGCTAAGAAAAAATAATCTGTGTATTTAGCCATTAAGAGTCGTAAAAGGAAATAGAAGCTTTCACATTCGTAACACTAATCTTTCATTCCAATGCCTGAAAATTGATAACTGTAGAGCTGCCAACCTCTGCCTAGCGCACAGATCAAGTGCTACAGTAGAATTGACAAATGAAAATGACAACATTTCGTGAGATCGTATTTTAGGGGCTTTCGTGCTTACATGGATTTGCAGTACAACATGCACATCTGGCATGTAAAATGCGGCAACTGCTAAGTCAATGATGATGTCTGTAAATAGCGTTGTATGTTGGCGTCGTTATTTCGCTTAGTTTTGTGTAAAAGTAATTACGTGATCGTTTGCTGCCATTATCAGAAACTTTGAAGTAAGTTCCGAATTTGTAATTTCTTCACTTTGAATATGTAAGACTTCCGATTTCCCTCAGTATGCGGAAACCATAATTGTTTTAGTGTATGCCTAGAAGAAGAATGCTAACGGGTCAGAGTGAAAGACGCAGAGCTAGGCAGACACAGTTTTTGCGTCGAGAAAGTAATAGCAATGTGAACATTCATAATGATGACGCATCTGTTTATCGAAAACTGAAGTACTGATTCTTAAAATTAATTATACAATATGACAAATCAAACTTGCATAACGGGTAAGGAACTTCGCCGTAGATGTGAACAAAAGGAAACCATCATGTGTGTCCATAACCATTAGGATAGGTAAATAGAAGCACACACATGTGAAAACTTTTCCTTTGTCTCTGACACTGCTACCAACATCCAGGACCGAAGCTGCTATGTCGTTGAAGTTGTCAACAGTGGAAAACGAATCGTAGTAACGAAGTCGTCGGGGACAGCAAACGTTCTTTATTAACGTCGTTTTTTCACTTACTTTGGTCAAAGAGAAAATAGAACTGACTCTGTGTTCATTTTCCGCCGTCACCACCAAATGTAGTGTGTTCCTAATTTTTAGTATCTGCATTTTGAGTAGCTACGACGTCCTGTATTATAACGAAACTGTACTTGTTTTAGGCTATGCCTCGAAAAAGAACATTAACGGGTCGGGCTGAAAGACGAAGAGCTAGAGACACACAATTTTTGTCTGATGTCAGTAACGATAATTCTATTGTCGTTCTAAAAGATACAATTAAATGTGCATGGAACATAATTACAAATAATTCTGAGAACTGTAATTGCGCTTTGATGAATTTACAACGCAGATATTGTAATGCAAATCATTTCGCGTCTGAGATGACCTTATACGATACAATGGCATTCACATTGTGTTGTCATAAGGGTAAAATGAATTTGTCAACGTAGTGTATCAAAGACTCCCTTTAAATACTTGAATAATTAAAGAGAAATTAAAAGAACTGTTTCATAGACACACGTAGCTACAACGCAGCATTTGCCAGGGATCTGTTCTGCGGCTAAAATTTCACTTTAAGATACATGACATTATCCATCGCATATGAGATCCATTGACGCAATTGGTCGAATTTTGACCACAGGCGATACTAGTTCTATTAATATGCTTAGGTCTGCTGATCAGATAGCATAAAATCCCACACAGCAGGTGAAGAATGACTTTATTGGTTGTTGCAAAGTATGATTGGTTGATTTGGGAAGAGAGGACCAAACAGCGAGGTCACCGGATCAAATGCAAAGTATGCATGACGCGTTTTGGAGTTACTTCCATCTTCAGAAATCTAAGTGCAAAGGAGGCACAAGGACAAGAGCGTTACTGATCGCGTACATAACAGAAAGTCCAAAGCGGACTCACATGCTGTACAGAGAGGTCTCGATAACGTGCAGGCGCCACGGTACACCTGACAGGTCTTTATGGTGAATTGTCTTCAAAGAAGAACGGATGGAGAATAAAGATGCTTGTGAATCCACCTCACACCATCACATAGGGTCAGTGCAACGGCTCTTCATGCACAACACGCGATTTAACAGTACCCCAAATTCGGCAGGTCTGTCTATTCACTGCACCCTGTAGTGTAAAATCAGCCTCTTCACTGTACAGAATATTACCCAGCTATAAGTCACCAACTTCGATCCGCGCCAGAAACCGAAGAGCGAATTCATAATGTTGCTGCGCATAGTGAGGTTTCAGTTGCTGCACTGTCTGGATGTTGTATGGGTATCAGAGTAAAGTAAATCGCAGAATATCTGTCGTGTTGACCATGGGATGGATGATTATCGTCTCACTGCACGAGCTCTACCCGGGGCACATGCTGCGTAGTATCTGACAGCAAGAAAGAGTAGTGACCCAGAAACAATCAAAAATTATAAAAAGTACTGTGTTATATTAAGAAAAGTTATTAAAAAATCCAGGAGTATGTGCATGATGTCTGAAATCAGCAACTCTGATAATAAAATTAAAACAATTTGGAATATTATTAAAAGAGAAACAGGTCAACCAAGAGAAGAGGAAGACAGTATGACCATCAAATTGAATGAAAGCATTACGAACAAAAAGTCAGAAGTTGAAAATATTTTTAATAATCATTTTCTAAATGTTGTGGATATAGTAGGATCCAGGTGTTCATTAGAAGATGCTAGGCTGTTAATGGAAGAGGCCATACCTATGCAATTTGATACAATTGAAATCTCACCCACTTCTCCCTCTGAAATTAGGAAAATAATAAACTTGCTTAAAAGCAAAAACTCACATGGAATTGATGGCATTTCCAGCAAAATACTAAAAGCTTGTTCTCAACAGATAAGTAAGATTCTCAGCCACCTGTGTAATAGCTCTCTGGAACAGGGCATTTTCCCTGATAGACTGAAATATGCTATTGTTATACCTTTGCATAAAAAGGGGGATAGATCTGATGTCAACAATTACCGTCCAATCTCCCTTCTAACAGCTTTATCCAAAATTTTTGAGAAAGTAATGTATTCAAGAGTAGCTTCACATATCTGTAAAAATGATGTACTAACAAAACGTCAGTTTGGTTTCCAGAAAGGTTTTTCAACAGAAAATGCCATATATGCTTTCACCAGTCAAATTTTGAATGATCTGAATAACCGAACACCACCCATTGGGATTTTTTGTGATCTCTCAAAGGCTTTTGATTGTGTAAATCATGAAATTCTGCTAGACAAGCTCAAGTATTGTGGCATGAGTGGGACAGTGCACAAATGGTTTAATTCGTACCTACCTGGAAGAGTGCAGAAAGTTGAAATAAGTAGTTCTCATAACATGCAAAAATCAGCACATTCCTCAAACTGGGGAACTATCAAGAATGGGGTTCCACAAGGGTCAGTCTTGGGTCCTTTGTTGTTCTTATTATATATTAATGACTTGCCATTCTATATTCATGAAGAGGCAAAGTTAGTTCTCTTTGCTGATGATACAAGTATAGTAATCACACCTGAGAAACAAGAATTAACTGATGAAATTGTCAATACTGTCTTTCAGAAAATTATTAAGTGGTTCCTTGTAAACGGACTCTCACTGAATTTTGATAAGACACAGTACATACAGTTCCGTACAGTGAATGGTATGACGCCATTAATAAATATAGACCTTAATCAGAAGCATATAGCTAAGGTAGAATATTCCAAATTTTTAGGTATGTCCATTGATGAGAGATTAAATTGGAAGAAACACATTGATGATCTGCTGAAACGTTTGAGTTCAGCTACTTATGCAATAAGGGTCATTGCAAATTTTGGTGATAAACATCTTAGTAAATTAGCTTACTACGCCTATTTTCACTCATTGCTTTCATATGGCATCATATTTTGGGGTAATTCATCACTGAGGAATAAAGTATTTATTGCACAAAAGCGTGTAATCAGAATAATAGCTGGAGTCCACCCAAGATCATCCTGCAGACATTTATTTAAGGATCTAGGGATATTCACAGTAGCTTCTCAGTATATATACTCTCTTATGAAATTTGTTATTAACAACCAAACCCAATTCAAAAGTAGTAGCAGTGTGCATAACTACAATACTAGGAGAAAGGACGATCTTCACTATTCAAGATTAAATCTAACTTTGGCACAGGAAGGGGTGAATTATACTGGCACTAAAGTCTTTGGTCACTTACCAAATAGTATCAAAAGTCTGACAGATAACCAACAAGTATTTAAGAAGAAATTAAAAGATTTTCTGAATGACAACTCCTTCTACTCCGTAGAGGAATTTTTAGATATAAATTAAGAAAAAAAAGAAAAACAAACAAAACAAAAATATTGAAAAAATAAAAAAAATAAAAATAAAAATAAAGAAAAACAAAAAAAACACAAAAAAATAAAGTTGTTATATTAACTTAAGTATGTTGTTAAATTAACCTAATTATGCCATGTATTGGAAAATTCGACTCGTTCCACATCATTACGAAATATCGTATTCATGATCCATGGAACTAGTATTAATCTAATCTAATCTAATCTAATCTAGTCAGTGCAGCAACGGCGACCTCGTCTCTAACTTCCACCGGGGTAGGACGACTTCCTCTTCCGGGTGTAGGTCTTGTAGAGCCCCAAATGACCCCCGACCGCCGAACCATGAGTGCCATGCTAACTAGTTCCTGTGGAATACAGACCTTCACTTCACCATGGCTGTCTCCCCCTTTACACAAGAGGCCCCCACGAAGGCAATAGCCAGTAACGACCTCGCCATCCGCCAACTGCTGCCGAATCGGTCCCCACCTAGGGTCCTCATCCTGTTTGTCAGCTAAGTCGCAGAAGAAACCAGGTGTCTCGGAGAGAAGGAAATTCACCCCAAGATCCGTCTCCACGTGCCCCTTGCCTTCCCCAGACTCTCCCGCGAACATACGGCTGAGAGCGTCGGCCACTTCATTGTCACTGCCCCTACTATGCCGAACCCGGAGATAGTCATCTTAACTTCGGCATGATTTTTAGTGAACTTATTAATCAAAGATTAAGTTCTGGCACTGGCCAAATAACTCGCAGAGGCTCATTTGTTTCAGTTCAGTTGTATTGCTCACCTGTTTTCCAGATAAAGTTGTGTAGTTTATATCTCAGAATATTGTCTGCCGTTGATGTCTGTTGTGTTAGAGATAATTGGCAGCGGTCGACGCATGCATACTGGGAGCAGAACACCACGAGGGCAGAGAGATATTTAAGGCCATGTCCTCTCCTTTACATCTTGGGTTATGTTGTCACTTTTGCGTGATTCCATCTTTCTGGTGGAGGATTATAGCATCCGAAATTCAGTTGCATTTCAAAGTTCTGTATATTTCTATGTCATTCCCTGTCTCATGGATCTCTCGTATTGATCTGAATCCTTTGTCTGCTCATGTCTATCGCCAATTCACACTAAATTTTGAAGCAACCTCATTTTAGGGGTATTGTCATATGATCATGTTCTAGTTGTAATCATTCTAAGAATATTGTTGATTAATCAACTGAGTAAGCAAGTTTGAAGATTGGCTTGGTCAAAATTAAAGCACCTCCTTAATTGTTTTAGTCATTTGCATATAGTGTTGTTTAGGAATGTTGGCTAGCCAAATGTTAAAAAATCTGTGTTCTTATGCTTAATCTGTTTCTCAGCTGCTTGGAAGCAATGAGAGTTCTGCTGGGAATTCTATGGACATTTGTACTATTTAAGTAAAGCTAACTAAGTATATTTGCCTAGTCATATCCAAATTTCAAGTTTTACGGGTCTTGTTCCATGTAAAGAAATTTATTTATTATTTTTCCAACTGATCTGGCCTTATAAGGCAGCCTCCTGTATTATTGTGATTGTGATTTTATAATGCTTTTGATTGTAATAAAATATGTAGCAACTACAACAGATTACTATTGTGATTTTGGTGTGTCACTACCATAACTCATTTCATAAAGGATGAAATGTTTCATGAAATATTTAATTATGAAAGCATTTTTAAAGCTAAATATATTGAAACGTGAATTTGGCTTCTCAGTTGAAGTAAATAAAAAAGTCTCTGTTTCTGATACATTCAACCCATAAAAGGGGTGGAATATAGGATGAAATGTTTTATGAAAATAATTCAGTGTGAAAGAATTTTTAAAGCTAAATCTATGAAAATTGTGCTATTGAAAAATACGTGTTTCACTGTTTTTGGAACTACAACCTCCCATGAAGTGCAATAAGGGCACACATATTCACTGACTCATCGCCTTTCAGCCCAACCTGCAAAGTATACGCACTTGAAATTTGTTGAAGGTGTAAATCTTACGCTGTAAGCATCATTTAGGAAGAGATTGTTCGAAATCCCACTCCTAACGGGGTGAAATATGGGTTGAAAGGGTTTTTTAAAATATGTCCCTATTGAAGCTAGAACTACAAAACTACGGAAAATGGCATTTGGTTTCTTTGTCAGAAACAAAAAAACAGGTTTTAAGCCTTTTCCGAAATTCTTCCATTAGGGGAATAAAATAATTACTGAAGGTTTTTTGAAAATAAATCATTATTAAGGAACTACTAAACCATTTTTAAAGCTGCATCTATGGAAATTGGATTTGAATTCTCGGTTGGATGTAAAAAAGAAAGTGTTTCGTTGTTTTTGGAAATTTAACTCACCAATAGAGTGAAATAGGGGACGAAAAGTTTTATGAAATATTTCACTATGAAAGCATTTTTAGAAATAAATCGATGAAGATTTGAATTTGGCTCCTCAGTTCTAAATAGAGGAATACATGTTTAATTGTTTTTAAAAATTCAACCCCTAAAAGGTGTGAGATATTTCTGAAAATGTTTCATTGTGAAAGCATTACTAAATATATCTCAGAATTCGTATTTGGCTCCTCTGTTAGAATTTTTCAATGTTGCACTGGTTTTGGAACTTCAATCCTAAGGCGATGAAAAATTTTAATGAAATATTTATTGCATTATATTAAAATATTTTAAGTCTGCATCTATGAAAACCGGTATTTCACTTCTCAATTAGATATAAAGAAATATGCATTAGGGAATGAAAGATTCTACGGAGATATCACCACAAGACTACAAACGGCTTGATTAACAAAAACCTTGGACTCCAGCTATCGGCATTGCTTTTTGGTCATAAGAACATTCAGTAAAAGACCATGCTTCAATGGCGTTAATTAGCGTGAAAAGTTAAAGTGTTGCAATTTACAAAAGACATAAAAAACGATCAAAGAAAAAAAATTCTTTGCAGACCATACGGTCTACGTAAGTAAAGAAGCGGATGATAAGCTAGCTCTTTATGCAAATGAGTTGGTTAGTTTAAGTTCCGAGACATGTCATGCAGCAGGAACCAAATCCTATAGTTGCTACGATTGGCTAAAGGGAAAGTTTTGCAGAATCAAGGGAAATCACTTCTACAAGTGGCTGAGAATCTCGTAATGAATAAAAATTATGTATTGAAGATTCCAAGGTGGGAGACGCAAGATTCCTCCCCCCCCCTCTCGCCCCCCCCTCCCTCCTCCCATTGCTATCTTCCTTTTCCTATAGCAAAAAAAAAAACAAAAAACAAAAAACAAAAAAAAACGAGAGAAATTTCCGCTGTGAAACAATTTGCAAACAAGAGAACGGCCCTTGAAATTTAACACTTCAAAGTTTTAAGCCCTGCTCTTTCTGTATGTTGATTAGAAACTGTTAACCCACATGTGAAACCTGAGTACATAATCCCTGTGATATTTAATCAACAGTGTTCCTTAAGGACAGGTTCTGATTGAAAACGTTCGAAAATTCAATTTCTTTGTAATTGCATTTTTTTAAGGGTGTACTTGTCTAGACTCTTGGAACGGAAAGGTTTTTTAATCCTTGCGTTACAAAAGTTTCTACAGCCCACTGTTTGAAGCAGTGTCACGGCTGCCATGAGCCACCCGGGGTAGCCGCGCTGTCTCAAATGCCTTTTCACGGTTCACGCGGCTCCCCTCGTTGGAGGTTCGAGTCCTCCTTCGGGCATGGTCGTGTGTGTGTGTGTGTGTGTGTGTGTGTGTGTGTGTGTGTGTGTGTGTGTGTGTTGTCCTTAGCATACGTTACTGTAAGTAGTGTGTAAGCATAGGGACTTGTGAGGTGTCAGGCAAATCCAACGCCTTCCATGAAAACCCTGACATGATAAGCAAATCCAGTAGTATGTCACATAGCTCCCAATAAATCGTGACATTAAATTAACCAAAGTAATACGAGTAACGAGTGAGCAAATGGAATATCACAGACTAACACAAGAATGCCTAAATGCATGTCATACCTTCCCACCATGAGACAGACGCAGTTCCGAGGGGAGAAACGAGAACAGAAGCCGAGAGCAGAACCGTGTTAAGCTGGAAGGCCCTACGATAAGGGACGGACGGACACCCACGTCGCCAGCTAACTGCTAGGATCACACCACCCGCAAGTTTTAGCGTGAGACTTTTTCGCGTCTCTGTTACGTTAGGACCAGCCCCCAGCCCATGTTAAAAGATAGAGCCCTCCAGAAGAACAGTATAGATCTTACAATAACGCTAAAAGGACCACACCAGCTGCAAGTTTTAGCGTGAGACTTTTTCGCATCTGTTACGTTGCAAACTTTAAAAACATTGCCCCACCACGAAAAGTATAATGTTTCTCATTGGATAGACAGAATTTTTGTAGGCGGAGCTTAAGGTTAACATTAAGACCCTGATTGGTAAGATGAAAACACAGCCAGATAGTTTTTTTTTTAAACCAACTTCGGTAAATTGTAGTAAGGAGAAGTTAGGGAGAGTTACTTCCGAGACGGCGAGGTGAGCGGAGCTGTGCTGTCCGCCGCCCCCTGACGAACACCGACAAGGTAATGAACGCACGCGATGCTGCATAACAGCGCATAAAGCTTCTCTCAGAACTGCAGAAGTCTCATCTGTTACATCCCTTTTTTGCGTAATACTAGTGTCGATTGTCAATTAAAGGTCATGGTGTTCACATTTGCCACTTGAAGTAAAAATCTGAAACGCGATGATTTTTCTGTTAAATTGTTATTGAGAAGCCACATCAGCCACTGTAATTTACGACAAGTTAGATAAGTAATTAAAGATAATTGAGGATCACTGTAGACCATTTTGATAGTATTCTCTCTTGTGAAACTTAATTGAAACCTACATTATAGATGTGATATGCCATAGGTCATCCTTCGATCCATTGTAGAACTTGGAAACCCATTCAGGGAATATTCGTTCACATTTTTGTTGGTTTTTACCATCCTGTATTAAAACATCTCCTTTTATCAATAGTGCAATTTATAAACAATGTTTTGTGATTAGAATAAAATTTCCAATGGTAAACTTAACTGCTTTTTCGACGTTATTTTACCAGCTAACTAAAAATAGGAAAGCCTTGAACCCTTTCCACTAAATTTAGTTAGTATTAAGATTCTTTTACAGGGAGTGCAGTGGAGCTGGCGCTAAAATCATTAAGTATTTGGTTATATCATCGCTAGTCTCACTGAACTCTTCTGAATTCTACATGTCATGTGTGGTCTGGCGTCTCCTTACCAGCAACAGGTCCCAGGTTCAAACTAGTCAATTCCCTAAAAAACACGCTCAGAGCGTCGTTGCGCGAAAGTGGTAGGGAGACACGATATAGAACAAGCAGACACCATGCAGAATGTTTAGAGACTGATGGTTCAAATGGCTCTGAGCACTATGGGACTTACCTTCTGAGGTCATCAGTCCCCTAGAACTTAGAACTACTTAAACCTAACTAACCTAAGGACACCACACACATCCATACCTGAGGCAGCATTCGAACCTGCGACCGTAGCGGTCACACGGTTCCAGACTGAAGCGCCTAGAACCGCACGGTCACACCGGCCGGCTAGGGACTGATGACCTCAGCAGTTTGGTCCCACAGGAGCTTACCACAGACGAACGGTTGCCATGGGACACTCTTGAGTCGGAAACGCTTGCTCAGGAAGAAGGCCTACACTACGCTTGTCCGTCCGCTTTTAGAATATTGTTGCGCGATGTGGGATCCTTACCAGATAGGACTGTCGGAGTTCAAAGAAGGGCAGCACGTTATATCGCGAAATATGGGAGAGAGTGTCACTGAAATGATAGAGGATTTGGGATGGGTATCATTAAAACAAAGGCGTTTTTCGTTGCGACGAAATTCCAATCACCAACTTTCTCCTCCGAATGCGAAAATATTTTGTTGACACCGACCTACATAGGAAGAAACGATCACCTCGATAAAATAATGGAAATCAGAGCTCGTACGGAAAGATATAGGTGTTCGTTCTTTCCGCGCGCTATACGAGATTGGAATAATAGAGAATTGTGAAGATATATGAAGATAGTAACCGTTCTCAAAAGAACAGGTACCACTGACGACCGTGCAGCTTCTCTAGAATAAATGATAATTAATTGAAACGCTCAGCTGCCGACAGGTGTTGATGTACCTCGGGGTACACATTTTCAGCTGTCCCCATCGAGGTATATCAACACCTGTCGGCAGCTGAGGGTTTCAATTAATTATCATTGATTCTAGAGAACCTGCACGGTAATCAGTGGTATCTGTTCCTTCGAGAACAGTTACTATCTTCATATATGTAGTTAAAGGCTACCCAGCCATTGACCTTTGTCTGTGCGAATGCGCAAAGATTGCCCGAGCTCTTACGGGAATCGTCACCTTAGTGTGCCCGAGTAATGAGTGGATGGGCAAATACCTATTACGTACGTTACGTATGTACACTCCTGGAAATTGAAATAAGAACACCGTGAATTCATTGTCCCAGGAAGGGGAAACTTTATTGACACATTCCTGGGGTCAGATACATCACATGATCACACTGACAGAACCACAGGCACATAGACACAGGCAACAGAGCATGCACAATGTCGGCACTAGTACAGTGTATATCCACCTTTCGCAGCAATGCAGGCTGCTATTCTCCCATGGAGACGATCGTAGAGATGCTGGATGTAGTCCTGTGGAACGGCTTGCCATGCCATTTCCACCTGGCGCCTCAGTTGGACCAGCGTTCGTGCTGGACGTGCAGACCGCGTGAGACGACGCTTCATCCAGTCCCAAACATGCTCAATGGGGGACAGATCCGGAGATCTTGCTGGCCAGGGTAGTTGACGAACACCTTCTAGAGCACGTTGGGTGGCACGGGATACATGCGGACGTGCATTGTCCTGTTGGAACAGCAAGTTCCCTTGTCGGTCTAGGAATGGTAGAACGATGGGTTCGATGACGGTTTGGATGTACCGTGCACTATTCAGTGTCCCCTCGACGATCACCAGTGGTGTACGGCCAGTGTAGGAGATCGCTCCCCACACCATGATGCCGGGTGTTGGCCCTGTGTGCCTCGGTCGTATGCAGTCCTGATTGTGGCGCTCACCTGCACGGCGCCAAACACGCATACGACCATCATTGGCACCAAGGCAGAAGCGACTCTCATCGCTGAAGACGACACGTCTCCATTCGTCCCTCCATTCACGCCTGTCGCGACACCACTGGAGGCGGGCTGCACGATGTTGGGGCGTGAGCGGAAGACGGCCTAACGGTGTGCGGGACCGTAGCCCAGCTTCATGGAGACGGTTGCGAATGGTCCTCGCCGATACCCCAGGAGCAACAGTGTCCCTAATTTGCTGGGAAGTGGCGGTGCGGTCCCCTACGGCACTGCGTAGGATCCTACAGTCTTGGCGTGCATCCGTGCGTCGCTGCGGTCCGGTCCCAGGTCGACGGGCACGTGCACCTTCCGCCGACCACTGGCGACAACATCGATGTACTGTGGAGACCTCACGCCCCACGTGTTGAGCAATTCGGCGGTACGTCCACCCGGCCTCCCGCATGCCCACTATACGCCCTCGCTCAAAGTCCGTCAACTGCACATACGGTTCACGTCCACGCTGTCGCGGCATGCTACCAGTGTTAAAGACTGCGATGGAGCTCCGTATGCCACGGCAAACTGGCTGACACTGACGGCGGCGGTGCACAAATGCTGCGCAGCTAGCGCCATTCGACGGCCAACACCGCGGTTCCTGGTGTGTCCGCTGTGCCGTGCGTGTGATCATTGCTTGTACAGCGCTCTCGCAGTGTCCGGAGCAAGTATGGTGGGTCTGACACACCGGTGTCAATGTGTTCTTTTTTCCATTTCCAGGAGTGTAGATTGTGGACAGTTGGGAATGTGGGTCTCACGGGAAGCGTGCAAGGGTTAAGTCCCTGCAGTCGCGCTATTCATCTGTATCCTCGGTGGCTCAGATGGATAGAGCGTCTGCCACGTAAGCAGGATATCCCGGGTTCGAGTCCCGGTCGGTGCACACATTTTCAGCTGTCCCCATCGAGGTTGTATCAACAAAACCTGTCGGCATCTGAGGGTTTCAATTAATTATCAATTCTGAAGGTAATTCGATGAACCTTCTGCCAGGCACTTAAATGTGATTTGCAGAGTATCCATGTAGATGTAGATGAAAACTCGTCCCGTGTCGCACGTGCTCAAAACGATTCATACTGCGGAATGCATGCAAACATACTCGTCGAAAATACTGACGAATAACGAGTGCTGCATATCCAAGTTACACAGATCGGCCTTTCCTGCCAAGAAGAACAGGGAATTGCTATGTAGGAACAATTCGAGCTAGAGGTAGGGCTCATAAGCACTCCTTGAATTGCAGAATAGACGTAAATAACGAAAATGCATTTTTGGTAAAAATTGGTCAAAACATAATCCTGTGCCCTCCGTATTGGATTAGCCGTTTTGAATATTGAAAATCTGACTTCAGCTTCCTGTTCAGCGACATTAAAAATATATATGTAACACTCAGTTCATGCAAATCGAAGTAATAATATAACTAAAAGTTTTCCCTAAACTTTGAACACTTTTTTTTTTTTCGAGAAACGTTTTTTTCTCAGAACGGCATGCAGCATAAACTAAAAGTGATTCAACCTCTTAACTTCTACTTCGGACCCCGAAAAGTAAACATTTTTCTTAGGAGCTTATAGCTATAATATGACATTTGTTAATATTAACTAATTTTTGTGTGGGCATAAGGAGTGAAACAAACCCCCCAAAATCGAACTCAAAGTTCGAATTAGCACTGTATCGTTAAATTTAAGGTATGCGCTCCCATAAATTTTATGTAATATCGACTGATGTTATCCATTTTTAATTTCAGAGGAGGAGGAGATTAGTGTTTAACGTCCCGTCGACAACGAGGTCATTAGAGACGGAGCGCAAGCTCGGGTGAGGGAAGGATGGGGAAGGAAATCGGCCGTGCCCTTTCAAAGGAACCATCCCGGCATTTGCCTGAAGTGATTTAGGGAAATCACGGAAAACCTAAATCAGGATGGCCGGAGACGGGATTGAACCGTCGTCCTCCCGAATGCGAGTCCAGTGTGCTAACCACTGCGCCACCTCGCTCGGTTTTTAATTTCAGAGGAATAATGTAGTATCAACTGATGTTATCCATTTTTGATTTCAGGTAACATCTGAGGGGCCACACTGCACGCACTCTGCGTACTTCAGACTCGCAGACCCTTGATCAAATCATAATTCCGGGCGCCATTTTTTTTTACTGAAAATCTAAAATAAAGCTCATAGTATGATCACTCGTAATTCCCAAACAGATCCTTCGAATGTATTTTCATTGTCTCAAAAAATTTTCCAAATGTACCATTTTTTGCTCATTTGAATGAGAACCTGGCCGTAATGGCGGAATATAGTCACGAGATTTTTTTCGGAGACGTTGTACGGTCGCGTCGATGGACAGTCCACAGATATTACTGTGTGTGTGTGTGTGTGTGTGTGTGTGTGTGTGTGTGTGTGTGTGTGTGTGTGTGTGCGCTACTCAGTCATGCCATTTGAGTGTACATCTTTGCATAGTTTTCCTTTCACGATGTAAACAGTGCTCGGCTCAGTTGCTAACTGGCCATTGAGTGGTTCCGAAGGTGTCGGATGTGCGGTGCGTTCGGTCTGCTAAGACAACAACACACTGGCGTGGTGCGATGGCAGAAGCACACACTGAGGGAGCTAGCTGTAGGGACGCCAGCGAACAATTTATGCCAAGTAAGACGAAGAGAACTATTCTAAAATTATGAGGCGTCTCGAAAGTGTTCATCATTAGTTAATCTTGTAGTTGAGACTGACAATCAATCTACAATAACCGACAGTTTTGCCTAGAGAGAGATACAGGAAATCCCCCCTCCTGAATGAAATTTTGGTTGTGATGACAGGCCGATGGGTAGTGTAGCCCGAGATCTAAGTTAGGTTGTAAGGAGGTAATTTGATTGAGAGTTGTTTATGCCAACGATTATGAATGCCGAGTAAACGTTGTGCGAGCAGATTGCCCTGTAGCGTAGCCTAGTGTTTCCGTCCGCGCCATATTTATCACATTTTCTCTAGCTGTGTACAAAAGTCGCACAACAGCCACGAAAACTACGTTTCTAGTGGGGGGAGGGGAGAGTCCACTATGTAACTTTCAGTACAATTTTTAGTAAGCGCCGAAACTAGCCGAATCATGATCTCAATAGACGCAGAGCTTTTTTTTACGTTACTTGCTTCGTGGTCTATAGTAAACAATGCAACGGTCAATTCTTTGAAGTGCGACGTGTGTCTGCAATGTTCGTAAGGCCAAGTTTGTATATATTCGGTGTCCGTTTTTTTAAATTTTTTTTGCCATATACTGTATAATTAAGGCGAGGAGGATAATGTTCAAGGAGCACTGCATTAGCAGTCTATGGAGAAATTGAGAATTTGGATCTGATGAACGGCATGCTCGGGCAGTTGGTGCAATTAGGTTGCCCACTGCGTAATTCGGACACAGTGATCATTGCCTCTCCATAGTAACCAGGGGACTCGGGTGCTAATCCTGGTCTGGCACAAATTTTCAACAGTGCCCATTGACTAAAGTCAGTGCCCATTGTCAGCTAATTTCATTGTTTCGGTGTTAAATTGTATTTTGTTCACGGTACGCCGTTTAGCTTTTTCATGGATAACTGCTTTGGAAAGCGTACAGGCTGTACAGGTTATATTGATATTCGCTCGTCGTTAGTCCAAAGCTAGTATAGCGATTTGTAAACACTGTTGTAGTGCATATTAAGCCTACACACGTATTTGTGTCCTGTGTTTCTTTACCAAGAACTTCTTCGTAGGTAATTTCCCTATAGTGGTATTTTGTTTAAGTATTTATAGCCTGCAGGCTTGGATGAAATATGAAACACATGTCCGAAGTTGCTGTTGATGCTGCAGATAATGTTTTATCCGTACTAGGGGCACAAACTCTTCATCTAATAGAGGACACAATTTGTCTCGAGAATTAGCAATTTTTCATAATATAGGCCTAGCTTCGATATATTTTTCTCTAATTCTTGTTTGGATTTAATCTTAAAACACACTAACTCTTCCACCAATTATTCGATATGTGGTTTCATCCCTTTCGTAGCCTACAGTTCCTAAACGGTCGATAATATTAATAATTTCCCTTGTCACTTTTATTTCCTGTAGAATCTCCTGTTTATGGTTTTTGCTAACTTGTTTCACGTTCTCACTTTTATTATTTTTATTTTTCTAGTTTTGTGACTGGTAGCCAAATTTTCTCTGAATTAGGTTTTTAATTCTGAAATAGTAACAGTTAAAGGTCAAGTGAAGATTGCGATCTATTTGAGGAGAGTGGTTCGGAGATTTTTCATATTAGACGTACACAGGTCATGGAGATCCTTGTGTATATAACATTACTTCAAGTGTAATGTAGCCCATTCTCTTGTCATGATCTCGGCTGTATCGTAGCGCATTGTCTCGGTTAGGTTGGAGATTTTGGTTGAGAGTTGCCGAAGTCAAAGAAAGTGATTACGAAGTCAAGACTGTGCTAACAGAACGATCTGTAGCGTAGTCCAAAATGTTCTTTCGGTCCGTTTAAAATCTCTTTTAATTAAAAATAACTAAAGCTGCAAGATACAAAGACAAAAACTATTACGTAATAGAGAAATCCCAGACTACTGTAGTGTACGTTGTGCACGTATACTAATTTATTGTCAGTGAATATATATTTTTTACTCATTTTCTGGATTCCAGTTTTCCGCTTTTTGCGGCGAAAAACCTTTTCCTGCGAAGGGCCCATTAGCTTGTCGGTTATATTCGTGACTTTCTTGACGGTCAGTTATTTCATGGTAGTCTATCCACCGGCGTCATTGTTAGCATCGAATATAGATATAAGTATTGTGAAGTCTAATATGAAGCTAACGCATGAGTATGTCTAATGATGAATAAGAAAAATAGGATTGCGGGTTAGCTACTACAAACAGCATAGTGAACGCGTTATTGTGGCCAAGATAGACACGAAGCCGAAGCCCACCACAGTAGTACAAGTAGTCCGCAGATGACGAAGAAATTGATGAAATGTGTGATAAGATAAAAGAAATTATTCAGATAGTGAAAGGAGATGAAAATTTAATAGTAATGGGTGACTGGAATTCGATAGTAGAAAAAGGAAGAAAAGGAAGCGTAGTAGGTGAATATGGAATGGGGGTAAGAAATGAGAGGAAGCCGCCTGGTAGGTTTTTGTCCAGAGCATAACTTAATCATAGCTAACACTTGGTCCAAGAATCATGAAACATGGCTGTAAACGTGGAAGATACCTGGAGATACTGCAAGATTTTAGATAGATTATATAATGGTAAGACAGATTTAGGAACCAGGTATTAAATTGTAAGACATTTCCAGGGGAAAATGTGGACTCTGACCACAATCTATTGGTTATGAATTGTAGATTAAAACTGAACAAAATGGAAAAAGGTGGGAATTTAAGGAAATGGGACCTGGTAGAACTGACAGAATCAGAAGTTGTAGAGTGTTTCAGGAAGAGCATTAGGGAACGATTGACAGGAATGGGGGAAAGTAATACAGTAGAAGAAGAATGGGTAGCTTTGAGGCATCAAATAGTGAAGGCAGCAGAGGATCAAGTAGGTAAAAAGACGAGCGCTAGTAGAAATCCTTGGGTAACAGAAGATATATTGAATTTAATTGATGAAAGGAGAAATTACAAAAATGCAGTAAATGAAGCAGGCAAAAAGGAATACAAACGTCTGAAAAATGAGATCGACAGGAAGTGCAAATGGCTAAGCATGGATGGCTAGAGGACAAATGTAAGGATGTAGAGGCGCATATCACTAGGGGTAAGATAGATACTGCCTACAGGAAAATTAAAGTGACAGCATAGGTGGGGGTGGTGGGAGCACTCATGGGAAAATTCCTGCAATAGTTGATGTTAGAGCTGCACCTTTTTAGATTGAAGTCAGCTGATAGGTATTCCTGCTTAAGGGAATTCTCTCTAACAAAATAACCACTTTTGACAAAGCTTAGCCATCCGAGTAATGAGGGAATTAGTATATTTCATCAAAATGTACAAGGATTAGAGATAAAGTTAGTGAACTGCTTATAGATGTCGACTCAGAAATTATTGGTATATCTGAACACTTCTTAAATAAGGAGGTAATTCAGAGGCTTCCTTTACCAGGATACAGGTTGGCTGGCAGCTTTTCTAGGAGCTGTTTGTGGTGTGGGGGAGTAGCCATGTATGTGGAAACCGGCATCCCATTAGTCAATTGATGTTTCAAAGTACTTCACTGAAAAGGTGTTTGAATGTTGTGTAGGTGTGGTTAAATTTAATGGAGCTAAACTTCTAATTGTTGTTATTTATAGATCCTCAGACGCCGATTTCACAACATTTTGCTAAAGTTAGAGGAGGTTCACTTTATAGGAAATACAAAAAGTTAGTTATATGTGGTGACTTCAATATTAATTGTATAAGTGATTCTGCAAGGAAACGGATGCCGGTAGACCTCCTTAATTCATATAATCTTATGCAAACCTTGTTCTTTCCAACGAGAGTGCAAGGGAACAGTAGAACAACCATAGACAACATATTTGTTCATTCCTCATCACTAGAAGGGCATTCTGTTAGCAAAAAGGTGAATGGCCTCTCAGGTCATGATGCACAAATTATAACTCTAAAAGATTTTTGTGCTGCAACACATGTTAAATATAGTTATCAACTGTGTAGGAAAGCTGATCCAGTTGCTGCAGAGACCTTTGTAAACCTTATCAAGGAACAAGAGTGGCAAGATGTTTATAGCGCTGAGACAGTAGACGATAAATATAGTGCTTTTCTCAAGACTTTTCTCGTTCTCTTTGAAAGTTGCTTTCCGTTAGAGCGTTCAAAACAGGGTACTAGCACAAACAGGCAGCCTGGGCGGTTGTCAATAGGGATAAGAATATCTTATAGAACAAAGTGGCAATTATATCAAAACGTTAGAAACAGTCAAAATCTAAATGCAGCAGCCCATTACAAACAGTATTGTAAGGTGCTTAAAAATGTTACTAGGCAGGCAAAAAGTAAGTGGTATGCAGATAGAATAGCTAAGTCTCAGGATAAAATTAAAACCATATGGTCAGTCGTAAAGGAAGTGGCTGGTCTGCAGAGACAGGTCGAGGATATAGAATCAGTGCGTAGTGTGAATGTTCGTGTTACTGATAAGTCGCATATATGTACAGTATTTAATAATCACTTTCTGAATATAGCAGGTGAACTAAACAGAAACCTAGCCCCAACAGGGAATCATATAGCGGTCTTAGAAAAAAGTGTTCCGAGACTGTTACCTGAAATGCTCCTCCATGATACTGACAAGAGGGAGATTGACTTAATAAGTAAATCACTAAAGACCAAGAACTCTCATGGATATGACGGAGTATCTAGCAGAATACTGAAGTATTGTTCTGTGTATGTTAGCCCAATACTTAGCCATATCTGTAACTTTTCCATTAGTAGTGGTCGGTTTCCTGACCGATTAAAGTACTCTCTAGTGAAGCCACTTTATAAAAAGGGAGACAGGGATAATGTTGACAACTTTAGAGCTATTTCCATGCCATCGGTGTTTGCTAAAGATATCGAGAAGGTTGTATATACAAAGTTACTGGAGCATTTAAATTCACATAATTTGCTGTCAAATGTACAGTTTGGTTTAAGAAATGATTTAACAACTGAAAATGCTATATTCTCTTTTCTCTGTGAGGTTTTGGACGGATTAAATAAAAGGTTGCGTGCGCTAGGTGTTTTCTTTGATTTAACGAAAGCTTTTGACTGTGTTGACCACAAAATATTACTGCAGAAGTTGGACCGTTATGGAGTAAGGGGAGTAGCATGGAATTGGCATTCCTCTTACTTTAAGAACGGAAAGCAGAAGGTAATTCTCCGCAATATTGAGAGTGGTAGTGATGTTCAGTCGCAATAGGGCTCTGTTAAGTGGGGCATTCCCCAAGGGTCGGTGCTGGGGCCACTGCTGTTTCTTATTTATATAAATGATATGCCTTCTAGTATTACAGGTGATTCAAAAATATTTCTGTTTGCTGATGACACCAGTTTGGCAGTGAAGGATCTTGTGTGTAATATTGAAACAGTATCAAATAATGTAGTTCATGAAATAAGTTCGTGGCTTGTGGAAAACAATTTGATGCTAAATCACAGTAAGACTCAGTTCTTACAGTTTCTAACTCACAATTCAACAAGGACCGATATTTTGATCAGACAGAATGGGCATAATATAAGCGAGACGGAACAGTTCAAGTTCCTAGGCGTTCGGGTAGATAGTAATCTGTTGTGGAAAGCCCATGTCCAGGATCGCGTTCGGAAACTAAATGCTGCTTTATTTACCATTAGAACAGTATCTGAAATAAGTGACAGTTCAACACGAAAAATAGTCTACTTTGTATATTTTCATACGCGTATGTCGTATGGTATTATTTTTTGGCGTAATTCTTCTGATTCAAAAAGGGTATTTTTGGCTCAAAAACGGGCTGTTCGAGCTATATGTAGTTTAAGTTCGAGAACCTCTTGTCGGCCCCTATTCAATAGTCTGTGATTTCTGACATTGCCCTCACAGCATATATTTTCTTTAATGTCGTTTGTTGTTAGCAATATTAGGCGATTCCCAACAGATAGCAGCTTTCACTCAGTTAATACTAGGCAGAAATCAAATCTGTATGTGGAATGCACTTCCTTGACTCTTGTGCAGAAAGGAGTGCAGTATTCTGCTGCATCTGTTTTCAATAAGCTACCACAAGAATTCAAAAATCTTAGCAGGAGCCCAAAATCTTTTAAGTCTAAACTGAAGAGTTTCCTCATGGCTCACTCCTTCTATTCTGTCGAGGAGCTCCTGGAGGAGCTAAAAAATTAAGCTAATTCTAGTGTTACATTGTTGATTTTCTTTATTTATACTTAAAACTTGTCGCCTTATTATGTTTTTATATCTCATTTTATCTGTTTCTACTATCGTGTTATAATTTTATATATTGACTCGTTCCATGACCATGGAGATTTCTCCTTAATTTGGTCCCACGGAACAATAAATAAATAAAAAACCTTTGGAGAAAAGAGATCCACTTGTATGCATATCAAGAGCTCAGATGGAAACCCTGCTATAAGCAAAGAAGGTAAAGCAGAAACGTGGAAGGAGTATATAGAGGATCTATGCAAGGGCAGTGTACTTGAGGACAGTATAATGGAAATCGAAGAGGATGTGGATGAAGATGAAATGAGAGATGATATACTGCGTGAAGAGTTTGACAGAGCACTGAAAGACCTAAGTCGAAACAAGGCCCCGGGAGTAGACAACATTCCATTATAGCTACTGACACCCGTGGGAGAGCCAGCCCTGACAAAACTCTACCATCTGATGAGCAAGATGTATGAGACAGGCGAAATACCGTCAGACTTCAAGAAGGATATAATAATTCCAATCTCAAAGAAAGCAGGTGTTGACAGATGTGAAAATTACCGAACTATTTGTTTAGTAAGTCACAGGTGCAAAATACTAATCCCAATTCTGTACAGACGAATGGAGAAACTGGTAGAAGCCGGCCTTGGGGAACACCAGTTTGGGTACCGTAGAAATACTGGAACACATGAGGCAATACTGACCCTACGACTTCTCTTAAAAGCTAGATTAAGGAAACGCACACCTACGTTTCTAGCATTTGTAGACTTAGAGAAATCTTTTGACAATGTTGACTGGAATACTCTTTCAAATTCTGAAGGTGGCAGGGGTAAAATACAGGGAGCGAAAGGCTATTTACAATTTGTACAGAAACCAGATGGCGGCTATAAGAGTCGAGGGGCATGAAAGGGAAGGAGTGGTTGAGAAGGGAGTGAGACAGGGTTGTAGTCTATCCCCGATGTTATTCAATCTGTTTGAGCAAGCAGTAAAGGAAACAAAAGAAAAATTCGGAGTAGGAATTTAAATCAATGAAGAAGAAATTAAAACCTTGAGGTTCGCCGATGACATTATAATTCTGTCAGAGACAGCAAAGGACCTGGAAGAGCAGCTGAACGCAATGGAGTGTCCTGAAAGGATGATATGAGCATCAATAAAAGCAAAATGAGGATAATGGAATGTAGTCGAATTAAGTCAGGTGGTGCTGCGGGAATTAGATTAGGAAATGAGACACTTGAAGTAGTGAATGAGTTTTGCTATTTGGGGAGCAAAATAACTGATGGTCGAAGTAGAGAGGATATAAATTGTAGGCTGGCAATGGCAAGGAAAGAGTTTCTGAAGAAGAAAAATTTGTTAACATCAAGTATAGCTTAAGGTATCAGGAAGTCTTTTATCCGAGTATTTGTATGGACTGTAGCCATGTATGGAAGTGAATCATGGACGATAAAGAAGAGAATAGAGGCTTTAGAAATATGGTGCTACAGAAGAATGCTGAAGATCAGATGGATAGATCACATAACTAATGACGAGGTATTGAATAGTATTGGGGAGAAGAGGAGTTTGTGGCACAACTTGACTAGAAGAAGGGGTCGGTTGGTAGGACAAGTTATGAGGCATCAATTTAATATTGGAGGGCAACGTGGAGGGTAAAAATCGAGGAAGGAGACCAGGAGATGAATACACTAAGCAGATTCAGAAGGATGTGGGTTGCAGTGGGCATTGGGAGATGAAGCTTGCACATGATACAGTAGCATGGAGAGCTGCATCAAACCAGTCTCTGGACTGAAGACTACAACAACAAAAATATGAAGGCATCTGTCTCGTGTGTAACGTTCAACAGAAATGGGACAGACAAGAGGGTCAGATTAGATTATATGTACTTTCCGTTGCAATTGATCCATAATGAGGAGATACTCAGTGGGAAACTAATATGCTAATTTACCTTCCACAGATCGCAAGTAGACTGATCATGGACATGGAATGAGGAATGAAAATTTAGACATACTTGTGATTGTACTCGCATTCCTTGACACCCTCCCCCCGCCTCTCTCTCTCTCTCTCTCTCTCTCTCTCACTCACTCACTCACTCACTCACTCACTCACAATCGCGCGCGCCCTAGTTCTACTAAAAAAATTCAATTCATTAATAGTGTCGGAGGAGATGGTTTAATAAATCCTTTAGGCTCCTCTTAAACTGAAATTTGTCAGTAGTAAAGCTTTTTATGGCTGCTGCCAAGTTATTGAAAATTCGTTTTCCTGAATGATGGAGACGTTCTTGCACCAAAGTAATTAACTTCCAAAATTTTGTGGAGATTATACATGTTTCTAGTAATGACTGCTTGAAATGAGCTGTTGATTTGAAAATATTCATTTGTTTTTAAAGACAAATTTCAACGGGAGAAGGTATCTTCTATCTCAATCATGTTAAATTGATCTATTTCCACGTCCCTTATCTCAAGCTGTGTTATATTAACGGTAAAACATAAAACATTTCTTACATGCATTTCCACTATTTTCCAACGAGCTGACTATTTTTCATGAATAATGTATTAATAGTGAAATTTTTGGAAAAATTTAGAAAGACAGGTTTTATGTGCAAATTTCAAAAATAAAAAGGCAACAGTATTTTTTATAATAAAGCTTCTCCATGGATTTTAATTCCTACTCCGAATTTTTCTTTTGTTTCCTTTACTGCTTGCTCAATAAACAGATTGAATAACATCGGGGATAGACTACAATCCTGTCTCACTCCCTTCCCAACCACTGCTTCCCTTTCAAGCCCCTCGACTCATCATGCCCTCCAGTAAGACAACTGACCGTTAGAATTCCATGGTTCTAGGATAAATGGTTTGAGAGGAAAGGTACATTTAGTTAGAAAAGTTACGGAAAATTTAAAGTTGTATTGCACTTAACGACGTACATGCACTCATTTAAATTCATAGTTTCTTTCACTGCATGTGTCATAGATTTCTCTCCTGTTTATTGCAAGCAGCGCACTGTAAAGTTTTTTTTTAAATTTTTTACATCTCTCGTAAAGCTTTTCGTTCCTTTCCAATAGTACGCATACCGTACAAAAACAAAACATTTGTTTCATGATACTCACTATTTTATTTCTTGCAAGTCTTCTAGAACTTCTCTCGAAAACTTTGTGGGTAGATCTTGGCATTTGTTTTGTTCAGAAACGAAAAACACCCATGATACGTTATTACTGTAGCAAACAACTGACTACGAGACAAGAAAAATGTATTCAATAGGTGAAAGCTCAAAGTAACGGGAAAAAATGTCCCTAGGCTTATCATCTCAAAGAAGAGCTGTCACAAAGAAACAAGTGGGCATGTCTTACATAGCAAGCTGCCATTTAAACCGACATTTAGGACCTTCAAATAATGATTTGGACTAAAATGCTTTTATATTCGCACTAAGTGTAAATCAAACTGGTACAATCACCAGTAAAAAAAATTATTTTCATTGTTTTCGAGGTACCTTCTGCCCTTCGGAATAAATATATTGCGAATCAGTAGTTAATATGCCTAGTTCTCCAAACAGGAAACGGCTAGAAACTTTCGAAATGTGGTGGTGTAGAAGAATGCTAAAAAAGTTTATATCGAATAGCTGATGGGGAGATACGAAAACAGATTAGGGAGCAGAGAAATTAATGGCACATCTTGACAGAAGGTAGCGATCGTGGGCAAAGGGCGTATTTCGATTCCACCCGTCCACTTTGACCCATAACGTTTAGCATGACGGTCATTAGTTAGCGTTTCGAAGGATACCAGTCGCCTTACTAGATGTTAGCTGTGATTGCCTTCGTTTCTAGAGCAATTTATAATGATCGTTAACTATGATTTTTTTCGTAATATATCGTGATGAACGATGGGAGCAACCCGAAAGCACAGCTTAAATTGTTAAAGAAACGAGTAGCGATTGTATTTTTATCTTTCTTATCCGACACATACGGGAACCTGGGGTAGAATGGGGTACAAAATTGAAAACTTTGATTAAATGTACAAAAGTGATAAATAAGAGAGTTACCAATTTTTATATGAACACCTTATGATGTATTAATCACAAAAATACAATAACATTGCCATAAAATAAAACAATATTTTTCACTCAAAAACAGAAATGTATGTCATTTGCCCCATTCTGCCCTGTGCACGCGGCAGAATGGGGTGGTAAGTACAAATGATTATAAAACCGTATAAATTTATCGGAAATGCAGAAAATATTGGCTTGCTCGGTATTTATTTAGTTTAAAGTGAATATTAATGTCAAACTACAGTTTTCATGTATTGTATCCTTTTCTTAAGGCTGTTTACAAAATTCACACACGAGGAAAGACTCATCATCTTCGCTATCTATTCCTGCACGAGAATCGTGTGTCCATTTTTTGCGCGTGGAACAAGCGACCCAACCTTCAACTGATTTTGAATAAAACCCACCACAATATAAACATTCACAGTCGGAACTTTTCTCATAATCACTCTCCTTAGTATTGTATTCTGTCCTTTTTTCCATTTATCTTCAGGCCCTTTCTTTCTTTTTTTTCTTAATTTTATTCTCTTTTGCAAATAGTTCTTTCTTTGCACATTCTTCTTTGGCAAAGTTCTTTTTCTATTTTTCCTTAATAATGGCTTCTAACTCTTTTTTTTGTACGGCGAATCAGTTAAAACAACAGTCTTCCCCCTCTTCCGTTTCGGTCTTTTCTTGCTTTCGTTAACTTTTGGCAAGAGCATCAGAATTTGTAATGAAATATGAAATGAGGAGGTGTTGTCAGTTGTCATCCAAAAGCACCAAGGATTAGAACAATTAGCCTCAATAACTTTGTCATTCTTAGGCGGCAGTTCATTGTTACAATTCGCTGAAACCTCGTCCGCTTGATTATCCAGCCCGTTGGCGTCGTCTTTTTTAGCTGGTATGCTAGGTGGAGGCAATTCCAATTGTTCAGATATGATAACCTCTTTATCTGACGGCCTATTTTGTCCGATGTCAAATGTGTCTGCCGTAAGGAAGTCTGCATCGGTGAATATGGATGGGTCCGTGGGCCGTATTCCATTAGATTCGAAACATTTAATAGCGGTTTTCATTGTTGCATTTTAGACGAAAGCTGAACCAAAAAGCGTTGAAATTTGAAAGATAGTTACGACTTTCCCTGCGCGGCTTCGTAGCCATTTTCGAAGCTCATCACTATAACGAAGGCTTAAAGGCTTCATAAAAGAAACATCAAGCGGCTGAAGTCTGTGAGAGCAATGTGGTGGTAAAGATAGCAACGAAACGCAACTCTCTCTCGCGTAGTTCATAACGTTAGTGTATGTCGTATGTGCTGAGTGGCCATCTAATATAAGGAGAACTTGAAAGTCCTTTTATGCCTTAGAAAATTCCACAAATTTTCGAAACCATACAAAGAATGATTCTGTGGCCATCCATGCGGTGCTGTGGACCTCAGCGCTACCTCCTTCTGCCAGTCCTAACTAAATTTTTTCTGCTTCTTCTTTCGTGGAAAAATAAGTTTGAGGCATGTAAGCTCCGCTTGCTGACGTAATAATGAGGCTGGTTACTGTTTCGCCCCTTTCTGCAGATGTTAACGATCCTACTTGACGTTTCCCCTTGCAAGCTGCGATCTTCGATTGGTTTTTAGGATTAACCGAAACGCCTATTCCATCACAATTAGATATTTGAGAAGTCATTAGTATGTGTTTGCCAGTTACATTTGTTAGCAACGAAAAGAAAAACTATCGACAGCTACTTTATTAAAACCCATGACTCTTGCACCAGATGTTGCTTCGGGTTTGCGAACAAACCCGCATTTGCTTTTTCATTGTTTCATGATGTAATAAACATTTCGATTTGTTTTGCTCGACATTTTCGAAAAAGTATCTGGGAAACGTGCAAAAATTGAAAGGCAAAACTGTGCACCTGCCGAAATACGAGTGCGTATACTCATTTGAAACAATTTTCCTAAACCGCTTCTGATACGCTAGAAGTTACCGCACAGTTAACAGCAATTGTAGTTGACCGTTTGCCTGTATCGTATAAAGTACGGCCAGTAAAAAATTTTTGTAGGGAGGACACAGCATCTCATCTTGAATGGAGGTTCATCTGTACGTGTAAAAGTAGCCACGTGTGCCACAGGGAAGTGTGTTGGGAGCCTTACCTTTCATGTTGTATATTAACATTACAGATAATATAAGAAGCATACATATTTCGAAAATGGTGCAGATATCGACATTGAGGTAACAAAGTTCCTGGGAAGCGATATGCACATACAGGGGATAGGAAAAATAATGTGAACACCTATACTTACATCTACATGGATACTCTGCAAATCACATTTAAGTGCCTGGCAGATGGTTCATCGAACCACCTTCACAAGTGTCTCTTATTCCAATCTCGTATAGCACCTGGAAAGAATGAGCACCTGTATCTTTCCGTAAGCTCTGATTTCCCTTATTTTATCGTGGTGATCGTTCCACCCTACGTAGATCGGTGTGAACAAAATATTTTCGCATTCGGAAGAAAAAGTTGGTGATTGGAATTTCGTGAGAAGATTCCGTCGCAACGAAAAACGCTTTTCTTTTAATGATGTCCAGCCCAAATCCTGTATCATTTCTGTGACACACTCTCCCATATTTCGAAATAATAGAAAATGTGATGCCTTTCTTTGAACTTTTTCGATGTACTCCGTCAGTCCAATCTGGTAAGGATCCCACATCTCCCAGCTCTATTCTAAAAGAGGACGGACAAGCGTAGTGTAGGCATGTCTCCTTTGTAGGTCTGTTACGTTTTCTAAGTGTCTTGCCAATAAAACGCAGTCTTTGGTTAGCCTTCTCCACAACATTTTCGATGTGTTCCTTCCAGTTTAACTTGTTCGTGATTGTAATACCTAGGTATTTAGTTGAATTTACGGCTTTTAGATTAGACTGCAACTTCTCTGGTTGTGATTCGTCTATTCTGCTTCATTAGGGATCTTTCGGGGTCAGTAACGACCTGATATGCGGATATTGAGGGCGTACATTAACTGGCTTCTGTCTTCATTGATTAGTGGCCGCCTTTGAAACGGTTGTACCACTCCTTTAGCCGTGTAGTACCCATTACTTCGTCCTAAATCACATGATGGTTTCAACTTGAGAATCGCCGAGCTTGAAGCCAAATGTCATGCAATGACGTCATTTTGCTGACATTACTAAATCCGACGTGTACCACTTCCAAGTGTTCCGAAGTAGTGGAGAAAATCAGGTATGTGTGCTATGTATGCCTGAAAACATGAGCGCACGCACGCCCTGATACCATTGTTGATTTCAACAATTACTAGAGATCGGATATTTTTTGAGCGGCTCTCGTATACAGGCCGTCGCCAGTGATGTCGAAAGAGCAAGATACCCCTAGCTACGCCAGTTGTATAGGTAATTCGAATGGAGCGGTCTATTATCCGACGAATCTCCATAACAGCTCCGAACCGAATACCCTTAAGTTCGCCCTTCACGGTAGGAATCAAGCTGAGATCGCGAGGGCATAAGTCCGGGGTGTGTGGTGAGTGGTGCGACTCTTTCCAGCCCCACATAGCGAACAAATGAATCACGACTTGCGCCAAGCGTGCCGAATATTGTCCTGCAAAATGATGGGCGCGTCCTGCAGAAAATGACGCCGCTTCTTTCTCTAAGTTGCTTTTCTTCTTTGTAACACAGTCTGTTTCGTTTTCGAGACTAAACCGCTTAACAGATATTGTTCAAATTTGGCATGGAGACAGTCTGAATCCTGAGAAAGAACATAGCCCACTTTAGAAAGCAAAAAATGTTTTTTTTACATCAATGAACGTAAACTACATTAAAACTTACTTATTTTGGTGTGTAACTTAAGAATTGTATAATATATAAGAACTTCAGTAGTCGCCGCGCGGGATAGTCTCTCAAACGAAATTGCTCCCACGTCCGAGGCCTTTCAATATCACGTCTCCCATTCCGCTTGTAGTTCAGAATATTTTGGGGAAGTCTGGGACTTAGCATTCTCACCAGTCTTCACGATATTTTTGAATTTTTTAGTTTCTGTTGAAAATACTTAGTTTTTCTCATTTTTCTCTAGTATCTTCATTCCTAATCATTTCTTGCTCTGCAGCCCTTCGAATTTCTTAGGAACCTCATCACTGCCGTCTGAATTTTTTTTGTTTTAACCATGTTTTCGCTTTCATAGCATAACACAGGAACCGCGACCACTTTATAGAATTTCGGGACAATCTCTTTTTGTACTTTATTGCCCAATGTTCTGATAATAGTACCACAGACAGCTTAGAATTTGTGTAATTTATTTTCAGTATCAGAATAAAAATCAGATCTTACAGCGTAGCCTAAATGAAAGATTAAGAGACCTGTTCTAAAGCAGGATTATCCAAAACTAGTTTTAATCTGACTGAATATTTTCCTCGAAGTGTACTTATTTTCGTTTTCTTACTAGAAGTTTTAAAGTTGCATTCATTGCATATTTCGTTCAGGTGGTATGCAGATCTTTGGAGGTCATTTCATTCACTTGAATTATGTCATCTACAAACAGAAGCACAATGAGGTATTTCTCATTCGTTATCCCAATTCCTTTGTCTGCTCGTAGTTCATGCTTTCATTTATGAAGAATGAAGTGAATGTAAATAGTAAAAATGCTGACATAATCTACTCATTTAAATGTATACCGAGCGAGCTGGCGCAGTGGTTAGTACACTGGATGATGATGATGATGATGATGATGATGAAGATTCGTTTGTTGGGCGCTCAACTGCGCGGTTATCAGCGCCTGTTCAAAGCCCTAATCTTTACACAGTCCAATCTCGCCACCTTCACTAATGCTGACGAAATGATAAGGACAACACACTCACCTAGTCCCCGGGCGGAGAAAGTCCTCAACCCGGCCGGGAATCGAACCCGGAATCCTATGTTCCAGAGCAGAAACGCTAGCTACGAGACTTCCATTGGGGAGGACGACGGTTTAAATCCGCGTCCGGCCACCCTGATTTATGTTTTCCGTAATTTTCCTAAATCACTCCAAGTACATGTCGGGATGGTTCCTTTAAAAGGGCACGGCGGACTTTTTACCCTTCCTTGACGCAGTGCCATTTCCTGCTGCGTCTCTGATGACCTCAACATCGATGGCACATTAAATACAATCTTCGTTCCGTCCCTCATTTAAAGGCATAGGTTTAACGCAATAAGTCGGGCGTTAAAAGTTAGAAACTGCGTACACGTCTAAGACAGCATAATTTCATGGCGCGAAAATTATCCAGATTATATTAACAGTGCATTTGTGAATGGCAGCACTTGGCGACTTCCAACAAACTTCACACAATTTCGAAAATTTCCGAAACTTTTTTTTCCCGCTGATATCCCTGACAGAATAATGAAAGGAAAAAAGACTTTTATCGCTCCTACATTTTAGCTGTTCATGCAGTAAGGCGTCAGCATTAGGCATGAATTTTGAATTTATTACTTCTTTACTACTCACTCTATTCGCAACACATTTGTCTGACAGTATCCACACATATCGCTGAATGTACCTGACATATTATAGCATTGTACAACACCTAGCTCATAAACATTCAGATGTTTTCGAAAAACTAGCGTCTCTTAAAACAGAGCGTCTTCAACTGCAAAGGGCTGTGCTTCTTCAGGGCAAGTATTTAACACATTAACTGATACGGAAAGTGAACGAACTTCTGAAGGTGGTTTACATATGGGACTTCCAGTCTTCAGATAGCAATTTGGAGGCGAGAAGGGGGTGGTGGTTACGCGGTCTATTTGAAACTTCACACTTTCCGCAAATTGTGCAGTTGTCTGTAATGAAGTACTATCTGAAAGAAGCTACGCTCTGATAAGATATCACTGTAGTGCAAAGGATGACAACTTGGTTCAAATGTTCCCGAAATGTAAAATTGTTCGGTTCACAAAACGAAATAACCTTATCCTACGGGTATAGTGTCAGCGAGTCAAATTCTCAATCGCTCAACTCACACGAATACCTGGGTGTAAAAATTTCTAGAGATTTGAAATGGAACCGTCACACAGACGCAGTCTTAGGGAAAGATGGTGGCAGGCTGCCATTCGTTGGTGGAATTCTAGGAAAACACAATATGTGTACAAAAGAAACTGCTTAGAAATCACTCGTGTGACTCATACCCCAATATTCCTCGAGATTCTTGGATCATAATCAGATACGACTGCCAGGCGATACTGAATGTATACAGAGAAGGGCAGCACGAATGGTCACAGGTTTGTTCGACCCGTTGGAGAGTGTCACAGAGTTTCTGATGATGTTGAACTGGCAGGCGCTTGGAAACAAACGTAAAATATCCAGAGAAAGTTTACCTGAAATATTTCCGGAGGAATCCTTAAATGTTGAATATAGGCGAATGGTAGTCAATAGAGGGAATGACTGCGAATGCACGTTCGATCTGCGTTCGCTTCCCTTAGCTGCGGTTCAAACTGAGCCTAATAATATGCGAGATGTAGTTGGCAGCTCTGTAAATGCTGACCGGTGAGTCGCTTAAAGCCCAGGCAAAATTAATCTCGAAGGGAGACATCACGCACTCAACAATTCAAATAGTATCACAACCGATTAAGCATATCCACTGAGGATCTAGAGCATGTGACTAGTGTATTGAATATAAAAATGGAAAACTGCAACAACTCACTCTTTGAAATATTTTTAATTCCATTAACTAGTTTTGTAGCCTTTACAGACTCACCTTCAAATGAGGCACACAGAAATTGCGTCTTTATTTCGTTAGAGTGATGCCGGGTACTGGCTCTCTGACGTGGAGACTGAGAACTCTTTAATGTATCGCCATGAGCGACTGTTACATGGCGACATGTGTCGGAAAACAAATTCTTCCACTTACCGCGGCAATGTGGGCGATATTGCAGTTAATATCCACCTGGCTACTGCCATTTTAATTGTGTATTGGCCAATGTAAATATAAGTACGAAATTTCACCATCACCATAAGGTTTACCACTGATGTACGTTATAAAGATGTTCAATTAAATGGATAGCGTACTTTGCTCGGAAACAGTTTCTTGGTTTTGTGCATATAACACAAGGGCGTGCTGAGGAGTAATTACTCCAAATGTTTTATTTGAAAACTCTTAAAATTTCCAGTTAAAAAACGTTAGTAAAATTGTACATCTTTATTCTACATACCAGCAGCCCTCTGCTTCTAGGGGGATCCGATTTGTACCGTGTAACATAGCGGTGTGTGATGTAACTATGTCGGTGCGTGAGAAACAGCTCAGAAAACTGAAAGCACGAATTCGAAGAGTTGGTCAGCATTACAACGCCAAACTACAGCCGAGCGCTGCGGCGTCTGCAGCACTCCGATGCCGTTCGTTCACTGCCATCGATTAACCTCCACTCAGCCCCTGACTTGGTCCCATCCGACTTTCATCTGTCTCCAAAACTTACGGAACACATTCGAGGACTTTTATAGTTCGAAGCCGTGCAAGCAGAGGCGAGGTTGAGGCTCTGTTAGCATAGTCAAATATTCTACTGTGACGGTATCAACAAAATCAACATTTCACAAAATGAGACTACGTAGTCCGATGACTACAGCTTCAGTGCGCTGCAGCTGGAATTTGTTAGCTCGTGTAAATACTTGAGTGTATAAATTTGTAGGGGTATGAAATGGAACGATCATATAAGCATATTTGTAGGTAAAGCGCGTGCGGTTCATTGGTACAATACTGGGGAATTGCAATCAGTACCAGATAGGACGAACAGGGGATATTGAACTTATACAGAGAAGGGCAGCAAAAAATGCTCACAGGTTTGTTTGACCCATAGGAGAATATCACGAAGGTGTTCAAAGAACTGAACTAACGGACAGTTGATGATAGACACGGACTATACCGTGGAAGAGCAAAGTATCGCGAGGAGATCTACTTAGAAAGCTTCTAGAACCGACGTTACATGATGAATGCAGGAATATACTGAAACCGCCTACGTATCGTAAGCGTAGGAAGCGTGAAGACCAGATTAGACTAAGCACAGCACGCACAGAGGCTTTTAAGCAGTCACAATTCGCACGCTCCATGCGTCAGTGGAGTGGGAATAAGTCCTAATAACTGGTATAATGGCAAGTTCCATCTGCCATGCAGTTCACAGTCGTTCGTAGAATACAGATAATATGCTGCCTATTTTTTGTTTAAATTCGATTACAAGAAAATGGGCTTCTTGGAAAATGTCCTAAATAAGTCTCCTCTTCATCGTCGTCGTCGTCATCACCACCACCACCACCACCACAACCACAACCACAACCACAACCACCACCACCACTACCACCACCATCGCCGCCATCATGAGTGTTATGCCCTAGGGCAGGTCTTCACATGTACCTCTCCATGCAGTCCCATCATTTGTTACCCTCTTGTTTTCTCACAACTATTTTCTGTCCTTACGCTATCCACCACCTGGTATGTTCTGCGTCTTCTTCTTCTTCTTCTTCTTTCATTCACTATTTCCTCCATACCATCAATAAACAATCTCTTCTCATTTAGTGTCCATACCAATTGTTTTTCCTCATCCTGCTACCTATAAAATTTCTCTCTGTTCTCCCACTTAACACCACCTCATTTCTTACTGCGCCTGCCTATTTTATCCCCTATCTACGCACCCACATAAAAGCCTCCTGTTATGAAACGTCTCGTTGGCAATTGCTATACGTGTTTTCACCTCCTTATTACTTCCAATGTCGTCCATAATAGCGCGTCGCAGTTATCTAAAAACACTAAATTGTTCTGTATCTTTCTGCCTAACATTATAGTTGTTCTTACTTTTCTTGCACTTACCACCGGACATTTTGCCTTGTTCTTATTATTTCTCATTCCAATTTACTCACGTGTCTTGTTTAATTCTTTTAACATTTCAGTCATACTTCTTTCGCTCTCTGCCAATAACACCACATGATCCGCGAGTCTAATACATTATGTTCTCCTAACAACAACCCGCTCCCCTCTATTTCGTTTCAAACGTTTTTGAATGACATGCTCCAAATATATTTACACACTAAGGAAATTAAACGTATCCCGGAGGCATTATCCCAGTGCGATGGAAATCGATACACGTGATGTATGTGTAGGGGCAAATGAATGATTACAGTTGCAGAAAAACTGGATGATTAATTAAGGAGAAAGAGCTTCACAAATTTATAAGTCAATAACGGATCCTGACGAATATCATACCAAACTCAGTTCAGTTGGTTCGTTACATCGTCAAAACCGCGACCTAGTTTAAAGATCCTGCCCATTGTGCTCCAAACGTTCAAAATTGGTGAAAGGCGTGGCAATCTTGCTGAGCAATGTATTGCCTGGCATGCACAATGACAAACACGTAGATACTATCTCCGTGTGTGGTGCGTAAATTGTCGGCAGGCACCTCACTTAGTGTCCCGCGCAGAGTTGAAGCCGCCATAGAGACAAAGGGTGGACACACTGCATATTGATGTGCACTAATAGGTTCCTGTACACTTACTGATAGGATAATGTATTTCGAAATGTTAGCAGAGGCCAGAAGTTGGAGCATTTGGCTTTCCGCTTAAAGCTTACGTGCGGCGAGTCGTCGTATCTCTAAAAAGACACACCTCTGGCAACACTAGTTGAAAATGTCCTTCAAACTAGCCGTGCTGCGCTCTCTACCTCCGGTTATTCTCGTGGGCGTCAGAGCTTTCGTAGCCAAGACGCCCCCTGAGTAAACGCTGCGGATGTCTGCAGTCGCGCCTGACGATCTGTCACGAATTATGAAATGTATTCGCAGATATCAGTTATAATACGACAACGGCCACACAATTTACTGGAAACGTACAGGATGTTCCGTAATTCCCATCACTAACTTGTAGAGGGGACTGAGTACATAATACTCGTATTTTAAATTGTAACCCATCTCCGGCAACGTACCGTGTGCTACAACCATTTGAAAACATGTTGGTAACGCTGTCACCTTGACAAGTAATTTGTTACACTGAAGAGCCCAAGAAATACCGTGTAGGGCCCCCGCGAGCACGCAGAAGTGCCTCAACACGCCGTGGCATGGAATCGACTAATGGCTGAAGTCGCGCTGGAGGTAACTGACATCATGACTCCTGCAGAGCTGCCCATAAATCCGTAAGAGTACGAGGGAGTAGCGATCTCCTCTGATCATCACGTTGCAAGGCATCCCAGATATGCTCGATAATGCTATACAATTTACTGGAAACGTACTGGATGTTTGTGGAGTTTGGCGGCCAGCGGAAGTGTTTAACCTCGGAAGAGTGTTGCTGCAGCCACTCTGTAGCAATTGTGGTTGTCTGGGGTGTCGCATTGTCCTGCTGGAATTACCCACATCTGTCTGAATGCACAATGGACATGAATGGATGCAGGTGATAAGACAGGATGCTTACGCACGTTTCACCAGTCAGAGCTGTATCTAGACGTATCAGGGGTCCCACATCACTCCGAATGCACACGCCATACAACGTCACAGAGCCCCCACCAGCTTCAACAGTCCTCAGCTGACATGCAGGGTCCATGGCGTCATGATGTTGTCTTCATACCCGTACACGTCCATACTCTATATACATTTTGAAATGAGATTCGTCCAACCAGGCAATATGTTTCCAGTCATCAACAGTCCAATGTTCGTACCGATGGGCCCAAATGAGGCGTAAAGCCTTGTGCTGTGCAGTCAGCAAGGGTACACGAGTGGGCCTTCGGCTCTGAAAGCCCATGTAGATGATGTTTCGTTGAATGGTTCGCATGCTGATACTTGCTGATGGTCAAGCATTGAAATTTTCTGTAATTTGCGGAAGGGTTGCACTTTCGCCACGCTGAACGATTCTCTTCAGATTCCTTTCTTGCAGGATCTTTTTCCGGCCGCAGCGATGTCGGAGATTTGTTGTTTTACTGGATTGCTGATATTCACGGTGCCCTCGTGAAATGGTCGTACAGGAAAATCCCCATTTCATCGCTACCTCGGAGATGCTATGTCCCATCGCTCTTGAGCCGAGTATAATACCACATTCAAAGTCATTTAAATCTTCATAACCTTTCATTGTAGCAGCAGTAACTGATCTAACAACTACGCCAGACACATGTCTTACACAGGCGTTGCCGGCGGCAGAACCATATTTTGCCTGTTTACATATCTCTGTGTTTGAATACGCATTATTATACCAGTTTCTTTGGCATTTCAGTGTAGATGTGACCCAGTACATCTGTTCTACAGTTTCACTCGTTAATAACCAAAGAAACAAAAAAAAATCGGTCGTCAGAGACACTGTTTTTACGGGAGGGCCTTTTCCAGTTCGAAATCAGAATGAAATTAATACCTTCAGCTGATGACGGGCGTTGATATATATCAACGAAGACAGGTGAAAATGTGTGCCCCGATCGGGACTCGAACCAGGGATCTCCTGCTTACATGGCAGTCGCTCTATTCATCTGAGCCACCGAGGGCACAGGGACTGCAGGGACTATCCCGCGCAAGCCTCCTGCGAGACCCACGTTCTCACCTTATATGTCCACACATTACATTTGTAGTGTCCTTTCGGACATGTCCGAAAGAAGACACCATATCCATATAAATATACACTCCTGGAAATGGAAAAAAGAACACATTGACACCGGTGTGTCAGACCCACCATACTTACTCCGGACACTGCGAGAGCGCTGTACAAGCAATGATCACACGCACGGCACAGCGGACACACCAGGAACCGCGGTGTTGGCCGTCGAATGGCGCTAGCTGCGCGGCATTTGTGCACCGCCGCCGTCAGTGTCAGCCAGTTTGCCGTGGCATACGGAGCTCCATCGCAGTCTTTAACACTGGTAGCATGCCGCGACAGCGTGGACGTGAACCGTATGTGCAGTTGACGGACTTTGAGCGAGGGCGTATAGTGGGCATACGGGAGGCCGGGTGGACGTACCGCCGAATTGCTCAACACGTGGGGCGTGAGGTCTCCGCAGTACATCGATGTTGTCGCCAGTGGTCGGCGGAAGGTGCACGTGCCCGTCGACCTGGGACCGGACCGCAGCGACGCACGGATGCACGCCAAGACCGTAGGATCCTACGCAGTGCCGTAGGGGACCGCACCGCCACTTCCCAGCAAATTAGGGACACTGTTGCTCCTGGGGTATCGGCGAGGACCATTCGCAACCGTCTCCATGAAGCTGGGCTACGGTCCCGCACACCGTTAGGCCGTCTTCCGCTCACGCCCCAACATCGCGCAGCCCGCCTCCAGTGGTGTCGCGACAGGCGTGAATGGAGGGACGAATGGAGACGTGTAGTCTTCAGCGATGAGAGTCGCTTCTGCCTTGGTGCCAATGATGGTCGTATGCGTGTTTGGCGCCGTGCAGGTGAGCGCCACAATCAGGACTGCATACGACCGAGGCACACAGGGCCAACACCCGGCATCATGGTGTGGGGAGCGATCTCCTACACTGGCCGTACACCACTGGTGATCGTCGAGGGGACACTGAATAGTGCACGGTACATCCAAACCGTCATCGAACCCATCGTTCTACCATTCCTAGACCGGCAAGGGAACTTGCTGTTCCAACAGGACAATGCACGTCCGCATGTATCCCGTGCCACCCAACGTGCTCTAGAAGGTGTAAGTCAACTACCCTGGCCAGCAAGATCTCCGGATCTGTCCCCCATTGAGCATGTTTGGGACTGGATGATGCGTCGTCTCACGCGGTCTGCACGTCCAGCACGAACGCTGGTCCAACTGAGGCGCCAGGTGGAAATGGCATGGCAAGCCGTTCCACAGGACTACATCCAGCATCTCTACGATCGTCTCCATGGGAGAATAGCAGCCTGCATTGCTGCGAAAGGTGGATATACACTGTACTAGTGCCGACATTGTGCATGCTCTGTTGCCAGTGTCTATGTGCCTGTGGTTCTGTCAGTGTGATCATGTGATGTATCTGACCCCAGGAATGTGTCAATAAAGTTTCCACTTCCTGGGACAATGAATTCACGGTGTTCTTATTTCAATTTCCAGGAGTGTATTTTCTAATTCGCGTGCGCTGCGTCTCCATGGCGCACCACAGACGCACCTACTGACGGTGAAGGCACCCTTTCTCGAAGACGTTGCGCAAATGTAACGAAAAGCGTGTGGGGAGGAGTCAGGCGTTGTGGACAACGATCTTGATAAAGGCGACGAGCAGCTCTTCGAGTACTGTGAGCTTGGCCACACAGAATACTCATGTCGGTGTATTCGGCAAAAGTGTACTCAGCAATGTTGCTCTATTACTCACAGACACATGAACGAGACTCGAACCAGTTCAGAGAGGTAGGACAGCCGTCAAATGACATCATACGATCCGACGTAAGTACCTCCCCCCCACCCCCCCACCCCCACCCCCACCCCCACCCCCACCCCCACCGCAGTGGTGATTACCCTGTTGCATACTGCATTAGCAAAGATGTATTTATACGGCTGTAGCACGGATATACGTTTCCATTCATGGATTCCATTTCAAAATATCGTCACTCAGTTCCCTAGAAGTTTTTAACGGGAATTTTGGAACATCCTGTATCTTTCCAGTAACTGTACAGCTGTTGCCAGAATTAGTTCACTCTGCAGAGGAGTGTGCGCCGATATGAAACTTCCTGGGAGATTAAAACTGTGTGCCGGACCGTGACTCGAACTCGGGAGCTTTGCCTTTCGCGGGCAAGTGCTCTACCATCTGAGCTACCCAAGCAAGACTCACGCCCCGCCCACACAGCTTTACTTCTGCCAGTACCTCGACTCCTACCTACAGCTGTTGAACCTCATTCGAAATATACGGATGTATTTCAGGATTTCGGCGTTGTGCAACTTCGCAGAAACATGGCTGAATTATCCTGTATATTGTTATCATTAAAACGAAGCACCTTTCCGTCATTTCAAGCACTACTAAAGTTGCTAGGTGTAGGAAAAAATACTAATAACATACTGAAAATATCGGAGAGAAGCGATAGAATTCCTACAAACAACTTCAAGAAAATCATTTTGGGTACTTGGCCATGTCATTATGAAACAGTGAAACAACTAAAATAACGACATTTCGATCATCGTTTGAACGATCCTCTTCAGAGCGAATAAATGCCACGAAATTTCAAATCAGCAGCAGCAAAATGAAAGTTCGATTTGGAAACAAATTCTATTTCTTCTTTCTTATCTTCGATTAATTTCCCGAATTTCTCGTCCGTTTCGTATGCTAGTTTCTTTATACATTTCTAGAGCTTGCAATTTCACATAGTAACTCATGCCTGCAAACGTCATCTAACGAGGCTACGGAGCACCAAAATACAGGCGCCAGCTCCGGCAAGTGTTTGTAAATAGAGTGTGATGCCGTGATTATGTATCTATTTGAGGTAAGGGCCCCAGTACCGGAAACGAATGAGTCGAAAGTTAAAAGGGAAAATCGTTATCATACCTTTGACGGTGGAATACAAGTACTGATACTGTTGTTGCTAACTTTCAAAGGTGGTAGTATGGATCAAAGTAAGAAAAAATGTTCGGTAAACATGGGCTGCAAAATGCGTACCTGAGGAGCTATGAGCACTTGTTCAATAGTGGAGACATGTTTTATGCTAGCGAAGATGAACAAGTCCTCAAAGCTCTTAAGGTATGCATTTTACAGCCCATGTGTACTGCACATTGCTTTCTTCTTTCGGTCCATACTACCACCTCTGAAAGTTTCCTGCCCTAAATCTTAGCTACAACACTACCGGAACATACTGTTACACGTAACAGGGATGTATTCTCTTCTAATTTTCCGTTATATGGACGTAACCTCAAATTGATACACTTATCCATCTCCATCGTCATAGAAAATTGGTAACATCTTCATTGGATCTCCGTGTATACACATAATTTACAGACTGCAGCGCCTGTAACTTATATACTCTGTAGCGCCGCTGGATGACGTTTCCAGACGTCGATTCCTATGTAAACTTCATCAGCTGGGTCCCGTCTACAGACTCGATAAATCTGTAGCATGACGTGTGAAACATTCTGTATGCAAAGTGAATAACATGGAAGAAGGGGCTAGAACCCCCTCTCTCTCTCTCTCTCTCACTCACTCATCTATCAACTACCAGCTTCCTTTTGTCTTACAACTGCTGTCTGGTTTCTGGCCGAGTTCTAGATAACATGCCGGTCACTGTATTTTATCGCTGGTTGCATCTTAAATTCAAACTGTATATTCTGGTCAAAACTGTCAAAAGTTATTTTCTACATCTATAGATGTTATAAATATGGGTTGAAATTCTTCAACCGATCTCTAGCGGATAGTGTGTTCTCTCAAAATCGATTTTCCTCTAGCTCGTGTTCTCTAATGTGTTGCATTCCTCTGTAAATATTTTGGATCAGTATTTTCAGCCAGGACGTATGAAAGTGATGGTTCGGTAGTATTCGCACTTATCACTATTTGCCTTATTTGGTATTGGTGTTATTTTTTTCGTTTAATCTGAAGGTTTAGCAGTCACGTCAGTTAGTATAGATGTTGAGGAGTGAAGCAGCAAACGCCGACAGAGTGAGTCCTCGCCATTGCTGATAGAGCCCTCTGGTAGCGAAGCCCTGCACTATAGACAACTGAGTCTATGGGGGACTAGTAGCGACACCTAGCAGCGAAGTGATGAACCGCAAAATGGCGGCGAAAATTGAGTGACTTAAATGTCTAGTTGCTGTTTATTTCTTCCTCTACACTATTATTACAAAACAGACTATGGCATCACTGCTCGGTTTGTCTGTTACCGTATCATTGTGTATTTCACGCGTTACAAAATAATTCTGTTTTCGTAACATATAATGCAAACTACATCTCCAGTGACATTAATGTATGCAGCATGTTACATTCATCATTCCCTCTTTGTAATTTAGTATTACTAAAAGTTTTGTCCGCACTTTTAAGCATTGAAAATGCATATGTGGCTCGGAATTTAATAGCAAAAGAAACAGCCATACTGGCACACAGTCTCTCTAATTAACAAAAATACGAAATGTAGGTTCAATTTCCTCTGCGCAGTGAGGTGTCGGGGCTACTGTTACATTAAATGGTACCAAAATAATCGCACTGTATTGTGGTTTAAAGAATTTTGAACAGCAAGTGGAACTGTAAGTAAGTTTCTTGCAATGCAAAGATAGTGATATAATAGTACAGCAATAATAGACGTTTGTTATGCTTTTTACTTATTTTACAGTTTCGCTCATTATTGATGGTGGTGGTGGTGGTTAGTGTTTAACGTCCCGTCGACAACGAGGTCATTAGAGACGGAACGCAAGCTCGGGTTAGGGAAGGAAATCGGCCGTGCCCTTTCAAAGGAACCATCCCGGCATTTGCCTGAAACGATTTAGGGAAATCACAGAAAACCTAATTCAGGATGGCTGGAGACGGGATTGAACCGTCGTCCTCCCGAATGCGAGTCCAGTGTGCTAACCACTGCGCCACCTCGCTCGGTGCTCATTATTGATGGCAAACGCCTTGCAGAGAAGGTAATATTCTGCTTCTTCGGCTACGGCCTTTAAAATCTCTTTCATTCAACTAGACTTAACCTGCAGAGGTAGTAATATAATTTCTTTTCTGATCCACAAGATACTTTTACAAAAAGTAGAGGCAGAGAGGTTGTCATATAACTATTAATCGAAATATTGTATGAAATATATGGACGCGTTGGTAAATCGCCAAGAAATTCCTCTTATTAATGTTAAGTGTTATCTGTTTGATTCAACATTCAGCTCACATAAAACCACGAGAAATATCGTTTTTCACAAAAAAAAGAGTTTATCTCATTAGTGACCTGTGTCAAATCAAACATCACATTTTCACACTAGAATAATTTGAGAAAAATAGGCCTCTGTTCGTTTTTGAAAATGCAATTAGTGAAAACAATGTATTTTCAAAAGGTATTGTCAACTGTTACGAAACTATTTCTTATACAGAATTTATTTATCACATAGTCAATCATTATACTAAAAAGAACACATTGTTGGCTTGTGTTCTGCTATTGATATATTATTTTGCATTTTCTTATGACTGAAATAATTACTGCTTTTTCAGCACTGAGAATGTGTGAAATACAGTATGTAATATATGAATCAGTATGATGATTTCTTTTTTCGAATATTGACTGTTAACTACAAGAAAATGGCAGACCTCAGTAGTATTCTGCACACGAAGGAAAACAAAATCTTTTTTTTTTTTTTTTTTTTTTTTTTTTTTTTTTTTTTTTTTTTGCAAGGTTTTTATTTCGTAGTTGTAATCCTACAAATATTAATAATACCATGCAGTTTCTTTTGATAGTACCTTAAAATATATGTAGATGAAGTCTGGTGAAGAAAGTGTGAATTAAAATTTAAAATGTTCGCAGCAGCATAATCAGGTTTAGTTTGTAGTGTGGGAGTGAGCTCCACGTGGGATCCGAAGCACGGACCCCACGGGGGTGCCCGGCATGCGCCACATGCCAGGGCAGTGGTGGAGGCTAGTGTTCGGAAATCTGAAAATTCCAGCGCCGGCCGGGGATAGAACCCCGGCCCGGCTGGGGCGAATAGCCCTAGCCGAGGCGCTGGAACGTTCCAGACCCCTTACCACTAGACCACCGAGCACCCCGGCCGTTTGCTGCTCTGAACTCGATCTGGTAGTCGTGTCCAGTACAGTACAGTACAGTACAGCACAGCACAGCACTGCCTGTTGTCGGCTGTGTTTACATCGGACGCTGTGTGGCGGACTCTAGCCGGCAACATTAGAATGCTGTGAGGGGGAAGTGTTTACCTCCGACTGCTCACTGTCCCCCTTACCCAGCTGAAGTTTTATTGCGTGGCTGTAGTTGCTTTACAGTTATCAAAGACATTTGAAATCAGCCTTTGCGACTGTATGCAGTCGACACTTGTTAATCGTTTGTTTCAACCTATTCCCAAATGCCTCGAGAAAACCGAAGTGATTTCTTCACTAATCGAGGCGACTGTCATAGCAGAAGGACCAGCAGACATTCTATGATTACAAGTCAACGCCTAGCTTAAACCGGATAATTCGATTTGTTTCATAAGTTGTTTTAACAATGCACGAAATACCACAGCATATTATTAATCAGTTGCAAATAAATATCTGTGTGTGCAGTTCAGGTCTGCGCCGTAGATTTTCCGTGAAAACGTCGGGATAAAATCGTAACATGTGTTTCATATTAATATGTAATTTAATTATCAATATCGTTAATACAGGGGTCACACGGTTACTCACAATTTTGGACTTTCAGTGGCCGGTGTACGATATAGCCTTTGACTAAGTTATCGCGTTGCCCCGTTTCCTCCTTTTTTTTCCGACTCTGCGGGAGCTGTCGCATTCGCTCAGCGCTGCACTTTTTAGGCTTCTGGGAGGGCTTTTCTGGCATCTTCTGTAATTTAGAGCATATTTACAAGTCCTATGAGACGAACTCTTCCTTTGTGTCATAGGTTTAAACTCAATATAGATTTTCGTTTATATTCCGGCGAATATTCTCATTTTGTCTCTATGACTCCCAGCAGCGCTCCATAAGCTGTTCATCGCAGTGACACCCAAATCAGTATCCTATCTTACAGCTACACCAGTTTATAACTATAACTTCACGCAAAGCTAATTTGTAACAATGACGCGCATATGCCTGGACTTAACCTTTGTTTGCGCACTATCGGTCTCGTAGTTATTAGTGATTCAAATCTGACGCCATTTTGTCACACAAGAAACTTCGACCAAGGAGAAAGTAGACGTTTTCACGTCAGAATAACTTCCAGGAAGTTTTCGACTTTCGTAAAACAGAAACGAGTTTCGACGATGTGGAATGCAACAAGAAGTAACAGGTAACGAATTGTTTCGGGATTCCACCATCCATGCTGCAAACGATGATCAAGCGGAAAGATAATGTTGCTGATAAGTATTAAAAGGCGGGAGCAAGCAGACCGGGCGAGGCGAGTCCCCGCCTCTTGCTGAAAGCTTATGGAATAGGCTTACTCAGTGCAGGGAGCAAAATGTATTTGTCGGAGGTTATAGCTTAACGGAACGCTAAATCATTAACGGTTAGTCTGAGAACCGAAGTCTCAGATACAAATAAGGAGTGACACGCCAACTCCAAAGACATAAGTTCGTTTATAAGAAATTTACTTCACAAAATGCATCCATTCCTGACAGTTTGTTCACCATTGAAAAATTAATGACGCTGAATTATTGTATTTTCGAACATTTGTGTGTGCCTTCCGTTCCAGATACTAAAGCAAATAACATGTAAGAAAACTGGGAATACAATAGTAAAAAAAAATATCAAAATTTTATTTCGATTTTTCCTGATTTCGTCTAGAATAAAGTCCAGTTAAATAGAATTAACTATACGAACTTTTTCTCTTAATTATTCGAACTTTTACTTAGATCCTTTGACCTTCGAATTGTGCAGACTCGATTGTAGCGGTCCCTTGAGCTTCGAATTTTCTAGAGTCTGCATTAATGTCTAAAAAGTAAAAATAAATCTTCTCGTGCTACTATCTACGTTGCAGTGGATGCTGATTTGGTTGTCCTTTTTAGTATATCAGTATGATTATATAGTCCTAACCAACGTACGCAACGCTGTTACGGTATAAACGTACGTTTATTTTCACCAAAGTTGCGTAAGAATCCGCTTCTGTCATGCATCCCCACTCCCTAAACCCGCCATCAGGCAAAAGAAAGTGAATATTCTTTCCTTTGTTTTTCACCCCTCAAATGGCTCTGAGCACTATGGGACTTAACTTCTGAGGTCATCAGTCCCCTAGAACTTGCAACTACTTAAACCTAAATATCCTAAGGACATCACACACATCCATCCCCGAGGCAGGATTCGAACCTGCGACCGTAGCGGTCGCGCGGTTCCAGACTGTAGCGCCTAGAACCGCTCGGCCACAACGACCGATAATGACTTTGCAGCAGAGACCTGTTGAGTGAGTGCTTAAACGAAAGGCATGGACGAATAAAAATACAACACAGATATATACGTAACGTCACGTAACCATGAAGAAAACCAGACTTCGTTTATTTTACCATATCAGTACCCATTTCGTTTAATTCTTTTAACAAACCGTCAGTGGTATTCTTAATTTTGGTCGCTTTCTACATCTAGGAACGTTCTTTGCAATAGATGAGTTTCTGATATTTTCTTACAGCATTCTTGTGTCTTTTCCCCTTGCATTTGGAATTGTCTTCTCTGACTGCAGATTTTTGAGCAGCACTGATGTCATTAGCCTAAATTTATGTTGATCTGCAGCGCTGAGGTTGATCCCTCACCTGTGGTCGAGCGAGAGATGACTGCAAAGTTTGGCAGGCAGCGAAAGACTTTGCGACGGGCCGATTGTAGGGCCTCCAGAGGAAGCTTCTTGGAACGCAAATTCTGGGCGTTCACAGAAGGTGAGTTTGCTGGTAGTTAGCATCAATAGGCGCGTAATTGGGGCCCCCTTAGTAACATGGCTGCCAAGGAGGGGAAGTACGGCAGTGTGCACTCCATGTGCATAAGGTGGGGGAGTCATTCCTGATTTGTAAAGAATACAGGGTGCAGCCAACTGCAGGTGGTGGCCCAAGTCGGTGCCAATGACGTGTGTCGCTTTGGATTGGAGGAGATTCTCTCTGGTTTTGGTTAGCGGATGTGGTAAAGACTGCCAGTCTTGCTTGCGAGATTAAGGCGGAGCTCACCATCTGCACCATCATCGACAGAACCGACTGTGGTCCTTCGGTACAGAGCCGAGTGGAAGGTATGAATCATAGGCTCAGGCGGTTACGTGACCGTGTAGGCCTCAGACCCCTTGACTTGAGCCATAGGGTGGTGGGTTTCTGGATTCCGCTTAATAGGTCAGGAGTCCACTACACACAGGAAGCGGCTACATGGGCAGTGGGGGCGGATTTTTAGGTTGTCAGGAAACCATAGAAATAGCGTCCGTCTAAAAGGGGGCAGGTAACACACAGTAAGGTGGTTCTAGAAACGATCGGTGTTGTAAATTATCTTAGCTGTGTTGGGAAAGAACCAGAGCTCCAGGCCCTAATAGAAAGCACTGAAGCTCAAACAGTTATAGGTACGGAAAGCTGGTTAAAGCCGGAAATAAGTTAAGCCGAAATTTTTTCAAATGACCTAACTACGTTCAGAAGGGATAGATTAAATACAGTTGGTGCTAGAGTATTTATTGCTGTCAGAAGTAGTTTACCTTGTAGTGAAACTGAAGTAGATAGTTCCTGCGAAATAGTATGGGTAGAGGCTATACTTTTCAATCGGACTAAACTATTAATTGGATAGTTTTACGACCCCCGACTGAGAGGATATAGTTGCTGAACAGTTGAAAGAAAACGTGAGTGTCATTTCAAATAGGTACCCCACTCACACTATTATAGTTGGTGGTGATTTCAATCTACCGTCGACATGCTGGAAAATTTATACGTTTAAAGCCGGCGGCAGGATTAAAACGTCATCCTAAATTGTACTGAATGCTTTCTCAAAAAATTATTTTGAACAATTAGTTCGCGGGCCCACTCGAAGCATAAATGGTTGCGAAAGCGTACTTGACCTCTTAGCAGCAAATATTCCTGGATGAATAGGTAGTATCATTACGAATACAGGGATTAGCGACCACAAGGCAGTTGCTGCTAGACTGAATACTGTAACACCTACAACCATCAAAAAGAAACTCAAAGCACATCTATTTTTAAAAAGCTGACAATGCCATGCGGCTTTTCCCGGATGATGCTGTAGTGTACAGAGAAGTTGCAGCATTAGAAAATTGTAGCGAAATGCAGGAAGATCTGCAGCTGATAGGCATTTGGTGCAGGGAGTGGCAACTGACCCTTAACATAGACAAATGTAATGTATTACGAATTCATAGAAGAAGGATCCTTAATCTTACGATTATATGATAGCGGAACAAACACTGGTAGCAGTTACTTCTGTAAAATATCTGGGAGTATGCGTGCGGAACGATTTGAAGTGGAATGATCATATAAAATTAATTGTTGGTAAGGCGGGTACCAGGTTGAGATTCATTGGGAGAGTCCTTAGAAAATGTAGTCCATCAACAAAGGAGGTGGCTTACAAAACACTCGTTCGACCCATACTTGAGTATTGCTCATCAGTGTGGGATCCGTATCAGATCGGGTTGACGGAGGAGATAGAGAAGATCCAAAGAAGAGCGGCGCGTTTCGTCACAGGGTTATTTAGTAACCGTGATAGCGTTACGGAGATGTTTAGCAAACTCAAGTGGCAGACTTTGCAAGAGCGGCGCTCTGCATCGAGGTGTAGCTTGCTCGCCAGGTTTCAAGAGGGTGCGTTTCTGGATGAGCTATCGAATATATTGCTTCCCCCTACTTATACCTCCCGAGGAGATCACGAATGTAAAATTAGAGAGATTCAAGGGCGCACGGAGGCTTTCACACAGTCGTTCTTCCCGCGAACCATACGCGACTGGAACAGAAAAGAGAGGTAATGACGGTGGCAAGTAAAGTGCCCTCCGCCACACACCGTTGGGTGGCTTGCGGAGTATAAATGTAGATGTAGAACGCTTTTCAAAGAGACAGCCTCCACTCCTTCCTATCTGATCATGTAAGCGTAGAAGAGATGTGGAACGATTTCAAAGAGATAGTATCGATTGCAATTGAGAGATATATATACACCACATAAATTAATAAGTGATGGTATTGATCCCCCATGGACAAAACGGGTGAAATCGCTGTTGCAGAAGCAACGAAAAAGCGTGCCAAATCTGAAAGACTCCGGAATCCCCAAGACTGGTGAAGTTTTGCAGAAGGTCTAAATATAGCGGCTACTTCAGTGCGAGATGCTCTTAATAATTTCCGCAACAATTCTCTGTTTCGAAATCTGGCGAAAAACCCAAAGAGATTCTGGCACACCACTGTCAAGACGCAACCAGTACCTTCATTGCGCGAAAATGACGGTGAAGTCACTGATGACAGTGCCACTAAAGTAGAGTTATTAAACATGGTTTCCGAAACTCCTTCAGCAAAGAATACGAAGTAAGTATTCCCGAAGTCCAGTCAACAGAAAGTGCCAAGATGAGAAGCATAGAAGTAAATATCCTCAGTGTAGGTTGGTTCTGAACACTATGCGACTTAACGTCTGAGGTCATCAGTCGCCTAGAACTTATAACTAATTAAACCTAACTAACCTAAGGACATCACACACATCCATACCCGAGGCAGGATTCGAACCTGCGACCGTAGCGGTCGCTCGGTTCCAGACTGTAGCGCCTAGAACCGCACGGCCACTCCGGCCGGCTCCTCGGTGTAGCAAAGCAGCTTAAATCACTTAATAAATGCAAGGCTCCCGGTCCAGATTGTATACCAGTAAGGTGATACAATAGCTCCATATTTAGCAATTATATACAACCGCTCACAGAAAGATCCGTACCTAAAGGCTGGAAAATTGCTCAGGTCACACCAATACCCAAAAAGGTAAGTAGGACTAATCCGCTGAATTACAGGCCCATATCACTAAGGTCGATTTGCGGTAGCGTTTTGGAACATATACTGTATCCGAACATTACGAATTACCTCGAAGAAAACGATTTATTGGCACACAGTCAGCACGGATTCAGAAAACATTGTTCTTGCGAAACACTTGTTATGCTCAAAAAGTAATGAGTTTTATCGGCAGGGGATGTCAAATTGATTCTCTATTTTCAAATTTCCAGAAGGCTTTCAACAGCGTTCCTCACAAGCGTCTTGTAACCAAACTGCATGCCCATGGAATATCGCCTCAGTTGTGCGACAGGATTCGTGATTTCCTGTCAGAGGGGTCACAGTTCGACGGAAAGTCATCGAGTGAAAGAGAAGTAATATCCGGCGTTCCCCAAGGAAGCGTTATAGGCCCTCTATTGTTCTTGATCTATATTAACGACATAGGAGATAATCTGAGTTGCCGTCTTAGATTGTTTGCAGATTATGCTGTCATTTACCGTCTAGTAAAGTCATCAGACGATCAAAACGACTTGCAAAATGATTTAGATAAGGTATCTGTATTGTGTGAAAAGTGGCAATTGTCCCTTAATAAAGAAAAGTGTCAAGTTATTCACAATAGTACTGAAAGAAATCCGCCAAATTTCTTTTACGCCGTATGTCACACAAATCTTAAGGCTGTAAATTCAACTAAATACTTAGGGATCACAATTACAAATAACCTAAATTGGAACGATCACATAGATTGTGTTCTGGTAGTGGAAACCAAAGACTTGCGATTCATTGGCAGAACACTTAGAAGATGCAACAGATCTACTAGAGAGACTGCTTCACAATGCTTGTCCGCCCTATTCTGGAGCATTGCTGTGCGTTGTGTGATCCGTGTCAGATGGGACTCACGGCTCGTTTTGTATTATCGCGAAAGATGGGCTAGAGCACCACAGACATGATACGTGAATTGGAGTGGCAATCGTTAAAACAAAGTCGTTTTTCCTTGCGACGGGATCTGCTCATGAAATTTCAATCACCAGTTTTCTCCTCCGATTGCGAAACCATTCTGCTGGCATCGACGTACATAGGAGAAATGATCATCACGTTAAAATAAAAGGAATCAGGGCTCGCACAGAAAAATTTAAGTGCTCGTTTTTCCCGCGCGCCGTTCGAGATTGAAACGAGAGAGAGAGACAGCTCGAAGGTAGTTCATTGAACCCTCTGCCAGGCACTTTATTGTGAACAGCGGAGTAATCACGTGGATGTAGATGTTGTATGCGTGTATGAATCTAAACTGAATTGTATGCTGATTCTCTCAGGGCGTGTAACATAGTCATTTGAAAGTGTATCTTCGTGATATACATTAGTTGCGCTGGTGACATTATACAATGAAAATGGAAGCTACCAGGTGGATATAAATTGTACGACACAACAGGAGTAAGAAAAGGAATTCCTTTTCCGACAGAGCCTGCAGTATAATTGCCACTCATTGCGATACACTAACGTTACTTTATCTATCTTCTCGTCGCAGAGGCAGTATCTCTCATCACACTACGGAGATAAAGATGTAGCTTCTCTGCGCCCCCTTCTGAAGAAGAGCCTTGAAAGCCTGGAAAGCTAGTTTACAGGAATAAAAAAAATTCGAAATACGCTATCGGCAAACAATTGCAGCAACAGAAAATAATGAACGTAGTGCGATGAAATTTTGAGAATACGTTGCTCTGCGGCATATGTGTAAGTGATGAACATTGCAAGATTACAGGTTAATGTAAGCGCGGGATAAGCCATGGCAAATGCGAAATGCCGTGAAACCGCCAGAATGTTGAATGCAAGCATGCAAACGTGCATGCGTTGTTTGTGAGTTACCGGATGTCAGTTTGTGGTACTTGCTGCAGTTGGTTGGTCAATACAGCGACTGTTAAAGCTGGAGTTGTCGTCCTATGACGTCCCATATGGGCTCGGTTGGAGACAGATCTGGTGATCGAGCAGGCCAGTGCAATATGTCGACACATTGTAGAATGTGTTGGTTTACAGCACCAGTCTGTGAGCGAGAGTTATCTTGTTGGAAAACACCCTCTGGAATGCTGTACATGAATGGGAGCACAACAGGTCAAATCATCAGATTGACATACAACTTTAGAGTCAGGGCGCGTGGGATAACTAAGCAAGAGCTTAAATTGCACTCGAGTCATTAACTCACGGTGTAGGTCCAGTGTATCTAGCACATAGACTGGATGGTTGGTTGGTTGGTGGCACTCAAGTGGTCTCCTCCTAACCAACACATGGTCGTCAATGGCACCGTGGCAGAACCACATTTGATCAGAAAAAAAACCACCCTGCCCTCCAGTGAGCTCTCATTCGACATCACTGCAGCCGGCCGCTGTGGTCCAGCGATCCTAGGTGCTTCAGTCGGGAACCACGCGCTTGCTACGTTCACAGGTTCGAATCCTGCCTTGGGCATGGATGTGTGTGATGTTCTTAGGTTAGTTAGGTTTAAGTAATTTTAAGACTAGGGGACTGATGACCCATAGTGCTCAGAGCCATTTGAACCATTTTGACATCACTTAAGTCGCAAGAGTCAGTGGAATGCACGCTACAGGTTGTCTGGCTCGGGTCATACCTTGAAGTAATCCATTTCTAACAGTTAGTTGTGTCACTGTTGTACAAACTGCTGCAGTGTGATGTGACAGAGCCTTACAGTGAACACGATGATCTTCCCTTTCAGTAGTGCCACATGACTTTACGGAGCCCGGTCTTCTTGCAACTGTACATTCTCCTGAACAACGCTGTCAGCAATCATTTACAGTGACAACATTCCTGCCATGTCTTTCTGCAGTATCGCAGAAGGAACATCCGGCCTCTCGTAGCCCTATTAGAAGACCTCGTTCAAACTCAGGCGTTGTTGATGACCTCATTGTCGCTTTAAGGCATTCTTGACTAACATCAACTCACCACGTCCACCTCCAAAGTTGGTAACGCTCGCAACCTTTGCAGCGTGTATTTAAGGCAAACCTGATATTTATGCTCATAGCGGCACTTCTAGTGCCATTCTTACGCGGCTGGCGCGACATCTGAACAGACGTGATCTTTCAGCGTACCAGCTTTGATTTATGTTGCCTAACTCCTTCCTGGTGTTGCCATATTTTTCCCGCCAGTGTATCACTGTTGCAGTCTTTCGTATAATTTGTGCTAAAGTCAAGAGCTCTAGGACATCAGAGTGGTTAACCTTAATCGGTTGAGAGATAGTTCGAACGTGAACTGTAGCGACTTGTTGCGGCAGAGGATTAGGATAGCGAGCTGTCGCCTGGAAATGGGTTTGATTATTGGAGGTGGAAGCAGCTTGTGGGGGGGGGGGGGGGGGGGAGGATTAATTTTGTCCTGGCTGTAAGCGATGCAGAGATCAGCACTTAATAGTGTTTCCACCTCGACCTCGCTCCGGGAATATTATTTGATATTCACAAGGTGTAACCATTTAACGTCGCTGAATCACCAGTCAGTACAGTTTCCAAGTAACGTCATTAATTAATAAACTGCTCCAGCAAAAGTTTAACACCTACTTTACATCAAAGGAGTAAACTTACACAGTAGAGTGACAGCAATTGAGGCATCGATGTCATATTGTAACAGGGTGACCAGAGCAGGTGACGTGGACGAGGTTGTAGGGCATGGCTGGGTAGGAGGAAGTGGCTGTTTTTGGCAACCTTCCTCTTTATTGTTGGTTCTCCCAAGACATTTTCCCGTAGCTCAGCCCCACCACTTGTGTCGTGGTGGAGACGTGCTGATGCACGCAGTCCGGGGAACATGACGATGGCCTCGGTCAGCGGCTGCATAGGCAGTAGGAGGACAGCGGCACGAGCCGGGCCAGCCCAGCCCGCCTCCTGCAGACGCTGCGGCTCGTGTCGACGCCGGGAGTCGCCGGTGCAGCAGTGGGCAACGCCCCCCACCGGCCGGTCCTCAGGGACAGCGTCACAGGTCACGACGACGTGACAGCGACCTAACGCCCAATCGGTCGAACCGAATGCCAACGCCCACCTCTGATGCCCTTAAATAGTGCAGGCCACTGCTGAATCCTCCGGTTACGCGGCGACGTGTTTATTAGAAGGTTCTCGATGAGTTGGCTAATGCAACCGCGCCACACGTGGCCCGCGCCTTCTTAATTCTGCTAATACTGTGTTCTGATGGCTGCTGCGCACGTACACACATATTGACGCTCGTTGCAAAACTGTCACCTGCATAATGCGCTGGCCGGCCTTCGTCCGCCGTGAGGCTGGCGCATCGCGCAATGAAACACACTAAATCACAATTTCGCACCGTATTTCCTAAAAATAACCCCTTTTCCTCTACAATTCCTCCCTCCTACGAATAGAATTTGTCTCCGAATTCAACCAAAAAGTCAAAACAACTGAAGTTCACTTCACAAACAACACAAAATGCGATTGATTCACTGTTTACACTGTGTTCATTCAGTTCTATCTTCAGTCTAATCTTTGTTTCTGAACATTACTCAGTGTTCTGCTGCAGTGCCCACAACTGTCCAGTGATATTATCTGGACCCTTAGGTTAAAGGTTGGAAGGGGGCGGGATTTGGGCTACCTTCCTCTTGAGCTGATAGTACACTAATCCTATGACAAAGATAAAAATACAGGTGGCAGTGGTTGATGATCCAATACCTAGTAAGCGTTGCTTATGCTCATTACACTACTCGTGCACTCGTTGAAAAAGATGTTCCATAGTTATGCATCCAATTTGAGCTGCTAGCATCTGGTCCAAAGAGGCGAGCAAAGTCGGGTCTGATATGCTATTCAGAATAGTGATATTTTTTTTCGTGACGAATTGCACCAGTTGGTCGGGTACATAGATCAATGTGCGTGTTATGTTCATGATTGTAGCTCCAGTAATCACGGCTGGTAAATGGAAAGTTGGCCCTGAAATGTCACACTGTGTGCCGTTAATTAACAGTCCCTGCCCCTGCAATTCTGTTCTTTGCGTACTCCCTTGCTTACCCTGCTCGTAACAAACGCAAATAAAGACAGTGTTTCCCATGACTGAAAATACCCAATGTGGTCCCACTTGCGGAAAGAACTGCACCGTGCCTGCTATAATTTGGTTAGGGCACTCCGTGACTGGTTCTTGAGAGCGGAATAGAGAATACTCGCATTATTTGGGAACAGTGTGTAACAATTTTGTGGGGAGATGGTAACTGGACCTGTTTGGCAACACAGGAAGTCTTGTGCAGTGAGGAACGCATGAGCTTGTCTGTTACGTGCCACTAGCAGTATTTCCCACATGGTTAATTGTACGAATTTCTGCAAAATTTCCCACTTCACTGGATACATATGCAAGACGTAACATTCAAATTTACAATCCTTACATGTTAATGGTATTATGATATGAATTCTCAGCAGGGTACCTGTCCATGTACTGGTAACAATGGCCATTTTGTAGTACAGAGATAAGTGTTAGTCTGTTAATGTCAGTAGCAGATCCAGGGATGCGGGCAGTTCAGATTGAACTTCGCGTAATCCTTCCCGAAGTTGAAACTTCCTGGCAGATTAAAACTGTGTGCCGGGCCAAGACTCGAACTCGGGACCTTTTCCTCTCACGGGCAAGTGCTCTACCAACTGAGCTACCCAAGCACGACTCACGTCCCGTCCTCACAGCTTTACTTCTGCCAGTATCTCGTCTCTTACTTTCCAAACTTTACAGAAGCTCTCCTGCGAACCTTGAAGAACTAGCACTCCTGAAAGAAAGGATATTGCGGAGACATGGCTTAGCCACAGACTGGGCAATGTTCCCAGAATGAGATTTTCACTCTGCAGCGGAGTGTGCGCTGATATGAAACTTCCTGGGAGATTAAATCTGCCAGGCAGTTTCATATCAGCGCACACTCCGCTGCAGAGTGAAAATCTCATTCTGGAAGGTGAGGCAGAATTGTTTTGAATGAAGTAATTCTCCTTTAGTATGTCAAACCATTACTTATTCTGACTGCAGTTTCGACAATTGGTCACTTTTAAGCACCCTGAAAGCCGTCAGTCACCAAATGAAATAGACGTAATCACAAAACAGACAAACTTTGGAAAATGAAAATTTCAAGGCTACTTACATGGGACGTTGTATCCCACTTAATAAAATAAAGATACGACTTGCTGGAACATAGTTGTCACCAGTGTAAAAGCAAACTAACACATGTTCCATTCACCGTGCAAGCCTACATTAGAACGCTGGGGAAATAATACCTGATATGATAAAGACTTAAGTCAAATATCTCGTGTAGCAGCCATGGTAGACGTCTGACAATATCAGCAAAGATGCAAACATACAAAGCTCATGAGCCAAACAGCGCAAAGACGCTAGGGTCTAATATACAGAGCCGATACGTTTGTAAAACGTGTGCGCAGAAATGAAGAAAGTGACAGAAATATGTGCCAAATGATACCGAGTGTGTAAATTAAAAGTAGCTAAAAATATGTAGTGGCTATCAGGTCAAAGCAATACCCATCAAATAAAAGTATAGAATAGGGTGTAAAATATCAAGTATAGATGAAAGCAGCGGATCACACACGCAAAACAGACGCAAGCAGTGAGAGTGTGATGAAATGTAAGTAACACACAATTGTAGGAAAAAAAGGATGTTAAGTAGTAATAAGCGTAACATGGTCAAGAGTATTTGGCAGAATTAACACGCTTAAAGCCAGTCATAGGAAAAAAAACCGCTATATTGTAGAATGTTCTTGAAGCAGTCTAGTGACCTCCTACTTTTAAGATAGGTTTCATTCTAAATGTGTTCTGGTTGGTCTATAGAAGCCGTATGAATTTCAGTCTCTTCTAAATAATCAATGTGTCTTACTTTTCCAATTTTGTGAAGAATTTCTAAAGAGCTTTCCATGTTATCTAACCGTAAAAGTGCCTCCCGAATGACAGGGTTCCGTACACACGCACCGTTACCACACTACATGGTTGAGTTAGCCGACACGGCTGATTCCCGCGCCATCCTGCAGATAAAGAGCTTTCTGCGGATGGACGTACGTGTAGAACTTTACGAACCACCCAACGTCCCCCAACAATGTAACAACTGCCAGCGGTTCAGCCACTCGGCCCTCCGCTGCGGCCTGGCAACTCGCTGCCGCGGATGCGCTGGCAATCACAGATCCAACACTTGCACACAAACACAGCCAAACCAGCGACGCTGTGCCAACTGCGGTGGGCCCCATGCGGCAAACTTCAGACAGTGCAACTTATACAAACAGGCGCTGAAGCGAAAACAAGACAAAATCAGGGTACTATATGACATACCACGCCCAAGGCCAGCGCCGAACCCAGTAAGGAACGGCGTAACGTTTGCCACGGTTGCACGCCCTGGCGGAACGGCACAGGCTGCGGAACCTCAGCGCCCTACACACACACGTGAAACAACCGCTGCAACAGCCACACAACAGCCACAGGCAACACCTGAAACCCAACAAGCATTGGTACCAACACCTATGCCCCCAAACAACACGACCCCACTCCCGGAAATCACGTGCTGCGAAGAAACGCACCATTTACAGGAAAACACATCCACACAAGAACCCCCCGAACCCCAAGCCCAGAGGAGGAATAGACGTACACGCAAACACAGGGCGGGGAACACGAAATCACCACAACAGGCCACCCAGCAACAACAGAACAGCAACACACAGGAAAACAGTCAACAAGACACCGAGACTGTAACTCACACTACCATCCCCCTCACCACAGAAGTAACACAGGCGCCACAACCTCTGTCACAAAGCACAAATGCCGCTCCTAACAACACGCCAATACCCGCACAAGCGCCCGCATCTCGTGGTCGTGCGGTAGCGTTCTCGCTTCCCACGCCCGGGTTCCCGGGTTCGATTCCCGGCGGGGTTAGGGATTTTCTCTGCCTCGTGCTGGCTGGGTGTTGTGTGCTGTGCTTAGGTTAGTTAGGTTTAAGTAGTTCTAAGTTCTAGGGGACTTATGACCACAGCAGTTGAGTCCCATAGTGCTCAGAGCCATTTGAACCAACCCGCACAAGCGGCCGCTAACTCCACAACAGCACCTCGGGCTGCCACACCCAACACCAACACACCACCTGGGGGAATACTGGAAACACTATTCCCCCGACACACGACCGTTCAAATCCTTACCAAGGTGTTGACGGCCGTCACTACACTCATCACCCAGCTCATGAGCGCCGAACCCGGGCAATACTGGGCTGTCATACACACTGCCATCACAACACTCTTTCACACTCTTACATGAATAATATGCCACACCCGGCCCATAACGCAGACCGGCACACACTATCACAGATCCTGTTCTGGAACGCAGACTCGATCCACAATAAAAGGGCAGAATTTGCCGCGTTCATGGAGCACAAGGGAATCCTTGTCGCGCTACTGAGCGAGACTAAACTTAAACCGCACAAACAATTAAACTTTGCTGGCTATTGTGTCCATCGTACCTACCGACCGGGCGACGCCGTGGCAGGTAGAACTGCAATCATCATACACAGACATTGAGCACACAAACATAGAGCTCCCTGAACTGGAAAAAATCGAGGCTATGGCCGTCAGAGTCAAGTTCAACGGAGCCTACACCACACTGATATCGGTATACAACAGCCCTGTAGGCATCTCAACACGCGATATCAGCACATTACTCAACATTTCACCGCGAGTAATAGTCGCTGGAGATCTGAACGCAAAACACCCAGAATGGAATTCACGCATACGAAATCCCAACGGCAAAAAACTGTACGAACATTCACTAGGCAGAAACTACATTATACTAGCGCCGACTGAACCGACGCACATTCCCTATCAGAGGGGACACAGGCCAGACGTGATAGACATGGCCCTCATCAAGGGCATTACAGCGACACTCAACGTCGCCGTTGAAAACGATCTGCCCTCCAACCACCAACCTGTAATACTATACATTGAGGAAACACTGCAGCACACGGAACAACGCAAGATGTTGGACTACGGGCGTGCGAATTGGACATTGTTCAAGCAAACGCTTGATAGCCACATCCCACCTATACACGAAATTAACGAAACAGCACAAATTGACGAGGCAGTAGAAACCCTCGCCAACGCCGTCCAGGACGCAATGATAGGCACCATACCTGATCGCACCTCACAACAACGCAGTGCGGCCCTGCCCCAGGAAATCCTGGGCCTAATCTCAATGAGGAATCGCCCCAGGAGACAATGGCAGCGCACCAGGCGCCCGAACTTCAAACGGCACATTAACAGACTACAGGGCATCATACACGATAAAATACAAACACACAGAACACAACAGTGGAACCAAAAACTCGAAGGGCTGGACACCACACGACCTGGCGTGTGGAAACTAGCCCGACACTTCACCAGGGAGAAAATATACACCCCAACGCTTCAAGGGCCTGACGGACCTGCATACTCAGCGGAAGGGAAAGCAGAACTAATGGCCCGAACACTCGCAGCGTCATTCACACCGAACCTGGTACAATCAGATCCAGCGTTCACACTTGCTACTGACCAAGAGGTTACACGCATTCTAGCCCAACCATCGCGCGACGACATTCGACATGCTAGCACAGCCGAAGTCTCCTGGGCTATAATGCATTCCGCTGCTAGGAAAGCCCCTGGTCATGATGGCATTCAAAACCGTGTCCTCCAGGAGTTCATGGATAAAGCAACTGAGTACCTAACACACATAACGAATGCCATACTAAAACACCAACACTTCCCCGCCTTTTGGAAGACGGCCAAGGTCCTGATGTTCTGGAAGCCGGGGAAAGACCACAGCCTCCCACAAAATTACCGACCCATCAGCCTTCTGAGCTCACTCAGTAAGGTTGTTGAGAAGGTGATTCTCAAACGCATCACTAGGCACTGCATAACAAATGACATCCTGAGACCGGAGCAATTCGGCTTCAGGAATCACCACTCCACAACACAACAACTCCTACTGGTTGTTGAACATATAACACATGGCTTCAATATAAACAAAGCTACAGGGGCAGTGTTCCTGGACATCGAAAAGGCTTTCGACCGTCTATGGCACAACGGCCTCATCCGCAAACTCAGCGACGCGGGATTCCCCGACGGGCTGCTGCGTCTAATACACTCATACCTCACAGACAGGAGTTTCAACACTGACGTGCAGGGAAAACAATCAACACGACACGGTATACACGCGGGAGTACCCCAGGGAAGCATCCTAGGGCCCCTACTGTTTAACCTTTACATAAACGATCTCCCAACCACACACAACACAATGATGGCAATCTACGCGGATGACACAGCCATCCTTGCGCAGGATTGGAAACCATCAAACATTACGTCACGCTTACAGACTGCACTCAGAGTGGCCGAGCCTTGGTTGGAGAAATGGCGTGTTAGAGTAAACGTCGACAAGTGCGAAGCCGTTCTGTTCACTAAAAGACCGAAGCAACTGCGCAAACACCGCCACTGCAGACCAATAACTCTACATGCACGTCCAATACGTTTCCGCGAGAAAGTCAAATACCTCGGTGTCTGGCTGGACCGGAAATTACTCTGAGGGGACCACATACAACACATGACCAACCGAGCTAGCGCGAGGCTCAAACAGCTCTATCCTATGCTCAACAGGCGTAGCACACTGAACAGAAGGGTGTCGAGGTTCATGTACATGACATCCGACCCTTGATGACGTACGCAGCTCCCGTCTGGGGATACGCTGCGCCTACACGCCTGCGCCGTCTGCAGCTCATACAAAACAAAGTACTCAAAATCATAAGCAATGCTCCACGATACACACGCATCGCGGACCTTCACCGGGAATACCGACTTGAGACTCTCACGGAGGTAATCCATAAACTCACCACAAGACTATACAGAAACTCCAGACATTCGCAGAACCCGTTTATTCTGAATCTGGGGAACTACGACCACAACCATAGATGGAAACATAAAAGACCAAAAGACATACTTGCAAGGACATAACATCTATGGCCAAGCATACGCAAACATAACGGTACAGGCGAGCCCCTGTTAATCAGACGCCATTACTGGATATCCAGCTGAAATACACTGCCGAATAACTGGCACCACACAGGGAAGCCGTACCGTACACTGCATGCAAACAAGCTCCACACATCCCCCACACAGTGAGATGATCTATGGCCGATCTCCGACTACTGTATAACGATCTTGATTGTTCCAGGAATGTAGCAGCTGCAGCAACTGGGACACATCGCCATCGCTTGTCACGGTAATGATGCATGATACCTATACTAACAAATCCAACCTTGCATGAGCTATCGCAGCTAGTAAGCCACTACTGCTCTTACTACCCATCCCACTGTCGCAGAGGTTTTTTTCCCACGGCACGAGCCATGGCACTTTTTTCCCTCTGCTCTTCAAATCGCTACCCTCACTCGCGTTTGGTCCACTATCACCTGATGGACCGTGTTAATGCGTAGCCTTACCCAGACGCACGGACAACATCACAGCCCAGCATCCTGTGGTCCACTTACTAGATAACTAACATGTTTACGGAGGTGACAGTAGAACTTTTGGTTTGGCCACCACGTTGGTGCGGGCGTGGAGGGGCCCCATCTCTATTAGTCGTCCGAATATGGTTCGCAGACAGCGATCTAAAACTGTCACTGGTGTACTGTTCTCTAGAACGAATGTTCTATCCTGTATTAAACTTAGTTCATTCCTACAATTAATTTTATAAAGCCGAGACTATGATTTTATTAGGAACGTCCAGACTCGCTGCTTTATGACATTAATTTTTATTTCTTTCACTTTCACTAAAGATCTGTTTCGGCTAAATCGTCATTATCAAATGACGTATGTATTGTCTAGATAAACTGACGTACACTGTTGATTTAAAATAGTAATTAATTTGTTACGACATTAACAGCTTTGGAGCCACAATCTCATACGCTTACCTCGTAGCTCCAAAACTGTGAAATTACTGTCATAACTTTTTAATTACTGTCTTAATTCAACAAATGGAGAACGACAGTCAAAATACTGTTACCAAAGATGTTATTTATATGTTAGTCCACCTAGACTTTATATAATCGATAATGGCAATTTAGCTGAAATAAATCTATAATGAAAGTGAAAGAAATGAAAATTAACATCACATAGCTGTAAATGTGCGCACTCCTTATAAATATGTAACATGCTGACTTTACTACGCTACAGGCCCTATGGAACCCTGGGTGTGTGGAAGGTTTACTGTGTTGTAGGCTGTGACGTACGGTCAGGCCTAACGTGTCGTCGGTACAGAAGCCTGTTCTTACTTCGCTGTTACGAAACTGTTCAGCTATTCAGCCAGAAAGAGGTCCACGTTATGGTAGGGACAAATAGTTTTAGCTTCTTCCTCTTTCTGCAGTGTAATCTCACCAGTAGTATTGCGACTGAGTAATTTTGCAGCTAACGTTTTACCAGTTATTTGTGCAATGAAAACGTCGTTCAGTGCTACATGTCTAAGGATTCCTAGTTCATTGCAATTTCGTTCTGCTCTAGGGGAAGGCTGACTAATGTGTGAATCATAGAAAGGAAAAATGCGTTCTCTGGGTTCGTGGGAGGCAGAAATTATTGTAGATATCATTATCTGTGCAATAGTGAAAATTAATGGTAGTGTATATACTATTCAGTTATGTCATTGTAGTGACAGTGTCACTGAGTGATCTTCTAAATGACACAAAGATTTCGTCCATGTACATACTATAATATTAAATTTTATTAGCTCTGACGGGGAATTTCTTAAAGTACTGCCTTTTGTCATGTTTAACAAAACTGTTAGCAAGCGTACTTGCTATACAAATGCGCGTGGCAAAGGCTTCCGGTCGTAAAAAAATTTCAGCGTTAAACTTGAAATAGTTATAGGAGAGTATCAGAAGTAATAACCTAATGACATCTTTAATTTCTTGTACATTAGGTTTTTGTGTTGGAGAAGATTATCTTCAGTAATGTTAATAGTCTCATAAATGTGAATGTTAGTAAGTCAATTAACTACGTTAAAGGATACGAAATTACCATCATCAGGAATGGAAAATTTTTTAATTGTAGCTGTTAGTTAAAGGGAATTTTTGACAGTGTAGTTTTCTTCAAAAACGAAATATTCTCTAAATGGTGTATCTAATTTTTTGCCGATTTCATAGAAGCGCCATCTGTATAGTTAACATTGTCCACTGGAAGCGAAGGCGGCATGCAGTCGGGGGCGATGCTGGGTTCGTAGCGGTGGGCACCAGTTGTTGGCTACGACGGAACTGCCCGGGAGGCACATTTACATTCGAGTGGCCGCACGAGTGGTCACGGTGGATGCAGCAGAAGGTCCGTGGCAGGAGTGACCCCCGCGGTAGTGTGCACCACCTGTTGTAGTGTCCGGTGTACACGAAGGACCTCTGCGGACCGAGCTGGACTGTGCAGTTAATGATTTACAGGGGCTGTGCTTGATGCAACCTGCAGGGTGGCGTCAGCACCTGACGGCTTCCGCGACTGGACAAGTGAACTGGCGGTAAAAAAAAAAAAAAAAAAAAGAAAAAGATCATGTACAGTAATGAAATTTCGGGAATACGTCTGTCTATATAGCATATTTAAGTGATTAACATTGCAACATCACAGGGCAATGTAAGCGCGAAATAAGCCGTTGCAAAAGTGACATGCTGGTAAATTAATAACAGATGTAACGATCAGAATGTTGAATGCAAGCATTGAAACGGGCACGCATTGTTTTGTAAAAGAGTGCGATATCAGTTTGTGTCCCAAATGGCGGTGCTTTGGGGGTCAGTGAAATGCATGCTACTGGGCTCCTGGCTCGGGGCTGTCCTTAAGTAATCGATTTTTAACATTTCGTTATGTCGCCAACTGCTGTTCAAGTTGCTGCTGCAGAAGAAATATGATGCGCCAGAGCCGTACGCCAGACACGATTGCCTTCCCTCTCGGTAGCGCCACGTGACCGGTCGGCGCCCGGGCTTTCTGCAACCGTACATTCTGGTGGTCACCGCTGCCAGTAATCGTGTACAGTGCTACATTTCTGCCGAGTCTTCCTGCGATATCGCTTCCGTGGCCCTATTACACGACCTCGTTCAAACTCAGTAAGATGATCATAATGGCGTCTCTGTCTCCTCAAAGGCATTCTTGACTAAGATCAAATCACCACGTTCAATCTAGAAGGCAACGAACGCTCACAACCGTCACGGCGTGTATTTAAAGCAAACCTGATTTGCACCTCATAGTGCCGCTACTAACACCACTCTTATGCGCCTGGCGCGAAATTTAAATAGACATTATTTTTCAAATATAAAAAGACGCTTACCAACTTTCGTTTATCTCGCACAACTGCTTGTAGTGTTGCGATTTTTTCCGTCGGTGTATGTTCAAGAATTCTGCAGTAAACGGATGTTAACGATATTGGTCTGTAATTTTGCAGGTCCGTCCTATTACTGTTCTTATACACTACTGGCCATTTTCAGTTGGTGAGAGATCTGGAGAATGTGCTGGCCAGGGCAGCCGTCGAAAATTTTCTGTATCCAGAAAGGCCCGTACAGGACCTGCAACATGCGGTGTCGCATTATCCTGCTGAAATGTAGGGTAGAGCCACGGGTTCTAACACATCTGAAATGTAACGTCCACTGTTCAAAGTGCCGTCAATGCGAACAAGAGGTGACCGAGACGTGTAACCAATGGCACCCCATACCATCACGCCGGGTGATACGCCAGTATGGCGATTCAGTGTGCATTCATCGCGATGTCGCCAAACACGGATGCGACCATCATGATGCTGTAAACAGAACCTGCATTCATCCGAAAAAATGACGTTTTCCCATTCGTGCACCCAGGTTCGTCGTCGAGTACACCATAGCACGCACTCTTGACTGTGATGCAGCGTCAAGGGTAACCGAGCTGATAGTCCATGCTGCTGCAAACGTCGTCGAACTGTTTGTGGTGTCACCGCCAGACATCACACTTGCTAGGTGGTAGCTTAAATCAGCCGCGGTCCATTTAGTACATGTCGGACCCGCGTGTCGCCACTGTGTGATCGCAGACCGAGCGCCACCACAAGGCAGGTCTCGAGATATGGGATAGCACTCGCCCCAGTTGTACGACGACTTTGCTAGCGACTACACTGACGAAGCCTTTCTCTCATTTGCCGAGAGACAGTTAGAATAGCCTTCAGCTAAGTCCATGACTACGACCTAGCAAGGCGCCATTAACCGTATCTGAAGATAGTCTTATTTGTATTAACAAGAAGAACGATGTATACAACAAGGATAAATAAAAGTTAAGTATTCGAGGAGCTGCATACTTTTCTTATTAGCTTTCACTACTTATCCTGTTCCAGAATTCACGCCCGTCTGCGTTAGATTTCGGCCTCCTCTATCTACAAGGTGTTGGCAACACATCATTGGCGACGAGGATGGGATGACGCGCCTACGTTGCAGTCATTTTGATAGTAACTTGCTCTGATTTGTGTCATGGCTTCGCCACAATCTCCAGATGTACTGTCCGAATTTTATCGCTTGCAGAATCAGCAGATGCAGGCGTTATTGGATGCCCTTGGACAGCTCGTCCAGGGTCAACGTGCCATTCAAACCGATGCGGCCGCCGCCGCTTCACCGCTACTGCAGCCACAACTCGCAGTTGCACCGCCTTTTAGGCCCTACGACCCAGACGTGGAATCGTGGACCGAGTGGTCCTGCCAGTTTGGATTTCATCTCGCCGCCTACAGAATTCAAGGTAACGAGCGGCAGCCTCATTTATTGTCGTGTGTAGGGGTGCAAACGTACCGTGTGATAGTGAAATTGTTTCCCCGACGCGACGTAGCAACTCTGTCCTACGAAGAAATTTTGTCGGCATTGGACGCCTATTTCAAAGAAACAGTCAATGTCGTTACAATAAGGTATCCTTTCTTTCGTACAAAACGTACGGCCGGTCAAACTAATAGGGAGTGGGTTGCAACTTTGCAAGGCCTTACTAGGGATTGTGCGTTTGAATGTGACTGTGGCCTTTCCTATTCAGATGCAATGGTACGTGATGCAATTGCACAGAACGTTTCTGATGTTCGCATACGGGAGCAAATTTTGAAACTATTTAATCCCTCCCTTCAGCAAGTGATAGACATATTGGATAGACAAGACACACTTGACTGTGCTCAGGAATCTTTTGAAACTTCGCCAGCAGTGTGTAACATTAATCGGCCCGTCGGGCGCGCTGCGCGGCCCGGTCAACTGCCCTCGCGCACACCAACGCAGCTGCCGCCACGCTCTAAACCAGGTGTGCCGCGACAGCATACAACTGCAGTGAAATCATGCCCGCGGTGTGCTACTAGACATTTGCGTGAAAATTGCCCGTCACGCCAAGCTATTTGCTTTTTCTGTAATAAGGAAGGACATGTTCAAAGTGTTTGCCAGAAAAAGCTCAGATCAGACAATCATAATCATTCCAGGCCTTTTGCTTCACGCCGGAATCGAACCAAGGACACTCAGGCTCGTGGACCTTCGCCCATGGACATTCATGTAGTTAATTCCACTTCGTCCAGTGCCACTGTCTCTAACAGTGACTCTGTTCGTCCCGCAAAACGTGTGCGTCGACGTCGCCGGAAATCACGTCAATTAGCAAGTGATGCTGTACCTGTATCAGTTCAAATTGCACGAGACAGTCGCTCTTGTCGTCAGCAGGACAATAAACTTTTTGTTGATTTGAACTTTAATGGCAAAGTGATCCCATTCCAGCTCGATACTGGAGCTGCAGTTTCATTGCTCAATCACGACACGTACAAACAACTGGGCAAACCTCCGTTGCGTGTCGCAAATGTTCAGCTCAGTACATATTCAGGACAGAATATTCCTGTGTTAGGACAGTGCAGCCTTCTTGCAACATACGAGGGACAAACAAAACTTGTGTCATTTTACGTTCTTCGTTCTTCTACTGCAGTGAACTTGTTTGGTTTAGATTTATTTCAATTGTTTAACATGTCTATTGTAAATCAGGTCCTATCAGTGAATCAGACTGTGCCTTCAGACAGTGTTTCTCGTCTGTGTGAAGAATTTGCAGACATTTTTGCACCAGGCCTTGGTTGTGCTAAGAACTATGAAGCACATTTGGAACTGAAAGTAAACGCGCAACCGAAATTTTTCCGAGCGCACAATGTTCCCCACGCATTGCGTGATGAGGTCGCAAGAACATTACACGATTTAGAATCGCAGGGTGTAATTGAACGTGTGCAAGCTTCTCTCTGGGCCTCACCCTTAGTAATTTTGCCAAAACCTTCCGGAAAACTGAGACTTTGTGTGGACTTCAAGGCAACGGTGAATCCACAACTCGTGATTGCAACTTTTTCCTTACCCCACCCGGAAGATCTTTTTGCTAAACTGTGCCCGGGTAAATACTTTTCGAAGTTGGACCTAGCAGATGCGTACTTGCAAATCCCAGTGGCCGCCGAATCCCAGCGCGTCTTGGTGGTTAACACGCATCTTGGTTTGTACCGCTTCAAAAGACTGCCATTCGGGTGTGCATCCGCCCCTGCATTGTTTCAGCAATATTTACAAACTGTTTGTGCGTCGGTCCCTACTGCTGCGAACTATCTGGACGATATTGTGATCTCCGGAAAGACAGCCGACGAGCATTTAGCACACCTACGAACATTATTTCAGGTATTGCGACAAAATGGTCTTCGCTTGCGGAAGGACAAATGTGTGTTTTTTGCTCGGGACTTGCCGTATTTGGGACATGTCATCAATGCCCAAGGCATACATCCGAGTCCAGAGCACCTCCGTGCCATACAAGATTTGCCTTCGCCACAGAATATGAAACAGCTACAGAGTGTGTTGGGTAAAATTAACTATTATCATCGCTTTCTGCGCAATGCCTCTTCCATTTCAGCTCCGCTTCATAGCTTACGCCGTAAGGCTGTTCCGTTCGTCTGGACGACGGAATGCGAACGCGCCTTTCGCCAGTTGAAATCGGCGTTGCTTTCAAATACTTGTCTTACGCCATTCGATCCCCAGAAACCCCTTTTGTTGATGGTAGATGCATCGGATTTCGGGATCGGTGCTGTGCTTGTGCACAAAGATGGGTCGCATGATCGCCCTATTGCCTTTGCGTCCAAATTGCTCTCGTCTGCGCAAAGAAATTACTCACAGATAGAGAAAGAAGCTTTGGCTCTCGTCTTTGGTCTTACAAAGTTCCATGATTTCTTGTATGGTCGTCACTTTACCATCATAACAGACCACAAACCTGTGACATCGCTTTTTCATCCGAACAAGCCTGTACCTCCGCGTACAGCGCAGAAATTCATTCGCTGGTCTATTTTCCTCTCGCAGTACCGCTACGATATCTTGTATCGGTCCACTGCTAAGCACGGCAACGCTGATGCGTTGTCCCGTTTGCCTGTTGCGGAGGATAAAGCATTCGATTCTTCCGAACTTGCTTGCATGTTCATTGATTCGGAAACCGATGAAGTGGTCGAATCGTTTCCGATTGATTTTCGTCGTGTAGCTACAGGCACAGCTGCTGACCCGGTCCTTGCTACCGTTTTGCGTTTTGTTGCTACGCAATGGCCTTTGTCAAAGTCTCGAATCGAGGATCCGTTGGTTCGCCGATTTTTTGCTCACAAGGACAGACTTTTTGTTCGACGTGGTGTTTTGTTGTTGCGTTCTGATAATGATGAGTCCAGAGTCGTGGTCCCACGTTCGTTACAGTCCTCTGTCTTACGGCTTCTTCACCAAGGACATTGGGGTATAGTGCGAACGAAAGAACTTGCTCGTCAGCACAGTACTTGGTTCGGAATCGATGCTGCGATTACGAATATGTGTTCTTCTTGCATGGCGTGTGCCGAACAACAATCCGCACCGCCGCGGAAAGTCTTTGCATGGCCAAAAGCCACATCCCCTTGGCAACGCTTGCACATAGATTTTGCTGGTCCATTCTGGAATGCTCGATGGTTGGTTCTGGTAGATGCCTTCAGTAATTTTCCTTTTGTTGTCCGGATGTCTTCCACGTCGTCCTCTGCCACCATCCAAGCGTTGTCTGCTATCATTTGCATTGAAGGTCTTCCGCAGACTATTGTTTCCGACAATGGCCCACAATTCATGTCCGCAGAATTTCAGTCATTCTGCCAAGCCAATGGTATTCAACATCTGACGTCCGCGCCGTTTTCGCCTCAGTCAAACGGTGCCGCTGAACGATTGGTCCGGACTTTCAAGTCACAGATGTTGAAGTTGAAAGAATCGCATTCTCGGGAGGACGCATTGTTGCTCTTTTTGTCTTCGTATCGCTCTCAGCCCCGAGATGGTCGCTCGCCGGCTGAGTTGCTCCACGGTCGTCCTCATCGACCCTTGATGTCTTTGCTGCATCCGCCGCATCAGGTTCCTGTGCAGCGGCAGACTCCTGCTTTTGCTCCAGGCGACGTTGTATTTTATCGCAACTATCGAGGTTCACGGCGTTGGCTTGCAGGGCGCATTCTTCGCTGCCTCGGCCGCGCGATGTATTTGGTTTTGGGGGCCTCTGGTGAGGTGCGTCGGCATCTCAATCAGCTGCGCCTCTGTCGTCGCACGGGTTCTGCCGCTCCCCGTCTGCTTTCAGCGACGGTGCCGTCCGGTCAGCGCCCTGGGGACCCATCTACTGGCTCGCCTCATCCCCAGGTGTTACCGACGATGCCTTCCATTTTGCCCCATGGCGACGCGCCGCTGCCGCCGCCGCCGCCGCCGCCGCCGCCGCCGCCCGCATTCGACGCTTCGCTGCAGCCGCCTAGCGCCTCCCTGGGTCACGCGCCGCCGATCGCTTCCCGTGACCAGCTGTCCTCCGCCATGGAACTCTTGCCCGCTCCGGACCGCATGGCGTCTTTGCGCGTCGGGTACCCCGACGCAATGGAGGTCGACCCTTCGGCCCCTCCTGTCTCTTTACGGGCGCAGACACCGCATGTTGACGTGCACCCTGGACTAGGTTTTCAGGCGTTTCCTAGCTCCCCTCGGACCGAATGGCCGGGTGCGGGTGGCACAGCCTCGCCTGTTGTTAGGCTCCCCACCTCATCGCATACGTCAACATGGGGTCCTCCCCACGGCGGGCGGAAGCCTTATCACACGACAGTTCGCCGATTTGCGGGGGAGGAATGTGGTGTCACCGCTAGACACCACACTTGCTAGGTGGTAGCTTAAATCGGCCGCGGTCCATTTAGTACATGTCGGACCCGCGTGTCGCCACTGTGTGATCGCAGACCGAGCGCCACCACAAGGCAGGTCTCGAGATACGGGATAGCACTCGCCCCAGTTGTACGACGACTTTGCTAGCGACTACACTGACGAAGCCTTTCTCTCATTTGCCGAGAGACAGTTAGAATAGCCTTCAGCTAAGTCCATGACTACGACCTAGCAAGGCGCCATTAACCGTATCTGAAGATAGTCTTATTTGTATTAACAAGAAGAACGATGTATACAACAAGGATAAATAAAAGTTAAGTATTCGAGGAGCTGCATACTTTTCTTATTAGCTTTCACTACTTATCCTGTTCCAGAATTCACGCCCGTCTGCGTTAGATTTCGGCCTCCTCTATCTACAAGGTGTTGGCACATTTACCAACACATCACTGTTCATGCATATGATTGTCGTCTTGCATTCCGTATTACCCTCCTGAACCCACCGACTCCGTAATCTGCTAACAGTCATTGGATCTCGACCAACGCGAGCAGAAATGTTGCGATACGATAAACCGCAATCGCGATAGGCTACAATCCGACCTTTATCAAAGTCGGAAACGTGATGCTACGCATTTCTCCTCCTTACACGTGGCATCACAACAACGTTTCACCAGACAACGCCGGTCAACTACTGTTTGTGTATGAGAAATCTGTTGGAAACTATCCTCATGTCAGCACGTTGTAGATGTCGCCACCGGCGACAATGTTGTGTTAATGCTCTGGAAAGCTAATCATTTGCATATCACAGCGTCATCTTCCTGTCGGTTAAATTTCGCGTTTGTAGCACGTCATCTTCGTAGTGTAGCAGTCTTAATGGTCAGTAGTGTATATAGGAGTCACTGTTTTCCAGTCACTTGGGACTTTGCGTTCACGATAAATGCAATCTAAGTAAGGGGCCAATGCCGTAGAGTACTGTTTCTGAAACCGAATCGGTATTCCGTCAGGACCTGGCGACTTATTTGTTACCAAATCTTCCAGCTGCTTATCGAGGCCAGGGGTGTCCATTACCATGGTGTCGACACTAGAGTTTAACGACTGTATGTTTCTACGATCCTCTTGCGTGAAAAATTTCTTAAACATGAAATTTAAAACTTCAGCATTCCTTTTGTTGTTTTCTACTAGCACACCAGGCTGGTCAACGACTGAGCAGAAGCTTCGCCCTACTTAGCGGTTTTACGTAGGACCAGAATAGTCTCGCGATCTCTTCAAGATAATTTGTTAAGGTATGACGGTGACAGCTGTATGCTCGAGCATCGATCTTTCCACAGACACACGAATCTCTACTAACCTTTACTTGTCGTTTGCCCGCTCTCTGTTGAACTGAGAGTGCAACAGTCTTTGCTTCCTCATCATTTTCCGCAATGTATCTTTTCCATCCTTCATTCACTTACTAGGCACATACTTTTCCACAGCACGATTTACAATCTACATCTACATCTACATCGATACTCCGCAAGCCACCCAACGGTGTGTGGCGGAGGGCACTTTACGTGCCACTGTCATTACCTCCCTTTCCTGTCCCGGTGGGGCCTACTCGGTCGCCTGCCCCTTTTTATTGATTCCTTTTTAACGGAACGAAAGTTTAGGGTACGTGTGGGTTCTGTATTGTCCGACGTCTTCCTCCAGGAGAACGGAGTGCCTCAGGGCTCCGTCTTGAGTGTAGCCCTTTTTGCCATCGCGATCAATCCAATTATTGATTGCATTCCACCTAATGTCTCAGGCTCTCTCTTTGTCGATGACTTTGCGATCTACTGCAGTGCCCAGAGAACATGCCTCCTGGAGCGCTGCCTTCAGCGTTGTCTAGACAGCCTCTACTCTTGGAGCGTGGCAAATGGCTTCCGGTTCTCTGAAGAGAAGACGGTTTGTATCAACTTTTGGCGATATAAAGCGTTCCTTCCGCCATCCTTACATCTCGGTCCCGTTGTTCTCCCATTCGTGGACACAACTAAGTTTCTAGGGCTCACGTTGGACAGGAAACTGTGTTGGTCTCCACATGTCTCTTATTTGGCGGCCCGTTGTACACGTTCCCTTAATGTCCTCAGAGTTCTTAGCGGTTCATCTTGGGGAGCGGATCGCACTGTCCTGCTTCGCTTGTATCGGTCCATAGTCCGATCGAAGCTGGATTATGGGAGCTTCGTCTACTCGTCCGCTCGGCCATCCCTCTTACGCCGTCTCCACTCCATCCACCATCGGGGGATACGTCTTGCGACCGGAGCCTTCTACACTAGTCCTGTCGAGAGTCTTTATGCTGAAGCTGCCGAGTTATCATTGACCTACCGGCGCGACGTACTGCTGTGTCGGTATGCCTGCCGGCTGTTGTCCATGCCCGACCACCCCTCTTACGAGTCCTTCTTCGCCGATTCTCTCGACCGTCAGTACGGGTTGTATGTGTCTGCCCTGCTGCCCCCCGGAGTCCGCTTCCGTCGCCTGCTTCGACAATTGGATTTTGCCCTCCCGACCACCTTCAGAGAGGGTGAGAGCCCGACACCACCTTGGATCCAGGCTCCGGTTCCTATTTATCTCGACCTCAGCTCACTCCCGAAGGAGGGTACTCCGGCTGCAGTGTATTGCTCACGGTTTGTCGAACTTCGTGCTCGACTTGCCGGTCACACCTTTATTTACACCGATGGCTCCAAAACTTACGACGGTGTCGGCTGTGCCTTTGTCGTCGGGGCCGCCACCTTTAAATACCGGCTCCTCGACCAATGTTCCAGCTTTACGGCCGAGCTTTTTGCTCTCCATCAGGCCGTTCAGTATGCCCGCCGCCACCGCCATTCATCGTATGTACTCAGCTCTGACTCACTCAGTGCTCTTCAGAGCCTTGGAGCTCCCAATCCGGTCCATCCCTTGATTCAACGGATACAGCAGTCCCTCCATTCTTTCGCTGATAATGGTGGTTCTGTCAGCTTTCTGTGGGTTCCCGGACATGTAGGAGTGCCTGGGAATGAGGCTGCGGATGCTGCAGCCAAGGCTGCAGTCCTCCTGCCTCGGCCAGCCTCCCATTGTGTCCCGTCATCTGACGTTCGTGGGGATGTATGTAAGAGGCTTGTGTCGTTGTGGTGGGATGCTTGGTCATCCCTCCAAGGAAACAAGCTCCGGGCAGTAAAACCGCTCCCAACTGCTTGGACAACATCCTCCCGACCATCTCGGCGCGAGGGGGTCCTTCTGACCAGGTTGCGGATTGGGCATTGCCGGTTTAGCCACCGCTACCTGCTCTCCGGTGACCCAGCCCCGCAGTGCCCTTGTGGTCAGGCATTAACAGTGCGCCATGTTTTATTGTCGTGTCCCCGTTTTAGTCAATTTCGTGTTATCCTGTCCCTGCTATCTACTTTACCGGATGTTTTAGCTGATGACGCTCGAGCAGCTGCTCGTATTCTGCGTTTTATAACTTTAACTGGCTTGTCCAAAGACATTTAACCTTTTTACTTATTTTATCTGCATCTTTGTCAGGTCCTTCTGATGTCCCCCCATCCCCTTGAGTTTTAGCAGATTCCATGTGCTCTAACACCAGTGACTGGGCGCTAATGACCTCAGCAGTTGAGCTCCCTTAAACCATACCAAAAAAAAAAAAAAAAAAAAAAATTTCCTGTTCCAGTCGCGTATGGTTCGCGGGAAGAACGACTGTCTGAAAGCCTCCGTGCGCGCTCTAATTTCTCTAATTTTACATTCGTGATCTCCTCGGGAGGTATAAGTAGGGGGAAGCAATATATTCGATACCTCATCCAGAAACGCACCCTCTCGAAACCTGGCGAGCAAGCTACACCGCGATGCAGAGCGCCTCTCTTGCAGAGTCTGCCACTTGAGTTTATTAAACATCTCCGTAACGCTATCACGGTTACCAAATAACCCTGTGACGAAACGCGCCGCTCTTCTTTGGATCTTCTCTATCTCCTCTGTCAGACCGATCTGGTACGGATCCCACACTGATGAGCAATACTCAAGTATAGGTCGAACGAGTGTTTTGTAAGCCACCTCCTTTGTTGATGGACTACATTTTCTAAGCACTTTCCCAATGAATCTCAACCTGGTACCCACCTTACCAACAATTAATTTTATATGATCATTCCACTTCAAATCGTTCCGCACGCATACTCCCAGATATTTTACAGAAGTAACTGCTACCAGTGTTTGTTCCGCTATCATATAATCATAAGATTAAGGATCCTTCTTCTATGAATTCGCAATACATTACATTTGTCTATGTTAAGGGTCAGTTGCCACTCCCTGCACCAAGTGCCTATCCGCTGCAGATCTTCCTGCATTTCGCTACAATTTTCTAATGCTGCAACTTCTCTGTATACTACAGCATCATCCGCGAAAAGCCGCATGGAACTTCCGACACTATCTGCTTGGTCATTTATATATATTGTGAAAAGCAATGGTCCCATAACACTCCCCTGTGGCACGCCAGAGGTTACTTTAACGTCTGTAGACGTCTCTCCATTGATAACAACATGCTGTGTTCTGTTTGCTAAAATCTCTTCAATCCAGCCACACAGCTGGTCTGATATTCCGTAGGCTCTTACTTTATCAGGCGACAGTGCGGAACTGTATCGAACGCCTTCCGGAAGTCAAGAAAAATAGCATCTACCTGGGAGCCTGTATCTAATATTTTCTGGGTCTCATGAACAAATAAAGCGAGTTGGGTCTCACACGATCGCTGTTTCCGGAATCCATGTTGATTCCTACATAGTAGATTCTGGGTTTCCAGAAATGACATGATACGCGAGCAAAAAACATGTTATAAAATTCTACAAGATATCGACGTCAGAGATATAGGTCTATAGTTTTGCGCATCTGCTCGACGACCCTTCTTGAAGACTGGGACTATCTGTGCACTTTTCCAATCATTTGGAACCCTCCGTTCCTCTAGAGACTTGCGGTACACGGCTGTTAGAAGGGGGGCAAGTTCTTTCGCGTACTCTGTGTAGAATCGAATTGGTATCCCGTCAGGTCCAGTGGACTTTCCTCTATTGAGTGATTGCAGTTGCTTTTCTATTCCTTGGACACTTATTTCGTTGTCAGCCATTTTTTCGTTTGTGCGAGGATTTAGAGAAGGAACTGCAGTGCGGTCTTCCTCTGTGAAACAGCTTTGGAAAAAGGTGTTTAGTATTTCAGCTTTACGCGTGTCATCCTCTGTTTCAATGCCATCATCATCCCGTAGTGTCTGGATATGCTGTTTCGAGCCGCTTACTGATTTAACGTAAGACCAGAACTTCCTAGGATTTTCTGTCAAGTCGGTACATAGAATTTTACTTTCAAATTCAATGAACGCTTCACGCATAGCCCTCCTTACGCTAACTTTGACATCGTTTAGCTTCTGTTTGTCTGAGAGGTTTTGGCTGCGTTTAAACTTGGAGTGGAGCTCTCTTTGCTTTCGCAGTAGTTTCCTAACTTTGTTGTTGTACCACGGTGGGTTTTTCCCGTCCCTCACAGTTTTACTCGGCACGTACCTGTCTAAAACGCATTTTACGATTGCCTTGAACTTTTTCCATAAACACTCAACATTGTCAGTGTCGGAACAGAAATTTTCGTTTTGATATGTTAGGTAGTCTGAAATCTGCCTTCTATTACTCTTGCTGTTTAAACTTCGCCTTTAATTACTCTACATCCATCATACTGGAACTAAATAATGTCCATTCACTGTCTGAGATTCTAACAACCGCTTTTCTGCTCTTTCTAGCAAAACTACTCTCCTAGCTTTCTTGATTGATTCAATAACTTAAGTAACCATCGTCGCTACGATGACGTCATTATCACTAACTCCTGTCTCTGTAGTGACACCGTCGGTGAGTCCAGGTATCTTTGTAGCTACATGCTCTAAAATACTCACATCAAAAAATGTTTTGAATCACCTCGGTTCCTAGAGTTCCGGAACCTGTACAGAAAACTGGAATAGAGATCAACATAAACATCGTTTCCGCCCTTTTTATTGCTCATAAAAACCACACATTGCATGTTGTACCATCATACAGCGAGACCTTCAGAGTTGGTTGCCCATATTGGTGTACACACCGGAACCTCCAATACCCACTACCACGTCCTCTTGAATTAATGCACGCCTGTATTCGTCGTGGAATACTATCCAAAAGTTCAACAAGCCAGATTGTCTCACTCCTAACGGCGATTCGGCGTAGATCACTCAGTGTGGTTGGGGGGTCACGTCGACCATGAACAGCCCTCTTCAGTCTATCCCAGGCATGTTCGATAGGGTACATGTCTGGAGAAAAATGGTTCAAATGGCTCTGAGCACTAAGCGACTTGACTTCTGAGGTCATGAGTCGCCTAGAAATTAGAACTAATTAAACCTAACTAACCTAAGGACATCACACACATCCATGCCCGAGGCAGGATTCGAACCTGCGACCGTAGCGGTCGCCCAGCTCCAGACTGTAGCGCCTAGAACCGCACGGCCACTCCGGCCGGCACATGTCTGGAGAACATGCTGGCCACACTAGTCGAGCGATGTCGTTATCCTGAAGGAAGTCAGCCACAAGATGTGCACGATGGGGCCGCGAATTGTCGTCCATGAAGACGAATGCCTCGCCAATATGCTGCCGATATCGTTGCACTAATAATAATAATAATAATAATAAAATCGGAGGATGGCATTCACGCATCGTACAGCCGTTACGGCGCCTTCCATGACCACCAGAGAGTACATCGGCCCCATATAATACCACCCCAAAACAGCAGGGAACCTCCATCTTGCTGCACTCGCTGGACAGTGTGTTTAAGGCGTTCAGCCTGACCGGGTTGCCTCCAAGCACGTCTCCGACGATTGTCTGGTTGAAGGTAGATATGACACTCATCGGTGAAGAGAACGTGATGCCAATGCTGAGAGGTCCATCCGGCATGTTGTTGGGGCCATCGGTACCGCGCTGCACGGTGTCGTGGTTGCGAAGATGGACCTCGCCATGCACGTCGGGAGTGAAGACGTGCATCGTGCAGGTTACTGTGCACAGTTTGAGTCGTAACAGGACGTCCTGTGGCTGCACGAAAAGCATTATTCAACATGTTGGTGTTGCTGTCAGGGTTCCTCCGAGCCATAATCCATAGGCAGCGGTCATCCATTGCCGTAGTAGCCCCCGGGCGGCCTGAGCGAGACATGTCATCGACAGTTCCCGTGTCTCTGTATGTAATCTATATCCGAACAACATCGCTTTCGTTTACTCCGAGTCGCCTTGACACTTCCCTTGTTGAGAGCCCTTCCTGGCACAAACTATCAATGTGGACTGCTGTATTGACGGTCTAGGCACGGTTGAACTACAGACAACACGAGCCGTGTACCTCCTTTGTGGTGGAATGACTGGAACGGATCGGCTGTCGGACCCCGTCTGTCTAATAGGCGTTGCTCATGCACGGTTGCTCACATCTTTGGTCGGGTTTAGTGATATCTTTAAACAGTCAAAGGGACTGTGTATGTGATACGATATCCACAGTCAACGTTTATCTCCAGGAGTTCTGGGAACAGGGGTCACGCAAATTTTTTTTATGTGTGTATTTCCATTGTATGTGCGCTCTCGAACTAGCTGCTCAAGACAGTTTTCGAAAAAACGTGGTCAACAGTACTTCGCAAGGCTACTTATGTGGAAACCTTGTAATGAATCCATAGGTGTCCTAGTCTACGCTCGGAACTAATACTGCACGGTTTGGGTACTTCCGCGCTACTGAGCGTAGACTTTCTTCGAATAACTCTGTCTCGACGGAATCGGGAGGCCGGTAATAACATCCAACAATTACCTTCTTTTCACCTAGACCTGTTATACGTTACCAGATAACTTCACAGCCACACTCAAATCCGACTTCAGTAGAAACATTTTTGTAGCCCTCGGTAAACGCTTCCCCTTCAGTGGCGTTTAATATGTCTTTTCGATACACGTTTCATGAATCGCTAAACATTTCAGAGCTTTATACTTAGAGTTTGACATTTGAGTGTGACGAATTTCCGAGAGGGCAGTAAAGGCGAAATATTAGGGATACGCGATGTCTGTTCTTTCTGACATGTGTGAATAAACAGACAACACGGTTTCATATAACTAATTCGCCTCTATGAGCAGTGAATCTACCACACTGAGTGCGGACGCACAGTTGCGTTCGACCTGCCGCGGGAATCTCAGAGTAGGGAGAGTGGAGGGCACGGGCGGGGACTGCCGGTAGGGGACGTGGGTGGGCTGGGAGGCGTGCCGAGGCGGGACTCGGCGCTGCGTCCGGCTGCCACAGTGGTTAACGCAACGGCTAGTAAGCAGGAGACCCCGGGTTCGAGTCCCAGTGTGGCATACATTTTCCCTCATCGCCGCTGATTCCGCGTAAGGTCCCAGTGCACCTTACCTTAATAGTTCCTTCCGTTTCCTTTCTCCTCGCTTCACCTTCAGGCTACATAAAAAGGCGAAATAGCCTGCGGCTTTTTGGCGTAGCGAAGATGAGCCGGAAGACACAGACAACCTCCTCATACAGGTTGCACGAGAAATATTAGGCATTGACATACGTAAGGTAGACGTCCAATAGTTGTTAAGTTTGTCTCACACCGAAAAAGAACGCAGATCTTCACCCACAAGAAAAAAATTAGCAACGACAGGGCTTACAATAAGACAAGATCTTACAAAGGACCATCTAAGGATTTAAAACAGCGACACACTCCATTTCGGCCTTCAGAATGTGTGGACTCTGGACGGCAGCGTAATTAAGACCGCCCCTGAAAAGAATGCATTTACAAACATGTCAGAGCTGAACAGCATTAAGAGAAACTACGCGAGCCAAAGCGAAAACTCAACACCTCTCACCTTAATTTAATACTAATCTTTTGCAACATCTCTCCTTGTATCTTGAAATTGTACCAACTCTGCAATTATCTCTGTTTCTGTGCCTTTACCTATTGTTCTTGTAACTGTAACTCCGTAACTATCTTCCTGCTAGTGTCTTCGACTGTTACCGTTAACTGTAGTATTACTTAATCTAACACTGTTTGCCTGAAATTCTTTACATTGTATGCTATAGCACAACTGTAGTTATTGTTATTTTCCTGGTTACCTTACTCGCTCACCTACTTGGTTGAAATTGCCAAGAGAAATATCGCAATCACTATTATTGTAGTAATTTCTAACTTGTTAGCATTCTTCGTTAATGTTATAGCGAACTGCTTTTCATCCCCTGACACAGAGGACACGTTGTATCTATAGTCGTCGTTATTCTCAATGGTACCCCTTTACAACGAATACTCTCTGCTCCCCGCTACTCCGTATTGTAACTGGGTTTTCTCTGTTGGTGCTGGTCAACTATCGGGATGAGCATTACTGCGAAGGGCATTTCATTCTAAAGCATTATGTCAGGGTGAAAAACACTAAATAAATTACTTTTACTCTCTTAACAACATTTGTGCAGGGTGGGTTATTCCATGGCTCAGGTATGAGATAGAATGAAACAGCATTTTTACATAAGATAACTTTTATTGGAAATTTTTTACAATGGTTTCCTTACTGGATTGTTCTGGCTGGGATAGCGGCAGCTGTGTCGTTTGCAAAGCCTTCTGCTTGCGTGAGCGGCGGCGTCTGATTACGCGTGGCGGTGGGTATCTCGTGTCGCCGTTTCGCCCAGTTGACTGGAGACGCGCATTGCGAGGTGGCCCGTTTAATTATTGAGAAGGAAGTCGTGAATGGGATGGTGATACCTCGGATGTGGCGTCCCAGTGTTTCTCTTCTCTATGCGGCCACGTGTGTCGTGCGTCGGCCAGCGGAGAGGCACGGCGGGGGAAGGCCAGTGTCCCGGACTCCAACGACGGACTCCAGCTTGCCAGTTTCGGCTGTCCCAGCTCACAGGTGACTGCTGATGTGAGGCCGTCTCCTTTGCGTCCTCATGAGTCACCTGGGTACATAAAAATCAGGCCTCAAATACCTTCTAACGTCTGTCTTCTGGCGCCGAGGCTGCTGCTTGCTATTCCATTACAGCAGCGGACTCGGTGCTTCTGTGTACGACGTACTCTCTTCCTGCATGACGGTCTTCAGCACCGACTGTACTGGAACTGAACTGAAAACTACTACTGTCAGGCCCACTGCGTCTCGCGTATTTATTCTCTTCAGTTCGCTGGTGGTGAACAACTTCACGGTCATTGCCTCTTCTGTCACGTTGTAAAGCTTCTCGAAGAATCTTCTTAACGTCGGTCATTGGCTCTCGGAATTTAGGCGAGGGCCTTTGATCACATGTGACAATTGAGAAACACGTGAGCCGAACGGGCGATGCCCTGACGACTGAATCGACAGCTTCTGCTTATGTGGGGAGGGCGATGGCTTCCGAACGTGCTGACTTCAAGGTCATTGCCTCTGCTGCTCTGCCCGCTGTTTGCCAGTGTGTAACTCTTCTAAGCTAAACAAAGTTTTTCATTTATTTTCTAATTTCTACTTCACATTGATTTCACTAATTTATTTACCTATCTTAAGTACCACTCAACAGTATTTGCGCTGATCTCCGCGCATTGTTCTAGGGAAGCGTAATGCTGTCACTACACGGACGGTGTTGTGAGTGCCAAGTTCAAAGTGCTGCCGAACGCCCTGAAACGATGTGACTTGTGCATACAGCACATGCGTCTCATTGTGGTACACGCGATCGCAGCGCCCACCAGCGGCAGCTGTCGGCTGCATCTGGCTCACACATCACCCGGGCGTCCACCCCCGGTAGCTGAGTGGTCAGCGTGACAGACTGTCTATCCTAAGGTCCGGGTTCGATTCCCGGCTGGGTCGGAGATTTTCTCTTCTGAGGGACCGGGTGTTGTGTTGTCCTAATCGTCATCATTTTATCCCCATCGACGCACAAGTCCCTGAAGTGGCGTCAAGTCGAAAGACTTGGACCAGGTGAGCGGTCAGGAGGCCCTCGTTACACGTTTCTCTCTATCACCCACTTTACAAAATGGATGGGTGTAAAATTCTTAAGCTAGCGCTATCAAAACGCGCCTTTGCTGTCTTGCCCATGTGAGAATCACGTTGTTCTGCCTGTAGTATCCGTGGACATGTTACAAGGCAGAAAGAGAAGTGTCAAGTCCAGTCAGAAAGGACATTGGCTTATAAAAGTTCCGTAACAAATAGCGCGATTCAAAGTCTTACTTTATAACTGTTCCTATTCAGCAGCAGAATCTTCACAACATGTGAAATAAAAAAACTCATAACAAGAAAGTGTAAAATATCTTACTGCAAGTAGTGCAATCTGTCTTGTAGGTTAAACCATTCGAACAAACTCCTTCCTCAGATGGAACGTACTGTTACATAAGTAACATCGAATATTAGAGAATATACTTTTATTGCACTGAAAAGAAAGTATTAGATCCTAATAGAAAAAGCGAAGACTAGTAATAAAAATATTCGGATCCACTGAGCCGCAAACAAGAATCACATTCCAGCTACCTCATCATTCTGCGACGATACTCATTTCGCTCTACCGACTGTGACTGTTGAATGGCCATACTTTGAATCTGACCGTCTACTGAAAGTTTTAATGGTAGATGCGTTATTAGCTGACATTGAAATATGACAGATTGTATCAACGACAATGCGTTTCTTATGGATCCTCACTGTGCCCGTTTATAGTCTGTCGGTACACTGAAGAGCGAGCGAGTCCCCACTCTGCCTACCCAGCCACGTCACAAGGCGCCTCCACAGGTTGTTTCACAACGCAGTACCGGCCCTGCCGCGGCGCGCGCTTTAAATCGGTTGCAACGCCGTGTACATATACGGCCCGGCAGCGTTCATTTTTAGACAAATGTTTTAATACCGTAAAGAATCAAAAGGACGATAGCTTCTTCCGAAACGCAACAAATAATATTAACATATGAACGTAAGTCAGGATTCTACTACACACATGGAACCGAATGCCTGTAAATGTGAATGTATGTTCCTCTACTGCTACCCCATAAAGCGCAATGAATCTGTAGAATTTAAGAATTATTCTCACCTTGTGTTTCTACTAAAGGATAGAAGTTTTCTTCGAAGGACTGCGTTGAAACTTAGCAAGTCTTACAACACGATGAGTGTTTAAAAAGTAACAAGAAATTTAAAATTTCGTGTTTTGTACTAGTCCGATTTGCACTACATTTTTTGTCACTGCCTTCGTAAATGTGTCTGAAAAGTATGTGTACAATGTTATACACATTGGCTATTTGCTCTATTGTCAGCTATCAAAAAGGATACATGTGTTTTGGTAGCATCAACGATTATTTGTTTTGTGTAAAAACAGATTATCTAATCTTTATTAAATTTTGTTTTAAGAATAAAGTGTATGGAATTTTAGAAAAGTTAAATATTCTTTTTGGTGAGTCTGTTATGAGTGAAACTGGTGTAAACATGGAAAATGGATTTTTTTGTTTCACGGCAATAAGTAGTTTCCGTAATGTCGGCACTATTTTTTGGTTTATGGAAAAGTCCTCCATTGTTTGTGGAAGGATCGATTTTATGAAATTGTCTACGACGACGGGTTTCCTCCCAAAATTACTAGTTTTCCGTCGTGGCGATCCCTGTAAACCACGCAGTTTATTTTCGCGTTCCTTCCTTAGGCGTCCTATTGTGGTGAGGCTGACGTTTGCATAAATTGGAGCCCTTTGCTTGGAACGGGTAACAGTAGCCAACAGTTCTTTTCGTGTCATCTCCTTAACACACGCTGTAACATAACATTACAGACGATCGAACGCTCGTTACATCTACATCCACATCCATACTCCGCAAGGCACCTGACGGTGTGTGGCGGAGGGTACCTTGAGTACCTCTATCAGTTCTCCCTTCTATTCCAGTCTCGTATTGTTCGTCGAAAGAAGGATTGTCGGTATGCCTCTGTGTGGGCACTCTGATTTTATCCTCGTGGTCTCTTCGCGAGATATACGTAGGAGGGAGCAATATACTGCTTGACTCGTCGGTGAAGGTATGTTCTCGAAACTTCAACAAAAGCCGGTACCGAGCTATTCAGCGTCTCTCCTGCAAAGTCTTCGAGTTTATCTGTCATCTCCGTAACGCTTTCGCGATTACTAAATCATCCTGTAACGAAGCGTGCTGCTCTCCGTTGGATCTTCTCTCTCTCTCTTCTATCAACCCTATCTGGTACGGATCCCACACTGCTGAGCAGTATTCAAGCAGTGGGGGAACAAGCGTACTGTAACCTACTTCCTCTGTCTTCGGATTGCATTTCCTTAGCAATCTTCCAATGAATCTCCGTCTGGCATCTGCTTTACTGACGATCAACTTTATATGATCATTCCATTTTAAATCACTCATAATGTGTATTCCCAGATAATTTATGGAATTAACTGCTTCCAGTTGCTGACCTGCTATATTGTAGCTAAATGATAAGGGATCTTTCTTTCTATGTATTCGCAGCACATTACACTTGTCTACATTGAGATGCAATTGCCATTCCGTGCACCATGCTTCAATTCGCTGAATATCCTCCTGCATTTCAGTTCAATTTTCCATTGTTACAACCTATCGATATAGCACAGCATCATCCGCAAAAAGCCTCGGTGAACTTCCGATGTCATCCACAAGGTCATTGTGAATAGCAACGGTCCTATGACACTACCCTGCGGCACAACTGAAATCACTCTTACTTCGGAAGACTTCTCTCCATTGAGAATGACATGCTGCGTTCTGTTATCTAGGAACTCTTCAATCCAATCACACAATTGGTCTGATAGTCCATATGCTCTTACTTTGTTCATTAAACGACTGTGGGGAACTGTATCAAACGCCTGGCGGAAGTCAAGAAACATGGCATCTACCTGGGAACCTGTGTCTATGGCCATCTGAGTCTCGTCGACGAATAGCGCTACCTGGATTTCACACTATCGTCTTTTACGAAACCCATGCTGATTCCTACAGAGTAGATTTCTAGTCTCCAGAAAATTCATTATGCTCAAACATAATACGTGTTCCAAAATTCTTCAACTGATCGACGTTAGAGATATAGGTCTATAGTTCTGCACATCTGTTCGACGTCCCTTCTTGAAATCTGGGATGACCTGTGCCCTTTTCCAATCGTTTGGAACGCTACGCTCTTCTAGAGACCTACGGTACACCGCTGCAAGAAGGGGGGCAAGTTCCTTCGCGTACTCTGTGTAAAATCGAACTGGTATCCCATCAGGTCCAGCGGCCTTTCCTCTTCTGAGCGATTTTAATTGTTTCTCTATCCCTCTGTCGTCTATTTCGATATATACCATTTTGTCATCTGTGCGACAGTCTATAGATGGAACTACAGTGCGGTCTTCCTCTGTGAAACAGCTTTGGAAAAAGACATTTAGTATTTCGGCCATTAATCTGTCATCCTCTGTTTCAGTACCATTTTCGTCACAGAGTGTCTGGACATTTTGTTTTGATCCACCTACCGCTTTGACATAAGACCAAAATTAGGATTTTCTGCCAAGTCAGTACATAGAACTTTACTTTCGAATTCATTGAACGGCTCTCGCATAGCCCTCCTCACACTACATTTCGCTTCGCGTAATTTTTGTTCGTCTGCAAGGCTTTGGCTATGTTTATGTTTGCTGTTAAGTTCCCTTTGCTTCCGCAGCAGTTTTTTTAACTCGGTTGTGGTACCACGGTGGCTCTTTTCCATCTCTTACGGTCTTTCTTGGCACATACTCATCTAACGCATATTGTACGATGGTTTTGAACTTTTTCCACTGATCGTCAACACTATCTGTACTTGAGACAAAACTTTTGTGTTGAGCCGTCAGGTACTCTGAAATCTGCTTTTTGTCACTCTTGCTAAACAGAAAAATCTTCCTACCTTTCTTAATATTTCTACACTCCTGGAAATTGAAATAAGAACACCGTGAATTCATTGTCCCAGGAAGGGGAAACTTTATTGACACATTCCTGGGGTCAGATACATCACATGATCACACTGACAGAACCACAGGCACATAGACACAGGCAACAGAGCATGCACAATGTCGGCACTAGTACAGTGTATATCCACCTTTCGCAGCAATGCAGGCTGCTATTCTCCCATGGAGACGATCGTAGAGATGCTGGATGTAGTCCTGTGGAACGGCTTGCCATGCCATTTCCACCTGGCGCCTCAGTTGGACCAGCGTTCGTGCTGGACGTGCAGACCGCGTGAGACGACGCTTCATCCAGTCCCAAACATGCTCAATGGGGGACAGATCCGGAGATCTTGCTGGCCAGGGTAGTTGACTTACACCTTCTAGAGCACGTTGGGTGGCACGGGATACATGCGGACGTGCATTGTCCTGTTGGAACAGCAAGTTCCCTTGCCGGTCTAGGAATGGTAGAACGATTGGTTCGATGACGGTTTGGATGTACCGTGCACTATTCAGTGTCCCGTCGACGATCACCAGTGGTGTACGGCCAGTGTAGGAGATCGCTCCCCACACCATGATGCCGGGTGTTGGCCCTGTGTGCCTCGGTCGTATGCAGTCCTGATTGTGGCGCTCACCTGCACGGCGCCAAACACGCATACGACCATCATTGGCACCAAGGCAGAAGCGACTCTCATCGCTGAAGACTACACGTCTCCATTCGTCCCTCCATTCACGCCTGTCGCGACACCACTGGAGGCGGGCTGCGCGATGTTGGGGCGTGAGCGGAAGACGGCCTAACGGTGTGCGGGACCGTAGCCCAGCTTCATGGAGACGGTTGCGAATGGTCCTCGCCGATACCCCAGGAGCAACAGTGTCCCTAATTTGCTGGGAAGTGGCGGTGCGGTCCCCTACGGCACTGCGTAGGATCCTACGGTCTTGGCGTGCATCCGTGCGTCGCTGCGGTCCGGTCCCAGGTCGACGGGCACGTGCACCTTCCGCCGACCACTGGCGACAACATCGATGTACTGTGGAGACCTCACGTCCCACGTGTTGAGCAATTCGGCGGTACGTCCACCCGGCCTCCCGCATGCCCACTATACGCCCTCGCTCAAAGTCCGTCAACTGCACATACGGTTCACGTCCACGCTGTCGCGGCATGCTACCAGTGTTAAAGACTGCGATGGAGCTCCGTATGCCACGGCAAACTGGCTGACACTGACGGCGGCGGTGCACAAATGCTGCGCAGCTAGCGCCATTCGACGGCCAACACCGCGGTTCCTGGTGTGTCCGCTGTGCTGTGCGTGTGATCATTGCTTGTACAGCCCTCTCGCAGTGTCCGGAGCAAGTATGGTGGGTCTGACACACCGGTGTCAATGTGTTCTTTTTTCAATTTCCAGGAGTGTATTTACAGCTGAAATCATCTATGCAGTAACCGCTTTATGATCGCTGATTCCCTGTTCTGCGTTAACTGTTTCAAATAGTTCCGGTCTGTTTGTAACCAGAAGGTCTAATGTGTTATCGCGCCGGCCGAAGTGGCCGAGCGGTTCTAGGCGCTTCAGTTTGGAACCGTGCGACCGCTACGGTCGCAGGTTCGAATCCTGCCTCAGGCATGGATGTGTGTGATGTCCTTAGGTTAGTTACGTTTAAGTACTAAGTTCTAGGGGACTGATGACCTCAGAAGTTAAGTCCCATAGTGCTCAGAGCCATGTTATCGCCACGAGTTGGTTCTCTGTTTAACTGCTCAAGGTAGTTTTCAGATAAAGCAATTTAAAAAAATTTCACAGGATTCTTTGACCGAGCCACCGGTTATGAACGTTTGGTATCCCAGTCTACCGGATGAGCTAAAAGTCAGTATAAATTTGAAAACTAATAAACCACGGAATAATGCAGATAGAGAGGTAAACATTGACACACATGCTTGGAATGACACGGTTTTATTAGAACAAAAAAAAAAAAAGAAAACAAAGTTCACAAAATGTCCGACAGATCTCTTGCGCGCGTCGTTTGGTGATGATCGTGTGCTCAGCCGCCACTTTCGTCATTCTGGGTCTTGCAGGTCCGTGCGACTATTGGCTTTGGGGTTACCTGAAGTCACAAGTGTATCGTGATCGACCGACATCTCTAGGGATGCTGAAAGACAACATCCGACGCCAATGGCTCACCATAAACTCCGGACATGCTTTACAGTGCTGTTCACAACATTATTCCTCAACTACAGCTGTTGTTGAGGAATTATGGTGGACATATTGAGCATTTCCTGTAAGGAACATCATCTTTGCTTTGTCTTACTTTGTTATGCTAATTATTGCTATTCTGTTGAGATGAAGCGCCGTCTGTTGGACATTTTTGAACTTTTGTATTTTTTTTTTGGTCCTAATGAAACCCCATGTCATTCCAAGTATGTGTGTCAATTTGTACCTATCTACATTATTCCGTGATATATTCAGTTTTCAAATTTATACTGACCTCTTGATCACCCGGTATATCTGGCAAATTAAAATCTCCACCCAGAACTATAACAAGGTGGGGAAATATACTCTGTAAATAGCTCCTCTTCGTTTTGTGCATTTTTCTTGCAATGCAAGGCGGTTATCCAGCACTTCCGGGTACTGGAGTATATCAGTGAGTAGGGTCTACACAAAGTTAACTGACTGACACTGGTAACTAAGATCTCACGAACAGAAACGACGTATTGTACATCACTGCACGCCGATCTACGCCGCGAGACAGGTAATGGGCAACTGATTTTGGGTGCCCCTGTAGGCCAGTGGCAGGGTTCTTCCGGTAAAGGCCACTTCCCCCACCAAAAGCGCTGTTCGCTCTTGAGTTTACAGACAGACTATACCTTGAAACCAACATCAACTGAAAGCCAGTATGGCGTATGGCGAGTCTGTGCTGAAGCAAGATGGCGTGCATGTGACGTACGCGGCGTTCTTCCATCTCGTTGGTCAACGTTCAAACACACTTCCAGAATATCTGTCATGCTAGATATTGCTCCGCACGTTTGTAAATACTCCCCAGCGTGCGTTTACCATGCTATGACGATAGAAACTCGGCATTGTGAACGCTCTACGTTCGAATGAACAGTCTGTGTGCCGACGGCATAACCGACACGTGCCCTTAGCGCCAGGATTTCACCCGGACCAAGTGTGGCCCAAAGGGCCTCCCCTAAACAGCCGCCAGTTCCGCCAACTGGAAGCTCCGTATCGTCACAGTCCAACACATGTTAGACTGTGTTGAAATTCAGTAACGATAAGAAATTCAAGTTTTTCTGGATATTAATATAATATGAATGTGCTTGAAGGTCTCTCGGACATGCAGCTATAATTAAGTTATGCTCTGTGCAAAATTCTACCAGGCGGCTTCCTCTTTCATTTCTTAACCCCAATCCATATTCACTTACTACGTTTCCTTCCCTTCCTTTTCCTACTATCATGCTCCAGACATGACGTAGGGTGCCATCATCAGGTTACTCCTGTTGACTGACGTCCTAGGCCGGCGGATGGTGTGGTATATACAGGGTGAGTCACCTAAAATTACCGCTGGATATATTTCGTAAACCACATCAAATACTGACGAACCGATTCCACAGACCGAACGTGAGGAGAGGGGCTAGTGTAGTTGGTTAATACAAACCATAAAAAAAATGCACGGAAGTATGTTTTTTAACACAAACCTACGCTTTTTTAAATGGAACCCCATTAGTTTTGTTAGCACATCTGAACATATAAACAAATACGTAATCAGTGCCGTTTGTTGCATTGTAAAATGTTAATTACATCCGGAGATATTGTAACCTAAAGTAGACGCTTGAGTACCATTCCTCTGCTGTTTGATCGTGTGTATCGGAGAGCACCGAATTACGTAGGGATCCAAAGGGAATGGTGATGGACCTTAGGTACAGAAGAGACTGGAACAGCACATTACGTCCACATGCTAACACCTTTTTATTGGTCTTTTTCACTGACGCACATGTACATTACCATGAGGGGTGAGGTACACGTACACACGTGGTTTCCGTTTTCAATTACGGAGTGGAATAGAGTGTGTCCCGACATGTCAGGCCAATAGATGTTCAATGTGGTGGCCATCATTTGCTGCACACAATTGCAATCTCTATCGTAATGAATGTCGTACACGCCGCAGTACATCTGGTGTAATGTCGCCGCAGGCTGCCACAATACGTTGTTTCATATCCTCTGGGGTTGTAGGCACATCACGCTACACATTCTCCTTTAACGTACCCCACCGAAAGAAGTGCAGAGGTGTAAGATCAGGAGAACGGGCTGGCCAATTTATGCGTCCTCCACGTCCTATGAAACGCCCGTCGAACATCCTGTCAAGCGTCAGCCTAATGCTAATTGCGGAATGTGCAGGTGCACCATCATGCTGATACCACATATGTCGACGTGTTTCCAGTGGGACATTTTCGAGCAACGTTGGCAGATCATTCTGTAAAAACGCGATGTATGTTGCAGCTGTTTGGGCCCCTGCAATGAAGTGAGGACCAGTGAGGTGGTCGCCAGTGATTCCGCACCATACATTTACAGTCCACAGTCGCTGTCGCTCTACCTGTCTGAGCCAGCGAGGATTGTCCACGGACCAGTAATGCATGTTCCGTAGATACACTGCCCCGTGGTTTGTGAAACCCGCTTCATCGGTAAACAGGTAGAACTGCAACGCATTCTCTGTCAATGCCCATTGACATAATTGCACTCGATGGTTAAAGTCATCACCATGTAATTGCTGATGTAGTGACACATGAAACGGGTAAAAGCGGTGACGATGCAGTATGCGCATGAGACTACTTTGACTCAGTCCACCGGCTCTCGCAATGACCCGTGTACTCATGTGTGGGTTCATGGCAACAGCAGTTAACACACCAACTGCACCCGCTTCTCCTGTGGCGGGCCTGTTACGGGCCCGGTTGCGTGCTACGACCATAGCTGTTGCATACAGTTGGCGGTAGATGTTTTGCAATGTGCGGCACGTTGGATGCTCTCTGTCCGGGTACCGTTCTGCATACACCCTGCAGGCTTCAGCTGCATTTCGTCGACACTCGCCATAGATGAGTATCATCTCCGCCTTTTCAGAGTTCGAATACACCATGGTCACAGTTCCTACAACACTACACTATCACAGACGTCTGGTAACACGGTGTACTGCAGTTGGTCTGCGTGCGGAGACGAATGCAGAATAACAATAGCAGCAAGCGCTACATGCGGACACTGCGACAGCTAGACCAAACCACAACAGTGCACTACAGCTACACTCGTAAACACGGTCGTCATCGTAAACATGTCCCTGCAGATGTTGCTCGCCGACCGTGGCCCGTGATTGTTACAACACGCAACTGAACGTCGGAGATTTCAAGCGTCAACTTTAGGTTACAATATCTCCGGATGTAATTAACATTTTACAATGCAACAAACGCACTGATTACGTATTTGTTTATATGTTCAGATGTGCTAACAAAACTAACGTGGTTCCATTTAAAAAAGCGTAAGTTTGTGTTAAAAAACATACTTCCGTGCATTTTTGTATGGTTTGTATTAAACAATTACACTAGCCCCTCTCCTCACGTTCGGTCTGTGGAATCGGTTCGTCAGTATTTGATGTGGTTTACGAAATATATCCAGCGGTAACGTTAGGTGACTCACCCTGTATACCTGTCGCCTCTCCGCTCCACTGACTCGACGTATGGACCGAGGGATGTGCAGGCCGCGGTGGTCTTTCAAATTTCAAAGCTTTTTGGTTCAGCTTTCATCAAAAGTGCAACAATGAAAACCGCTATTAAAGGTTTCGAAGCTACTGGAGTATGGCCCACAGACCCATCCGTATTCACCAATGCAGATTTCCTCCCGGCAGACAAAACTGACATCGGACTTGATAGGCCGTCAGATAAAGAGGTTATTATATCTGGAGCTGAACGATTGGAATTGCCTTCACCTAGCACACCAGCTAAAAAAGACGACGCCAACAGGTTGGATGATCAAGCTGGCAGGTTTCAGCGAATTGTAACAATGAACTGCCGCCTAAGAATGACAAAGTTATTGAGGCTAATTGTTCTAGTCCTGCAACCGCTAGATCGTACATTTATGGGTGCACTTAAGACTCACTACAGCGAGAATATTTGGCAGTGGATGCTCCGTGAAAGCAAACCTGTTGGATCCTATGATATACTGTGTCTCTTTGGCAAGGGAAGGAAATACAGTAGAAGAAGAATGGGTAGCTTTGAAGGATGAAGTAGTGAAGGCAGCAGAGGATTAAACAGGTAAAAAGACGAGGACTATTAGAAATCCTTGGGTAACAGAAGAGATATTGAATTTAATTGATGAAAGGAGGAAATATAAAAATGCAGTAAATGAAGCAGGCAACAAGGAACACAAACGTCCAAAAATGAGATCGACAGGAAGTGCAAAACGGCTAAGCACGCATGGCTAGAGGACAAATGTAAGGGTGTAGAGGCTTATCTCACTAGGGGGCTTTGGCAAAGCCCTATTTTTTTTCTTAATAATGGCTTCTAACTCTTTTTTTGTACAGCAAATCAGTTGAAACAATGGTCTTCCCCCTCTTCCGTTCTTGGGAATATGAACATCAGGGCACCATAAGACCTCCTGCACTCAGCAAACAGATGACCATTACTAGAGACCCACACTCTGCAGCAATCAGAGAACAAATTTGGCGTTTACCTCTGCTTGCAATTACTTGTGGTATCTTAGTCTGAACTACACTAAGGCCTGTTTTGTCAATGTTCCGTACACGATCTTCTGGATATTTATGTTTCCAGTATTCAGCTTGTAGCAAGTCGTAGAATGAGTTAACTCTCTCGAGGGAAAAGCCTTTTGCCCGAGCATATGATGTTCCAGTTGGCTTTCTAATTGAAAGCTTATCTTGATGACGTCGTAGAAAATGGTCAAGACAAGCCCTTCCAGAAATTTCATTTCTGAAGTTTGTTGCAATTCCATTCCTAACTGCAAGTTGGTAGGCCATTTTCTAACATCCATACTTGTAAAAGCATTGAATTTGGCCTCCATATACTGTAAGTAACCCACTAAATCACTTTCTAGGGCTGCTGGTAGAGCTGGTATTCTTCCAAGATTTTTAGTTTCAACATCTGCCATCTGTGAGGTATTAGCCTCATACACATAGTGGCGCATAGTTGTTTTTGGGACAGCAAAATGTTTCGATGCTTGCTTTTTTAACTCCCATCATTTTTCCTACAACAGCAGACACTGCCTCTCGCATTTTGGTTTTATCCCACACCTGCCTTTTGGGGGTTCATTTAGGTGCCAGATTAGTCCTAGGCATCTGAAAACAGAAATAAAAACATTTTACGGACTGCTTATAATATGGACCCTGGGGTCCACATTACAAGCACCGATGGGGGCCATATTACAGTCACTTACACCTTGTAAACTAGCGTAAATAGCTTAAAAATGCAATAATACCACACCTTTTAATCTATTTGAAACTGTTGCCAATATTTACTAGGTTGTATGCATGGTGCATGCGTCTAAGTATTAACCAATAATGGTACGTTAATAAAGTGAAATTCACATACCTCTCAAAGTTTAGAACAAGAGTTTGAAAAATATAAGCTCACTGTCACTCAGCCACTGTACTGACCTGCTTCCAGTGCTCCTACAGGCCAGTGAGGATACTAGTACACTAGTTCCAGCTATCACCACTAAAGTTCAGTTAAATGTTATTAGGATATTAAGGGGGGGGGGGGGCATATTTGTTGCAGGGGCCATATTACCACCACTTCCTCTACATGGTAATGCAAAGCCGGTGAAACATTTGGATAAAGATATATTTGCATTCACGTTGCTTGTAACAGCAAATCTGTTTTGAAAGGCTCATTGTCATTATGAAAGAAAAACTAACAAGTAAAATGAAAAACATTCGCCATAAGCACAAATCCAGTATTTTGATGAATAAGGACTCAACTAGAAAGGTAGGCAGAGGTTGGGAAGTACCAGCCACAAAATCACTTGAAGGTTGCCTTGTGGAAGAAAATATTATCCACTGTAGCTCCAAATTAGTGTGCACTGACTGTAAAGTAAGCATTCATAGATATTACTACACATGTATTGATTATAGCATTAAGTTAAATATGTGCAAGCATATACATAATGTTTGCCAAGTAGAGAGTACAGAAGAAAATCCGTTTGAAATTTCTGAATTACCAGATGTACTAATTACAAATGTTTGGGGGCATTTCTTTCATTAATGAGAGAGAAGAAAATTCTGAAGCCAGTCAGTTCCTGTGACACAGAGGTACTGGCAGAAATTGTTTCTGGTATGTCAGTAACTGAAGTTCAGCTGGCCAACAAAATGGTAACTTCATTGAAGGCTAGTGTAGGTGCTGTTCTTGCCAGTAGTGGTATCTCTTTCATTAGCCCACAAAGGAGTCACAAGAGAAAACTTGCACCACTGAGGAGACTGTTTTCAGCAAAGAAAACAAATTCCTCAAGCTGCATACCCATGGCAGTTCCTGATACAGAAGAAACAAAGTTACTGAGAACACTTCTGGATGAAGGTTTACACCACATTGGCTACTGTGTTGATCTCATATTCAGGAACATGATGGCTTTATTCTGTGTTCTGCCATCCAGTTTTAGGTTTTCCATTATTTCCCTAAATCAGTCAAGGCAAATGATGGGATGGTTCCTTTGAAAGGCCAAGCCCGATTTTCTTCTCCATCTTTGAAACCATCAGAGCTTATGCTCTGTCTCTGACGATCTCACTGTTGACAGACTGTCAAATGTCGATATTCCTTACTTCTTCACCAGCCTCTGGTGCGGCAGTTCTGCTGACACGTGGGATCACCAGAAACTGATGCGGCTTGTGCCACCAGCCTAGAATGCTAGCATCGCTGGGTCAATCCCCTCCCAAGACGTGCTGGGCAGTGATTGAGGCTCAGTACACTGCTGGTGATGACCACAAATTTTACAACCATCCCAAAATTACAACAGAGTGAGCTGCAATCATCAACTTGTAATATATATTTATTTTTGATCTAGCTAGATGAGTAACACTAGTTCAACTGTTAAACAGATTAAATATTTTCATATTCTAGCAAGGAATATACTAACATCTGATTGTTCACAATCAATTTTCCTGATAATGTAACTCATTCACCAAAAAATAAATTTCGTGAATAAATAATAATTTCAGTATCAGTATAAACACATGCAGTTGGAATTAGGAATGAGTAATTCTGAATGTAGCAATATAACTCAACTGAAAGCCGTTTTGGTTCCAATTTGCAGTATAATTTTACTTTTTTTAAAAAATCCCCCTATTTCAAAAGTTATCTGTAACCAAATCTGTTTTTAACTGGTCATTATTTCCTAAATTTAGGCATATAGTTTTGTAGTTCTAATTTATCAGCGAACAAAAATGCCTGTTTGTATTTGGAAACGTGTAATAATTTCAAACTTGTCATTAATGCAAGTAACACCCTGACACAGATGCTAACAGAGCAGATACTGAGTCTCACTGCTTGCCTGCTGGCTGCAGATGTTGATTGATTGTCTGAATGCGGAGAGGGACCAAACAGTGACATCATTAGTCCCAACAGCACAATCTAGTCAATGGCAAAGCAAAACAGGCAATTGAAGATGCAGACAGGACACTGGAGTGGCAGGAAGAGTAAAGAACTGGAGGGAGGAAGGGGGAGATCATAAGACACCCCAATGGTGCTGTGTGTGACATGGTGCTGCAATCACTGCTAACCCACCTCAGTTCCCACTTCATACCAGGACTGCGACACAATGGGGACAACACCAGGGGGAGAGGACACAAGACAAGACACGAAACAGACACAAGACACGAAACAGCACAAAATACAAAACAAAATGGAGAGGAAAACCTGACCAGCATGAAAGCAATGATGAAGGCCTTCCAAACTGAGGGCCTCCAATTATGGAAGAGAATTCAGGTACTTAAATCTAGGGGACAAACCACTTTTATGATGAAAACCAAAGACAGATGTAAGGTTGTCTGCTACAATCTGTGACAATGGAGAATGGAAGAGCGTATTTAGTGCAAAAGGCCAAATGATAGGGGAGTCTCATAAAATATGGTTGACAGTGAGGGATGGGGGAACAGATCATTATGGAGTAAGGGCTATGATTCAACCTTGTATGACCAATACAAAGATAGCAGAGGATGGTAGATCCCCAGTGGGCCATGCGGCGAGAGTCCCCTTATCGCAGTAAGTTTATTAGGCACGGAGTTGGCCTCCAAGAGGGGGGAGGGGAGGAGGGAGGGAGGGAGGGGGAGGGGGAGGGGGAGGGGGATGGAGGGAGGGAGGGAGGGAGAGACGTGGAGGAGAGAGAGAGACTCAGAGTGTCCACTTTGCCAAACTTGTCTTTGATAGTTTCTACCAAAAATAATGGGTTTGTGGTGGGAAGGTGTCCTTGTCAGTCTTGATGCAGACCAGGTAATGGGGAAAAGATTTCACCCGAAGCCAGCGAGTCTGACCCCCCCTCCCATGAGGGGATATCCAAGGAGGGGAAAGTTGTAGGTTGAAAAGGGGTGCCATGAAAAGTCATTCTTGACTAAAGGGGCAGCCAAAGAATGGCTGTTTTTTTTTCTTTGTAAGTCTGATGCGTTTGATACTCAAAATGTACACCCTGATAGCACCAAAACCAATCAGGGGCTCTCCCCTTGTGCACTACTCAGCCACACCAAGAGCCACCAGGCGTAGAGGCTGTTGCTGGGAGTTCCAATGCTCCAGAATGACAAGCCACTACTCCTAGGCATACACAGAGAGGTAACAGCTCATGTATCAGAACTGTCATCCCTGTGTTTTCAGAGGACTCCATCAAAAGAGTACATAACACCCCAAGCACACGAAATGACTACTGTGCTAGCTATATAGCACAAAAAGGACAATGGCTGCAGGTAAAAAATGGAAGAGGTGGTAAGGCCACATGCCAAAGACTTCATGTATGGTGTTGTTCCCCAGCTGGCTCACACCATGGAGACAAAATTGAGAGGAGTTGAATCCCCAAAGAGGGACCAAAAACTCCAAAAAGGGAAGTGTAAAGCAAGAGGAATAATACTGTAAGGAATAGCAACAAAAAAAGAAAAAGATAGTCAGGCCAATGTAAGCAAGGAAACAGAGATGTAAAGAAGGGGAAGGATTGAGGACAAGGATGGATGATCACAGGAAAGTTAATGCAGATTTGAAAAGTAGAAAGGATCCAATTACTAGGAGCCTCATGTGCTCCATGCACATACTCACAAAATAATTGTGACCCCCTTCCACTGGGGAGTGGGGAGGGGGGGATGGAGCAGATATAGAAACATGATTCCGTGATGTCAAAGATAAACAAATCTTCATATCTGAGTATTAATGGATTTGCTCCAAATACCCACTGGCCAACATGCAAACCTGCGGTACTGAGGTCAGACTGGCCATCGTGACAACTCTATTTCTCATGCACCACCATCCAGTGAAGTAGACAACACTACCCAGTGCTGTTGACACCGTTACAGTTGCATGCTGTATTGCCATGCTAGGTGTCACGACAATGCACCTTAGTGCACACAACTACACACTGCTTACTCTAGAGCCCTGCAGATTAATATTAAACTGACTGAGCATATACTAATTCAGAGATGACTCACAATGCATTTCAGTAATGTGCATAACAGAGAATCAGTTTCATACCTAGTGTGAAATGAAATGACAGTATGGCATTTCTGGCCAGGAGATCGTATGCAGGAGGAATTGCCCGCCTACTGCAAGTCTACATCAGTTGTTACTGCTTTTTTTGCATCTAAAGAAAAGGTAAAATGGTGATAAGTGCAACACAACACCCATCCTCTGAGATGATAAATTCTCCAAATCAGCCAGGAATTGCACCAGGGCCCCTGCATAGCTGTCGGTCTCTCTAACCAACAACCACAGCGATAGACAGAGCTAGCCTCCAACACACTCATTCACTGACAGTCCTGTAAGGCATTGTGTATCAGAACAGGAAAGCAACATTGGGCATATGAATATAGGGATGACTCACAAGGCATTTCAGTTTTGTGCATAACACAGAATTAATTGCATATCTGGTGTGCTGTGTGGATGCTCTTGCTGCCATGGTATGCCAAAAGCTTGTCCCTCACACGCAGTGATAGGTCCTGTAAGCAAATAAGTAAACACGAAATCAGAATGTAGGCATTGTGTATTGGAACAGGAAAGTAACATTGAGCATATTCGAATTTATAGATGTCTCGCAAGGCATTTCAGTATAGTGCATAATACATAATTAATCTCATACCTGGTGTACTGTGTGGAAGCTCCTGCTACCTTTGTATGCTAAAAACTTACCCTTCATGCTCAGTGACAGGCCTTGTAAGTAAACAAACATTAAAACAGACAGGAAGACAAGATGTCCGGCAAGTGAGATCACAGATGTTTTCTTCGTCCACTAAAAGAACTTATTTGAGAGGAAATAGTGTCAAACTTAAATTTCCTTTGTTTTGTATATTTGCTGTAGTGTCCATTCTTGTCACACAACTGAATATTTGTGTCCCCATAGAGCTTATTCTTGAAGAAAAAAACTTCGTGTAACCTGAAGTCCTGATAATTGCGACATAACGCGAAATTTTGCATCCCAAAACACAAAAAATTCTATTCAAGTTTTCTTGATAGTGCAAAATTCGTTTAAGAAAGACAGCTACTAGTTTCATCAGTGTCTATTGTCACAATAAAAGTATAATTAAAAATTTTTAAATTGTATTTAACGAACACATTTCATATTGTTTACTAGTTAGAGGTGATCTAGGCATAAATTTTTGGAGTTATAAACATTTAAAACCTGACCAAAATTCTCGAAAAGCAAAGTAATTACTAATACATTCTTCTGTCATTGTATCTCTAAATCAGTACAAAAACAACAACAATGGCACCTAAGACCTTTGTGTTGTTTTTGTTTACATATAGCCAATCTCGTGCCCTTGACAAATTTAAAACTTAATTATTCTTTCGAAACTGACCATGAGTGAGAAATGTGGAAGCTGTTATAGCGTTGTGAGTAGAGGGATTTGTTGCTAATCTTGTAGGAAATATTTTCACTGGGGGAGGGAGAGGTGGGGGGAAATGCAGTGGGGAGAATGTTGGGAGAATAGAAGAGGCGCTCTCCTGGAACTGCAGAGCATGCAAGGAACATTTTGATTGGGGTACAGGAAAGGAAAATCTGTGCCCTTGAGGCACAGTTGAAGGAAGCAAGCAAGGAAGGAACTGATAAGGATCAAGAGAGCTAGGGAGTAGGAGGAGGGTGGTTGCGAACTGGCAGCTTGTAGGAGGATAGGAAGAAAGAGAACATGATCTGATAGTTTTACCATCAACCCCAAAAACATGTGTCTACCACTGCCAGAGCCTCTGGTAGAAAGAGGAACAAGAACTGTGCAGCACACTTCAACCAAGGCCAAGAAGCTTAGAAATATACAAAATGTTAGGGAGAAGAAAGTGCTGCTGCTAGGTAGTAGCCATGGGTGAGTTGTAGGCCCCGAGTTACAGAAAAGTTTAGGGGCAGCATACCAGGCAACCAGTATCTTCCAGCCAAATTCAGGGCTAAGTCATGCGATAGAGGACTTAGGGTCTTTATGTAAGGACTTTACAAAAGAAGACCATGTAGTGATAGTGGGTGGGGTGGGAAACAGTTTGGACAGGGATGGGGCATATGACATAGGTGGTGACCTGGGCAATATAGCTTCCCTGACTCGTGGCACCAACGTACAATTTGTTGAGCTGTTCCGGTGTCACGATTGGCCACACCTTGATGGAGATGTGGGGTTAGCGATTGCTCTGAGGGTAGCCAACTTTGCTCACGTTTCTCTGGTGCCCGTCGAGACTATCGACAGATGGGGTTTCACTAGGCATGGCCTATACCTAAACCGCACTGGCAAAGGAAGATTGGTACAGCTGATTTGTGAAAGTATAGGGGGTGGATCTCGGGCCACACATGGTCAAATACCTGTTGTCATCAGTATGAGAAGCAGGTCTTTTTTAGGATAAATCCAGACAACAGGTTCCCCTGCCTAAGGAGTATCTCCAGCAGTTTGAATTAACAGGGCTTGATATCACCAAGATATTAACAATTTTGTGTGTGTATACATCTCCCAGTGATAGTGTGGACACTGTTTTTTAATAAATTAATAGAATTTCTAAATAAAGTCTCAAGTACAAAGCTCAGCACAATTCTGTGTGGGGACATTAAAATCAACATGAATATCATAACTGAATCCAGCAGCACCATCATAAATATACTTCAAAGTTTTGAACTGTCCCTATTAATCAATAGTGCAACAAGGGTTACTACAATGACTTCATCAGTAATTGACCATGTGGCCACAAATATGGACAGGGAAAAATGTGATGTAGCTGTACAAGATCTCTGATTATCAGACCATCTCTGTCAAATAACAACAGTAAAATGAGACATCAAGTCATTCCCTAAACTACAAGCCTACAAACGACATCCATCAGAAATGAAAATAAAAGATTTTACAAAGGAACTAGCAAAACAACGCTGGGATGAAGTGTATAAGGAAACCAATGTGAATAAGAATCCACATGATTTAAATTGAACTTTGAAAAGCCATTTCCAAAAGCATGCATGTCTGTATCAACGTCACACAAAAGTAGATGGATAACAGCAAGTATTAAGAAGTCCTCCCAAACACTTAAATACCTCACTTCCATGAAAAAGAGTCACAATGATCCAGAATTCTTAAATTTCTGTCAAAGATACAAAAAGATCTGTAGGAAGGTGCTGATAGCTGCAAAAAAGTCGTTTAATGACACAGTAATATATAATGCAGGGAATAAAAGCAAAGCAGCCTGGGATGTTATAAAAACGGGAACGGGGAGCGGCAAAGAAACAGAGAATAACTTAGTGCTAAGGGAGGGGGATAAGGTAGTCAATAAGCCAAAAGACTTATCAAACTATGTAAATGAGCATTTTTCAAGTATGGCAGAGAAGTTACAACAAGAATTCCCCAAAACAAATATAACCCCTGTAAATAATGTTGCACTAAATACAATGATGTTACTTCAAATCACAGATAATGAAGGCAGTAAAACTGTTCAAAAACTAAAAAATAAAAACTCAGTAGGCTTAGATAAGTACCAATGTGTGTACTAAAACAATGCATAGAGGTTATACAAGGTCCCTTGACACACATAAATGAATCCTTTACATCAGGGAGATTTCCAGAGCAGTTAAAACAGGAAAGAGTTGTGCCTTTGGTTAAGAAAGGTAATGCAGAAAATTACCAGCCAATTTTCCTGCTGTCACCATTCTCAAAAATAATAGAAGCAATTATGAAAAATAGATTAATGAATTACCTGAATAAATACAATCTTTTAAGTGAATCACAATTTCATTTCTGATGTGTCAAAAATACGGAGTCAGCTGTGGTAGAACGCACAAAAGTTGTACTTGATGCTCTTGATATAGAAGAGTCTGTCAGGAGGGTTCCTTTATGATCTTTCTAAGTCCTTTGATACAGTCGACCACAAGATTCTATTAAATAAATTAGAAGCATTAACAATAAGAGTGGTAGCTAAGGACTGGTTTTGATCATACCTAGCAGATAGGATACAAAGAATAGTGGTAACACATACTTCAAATAGATCTAATCATTTAGTAAAACACTTATGAGAACAAACCTAAGGACTTCACACACATCCATGCCCAAGGCAGGATTTGAACCTGCGACCGTAACGGTCGTGTGGTTCCGGACTGAAGTGCCTAGAACTGCTCGGCCACCGCGGCCGGCCAAAAATACATTAATATGGGGTTTCCGCAAGGTATCAAATTAGGACCAATACTATTCCTGATATACATCAATGACTTTCCCAGTAGTGTTTCTCATGGTGAAAAACTTCTCTTAGCTGATGACAGCAACATTATAATCACTGAGCAAACAAGAGAACTCCTCTCAGAGAAAGCAAATGAAACTCTCAAGGAAGTTTACAATTGATTGATTTTATTGTTGTAGAGACCTCAGAGATCATCTGAGGCATTACAAAAGTTAATATTACATAGTATAAATGTTACACAAATAATTACAAAAACAAGAAAAATATTACACAAATAATCATGGTACCTTCACACAAAAACAAAACAGAGAAACTTCTGGTACAAATTGATATTGCATAGTAAATTTAGCCAATTACACACTTACTCATATATAGAAGCATATAAAAACTGATCACAAAGTGTAGTCATACCATACTCTTTGCCTCCCTTAAAAATTCATTAGTTTCATAAATGCTGAGCTCAAGAAGAAATTCTTTTGCTTTTTTTTTTATTGTAAGATCCCTGATATGTTGGGGTATGGCATTAAAAAATTTTATGGACTTGTGTAAGAAGCACTTTTGTGTTTTGTTATAGTTACATCGGAAAGAAACTAGGTCCTGCTTGTTTCTTGTGTTATAATTATGTCGCATGTCATACTGTTGATAATTCGGATAGTTTTCCTTAATATGCATTACACACTGTAGTGTAAATATTGACGGCAGGGTCATAATCTGTAATTTTTTAAAGCTTGGCCTACAGTGAGCTCTGGGTGCCAAGCTACATATCAGTCTTATTGCCTTCTTTTGTAGTTTGAAGACATTAGATGCCTTGCTTTGATGTCCCAGCAGTATTGTACCATAGGAAATGTGACTGTGTATTAAAGCAAAATAAACCACTTTAAGTACTGGCACGTTTAGACAAAGACGCAGCTTCCTTAGAACAAATATTCCTTTGCTAATGCTGCTTCCCACTTTTTCTATATGGCTACCCCAGGATAATTTTGAATCAATTGAGATTCCAAGGAAATTAACAGCATTTGAGCTCTGCTCAAGTTCAGTGATATTATTTCACGATACGTACAGGTCTTGTATTTTTTTTTCAGTTGACGCAAAGGGAATTAGCTTTACACCAATTTTCAACTTTGACAGTGCACTGGTCTGCTTCATATTTCACCTTCTGTGCTGTTTCTTCAGTTATACAGACTGCAAGATCAACTGCAAATAAGTAAGTCCTAGTTGACGGCTCAACTATGTTACATGGTAAGTCATTTATATAAATAATAAATAGAATTGGGCCAAGTAGAGAACCTTGTGGGACACCCATGCCCACAGGTAAGTAATTTGATTCTGCATCATTAAAAACCACCTTCTGCACTCTATTACTTAGATAAGATTTTATCAATTCCAGAGCACTTCCTGTAAAGCCATAGAATTGCAGTTTGTTCAATAAGATTTCATGAGGCACAGTGTCGAAAGATTTTGATAAATCAAAAAGTTTATTCTGAACCACTAGCTTGCTTTCTAGTTGCTTCACACACTGTGTTAAAAGTAATAAGGCAGATTTAACAGTTCCTAACCCTGATCTGAAGCCAAATCGACTATGAGTGAAGACTTTGTTTTCTTCAAAGTATTTTAGTATTTGATTATTTAATATAGCTTCTATCACTTTAGACAAGATTGGCACAATTGAAGCAGGCCTAAAATTATCACAACTTGAGAGGCTGCCTTTTTTGTGTATTGGAGTGACTTTAACAAACTTCAGTGCCTTTGGGAACTGAGCCTCCAAAATACATGTATTTACTACATGTGTTATCAATTCTGGCAGTTGAACTGAATCACACTTTAACATGGCTGAACTTAAACCATAAACGTCATTACTAAAACTGTTCTTCATTTTCCTCAGTATATTAGTAACATCCTGTACCTTGACCAGTTTAAAGCTAAATGTACTTTCAGGCTTTGTGGTGATTCTCAGGTAGTATTTATGGTCATTGGCTATATTGGAAGTGCCAATCACCTTTATTATTTCTTGCACCTTCTCAGTGAAGAATGTATTTAACTGTGCAGCATTCAGATTACTGCCTTCAGCCTGTGAAGTCATTTTATTGTTGCAATGACATGCCACACTGCACGTGTCTTCTTTTCAGATGTTAGTATTATATCTTCATTTTTTTTTACACCTAGCTTCCTTTAAGGCCTGTCTTAATCTTTTCTTTTTCACTGTGAGCATGTCTTTAAATACTTGAGAACCTCTACTTCTATACCAGTCATAATATTGATCACGCTCCCTCTTGATCTTCAACACCTTATTTACTCTTAGTGCCTTTTTATTATTTAGTAACTTAATGGGAAATGACATCTTAGCATATACAGAAAGAGTAGATATGAGTTCTTCCATCTTTCTATCTATTACATGTTCTTGATAAACCTGCAACCAATTACTTTTATCAATATGAGACTTAAACATATTTAGATTATCATAATTGACCACACATACTTTCTTTCTTGCCATGTGCACTCAGTCAGTGTTACAATTTCTTGTTATAACTGTTCTAAGAAGTAGTGGCCAGTGGTCAGATACCCAGGTCTTAATTACCTCTGACTTGAGATGCATCAACTCATTTGATACAAATATATTGTCAATACAGGTACCAGCACCTTTATAATGTGGCCTTGTTATTTCAGTGGTTGTAATATAAAGACCAAAAGAATTTAATAAATTATTTACATATGAGTTATAGATAGTGGACAACTGAAAATTCAAATTGAAATCTCCACAGATTAGTATCCTACACTTATACTTACAGCCTGTGTCTCACATAAAGACACTAACTTGTTAACAAATTCATCTATTGAATTGCCTCCAGTCTTAGTTGAGTACAAAGCTACAACTATTAAATTTAAATATGTTAACCTAACAGCTGCAATTTCACATAACATTTCTAGAGTTAATACTTTAACCTTTGCTATTGGTTCATATTTAATCCTTTTTTTTAGAAATATAACACACCCACCATGATTTTTATTAGTTCTACAATATTTGTCAGCTAGGGTGTAGCCCTCAGGGCAGTATAGATCTATTTCATTATGCTTTAACCAGTGCTCTACGAGACAGATTACATCTAAGTGATAACACTCTATGACATCCTCCACTACTTCCAACTTATTAGATAAACACTGTACATTCCAGTGAAGGACATTAAAATTGTCTGATCTGTGCCTTGGACAATAAGCGACAAAGTGACATTTAACATAACGAAAATTAATGCCGTGAATTTCAATTTGAAGAGGGAAAATGACAATGTTAAATTAAATGTAGATTTCACCTCTATAGACTGTCTAACAAATGCAAAATTTCTAGGAATGAATATTGATTCTCAGTTGAAGTGATGAGAACACATAAAGATACTTGCAAACAAAATGTCATGCCCTTAGAATCCCATCATCAGTGTATAACATGCCAAGACTTCTAGTTACATACTATTCATATGTACAGTCAGTTATTAGCTATGGCATTCTGTTTTGAGGAAAAAATGCACAAAATATGAACACAATTTTTGAACTTCAGAAAAGAGCCATAAGAATGATAACCAAAAATAGTAGTTCAGCTCATTGTAAAGATCTGTTCTAAACTCTGTGGATTCTAACTGCACCATGTGAACACCTTTACCAGTCAGTTGTACATATCAAAAATAACGTTTGTAATTACTGCACAAACCTTTCTGCCCGTGACAATGGAACAAAAGCAAGACGCAAGTTGCATTTATCAAGAAAATATAAACATAAAACAGCATTCAACTAAACGTAAATCAAAATGCAGTCATTGTGAATTGGAACAGAAAGGTGACACTGAGGATATTTGAATTCATAGATGTATCACAAGGGATTTCAGTTTTGTGCATAACACAGAATTAATCTCGTACCTGGTGGGCTGTGTGTAAGCTGTTGCTGCCATTGATTCCAGTTGTTTTGCAACACCTAAAATATTTACTTTTATGTCACTCATAGTAACAGCTGCTCTGTTTTCAAATTCTGGAATATTTACTTTGTCTTCTTTCGTGAAGGAATGACTGAAAACTGTATTTAGTAACTCCGCTTTAGTGGCACCATCATTGGTAACATTTCCATCACTATCACGCAATGATGGTATTGTCTGTTTTTTGCCACTGGTGTAATTTACATACGACCAGAATCTCTTTGGGTTTGCTACCATATTTTGAGACAATGTTTCATTGTGGAAACTATTAAAAGCATCTCACAATGATGTCCACACTAAAGTTCAAGCTTCTGTGAAACTTGGCCAGTCTTGGGGATTTTGCATTCTTCTGAACTTGGCATGCTTTATTCATTGCTTCTGTAACAGTGTTCTGACGTGTTTGGTCTACCACGGTGGATCAGTCCCGTCTCTTATTAACTTATGTGGTATGAATCTATCTATTGCTGTTGATACTGTATCTTTGAATTTGAGCCATATCTGGTCTACCCTTACATAATTAGCTTGGAAGGAATGGAGACCCTTTCTTAGGAAGGCATCAAGTGATTTTATTAAATCAGAATGTGACCATTGTCCATATGAACACAAAAGTAACAATGAGCATATTTGGATTTATAGATGTCTCACAAGGTATTACACAATTCTGCATATCACAGAATTAATCTCATACCTGGTGCAGTGTGTGGATGCTCTTACTGGCATTGTATGACAAAATCTTACCCTCTTACACTGAGTGACAGGCCCTTTACGTAAACAATTAAACATTAAATCAGAGTGCAGGCATTGTGCGTTCGATCAGAAAAGTAACGTTGAGCATATTTCAATTTATAGAGGTCTCACAAGACATTTCAGTATTTCTACTACCATGGTAAGTCACAAACTCTTTCTTCAGATTCACTGACAGATGCTGTAAGTAAAGATTAAAACAGTGTGCAGGCATACTGCATCAGAACAGAAAGGTAACTTTCAGCATATATGAATTTAGGGATGGCTCTCAAGACATTTTAGTGTTATACATAAGACAGATTTAATCTCATACCTGGTGTGGTGTGTTGGAGCTGTTGCTGCCTTGGTTGACTCAAAGTTTGTTGCACACATGTACTGACACTTATAGGTTTTTAAATCATGTTCCATACATAGAACAGAAACATGGCACTGTGTGAAATAAAAGATAAATTACATGCAGTGTGGTCCACTTCACAGAATTACATTCACATACCAGGTGATAAATGTTGCATATCTCACTGCCGTGTATGCAACTGAGTTTTCACCCAGTAATTCTATCAGTTCTGCTGGAACCTGCAAATACTTAATCTGCCATACTTAGAAAGCACTTGATTCTCTAAGCATTCACTGAATATGCTGAGTTGTGATAGGCACAACAAAAAGATTCACACAATTATAGCTTTCGGCCAATGAGGCCTTTGTCAGCAGTAGATACACATACACACACTCATGCAAACGCAACTTGCACACACGCCTGCAGTCTCAGAAAACTGAAACCACATTGCGAGCAGCAGCACCAGTGGCAACTGGGTGCTGGTAAGGAGGAGGCTGGGGTGGGGATATTATGGTGGGAGTGGCAGACAGTGAAGTGTTGCGAGTGGGGAGGGGTAAGTACCACAAAGGAGAGAAATTAAAAGAGACTGTCAAACAGCTTTGCTGTTACAAGCAACATGAATGCAGGTATACCTTTATCCAAATGTTTTACCTGCTTTGCATTACCATGTATGTATTTCAGTGTCTTATGCATACTCTCCAGGTGCATGTCTGTGTTGAGCCGGTTCGCATCCTATGACAATATGCCCAACACTTCACATCTTTTTCATAATACATCTGGAAATAGTGACCAAATTGTGATGTCTCTGAATCGCTGTTGAGTTTCTGAAGTGCTTTTATCAACGATTCCTGAAACACGGCAGTGTCTCTTACCTGCATTAACATCTTAAGGAGTTTGTACACCTCATTTCTCTTGTCCAAATTTTGAATTTTGCTCTTAATATTGGTTCTCCAGGCTCTGTCGACATGCCAGGTACAGAAAAGTCTCATTTCAGGAGGTCCCATTGATTTGTTACAAGCAATACTATACGATTCTGCCAGAACTGTCATGAATACTTTTGGGGAAATCTGTTCAACCTGAAACTTAGCACAATTGAAAAATATACTCAAAACATCAGAGTCATTCCTGTTAGATATGAGGAAAGCACACAAAAATCCTTGCCTCATATCACCCAGTACAAGTAATGTTGTAACTTCAAAATAATAGCCATCTAGGCCATGAGTTCCATCAACACAAATACAATCACTTCCGTATTTTGCTTATATGTCGTTCATCATATTTATCACAAAGTCTTCATTTCTCAGTGCAGGGTGTGGATCATTAATTGTTTCTTGAGGCCTATAGAACAATACACATGGATTGTCACTTTGCTGCACTTCTTGCACCCAAGCTTCAACGCTGGTCACATCATTTGGATGTCTGACTGACTTTGAAGACAGGTTATATGCAGCTGCAAATTATGCAAATCGTGCTTCATTGTAAGATGCACTTTCTCCAAATTTGAATTGTGCACTATTTCTTCAATTGTTTGGAGGACAGTAGGAAATGAGATTTATGCAGCAATGTCTTCAGCTATCTTCATCCATTCTTTTTCTGTCAGATGCAGATGACTGAGGTCCAGATCGTGACCAACATGAGTGGACACAAAAGTAACATGGCATTTTCCTTCCTTGTATTAGATTTTAATGTCTGCAGGGCATTTTACACTGATTTGGTTGCTCCCTGTTAATTTTAGATGTCTGATCCCAACACCTTTGGAGATAAACTGACCTGAACAATGGCAAACATGACAACATTTGGTGCCATCATTGTAAAATTTAGTGCCACAGCTTTTAATGAATTTGGAATGTGTGGCACATTCCATTTCTTCTTCCCATTTTAAAAATTCTTCTTCATTGGAGAATTACAAGGCTTCTGGTTTCACACATAAGGCATGTACAAACTAGAAATGATCCATCCAGTACTTTTTAGAATCGGTTTCATAATGCACACATCACGCTGTATAGTGGTTCCACTCATATCTTACATGCCATCAGTGATGTGTAATGATTGAAACAGAGAAGTCACATAGAAAGAATTTAGTATCAAGGGACCCACAAGGATCTGTATTGAGCCCATTACTTTCCTCGTTATATGTTAATGATGTGTCGAGTGTTGTCTCCCACTGTGAATATGTTTTATATGCTCATGACCTGCAGTTATACGTAAGTTCAAGCCCAACAAATCTTCACTCAGCCATCCAGAAAGTAAATGCTGACCTACTTGCCTTATCACAATGGATGCAGAACACTTCATTCACTTCAGAAATATAAAAAGATATTTCCTCTCGAACTTAAAAAGAAACTTGTAGAATCGCTAATACTCCCCTCGTTGGTTATGGTGATCCTATTCTCCCAGGATTTTCGTGTGAGAGCTCATGTCAGTTGGAACTGATGAAAAATGCTTCTGTGATACATTTGTGACTTACACTATTTCCACCATATCAGTCCTATGAACAATTATCATGGCTATGTGCCGATAGACATAAAGATTATCATACACTGTGTTTGCTGCATCGTTCAGATGTTCAAATGTGTGTGAATTCATAAGGGACTAAACCTGTGGGGTCAATGGTCCTTAGACTTGCACACTAGTTAAACTAACAACACACACACCCATGTGCAAGGGAGGACTCGAACCTCCGGTGGGAGGGGCCGTGCAAACCATGACACGGCGCCTCAAACTGTGTGGCCACTCCACGCGGCTTGCTGCATCATCTTCTCAATCACTGCACTCCTGCCTATTTATCTTCAAGTCTTACACTGCTGTCTGAACAGCACAGCAGATATACTCATTCTCAATAAAGTAAAATCCTCTCTGCGTCACAACACAGCACTGCCATTTTCTGTATGAGGAACCTGACTTTGGGACAATCTTTCTCAAAAGATTAGAGAAATAAAATCATTTCATGCTTCAGAAGAGAGCTAATGGCTCACTTTCTATCACAACAGTGAAGTATCTCTTCTTGCAACTCAGTCTCGTCAACCCTCCCTCCCCCTCTACTTTTCCCTCCTCTTGTCTACAGAGTTCTCTGTTGATATTACCTTCTTTCCTACAAGCTGTTGTCATTTTAATTTCAACCCTGTCCTCCTCCATTATCCCTTCCACTTCTTCTAATACCAAGGAAGGCTTCAAAAGCTCCAAACTAATCAATATCATTCGTAATGCCTCTGTTATTTTATTATCATTACTATAACTTTATTATTACTTTTTTCCTTTCTCAGACGTTATGTCTGGTTAAAAATGGAAAGTGACATGGACCTTCATCAAGTGTGACTTCCTTTTAACTGTACGGTATATGTTATATTGCATTTAGGAACTTTCGGGTAATTGAACATGTATCAATAATTAAGGATTTCTGTAGCTGTATATATATGTTTGGATGTAGCTGTATTGCATTGATGTACTGGTGGATATTGTGTGGTATGACTCCTGTAGTTGATAGTATAATTGGTATAATGTCAACTCTATCCTGATGCCACATGTCCTTGACTTCCTCAGCCAGTTGGATGTATTTTTCAATTTTTTTCCCTGTTATCTTTTGTATATATGTTGTATTGGGTATGGATATTTCGATTAGTTGTGTTAATTTCTTTTTTTATTGGTGAGTATGATGTCAGGTTTGTTATGTGGTGTTGTTTTATCTGTTATAATGGTTTCCGTTCCAGTATAATTTATATTCATCATTCTCCAGTACATGTTATGGTGCATACTTGTATGTGGGAACATGTTGTTTTATTAGTGTATGTTGTATGGCAAGTAGTTGATGTATTATTTTTGCTACATTGTCATGTCTTCTGGGGTATTCTGTATTTGCTAGTATTGTACATCTGCTTGTGATGTGATCTACTGTTTCTATTTGTTGTTTGCAATGTCTGCATTTATCTGTTGTGGTTTTGGGATCTTTAATAATATGCTTCCTGTAATATCTGGTGTTTATTGTTTGATCCTGTATTGCAACCATGGATCCTTCCATCTCACTATATATATTGCCTTTTCTTAGCCATGTGTTGGATGCATCTTGCTCGATGTGTGGCTGTGTCAGATGATACGGGTGCTTGCCGTGTAGTGTTTTCTTTTTCCAATTTACTTTCCTTTTATCTGTTGATGTTATGTGATCTAAAGGGTTGTAGAAGTGGTTATGAAATTGCAATGGTGTAGCCGATGTATTTATGTGAGTGATTGCTTTGTGTATTTTGCTAGTTTCTGCTTGTTCTATAAAGAATTTCCTTAAATTGTCTACCTGTCCATAATGTAGGTTTTTTTATGTCAATAAATCCCCTTCCTCCTTCCTTCCTTCCTTCCTTCCTTTCTGCTTAATGTGAATCTTTCTGTTGCTGAATGTATGTGATGTATTCTATATTTGTGGCATTGTGATCGTGTAAGTGTATTGAGTGCTTCTAGGTCTGTGTTACTCCAAATGAGTAGGTCAATATTGGTATAGCATAAGTATTTATAGCTTTTGTCTTGTTTCTTGCAGTCAGGTTTTTTCAGTATTTTTGTTAGTCTTTGTCTATATTTTTCTTTTAGTTCTTCTTTAATATTTGTATTATCTATTCCTATTTTTTGTCTGTATCCTAGATTTTTATAGGCATCTGTTTTTTCCATCGCTTCTATGCAGTTGCTGTGGTTATCCAATATGTAATCTTCCTGTTTAGTGTGTTTTCCCTTGACTATGCTATTTTTCTTACATTTGTCTGTTCCAAAAGCCATATTTATATCATTGCTGAATACTTCTGTTATCTTTAGTAATTGGTTGAGTTGTTGATTTGTTACTGCCAGAAGTTTTAGATCATCAATGTATAGCAAATGTGTGATTTTGTTCCAGTAATATTGTATCCATAATTTGTATTATTTAGCATGTTGTATAGTGGGTTCAGAGCAAGGCAGAGCCAGAAAGGACTTAATGAGTCTCCTTGGTATACTCCACGCTTAATCTGTATTGGTTGTGATGTGATATTATTTGAATTTGTTTGGATATTGAGTGTGGTTTTCCGATTTTTCATTACTATGTTTAGGAACTGTATCAATTTAGGATCTACTTTGTATATTTCCAATATTTGTAGTAACCATGAGTGGGGTACACTATCAAAAGCTTTTTGGTAATCAATGTATGCAGAGTGTAGCGACCTTTGTTTAGTTTTAGCTTGATATGTCACCTCTGCATCTATTATCAGTTGCTCTTTACATCGTCATGCTCCTTTGCAACAGCCTTTTTGTTCTTCATTTATAATTTTGTTCTGTGTTGTATGTGACATTAATTTATGTGTAATGACTGAAGTTAATATTTTGTATATTGTTGGTAGGCATGTTATGGGGTGATATTTTGCTAGGTTTGCTTGATCTTTAGGTTTCAGATAAGTTATTCCATGTGTAAGTGTATCACGGAATGTGTATCGGTCTGCAATGTAACTGTTAAATAATTTACTTAGATGTGAATGTGTTGAGGTGAGCTTCTTTAGCCAGAAATTTGCTATTTTATCTTTTCCAGGGGATTTCCAATTGTGAGTAGAATTAATTGCTTTGGTGACTTCATGTTGCAAAATTATCACTTCAGACATTTGTGGTATCATCTTGTATGTATCTGTTTCTGCTTGTATCCACCGTGCATGCATGTTATGTTGTACCGGGTTTGACCATATGTTGCCCCAGGAGTGTTCCATGCCTGTTATGTTTGGTGGATTGTCTATTTTAATGTGTGTGTTATATATTGTCTGGTAAAATTTCTTTTGGTTTGTGTTGAATGTTTGGTTTTGTTTCCTTCTATTTTCACTTTTTTTGTATCTTCTAAGTCGTTTGGCCAATGCTTGTAATTTCTGCTTCTTTTCATCTAATTGCTGTATCGCTTCTTGTTGTACACTATCCTTTTTCGTTTATTTTTCTGACATTTCATTTCTTATAAATTGTGTTAGCTGTCCGATGTCTTTTCTCAGTTTTTCTATTCTGATCTGTAGCCTGTGTTGCCATGCTGGTTTTGTGGGTTTCTTCTGATCTCTGCCTAGTGTGTATATTGAGTGCTCCTATATAAACCAGTGGTTGTAACTCTTCCGTAGTTGTGTTTTCATTTATTTTGTTGTGTTGATTGTTTTTATTGTTGTTTCGACTTGTGGGTTATTTGGCGGTCTATGCAAGAATGGTCTAATGTCTGTATTTGTGTGTTTGTATTCTATATATGTCAGCTGAAATTTTTCTTCTATATCTAACATGTCTGTTACTTCGAGTTCTATTTGTGCTTGTTCTGGTGGCTGTCTTAACATTTCATTTTCCTCTGATTGTTTAATTGATGCGTGTTCTTTGATTGTTTGCTCTGGGATGTTTGAGTCCATTACTGTATTTTCTTCTTCTTCTGATTGCACATTATTTTGTTCCAGTATTTGTTGTACTTGTTGTTTGATGTTTTCTAATTCTGACTGGGGTATCCTGTTATCTTTGATTATTACACGAATCTGATCAGCTAGTCGTTGTTCTGTTAAAAATTTTAATTCTGGGTATCTGGTAATAAATGTTGTGTATACTTGTGATCTGTATCCAGTTGTGTTGGTTCCTAGGTTTGTTGCTTGGTAATAACAGAACATGAGGTGTCAATTAACTTCATCTGACCATCTCATCCTCTGTCTTTGTTTTCCTTCTAGGGTGGTTGCAGGAAGCATATCCTGCAAAACACCTCTATTTGGATTTAAATCATTTCCCGTGTGGCTAGCAGTGTCGTTACCATTGTGGATGGGCATAGAGTTGAAGCGTCGTCTCCGACCATGACAGCACTTGTCCAAGGCTTCATTAGTTCTGTCCTGAACTAACTAATTGTTATTGTGGTGTCACCACCAGACACCACACTTGCTAGGTGGTAGCCTTTAAATTGGCCGCGGTCCTTTAGTATACGTCAGACCCGCGTGTCGCCACTATCAGTGATTGCAGACCGAGCACCGCCACAAGGCAGGTCTAGAGACACTTCCTAGCACTTGCCCCAGTTGTACAGCCGACTTTGTTAGTGATGGTTCACTGACAAATTACACTCTCATTTGCCGAGACGATAGTTAGCATAGCCTTCAGCTACGTCATTTGCTACGACCTAGCAAGGCACCATTACCAGTTACTATTGATGCTGTAAAACATGTACCGTCAAAAGCGATGTTCATCAATTATGGATTAAAGTTAAGTATTCCAGAAGCTACGTACGTTTCTTTGCTAGTCTCAATTCCTTGTCCTGTTCCAGACCTCATGCCAGCGTGCGTGAGCTTAATGCGTGCCTTTCGGCTTCCTTATAGTGGGTTGGCTGTCTTGCCAATCCACAACAGTTATAACCAGGAATAACACAAAAACCTCTTCAGTCTGGTTTATTAAATCACAAATCACTTTTTAACAATTCTGTTAGCCAAGCGTCTACCCAGGCTCACACTCAGAAGTAATGCAGAACTAAAGGTTGGTTATACCAATGTTCAAATGTGCTTGGTGGGGTGCACATCCCATAATTATTCCCAAGTCCAGTGAAGTTCAGTCTCTCCAAGTGAAGTCGCAAGATTTTCCGCCGAGCAGCCAGGTAACCTCGAGTGATGCGGCGAGTCATCCACAAGCAGCTGGAACACAGCGTACTGCACTTCCCAATGAGAACTGTCATTTGTGGCAGCGGCCGGGTTTATATAAGGCTTGCTAGTTAATGGAGCCATTGGCTGGGGTCACTGTTTTCCAGGGAAAACCAGTCGCAATGTTTCCTGGCGTAGCCAATTGCTGTGTGCTGACAAGCGCGTGCGCGCACGAAGGCGGCCAGCGATGGTAGCCACGAGCCGCCCGGAGAAGTGCGGCCAGCAATGTACTACTTGGCCACGTAAGGGAGTGTGCGTGTGAAGACGGCCAGTGATGGAAGCAGCGGGCCGCCCAGAGAAGTGCAGCCAGCGATGTATTTGGCGGCCGCGTACTGGAGCGCGTTGTTCGGTGTTTGTTAGAAGTGGTGTATACCACACTAATCATACTAAAAGGGGTGTTAGCCCTATTAGTGGTTTGTTCTTTTCGTGACCTTTTATGACTGGCAGAACATACCGGAGGCCTATTCTTTTCCCGGGCCTCCACGGGTTATTATTATTATTATTACTTTTTATTATTATCAGTTATTATTTTGATTAATAATGCAAATTATTATTATTGTGTTTTCTGTGTATTATTGTTTGTATGTGTTGTTCCTGGTCATACGTAAGTTAGGGCCTTAAGCATCTAATCTAGTCAGGCTAAATAAGCCATAAATAAATAACAATAAAATAAATAAATTTGGGAATTTTGTTGCAAATACTTCCACAATTAACTGATAAAATTTGTCAAAGTGTCTTCACTCTGAATGCGGTCTGATTTTGTTATCGGCATGTCAACTGATGAGTGTTCATCAGAGTATCTCAAACTATCATCTAGCTTAAAAACCACCATGTGCACCCCGCAAGTACTTCCCTAACTGAGTAGCTGCTTCCTCTGTGTAGTGTACCCTGACCTGTTAAGAAGAGTACTACAATTATCCACCCAATAATGCAGGTCCAGCCAAGACTGTCAGATTCAACAAAGCCTCTGGCCGAGATTGTCCACTCAGCTCCAGACCGTAGGACCCCAGTCAACTCTGGAAACTATGCTGCAAATCGTGAGCTGTGCTTGCACTCCATATGTGAGGCCAGCAGCCTCCACCACCTATCTGTAGGAACTGAGGATGGCCTCAGAACCCTCGCAAAAGGCATTGTCGGAACTGATGCCACTCCTCGCAGATGACTGCACCCTGCAAGCTTGGTAGCCACAGGCAAAGCTGCCACATCTCGGATGAGGCTCCCTGACAGACATACCGAGTGTATATTGGCTATCTTTCTGGCTCTGAACAATATTTCCCTAAGGATCTCCCTAATGTGTCCAACACTAGTGGACCTAATAACTAGTAAATCCCACCCTCTGTGTGCTCACTCAGATGCCGTCGGAGGAGTGGCTCACAGACGAATGGGCGAGGCCAGACAACCAGCCTCCACATTAGTGGTCCACATGCCTAACCGAGCAGTGTAGTTAGTCGTTCAAGAGAAATGATGACTGTGCTACACGCTGCCTGAATTTACACTTTAAAGTAACAAAAATGTGAGACTAGATCTCTTAAATAGAGGAAAACTCATGGAATTTAAGAATTAATCTATGAAGAAAACAGAAAAATCTAAAGACATAACTAGCTGTTCCCCTCATCTTCCACAGGTGACATCTGGAACCTGTATGCAACTCACCTTCACTTGTTTCTTGGTGAAGATGAGATTTAAAAAAGATTGTGCACTGGGTTGATCTATATTTATTTTTGTCATTATGAAATTTTGAACTTTATTTACAAGTCAGTCAGTGCCCCATTTTGAATTTACAGAAAAGCTGAATAATACAGTAATAGTGAGCATTAGCTGAAGTTTAGATATATTAGGAACCTGTGAATACTATCATTCTTTTAGCCTCCTCCTTTCAGAGAGTCTTGGTACGTATGATGAGCCACAAGCAAACTTTTATGAGAACAGCTTAATAATCATATATTTTACTCTCCCATCAAAAATATTTCTAAATAACTATCAGTATATTTGAGCCATGACTTGCACCTAAAAAAAAAAAAAAAAAAAAAAAAAAAAAAATTATGTTAACAGGCCTTGGAGATGTAAACAGTGATGGTACTGACTTACAACTGTGTCATCCTCAGCTAGCAAAATTCACTGGAGGGGCACGGGGTCAACACACCTCTGTCCCGGCCGTTTTCAGTTTTTGGCACTGGCAATGCTACTTCTCCGTCAAGTAGCTCCTCAGTTGGCCTCACAAGGGCTGGGTGCACCCTTATCGAACCTTGCCCACATAGCACAGTACAGAGAGCTTCACTCACAATGTTCCATCAAGATGTGTGTCAGTTAAAATCACACATGGTTTCTTACAGGGCTCATAATTTGGCTGCCAGGCTGGATAACAGACAAGAATTGACATGTCTAATCCCAGAACCATAGCTTTTTCCTACAGTGCCAATGTATTTGATTAAATTGCTTGGTAACAAATGAATACTTCACTTACCAACATTTACAGGCTTTGTGAAAATTGTCTACATCTTTCAACAGAACTTTGCCCACTTTGTCATAGCTTGACGTGAGGAATATCATAGTCAAAATTTTGTTTTTGCTTCCCATAATAGTATGCTATTAATCACTTAACTTAAACCATATGCTAGTGCATTTGTATGTCATCCTGATCCCAGGTTCTCACCATATATTTCATTCCCTTGAGAATCAGCTAGCAAATCTTCTTACACTCTATTCATGCATGGTACTCTATGAGGGTATGTTGTATGACCAGCTGTCTGCCATCCTGAATGGACTCTTCCAAACTGTGACCAACAACCACCTACACTGACTCATGTGATGGAATGGGGCATTTACACGACATTTTAAAATATTTCACATTCCAAGCTTAAATTTCAATTGAAACAGGAACTTTCTTTCTGTGGCCATAAAATGATGTAGACCTAAGTATGAAGCTATAATAATTGTTACAGGACAATTTTTCAACACTGTCATACAACATACACAAATTCTTGTGACTTCTTAGTGGAGGCCCACCTTGAGCTGCATAATTAGTTATGAATGAAGCACGGTATTGATATTAAATGTGTGAGTGATTGTCAGTTTAGAGAGTAATTTAAAACAGATTTGTACATTAGCTGGGAATAAGGGGATGTTTGGAAGCACACTCAGTGACACAGACTGAGCTGAGCACTGGAACAGTCAGGGACCCGGCTGAGCTTGTCTGAAAAGCGGCAGTGAGGGGAAACTTTCACTGTGGCAGCCTGGCCCAGTAAGTGTCTTTATGATTCCTAATGACACCACTGTGCAGATGGACAACAGTCGAGACATTCTGTAGTGTTCGCTCAAACAAATGTTTTACGAGTTGGAGTGAGGAGTAATGTTAGCGAAAGATGCTATTGACTGCCAAATGCAGAAAATCTGGCTTTGGGATGCATGCCAAGAGATTGCTATCTTACAGGTGAACTCCCAGCTAGGCCTTTGAAATGCCACCAAACACACAACTCTTACAAAAACTTTGTTTAACGATTTAAGACCTATGGACAGTGGTTCATCTCGATGTTTTACAGAGTGACAGAGAGCCCAACAGAGGCAAAAGGAAGCTGCCTCATTGACAGGGGATAGAGATAGGAATAGCGAGGCACGACTTTTTCCGAGGAGTATTGCAGAGAGGGAAGCACTGGTTACCCAAGTAAAACATAGCCCAGGGAAGGGGAGTTGTGCTCTCTGAGGAGCATTTTTTGTCAGTCAGAGCTTGGAAGATCCAAAGCACAGCCAGTAAAGTTAAGCATGTACAGAAAAATTTGGCAATTTGAGGTTTCTCTCACACTGAGAAATCAGATCAATCAACACAATCTCTCCTCACAGATGAACTTCAATTCACAGCTGCTACACTGATGTGTAAGGAGATTTGTCAAATATTTGGCCAACCAACACACAGCCACAGAAGAGGTCTGCCACTGCCACTATGGTGAGACCAGCTGCTACTGAATGGGACCGAGGGAACTTCAAGTCATCTTATAAATACAATCTCAGAGATTCATTCTGAATATTTGAATTGCAAAGTCATGAAGACTCTGCTTCTAAAATCCACAAAAAAGTATGACAAATTACTTCCAATAACTTATTAGTTTCAGTAGTTCTATTCTGTGCTAATAAACCAACTAATCATAATACATGTTCCACAGTCGTAAAACACTCCTTCCCACCCAAACACAAAACCTCTCAAAGCTTCCAGAATGAAATTTTCACTCTGCAGCAAAGTGTGCACTGATACGAAACTTTCTGGCAGATTAAAACTGTGTGCTGTACTGAGACTCTATCTCAGTACCTTTGCCTTTTGTGGGAAAGTGCTCTACCAACTGAGCTACCTAAACATGACTCATGACCCATCCTCACAGCTTTACTTCCTCCAGTGCCTCATCTCCTACCATCCAAACTTCACAGAAGCTGTCCTGCAGAACTAGCACTCCTGGAAGAAAGGATATAGCAAAGACATGGCTTGTCACAACGTGGGGGATGTTTACAGAATGAAATTTTCACTCTGCAGTGGAGTGTGTACTGATGTGAAACTTCCTGGCAGATTAAAACTGAGACTCGAACTCAGATCCTTTGCCTTTAGCAGGCAAGTGCTCTCAAACCTTGTCGCAGTTTGGAGTTACCATGTACACAAAGACATTGCTGCTAATTTTGGCTAACAATAAAAGACAAGCAAAAACTCTTCATATGTAGCATAACTGTTACAGATTTATTTGCTTGCCTCATCTAGCTGCTCCATTATACTCAGTCCAGCACTTGCTCCATCCAATATATTGTTGATAGAGTAGTTTGTATTAGGAAACCTGCAATAAGTTCTATGTATGCACACGGATTAGCATTTTACTTAAGTGCCAGTGTACAGCATTTTCCTAAAACTGTGAAAAAGATGATAATGTATCATGTAATAAAAATGTAGGAAAATGTACTGTAGCCTGTTTGATGCATCAGTGCATTTGTCACAAGGAACTGGAGTTAAGTAAAATAGTGTCAATAGCAGACTAAGTGTTAAGTGTGAAATAGTATATTGAAACTTACTTGTAGATAGAATGTCAGGGACACAGATTATTAATAACAACTTTTTCATTTATGGTCTTGTGGTGGTATGAACTATCAATTTTTTTTTTTTTTTTTTTGGTTCCAGCTGTATGGAATTGAATTCTTACAAGCTTTTTTCTGAGTACTCGTAAACTGATGTCAGATGGTAACTAACTCTCATACCAACCACGACCTCATCCACAGCCAGGTCACCAGCACAATCATGAAGATGGCTGCAATATAATTGGATAGATAAGATGATCTACTCACCAAGCTGGTGGCAGCTGAAAGTATGTATAAAGGATATAGAAATGTGGAAGCTTTCAGAGCCAGTGGCTCTTCCTTCTAGCAGAAGATTTGAAGGGAAAGAAAGAGAACTGAAGGAAGAAGACTGGCAAGACTTAAGAAATAGAGAGAGTTATGGAAAAATTGCCCAAAACCCTAGGTTGGAGGAGACTTACCAGACAGGATGAGAAGGAAAGACTGATCCTTGGTGCCTGCGCTGGATGAGATTTGAAAACCTGAGAGCTTAACAATGGAGGACATGGTAATCAGCTAGACACAATTTACTGAAAAAAAAATCATGCAGAGTCAATATGAGCTGAAAGCTAAGAGCATTGTACTTGATAGGCATATATGGGGAGGGGGAAGATGGTGGAGAGGTGTGGGGGGGATAGACAGGCTGCAAAATAAAAGATACAGAAAAATGAAAGGGGAGCAAGGAAAAGGAATAGTTACTGAGAATAAATTCTGAGAACACTATGATGCTATTTTACTTTTTTAAGCTGATATTTCTCATTGATTCAGTAAACAAACCAAATGGATCCCATACTATGTATTTATATGGCCAAAAGTAATAAATAAAGTAGACTGATTATTGGCTTCAGTGTCCAAGGTTGTTGAAAAAGTCAGTTTGTAGTCTGCTTGTTTCTATTAAATAATTGTCCGCCCACGGTAGCTGAGTGGTCAGTGTGACATACTGTCAATCTTAAGGGCCCGGGTTTCATCCCCAGCTGGACCAGAGATTTTCTCCGCTCAGGGACTGGGTGTTGTGTTGTTCTGATCATCATCTATTCATCCCCATCCAAGCACTTCTGTCTCTCTCTCTCTCTCTCTCTCTCTCTCTCTCTCTCTCTCTCTCTCTCTCTCTCTCTCTCTCTCTCTCAAAAAATTGTCTTTGTCATGGTTTCTAAATCTGTCTCTGCTTGTGTGACACGCTTTGTGATGTCATCATGAGCAGTGACGCACTTTCCTACTTTTGTCGTCATGGTGTCACACGTGCAACTTAACTATTTGACATTGGTTTCAAGAACATTGATTTTGGTTTCATTATGTTTTGCTAAAACTGTTAATTTTGAAAACTGGGTGGCCATTTCATTAATCCTTTTGTTTAAGTCAGTACCAATTTTGGTTAATTTAGCGTCATTACCAACAAGTTTTTTGTTTATTTCCTGAAATTTTTCCGTAAACTGTTTGTCATTGTTCTGTAAACTTGTATTCATCTGCTGAAATTGTTGCATGACTGCACTGATAAATTGTGAGAAATTTACTGTTTGAACATTATCTGCCACTGGTAAATCGTGAGAATTTACTGCTTGTGATTCAGTTTCCATATATTGCGTCTCTGTGTTACTGTCGGTTGCTACTGCTAGATTATTTAGGTTCTGTGTTTCATTTACTGTTTCGCTTGTTTCAGCGTTAGTGTTTTGAGCAAGCGTAATTTAATTCTATGCTTCTTCATTGGGTACGGAACTTGCAGTAGGCGAACTGTTTATGTTATCCATTCCATTTGCCATACTACGAGTCGTGAACATATCAATAGTAAAAATGTAATAATTTTTTTGAAACTTCAGTAAATATATGCGTGAAATATTTTTAAACTTGTCTCTACAGCAAATGAGTATCTACAGTGTTTAGCTTGTATATAAATGTTATTCAAACAATGCATAGAGTTGATCTATTATTGACGATGTATCTACATGCCATGTTGTCTCTACTATGCTGTAATGGCCATTTTGCAATAATTATTGTCATACTTTGAAAATCTGAATAAAATTTTGAAAAAAACGTTCACACTCAGTAGTAAAAAAATCACTTATTTTTCTTTTTTCTTTTTTAACTTTTGCAAAACTTCACTATATATCACGAGTTAATGAAAGATTGTGCCAGAGTCAAATGCGATAGATATTATAAGTCTGTCCTACCTTCTCTGTTGTGGTGACTGTTGTCACAGTCTGACCAGATTTTCCATTATGCTTTCTGGCTTTAATATTCTTTCCATTCCTTCTTGGTGATTTCTCAGAGTAATGTTTGTGATGAAACATAAAACAAAAAAACAAAAAAAAAAAATCAGCTCACCAATAATGTCCTGGCCAACGTGTCGCCAATGTAAATAATTAAATAAATATGTATGTAAATATGATTATTTATGTTATTTTAGGTTTTTTTATAATTTTTGTTGAACTGAATTGAGATGGATGGAAATATTTAAAAATCAGTGAATGTATTTAAACCTAGATAAGGTGGCATCGGACGTATGCTTTGACAATTTCGTCGCCGTCAGGAGGAGGTTCGTGGGCCATGTTATTTCTCAGCTAAAATGAGGTAAATACTGAAAATACAGTTTACATATAATGTTGAAAATTTAGGGTCATGGATTAAACAAATAATGAAATCACAATAGCGTTAATCATAACTATAATTACTCAAGTGCACTATGCTACTTACATTGGGAATACAGTATGGATCACTAGTGATATGTTGACGGTATCTCATCCATGTGCAGTGGAAACTTCCTTATATAATTACTAGTGTGCGCCCTGCAGTACGCAGTGACTTTTTATAAAATTAAAGAGTTTAAATTAGAGCGGCTACTGTAACGCACTCCCCCCTGTGGGTCCGGGGTAAGAATAGGCCCGAGGTATTCCTACCTGTTGTAAGAGGCGACTAAAAGGAGTCCCTCCCCCTCAAAGGGGGTAGTTTGCGCCTGCGTCCAGAGGTGGATGATTCAACGATTTACATTTGTGGACATTTTGGTTTTTCACTTATTCTGGCTTCTTCCTTCCTTTGTTTGTTTCCTTTCTTTGTCCTTCTCACTGTCTTCCTTACTTTTTACCTTGCCTTCTTGTCCACCCTCTGGTCTCCGCCTCAGTGTTTGAGACAGTATGTCCTTTCTCTCCCTCTCTCCCCTTTTTTCCTATTCTTCTTTCCTCCCCGTGCGTGCCTGAAGGTCAACCCACGCGTTCACACGCATAGCCGATGATGGGGTAATGCATAATTCCCCGCCCTGGGTAGACAAGTAAGGCACCCACGTACTCCCTGGTAAAGGCCAGGCCCAGGGAGAGGTGATTGCCTGAGCTGACACCTTCTGACCATGCCGATTGGTCCCTCCGTCCATTTCTCGGGAGGTGTGACCTGAGGTGTAAACATTCACCTAAGGTGGGAGCACCCTCTGAGAGGGTCCCCACAAGGAAGTAGTGCACCATCTGAGACACTGGCAATCATGGGGGATTCATCCGCAATGGATTTCTCTTCTTCTTCTCTCGTGACTTCTGTCCAAAAGCGGAAACTTGACCAGCCCCAGTGACAAAAGTACTACCGCCTGCCCCAAAGCAGCTCCTAGTTCCTAGATCTGAGGATGGAAAAGATTTTTCATCTGTCAACCCTTTCATTATTCAGAAGGGCATAGATGCCATCGGACCTGTCAAGGATGCGTAACGGTACCTTGTTGTTAGAAACTGAGAGCGCCTTTCAGGCACAAAACTCCTTTGGGCCACACTTCCTGTCCGGGTGGGGGCTCACCACACTTTGAATTCTTCGCATGGTGTGGTATATACTAGATCACTCGACGGATTGACTGACAAGGAGATTCAGTCTTTCCTTGCTGAGCAGGGCGCGACGGCTGTCCATAGGGTCATGAAAAAGGCCGACACTGACCTTGTACCGACCCGGACACTTTTCTTGACCTTTGATAGTGTTTAGCTGCCGTCGCGCATCAAAGCGGGCTATGAGATTATTTCTGTTCACCCCTATGTCCCGACACCTTCGCGCTGCCACTAGTGTCAGTGTTTTAATCACACCCGCCAGTCTTGTTCTAATGTGGCTAAATGCGTCACTTGTGGCAGGGACACCCATGAGGGTGACTGTCCACCTCCGTCTCCTCGTTGTGTGAACTGTCAGGGTGACCATGCAGCGACCTCCCGCGACTGTCCCATCTACAAGGATGAATGCTGTATACAGGAAATTCAGGTCAAAGAGGAAGTGTCCACCTCGGCTGCTCACAAGCTATTTGCTAGTAGGAAGCCAACGCTGCTCCCAGCGTGGAAATACAGTACTGTTCTTGCGTCTTCTCAGCCTAACAGGGAGGTGTCGGTGCAGACATGCGACCTGACCTGTAGTGCTATGGTTGTTTGTTCGGCCAGCGCTAAGATTGCCTGGTCAACGTCTCCTCTTCCTCCCGTCACCCCTAAGACACAAGCACCTTCATCAGCGTCTGCCAAGACTAAGACCCAGAAGTCAGATGCACAGGCCTTCAAGAAGGAACCGCCCCGTGAGGACTTCCTACTGCTGTGGGCTGGCAGGAGAGCCAACCCGTATGAATAGAGGAAGCCGAAAGGCATGCGTTTAAGCTCACGCATGCTGGCGTGAGGTCTGGAACAGGACAAGGAAATTAGAACTTATAAAAACGGAAGCAGATGGTGGAATACTTAACTTTAATTCATTAATGTTGAACGTAGCTCTTGTCTGTACATTATTTACAATATCAATAACAACTGATAATGGCGCCTTGCTAGGTCGTAGCAAATGACGTAGCTGAAGGCTATGCTAACTATCGTCTCGGCAAATGAGAACGTATTTTGTCAGTGAACCATCGCTAGCAAACTCGGTTGTACAACTGGGGCGAGTGCTAGGAAGTCTCTCTAGACCTGCCGTGTGGCGGCGCTTGGTCTGTAATCACAGATAGTGGCGACACGCGGGTCCGACGTATACTAACGGACCGCGGCCGATTTAAAGGCTACCACCTAGCAAGTGTGGTGTCTGGCGGTGACACCACACCTACGTACGCTGAACTCCCAGCCATTGACTGGTACTTCAGCTAAACAACCTTCCAAGAAGGCTCATAGGAAGCAAAGTTCTCCTTCTCTGCCACGGTGCGTTTCTTCTCCTGCGCCACCCAGCGGTTGCCGCCACAGGCCGTCATCAGTTTCGCCTGGCTGCACCACTGGTAGCTGAACATCTGGCCGTTCACCGGTGGAGGAATCTCCCCCTCCTGGCCATCTTAACATGGTGGCCGACGAACCTATTGAAAAAATGGAGGATGACTCTCCACCTATTGATGGTGACAGCAGTGCTTGCTCAAAGCCAGGTCCTCAGTGGCCTTCGAGGTGACCCCTTCTTGCTTCTCCTTTTTCTTTTTCTTCTCATGATGGTACTTCTTCATTGGAATATTTGCGGCATTCGCTCCAACTGCAAGGACTTAAAGTTGCTGCTGCGCTTGCACTGTCCACTCATAGTAGCTCTTCAGGAAACGAAGCTACGCCCATGTGATCGAATTGACTTGGCACACTATGCCTCTGTGCATTTTGACCTACCCCTGTGGCAGGTATTCTGGCTCATGGAGGGGTTATGTTGCTGGTCCGGAATGATATCTACTATGATCCCATCACATTGCACACCAATCTGCAGGCATTTGCCATACGAATTACTCTCCCCTCTTTTGCATTTTCCATTTGTACCGCTTACACTCCATCGTAACCTGTCTTTCCATCAGTCCCTATGCCAGTTCCAAACTGAACAATCCATGGCCCTCACCCACCTAATCCTTCACCTACACATCAACTCAGCCAATGAACACACCCGGCAACTCCTATCCTTAATAAAAGTCCTCAATCTTTCCTCTCCCACATCCACACTGGATGTTCAGAGCATCCTCCTACAGGTCAACCACAAATTAGAACAGCATGACACCCTCTACCTCAAAAAACTAACCAATCTCCTGGTTTCCCACTTCCGGAAAGGCAAATCACTCACCCTCCACAACCTTTCCAGCAAACCTTAACCTACTCTCACTGCACACAGACCCAGTCTCTCCCAACTACTCAATCTCCCACTTCCGCTCCCCCCAAAACCTCAAAATTCTAATCAACACAATCTGGAACCACAACACCCTAATTTAGTAGTTAACCTTTCCTCCAAACCTCTCTCCCAATCCGAAACCTCTGTCCTATCCAAAGGCCTCACCTTCAGCCCCACTCCCAGATTCAACCAAACAGCCCTTGTCAAAGATTTACTGTCCTACACTCGTAGTCTCTGGTGGAAATATCGCTTTGCCAAGAAGAAAAATAATCCTGATCCTACTCCTAAAGATCCAACTCCCCAAGACACTATCCAAATTGAACCCTGCCTGGAACAGTTCCGTCCTCCGTCACAGCAGGACCCACCTCCTCTTCCTCAAAATCTCCCTCTCCAAACTTTCCAGGAATTTCTCACTTCCAGCCTTGCCTCTCAGTCCTACTTGAAAGCTGAAGCTCAGGCCATCTGTGATCTGAAGGCTGACCGATCCATCATCATTCTTCCGGCGGACAAGGGTTCCACGACCGTGGTACTTGATCGTCGGGAGTATGTGGCTAAGGGACTGCGTCAGCTTTCAGACAGCACTACATACAAAGTTTTCCAAGGTAATCCCATTCCTGATATCCAGGTGGAGCTTCAAGGAATCCTCAGAACCTTAGGCCCCCTACAAAACCTCCATCAATCTCCTGACCCCACCAACACCCCACACCCCTACCTTCTACCTACTTCCTAAAATTCACAAACCCAATCATCCCGGCTGCCCCTTTGTAGCTGGTTACCAAGACCCCACAGAAAGTATCTCTGCCTATGTAGATCAACACTTTCAACCCATTACATGCAGTCTCCCATCCTTCATCAAAGACACCAACAACTTTCTCGAATGCCTGGAATCCTTACCCAATCTGTTACCCCCGGAAACCATCCTTGTAACCATTGATGCCACTTCCTTATACACAAATATCCCACACGTCCAGGGCCTCGCTGCGATGGAGCACTTCCTTTCACGGCGATCACCTGCCACCCTACCTAAAACCTCTTTCCTCATTACCTTAGCCAGCTTCGTCCTAACTCTCAACTTCTTCACTTTCGAAGGCCTGACATACCAAAAATTAAAGGGAACAGCCATGGGTACCAGGATGGCCCCCTTGGACGCCAACCTATTTATGGGTTGCTTAGAGGAAGCCTTCTTGGTTACCCAGGCCTGCCAACCCAAACTTTGGTACAGATTTATTGATGACATCTTCATGATCTGGACTCACAGTGAAGAAGAACTCCAGAATTTCCTCTCCAACCTCAACTCCTTTGGTTCCATAAGATTCACCTGGTCCTACTCCAAATCCCATGCCACTTTCCTTGACGTCGACCTCCAACTGTCCAATGAGCAGCTTCACACATCTGTCCACATCAAACCCACCAACAAGCAACAGTACCTCCATTATGACAGCTGCCACCCATTCCATATCAAACGGTCCTTTCCCTACAGCCTAGGTCTTCGTGGCAAATGAATCTGCTGCAGTCCTGAATCCCTGAACCATTTACACCAACAACCTGAAAACAGCTTTCGCATCCTGCAACTACCCTCCCAACCTGGTACAGAAGCAAATAACCAGAGCCACTTCCTCATCCCCCCAAAATCTAGAACCTCACACAGAAGAACCCCAAAAGTGCCCCACTTGTGACAGGATACTTTCCGGGACTGGATCAGACTCTGAATGTGGCTCTCCAGCAGGGATACAACTTCCTCAAATCCTGCTCTGAAATGAGAACCATCCTTCATGAAATCCTACCCACTCCACCAAGAGTGTCTTTCTGCCGTCCGCCTAACCTTTGTAACCTCTTGGTTCATCCCTATGAAATCCCCAAACCACCTTCCCTACCCTTGGCTCCTACCCTTGTAACCATCTGTGGTGTAAAACCTGTCCCATGCACCCTCCCACCACCACCTACTCCAGTCCTTTGGGATGTTTTGGAACGCCGACTTCATTCCAGGTCTCACCAACCGACATCAGTACCTCTCCTGAGAAAAGCACTCTGTGAAGAATGGGCTGCCATTCCCCAAGAAACTTTTCAGCACCTGGTTGAATGCATGCCTGAGAGAGTGGAAGCTGTCATCAAGGGTAAGGATGGCCAACACCATATTAAATTCCAGCATTACCGGTGGAGGGCACCACGGACTTCCAACTCATTTTCAGCCAGGTGTCTGGATACTTTTGATCACACAGTGTAAGTAGTTGTTGGCATCCCCACTTAGATAATGAACTGACATCATTTTGTTCCAGTGAGCTGTGGTGCCATTGAGTTAGTAGACTGGAGCCACTGTCTCAAGGGTAGTATCAACTGTCCCTTGTGCAACCCCATTGTCAATATCTATGAGGAAGAGTGGGTATCTGTGGGTTGTGTCCTTAGAAGGTCTTTGCTTGCCGATATATACGTGGGGTTCACTGGCCTGAGAAGGGAGGCACGAAGTTTGGAGATTGGTGGTAGCATTGCGACAACAAATGGTCATGAGGTCTGAGCGGCCAAAGCCATGAGCTATGCAAGGAGGGCCTGCACAGAGTGAAGATACCAGAGTACTTCACCGGGGTCAGCATCAACTACAAGCAGCAGGCTGACATTTTGTCGGTTGGTTATCAACATTAATGTCAGATGACCACTTGTGGCCTGCCTGCCTTCTTCTACCTGGCTTTCATTGGCACACTCAGTAAGCACAGTGATGCACTGTGGATCCATGGAACTGCTTGCTGATAAAGGGGAGTAACATTCTGTAATCCTCATGGTGATTTGTGTCATTGCCTACCTGCCCTCCTTATTATTTTCCTGCTAAGTGAACTTTTAGGAGAATTTCCTGAGGTACTTCATGACAGGTTGGGAGTCACAGACATCATTTGATACCATATTCACGTTATGGATGATGTGCTGGTTTGCCAGTCAACATATGACTTGTCACCTTCTTAAAAGATGGAGTCACAAGACCATCCACCTCCCCTCCTTTTCTTAGTACCTAAAGATCAGGGGCAGGATATCTGACCTGTGGTTGATCACAGACTTCTCAATTAAAAGGTGATCTTGGATTTCGTGCCACTCCCTGATGTCCACAGCTGTTTGACCTGGTTTTTTCGGAGCATATTGGTTTACTGTGTTAGATCTTAATCAGGCTTATTACCAGATACCCTTAACAGAGGAATCTAAGCATTTCATCACCTTCACCCTGGATTGGAATTTATACGAGTTCATCCGAGTTCCATTTGATTTGTCAACCAGTGCAGCAGTTTTATCCCATTTATTGGACAAAATTTTAGGTGATTTAAAGTTTAAGTGTGTCTTCAGTTATTGGGACAATGCAGTCATATTCAGTGCCTCCTTTGAAGAGCATTTAGAGCACATCTGGAAGGTACTCTCCAGGCTTAGGGATGTGGTCCTGACTGTGAAACCCTCAAAGATAACCTTGGCTAAGCACCAAGTGTCATTTTTGGGTCACTTGGTATCTGGTGATGGAATTAGCATTGATCCATAATGAACTAAGGCATTGAGGAATTTTCCACAGCCACAAAATAAGAGGGAGGTTGCCTGATTTGTAGCGATGACTAATTATTTCCGCAAATTTGTCCCAAACTCTGTGCAACCTTCAGCTCCATAAAATTTGTTACGCAGAATAATGAGAAATTCATGTGAGCTGAAAGTCAGCAGGCAGCCTTTGCAGGGATCAAAACTGTGATTTCCAACCCACTGGTTTTAGCTGTACCTGACTTTAAGAAATGATTTGTGGTCCAGACTGATGCTTGCAATACTGGTATGGCAGCAGTTCTTTTACAGAAAGATCAAGATATCAGGCATCTGTTAGCATTTGCTTCGCGACACCTGAAGGGGCCTGAACTCAATTGCTTGGTCAAGGAGCAGCTGACCTGACCAACACTTTATAAAAACATTCGAGGTTTAGTCAAAGAATGCTGAGATTGTCAGAATGGAAGACCAAGTAACTCCCTGGCGAGGGGATTGCTGCAGTCGGACTGGGGAGAGGATCCACTGGACAAATTGTTTGTTGATTATGTGGGCCAGCTTCCCTGGACAAAAAAAGGCAATCTGTATATTTGCATAGTAGTGGACACCTTCTCCAGGTTCATTTGGTTGATACCTAGCTGGGGTGAGAGCGCTATTATCACCATCTCTCATGGCACTAATATATTTAGGTGGTTTGGGCCACTGCAGCCATTGGTTATGGATAATGTTCTTAGATTTCTGGCAAGATTGTTGAGACAATTCTGTTTTGGCAATAGGATAAAACAGGTTACCACCACACCTTATTATCCTCAGGGTTCCTTTGCCAAAAGGATTAACTGCAACTTGAAGTCAGCATTGATTATTTACCACCAACTCTGTCCCTCCAACTTATGTAAGATAAATTATCTTTTACCTCCATCTATCAGTCCAAAGGTACTTAGAGAGCAAAGGGACCAAATATTAGGAATGTTCACGATTGTCAGGCCTGTCACTATAACAGAAACAAGTGCCCCTTTCAAGGGAAGATAGGGGACCTTGTCTACATCAGGAACATTTCTGGGTGGACTTTCCAGGATAAATACTTAGAGAAACTTGCCCCACATTTCCTAGGTCCATATTCCATTGCCAAAATTTTAAACCCAGTCAATCTTTTGGTCAGGGACCCAGAAAAGAGAAAGCTCATACAAGTTCATCTCAGTCAGATTAAACTTTCCAGCAGACTGAAGGGTTCTTGGATCTGATCTGGGGGAAGGCTTGTTCAGGTTTGAGAGGGGGCGCCATTGAGTTAGTAGACTGTTCTGTCTGGCACCAGTGGCTCAAGAATTGTATCGACTATCACTCTTGTGGCCCCATTGCCAATATCTGTGAGGAAGAGTGGATATCTGTGGGTTGTGTCCTTAGAAGGTCCTTGAGAGGGGTCTGCTGGCCTGAGAAGGGAGGCACGAAGTTTGCCGGTTGCAGTAGCATCACGACAAGAGGTGGCTACAAGGTCCGAGCGGCCGAAACCACAAGCTGTGCAAGGAGGGCCCCTGCAGAGTTAAGATACCAGAGTACTTCACTGGGGTCAGCATTGACTACAAGCAGCAGGCTGACATCCCGTCAGTTGGTTGGCAACATTTGTGTTGGACGACTGCTCGTGGCCTGTCTGCCCACTTCTACCTGACTTCATTGGCACCACTGTAACGCACCATGGATCCATGGAACTGCTTGCTGATAAAGCGAAGTAACATTCTGTAATCCTCGTGTTGATTTGTGTCATTGCCTACCTGCCCTGCTTATGATTTTCCGGTTTGTACCCGACCCTCAGAGTTTTACTCGGTCAGCTCTTTGGTCATTAATAGTGGCCGTAATATTGTACTAAGACACTAGTTGTCATTTGAAAATTTGTCGCACTATTATATTTCCTTTCCTTTCTGGTTTGTACCCAATAATTAATGTTCTAATGACCAGCTCCTGGCCATAAATACAGCCAGAACAATTATACTACTGCACATGTTGCCATTAAACAAAAGAGGGACCTTGTAGTTAGATTTAGGTGTTAACCAGTTCTGTTCTTTGATTGCATTTGCATTTTTAAGTCTTTAGTTATAATCTGAACAGCCTGTTGTACTAAGGTGAGTTTGAATGACCGGGTCATTATTGGTGTATTTTAGCTGGATCTTGTGGTTCTGGCAAGTGAGTTCTCTTGTAATAAGTATTCACAAGTGATGTTTTAAGACGTTCCTTCATAACGGTCTTAATAACTGACAATCAGTTTAACTTTGAAAATATTAACAGCCAACTGTCACCAGGGCATTAGTCAAAATAAGATTGTCAAAAGGAACAGGTTGGGATCCAATCGCACCTTGGCTGTTGATTGAATTTAAAAAGTTGGTTGCTTTTAAGTAAGCTTTATCATTGTCATATTGTTTCCTAATCTGTTTAATCTTTAAGCACAGGTGCACATATTAACCCAGAACCTTTAGACATACAGCCTTCAAATTAAAAATTATGTCATCTGTTTTGAATAACTTAAACACTCTTGTCATCAATGGTGCTTATATAATTTTCATAAGTTGCAGAAAGGCATGTAATAGCAGAGGCTCTGTCCAGTGCAATAGTAAACACTGCCATTTGACCCAGTAATGTGTGGGCTGCAGGTGTGGTTGTATATTGTTAAATATACAGGTTGTGTGAAAAGTAAGTTACATTTTTGGTTCCTTCCTTCCACATTTTCTTTAATTCTGGTAGGTACCATGCTTCATCCAGTATGGTGGATGTAGAGGAATTATAGAAAATTTTAAATGGACTGTATATCATGCTCTGGAGACGTATGTACTGATTAAGTGGATGAAGGACAGAAAATATCCTTTGTGGTTTACCACTGAAATTTGGAAAATACTGAGAAAGTAAAGGCTGTTGTACTCTCAGTTCAAAAGAGAATGAACAAATGATTACGGGAAAAGTTAGTAGAGATTCAAGCATCTGTAAAAAGATAAATGTGCAATCCATACAACTGTCATACCTAAGCAAAAGATATTGTTGAGAACACAAGAAAATTCTGGTCATCTATAAGACTACTAATCAAGTCTTAGGCTTTTATCCAGTCACTCATTGACCAACCTGCATGGAGGTAGAAGACAGCTAAAAGAAAACTGAAGTTTTAAATTTTGTGTTTAAGAAATCATCCACACAGGACAATCATACAAACATTGACTAGTTGCAAAGGCTTCCATATGGGGGACACAGTAATGGTCATCCCTGGCATAATGAAACAACTGAAAGAGTTAGAAACAAGTAAGTCACAGGTCCAGATGGTATCCTAATTAGCTTTTACAAAGAGTAGTTTATGGCATTGTCCTCTTACTTAGCTTTAATTAATGAATCTCTCATCCACTGAAAGGTTCCAGGTGCCTGGAAAAAGGCACAGGTGACTCTTGTATATAAGAAGGGCAAAAGAAGGACCCAAAAAATTACAGACCAGTATCATTAACATCGGGTTTCCTGCAAAATTGTAGCACACATTTTGAATTTGAATACAATAAATTTCCTAGATACTATGAAACTTATGTCCACAAATCAGCATGGTTTTAGCAAGTATTACTCATGTGAAGCTCAGCTTGCCTTTCTCTCACATGATATACTGCAAACTATGGAAAAAGGGCAACAGGAAGAGTTCATATTCTCATATTTCCAAAAAGCATTGGATATGGTACCCCACTGCAGACTGTTACTGAAGGCATGAGCATAAAGAATAGATCTCCAGATATGAAAGTTGCTCAAAGATTTCTCAAGTAACAGGACCCTGTGTGCTGTCCTTGAGGGCTGGTGTCAGTCAGTGACAAGGATATGGTAAGGAGTGCCCCAGGGAGATGTGAAAGGACTACTATTTTTTTCTGTATGCTCAAATGATGTGGCAGACAGGGTGTGACAGGGAGAGCAGCAATCTGCAGTCATTTGTTGATGATTCTGTCATGCACAGGAAGGTGCCATCATTGGGTGACTCTAGGAGAATACAAGATAACTTAGACTAAAATTTCTATTTGGTGTGATAAATCTCAACTAGCTCTAAATGTAAATTAATGCGCATGAGTAGGAAAAACAAACCAGAAATGCTTGAGTAAGTGTTACTAGTGTAATGGTTGAAACATTCATGTCGATTAAATGTCTAGGCATAATGGTACAAAGCGATGTGAAATGGAACAAGCATCTGAGGACTGTAGTAGGGAAGGTGAATGATTGACTTTTAGTAACGTATGGTTCAGCTGTAAAGGAGATGACATACTACTGAAACCCATGGTACTATTGGATTTTTGGGTCAGATTAAAGGAAGACATAAAGCAATTCAGAGGTGGGCCATTATATTTGTTACTGGTAAGTTCAGTCAATGTGCAAGTATTGTGGAGATGCTTAGGGAACTCAAATGGGAAACCCTGGAGGTAAGGAAACATTCTTCACTAGGAACACTATTGAGAAAATTTAGAGAACTAGCATCTTAAGCTTATTGCAGTATGATTCTACTGTCACCAACTTACATTTCATGCAAGTATAATGCAGATTAGATGCAAGAAACAAAGATTTTCATGGAAGAATGTAGACAGTCACTTTCCCCTCGCTCTGTTTGCAAATGGAGCAGGAAAGGAATTACTTGTTAATTGTTCAGGGCATCCTACACCATGCACCATACAGTAGCTTGTGTAGTATTGATGTAGATGTAGATGTATTATATTTAAAAGATTTTATGAGTTTAATATGTCAGTGAGCTTCAAATTTACTACATTCTTTGGATTTGCATCTATATTAAAATCACCAAATATTTCAACAATGTAAAATCCAGGATGAAATATAACAATACTATGAAAAGGAAAGTTGCTACTCACCATATAGCAGAGATGCTGAGTCACAGATGGCCACATCTCAGGCAACTGAAACCACACAGAGAGAGAGAGAGAGACAGTGTGTGTGTGTTCCTTTTCAACAAATATTTACTTATTTATGGCCACTGTTTAGAATGATATTGGATGCATCAATATCATTTACAGTTACAGGGTGAATTAGAAACTGAGCATACAGGTTATTTTACAGTAGACTTACTTGTGTACATACATATAATAATTAATGAAAAGGCAGAACCAAAACTTTATTTCTAATTTAATGTAATAAATATAGGCACTCAACTTTGCTTTCAGCTGCAGTACTTGAGTGTTGACAAAACAAGAAAATTTTCATATTTACTTGTCATTGACGCCTTATATGTAACACATTTCTCAGGAAATTGCCATAGTAGAGCAATTTCTTTCTGATTCTTCTGGACTAGTCCCAAAGTATTCCTTAACTTTGTACAGCCATATTATTGTCTAGAACTCTCTTCCTTTTGTTTTGAAGACTGATAGTGCTTTTGTTTTTTGTAAACTGTTTGGTAGCCTGTTGTGTAATAAGCACCCAGCTTTAGCAGGACCTTTATCAGCCAGTTGTAGTCAAGTAACATTGATGTGATAACAAACTTTAACTTTTGTGTTACAAATGCGTACTTCTCTATTTAGCATTAGCGCACAGTTTGCTTTGACATACATGATAGTTTCACATACATACATAGAACTGTCAAAATTGTATATTGTCTGAATTTGATTTTACAGGATTCTCTTGGTGATATCCTTATATACCAGGTACAGGGATTTCTTCCCATTTCATTCACATATGGAGTGCAGGAAGAATGGTTGTTTGTGGTATGGAAGCAATGAGGTCTTGGTAGGTATCTGGAGGGAGTTGGCACCACATCTGCACACATAAGTTACCTAATTCCCATACATTCCAGGGAGGGGGTGCTGAACTGTGATACCACATTCAGTCACATTCTGACCAATTTCAGATCTGGTGAGTTGGGGGACCAGAACATCAACTGGACTTGCCACTGTGTTCCTCGAACCACTCCATCACTCCCTCCTGGCCTTGTGACATGGTGCATTATCTTGCTGAAAAATGCCACTGCCATTGGAAAACATAATTGTTGTGAAGGGGTGTACAGTACTCCTTGCATGAGCTCCACCAGACCTATGTATGTCCACTTGAATGTCCTCAGAGCATAATAGAGCCACCGCCATCTGTTACTTTGGAAGACAAAGGCTTTGTGCCCTCCCATCAGCACGATTAAAAAAGTATCACAATTCACCAGACCAAGCAATGCTCTGTCACTGTACTAATTTCCAGTGCCAATGGTCACATGCCCATTTCAGTTGTAGTTGCTGATGTTGTGGTTTAACAATGGCACATGCACGGGTCATTGGCTGCAGAGGCCCGTCGTTAGAAGTGTTTGGAGCACTGTGTATTCAGACATACTTGGATGATTGCTCCATGTCTTATATATATTGAACCCAACAATTACATTTGTTATGTCACTGTTGCATTTCGAAATCTTTTCTGTCGTCTTATTTTCTCTTTCTGTTTTTGCCAGTAGTTTCACTTTGTATTCACCTTCTCCTTTTTACCGTAATCTGCTATACAATTTTATCCCGCCTATATATACTCAATAATACGTAACCCACTTCCAAACCATAACCAAAAAAAATTTTTTGCCGCTTTCAACACTACCACAGCTATAAAATCCCCCGTTTCTAGTTCACATACAGTTCCTTTCACCTTTTAAACAACCATTTCGGATGGTTCTAATAACTTTCGCTTTATTTCCATTTCCGTTTTTCCCACATCACTGATAATTTTTAGCTGCTTCCCACAGATTTTAACATCATTATTTCTTCGTCAGACAATTGTTAGCCTCATTTTCATAATCTGCCACCACGTAAACCACTCCTTTTAATATATTACATGCAGTTGTTTCGAAATTTTCCCGCATTTCTCCGTCCTTTAACGTGTTTTGGCGGCAACACAACCACCTAAACTTTGTGCACATCGTTGTCTACCAACCCAAGTTCACCACAGGATCAACATAGCCCAGCTTGAACCAACACCTTTTCGCCTTTTTTCACACTGGATCTCCAGTTACTTTCCAGTTCACCTTTATCTCTCCCCAAATATTTTTATTTTCATTTTCATTTCACTTCATGTTACACTTTCCACCTTCTAATACCATGTCACCCCCACAACGACCCCATTAAGTTTTATTTACATTCCCTCTGCAAACATGCCTTCGCCCTAGCCAGATTACGCTCCCATATTCTATTTTCTCAGGCTTGTCTGACATTTGGCATTACCCCCAAAGGCCTCACACTTAAAGTTCACCGAGCGAGGTGGCGCAGTGGTTAGCACACTGGACTCGCATTCGGGAGGACGACGGTTCAATCCCATCTCCGGCCATCCTGATTTAGGTTTTCCGTGATTTCCCTAAATCGTTTCAGGCAAATGCCGGGATGGTTCCTTTGAAAGGGCACGGCCGATTTCCTTCCCAATCCTTCCCTAACCCGAGCTTGCGCTCCGTCTCTAATGACCTCGTTGTCGACGGGACGTTAAACACTAACCACCACCACTTAAAGTTCCCATCTCTGGCTGCAACCCTTCTTTCCATCAGTCCCTATACCAGTTCCAAACTGAACAATCCATTGCCCTCACCCGCCTAATCCTTCACCTACACATCAACTCAGCCAATGAACACACCCGTCAACTCCTATCCTTAATAAAAGTCCTTAATCTTTCCTCTCCCACATCCACACCGGCTGTTCAGAGCATCCTCCTACAGGCCAATCGTAAATTAGAACAGCATGCCACCCTCCACCTCAAAAAACTATCCAATCTCCTGGTTTTCCACCTCCGGAAAGGCAACTCACTCACCCTTCACAACCTTTCCAGCAAACCTCAACCTCCTCTCATTGCACACAAACCCAGTCTCTCCCATCTACTCAATCTCCCACTTCCAACTCCACTCCCTCCAAAACCTAAAAATTCCAATCAACACAATCTGGAACCACAACACCCTAATTCAGTAGTTAACCTTTCCTCCAAACCTGTCTCCCAATCCGAAACCTCTGTCCTATCCAAAGGCCTCACCTTCAGCCCCACTCCCAGATTCAACCAAACAGCCCTCGTCAAAGATTTACTGTAAATGAAATGAGATCCATCCTTCATGAAATCCTCCCCACTCCACCAAGAGTGTCTTTCCGTCGTCCACCTAACCTTCGTAACCTGTTAATTCATCCCTATGAAATCCCCAAACCACCTTCCCTACCCTCTGGCTCCTATCCTTGTAACCGCCCCTGGTGTAAAACCTGTCCCATGCACCCTCCCACCACCACCTACTCCAGTCCTGTAACCTGGAAGGTGTACACGATCAAAGGCAGAGCCACGTGTGAAAGCACTCACGTGATTTACCAACTGACCTGCCTACACTGTGATGCATTCTATGTGGGAATGACCAGCAACAAACTGTCCATTCGCATGAATGGACACAGGCAGACAGTGTTTGTTGGTAATGAGGATCACCCCGTGGCTAAACATGCCTTGGCGCACGGCCAGCACATCTTGGCACAGTGTTACACCGTCCGGGTTATCTGGACACTTCCCACCAACACCAACCTATCCGAACTCCGGAGATGGGAACTTGCTCTTCAATATATCCTCTCTTCCCGTTACCCACCAGGCCTCAATCTCTGCTAATTTCAAGTTGCCGCCACTCATACCTCACCTGTCATTCAACAACATCTTTGCCTCTGCACTTCCGCCTCGACTGACATCTCTGCCCAAACTCTTTGTCTTTAAATATGTCTGCTTGTGTCTGTATATGTGTGGATGGATATGTGTGTGTGTGCGAGTGTATACCCATCCTTTTTTCCGCCTAGGGTAAGTCTTTCCGCTCCCGGGATTGGAATGACTCCTTACCCTCTCCCTTAAAACCCACTTCCTTTCGTCTTTCCCTCTCCTTCCCTCTTTCCTGACGAAGCAACTGTTTCTTGCGAAAGCTAGAATTTTGTGTGTGTGTCTATCGACCTGCCAGTGCTTTCGTTCGGTAAGTCACATCATCTTTGTTTTTAGATATATTTTTCCCACGTGGAATGTTTCCCTCTATATAATGGAAGGAAACATTCCACGTGGGAAAAATTATATATAAAAACAAAGATGAGGTGACTTACCGAACAAAAGCGCTGGCAGGTCGATAGACACACAAACAAACACAAACATACACACAAAATTCAAGCTTTCGCAACAAACTGTTGCCTCATCAGGAAAGAGGGAAGGAGAGGGGAAGACGAAAGGAAGTGGGTTTTAAAGGAGAGGGTAAGGAGTCATTCCAATCCCGGGAGCGGAAAGACTTACCTTAGGGGGAAAAAAGGACAGGTATACACTCGCACACACGCACATATCCATCCACACATACAGACACAAGCAGACATATTGAAAAAAAAAAATATATATATATATATTAGCTATCTCTCTGATACTGCTCAGCTATAAATCTCAGGTGATGTTGGATGTTTGAACAGAAAATTTGTAAGGTTCTGTTCAATGTTGCAACCAGCCAATGCTTTTCACTAATGTGTACTCAATGAAAACCAGTCCAATACTATGTTATTGTATCATTTGTATTCTGACAATTGCAATGTAATGTGTAGCACAAGGCAAATCTATGATAAAATGATGTTTCAAAGATTAGGTATTTGTCTGCAGCCCATGAGGATTTGTATTCATGGTATAGCTATTGTTCCTGCAGACATCTACTTTCAACTGAAGTCTAGTTAATTCATTATTTTATAACTGATGAGAAAATATATACATATAGATCAAACCTTTAGGTAGCTGAACTATCCATTTTGTTCCAGCTTTTACTCATTCATATGTAACTAGTGGTACTTCACCCTTTAAATTAAACTATGTTGGAATTTACCTTTATCTGTGCCCAGTTTTATTTACTGTCTGATGTGATGTTGCTACATCATGTCTAGTGTGGTGGTGATCAACGAGAAGACTGTCAACTGGTTATTGAGCAGTATACATTCAGGAAGTACCCTGTGGGTACTTAATTTACCAGTATAAATCTACAGTGGCATCTGGCCATGGTGGCTCTCAGGCTCTACAAATAAATAAATGGGATGATGACTTTCTAGCTACGAGAACAAGGTGCCTTTGACAATTATTGCAGGCAAATTCCTCTATCCATCCTTGTGGTTTCCTGACCTTAAATGTTCATGTCAGTTCAGTTGCTACAAAGTCTGAGTTTGACTTGTAAAGAAGTAATGCCTTTTGGTCCTACAAGTGGTACAGTCATTATGTCTAGGTACATTTCAACAGTTGAAAACTAACATAATTTTTCCATGAAAATAGATGTTTGAAAGGCTAACAATTACTGTTTCTTGTAAATTGCTTAACAACTACCCTTACATGATACAATGTATGCTATAATCATCTGTTTAATCTGGTCTATCTAGACTTAATACAAAGTTATACTGTTACATGCAATACAATTCTTTATAATCACCCATTGTCAATGTATTCTAAAACTCAAGAGTTTTTATTCACACGTGCTGCTGCTTGAAACATCTCCTACCTCTATTTAACACAATGGTACACTGTAAAGTGCAACGTGTTCTCAGTAATTGCTCATTATCAATGCTCTTTTTCTTTCAAAAGAAATATATTTACTTTAATTAGATCTACAACTTATGGGAACAAAGTTAGAACTAGCAATGTATTGCCATATATTATACCATGATGTGCTCTCACATGCAATCTAATTCTCTGTAGTTGTTCATTGTCCAAGTGGTGAACTGCTTTCTTGTGGTGTACAGCATACCCCAGCAATTATTAACAACAATATCTTGACTTAATTAATTCCATCACTCTGCTAACAACTGTTTATTTATATGTACTGGAGCTTGAAAAAATATACATCTTTTTCCTTTGCCTTATATATAATTTTGTAACATTATAAACACATGAAATATGTCCTTGAACTTGAAATAGCACTTCATATATGCTTTGTCTATTGAAAGGAGAACATGACACTTAGCCAAGATCTTAGGAACCTAAAATTTTGTATCTCAGACTTGCCTTCTGTTTAATTTTGAAAATATGACATAATTTTTTGTTTTTGTTTTCATACTTGACTTTATGGTGTTTAGCAAACATATCGATGCATGACAAAGTACTTCTTATGATATGAACATTTTACATTTGTATGATCTGCCCAATGAGGCAATTAGTTGCCTTTGTTTATTAATTGAAATGGGATATGTTGTAATTCGATGCATTTGGCTACCTTATGTCCATATTTTCATGTTTATGTACTAATTTATGTTTGAGCAGCAACAGATATCAGAGGAACACAGTAATTCTGTACCTCTCTTTATTATTTTCGTGTTTATGTCTCAGATATGTCAGAGGTTTCAATATTTCATGTTTATGTAAGATCAAACCCAGATATTAGAGGGCCTGCTTGTAAGCCAGTTGGTAGTATCTAGCATTTGTTACTTGAATTAACCAATACAGCATTATATATGTCATTTACTCTGTCCTGCAGAATGCTAATTGTTCACCCTTTGTTGATTAGTCAGCAGGGAGTGTCGGGGTTAATATTCAAAGACTGGGAAGGTGAAGCTGTGGCAAGTCCATTCTGCAGGGAATGCCGAACACTCTTCTCTCTCCGGCGCCACAGTGAAGTTCTGGAACAGTGGGGGTGTCCTGTCTTTGGGGTCTGTCATCTTTTCTTCTTCAACTCCAACACTCTGAATCTTCTATTTAATTTCTTACTTCTCATCAGAGTACCAAGCTCTCCTTCCCTCTGTCCATATGCATATGCCTCTATTGCTGAGATCCTTCTAGCTTACCGTGTCAACACTTGACATTGTTGGCAAAAGCCTATTTTACAGGACGACCTGGGAAACAAGCTAGTATTTCTGCACTCTTGAAGATACTTGGTCAGGCATGTCATCTTATAAAGCAGTCTGCGTACTGCAATACTGCAAATATCAAGACTATTTACATTTATGTAAAGTACACAGATTAGTGCATTTACGCTTAGGAATTTTTACTAGCTTTGAAACTCTAACTTACATATCAGCTCATATAGTTAAGAAAGAACTTGTTCTTTCCTTCTGCTATTGAGTAATAATTGTGTATTATGCTTCATATTAATTTCGATATTTAATCAAATAGTGGATTTATTTCATACTATAAGTAAAATTCTTGTTCCTCCATGTGTCAGAAAAGGTTTTGTTCAACTTTCAGTTTCACAAATCCTTTTAGGTGTGTTGAAACATAACAGACTCACTTAAAACATGCATTCTCCAGATGAATTTGAAATTACACATGCATACAAAAAATATGTAACTCATCTATAAAAAATTATAACTGCATGATTTCATTTACTTAAAAGTGTAGAAGCTCTGTACATGAAGGAAGCCTCAAGTACTTAATGAGATATGTAAATGCATTATTGCAATTATGTATTTGAGAAATTATGCTCAAATAGTATCACAAATATGACCCAACATAGAATTGTACTTGCTGTTCTGGAGTAAACATGCGTTTATATATGTATTTTCAGTTTTTATATGTTAGTTTTAATTGTTAGTTAATCAAAAAATGATCCTAAACAACGCCACAGATTGTTTGTGATTGTTTGGAATTTACATAGGGGTAGACATATTGGCATAGGGGGTCAGTATTTTGTGTGTATTTGGACAGAAAGTATGTTACAACTTATTTTAGACTTGTCAAGATGCTTTTATTTACTTTGAGATGATAATAAATATTCAGCTGAAAAATTGTACTAGATTAAAAATTCATTTAACTTTATGGTTAGATCCTACAGTCGCTGTATTCTGGGACTTCTGCTCTGACAGATCACCAGCAATGGTGAGTACTTTAACTTAATTTTGATTTAATTCATAGTAATGTTTTAGAGATGTGACAGGAATGAAACCTGTGTCAGTGAAGAATGTGTAGGACACTTGTCTGACTCGTACCACTTCCTCTTGCAATTCTGCAGGAACTAATGTGCAGATCAACTGCAAACAGTAGCAAGAATATTAATTTCCCCATCTTCTGTCCTAATTTGTTTATTTCCATTACAATGTTTAGGTGTTACACTATCATATTTCTTAACTCATTGAAGATGGCAATTATTTATCAAGATGGTCGACATCTATTGGGATATCTTGCCTTGTATACTGTACAAGAATTAACTGCAATGTTATACGCATGATGTAAAAAGAGTTTCATGTCTGCTTTTTATGCGTTAGTAAATCCCGTCAACCACTCATGACCTACCGCTTGGACTGTCACATATTAACTGATTAGCAAGTCTTTATGCACTCAAGAAACATACAAGCACACTGTAAGCAAACATAAGAAGATTGTACCTAGCAACTATGCAGGTTCAATGGCACAGACAAGTGTCAGTATGGAAACTGTGTACAATATTATAATGTATAAATGACTCGTACTGGATTCCTGCAACAAACCCCTCTGACATTCTGAGGTATACCACTTTTAGTTTCTTAATGTCAATAGGCATTGTTCCATTTAAAAAATTGTATGTTTTCACAAACAATACACTTTCTAAGTATTATTATGATCTGTTTCTTGGCTAACAATATGAGCTCCTGACTACCAATTCATTTTGTGAAAACCACACCTGTTCCCATTTCTACAAGATTTGCTGTGAGAGTTTTAGATGATTCACCCTGTCTTTACTTGCAGAATCTCTTCTACTTCTTTACAGTAATTTGGTTTTTATATCCAGTTTAGCATCCTGATATTAGGCTCATTATTTCCACCTATATCCTTTCTGTGGGATGGGAAACATGCAACTCGCACATCATCAGGTTCCAACTTGTGTTTCAGAGGAAGATTCAATAGTTTGTTGTCAAATCCTATGCATAAACCATGCAAAAGCATTACCAAGTGAAAGTGAATCATTATGTTTATAAGCTTTTTAATCATTTTTGTTTGGTGTAATTGTTCTTAGGAAATATATGATGCTTAACTCCTAATTTTTATGATGTCTGCAGTGGTTAGTACAAATTGTGATCAGACCATTGTTTTTCACTGAAAACTCTCAGAATCTCTCAAAATACTGCTAATTGTAGCATGACTCTGCATTAAAATATCATTTGCCAGTAAGCACTAAAACTCATGTAAAGAATCTTCGAGGTACCCAAAAACCCAACAACATCAACACAGTAGTTTATGGCTGTGGAATGTTCAGCTGCTACATCAGCATTGCATCTTGCCATCATTGAGGTGCTGTAATAGGTGTTGCTAGTTCATCTTACTATTCCTGCATGCTACCCATTTGTATTATTGATGCTGCTTGTCTTCATTTATTACAGTCTGTGTATTTGCTTCTTGCAGATACCAGTTCCTCTTTTAACCCTCCATTGCTTGTGCGGGTGACACTTGTCCCACATGATTTTTCCATCTATATTTTGTCTCAGGTGGATGGAGTTCATGCCCTTAATTCTCTATCTGTAAGCTTCAGCCATCATTGGCTTTCAGTTACATTGGGTTGAACTGTTTGTGAAACATTATTATAGTTTGGAGGACACTTGTCATCTGCACGAGCACAAGTGCTACAATCTGAAACAAAGTGTACATTACTTCACTGGTTTCCTACATTCACTCAAACTTTTATGTACATTACTTTAGGTATATCAAAACTAATTACAGTTAATTTGCTTTTTACATAGAATACTTACCTAAGAGATAATGCTCTCTAAACCTTTAGTTTGTGGAATAAGCATCTTAGATAAAAGAAAACTAGGACAGAGTTTAGCAGCAATCTTAATGCCTGACTGGAATAGTTCCATGAGCTGTGTGATGAAGTTCCTGACAATGAAGAGAAAGAGAATGTTAAATTGGTCATATTTGAGGAATGGAACAAGAAGTATCGGAAAATCATGAATATCACAGGAAATAGTAAATCAAGAGGGCATATTTCTTTTACAAAAAATTGGAATGGCTAAATGTAAGAAAATTAAATATTCTACAAATATTATAACAAGATCTTATAACTTTATTACACATTTATCAGGATCCAGAAATGAAGCCCATATACGAGGGCGGTCCCATGAGTACCTGAACTGACTGAGAGATGGCAATTGTTGTTGAAAAATACCTCTGAATTAGAAAGTATATGATCTATGAAGCATATGTTTCAAGTCTTAAGATGCCACATTGTCAGTATTTGTTTGGCAGCCACCAGTAGTGAATGTTGTGTGAACTTGGTAAAATGGAGAAAATTGGTCATTGTTACCTGATGCAGTATATTCTTTGAAATGCTTCAGTGCAACTAATATTAAAGCTTCTACTTTGAGAGAGTCTGCTCCTTTGTTGACAACAGTAAAATATTGGGTGCCTGAGTTTAAGCAAGGCCATATGAGCTGCCAAGATGAGCATCGCAGTAGTTGACCAAATGAGATGATGACTCCAGAAATGGTGAAAAAATCCACAAAGCAGTACTGGATGATTGTCTACTAAGTGCATGAGCTGTCAGGCATTTCAGAATGTGTGGTACATCACATATTGTCTGAAAACTTGGACATGAGAAAACTGTGTGCAAGGTTTATGCCGCATTTGCCCACACTCAAGAAGAAACGATGTCATAAAGATGTTTCAGTTGAGTGTTTAGAGAAGTTTCAGAACAATATAGCTGATTTTTTGCACCTTTTCACAACCATGGATGAAACGTGGGTCCGCCACTTCACTCCTGAGACAAAAAAAGAATCAAAGCAATGGTTACAAATTGGAGAATAGACTCCAAAGAAGGCAAAGACCGTTTCATCTGCAGCCGAGGTCATGGCGTCAGTTTTTTTGGGATGCACATCGGATAGTTTTCATTGACTACATTGAAAAAGGAGACACTATTAGTGGCGAGTATTATGCAAACTTACAGCAACATTTGGGCAAAGAAATCAAGCAAAACCAGCCACATTTGGCCAAGAAGACAGTGTTGTTTCTTCAGGACAATGCACCCGCTCACAAGTCCGTCATTGCAATGGCCAAAATTAATGAATTAAAGTTTCACTTGCTACCTCATGCACTCTATTCACCAGATTTAGCTGCCTCAGATTATTTTCTGTTCTCAAACTTGAAAAAAAGACTTGGTGGTCGAAAATTTTCTACAAATGAAGACATGATGTCGGCAGTTAATGGCTATTTTGAGGAGTTAGGCAGTTCTCATTATAAAAAGGGTATCGAACATCTTTTAAAAAGATGTGTGACTATGAACCTCACACATTATTCTAACCACTTTCTTATGAGCAATGAATACTTTTTGTCTAAATGATGAGTTACCCCAAAATATTATTCTGCATGACATCAGAGAGCGAAAGTATGCAAACTTAATAGTTTCTATAGCCTCAAAATTGGCAATTATTCTGAGTGCAAAAGTTGCTGAACCTAGTCACTTTAGAAGATCCGAAATATGAATTTTCCAATTAAGATTCTCATCTATATGTACACCCAAACTCTTAGTGTGCTCTACCCTGTCTACTGTCTTCTGTTGATGTGTTATATTCATTGAAGGAACTGTACTTTCTGCAGCAGAAAATTGGATGTACTGTGTTTCTTCAAAGTTTAGAGCAAGCCCATTTGCAGAAAACCAATTAATGACGTTTTCAAAGACCTTATTTGTATCATTTTCAATTGGACTTTCTTCTACTGGATTAATAATGATGCTTGTATCATCAGCAAACTGTGTCAGTTCAGCTTCCTGTTTCGGATAAGAAGGGAGGTTGTTCACATATATCAAGGACAGAAGGGACCGATGATTGAATCCTGTTGAACACCTAATGTAATTTAACACTAGTTAGATGAAGTGGTAAACTTACTTCAATCACTTGACCCATATAAGTAAACTTTTTGGTTCCTGTTCTGTAGGTGACTTAAACCACTCATATGCTATTCCATTTATACCACAGAATTGTAATTCCTATAACATAATGCTTTGGACAAGTCACAGAAGATTCCTATTGGTGACATTTTACTATTTAAAGACTCTATAATGTGGACAGTGAAATTGTATATTGCTGTCTCAGTGGAACAGCGTTTTTGAAATCCGAACTGTGATTTACTAAGTATCCCATTACTGTTGAGATGGCTAACGATTATTGAGTACCTTACTTTCTCAAGGATTTTTGAAATTGCTGTAAGCAAGGATACTGGCCGATGATTATTGACATTTCAGGTGTCCCCCTTTTTGTAGAGAGGCCTGACAATGGCATATTTTAACCTGTCTGTGTGAGAGTGTTGCATACGCATGTGTGATTTCGTTTATTTTTTGGAGAGGCTTTGGCTAAAAACTCAGTGTAAAACAATCTATTTCATGTGCCTGTCTGCAACTCAATGTGTCATCTTTACAGTGAGTAGCACTCTACCCTTTTCATAACTGTTAATAAACGAATGTTGTTAATACTCACTTCTGTCTTCTAGAGGATAGAAACTTTCATTTCTGCTAAAATTTCCTGTTTAGCACAAGCTTTTGTGTAGCTAGTACATAATACAGGTGCTTCATTTTTTCTCCTTTCCAGCTATGATGTATGTAAATTGGCTGTCAAAGTTGACTAGTAGATTTTTAAAACCAATCATTCTTGTACAAGGTATGAGACAATGCTAATTCTAGTTGTTCCATGCAATTATATTCATTACACTGACTGCATCACAGCATTTAATTGTACCAATGAATGCCTGGTTACATTATAATGCTTTTACATTCATGGTCATTCTTACAGCTGTTGTATTGCTTTATGTGCAATAGTTCTTGTTTTAACTCTTCAAATAGTTCAGCACTGTTCATGGAACAGACATGCACTCAGTCACCATCAGCTATAGTCAACAGCTGCAGTAGGTCTGATTCACAATTGTTGTTAATCAGCATTTTCAATACAGTAATAATTTTGTCAATATATTTATGCAACAGAGGAATGGTGAATTTTCTTTAGTCATTAGCCAACCTACTCACCAATGTTGTAAACTGAAATGAGTGGCTGTAGTTTAATATCAAATGTGTTTCCTTTTTCTCTTGTTTTTTCTTAATTACATTACTTTATTTCATTCTTTCCTGAATGATAAAGAACTCTTAACATTAGACTGTCGGTTCATTTTTCTTCTGGTGGACCCATATATCTATCAAGTATCACTTGGTATATCCAATTGACTAGGCAACTTGATTCTAAAGTAGCATAATAATTTGATGTAGGTGGTAGGAATTTTATTATTTATGCATTTACTTTGATATGATATAATGATATGTGAATCTGTGACTGACAGGTTCACTTACAGCCTTATGTTTGTTGTAATGTTACACAAGTTTTGTCATTTTATTCGATTCCTACTACCAGGGGGATGAAACTTAAGTAGGAACTTTGGGTAACATCACCTTGGTTTGCCACCAAACTATGTGAAGCACACATCATTTTCTTGTTAAGTAATTTAAAGTATTCAATATTGTTATTGTTTCATAGTAAACAGAAGCTGGTTTCATTCCATTGTGTTCCTGATTATTACTTCTTGTTTGTATTGCACTCTTTGAATCTGTGGCATTGATAGGTCATATTGGCCATATACAACAGTAATCTTTGGAACTCAGGTCACTCATTTGAGCCACCATGTTAATTCAGTCTGTTCTTATATCTTGTACTGTGTGCATGTGTATGATAATTATCGAAATATACATATGTGCAGATATTAGTGGGAACAGTTTATTCCGTATACCGCTATTCGTACTGTCACATACAATTACCCCGTGCCTAACATAAATTATTTCACTCATACATTCCTTGGTGCTATAATCTTCAGTGTTATCAACTGTAAACATGCCTACCATCAGATTCCCGTAGCATCAGATGACATCCCTAAAACAGCTATTATCATGCCGCTTGGTTTGTTCCAGTACCACTTCATGCCATTTGGCCTAAGAAATGGAGTGGTGTTTCATTGACTCCATCCTACAACAGTTAGAGTTTTGCTCTACATACCTGGACGATATACTAATTTTCAGCAAGTCAGCTGAGGAACATGGAAATCATTTATCCAATGGCATTGAGGTCAACAAAGAAAAATTACAGCTACGTCACCCTTCCATCACTTTCTTGGGTCACACCATCTCCACTGACATAATACAGCCTCCCAAATCTCGTGTGCAAGCCGTCACTTCACTGCCGCCCCCGGCTACTTACAAAGAACTCCGATGTTTCCTGGGCACAATAAGTTACTGCCGTCGTCACCTGCCTTCTGCTGCTGCCATGCAGGCCCCACTGACAGACTCGCTGTTGGGTAAACAGACTTCAGGACTCAAACCCGTTCACTGGACTGCACCCACGCTGGACGCTTTCAATGCATTAAAGACTTCTTTATCTCATGCCATGGCACTCGCCCACCCTGACCTCTTGGCTGAGCTGTTCATCACTACGGACGCCAGTGACATTGGAGTGGGAGCAGTACTACAGCAACGCAAGATAGACATGGTTTCCCTCTTCATTTATTCTCTAAAAAGCTATAAACAGCTCAGAAGAAATTCTCCACTTTCGATAGGGATCTCCTTGTGGTCGACAAGGCTGTCAAACACTCCTGCCCCAATGTGGAGGGTCACTCGTTCTTCATCCTCACAGATCACAAACCACTCACAGATGCTTTCTGCAAACCCCCTGCCCCCCGCCCACCCCGAGGACCTACCCTGTTGCTTTGATCTAGTGTCCCAATTCATAACTGATGTTCGCTATATCAAATGTCGCCACAGATCTATACTATTTCACGCATCATTGACTTATCCAACCTGGCCACTCTACAAGCCTCTGACGAGGAATCTCAAGCTCTCCTCATGGACCCTCAAACACCCCTTGTGTTTACTAAAGCTAAATTCCCCAGCAATGTGTGGTGCGACTCTTCTACCACTACCTTACGCCCGTTACTCCCCCCCCCCTCCCTGCGCCAGCAGGCCTTCGAACTCTGCATAACCTCACTCACCCTGGTGTCTGCTCCAGTACACGCCTCATCTCTGAGCGTTTCAATTGGAAAAATATAAAATGGGACTGTGAGACCTGGGCACACAGCTGCATCCCCTGCCAATGCAACAAAGTCAGCCACCATACTGCTCCACCATTGGGCAAGTTCAACATCCCTCCAGGATGATTTCGTCGTGTACATATCGATCCTCTTCCACCGCCGCGGAGGGCCACAGGTACATTCTACCCACAATTGACCTCCATATCCCGCCGAGTAGAGGCAGTCCCCTTACCTAACATCACTGCCGAGACTGTGGCCAAGGGTTTTATCTCCTCACGGATTGCTAGGTTCGGTCGTCCAACCACCATCACCACTGACGAAGGTCGGCAGTTTGAGTCTTCCCTGTTCACCATTTTATGTAACATCTGCAGCATAAAGAAAATTCACACCACAGCCTACCACCCACAAAGCAATGGGCTAGTGGAATGGTGGCACAGCGCTCAGGTGCCACAACTGCCTCTGGTCTGAAGCACTTCCATGAGTACTGCTCAGCCTCCATTCAACTTTCAAGCCCAACTTACAGGGAACTATCTCAGAATTCGTTTTTGTGGAGAACCCCACCCTACCAGGGGCATTCATTCAGCCTCAAGTACCTGAAGACATATCCTCCATCCTTCCCCCCCCCCCCCCCCCCCCCCCCCGATGTTATAAGTTGCATGCACACCCACTTCAAACATGCATGTCTGCACCCACCTACCAGCCACTCCCGCCAGACACTCTCAACACTTGCTCCCGTGTAATGCTGAGAGACAATTCGGTCTGACAACCTCTGCAACCACCTTATCTCGGCCCCTTTAAAGTCCTACAGCAGGGCGATACAACTTTCGACATCAATATCAAAGCCAGTCCTCAAACTGTTTTGTTACACCAACTCAAACCAGCATTCATGGACCACGATGTCCCTCTGCTGACTCAGTCTGATCCTCCTAATGACTCTCTTGCCAGTCTCCCTCCCGCTGTGCAGTCCGACAATGTATCTCCTCGGGCCACCACACTGTTTTATTCACCTGACACCTCCCTGTCACCTTTTGCGGGTTTCTCAGACACGTCACCCTCCACCTCGCGTGCAGGTTTTGCTGCTACCTCATCGACTATGGAGACACCCTCTCCCATAGTCACCCTGCTCTGCAATGTACCCACACACCACGTGGACGACATTTCAGCCATCACTCTCGATGTTCGAGTTCTCATTCTACTCACAGACACCACAGCCCTGCCACCCAACAACCAGTTAAACATCAGTGTTGTGCATAGCCTCACCCTCCCTTGTGAGTGTGACCTGATGACAATTCGCACCTTCATCTCACTGGACAGCTCGATCAGCATCCGGGCTTGCCACACCCACACCCCATTATCTGCCGTTCAACCCACCTGCTCTCAGGCTGGCCGCCGCATCATCCACCCTCGCTGGCTCAACGACTTCAAGGTGGACCTGCCTCCCATTGCTTTGCCTCCACATTCTGCCCTGGTAGGTGTGTAGGTCCTGGTTGTGCGGCTACCAGCAACATCGATGCCCACATGGTCTTTCCTCAAGACTCATATGCAGTACTCCTTACTGCCATGGGGTGGGGGGGGCTGTGTGGCGTCGATAGGTCATATCGACGATAGACAACATTAATCTTTGGGACTCAGGTCGCTCATCCGTGCTGCCATTTTAATTCGGTCCGTTCTTATACCTTGTACTGTGTGCATGTGTATGATATACCAGTAGTATTGTAGGGGATAAATGATTCCACATTAGGTGGCAGTGGCCACAAGTGTGTGAATATATAAGTGCTTTCTATCTCTGAACACGGCCTTTCAGCCAAAAGCTTAAATGTTTAATACTCTTTTCATTATACCTGTCTGCAGCTCACTGAGGTGAATAGCAGTCCATCTTTTTCATAATATTGTTCATATTGTGTTTTTATTTCAGATAAAATAGAAGCTACTTTAATCACATGATTTTCTGTAGGCTCATACATATTTGTTTCTGCTTACAAATCCATGTGCGAACTGCTAAATTACTGCTCATATTCTACCTTATTTTTGTTTGTGTTCATTTCCATACTTTCTTGCATTTAATGTAGAACTCATTGGAGTGGGAGGATGATTCTAGTGCACCAACTTTTGCTAAAATGTATTGTTTTTAGTACTTGTCAATAATGTGTGAAAAAATATTTGTAGCTGCTGCTGAATTTTTTTATTATTTGCGAGGAAGAGTTCTCTAGTCACCGAGACTACAAAACATAGTCTGTGGCAAAAAGCAATAGTATTCAAAGCAGAATTGCATAGTCATTCAATGACAAGATGTAAAAAAGTTAAATACCAATTTTGTCAAAAGCTTGCTAGCATGAAGTTCTCCATTAAATGTGAGAAAGTACAGAAGAATGGTGTGAACATAAAGTAGAAAATGCGCAACATATTAAAACGTGTTTGAATCAAGTAGTTCACATGCAGATTTGTACGCAGGAACAAATATATGTGAGCCCACAGAAAAGCATGCGGTGAAACCAGCTTCTATTTTATATAAAACAAAAACAAATATGGAATCATTTACCCCACAAAATGTTATGGAACGGTGCAGTACATACAAAAAATTGTAATCAGGAACACAATGTGATGAAACCATCTCTCTGTCATGTCAGATGATTGTTGGATTTTGACATGTGCTAACGTGCAGTAATTCCCACATGATCAAAATTGCAATATTGGGATTAACAAATCAACAGTTTTACAGTCAAAAGGTGAACATGTTGTCATTTACAAACTCTTTCATGACCATAGGTCTCAAAGTTAATCTTTGATTTTTGATTGAGATTTCATGAATATATTACCTTGTACAGTCGCAAAAAAGATTTCCATGCATGCACTTAATCACTAAACTACAAAGCCCTCCAATAAAGTATAAATGAAAAATATTATCATCTAATACTCATATTCTGTTTGCTAAATGACTCAGTTTGTGCCCTTTTACAACACGTTCCTCATTTATAATGTGACACTCCGGTCACATCCAATGACAAGGCCATTTCCCTTATTTATATTGTTTCTGTTAACTTTGTTGGTAGACACCTGCAAACAGTCTGTTGTAAAATTGAAACTGTGTGGTTTCAATAAAGAAAAGAAACATAAAACTGTGTTTTATCATGATTTTCAAAGAATTACTTACAAATCATCACATCATCAAAATACTGTAGTTAAGTACTGAATTATTATTCTTTACTTTGCATTATAACTTATTTATTATTGTAGCTGGGGATGTCTGATTCTGAACTCGAGTAAAATGCTGGGTTGTTACGACTGAAGTGCAGCTGCTCAGGGAGATCCAGTGTGGGCTGTAATTACCTTATGGTGGTGAATCTTGGTAGATACACTAATGGGATAATGCTGAACGAACTTAGATTGGGAAAAAATTAATTTCAATTTTGGCCACCAGGTGCAAATCTAATGCCATACAGCATTTTGTAGACATCTCCAGTGCTCGTATTGAACAAATTGTGTGAGAAGTGCTTAGTAATAAAATGACAATTATTTCCTTCTGTCTTGTTTGAACTTTTCTACTCATGTCCTGTTCCTAATCCACTTCATATGCAAACATGTCTATACATCTATCTTGCATTCACAGTGCCAGATTTGCACTTGGCTGCCAAAATTGGAATATATTCTTTTCCAGAGTAAATCACTTCTGTATTTACGCATTATAATATCTACTAAGTTTTGCTGCCACATGATAAGTACAGCACACACTGGACCTCTGTCAGCAGCTGCATTTTAATTATAATCACCCAGTACTAGGGTGTTAAATTGTTCTTTAAAATCATTTATTTGCAAGATACTACACATGAATCTGTTGGATTGGGCCTAATTCTTAGTATGTCTCAACCTTACACTAACTAAATCATCATGAGACAACATGCATTGTAATCGGCTTCTGTTAGCTGCAAATTGCATATAATTTTTGATGTGTGGATTTATGACATGTTGCTAAACATATAGACTGTAAATATGCTTCATTGGGCATTAAAAATTGTATGATACACTGTTACATGAAGCAATGAATGTGGATAATAATATGCTTCATGTGCAGACTGTTGTATTACTATACAGTGTTGACAAAGAAGAATGAAGCAGTTGGAAGTAACGCCAGTGTGAATGTTTACCACAGTATTAGAGATCTGCATGTTTATGATGAAATTAAACAGAAAAGAGGTCAAGATAAGGAGATACATTTAACTCTTAATGCTACAGCAGTCGGTTGGAATTACAGATTGAAGAGCTTTGGGAGAAAGGAGGATCATAGCAAGGAATATGAAAGTAAAGTACAATTAGCAGAACTTTAAAATTCATTTTGTTATGTGTGCATTACAACATATGAAGGGTGACCCAAAAGAAATGAAATTTTAGATAGTAGAAAGTTTGCATACTTGCTTACTTAGAGCAAATCACTTGTTTTTAATTGCCAATTGTCATGGTTTATTGAAGAATTTGTTCGCTCAATCTCCTACATGTAATTAGGCCACACACATTCACATATTAATGTGCCAAATCAGCATTTTTGTAGCAGGAATGTGAATTAGGAGGTATTTGACATAACTTGTTGTCAAGTTGCAGTAATGTCTTATTGTTTTAGTCAAGTACTGTTCCTGTCAGGACACAAGTGGAAAAGTTCTCAATTTTCTTTCTGTTAACAAGCTGTCTGTAGCATAAATTAGGCATGTAATTGCTGAAAAACAGAAAAGTTTAAGATTCTGTAAATTTATAACGGTTGTACACTCAATGAAAATTATGCAGTCTTCAAAAATAATGCTCATATGAAGAACCTAAGCTTTTGACACTGATGACAAGAACCCAGATTTAAAATTCTGAAGCTATGGGGATAAAATACAGGGAGCAAAAGGCAGTGTACAGGTTGTGCACAAAGGACATTGCCATTAAATGAGTCAAAGGACATGAAAGGGAAGTGGTAACTGAGAAGGAGGAGAGACAGGGCTGCAGCCTATCCCAAATGTTATTCAGTCTCTACACTGAGCAGGCAGTAAAGGAAACCAAAGACAAATTTGGAGAGGGACTAAAAAAAAAAAAAAAGTATTATGACAGTGAAGACTAAGGATGAAGGGCAGCTGAATGGGATTAGTAATATCTTGGAAAGAGTTTATAAGATAAGCATCAATTAATGTTGTTCTAAAATGAAATGAGACACAAAAAGTAGTAAATGAGCAGGAAAGTAGCTGACAATGGCTGTAGTGGAGAGTATATAAGGGGTGTCCCATGAGGAATGAGGAATGCAGTTTTTAAATTGAGCACCTTTTTCAGTTTATTAGGTTGCCAGACATGAAATTTAAGCTACTGTTATCTGATGATATTGCGATTACTGACTGTCATTGTCAACTGGCATTTGTGTGTATTGTTATCAGCTAAAATAGAGTGATACGTGATGGATCAACAATCCAGATTTTTGAAAGGGCATTTCAAGTACGTTGAATGCCATGCAGAGACCATTTGAAGACGTGTAATGTATGGTATCCGAAATGTGCCTAATGTGTCAACAGTGCAGAGACTGGTAAGGAAATTTGAAGATACAGGATTGACAGGAAACATAAAATCACATGGATGTCCTCATTCTTGTCAACTGGTAGGGAATGTCTCGGTCATCAGTGTCCCACAGCTACAAGTGCAGTGAAGTGAATTCACCACCATCCTCAATGGTGAGTCCTTCTGAGAAGGAATTTGCATCGAATTTTAACAAAAGATCTGCATTTACATTCTTTTATGATCCAAACGACACATGAGCTGAGGTCAATGGACAAGTATTTGCTGATTGGGTATTCAAAAACAAGAGTTTCATAAAAAAAAAAAAAAAATCTTCTGTGACAAGGCACCTTTCTGACTTAAAGGTTATGTGAATAAACAAAATTGTCGGGTTTGGGGCACAGAGAATCCTTACAAAGTCAGTGAGAAGCATCTTTATCCAGAACAAGTCACTGTTTTGTTCAGGTTGTGGGCTGGCTGACTCAATGGGCCATACTTTTTTTGAAGGCAAGATTGGAAATGCAGTGATAGTGACTGGTGATTGTTATTGCCAGATGATAACACAGTTTTTACTGGTGCAATTGCAAGGGCAAGAATTGAATGTGAAGGACATCCAACAGGATGAGGGCAACCTGCCACAATGCTTGTTGAAGCAACTAGGTTGCTAACAGAAAGATTTCCTGCTTGTCTCATCTTTGCAATGGCGATCTGAACTGGCCACTGGTGTCAGTTCAGACAAGAATAGAATGCTAAAAATTTGATGGGTGGATTGAATAAACACTGGGAAGCAATTGAATCAGTATGGGGGGAAAAAGATATTTGTGGTACAACTCCATGTAAAAAAATAATAATAATAATAATAATAATAATAATAATAATAATAAATAGGACACATTCCAAGGCACTGAGGATTTCTCAGTTTGGAAATATATGTAAGTTGCAGTAGTCATGTAGATATGAAGAGAACTTCAGAGAATAGACAAATGTGAATAGATGTATCAAACCTGTTTTCTGCCAGGAAACCACAACAGGAAGATCCTAATATATGCTACAAGGAAAAAAAAAATGCAAAACTCGAAAGGACTCTATTCAGTGGCACTTGCGTATAGCAAGTGCGTACTGAGGGGTTTTAGTGTCAGTTATTCATTCATTGTAGTCATGATGCTCATGAGGGCTGTCTGTGCACCCTCTCTTTTGATTCTGCAGGCTCACTGTCTGAGAACATACTTTTTCTCCAGAGCTTGCAAGGACCATTGCCAAGTTGCAACAAACAGCCCAAGATGCTTTGGGGCAATGTATCACAGGATGCCATTTGGCACCTTTATGATCATCTATGTGTGTGAGAATATACACCTGCATTGCCATCGGAGAGTGGTATGCATTGTAGTGATGTGACAGGACACCCTTCACTGTGACACGTGTTTCATTTGACCTGAATTACAATGATGTCACATCATGTGACAAAAAATGACCATTTCTTTGAGGGTGTTGCAGTTTCCTTTTTCAGCAGAGTACATGGTACGCATTTCATTGTAACCTGTCTAGTTTAGTAAATAAATCACCTTCCTTGAGAAGGATCTCAATATTTGCTTATTTTCTGTTTATTGTTGTTACTAAGTTACTAAGATTAAGGAAAGGCAAACCTACGCTTCTAGCATTTGTATACTTAGAGAAAGCTTTTGACAATGTTGACTGGAATACTCTATTTCAAATTCTAAAGGTGGCAGGGGTAAAATACAGGGAGCGAAAGGCTATTTACAATTTGTACAGAAACCAGATGGCAGTTGTAAGAGTCGAGGGACATGAAAGGGAAGCAGTGGTTGGGAAGGGAGTGAGACAGGGTTGTAGCCTCTCTTCGATGTTATTCAATCTGTATATTGAGCAAGCAGTAAAGGAAACAAAAGAAAAGTTCGGAGTAGGTATTAAAATCCATGGAGAAGAAATAAAAACTTTGAGGTTCACCGATGACATTGTAATTCTGTCAGAGACATCAAAGGACTTGGAAGAGCAGTTGAACGGAATGGACAGTGTCTTGAAAAGAGGATACAAGACGAACATCAACAAAAGTGAAACGAGGATAATGGAATACAGTCAAATTAAGTCGGGTGATGCTGAGGGAATTAGATTAGGAAATGAGACACTTAAAGTAGTAAAGGAGTTTTGCTATTTGGGGAGCAAAATAACTGATGATTGTCGAAGTAGAGAGGATATAAAATGTAGACTGGCAATGGCAAGGAAAGCGTTTCTGAACAAGAGAAATTTGTTAACATCGAGTTTAGATTTAAGTGTTAGGAAGTCGTTTCTGAAAGTATTTGTATGGAGTGTAGCCATGAATGTAAGTGAAACATGGAGGATAAATAGTTTGGACAAGAAGAGAATAGAAGCTTTCGAAATGTGGGGCCACAGAAGAATGCTGAAGATCAGATGGGTAGATCACATAACTAATGAGGAGGTATTGAACAGAATTGGAGAGAAGAGGAGTTTGTGGCACAACATGACAAGAAGAAGGGACAGGTTGGTAGGACATGTTCCAAGGCATCAAGGGATCACCAATTTAGCATTGGAGGGCAGCGTGGAGGGTAAAAATTGTAGAGGGAGACCAAGAGATGAATACACTAAGCAGATTCAGAAGGATGTAGGCTGCAGTAAGTACTGGGAGATGAAGAAGCTTGCACAGGATAGTGTAGCATGGAGAGCTGCATCAAACCAGTCTCAGGACTGAAGACCACAACAACAACAACAACAACAACAAAAGTAAATACTACAGGTCAAAAGTATTTGATCACCTATGAAAAAAGCTGTACACTTTATTTTAATTGACAACTATACTCTTCAAACTAAATAGGCTAACAATACAAATATTTTCTCTCTCTGTCATTAAGTACCCTTCGTGCTAAGAAGAGCTGCACAGACTGTTGGCATTATGGAGATAATATTTTTGCAGAGATTATAGTCCAATACATCAGTAATCCATAGATTTTCAACATTAGATGACCTCAGTTCTCTGATCTCCCTGCTGTGTTCATCCCAGTGGGTGAGTTGGTGAAGTGGTTAGCACACTGGACTCGCATTCAGGAGGACAACGGTTCAAACCCGGGTCCAGCCATCTTAATTGTAGGTTTTCTGTGATTTCCCTAAATTGCTTCAGGCAAATTTCGTGATGGTTCCTGTGAAAGGGCACAGTTGACTTCCCTCCCCATCCATCCCTAATCCAAGCTTGTGCTCCATCTCTAATAACCTCGTTGTCAACGGGACATTAAACGCTAACCTCCTTCCTCCCTCCCTCAAGTTCATCCCATAAGTATTCGATGGGACTTAAGTGAGGTGGCTGACTTCACCAGACCATATTCTTCAGTTTCCCAAATTTCTCTCTTCTATTGACTTACTGTCAGCTCAATTTAGAAGTCTGTTTGGGATCATTGTCTTGCTGCAGAACAACCCACAACTAATATGTTTCTTCACAGATTGAACTGAATTGTTGATCAGTATCTTGTCATATCCTTCCTTCTTTAATGTTCCATTAATTCTCACTAGGAAGCTGATTCTATCACCCACAAAACAGCCCCACACAGTGACCGACCCTCCACAACTCTTTGTCATTGGCATTACATACTGACTTCATACGTTCTCCATGAAGTCAATGAGTAAACATTCAGTGAAGGCTTCCAAATTTCAAACTAGATTCATACATGAACACCACCTTGGACCATTGCTGCGCTCTCTAGTTTTTACGTTGCTGTGCCCATTGCAATCAGTTCAACTTCTTTCTATCCATCCCTTTAAGTCATGGTCACATATATAGCATTGCTATGCTGAGACAAAGGTTGGAGCTTCCCACACATTGTTTACGTTGTTGTTAATTTCAGGTGCAGGAAGAGTCCTCACATTTACTCTGTACATATATGAACTAATCTTTACTTTACAATGTTACTCAGGGTCTTCGAGATTGTCAAGCACTTGTGCTGGCACCAGTCTGCTTGAACTGGAGCAATGTATACACCACTGTAGGCTTGGTTAAGCCAGATTTAGTTACTGTTGCCTTGCTAGAATAGCCTTTGTGATGCAGAGCTACAATTACAGCACTTCTTTCAATTCCGACCTCCTCCTTCCATCTTATTAGGAGGCAATACAGCATGAACTTGATCAAGTATACAAACTCACTACTAGATGCATACAGTGTACAGAGGCAGCACAAGAAATGAGACCTATTTAAATGGAACCCTCTAAGGTAAAGGCCATCAGTGTTGTGGATACTCACCAGCACCTCTCTGGGTGAACAATGATTTGGATACATAACAGATGAGTTTAGTTTTTGCATGTTTCTACTTGTTTTACTATCAGAGCAGGTTTATGATAGAATACTCAAAATTAAATCCCTGTTTTTTAACACAAATCAATAGCTGTGACGGAAAACTTTTTTTCACTTTTGCATCTAAAATTCGCAGACAATGAGTATGATCATCTGGACCACAAGACAGCAGCAAGCTCATTGAAACCAAACTACCACATGATGACCAAAGCTCTTGGACACCCGAAAAGATCAAAATGCGTCTGACAGCCAGCCGTCTGAGTCATCGAAATGAGTGTTGGCGCATCTCGAGGGCCAAGGAACATGTAAGTGGTTTTATAGTGATCCCAACATAAACTGCTTCTAAATCTCAGAAATGGAATTGTGTGATTGCAATTCAACCTCTGTAAGAGATCTGTTTCATCTGATGTGAAAGATTAGAATGTACACCACTTACTACTAGCACAGATATTCTGCTATTTTAAGTGTTCTCTCTGTCAAGATAACTGTAACTGAATTGGTAGAGATGTGTCTAAACACAGGGATCTTATTGAGTTACTACAGCAAAATATAAACAAAATCAGGGATCTCCTCTTTATAACAGTATCTAATTTTGTAACAAGTTTCTGCTGCTGAATCGTGTTCCATCTGCGTATTACAGTGACTATGTAGTGCCAAAATGTTCCATTTTCAAAATGTGAATTCAGAATATTTTCATGTGCTTTTGGAAGGTGTGAAATGTCACAACTGGTATCCCTAAAAGTGTTGGTATTATAATTGCCAGCTCAGAGACATGGTTATTCAGTGCAAATAATGGGGGAAAAAGCCTCCAATTGAATACAAAGCTGAAATATAAATGAGTGAGTGAACATACAATTGCTCATTGGATTACACTGTGTCTGTTATTGTTATATTTCCAATTCTTAATTTTCTGCATTCAGTTACAGTTATCATTGTACAGCTTGCTACATCAAAGCATGGAAATCACCCCAAGACAGTTAAGGTCACAGGGAACATGGGATACAGTAAACCTGAAGAGAAGCATCGGAAACTAAAACCGGACTCACAGGAGAGGTTCAAATCATAGAAAGTGAGAGTGTCAGTCCTCTTGTACTTAAGTCGGCATTGTGGATTTTGAATTAAATTCGGATGCAATTTCTGTGTGTCAACGTCAACAAGAAGGTCCAAGAGATACAGTAAACCTGAAGTGAAGCATCGGCATCTAAAACTGGACTCACAGGAATATGTCAAATCATAGAGAGTTAGAGTGTCACTCCACTTGTACTTCAGTCGGCATTGTGCCTTTTGTATTAAATTCGCATGCAATTTCTGTGTTTCATCGTCAATAAGAAGGTCCAAGGGATACAGTAAACCTGAAGTGAAGCATCGGAATCTAAAACTGGACTCACAGGTGAGGCTCAAATCATAGAAAGTTAAAGTGTCAGTCCTCTTGTACTTAGGTCGGCATTGTGCCTTTTGTATTAAGTTTGGATGCAATTTAGGTGTTTCATCGTCAATTAAAAGGTCCAAGTTATACAGTAAACCTGAAGAGAAGCATCGGAATCTAAAACTGGACTCACAGGAGAGGTTCAAATCATAGAAAGAGAGAGCGTCAGTCCTCTTGTACTGAAGTCAGCATTGTGTCTTTTGTATTAAATTCGGATGCAATTTCTGTGTGTCAACGTCAACAAGAAGGTCCAAGAGATACAGTAAACCTGAAGTGAAGCATCGGCATCTAAAACTGGACTCACAGGAATATTTCAAATCATAGAGAGTTAGAGTGTCACTACACTTGTACTTAAGTCGGCATTGTGCCTTTTGTATTAAATTCGGATGCAATTTCTGTGTTTCATCGTCAATATGAAGGTCCAAGGGATACAGTAAACCTGAAGTGAAGCATCGGAATCTAAAACTGGACTCACAGGTGAGGCTCAAATCATAGAAAGTTAAAGTGTTAGTCCTCTTGTACTTAGGTCGGCATTGTGCATTTTGTATTAAGTTTGGATGCAATTTAGGTGTTTCATCGTCAATTAAAAGGTCCAAGTTATAGAGTAAACCTGAAGAGAAGCATCGGAATCTAAAACTGGACTCACAGGAGAGGTTCAAATCATAGAAAGTGAGAGTGTCAGTCCTCTTGTACTTAAGTCGGCATTGTGGATTTTGAATTAAATTCGGATGCAATTTCTGTGTTTCATCGTCAATAAGAAGGTCCAAGGGATACAGTAAACCTGAAGTGAAGCATCGGAATCTAGAACTGGACTCACAGGAGAGGCTCAAATCATAGAAAGTTAGAGTGTCAGTCCTCTTGTACTTAGGTCGGCATTGTGCCTTTTGTATTAAGTTTGGATGCAATTTAGATGTTTCTTCGTCCATAAGAAGGTCCAAGTTATACAGTAAACCTGAAGAGAAGCATCGGAATCTAAAACTGGACTCACAGGAGAGGTTCATATCATAGGAAGTTAGAGTGTCAGTCCTCTTGTACTTAAGTCGGCATTGTGCCTTTTGTATTAAATTCGGATGCAATTTCTGTGCTTCATCGTCAATAAGAAGGTCCAAGGGATACAGTAAACCTGAAGTGAGGCATTGGAATCTAAAACAGGGCTCACAGGAGAGGTTCAAATCATAGGAAGTTAGAGTGTCATTCCTCTTGTACTTAAGTCGGCATTGTGCCTTTTGTATTAAATTCGGATGCAATTTCTGTGTTTCATCGTCAATAAGAAGGTCCAAGGGATACAGTAAACCTGAAGTGAAGCAACGGTAATCTAAAACTGGACTCACTGGAGAGGTTCAAATCATAGAAAGTTAGAGTGTCAGTCCTCTTGTACTTAAGTCTGCATTGTGCCTTTTGTATTAAATTCGGATGCAATTTCTGTGTTTCATCGTCAATAAGAAGGTCCAAGGGAGACAGTAAACCTGAAGTGAAGCATCGGAATCTAAAACTGGACTCACAGGAGAGGTTCAAATCTTAGAAAGTTAAAGTGTCAGGCCTCTTGTACTTAGGTCGGCATTGTGCCTTTTCTATTAAGTTTGGATGCAATATAGGTGTTTCATCGTCAATTAAAAGGTCCAAGTTATACAGTAAACCTGAAGAGAAGCATCGGAATCTAAAACAGGACTCACAGGAGAGGTTCAAATCATAGAAAGTTAGAGTGTCAGTCCTCTAGTACTTAAGTCGGCATTGTGCCTTTTGTATTAAATTCGGATGCAATTTCTGTGATTCATCGTCAGTTAGAAGGTCCAAGGGATACTGTAAACCTGAAGTGAGGCATCGGAATTTAAAACTGGATTCACAATAGAGGTCCAAATTATGAAAGTTAGTATGTCAGTCCTCTTGTACTTAAGTCGGCATTGTGCCTTTTGTAATGAATTCGGATGCAATTTCTGTGTTTCATCGTCAATATGAAGGTCCAAGGGATACAGTAAACCTGAAGTGAAGCATCAGAATCTAAAACTGGACTCACAGGTGAGTCTCAAATCATAGAAAGTTAAAGTGTCAGGCCTCTTGTACTTAGGTCGGCATTGTGCCTTTTCTATTAAGTTTGGATGCAATATAGGTGTTTCATCGTCAATTAAAAGGTCCAAGTTATACAGTAAACCTGAAGAGAAGCATCGGAATCTAAAACAGGACTCACAGGAGAGGTTCAAATCATAGAAAGTTAGAGTGTCAGTCCTCTAGTACTTAAGTCGGCATTGTGCCTTTTGTATTAAATTCGGATGCAATTTCTGTGTTTCATCGTCAATAAGAAGGTCCAAGGGATACAGTAAACCTGAAGTGAGGCATCGGAATCTAAAACTGGACTCACAGGAGAGGTCCAAATTATGAAAGTTAGAGTGTCAGTCCTCTTGTACTTAAGTCGGCATTGTGCCTTTTGTATTAAATTCGGATGCAATATCTGTGTTTCATCGTCAATAAGAAGGTCCAAGGGAAACAGTAAACCAGAAGTGAAGCATCGGAATCTAAAACTGGACTCACAGGGGAGGTTCAAATAATAGAAAGTGAGAGTGTCAGTTCTCTTGTACTTAAGTCGGCATTGTGCCTTTTGTATTAAATTCGGATGCAATTTCTGTGTTTCATCGTCAATAAGAAGGTCCAAGGGATACAGTAAGCCTGAAGTGAGGCATCGGAATCTAAAACTGGGCTCAAGGAGAGGTTCAAATCATAGAAAGTTAGAGTGTTATTCCTCTTGTACTTATGTCGGCATTGTGCCTTTTGTATTAAATTCGGATGCAATTTTGTGTTTCATCGTCAATAAGAAGTTCCAAGGGAGACAGTAAACCTGAAGTGAAGCATCAGAATCTAAAACTGGACTCACAGGAGAGGTTCAAATAATAGAAAGAGAGAGTGTCAGTCCCCTTGTTCTTAAGTCGGCATTGTGCCTTTTGTATTAAATTCAGATGAAATTTCTGTGTTTCATTGTCAATAAGAAGGTCCAAGGGATACAGTAAACCTGAAGTGAAGCATCGGAATCTAAAACTGGACTCACAGGACAGGTTCAAATCATAGAAAGTGAGAGTGGCAGTCCTCTTGTACTAAAGTCGGCATTGTGCCTTTTGTATTAAATTCGGATGCAATTTCTGTGTTTCATCGTCAATAAGATGGTTTAAGGGATACAGTAAACCTGAAGTGAAGCAACGGTAATCTAAAACTGGACTCACAGGAGAGGTTCAAATCATAGAAAGTTAGAGTGTCAGTCCTCTTGTACTTAAGTCGGCATTGTGACTTTTGTATTAAATTCGGATGCAATTTCGGTGTTTCATCGTCAATAAGATGGTACAAGGGATACAGTAAACCTGAAGTGAAGCATCCAAATCCAAAACTGGAGCCACAGGAGATGTTCAATTCATAAAAAGTGAGGGTGTCAGTCCTCTTGTATTTAAGTCGGCATTGTGCCTTTTGTATTAAATTCGGATGCAATTTCTGTGTTTCATCGTCAATAAGAAGGACCTAGGGATACAGGAAAACTGAAGTGAAGGATCGGAATCTAAAACTAGACTCGCAGGAGAGGTTCAAATCATAGAAAGTGAGAGTGTTATCCTCTTGTACTTAAGGCGGCATTGTGGATTTTGAATTAAATTCGGATGCTATCTCTGTGTTTCATCGTCAATAAGAAGGTCCAAGGGAGACAGTAAACCTGAAGTGAAGCATCGGAATCTGAAACTGGACTCACAGGAGAGGTTCAAATAATAGAAAGTGAGAGTGTCAGTCCCCTTGTACTTAAGTCGGCATTGTGCCTTTTGTATTAAATTCGGATGAAATTTCTGTGTTTCAACGTCAATAAGAACGTCCAAGGGATACAGTAAACCTGAAGTGAAGCATCGGAATCTAAAACTGGACTCACAGGTGAGGCTCAAATCATAGAAAGTTAAAGTGTCAGTCCTCTTGTACATAGGTCGCCATTGTGCCTTTTGTATTACGTTTGGATGCAATTTAGGTGTTTCATCGTCAATTAAAAGGTCCAAGGGATACTGTAAACCTGAAGTGAGGCATCGGAATTTAAAACTGGATTCACAGGAGAGGTCCAAATTATGAAAGTCAGAGTGTCAGTCCTCTTGTACTTAAGTCGGCATTGTGCCTTTAGTATTAAATTCGGATGCAATTTCTGTGTTTCATCGTCAATATGAAGGTCCAAGGGATACAGTAAACCTGAAGTGAAGCATCGGAATCTAAAACTGGACTCACATGTCAGGCTCAAATCATAGAAAGTTAAAGTGTCAGTTCTCTTGTACTTAGGTCGGCATTGTGCCTTTTGTATTAAGTTTGGATGCAATTTAGGTGTTTCATCGTCAATTAAAATGTCCAAGTTAAACAGTAAACCTGAAGAGAAGCATCGGAATCTAAAACTGGACTCACAGGAGTGGTTCAAATCATAGAAAGTTAGAGTTTCAGTCCTCTAGTACTTAAGTCGGCATTGTGCCTTTTGTATTAAATTCGGATGCAATTTCTGTGTTTCATCGTCAATAAGAAGGTCCAAGGGATACAGTAAACCTGAAGTGAAGCATCGGAATCTAAAACTGGACTCACAGGGGAGGCTCAAATAATAGAAGGTGAGAGTGTCAGTCTTCTTGTACTTAAGTCGGCATTGTGCCTTTTGTATTAAATTCGGATGCGATTTCTGTGTTTCATCGTCAATAAGAAGGTCCAAGGGATACAGTAAACTTGAAGTAAGGCATCGGAATCTAAAACTGGGCTCACAGGAGAGGTTCAAATCATTGAAAGTTAGAGTGTCATTCCTCTTGTACTTATGTCGGCATTGTGCCTATTGTATTAAATTCGGATGCAATTTCTGTGTTTCATCGTCAATTAGAAGGTCCAAGGGATACTGTAAACCTGAAGTGAGGCATCGGAATCTAAAACTGGATTCACAGGAGAGGTCCAAATTATGAAAGTTAGAGTGTCACTCCTCTTGTACTTAAGTCGGCATTGTGCCTTTTGTAGTAAATTCGTATGCAATTTCTGTGTTTCATCGTCAATATGAAGGTCCAAGGGATACAGTAAACCTGAAGTGAAGCATCGGAATCTAAAACTGGACTCACAGGGGAGGTTCAAATAATAGAAAGTGAGAGTGTCACTCCTCTTGTACTTAAGTCGGCATTGTGCCTTTTGTATTAAATTCGGATGCAATTTCTGTGTTTGATCGTCAATAAGAAGGTCCAAGGGATACAGTAAACCTGAAGTGAGGCATCGGAATCTAAAACTGGGCTCACAGGAGAGGTTCAAATCATAGAAAGTTAGAGTGTCATTCCTCTTGTACTTATGTCGGCATTGCGCCTTTTGTATTAAATTCGGACGCAATTTCTGTGTTTCATTGTCAATAAGAAGGTCCAAGGGATACAGTAAACCTGAAGTGAGGCATCGGAATCTAAAACTGGACTCACAGGAGAGGTCCAAATTATGAAAGTTAGAGTGTCAGTCCTCTTGTACTTAAGTCGGCATTGTGCCTTTTGTATTAAATTCGGATGCAATTTCTGTGTTTCATCGTCAATAAGAAGGTCCAAGGGATACAGTAAACCTGAAGTGAAGCATCGGAATCTAAAACTGGACTCACAGGGGAGGTTCAAATAATAGAAAGTGAGAGTGTCAGTCCTCTTGTACTTAAGTCGGCATTGTGCCTTTTGTATTAAATTCGGATGCAATTTCTGTGTTTGATCGTCAATAAGAAGGTCCAAGGGATACAGTAAACCTGAAGTGAGGCATCGGAATCTAAAACTGGGCTCACAGGAGAGGTTCAAATCATAGAAAGTTAGAGTGTCATTCCTCTTGTACTTATGTCGGCATTGCGCCTTTTGTATTAAATTCGGATGCAATTTCTGTGTTTCATTGTCAATAAGAAGTTCCAAGGGAGACAGTAAACCCGAAGTGAAACATCGGAATCTAAAACTGGACTCACAGGAGAGGTTCAAATAATAGAAAGAGAGAGTGTCAGTCCCCTTGTACTTAAGTCGGCATTGTGCCTTTTGTATTACATTCGGATGAAATTTCTGTGTTTCATTGTCAATAAGAAGGTCCAAGGGATACAGTAAACCTCAAGTGAAGCATCGGAATCTTAAACTGGACTCACAGGAGAGGTTCAAATCATAGAAGGTTAAGGTGTCAGTCCTCTAGTACTTATGTCGGCATTGTGGCTTTTGTATTAAATTCGGATGCAATTTCTGTGTTTCATCGTCAATTAGACGCTCCAAGAGATACAGTAAACCTGAAGTGAAGCATCGGAATCTAAAACTGGACTCACAGGACAGGTTCAAATCATAGAAAGTGAGAGTGTCAGTCCTCTTGTACTTAAGTCGGCATTGTGCCTATTGTATTAAATTCGGATGCAATTTCTGTGTTTCATCGTCAATAAGAAGGTCCAAGGGTAACAGTAAACCTGAAGTGAGGCATCGGAATCTAAAACTGGGCTCACAGGAGAGGTTTAAATCATAGAAAGTAAGAGTGTCATTCCTCTTGTACTTATGTCGGCATTGTGCCTTTTGTATTAAATTCGGATGCAATTTCTGTGTTTCATCGTCAATTAGAAGGTCCAAGGGATACTGTAAACCTGAAGTGAGGCATCGGAATCTAAAACTGGATTCACAGGAGAGGTCCAAATTATGAAAGTTAGAGTGTCAGTCCTCTTGTACTTAAGTCGGCATTGTGCCTTTTGTATTAAATTCGGATGGAATTTCTGTGTTTCATCGTCAATAAGAAGGTCCAAGGGATACAGTAAACCTGAAGTGATACATCGGAATCTAAAACTGGACTCACAGGAGAGGTCCAAATTATGAAAGTTAGAGTGTCAGTCCTCTTGTACTTAAGTCGGCATTGTGCCTTTTGTATTAAATTCGGATGGAATTTCTGTGTTTCATCGTCAATAAGAAGGTCCAAGGGATACAGTAAACCTGAAGTGAAGCATCGGAATCTAAAACTGGACTCACAGGGGAGGTTCAAATAATAGAAAGTGAGAGTGTCAGTCCTCTTGGACTTATGTCGGCATTGTACCTTTTGTATTAAATTCGGATGCAATTCCTGTGTTTCATCGTCAATAAGAAGGTCCAAGGGATACAGTAAACCTGAAGTGAGGCATCGGAATCTAAAACTGGGCTCACAGGAGAGGTTCAAATCATAGAAAGTTAGAGTGTCATTCCTCTTGTACATATGTCGGCATTGTGCCTTTTGTATTAAATTCAGATGCAATTTCTGTGTTTCATCGTCAATAAGAAGTTCCAAGGGAGACAGTAAACCTGAAGTGAAGCATCGGAATCTAAAACTGGACTCACAGGAGAGGTTCAAATAATAGAAAGAGAGAGTGTCAGTCCCCTTGTACTTAAGTCGGCATTGTGCCTTTTGTATTACATTCGGATGAAATTTCTGTGTTTCATTGTCAATAAGAAGGTCCAAGGGATACAGTAAACCTCAAGTGAAGCATCGGAATCTTAAACTGGACTCACAGGAGAGGTTCAAATCATAGAAGGTTAAGGTGTCAGTCCTCTAGTACTTATGTCGGCATTGTGCCTTTTGTATTAAACTGGGATGCAATTTCTGTGTTTCATCGTCAATTAGACGGTCCAAGGGATACAGTAAACCTGAAGTGAAGCATTGGAATCTAAAACTGGGCTCACAGGACAGGTTCAAATCATAGAAAGTGAGAGTGTCAGTCCTCTGGTACTTAAGTCGGCATTGTGCCTTTTGTATTAAATTCGGATGCAATTTCTGTGTTTCATCGTCAATAAGAAGGTTTAAGGAATACAGTAAACCTGAAGTGAAGCAACGGTAATCTAAAACTGGACTCACAGGAGAGGTTCAAATCTTAGAAAGTTAGAGTGTCAGTCCTCTAGTACTTAAGTCGGCATTGTGCCTATTGAATTTAATTCCGATGCAATTTCTGCGTTTGATCGTCAATAAGAAGTTCCAAGGTACACAGTAAACCTGAATCGAAGCATCGGTACCTGAATCTGTACTCACAGGAGAGGTTCAAATCATTGAAAGTTAGAGTGTCAGTCCTCTTGTACTTCAGTCGGCTTTGTGCCTTTTGTATTAAATTCGGATGCAATTTCTGTGTTTCATCGTCAATAAGAAGGTACAAGGGATACAGTAAACCTGAAGTGAAGCTTCGGAATCTAATACTGGTCTCACAGGAGAGGTTCAAATCATAGAAAGTTAGAGTGTCAGTCCTCTTGTACATGAGTCGGCATTGTGACTTTTGTATTAAATTCGGATGCAATTTCGGTGTTTCATCGTCAATAAGATGGTACAAGGGATACAGTAAACCTGAAGTGAAGCATCCAAACCTAAAACTGGACCCACAAGAGAGGTTCAAATCATAGAAAGTGAGAGTGTCAGTCCTCTTGTACTTAAGTCGCCATTGTGGATTTTGAATTAAATTCGGATGCAATTTCTGTGTTTCATCGTCAATAAGAAGGTCCAAGGGATACAGTAAACCTGAAGTGAAGCATCGGAATCTAAAACTGGACTCACAGGAGAGGCCCAAATCATAGAAAGTTAGAGTGTCAATCCTCTTGTACTTAGGTCGGCATTGTGCCTTTTGTATTAAGTTTGGATGCAATTTAGATGTTTCTTCGTCAATAAGAAGGTCCAAGTTATACAGTAAACCTGAAGAGAAGCATCGGAATCTAAAACTTGACTCACAGGAGAGGTTCATATCATAGAAAGTTAGAGTGTCAGTCCTCTTGTACTTAAGTCGGCATTGTGCCTTTTGTATTAAATTTGGATTCAATTTCTGTGTTTCATCGTCAATAAGAAGGTCCAAGGGATACAGTAAACCTGAAGTGAAGCATCGGAATCTAAACTGGACTCACAGGAGAGGTTCAAATAATAGAAAGAGAGAGTGTCAGTCCTCTTGTACTTAAATCGGCATTGTGCCTTTTGTATTGAATTTGGATGCAATTTCTGTGTTTCATCGTCAATAAGAAGGTCCAAGGGATACAGTAAACCTGAAGTGAGGCATCGGAATCTAAAACTGGACTCACAGGAGAGGTCCAAGTTATGAAAGTTAAAGTGTCAGTCCTCTTGTACTTAAGTCGGCATTGTGCCATTTGTCTTATATTCGGATGCAATTTCTGTGTTTCATCGTCAATAAGAAGGTCCAAGGGATACAGTAAACCTGAAGTGAAGCATTGGAATCTAAAACTGGACTCACAGGAGAGGTTCAAATAATAGAAAGTGAGAGTGTCAGTCCTCTTGTACTTAAGTCGGCATTGTGCCTTTTGTATTAAATTCGGATGCAATTTCTGTGTTTCATCGTCAATATGAAGGTCCAAGGGATACAGTAAACCTGAAGTGAAGCATCGGAATCTAAAACTGGACTGACATGTGAGGCTCAAATCATAGAAAGTTAAAGTGTCAGTTCTCTTGTACTTAGGTCGGCATTGTGCCTTTTGTATTAAATTTGGATGCAATTTAGGTGTTTCATCGTCAATTAAAATGTCCAAGTTATACAGTAAACCTGAAGAGAAGCATCGGAATCTAAAACTGGACTCACAGGAGTGGTTCAAATCATAGAAAGTTAGAGTTTCAGTCCTCTAGTACTTAAGTCGGCATTGTGCCTTTTGTATTAAATTCGAATGCAATTTCTGTGTTTCATCGTCAATAAGAAGGTCCAAGGGATAGAGTAAACCTGAAGTGAGGCATGGGAATCTAAAACTGGACTCACAGGAGAGGTCCAAATTATGAAAGTTAGAGTGTCAGTCCTCTTGTACTTAAGTCGGCATTGTACCTTTTGTATTAAATTCGGATGCAATTTCTGTGTTTCATCGTCAATAAGAAGGTCCAAGGGATACAGTAAACCTGAAGTGAAGCATCGGAATCTAAAACTGGACTCACAGGGGAGGCTCAAATAATAGAAGGTGAGAGAGTCAGTCTTATTGTACTTAAGTCGGCATTGTGCCTTTTGTATTAAATTCGGATGCGATTTCTGTGTTTCATCGTCAATAAGAAGGTCCAAGGGATACAGTAAACCTGAAGTGAAGCAACGGTAATCTAAAACTGGACTCACAGGAGAGGTTCAAATCTTAGAAAGTTAGAGTGTCAGTCCTCTGGTACTTAAGTCGGCATTGTGCCTATTGAATTTAATTCCGATGCAATTTCTGCGTTTGATCGTCAATACGAAGTTCCAAGGTACACAGTAAACCTGAATCGAAGCATCGGTACCTGAATCTGTACTCACAGGAGACGTTCAAATCATTGAAAGTTAGAGTGTCAGTCCCCTTGTACTTCAGTCGGCTTTGTGCCTTTTGTATTAAATTCGGATGCAATTTCTGTGTTTCATCGTCAATAAGAAGGTACAAGGGATACAGTAAACCTGAAGTGAAGCTTCGGAATCTAATACTGGTCTCACAGGAGAGGTTCAAATCATAGAAAGTTAGAGTGTCAGTCCTCTTGTACATGAGTCGGCATTGTGACTTTTGTATTAAATTCGGATGCAATTTCGGTGTTTCATCGTCAATAAGATGGTACAAGGGATACAGTAAATCTGAAGTGAAGCATCCAAACCTAAAACTGGACCCACAAGAGAGGTTCAAATCATAGAAAGTGAGAGTGTCAGTCCTCTTGTACTTAAGTCGGCATTGTGGATTTTGAATTAAATTCGGATGCAATTTCTGTGTTTCATCGTCAATAAGAAGGTCCAAGGGATACAGTAAACCTGAAGTGAAGCATCGGAATCTAAAACTGGACTCACAGGAGAGGCCCAAATCATAGAAAGTTAGAGTGTCAATCCTCTTGTACTTAGGTCGGCATTGTGCCTTTTGTATTAAATTTGGATTCAATTTCTGTGTTTCATCGTCAATAAGAAGGTCCAAGGGATACAGTAAACCTGAAGTGAAGCATCGGAATCTAAACTGGACTCACAGGAGAGGTTCAAATAATAGAAAGAGAGAGTGTCAGTCCTCTTGTACTTAAATCGGCATTGTGCCTTTTGTATTAAATTTGGATGCAATTTCTGTGTTTCATCGTCAATAAGAAGGTCCAAGGGATACAGTAAACCTGAAGTGAGGCATCGGAATCTAAAACTGGACTCACAGGTGAGGTCCAAGTTATGAAAGTTAAAGTGTCAGTCCTCTTGTACTTAAGTCGGCATTGTGCCATTTGTATTATATTCGGATGCAATTTCTGTGTTTCATCGTCAATAAGAAGGTCCAAGGGATACAGTAAACCTGAAGTGAAGCATTGGAATCTAAAACTGGACTCACAGGAGAGGTTCAAATAATAGAAAGTGAGAGTGTCAGTCCTCTTGTACTTAAGTCGGCATTGTGCCTTTTGTATTAAATTCGGATGCAATTTCTGTGTTTCATCGTCAATAAGAAGGTCCAAGGGAGACAGTAAACCTGAAGTGAAGCATCGGAATCTGAAACTGGACTCACAGGAGAGGTTCAAATAATAGAAAGTGAGAGTGTCAGTCCCCTTGTACTTAAGTCGGCATTGTGCCTTTTGTATTAAATTCGGATGAAATTTCTGTGTTTCAACGTCAATAAGAACGTCCAAGGGATACAGTAAACCTGAAGTGAAGCTTTGGAATCTAAAACTGGACTCACAGGAGACGTTCAAATAATAGAAAGTGAGAGTGTCAGTCCTCTAGTACTTAAGTCGGCATTGTGCCTTTTGTATTAAATTCGGATGCAATTTCTGTGTTTCATTGTCAATAAGAAGGTCCAAGGGATACAGTAAACCTGAAGTGAGGCATCGGAATCTAAAACTGGACTCACAGGAGAGGTACAAGTTATGAAAGTTAAAGTGTCAGTCCTCTTGTACTTAAGTCGGCATTGTGCCATTTGTATTATATACGGATGCAATTTCTGTGTTTCATCGTCAATAAGAAGGTCCAAGGGATACAGTAAACCTGAAGTGAAGCTTTGGAATCTAAAACTGGACTCACAGGAGACGTTCAAATAATAGAAAGTGAGAGTGTCAGTCCTCTTGTACTTAAGTCGGCATTGTGCCTTTTGTATTAAATTCGGATGCTATTTTTGTGTTTCATCGTCAATAAGAAGGTCCAAGGGATACAGTAAACCTGAAGTGAAGCATCGGAATCTAAAACTGGACTCACAGGGGAGGTTCAAATAATAGAAAGTGAGAGTGTCAGTCCTCTTGTACTTAAGTCGGCATTGTGCCTTTTGTATTAAATTCGGATGCAATTTCTGTGTTTCATCGTCAATAAGAAGGTCCAAGGGATACAGTAAACCTGAAGTGAGGCATCGGAATCTAAAACTGGGCTCACAGGAGAGGTTCAAATCATAGAAAGTTAGAGTGTCATTCCTCTTGTACTTATGTCGGCATTGCGCCTTTTGTATTAAATTCGGATGCAATTTCTGTGTTTCATCGTCAATAAGAAGTTCCAAGGGAGACAGTAAACCCGAAGTGAAACATCGGAATCTAAAACTGGACTCACAGGAGAGGTTCAAATAATAGAAAGAGAGAGTGTCAGTCCCCTTGTACTTAAGTCGGCATTGTGCCTTTTGTATTACATTCGGATGAAATTTCTGTGTTTCATTGTCAATAAGAAGGTCCAAGGGATACAGTAAACCTCAAGTGAAGCATCGGAATCTTAAACTGGACTCACAGGAGAGGTTCAAATCATAGAAGGTTAAGGTGTCAGTCCTCTAGTACTTATGTCGGCATTGTGGCTTTTGTATTAAATTCGGATGCAATTTCTGTGTTTCATCGTCAATTAGACGCTCCAAGAGATACAGTAAACCTGAAGTGAAGCATCGGAATCTAAAACTGGACTCACAGGACAGGTTCAAATCATAGAAAGTGAGAGTGTCAGTCCTCTTGTACTTAAGTCGGCATTGTGCCTATTGGATTAAATTCGGATGCAATTTCTGTGTTTCATCGTCAATAAGAAGGTCCAAGGGTAACAGTAAACCTGAAGTGAGGCATCGGAATCTAAAACTGGGCTCACAGGAGAGGTTTAAATCATAGAAAGTATGAGTGTCATTCCTTTTGTACTTATGTCGGCATTGTGCCTTTTGTATTAAATTCGGATGCAATTTCTGTGTTTCATCGTCAATTAGAAGGTCCAAGGGATACTGTAAACCTGAAGTGAGGCATCGGAATCTAAAACTGGATTCACAGGAGAGGTCCAAATTATGAAAGTTAGAGTGTCAGTCCTCTTGTACTTAAGTCGGCATTGTGCCTTTTGTATTAAATTCGGATGGAATTTCTGTGTTTCATCGTCAATAAGAAGGTCCAAGGGATACAGTAAACCTGAAGTGATACATCGGAATCTAAAACTGGACTCACAGGAGAGGTCCAAATTATGAAAGTTAGAGTGTCAGTCCTCTTGTACTTAAGTCGGCATTGTGCCTTTTGTATTAAATTCGGATGGAATTTCTGTGTTTCATCGTCAATAAGAAGGTCCAAGGGATACAGTAAACCTGAAGTGAAGCATCGGAATCTAAAACTGGACTCACAGGGGAGGTTCAAATAATAGAAAGTGAGAGTGTCAGTCCTCTTGGACTTATGTCGGCATTGTACCTTTTGTATTAAATTCGGATGCAATTCCTGTGTTTCATCGTCAATAAGAAGGTCCAAGGGATACAGTAAACCTGAAGTGAGGCATCGGAATCTAAAACTGGGCTCACAGGAGAGGTTCAAATCATAGAAAGTTAGAGTGTCATTCCTCTTGTACATATGTCGGCATTGTGCCTTTTGTATTAAATTCAGATGCAATTTCTGTGTTTCATCGTCAATAAGAAGTTCCAAGGGAGACAGTAAACCTGAAGTGAAGCATCGGAATCTAAAACTGGACTCACAGGAGAGGTTCAAATAATAGAAAGAGAGAGTGTCAGTCCCCTTGTACTTAAGTCGGCATTGTGCCTTTTGTATTACATTCGGATGAAATTTCTGTGTTTCATTGTCAATAAGAAGGTCCAAGGGATACAGTAAACCTCAAGTGAAGCATCGGAATCTTAAACTGGACTCACAGGAGAGGTTCAAATCATAGAAGGTTAAGGTGTCAGTCCTCTAGTACTTATGTCGGCATTGTGCCTTTTGTATTAAACTCGGATGCAATTTCTGTGTTTCATCGTCAATTAGACGGTCCAAGGGATACAGTAAACCTGAAGTGAAGCATTGGAATCTAAAACTGGACTCACAGGACAGGTTCAAATCATAGAAAGTGAGAGTGTCAGTCCTCTGGTACTTAAGTCGGCATTGTGCCTTTTGTATTAAATTCGGATGCAATTTCTGTGTTTCATCGTCAATAAGAAGGTTTAAGGAATACAGTAAACCTGAAGTGAAGCAACGGTAATCTAAAACTGGACTCACAGGAGAGGTTCAAATCTTAGAAAGTTAGAGTGTCAGTCCTCTAGTACTTAAGTCGGCATTGTGCCTATTGAATTTAATTCCGATGCAATTTCTGCGTTTGATCGTCAATAAGAAGTTCCAAGGTACACAGTAAACCTGAATCGAAGCATCGGTACCTGAATCTGTACTCACAGGAGAGGTTCAAATCATTGAAAGTTAGAGTGTCAGTCCTCTTGTACTTCAGTCGGCTTTGTGCCTTTTGTATTAAATTCGGATGCAATTTCTGTGTTTCATCGTCAATAAGAAGGTACAAGGGATACAGTAAACCTGAAGTGAAGCTTCGGAATCTAATACTGGTCTCACAGGAGAGGTTCAAATCATAGAAAATTAGAGTGTCAGTCCTCTTGTACATGAGTCGGCATTGTGACTTTTGTATTAAATTCGGATGCAATTTCGGTGTTTCATCGTCAATAAGATGGTACAAGGGATACAGTAAACCTGAAGTGAAGCATCCAAACCTAAAACTGGACCCACAAGAGAGGTTCAAATCATAGAAAGTGAGAGTGTCAGTCCTCTTGTACTTAAGTCGCCATTGTGGATTTTGAATTAAATTCGGATGCAATTTCTGTGTTTCATCGTCAATAAGAAGGTCCAAGGGATACAGTAAACCTGAAGTGAAGCATCGGAATCTAAAACTGGACTCACAGGAGAGGCCCAAATCATAGAAAGTTAGAGTGTCAATCCTCTTGTACTTAGGTCGGCATTGTGCCTTTTGTATTAAGTTTGGATGCAATTTAGATGTTTCTTCGTCAATAAGAAGGTCCAAGTTATACAGTAAACCTGAAGTGAAGCAACGGTAATCTAAAACTGGACTCACAGGAGAGGTTCAAATCTTAGAAAGTTAGAGTGTCAGTCCTCTAGTACTTAAGTCGGCATTGTGCCTATTGAATTTAATTCCGATGCAATTTCTGCGTTTGATCGTCAATACGAAGTTCCAAGGTACACAGTAAACCTGAATCGAAGCATCGGTACCTGAATCTGTACTCACAGGAGACGTTCAAATCATTGAAAGTTAGAGTGTCAGTCCTCTTGTACTTCAGTCGGCTTTGTGCCTTTTGTATTAAATTCAGATGCAATTTCTGTGTTTCATCGTCAATAAGAAGGTACAAGGGATACAGTAAACCTGAAGTGAAGCTTCGGAATCTAATACTGGTCTCACAGGAGAGGTTCAAATCATAGAAAGTTAGAGTGTCAGTCCTCTTGTACATGAGTCGGCATTGTGACTTTTGTATTAAATTCGGATGCAATTTCGGTGTTTCATCGTCAATAAGATGGTACAAGGGATACAGTAAACCTGAAGTGAAGCATCCAAACCTAAAACTGGACCCACAAGAGAGGTTCAAATCATAGAAAGTGAGAGTGTCAGTCCTCTTGTACTTGAGTCGGCATTGTGGATTTTGAATTAAATTCGGATGCAATTTCTGTGTTTCATCGTCAATAAGAAGGTCCAAGGGATACAGTAAACCTGAAGTGAAGCATCGGAATCTAAAACTGGACTCACAGGAGAGGCCCAAATCATAGAAAATTAGAGTGTCAATCCTCTTGTACTTAGGTCGGCATTGTGCCTTTTGTATTAAGTTTGGATGCAATTTAGATGTTTCTTCGTCAATAAGAAGGTCCAAGTTATACAGTAAACCTGAAGAGAAGCATCGGAATCTAAAACTGGACTCACAGGAGAGGTTCATATCATAGAAAGTTAGAGTGTCAGTCCTCTTGTACTTAGGTCGGCATTGTGCCTTTTGTATTAAATTTGGATTCAATTTCTGTGTTTCATCGTCAATAAGAAGGTCCAAGGGATACAGTAAACCTGAAGTGAAGCATCGGAATCTAAACTGGACTCACAGGAGAGGTTCAAATAATAGAAAGAGAGAGTGTCAGTCCTCTTGTACTTAAATCGGCATTGTGCCTTTTGTATTAAATTTGGATGCAATTTCTGTGTTTCATCGTCAATAAGAAGGTCCTAGGGATACAGTAAACCTGAAGTGAGGCATCGGAATCTAAAACTGGACTCACAGGTGAGGTCCAAGTTATGAAAGTTAAAGTGTCAGTCCTCTTGTACTTAAGTCGGCATTGTGCCATTTGTATTATATTCGGATGCAATTTCTGTGTTTCATCGTCAATAAGAAGGTCCAAGGGATACAGTAAACCTGAAGTGAAGCATTGGAATCTAAAACTGGACTCACAGGAGAGGTTCAAATAATAGAAAGTGAGAGTGTCAGTCCTCTTGTACTTAAGTCGGCATTGTGCCTTTTGTATTAAATTCGGATGCAATTTCTGTGTTTCATCGTCAATAAGAAGGTCCAAGGGAGACAGTAAACCTGAAGTGAAGCATCGGAATCTGAAACTGGACTCACAGGAGAGGTTCAAATAATAGAAAGTGAGAGTGTCAGTCCCCTTGTACTTAAGTCGGCATTGTGCCTTTTGTATTAAATTCGGATGAAATTTCTGTGTTTCAACGTCAATAAGAACGTCCAAGGGATACAGTAAACCTGAAGTGAAGCTTTGGAATCTAAAACTGGACTCACAGGAGACGTTCAAATAATAGAAAGTGAGAGTGTCAGTCCTCTAGTACTTAAGTCGGCATTGTGCCTTTTGTATTAAATTCGGATGCAATTTCTGTGTTTCATTGTCAATAAGAAGGTCCAAGGGATACAGTAAACCTGAAGTGAGGCATCGGAATCTAAAACTGGACTCACAGGAGAGGTACAAGTTATGAAAGTTAAAGTGTCAGTCCTCTTGTACTTAAGTCGGCATTGTGCCATTTGTATTATATACGGATGCAATTTCTGTGTTTCATCGTCAATAAGAAGGTCCAAGGGATACAGTAAACCTGAAGTGAAGCTTTGGAATCTAAAACTGGACTCACAGGAGACGTTCAAATAATAGAAAGTGAGAGTGTCAGTCCTCTTGTACTTAAGTCGGCATTGTGCCTTTTGTATTAAATTCGGATGCTATTTTTGTGATTCATCGTCAATAAGAAGGTCCAAGGGAGACAGTAAACCTGAAGTGAAGCATCGGAATCTAAAACTGGACTCACAGGTGAGGCTCAAATCATAGAAAGTTAAAGTGTCAGTCCTCTTGTACATAGGTCGCCATTGTGTCTTTTGTATTACGTTTGGATGCAATTTAGGTGTTTCATCGTCAATTAAAAGGTCCAAGGGATACTGTAAACCTGAAGTGAGGCATCGGAATTTAAAACTGGATTCACAGGAGAGGTCCAAATTATGAAAGTTAGAGTGTCAGTCCTCTTGTACTTAAGTCGGCATTGTGCCTTTAGTATTAAATTCGGATGCAATTTCTGTGTTTCATCGTCAATATGAAGGTCCAAGGTATACAGTAAACCTGAAGTGAAGCATCGGAATCTAAAACTGGACTCACATGTGAGGCTCAAATCATAGAAAGTTAAAGTGTCAGTTCTCTTGTACTTAGGTCGGCATTGTGCCTTTTGTATTAAGTTTGGATGCAATTTAGGTGTTTCATCGTCAATTAAAATGTCCAAGTTAAACAGTAAACCTGAAGAGAAGCATCGGAATCTAAAACTGGACTCACAGGAGTGGTTCAAATCATAGAAAGTTAGAGTTTCAGTCCTCTAGTACTTAAGTCGGCATTGTGCCTTTTGTATTAAATTCGGATGCAATTTCTGTGTTTCATCGTCAATAAGAAGGTCCAAGGGATACAGTAAACCTGAAGTGAAGCTTTGGAATCTAAAACTGGTCTCACAGGAGACGTTCAAATAATAGAAAGTGAGAGTGTCAGTCCTCTTGTACTTAAGTCGGCATTGTGCCTTTTGTATTAAATTCGGATGCTATTTCTGTGTTTCATCGTCAATAAGAAGGTCCAAGGGAGACAGTAAACCTGAAGTGAAGCATCGGAATCTGAAACTGGACTCACAGGAGAGGTTCAAATAATAGAAAGTGAGAGTGTCAGTCCCCTTGTACTTAAGTCGGCATTGTGCCTTTTGTATTAAATTCGGATGAAATTTCTGTGTTTCAACGTCAATAAGAACGTCCAAGGGATACAGTAAACCTGAAGTGAAGCATCGGAATCTAAAACTGGACTCACAGATGAGGCTCAAATCATAGAAAGTTAAAGTGTCAGTCCTCTTGTACATAGGTCGCCATTGTGCCTTTTGTATTACGTTTGGATGCAATTTAGGTGTTTCATCGTCAATTAAAAGGTCCAAGGGATACTGTAAACCTGAAGTGAGGCATCGGAATCTAAAACTGGATTCACAGGAGAGGTCCAAATTATGAAAGTTAGAGTGTCACTCCTCTTGTACTTAAGTCGGCATTGTGCCTTTTGTAGTAAATTCGTATGCAATTTCTGTGCTTCATCGTCAATATGAAGGTCCAAGGGATACAGTAAACCTGAAGTGAAGCATCGGAATCTAAAACTGGACTCACAGGTGAGGCTCAAATCTTCGAAAGTTAAAGTGTCAGTCCTCTTGTACTTAGGTCGGCATTGTGCCTTTTGTATTGAGTTTGGATGCAATTTAGGTGTTTCATCGTCAATTAAAATGTCCAAGTTACACAGTAAACCTGAAGAGAAGCATCGGAATCAAAAACTGGACTCACAGGAGATGTTCAAATCATAGAAAGTTAGAGTGTCAGTCCTCTAGTACTTAAGTCGGCATTGTGCCTTTTATATTAAATTCGGATGCAATTTCTGTGTTTCATCGTTAATAAGAAGGTCCAAGGGATACAGTAAACCTGAAGTGAGGCATCGGAATCTAAAACTGGACTCACAGGAGAGGTCCAAATTATGAATGTTAGAGTGTCAGTCCTCTTGTACTTAAGTCGGCATTGTGCATTTTGTATTAAATTCGGATGCAATTTCTGTGTTTCATCGTCAATAAGTAGGTCCAAGGGATACAGTAAACCTGAAGTGAAGCATCGGAATCTAAAACTGGACTCACAGGGGAGGTTCAAATAATAGAAAGTGAGAGTGTCAGTCCTCTTGTACTTAAGTCGGCATTGTGCCTTTTGTATTAAATTCGGATGCAATTTCTGTGTTTCATCGTCAATAAGAAGGTCCAAGGGTAACAGTAAACCTGAAGTGAGGCATCGGAATCTAAAACTGGGCTCACAGGAGAGGTTTAAATCATAGAAAGTAAGAGTGTCATTCCTCTTGTACTTATGTCGGCATTGTGCCTTTTGTATTAAATTCGGATGCAATTTCTGTGTTTCATCGTCAATTAGAAGGTCCAAGGGATACTGTAAACCTGAAGTGATACATCGGAATCTAAAACTGGACTCACAGGAGAGGTCCAAATTATGAAAGTTAGAGTGTCAGTCCTCTTGTACTTAAGTCGGCATTGTGCCTTTTGTATTAAATTCGGATGGAATTTCTGTGTTTCATCGTCAATAAGAAGGTCCAAGGGATACAGTAAACCTGAAGTGAAGCATCGGAATCTAAAACTGGACTCACAGGGGAGGTTCAAATAATAGAAAGTGAGAGTGTCAGTCCTCTTGGACTTATGTCGGCATTGTACCTTTTGTATTAAATTCGGATGCAATTCCTGTGTTTCATCGTCAATAAGAAGGTCCAAGGGATACAGTAAACCTGAAGTGAGGCATCGGAATCTAAAACTGGGCTCACAGGAGAGGTTCAAATCATAGAAAGTTAGAGTGTCATTCCTCTTGTACATATGTCGGCATTGTGCCTTTTGTATTAAATTCAGATGCAATTTCTGTGTTTCATCGTCAATAAGAAGTTCCAAGGGAGACAGTAAACCTGAAGTGAAGCATCGGAATCTAAAACTGGACTCACAGGAGAGGTTCAAATCTTAGAAAGTTAGAGTGTCAGTCCTCTGGTACTTAAGTCGGCATTGTGCCTTTTGTATTAAATTCGGATGCAATTTCTGTGTTTCATCGTCAATAAGAAGGTTTAAGGAATACAGTAAACCTGAAGTGAAGCAACGGTAATCTAAAACTGGACTCACAGGAGAGGTTCAAATCTTAGAAAGTTAGAGTGTCAGTCCTCTAGTACTTAAGTCGGCATTGTGCCTATTGAATTTAATTCCGATGCAATTTCTGCGTTTGATCGTCAATAAGAAGTTCCAAGGTACACAGTAAACCTGAATCGAAGCATCGGTACCTGAATCTGTACTCACAGGAGAGGTTCAAATCATTGAAAGTTAGAGTGTCAGTCCTCTTGTACTTCAGTCGGCTTTGTGCCTTTTGTATTAAATTCGGATGCAATTTCTGTGTTTCATCGTCAATAAGAAGGTACAAGGGATACAGTAAACCTGAAGTGAAGCTTCGGAATCTAATACTGGTCTCACAGGAGAGGTTCAAATCATAGAAAGTTAGAGTGTCAGTCCTCTTGTACATGAGTCGGCATTGTGACTTTTGTATTAAATTCGGATGCAATTTCGGTGTTTCATCGTCAATAAGATGGTACAAGGGATACAGTAAACCTGAAGTGAAGCATCCAAACCTAAAACTGGACCCACAAGAGAGGTTCAAATCATAGAAAGTGAGAGTGTCAGTCCTCTTGTACTTAAGTCGCCATTGTGGATTTTGAATTAAATTCGGATGCAATTTCTGTGTTTCATCGTCAATAAGAAGGTCCAAGGGATACAGTAAACCTGAAGTGAAGCATCGGAATCTAAAACTGGACTCACAGGAGAGGCCCAAATCATAGAAAGTTAGAGTGTCAATCCTCTTGTACTTAGGTCGGCATTGTGCCTTTTGTATTAAGTTTGGATGCAATTTAGATGTTTCTTCGTCAATAAGAAGGTCCAAGTTATACAGTAAACCTGAAGTGAAGCAACGGTAATCTAAAACTGGACTCACAGGAGAGGTTCAAATCTTAGAAAGTTAGAGTGTCAGGCCTCTAGTACTTAAGTCGGCATTGTGCCTATTGAATTTAATTCCGATGCAATTTCTGCGTTTGATCGTCAATACGAAGTTCCAAGGTACACAGTAAACCTGAATCGAAGCATCGGTACCTGAATCTGTACTCACAGGAGACGTTCAAATCATTGAAAGTTAGAGTGTCAGTCCTCTTGTACTTCAGTCGGCTTTGTGCCTTTTGTATTAAATTCAGATGCAATTTCTGTGTTTCATCGTCAATAAGAAGGTACAAGGGATACAGTAAACCTGAAGTGAAGCTTCGGAATCTAATACTGGTCTCACAGGAGAGGTTCAAATCATAGAAAGTTAGAGTGTCAGTCCTCTTGTACATGAGTCGGCATTGTGACTTTTGTATTAAATTCGGATGCAATTTCGGTGTTTCATCGTCAATAAGATGGTACAAGGGATACAGTAAACCTGAAGTGAAGCATCCAAACCTAAAACTGGACCCACAAGAGAGGTTCAAATCATAGAAAGTGAGAGTGTCAGTCCTCTTGTACTTAAGTCGGCATTGTGGATTTTGAATTAAATTCGGATGCAATTTCTGTGTTTCATCGTCAATAAGAAGGTCCAAGGGATACAGTAAACCTGAAGTGAAGCATCGGAATCTAAAACTGGACTCACAGGAGAGGCCCAAATCATAGAAAATTAGAGTGTCAATCCTCTTGTACTTAGGTCGGCATTGTGCCTTTTGTATTAAGTTTGGATGCAATTTAGATGTTTCTTCGTCAATAAGAAGGTCCAAGTTATACAGTAAACCTGAAGAGAAGCATCGGAATCTAAAACTGGACTCACAGGAGAGGTTCATATCATAGAAAGTTAGAGTGTCAGTCCTCTTGTACTTAGGTCGGCATTGTGCCTTTTGTATTAAATTTGGATTCAATTTCTGTGTTTCATCGTCAATAAGAAGGTCCAAGGGATACAGTAAACCTGAAGTGAAGCATCGGAATCTAAACTGGACTCACAGGAGAGGTTCAAATAATAGAAAGAGAGAGTGTCAGTCCTCTTGTACTTAAATCGGCATTGTGCCTTTTGTATTAAATTTGGATGCAATTTCTGTGTTTCATCGTCAATAAGAAGGTCCAAGGGATACAGTAAACCTGAAGTGAGGCATCGGAATCTAAAACTGGACTCACAGGTGAGGTCCAAGTTATGAAAGTTAAAGTGTCAGTCCTCTTGTACTTAAGTCGGCATTGTGCCATTTGTATTATATTCGGATGCAATTTCTGTGTTTCATCGTCAATAAGAAGGTCCAAGGGATACAGTAAACCTGAAGTGAAGCATTGGAATCTAAAACTGGACTCACAGGAGAGGTTCAAATAATAGAAAGTGAGAGTGTCAGTCCTCTTGTACTTAAGTCGGCATTGTGCCTTTTGTATTAAATTCGGATGCAATTTCTGTGTTTCATCGTCAATAAGAAGGTCCAAGGGAGACAGTAAACCTGAAGTGAAGCATCGGAATCTGAAACTGGACTCACAGGAGAGGTTCAAATAATAGAAAGTGAGAGTGTCAGTCCCCTTGTACTTAAGTCGGCATTGTGCCTTTTGTATTAAATTCGGATGAAATTTCTGTGTTTCAACGTCAATAAGAACGTCCAAGGGATACAGTAAACCTGAAGTGAAGCTTTGGAATCTAAAACTGGACTCACAGGAGACGTTCAAATAATAGAAAGTGAGAGTGTCAGTCCTCTAGTACTTAAGTCGGCATTGTGCCTTTTGTATTAAATTCGGATGCAATTTCTGTGTTTCATTGTCAATAAGAAGGTCCAAGGGATACAGTAAACCTGAAGTGAGGCATCGGAATCTAAAACTGGACTCACAGGAGAGGTACAAGTTATGAAAGTTAAAGTGTCAGTCCTCTTGTACTTAAGTCGGCATTGTGCCATTTGTATTATATACGGATGCAATTTCTGTGTTTCATCGTCAATAAGAAGGTCCAAGGGATACAGTAAACCTGAAGTGAAGCTTTGGAATCTAAAACTGGACTCACAGGAGACGTTCAAATAATAGAAAGTGAGAGTGTCAGTCCTCTTGTACTTAAGTCGGCATTGTGCCTTTTGTATTAAATTCGGTTGCTATTTTTGTGATTCATCGTCAATAAGAAGGTCCAAGGGAGACAGTAAACCTGAAGTGAAGCATCGGAATCTAAAACTGGACTCACAGGTGAGGCTCAAATCATAGAAAGTTAAAGTGTCAGTCCTCTTGTACATAGGTCGCCATTGTGCCTTTTGTATTACGTTTGGATGCAATTTAGGTGTTTCATCGTCAATTAAAAGGTCCAAGGGATACTGTAAACCTGAAGTGAGGCATCGGAATTTAAAACTGGATTCACAGGAGAGGTCCAAATTATGAAAGTTAGAGTGTCAGTCCTCTTGTACTTAAGTCGGCATTGTGCCTTTAGTATTAAATTCGGATGCAATTTCTGTGTTTCATCGTCAATATGAAGGTCCAAGGTATACAGTAAACCTGAAGTGAAGCATCGGAATCTAAAACTGGACTCACATGTGAGGCTCAAATCATAGAAAGTTAAAGTGTCAGTTCTCTTGTACTTAGGTCGGCATTGTGCCTTTTGTATTAAGTTTGGATGCAATTTAGGTGTTTCATCGTCAATTAAAATGTCCAAGTTAAACAGTAAACCTGAAGAGAAGCATCGGAATCTAAAACTGGACTCACAGGAGTGGTTCAAATCATAGAAAGTTAGAGTTTCAGTCCTCTAGTACTTAAGTCGGCATTGTGCCTTTTGTATTAAATTCGGATGCAATTTCTGTGTTTCATCGTCAATAAGAAGGTCCAAGGGATACAGTAAACCTGAAGTGAAGCTTTGGAATCTAAAACTGGTCTCACAGGAGACGTTCAAATAATAGAAAGTGAGAGTGTCAGTCCTCTTGTACTTAAGTCGGCATTGTGCCTTTTGTATTAAATTCGGATGCTATTTCTGTGTTTCATCGTCAATAAGAAGGTCCAAGGGAGACAGTAAACCTGAAGTGAAGCATCGGAATCTGAAACTGGACTCACAGGAGAGGTTCAAATAATAGAAAGTGAGAGTGTCAGTCCCCTTGTACTTAAGTCGGCATTGTGCCTTTTGTATTAAATTCGGATGAAATTTCTGTGTTTCAACGTCAATAAGAACGTCCAAGGGATACAGTAAACCTGAAGTGAAGCATCGGAATCTAAAACTGGACTCACAGATGAGGCTCAAATCATAGAAAGTTAAAGTGTCAGTCCTCTTGTACATAGGTCGCCATTGTGCCTTTTGTATTACGTTTGGATGCAATTTAGGTGTTTCATCGTCAATTAAAAGGTCCAAGGGATACTGTAAACCTGAAGTGAGGCATCGGAATTTAAAACTGGATTCACAGGAGAGGTCCAAATTATGAAAGTTAGAGTGTCAGTCCTCTTGTACTTAAGTCGGCATTGTGCCTTTAGTATTAAATTCGGATGCAATTTCTGTGTTTCATCGTCAATATGAAGGTCCAAGGGATACAGTAAACCTGAAGTGAAGCATCGGAATCTAAAACTGGACTCACATGTGAGGCTCAAATCATAGAAAGTTAAAGTGTCAGTTCTCTTGTACTTAGGTCGGCATTGTGCCTTTTGTATTAAGTTTGGATGCAATTTAGGTGTTTCATCGTCAATTAAAATGTCCAAGTTAAACAGTAAACCTGAAGAGAAGCATCGGAATCTAAAACTGGACTCACAGGAGTGGTTCAAATCATAGAAAGTTAGAGTTTCAGTCCTCTAGTACTTAAGTCGGCATTGTGCCTTTTGTATTAAATTCGGATGCAATTTCTGTGTTTCATCGTCAATTAGAAGGTCCAAGGGATACTGTAAACCTGAAGTGAGGCATCGGAATCTAAAACTGGATTCACAGGAGAGGTCCAAATTATGAAAGTTAGAGTGTCACTCCTCTTGTACTTAAGTCGGCATTGTGCCTTTTGTAGTAAATTCGTATGCAATTTCTGTGCTTCATCGTCAATATGAAGGTCCAAGGGATACAGTAAACCTGAAGTGAAGCATCGGAATCTAAAACTGGACTCACAGGTGAGGCTCAAATCTTCGAAAGTTAAAGTGTCAGTCCTCTTGTACTTAGTTCGGCATTGTGCCTTTTGTATTGAGTTTGGATGCAATTTAGGTGTTTCATCGTCAATTAAAATGTCCAAGTTACACAGTAAACCTGAAGAGAAGCATCGGAATCAAAAACTGGACTCACAGGAGATGTTCAAATCATAGAAAGTTAGAGTGTCAGTCCTCTAGTACTTAAGTCGGCATTGTGCCTTTTATATTAAATTCGGATGCAATTTCTGTGTTTCATCGTTAATAAGAAGGTCCAAGGGATACAGTAAACCTGAAGTGAGGCATCGGAATCTAAAACTGGACTCACAGGAGAGGTCCAAATTATGAAAGTTAGAGTGTCAGTCCTCTTGTACTTAAGTCGGCATTGTGCATTTTGTATTAAATTCGGATGCAATTTCTGTGTTTCATCGTCAATAAGAAGGTCCAAGGGATACAGTAAACCTGAAGTGAAGCATCGGAATCTAAAACTGGACTCACAGGGGAGGTTCAAATAATAGAAAGTGAGAGTGTCAGTCCTCTTGTACTTATGTCGGCATTGTGCCTTTTGTATTAAATTCGGATGCAATTTCTGTGTTTCATCGTCAATAAGAAGGTCCAAGGGATACAGTAAACCTGAAGTGAGGCATCGGAATCTAAAACTGGGCTCACAGGAGAGGTTCAAATCATAGAAAGTTAGAGTGTCATTCCTCTTGTACTTATGTCGGCATTGCGCGTTTTGTATTAAATTCGGATGCAATTTCTGTGTTTCATCGTCAATAAGAAGTTCCAAGGGAGACAGTAAACCCGAAGTGAAACATCGGAATCTAAAACTGGACTCACAGGAGAGGTTCAAATAATAGAAAGAGAGAGTGTCAGTCCCCTTGTACTTAAGTCGGCATTGTGCCTTTTGTATTACATTCGGATGAAATTTCTGTGTTTCATTGTCAATAAGAAGGTCCAAGGGATACAGTAAACCTCAAGTGAAGCATCGGAATCTTAAACTGGACTCACAGGAGAGGTTCAAATCATAGAAGGTTAAGGTGTCAGTCCTCTAGTACTTATGTCGGCATTGTGGCTTTTGTATTAAATTCGGATGCAATTTCTGTGTTTCATCGTCAATTAGACGCTCCAAGAGATACAGTAAACCTGAAGTGAAGCATCGGAATCTAAAACTGGACTCACAGGACAGGTTCAAATCATAGAAAGTGAGAGTGTCAGTCCTCTTGTACTTAAGTCGGCATTGTGCCTTTTGTATTAAATTCGGATGCAATTTCTGTGTTTCATCGTCAATAAGAAGGTCCAAGGGTAACAGTAAACCTGAAGTGAGGCATCGGAATCTAAAACTGGGCTCACAGGAGAGGTTTAAATCATAGAAAGTAAGAGTGTCATTCCTCTTGTACTTATGTCGGCATTGTGCCTTTTGTATTAAATTCGGATGCAATTTCTGTGTTTCATCGTCAATTAGAAGGTCCAAGGGATACTGTAAACCTGAAGTGATACATCGGAATCTAAAACTGGACTCACAGGAGAGGTCCAAATTATGAAAGTTAGAGTGTCAGTCCTCTTGTACTTAAGTCGGCATTGTGCCTTTTGTATTAAATTCGGATGGAATTTCTGTGTTTCATCGTCAATAAGAAGGTCCAAGGGATACAGTAAACCTGAAGTGAAGCATCGGAATCTAAAACTGGACTCACAGGGGAGGTTCAAATAATAGAAAGTGAGAGTGTCAGTCCTCTTGGACTTATGTCGGCCTTGTACCTTTTGTATTAAATTCGGATGCAATTCCTGTGTTTCATCGTCAATAAGAAGGTCCAAGGGATACAGTAAACCTGAAGTGAGGCATCGGAATCTAAAACTGGGCTCACAGGAGAGGTTCAAATCATAGAAAGTTAGAGTGTCATTCCTCTTGTACATATGTCGGCATTGTGCCTTTTGTATTAAATTCAGATGCAATTTCTGTGTTTCATCGTCAATAAGAAGTTCCAAGGGAGACAGTAAACCTGAAGTGAAGCATCGGAATCTAAAACTGGACTCACAGGAGAGGTTCAAATAATAGAAAGAGAGAGTGTCAGTCCCCTTGTACTTAAGTCGGCATTGTGCCTTTTGTATTACATTCGGATGAAATTTCTGTGTTTCATTGTCAATAAGAAGGTCCAAGGGATACAGTAAACCTCAAGTGAAGCATCGGAATCTTAAACTGGACTCACAGGAGAGGTTCAAATCATAGAAGGTTAAGGTGTCAGTCCTCTAGTACTTATGTCGGCATTGTGCCTTTTGTATTAAACTCGGATGCAATTTCTGTGTTTCATCGTCAATTAGACGGTCCAAGGGATACAGTAAACCTGAAGTGAAGCATTGGAATCTAAAACTGGACTCACAGGACAGGTTCAAATCATAGAAAGTGAGAGTGTCAGTCCTCTGGTACTTAAGTCGGCATTGTGCCTTTTGTATTAAATTCGGATGCAATTTCTGTGTTTCATCGTCAATAAGAAGGTTTAAGGAATACAGTAAACCTGAAGTGAAGCAACGTTAATCTAAAACTGGACTCACAGGAGAGGTTCAAATCTTAGAAAGTTAGAGTGTCAGTCCTCTAGTACTTAAGTCGGCATTGTGCCTATTGAATTTAATTCCGATGCAATTTCTGCGTTTGATCGTCAATAAGAAGTTCCAAGGTACACAGTAAACCTGAATCGAAGCATCGGTACCTGAATCTGTACTCACAGGAGAGGTTCAAATCATTGAAAGTTAGAGTGTCAGTCCTCTTGTACTTCAGTCGGCTTTGTGCCTTTTGTATTAAATTCGGATGCAATTTCTGTGTTTCATCGTCAATAAGAAGGTACAAGGGATACAGTAAACCTGAAGTGAAGCTTCGGAATCTAATACTGGTCTCACAGGAGAGGTTCAAATCATAGAAAGTTAGAGTGTCAGTCCTCTTGTACATGAGTCGGCATTGTGACTTTTGTATTAAATTCGGATGCAATTTCGGTGTTTCATCGTCAATAAGATGGTACAAGGGATACAGTAAACCTGAAGTGAAGCATCCAAACCTAAAACTGGACCCACAAGAGAGGTTCAAATCATAGAAAGTGAGAGTGTCAGTCCTCTTGTACTTAAGTCGCCATTGTGGATTTTGAATTAAATTCGGATGCAATTTCTGTGTTTCATCGTCAATAAGAAGGTCCAAGGGATACAGTAAACCTGAAGTGAAGCATCGGAATCTAAAACTGGACTCACAGGAGTGGCCCAAATCATAGAAAGTTAGAGTGTCAATCCTCTTGTACTTAGGTCGGCATTGTGCCTTTTGTATTAAGTTTGGATGCAATTTAGATGTTTCTTCGTCAATAAGAAGGTCCAAGTTATACAGTAAACCTGAAGTGAAGCAACGGTAATCTAAAACTGGACTCACAGGAGAGGTTCAAATCTTAGAAAGTTAGAGTGTCAGTCCTCTAGTACTTAAGTCGGCATTGTGCCTATTGAATTTAATTCCGATGCAATTTCTGCGTTTGATCGTCAATACGAAGTTCCAAGGTACACAGTAAACCTGAATCGAAGCATCGGTACCTGAATCTGTACTCACAGGAGACGTTCAAATCATTGAAAGTTAGAGTGTCAGTCCTCTTGTACTTCAGTCGGCTTTGTGCCTTTTGTATTAAATTCAGATGCAATTTCTGTGTTTCATCGTCAATAAGAAGGTACAAGGGATACAGTAAACCTGAAGTGAAGCTTCGGAATCTAATACTGGTCTCACAGGAGAGGTTCAAATCATAGAAAGTTAGAGTGTCAGTCCTCTTGTACATGAGTCGGCATTGTGACTTTTGTATTAAATTCGGATGCAATTTCGGTGTTTCATCGTCAATAAGATGGTACAAGGGATACAGTAAACCTGAAGTGAAGCATCCAAACCTAAAACTGGACCCACAAGAGAGGTTCAAATCATAGAAAGTGGGAGTGTCAGTCCTCTTGTACTTAAGTCGGCATTGTGGATTTTGAATTAAATTCGGATGCAATTTCTGTGTTTCATCGTCAATAAGAAGGTCCAAGGGATACAGTAAACCTGAAGTGAAGCATCGGAATCTAAAACTGGACTCACAGGAGAGGCCCAAATCATAGAAAATTAGAGTGTCAATCCTCTTGTACTTAGGTCGGCATTGTGCCTTTTGTATTAAGTTTGGATGCAATTTAGATGTTTCTTCGTCAATAAGAAGGTCCAAGTTATACAGTAAACCTGAAGAGAAGCATCGGAATCTAAAACTGGACTCACAGGAGAGGTTCATATCATAGAAAGTTAGAGTGTCAGTCCTCTTGTACTTAGGTCGGCATTGTGCCTTTTGTATTAAATTTGGATTCAATTTCTGTGTTTCATCGTCAATAAGAAGGTCCAAGGGATACAGTAAACCTGAAGTGAAGCATCGGAATCTAAACTGGACTCACAGGAGAGGTTCAAATAATAGAAAGAGAGAGTGTCAGTCCTCTTGTACTTAAATCGGCATTGTGCCTTTTGTATTAAATTTGGATGCAATTTCTGTGTTTCATCGTCAATAAGAAGGTCCAAGGGATACAGTAAACCTGAAGTGAGGCATCGGAATCTAAAACTGGACTCACAGGTGAGGTCCAAGTTATGAAAGTTAAAGTGTCAGTCCTCTTGTACTTAAGTCGGCATTGTGCCATTTGTATTATATTCGGATGCAATTTCTGTGTTTCATCGTCAATAAGAAGGTCCAAGGGATACAGTAAACCTGAAGTGAAGCATTGGAATCTAAAACTGGACTCACAGGAGAGGTTCAAATAATAGAAAGTGAGAGTGTCAGTCCTCTTGTACTTAAGTCGGCATTGTGCCTTTTGTATTAAATTCGGATGCAATTTCTGTGTTTCATCGTCAATAAGAAGGTCCAAGGGAGACAGTAAACCTGAAGTGAAGCATCGGAATCTGAAACTGGACTCACAGGAGAGGTTCAAATAATAGAAAGTGAGAGTGTCAGTCCCCTTGTACTTAAGTCGGCATTGTGCCTTTTGTATTAAATTCGGATGAAATTTCTGTGTTTCAACGTCAATAAGAACGTCCAAGGGATACAGTAAACCTGAAGTGAAGCTTTGGAATCTAAAACTGGACTCACAGGAGACGTTCAAATAATAGAAAGTGAGAGTGTCAGTCCTCTAGTACTTAAGTCGGCATTGTGCCTTTTGTATTAAATTCGGATGCAATTTCTGTGTTTCATTGTCAATAAGAAGGTCCAAGGGATACAGTAAACCTGAAGTGAGGCATCGGAATCTAAAACTGGACTCACAGGAGAGGTACAAGTTATGAAAGTTAAAGTGTCAGTCCTCTTGTACTTAAGTCGGCATTGTGCCATTTGTATTATATACGGATGCAATTTCTGTGTTTCATCGTCAATAAGAAGGTCCAAGGGATACAGTAAACCTGAAGTGAAGCTTTGGAATCTAAAACTGGACTCACAGGAGACGTTCAAATAATAGAAAGTGAGAGTGTCAGTCCTCTTGTACTTAAGTCGGCATTGTGCCTTTTGTATTAAATTCGGATGCTATTTTTGTGATTCATCGTCAATAAGAAGGTCCAAGGGAGACAGTAAACCTGAAGTGAAGCATCGGAATCTAAAACTGGACTCACAGGTGAGGCTCAAATCATAGAAAGTTAAAGTGTCAGTCCTCTTGTACATAGGTCGCCATTGTGCCTTTTGTATTACGTTTGGATGCAATTTAGGTGTTTCATCGTCAATTAAAAGGTCCAAGGGATACTGTAAACCTGAAGTGAGGCATCGGAATTTAAAACTGGATTCACAGGAGAGGTCCAAATTATGAAAGTTAGAGTGTCAGTCCTCTTGTACTTAAGTCGGCATTGTGCCTTTAGTATTAAATTCGGATGCAATTTCTGTGTTTCATCGTCAATATGAAGGTCCAAGGTATACAGTAAACCTGAAGTGAAGCATCGGAATCTAAAACTGGACTCACATGTGAGGCTCAAATCATAGAAAGTTAAAGTGTCAGTTCTCTTGTACTTAGGTCGGTATTGTGCCTTTTGTATTAAGTTTGGATGCAATTTAGGTGTTTCATCGTCAATTAAAATGTCCAAGTTAAACAGTAAACCTGAAGAGAAGCATCGGAATCTAAAACTGGACTCACAGGAGTGGTTCAAATCATAGAAAGTTAGAGTTTCAGTCCTCTAGTACTTAAGTCGGCATTGTGCCTTTTGTATTAAATTCGGATGCAATTTCTGTGTTTCATCGTCAATAAGAAGGTCCAAGGGATACAGTAAACCTGAAGTGAAGCTTTGGAATCTAAAACTGGACTCACAGGAGACGTTCAAATAATAGAAAGTGAGAGTGTCAGTCCTCTTGTACTTAAGTCGGCATTGTGCCTTTTGTATTAAATTCGGATGCTATTTCTGTGTTTCATCGTCAATAAGAAGGTCCAAGGGAGACAGTAAACCTGAAGTGAAGCATCGGAATCTGAAACTGGACTCACAGGAGAGGTTCAAATAATAGAAAGTGAGAGTGTCAGTCCCCTTGTACTTAAGTCGGCATTGTGCCTTTTGTATTAAATTCGGATGAAATTTCTGTGTTTCAACGTCAATAAGAACGTCCAAGGGATACAGTAAACCTGAAGTGAAGCATCGGAATCTAAAACTGGGCTCACAGGAGAGGTTCAAATCATAGAAAGTTAGAGTGTCATTCCTCTTGTACTTATGTCGGCATTGCGCCTTTTGTATTAAATTCGGATGCAATTTCTGTGTTTCATCGTCAATAAGAAGTTCCAAGGGAGACAGTAAACCCGAAGTGAAACATCGGAATCTAAAACTGGACTCACAGGAGAGGTTCAAATAATAGAAAGAGAGAGTGTCAGTCCCCTTGTACTTAAGTCGGCATTGTGCCTTTTGTATTACATTCGGATGAAATTTCTGTGTTTCATTGTCAATAAGAAGGTCCAAGGGATACAGTAAACCTCAAGTGAAGCATCGGAATCTTAAACTGGACTCACAGGAGAGGTTCAAATCATAGAAGGTTAAGGTGTCAGTCCTCTAGTACTTATGTCGGCATTGTGGCTTTTGTATTAAATTCGGATGCAATTTCTGTGTTTCATCGTCAATTAGACGCTCCAAGAGATACAGTAAACCTGAAGTGAAGCATCGGAATCTAAAACTGGACTCACAGGACAGGTTCAAATCATAGAAAGTGAGAGTGTCAGTCCTCTTGTACTTAAGTCGGCATTGTGCCTTTTGTATTAAATTCGGATGCAATTTCTGTGTTTCATCGTCAATAAGAAGGTCCAAGGGTAACAGTAAACCTGAAGTGAGGCATCGGAATCTAAAACTGGGCTCACAGGAGAGGTTTAAATCATAGAAAGTAAGAGTGTCATTCCTCTTGTACTTATGTCGGCATTGTGCCTTTTGTATTAAATTCGGATGCAATTTCTGTGTTTCATCGTCAATTAGAAGGTCCAAGGGATACTGTAAACCTGAAGTGAGGCATCGGAATCTAAAACTGGATTCACAGGAGAGGTCCAAATTATGAAAGTTAGAGTGTCAGTCCTCTTGTACTTAAGTCGGCATTGTGCCTTTTGTATTAAATTCGGATGGAATTTCTGTGTTTCATCGTCAATAAGAAGGTCCAAGGGATACAGTAAACCTGAAGTGATACATCGGAATCTAAAACTGGACTCACAGGAGAGGTCCAAATTATGAAAGTTAGAGTGTCAGTCCTCTTGTACTTAAGTCGGCATTGTGCCTTTTGTATTAAATTCGGATGGAATTTCTGTGTTTCATCGTCAATAAGAAGGTCCAAGGGATACAGTAAACCTGAAGTGAAGCATCGGAATCTAAAACTGGACTCACAGGGGAGGTTCAAATAATAGAAAGTGAGAGTGTCAGTCCTCTTGGACTTAAGTCGGCATTGTACATTTTGTATTAAATTCGGATGCAATTCCTGTGTTTCATCGTCAATAAGAAGGTCCAAGGGATACAGTAAACCTGAAGTGAGGCATCGGAATCTAAAACTGGGCTCACAGGAGAGGTTCAAATCATAGAAAGTTAGAGTGTCATTCCTCTTGTACATATGTCGGCATTGTGCCTTTTGTATTAAATTCAGATGCAATTTCTGTGTTTCATCGTCAATAAGAAGTTCCAAGGGAGACAGTAAACCTGAAGTGAAGCATCGGAATCTAAAACTGGACTCACAGGAGAGGTTCAAATAATAGAAAGAGAGAGTGTCAGTCCCCTTGTACTTAAGTCGGCATTGTGCCTTTTGTATTACATTCGGATGAAATTTCTGTGTTTCATTGTCAATAAGAAGGTCCAAGGGATACAGTAAACCTCAAGTGAAGCATCGGAATCTTAAACTGGACTCACAGGAGAGGTTCAAATCATAGAAAGTTAGAGTGTCAGTCCTCTTGTACATGAGTCGGCATTGTGACTTTTGTATTAAATTCGGATGCAATTTCGGTGTTTCATCGTCAATAAGATGGTACAAGGGATACAGTAAACCTGAAGTGAAGCATCCAAACCTAAAACTGGACCCACAAGAGAGGTTCAAATCATAGAAAGTGAGAGTGTCAGTCCTCTTGTACTTAAGTCGGCATTGTGCCTTTTGTATTAAATTCGGATGCGATTTCTGTGTTTCATCGTCAATAAGAAGGTCCAAGGGATACAGTAAACCTGAAGTAAGGCATCGGAATCTAAAACTGGGCTCAAAGGAGAGGTTCAAATCATTGAAAGTTAGAGTGTCATTCCTCTTGTACTTATGTCGGCATTGTGCCTATTGTATTAAATTCGGATGCAATTTCTGTGTTTCATCGTCAATTAGAAGGTCCAAGGGATACTGTAAACCTGAAGTGAGGCATCGGAATCTAAAACTGGATTCACAGGAGAGGTCCAAATTATGAAAGTTAGAGTGTCACTCCTCTTGTACTTAAGTCGGCATTGTGCCTTTTGTAGTAAATTCGTATGCAATTTCTGTGCTTCAGCGTCAATATGAAGGTCCAAGGGATACAGTAAACCTGAAGTGAAGCATCGGAATCTAAAACTGGACTCACAGGTGAGGCTCAAATCTTCGAAAGTTAAAGTGTCAGTCCTCTTGTACTTAGGTCGGCATTGTGCCTTTTGTATTGAGTTTGGATGCAATTTAGGTGTTTCATCGTCAATTAAAATGTCCAAGTTACACAGTAAACCTGAAGAGAAGCATCGGAATCAAAAACTGGACTCACAGGAGATGTTCAAATCATAGAAAGTTAGAGTGTCAGTCCTCTAGTACTTAAGTCGGCATTGTGCCTTTTATATTAAATTCGGATGCAATTTCTGTGTTTCATCGTTAATAAGAAGGTCCAAGGGATACAGTAAACCTGAAGTGAGGCATCGGAATCTAAAACTGGACTCACAGGAGAGGTCCAAATTATGAAAGTTAGAGTGTCAGTCCTCTTGTACTTAAGTCGGCATTGTGCATTTTGTATTAAATTCGGATGCAATTTCTGTGTTTCATCGTCAATAAGAAGGTCCAAGGGATACAGTAAACCTGAAGTGAAGCATCGGAATCTAAAACTGGACTCACAGGGGAGGTTCAAATAATAGAAAGTGAGAGTGTCAGTCCTCTTGTACTTATGTCGGCATTGTGCCTTTTGTATTAAATTCGGATGCAATTTCTGTGTTTCATCGTCAATAAGAAGGTCCAAGGGATACAGTAAACCTGAAGTGAGGCATCGGAATCTAAAACTGGGCTCACAGGAGAGGTTCAAATCATAGAAAGTTAGAGTGTCATTCCTCTTGTACTTATGTCGGCATTGCGCCTTTTGTATTAAATTCGGATGCAATTTCTGTGTTTCATCGTCAATAAGAAGTTCCAAGGGAGACAGTAAACCCGAAGTGAAACATCGGAATCTAAAACTGGACTCACAGGAGAGGTTCAAATAATAGAAAGAGAGAGTGTCAGTCCCCTTGTACTTAAGTCGGCATTGTGCCTTTTGTATTACATTCGGATGAAATTTCTGTGTTTCATTGTCAATAAGAAGGTCCAAGGGATACAGTAAACCTCAAGTGAAGCATCGGAATCTTAAACTGGACTCACAGGAGAGGTTCAAATCATAGAAGGTTAAGGTGTCAGTCCTCTAGTACTTATGTCGGCATTGTGGCTTTTGTATTAAATTCGGATGCAATTTCTGTGTTTCATCGTCAATTAGACGCTCCAAGAGATACAGTAAACCTGAAGTGAAGCATCGGAATCTAAAACTGGACTCACAGGACAGGTTCAAATCATAGAAAGTGAGAGTGTCAGTCCTCTTGTACTTAAGTCGGCATTGTGCCTTTTGTATTAAATTCGGATGCAATTTCTGTGTTTCATCGTCAATAAGAAGGTCCAAGGGTAACAGTAAACCTGAAGTGAGGCATCGGAAGCTAAAACTGGGCTCACAGGAGAGGTTTAAATCATAGAAAGTAAGAGTGTCATTCCTCTTGTACTTATGTCGGCATTGTGCCTTTTGTATTAAATTCGGATGCAATTTCTGTGTTTCATCGTCAATTAGAAGGTCCAAGGGATACTGTAAACCTGAAGTGAGGCATCGGAATCTAAAACTGGATTCACAGGAGAGGTCCAAATTATGAAAGTTAGAGTGTCAGTCCTCTTGTACTTAAGTCGGCATTGTGCCTTTTGTATTAAATTCGGATGGAATTTCTGTGTTTCATCGTCAATAAGAAGGTCCAAGGGATACAGTAAACCTGAAGTGATACGTCGGAATCTAAAACTGGACTCACAGGAGAGGTCCAAATTATGAAAGTTAGAGTGTCAGTCCTCTTGTACTTAAGTCGGCATTGTGCCTTTTGTATTAAATTCGGATGGAATTTCTGTGTTTCATCGTCAATAAGAAGGTCCAAGGGATACAGTAAACCTGAAGTGAAGCATCGGAATCTAAAACTGGACTCACAGGGGAGGTTCAAATAATAGAAAGTGAGAGTGTCAGTCCTCTTGGACTTAAGTCGGCATTGTACCTTTTGTATTAAATTCGGATGCAATTCCTGTGTTTCATCGTCAATAAGAAGGTCCAAGGGATACAGTAAACCTGAAGTGAGGCATCGGAATCTAAAACTGGGCTCACAGGAGAGGTTCAAATCATAGAAAGTTAGAGTGTCATTCCTCTTGTACATATGTCGGCATTGTGCCTTTTGTATTAAATTCAGATGCAATTTCTGTGTTTCATCGTCAATAAGAAGTTCCAAGGGAGACAGTAAACCTGAAGTGAAGCATCGGAATCTAAAACTGGACTCACAGGAGAGGTTCAAATAATAGAAAGAGAGAGTGTCAGTCCCCTTGTACTTAAGTCGGCATTGTGCCTTTTGTATTACATTCGGATGAAATTTCTGTGTTTCATTGTCAATAAGAAGGTCCAAGGGATACAGTAAACCTCAAGTGAAGCATCGGAATCTTAAACTGGACTCACAGGAGAGGTTCAAATCATAGAAAGTTAGAGTGTCAGTCCTCTTGTACATGAGTCGGCATTGTGACTTTTGTATTAAATTCGGATGCAATTTCGGTGTTTCATCGTCAATAAGATGGTACAAGGGATACAGTAAACCTGAAGTGAAGCATCCAAACCTAAAACTGGACCCACAAGAGAGGTTCAAATCATAGAAAGTGAGAGTGTCAGTCCTCTTGTACTTAAGTCGGCATTGTGCCTTTTGTATTAAATTCGGATGCAATTTCTGTGTTTCATCGTCAATAAGAAGGTCCAAGGGATACAGTAAACCTGAAGTTAAGCATCGGAATCTGAAACTGGACTCACAGGAGAGGTTCAAATAATAGAAAGTGAGAGTGTCAGTCCCCTTGTACTTAAGTCGGCATTGTGCCTTTTGTATTAAATTCGGATGAAATTTCTGTGTTTCAACGTCAATAAGAACGTCCAAGGGATACAGTAAACCTGAAGTGAAGCTTTGGAATCTAAAACTGGACTCACAGGAGACGTTCAAATAATAGAAAGTGAGAGTGTCAGTCCTCTAGTACTTAAGTCGGCATTGTGCCTTTTGTATTAAATTCGGATGCAATTTCTGTGTTTCATTGTCAATAAGAAGGTCCAAGGGATACAGTAAACCTGAAGTGAGGCATCGGAATCTAAAACTGGACTCACAGGAGAGGTACAAGTTATGAAAGTTAAAGTGTCAGTCCTCTTGTACTTAAGTCGGCATTGTGCCATTTGTATTATATACGGATGCAATTTCTGTGTTTCATCGTCAATAAGAAGGTCCAAGGGATACAGTAAACCTGAAGTGAAGCTTTGGAATCTAAAACTGGACTCACAGGAGACGTTCAAATAATAGAAAGTGAGAGTGTCAGTCCTCTTGTACTTAAGTCGGCATTGTGCCTTTTGTATTAAATTCGGATGCTATTTTTGTGTTTCATCGTCAATAAGAAGGTCCAAGGGATACAGTAAACCTGAAGTGAAGCATCGGAATCTAAAACTGGACTCACAGGGGAGGTTCAAATAATAGAAAGTGAGAGTGTCAGTCCTCTTGTACTTAAGTCGGCATTGTGCCTTTTGTATTAAATTCGGATGCAATTTCTGTGTTTCATCGTCAATAAGAAGGTCCAAGGGATACAGTAAACCTGAAGTGAGGCATCGGAATCTAAAACTGGGCTCACAGGAGAGGTTCAAATCATAGAAAGTTAGAGTGTCATTCCTCTTGTACTTATGTCGGCATTGCGCCTTTTGTATTAAATTCGGATGCAATTTCTGTGTTTCATCGTCAATAAGAAGTTCCAAGGGAGACAGTAAACCCGAAGTGAAACATCGGAATCTAAAACTGGACTCACAGGAGAGGTTCAAATAATAGTCCCCTTGTACTTAAGTCGGCATTGTGCCTTTTGTATTACATTCGGATGAAATTTCTGTGTTTCATTGTCAATAAGAAGGTCCAAGGGATACAGTAAACCTCAAGTGAAGCATCGGAATCTTAAACTGGACTCACAGGAGAGGTTCAAATCATAGAAGGTTAAGGTGTCAGTCCTCTAGTACTTATGTCGGCATTGTGGCTTTTGTATTAAATTCGGATGCAATTTCTGTGTTTCATCGTCAATTAGACGCTCCAAGAGATACAGTAAACCTGAAGTGAAGCATCGGAATCTAAAACTGGACTCACAGGACAGGTTCAAATCATAGAAAGTGAGAGTGTCAGTCCTCTTGTACTTAAGTCGGCATTGTGCCTATTGGATTAAATTCGGATGCAATTTCTGTGTTTCATCGTCAATAAGAAGGTCCAAGGGTAACAGTAAACCTGAAGTGAGGCATCGGAATCTAAAACTGGGCTCACAGGAGAGGTTTAAATCATAGAAAGTAAGAGTGTCATTCCACTTGTACTTATGTCGGCATTGTGCCTTTTGTATTAAATTCGGATGCAATTTCTGTGTTTCATCGTCAATTAGAAGGTCCAAGGGATACTGTAAACCTGAAGTGAGGCATCGGAATCTAAAACTGGATTCACAGGAGAGGTCCAAATTATGAAAGTTAGAGTGTCAGTCCTCTTGTACTTAAGTCGGCATTGTGCCTTTTGTATTAAATTCGGATGGAATTTCTGTGTTTCATCGTCAATAAGAAGGTCCAAGGGATACAGTAAACCTGAAGTGATACATCGGAATCTAAAACTGGACTCACAGGAGAGGTCCAAATTATGAAAGTTAGAGTGTCAGTCCTCTTGTACTTAAGTCGGCATTGTGCCTTTTGTATTAAATTCGGATGGAATTTCTGTGTTTCATCGTCAATAAGAAGGTCCAAGGGATACAGTAAACCTGAAGTGAAGCATCGGAATCTAAAACTGGACTCACAGGGGAGGTTCAAATAATAGAAAGTGAGAGTGTCAGTCCTCTTGGACTTATGTCGGCATTGTACTTTTGTATTAAATTCGGATGCAATTCCTGTGTTTCATCGTCAATAAGAAGGTCCAAGGGATACAGTAAACCTGAAGTGAGGCATCGGAATCTAAAACTGGGCTCACAGGAGAGGTTCAAATCATAGAAAGTTAGAGTGTCATTCCTCTTGTACATATGTCGGCATTGTGCCTTTTGTATTAAATTCAGATGCAATTTCTGTGTTTCATCGTCAATAAGAAGTTCCAAGGGAGACAGTAAACCTGAAGTGAAGCATCGGAATCTAAAACTGGACTCACAGGAGAGGTTCAAATAATAGAAAGAGAGAGTGTCAGTCCCCTTGTACTTAAGTCGGCATTGTGCCTTTTGTATTACATTCGGATGAAATTTCTGTGTTTCATTGTCAATAAGAAGGTCCAAGGGATACAGTAAACCTCAAGTGAAGCATCGGAATCTTAAACTGGACTCACAGGAGAGGTTCAAATCATAGAAGGTTAAGGTGTCAGTCCTCTAGTACTTATGTCGGCATTGTGATTTTTGTATTAAACTCGGATGCAATTTCTGTGTTTCATCGTCAATTAGACGGTCCAAGCGATACAGTAAACCTGAAGTGAAGCATTGGAATCTAAAACTGGACTCACAGGACAGGTTCAAATCATAGAAAGTGAGAGTGTCAGTCCTCTGGTACTTAAGTCGGCATTGTGCCTTTTGTATTAAATTCGGATGCAATTTCTGTGTTTCATCGTCAATAAGAAGGTTTAAGGAATACAGTAAACCTGAAGTGAAGCAACGGTAATCTAAAACTGGACTCACAGGAGAGGTTCAAATCTTAGAAAGTTAGAGTGTCAGTCCTCTAGTACTTAAGTCGGCATTGTGCCTATTGAATTTAATTCCGATGCAATTTCTGCGTTTGATCGTCAATAAGAAGTTCCAAGGTACACAGTAAACCTGAATCGAAGCATCGGTACCTGAATCTGTACTCACAGGAGAGGTTCAAATCATTGAAAGTTAGAGTGTCAGTCCTCTTGTACTTCAGTCGGCTTTGTGCCTTTTGTATTAAATTCGGATGCAATTTCTGTGTTTCATCGTCAATAAGAAGGTACAAGGGATACAGTAAACCTGAAGTGAAGCTTCGGAATCTAATACTGGTCTCACAGGAGAGGTTCAAATCATAGAAAGTTAGAGTGTCAGTCCTCTTGTACATGAGTCGGCATTGTGACTTTTGTATTAAATTCGGATGCAATTTCGGTGTCTCATCGTCAATAAGATGGTACAAGGGATACAGTAAACCTGAAGTGAAGCATCCAAACCTAAAACTGGACCCACAAGAGAGGTTCAAATCATAGAAAGTGAGAGTGTCAGTCCTCTTGTACTTAAGTCGCCATTGTGGATTTTGAATTAAATTCGGATGCAATTTCTGTGTTTCATCGTCAATAAGAAGGTCCAAGGGATACAGTAAACCTGAAGTGAAGCAACGGTAATCTAAAACTGGACTCACAGGAGAGGTTCAAATCTTAGAAAGTTAGAGTGTCAGTCCTCTAGTACTTAAGTCGGCATTGTGCCTATTGAATTTAATTCCGATGCAATTTCTGCGTTTGATCGTCAATACGAAGTTCCAAGGTACACAGTAAACCTGAATCGAAGCATCGGTACCTGAATCTGTACTCACAGGAGACGTTCAAATCATTGAAAGTTAGAGTGTCAGTCCTCTTGTACTTCAGTCGGCTTTGTGCCTTTTGTATTAAATTCAGATGCAATTTCTGTGTTTCATCGTCAATAAGAAGGTACAAGGGATACAGTAAACCAGAAGTGAAGCTTCGGAATCTAATACTGGTCTCACAGGAGAGGTTCAAATCATAGAAAGTTAGAGTGTCAGTCCTCTTGTACATGAGTCGGCATTGTGACTTTTGTATTAAATTCGGATGCAATTTCGGTGTTTCATCGTCAATAAGATGGTACAAGGGATACAGTAAACCTGAAGTGTAGCATCCAAACCTAAAACTGGACCCACAAGAGAGGTTCAAATCATAGAAAGTGAGAGTGTCAGTCCTCTTGTACTTAAGTCGGCATTGTGGATTTTGAATTAAATTCGGATGCAATTTCTGTGTTTCATCGTCAATAAGAAGGTCCAAGGGATACAGTAAACCTGAAGTGAAGCATCGGAATCTAAAACTGGACTCACAGGAGAGGCCCAAATCATAGAAAGTTAGAGTGTCAATCCTCTTGTACTTAGGTCGGCATTGTGCCTTTTGTATTAAGTTTGGATGCAATTTAGATGTTTCTTCGTCAATAAGAAGGTCCAAGTTATACAGTAAACCTGAAGAGAAGCATCGGAATCTAAAACTGGACTCACAGGAGAGGTTCATATCATAGAAAGTTAGAGTGTCAGTCCTCTTGTACTTAGGTCGGCATTGTGCCTTTTGTATTAAATTTGGATTCAATTTCTGTGTTTCATCGTCAATAAGAAGGTCCAAGGGATACAGTAAACCTGAAGTGAAGCATCGGAATCTAAACTGGACTCACAGGAGAGGTTCAAATAATAGAAAGAGAGAGTGTCAGTCCTCTTGTACTTAAATCGGCATTGTGCCTTTTGTATTAAATTTGGATGCAATTTCTGAGTTTCATCGTCAATAAGAAGGTCCAAGGGATACAGTAAACCTGAAGTGAGGCATCGGAATCTAAAACTGGACTCACAGGTGAGGTCCAAGTTATGAAAGTTAAAGTGTCAGTCCTCTTGTACTTAAGTCGGCATTGTGCCATTTGTATTATATTCGGATGCAATTTCTGTGTTTCATCGTCAATAAGAAGGTCCAAGGGATACAGTAAACCTGAAGTGAAGCATTGGAATCTAAAACTGGACTCACAGGAGAGGTTCAAATAATAGAAAGTGAGAGTGTCAGTCCTCTTGTACTTAAGTCGGCATTGTGCCTTTTGTATTAAATTCGGATGCAATTTCTGTGTTTCATCGTCAATAAGAAGGTCCAAGGGAGACAGTAAACCTGAAGTGAAGCATCGGAATCTGAAACTGGACTCACAGGAGAGGTTCAAATAATAGAAAGTGAGAGTGTCAGTCCCCTTGTACTTAAGTCGGCATTGTGCCTTTTGTATTAAATTCGGATGAAATTTCTGTGTTTCAACGTCAATAAGAACGTCCAAGGGATACAGTAAACCTGAAGTGAAGCTTTGGAATCTAAAACTGGACTCACAGGAGACGTTCAAATAATAGAAAGTGAGAGTGTCAGTCCTCTAGTACTTAAGTCGGCATTGTGCCTTTTGTATTAAATTCGGATGCAATTTCTGTGTTTCATTGTCAATAAGAAGGTCCAAGGGATACAGTAAACCTGAAGTGAGGCATCGGAATCTAAAACTGGACTCACAGGAGAGGTACAAGTTATGAAAGTTAAAGTGTCAGTCCTCTTGTACTTAAGTCGGCATTGTGCCATTTGTATTATATACGGATGCAATTTCTGTGTTTCATCGTCAATAAGAAGGTCCAAGGGATACAGTAAACCTGAAGTGAAGCTTTGGAATCTAAAACTGGACTCACAGGAGACGTTCAAATAATAGAAAGTGAGAGTGTCAGTCCTCTTGTACTTAAGTCGGCATTGTGCCTTTTGTATTAAATTCGGATGCAATTTCTGTGTTTCATCGTCAATAAGAAGGTCCAAGGGAGACAGTAAACCTGAAGTGAAGCATCGGAATCTGAAACTGGACTCACAGGAGAGGTTCAAATAATAGAAAGTGAGAGTGTCAGTCCCCTTGTACTTAAGTCGGCATTGTGCCTTTTGTATTAAATTCGGATGAAATTTCTGTGTTTCAACGTCAATAAGAACGTCCAAGGGATACAGTAAACCTGAAGTGAAGCTTTGGAATCTAAAACTGGACTCACAGGAGACGTTCAAATAATAGAAAGTGAGAGTGTCAGTCCTCTAGTACTTAAGTCGGCATTGTGCCTTTTGTATTAAATTCGGATGCAATTTCTGTGTTTCATTGTCAATAAGAAGGTCCAAGGGATACAGTAAACCTGAAGTGAGGCATCGGAATCTAAAACTGGACTCACAGGAGAGGTACAAGTTATGAAAGTTAAAGTGTCAGTCCTCTTGTACTTAAGTCGGCATTGTGCCATTTGTATTATATACGGATGCAATTTCTGTGTTTCATCGTCAATAAGAAGGTCCAAGGGATACAGTAAACCTGAAGTGAAGCTTTGGAATCTAAAACTGGACTCACAGGAGACGTTCAAATAATAGAAAGTGAGAGTGTCAGTCCTCTTGTACTTAAGTCGGCATTGTGCCTTTTGTATTAAATTCGGATGCTATTTTTGTGATTCATCGTCAATAAGAAGGTCCAAGGGAGACAGTAAACCTGAAGTGAAGCATCGGAATCTAAAACTGGACTCACAGGTGAGGCTCAAATCATAGAAAGTTAAAGTGTCAGTCCTCTTGTACATAGGTCGCCATTGTGCCTTTTGTATTACGTTTGGATGCAATTTAGGTGTTTCATCGTCAATTAAAAGGTCCAAGGGATACTGTAAACCTGAAGTGAGGCATCGGAATTTAAAACTGGATTCACAGGAGAGGTCCAAATTATGAAAGTTAGAGTGTCAGTCCTCTTGTACTTAAGTCGGCATTGTGCCTTTAGTATTAAATTCGGATGCAATTTCTGTGTTTCATCGTCAATATGAAGGTCCAAGGTATACAGTAAACCTGAAGTGAAGCATCGGAATCTAAAACTGGACTCACATGTGAGGCTCAAATCATAGAAAGTTAAAGCGTCAGTTCTCTTGTACTTAGGTCGGCATTGTGCCTTTTGTATTAAGTTTGGATGCAATTTAGGTGTTTCATCGTCAATTAAAATGTCCAAGTTAAACAGTAAACCTGAAGAGAAGCATCGGAATCTAAAACTGGACTCACAGGAGTGGTTCAAATCATAGAAAGTTAGAGTTTCAGTCCTCTAGTACTTAAGTCGGCATTGTGCCTTTTGTATTAAATTCGGATGCAATTTCTGTGTTTCATCGTCAATAAGAAGGTCCAAGGGATACAGTAAACCTGAAGTGAAGCTTTGGAATCTAAAACTGGACTCACAGGAGACGTTCAAATAATAGAAAGTGAGAGTGTCAGTCCTCTTGTACTTAAGTCGGCATTGTGCCTTTTGTATTAAATTCGGATGCTATTTCTGTGTTTCATCGTCAATAAGAAGGTCCAAGGGAGACAGTAAACCTGAAGTGAAGCATCGGAATCTGAAACTGGACTCACAGGAGAGGTTCAAATAATAGAAAGTGAGAGTGTCAGTCCCCTTGTACTTAAGTCGGCATTGTGCCTTTTGTATTAAATTCGGATGAAATTTCTGTGTTTCAACGTCAATAAGAACGTCCAAGGGATACAGTAAACCTGAAGTGAAGCATCGGAATCTAAAACTGGACTCACAGATGAGGCTCAAATCATAGAAAGTTAAAGTGTCAGTCCTCTTGTACATAGGTCGCCATTGTGCCTTTTGTATTACGTTTGGATGCAATTTAGGTGTTTCATCGTCAATTAAAAGGTCCAAGGGATACTGTAAACCTGAAGTGAGGCATCGGAATTTAAAACTGGATTCACAGGAGAGGTCCAAATTATGAAAGTTAGAGTGTCAGTCCTCTTGTACTTAAGTCGGCATTGTGCCTTTAGTATTAAATTCGGATGCAATTTCTGTGTTTCATCGTCAATATGAAGGTCCAAGGGATACAGTAAACCTGAAGTGAAGCATCGGAATCTAAAACTGGACTCACATGTGAGGCTCAAATCATAGAAAGTTAAAGTGTCAGTTCTCTTGTACTTAGGTCGGCATTGTGCCTTTTGTATTAAGTTTGGATGCAATTTAGGTGTTTCATCGTCAATTAAAATGTCCAAGTTAAACAGTAAACCTGAAGAGAAGCATCGGAATCTAAAACTGGACTCACAGGAGTGGTTCAAATCATAGAAAGTTAGAGTTTCAGTCCTCTAGTACTTAAGTCGGCATTGTGCCTTTTGTATTAAATTCGGATGCAATTTCTGTGTTTCATCGTCAATAAGAAGGTCCAAGGGATACAGTAAACCTGAAGTGAGGCATCGGAATCTAAAACTGGACTCACAGGAGAGGTCCAAATTATGAAAGTTAGAGTGTCAGTCCTCTTGTACTTAAGTCGGCATTGTGCATTTTGTATTAAATTCGGATGCAATTTCTGTGTTTCATCGTCAATAAGAAGGTCCAAGGGATACAGTAAACCTGAAGTGAAGCATCGGAATCTAAAACTGGACTCACAGGGGAGGTTCAAATAATAGAAAGTGAGAGTGTCAGTCCTCTTGTACTTATGTCGGCATTGTGCCTTTTGTATTAAATTCGGATGCAATTTCTGTGTTTCATCGTCAATAAGAAGGTCCAAGGGATACAGTAAACCTGAAGTGAGGCATCGGAATCTAAAACTGGGCTCACAGGAGAGGTTCAAATCATAGAAAGTTAGAGTGTCATTCCTCTTGTACTTATGTCGGCATTGCGCCTTTTGTATTAAATTCGGATGCAATTTCTGTGTTTCATCGTCAATAAGAAGTTCCAAGGGAGACAGTAAACCCGAAGTGAAACATCGGAATCTAAAACTGGACTCACAGGGGAGGCTCAAATAATAGAAGGTGAGAGTGTCAGTCTTCTTGTACTTAAGTCGGCATTGTGCCTTTTGTATTAAATTCGGATGCGATTTCTGTGTTTCATCGTCAATAAGAAGGTCCAAGGGATACAGTAAACCTGAAGTAAGGCATCGGAATCTAAAACTGGGCTCAAAGGAGAGGTTCAAATCATTGAAAGTTAGAGTGTCATTCCTCTTGTACTTATGTCGGCATTGTGCCTATTGTATTAAATTCGGATGCAATTTCTGTGTTTCATCGTCAATTAGAAGGTCCAAGGGATACTGTAAACCTGAAGTGAGGCATCGGAATCTAAAACTGGATTCACAGGAGAGGTCCAAATTATGAAAGTTAGAGTGTCATTCCTCTTGTACTTAAGTCGGCATTGTGCCTTTTGTAGTAAATTCGTATGCAATTTCTGTGCTTCATCGTCAATATGAAGGTCCAAGGGATACAGTAAACCTGAAGTGAAGCATCGGAATCTAAAACTGGACTCACAGGTGAGGCTCAAATCTTAGAAAGTTAAAGTGTCAGTCCTCTTGTACTTAGGTCGGCATTGTGCCTTTTGTATTGAGTTTGGATGCAATTTAGGTGTTTCATCGTCAATTAAAATGTCCAAGTTACACAGTAAACCTGAAGAGAAGCATCGGAATCAAAAACTGGACTCACAGGAGATGTTCAAATCATAGAAAGTTAGAGTGTCAGTCCTCTAGTACTTAAGTCGGCATTGTGCCTTTTATATTAAATTCGGATGCAATTTCTGTGTTTCATCGTCAATAAGAAGGTCCAAGGGATACAGTAAACCTGAAGTGAGGCATCGGAATCTAAAACTGGACTCACAGGAGAGGTCCAAATTATGAAAGATAGAGTGTCAGTCCTCTTGTACTTAAGTCGGCATTGTGCATTTTGTATCAAATTCGGATGCAATTTCTGTGTTTCATCGTCAATAAGAAGGTCCAAGGGATACAGTAAACCTGAAGTGAAGCATCGGAATCTAAAACTGGACTCACAGGGGAGGTTCAAATAATAGAAAGTGAGAGTGTCACTCCTCTTGTACTTATGTCGGCATTGTGCCTTTTGTATTAAATTCGGATGCAATTTCTGTGTTTCATCGTCAATAAGAAGGTCCAAGGGATACAGTAAACCTGAAGTGAGGCATCGGAATCTAAAACTGGGCTCACAGGAGAGGTTCAAATCATAGAAAGTTAGAGTGTCATTCCTCTTGTACTTATGTCGGCATTGCGCCTTTTGTATTAAATTCGGATGCAATTTCTGTGTTTCATCGTCAATAAGAAGTTCCAAGGGAGACAGTAAACCCGAAGTGAAACATCGGAATCTAAAACTGGACTCACAGGAGAGGTTCAAATAATAGAAAGAGAGAGTGTCAGTCCCCTTGTACTTAAGTCGGCATTGTGCCTTTTGTATTACATTCGGATGAAATTTCTGTGTTTCATTGTCAATAAGAAGGTCCAAGGGATACAGTAAACCTCAAGTGAAGCATCGGAATCTTAAACTGGACTCACAGGAGAGGTTCAAATCATAGAAGGTTAAGGTGTCAGTCCTCTAGTACTTAAGTCGGCATTGTGACTTTTGTATTAAATTCGGATGCAATTTCGGTGTTTCATCGTCAATAAGATGGTACAAGGGATACAGTAAACCTGAAGTGAAGCATCCAAACCTAAAACTGGACCCACAAGAGAGGTTCAAATCATAGAAAGTGAGAGTGTCAGTCCTCTTGTACTTAAGTCGGCATTGTGGATTTTGAATTAAATTCGGATGCAATTTCTGTGTTTCATCGTCAATAAGAAGGTCCAAGGGATACAGTAAACCTGAAGTGAAGCATCGGAATCTAAAATTGGACTCACAGGAGAGGCCCAAATCATAGAAAGTTAGAGTGTCAGTCCTCTTGTACTTAGGTCGGCATTGTGCCTTTTGTATTAAATTTGGATTCAATTTCTGTGTTTCATCGTCAATAAGAAGGTCCAAGGGATACAGTAAACCTGAAGTGAAGCATCGGAATCTAAACTGGACTCACAGGAGAGGTTCAAATAATAGAAAGAGAGAGTGTCAGTCCTCTTGTACTTAAATCGGCATTGTGCCTTTTGTATTAAATTTGGATGCAATTTCTGTGTTTCATCGTCAATAAGAAGGTCCAAGGTATACAGTAAACCTGAAGTGAGGCATCGGAATCTAAAACTGGACTCACAGGTGAGGTCCAAGTTATGAAAGTTAAAGTGTCAGTCCTCTTGTACTTAACTCGGCATTGTGCCATTTGTATTATATTCGGATGCAATTTCTGTGTTTCATCGTCAATAAGAAGGTCCAAGGGATACAGTAAACCTGAAGTGAAGCATTGGAATCTAAAACTGGACTCACAGGAGAGGTTCAAATAATAGAAAGTGAGAGTGTCAGTCCTCTTGTACTTAAGTCGGCATTGTGCCTTTTGTATTAAATTCGGATGCAATTTCTGTGTTTCATCGTCAATAAGAAGGTCCAAGGGAGACAGTAATACTGAAGTGAAGCATCGGAATCTGAAACTGGACTCACAGGAGAGGTTCAAATAATAGAAAGTGAGAGTGTCAGTCCCCTTGTACTTAAGTCGGCATTGTGCCTTTTGTATTAAATTCGGATGAAATTTCTGTGTTTCAACGTCAATAAGAACGTCCAAGGGATACAGTAAACCTGAAGTGAAGCATCGGAATCTAAAACTGGACTCACAGGTGAGGCTCAAATCATAGAAAGTTAAAGTGTCAGTCCTCTTGTACTTAGGTCGGCATTGTGCCTTTTGTATTAAGTTTGGATGCAATTTAGGTGTTTCATCGTCAATTAAAAGGTCCAAGGGATACTGTAAACCTGAAGTGAGGCATCGGAATTTAAAACTGGATTCACAGGAGAGGTCCAAATTATGAAAGTTAGAGTGTCAGTCCTCTTGTACTTAAGTCGGCATTGTGCCTTTTGTATTAAATTCGGATGCAATTTCTGTGTTTCATCGTCAATATGAAGGTCCAAGGGATACAGTAAACCTGAAGTGAAGCATCGGAATCTAAAACTGGACTGACATGTGAGGCTCAAATCATAGAAAGTTAAAGTGTCAGTTCTCTTGTACTTAGGTCGGCATTGTGCCTTTTGTATTAAGTTTGGATGCAATTTAGGTGTTTCATCGTCAATTAAAATGTCCAAGTTATACAGTAAACCTGAAGAGAAGCATCGGAATCTAAAACTGGACTCACAGGAGTGGTTCAAATCATAGAAAGTTAGAGTTTCAGTCCTCTAGTACTTAAGTCGGCATTGTGCCTTTTGTATTAAATTCGAATGCAATTTCTGTGTTTCATCGTCAATAAGAAGGTCCAAGGGATACAGAAAAACCTGAAGTGAGGCATGGGAATCTAAAACTGGACTCACAGGAGAGGTCCAAATTATGAAAGTTAGAGTGTCAGTCCTCTTGTACTTAAGTCGGCATTGTACCTTTTGTATTAAATTCGGATGCAATTTCTGTGTTTCATCGTCAATAAGAAGGTTCAAGGGATACAGTAAACCTGAAGTGAAGCATCGGAATCTAAAGCTGGACTCACAGGGGAGGCTCAAATAATAGAAGGTGAGAGTTTCAGTCCTCTAGTACTTAAGTCGGCATTGTGCCTTTTGTATTAAATTCGAATGCAATTTCTGTGTTTCATCGTCAATAAGAAGGTCCAAGGGATACAGAAACACCTGAAGTGAGGCATGGGAATCTAAAACTGGACTCAGAGGAGAGGTCCAAATTATGAAAGTTAAAGTGTCAGTTCTCTTGTACTTAGGTCGGCATTGTGCCTTTTGTATTAAGTTTGGATGCAATTTAGGTGTTTCATCGTCAATTAAAATGTCCAAGTTATACAGTAAACCTGAAGTGAAACATCGGAATCTTAAACTGGACTCACAGGAGAGGTTCAAATCATAGAAGGTTATGGTGTCAGTCCTCTAGTACTTATGTCGGCATTGTGGCTTTTGTATTAAATTCGGATGCAATTTCTGTGTTTCATCGTCAATTAGACGCTCCAAGAGATACAGTAAACCTGAAGTGAAGCATCGGAATCTAAAACTGGACTTACAGGACAGGTTCAAATCATAGAAAGTGAGAGTGTCACTCCTCTTGTACTTAAGTCGGCATTGTGCCTTTTGTATTAAAGTCGTATGCAATTTCTGTGTTTCATCGTCAATATGAAGGTCCAAGGGATACAGTAAACCTGAAGTGAGGCATCGGAATCTAAAACTGGACTCACAGGAGAGGTACAAGTTATGAAAGTTAAAGTGTCAGTCCTCTTGTACTTAAGTCGGCATTGTGCCATTTGTATTATATACGGATGCAATTTCTGTGTTTCATCGTCAATAAGAAGGTCCAAGGGATACAGTAAACCTGAAGTGAAGCTTTGGAATCTAAAACTGGACTCACAGGAGACGTTCAAATAATAGAAAGTGAGAGTGTCAGTCCTCTTGTACTTAAGTCGGCATTGTGCCTTTTGTATTAAATTCGGATGCTATTTTTGTGATTCATCGTCAATAAGAAGGTCCAAGGGAGACAGTAAACCTGAAGTGAAGCATCGGAATCTAAAACTGGACTCACAGGTGAGGCTCAAATCATAGAAAGTTAAAGTGTCATTCCTCTTGTACATAGGTCGCCATTGTGCCTTTTGTATTACGTTTGGATGCAATTTAGGTGTTTCATCGTCAATTAAAAGGTCCAAGGGATACTGTAAACCTGAAGTGAGGCATCGGAATTTAAAACTGGATTCACAGGAGAGGTCCAAATTATGAAAGTTAGAGTGTCAGTCCTCTTGTACTTAAGTCGGCATTGTGCCTTTAGTATTAAATTCGGATGCAATTTCTGTGTTTCATCGTCAATATGAAGGTCCAAGGTATACAGTAAACCTGAAGTGAAGCATCGGAATCTAAAACTGGACTCACATGTGAGGCTCAAATCATAGAAAGTTAAAGTGTCAGTTCTCTTGTACTTAGGTCGGCATTGTGCCTTTTGTATTAAGTTTGGATGCAATTTAGGTGTTTCATCGTCAATTAAAATGTCCAAGTTAAACAGTAAACCTGAAGAGAAGCATCGGAATCTAAAACTGGACTCACAGGAGTGGTTCAAATCATAGAAAGTTAGAGTTTCAGTCCTCTAGTACTTAAGTCGGCATTGTGCCTTTTGTATTAAATTCGGATGCAATTTCTGTGTTTCATCGTCAATAAGAAGGTCCAAGGGATACAGTAAACCTGAAGTGAAGCTTTGGAATCTAAAACTGGACTCACAGGAGACGTTCAAATAATAGAAAGTGAGAGTGTCAGTCCTCTTGTACTTAAGTCGGCATTGTGCCTTTTGTATTAAATTCGGATGAAATTTCTGTGTTTCAACGTCAATAAGAACGTCCAAGGGATACAGTAAACCTGAAGTGAAGCTTTGGAATCTAAAACTGGACTCACAGGAGACGTTCAAATAATAGAAAGTGAGAGTGTCAGTCCTCTAGTACTTAAGTCGGCATTGTGCCTTTTGTATTAAATTCGGATGCAATTTCTAAGTTTCATTGTCAATAAGAAGGTCCAAGGGATACAGTAAACCTGAAGTGAGGCATCGGAATCTAAAACTGGACTCACAGGAGAGGTACAAGTTATGAAAGTTAAAGTGTCAGTCCTCTTGTACTTAAGTCGGCATTGTGCCATTTGTATTATATACGGATGCAATTTCTGTGTTTCATCGTCAATAAGAAGGTCCAAGGGATACAGTAAACCTGAAGTGAAGCTTTGGAATCTAAAACTGGACTCACAGGAGACGTTCAAATAATAGAAAGTGAGAGTGTCAGTCCTCTTGTACTTAAGTCGGCATTGTGCCTTTTGTATTAAATTCGGATGCTATTTTTGTGATTCATCGTCAATAAGAAGGTCCAAGGGAGACAGTAAACCTGAAGTGAAGCATCGGAATCTAAAACTGGACTCACAGGTGAGGCTCAAATCATAGAAAGTTAAAGTGTCAGTCCTCTTGTACATAGGTCGCCATTGTGCCTTTTGTATTACGTTTGGATGCAATTTAGGTGTTTCATCGTCAATTAAAAGGTCCAAGGGATACTGTAAACCTGAAGTGAGGCATCGGAATTTAAAACTGGATTCACAGGAGAGGTCCAAATTATGAAAGTTAGAGTGTCAGTCCTCTTGTACTTAAGTCGGCATTGTGCCTTTAGTATTAAATTCGGATGCAATTTCTGTGTTTCATCGTCAATATGAAGGTCCAAGGTATACAGTAAACCTGAAGTGAAGCATCGGAATCTAAAACTGGACTCACATGTGAGGCTCAAATCATAGAAAGTTAAAGTGTCAGTTCTCTTGTACTTAGGTCGGCATTGTGCCTTTTGTATTAAGTTTGGATGCAATTTAGGTGTTTCATCGTCAATTAAAATGTCCAAGTTAAACAGTAAACCTGAAGAGAAGCATCGGAATCTAATACTGGACTCACAGGAGTGGTTCAAATCATAGAAAGTTAGAGTTTCAGTCCTCTAGTACTTAAGTCGGCATTGTGCCTTTTGTATTAAATTCGGATGCAATTTCTGTGTTTCATCGTCAATAAGAAGGTCCAAGGGATACAGTAAACCTGAAGTGAAGCTTTGGAATCTAAAACTGGACTCACAGGAGACGTTCAAATAATAGAAAGTGAGAGTGTCAGTCCTCTTGTACTTAAGTCGGCATTGTGCCTTTTGTATTAAATTCGGATGCTATTTCTGTGTTTCATCGTCAATAAGAAGGTCCAAGGGAGACAGTAAACCTGAAGTGAAGCATCGGAATCTGAATCTGGACTCACAGGAGAGGTTCAAATAATAGAAAGTGAGAGTGTCAGTCCCCTTGTACTTAAGTCGGCATTGTGCCTTTTGTATTAAATTCGGATGAAATTTCTGTGTTTCAACGTCAATAAGAACGTCCAAGGGATACAGTAAACCTGAAGTGAAGCATCGGAATCTAAAACTGGACTCACAGATGAGGCTCAAATCATAGAAAGTTAAAGTGTCAGTCCTCTTGTACATAGGTCGCCATTGTGCCTTTTGTATTACGTTTGGATGCAATTTAGGTGTTTCATCGTCAATTAAAAGGTCCAAGGGATACTGTAAACCTGAAGTGAGGCATCGGAATTTAAAACTGGATTCACAGGAGAGGTCCAAATTATGAAAGTTAGAGTGTCAGTCCTCTTGTACTTAAGTCGGCATTGTGCCTTTAGTATTAAATTCGGATGCAATTTCTGTGTTTCATCGTCAATATGAAGGTCCAAGGGATACAGTAAACCTGAAGTGAAGCATCGGAATCTAAAACTGGACTCACAGGGGAGGCTCAAATAATAGAAGGTGAGAGTGTCAGTCTTCTTGTACTTAAGTCGGCATTGTGCCTTTTGTATTAAATTCGGATGCGATTTCTGTGTTTCATCGTCAATAAGAAGGTCCAAGGGATACAGTAAACCTGAAGTAAGGCATCGGAATCTAAAACTGGGCTCAAAGGAGAGGTTCAAATCATTGAAAGTTAGAGTGTCATTCCTCTTGTACTTATGTCGGCATTGTGCCTATTGTATTAAATTCGGATGCAATTTCTGTGTTTCATCGTCAATTAGAAGGTCCAAGGGATACTGTAAACCTGAAGTGAGGCATCGGAATCTAAAACTGGATTCACAGGAGAGGTCCAAATTATGAAAGTTAGAGTGTCACTCCTCTTGTACTTAAGTCGGCATTGTGCCTTTTGTAGTAAATTCGTATGCAATTTCTGTGCTTCATCGTCAATATGAAGGTCCAAGGGATACAGTAAACCTGAAGTGAAGCATCGGAATCTAAAACTGGACTCACAGGTGAGGCTCAAATCTTAGAAAGTTAAAGTGTCAGTCCTCTTGTACTTAGGTCGGCATTGTGCCTTTTGTATTGAGTTTGGATGCAATTTAGGTGTTTCATCGTCAATTAAAATGTCCAAGTTACACAGTAAACCTGAAGAGAAGCATCGGAATCAAAAACTGGACTCACAGGAGATGTTCAAATCATAGAAAGTTAGAGTGTCAGTCCTCTAGTACTTAAGTCGGCATTGTGCCTTTTATATTAAATTCGGATGCAATTTCTGTGTTTCATCGTCAATAAGAAGGTCCAAGGGATACAGTAAACCTGAAGTGAGGCATCGGAATCTAAAACTGGACTCACAGGAGAGGTCCAAATTATGAAAGTTAGAGTGTCAGTCCTCTTGTACTTAAGTCGGCATTGTGCATTTTGTATTAAATTCGGATGCAATTTCTGTGTTTCATCGTCAATAAGAAGGTCCAAGGGATACAGTAAACCTGAAGTGAAGCATCGGAATCTAAAACTGGACTCACAGGGGAGGTTCAAATAATAGAAAGTGAGAGTGTCAGTCCTCTTGTACTTATGTCGGCATTGTGCCTTTTGTATTAAATTCGGATGCAATTTCTGTGTTTCATCGTCAATAAGAAGGTCCAAGGGATACAGTAAACCTGAAGTGAGGCATCGGAATCTAAAACTGGGCTCACAGGAGAGGTTCAAATCATAGAAAGTTAGAGTGTCATTCCTCTTGTACTTATGTCGGCATTGCGCCTTTTGTATTAAATTCGGATGCAATTTCTGTGTTTCATCGTCAATAAGAAGTTCCAAGGGAGACAGTAAACCTGAAGTGAAACATCGGAATCTAAAACTGGACTCACAGGAGAGGTTCAAATAATAGAAAGAGAGAGTGTCAGTCCCCTTGTACTTAAGTCGGCATTGTGCCTTTTGTATTACATTCGGATGAAATTTCTGTGTTTCATTGTCAATAAGAAGGTCCAAGGGATACAGTAAACCTCAAGTGAAGCATCGGAATCTTAAACTGGACTCACAGGAGAGGTTCAAATCATAGAAGGTTAAGGTGTCAGTCCTCTAGTACTTATGTCGGCATTGTGGCTTTTGTATTAAATTCGGATGCAATTTCTGTGTTTCATCGTCAATTAGACGCTCCAAGAGATACAGTAAACCTGAAGTGAAGCATCGGAATCTAAAACTGGACTCACAGGACAGGTTCAAATCATAGAAAGTGAGAGTGTCAGTCCTCTTGTACTTAAGTCGGCATTGTGCCTTTTGTATTAAATTCGGATCCAATTTCTGTGTTTCATCGTCAATAAGAAGGTCCAAGGGTAACAGTAAACCTGAAGTGAGGCATCGGAATCTAAAACTGGGCTCACAGGAGAGGTTTAAATCATAGAAAGTAAGAGTGTCATTCCTCTTGTACTTATGTCGGCATTGTGCCTTTTGTATTAAATTCGGATGCAATTTCTGTGTTTCATCGTCAATTAGAAGGTCCAAGGGATACTGTAAACCTGAAGTGAGGCATCGGAATCTAAAACTGGATTCACAGGAGAGGTCCAAATTATGAAAGTTAGAGTGTCAGTCCTCTTGTACTTAAGTCGGCATTGTGCCTTTTGTATTAAATTCGGATGGAATTTCTGTGTTTCATCGTCAATAAGAAGGTCCAAGGGATACAGTAAACCTGAAGTGATACATCGGAATCTAAAACTGGACTCACAGGAGAGGTCCAAATTATGAAAGTTAGAGTGTCAGTCCTCTTGTACTTAAGTCGGCATTGTGCCTTTTGTATTAAATTCGGATGGAATTTCTGTGTTTCATCGTCAATAAGAAGGTCCAAGGGATACAGTAAACCTGAAGTGAAGCATCGGAATCTAAAACTGGACTCACAGGGGAGGTTCAAATAATAGAAAGTGAGAGTGTCAGTCCTCTTGGACTTAAGTCGGCATTGTACCTTTTGTATTAAATTCGGATGCAATTCCTGTGTTTCATCGTCAATAAGAAGGTCCAAGGGATACAGTAAACCTGAAGTGAGGCATCGGAATCTAAAACTGGGCTCACAGGAGAGGTTCAAATCATAGAAAGTTAGAGTGTCATTCCTCTTGTACATATGTCGGCATTGTGCCTTTTGTATTAAATTCAGATGCAATTTCTGTGTTTCATCGTCAATAAGAAGTTCCAAGGGAGACAGTAAACCTGAAGTGAAGCATCGGAATCTAAAACTGGACTCACAGGAGAGGTTCAAATAATAGAAAGAGAGAGTGTCAGTCCCCTTGTACTTAAGTCGGCATTGTGCCTTTTGTATTACATTCGGATGAAATTTCTGTGTTTCATTGTCAATAAGAAGGTCCAAGGGATACAGTAAACCTCAAGTGAAGCATCGGAATCTTAAACTGGACTCACAGGAGAGGTTCAAATCATAGAAAGTTAGAGTGTCAGTCCTCTTGTACATGAGTCGGCATTGTGACTTTTGTATTAAATTCGGATGCAATTTCGGTGTTTCATCGTCAATAAGATGGTACAAGGGATACAGTAAACCTGAAGTGAAACATCCAAACCTAAAACTGGACCCACAAGAGAGGTTCAAATCATAGAAAGTGAGAGTGTCAGTCCTCTTGTACTTAAGTCGGCATTGTGGATTTTGAATTAAATTCGGATGCAATTTCTGTGTTTCATCGTCAATAAGAAGGTCCAAGGGATACAGTAAACCTGAAGTGAAGCATCGGAATCTAAAATTGGACTCACAGGAGAGGCCCAAATCATAGAAAGTTAGAGTGTCAGTCCTCTTGTACTTAGGTCGGCATTGTGCCTTTTGTATTAAATTTGGATTCAATTTCTGTGTTTCATCGTCAATAAGAAGGTCCAAGGGATACAGTAAACCTGAAGTGAAGCATCGGAATCTAAACTGGACTCACAGGAGAGGTTCAAATAATAGAAAGAGAGAGTGTCAGTCCTCTTGTACTTAAATCGGCATTGTGCCTTTTGTATTAAATTTGGATGCAATTTCTGTGTTTCATCGTCAATAAGAAGGTCCAAGGTATACAGTAAACCTGAAGTGAGGCATCGGAATCTAAAACTGGACTCACAGGTGAGGTCCAAGTTATGAAAGTTAAAGTGTCAGTCCTCTTGTACTTAAGTCGGCATTGTGCCATTTGTATTATATTCGGATGCAATTTCTGTGTTTCATCGTCAATAAGAAGGTCCAAGGGATACAGTAAACCTGAAGTGAAGCATTGGAATCTAAAACTGGACTCACAGGAGAGGTTCAAATAATAGAAAGTGAGAGTGTCAGTCCTCTTGTACTTAAGTCGGCATTGTGCCTTTTGTATTAAATTCGGATGCAATTTCTGTGTTTCATCGTCAATAAGAAGGTCCAAGGGAGACAGTAATACTGAAGTGAAGCATCGGAATCTGAAACTGGACTCACAGGAGAGGTTCAAATAATAGAAAGTGAGAGTGTCAGTCCCCTTGTACTTAAGTCGGCATTGTGCCTTTTGTATTAAATTCGGATGAAATTTCTGTGTTTCAACGTCAATAAGAACGTCCAAGGGATACAGTAAACCTGAAGTGAAGCATCGGAATCTAAAACTGGACTCACAGGTGAGGCTCAAATCATAGAAAGTTAAAGTGTCAGTCCTCTTGTACTTAGGTCGGCATTGTGCCTTTTGTATTAAGTTTGGATGCAATTTAGGTGTTTCATCGTCAATTAAAAGGTCCAAGGGATACTGTAAACCTGAAGTGAGGCATCGGAATTTAAAACTGGATTCACAGGAGAGGTCCAAATTATGAAAGTTAGAGTGTCAGTCCTCTTGTACTTAAGTCGGCATTGTGCCTTTTGTATTAAATTCGGATGCAATTTCTGTGTTTCATCGTCAATATGAAGGTCCAAGGGATACAGTAAACCTGAAGTGAAGCATCGGAATCTAAAACTGGACTGACATGTGAGGCTCAAATCATAGAAAGTTAAAGTGTCAGTTCTCTTGTACTTAGGTCGGCATTGTGCCTTTTGTATTAAGTTTGGATGCAATGTAGGTGTTTCATCGTCAATTAAAATGTCCAAGTTATACAGTAAACCTGAAGAGAAGCATCGGAATCTAAAACTGGACTCACAGGAGTGGTTCAAATCATAGAAAGTTAGAGTTTCAGTCCTCTAGTACTTAAGTCGGCATTGTGCCTTTTGTATTAAATTCGAATGCAATTTCTGTGTTTCATCGTCAATAAGAAGGTCCAAGGGATACAGAAAAACCTGAAGTGAGGCATGGGAATCTAAAACTGGACTCACAGGAGAGGTCCAAATTATGAAAGTTAGAGTGTCAGTCCTCTTGTACTTAAGTCGGCATTGTACCTTTTGTATTAAATTCGGATGCAATTTCTGTGTTTCATCGTCAATAAGAAGGTTCAAGGGATACAGTAAACCTGAAGTGAAGCATCGGAATCTAAAGCTGGACTCACAGGGGAGGCTCAAATAATAGAAGGTGAGAGTTTCAGTCCTCTAGTACTTAAGTCGGCATTGTGCCTTTTGTATTAAATTCGAATGCAATTTCTGTGTTTCATCGTCAATAAGAAGGTCCAAGGGATACAGAAACACCTGAAGTGAGGCATGGGAATCTAAAACTGGACTCACAGGAGAGGTCCAAATTATGAAAGTTAAAGTGTCAGTTCTCTTGTACTTAGGTCGGCATTGTGCCTTTTGTATTAAGTTTGGATGCAATTTAGGTGTTTCATCGTCAATTAAAATGTCCAAGTTATACAGTAAACCTGAAGTGAAACATCGGAATCTAAAACTGGACTCACAGGAGAGGTTCAAATAATAGAAAGAGTGAGTGTCAGTCCCCTTGTACTTAAGTCGGCATTGTGCCTTTTGTATTACATTCGGATGAAATTTCTGTGTTTCATTGTCAATAAGAAGGTCCAAGGGTTACAGTAAACCTCAAGTGAAGCATCGGAATCTTAAACTGGACTCACAGGAGAGGTTCAAATCATAGAAGGTTATGGTGTCAGTCCTCTAGTACTTAAGTCGGCATTGTGCCTTTTGTATTAAATTCGGATGCAATTTCTGTGTTTCATCGTCAATAAGAAGGTCCAAGGGAGACAGTAAACCTGAAGTGAAGCATCGGAATCTGAAACTGGACTCACAGGAGAGGTTCAAATAATAGAAAGTGAGAGTGTCAGTCCCCTTGTACTTAAGTCGGCATTGTGCCTTTTGTATTAAATTCGGATGAAATTTCTGTGTTTCAACGTCAATAAGAACGTCCAAGGGATACAGTAAACCTGAAGTGAAGCATCGGAATCTAAAACTGGACTCACAGGTGAGGCTCAAATCATAGAAAGTTAAAGTGTCAGTCCTCTTGTACTTAGGTCGGCATTGTGCCTTTTGTATTAAGTTTGGATGCAATTTAGGTGTTTCATCGTCAATTAAAAGGTCCAAGGGATACTGTAAACCTGAGGTGAGGCATCGGAATTTAAAACTGGATTCACAGGAGAGGTCCAAATTATGAAAGTTAGAGTGTCAGTCCTCTTGTACTTAAAACGGCATTGTGCCTTTTGTATTAAATTCGAATGCAATTTCTGTGTTTCATCGTCAATATGAAGGTCCAAGGGATACAGTAAACCTGAAGTGAAGCATCGGAATCTAAAACTGGACTCACATGTGAGGCTCAAATCATAGATAGTTAAAGTGTCAGTTCTCTTGTACTTAGGTCGGCATTGTGCCTTTTGTATTAAGTTTGGATGCAATTTAGGTGTTTCATCGTCAATTAAAATGTCCAAGTTATACAGTAAACCTGAAGAGAAGCATCGGAATCTAAAACTGGACTCACAGGAGTGGTTCAAATCATAGAAAGTTAGAGTTTCAGTCCTCTAGTACTTAAGACGGCATTGAGCCTTTTGTATTAAATTCGGATGCAATTTCTGTGTTTCATCGTCAATAAGAAGGTCCAAGGGATACAGTAAACCTGAAGTGAGGCATGGGAATCTAAAACTGGACTCACAGGAGAGGTCCAAATTATGAAAGTTAGAGTGTCAGTCCCCTTGTACTTAAGTCGGCATTGTACCTTTTGTTTTAAATTCGGATGCAATTTCTGTGTTTCATCGTCAATAAGAAGGTCCAAGGGATACAGTAAACCTGAAGTGAAGCATCGGAATCTAAAACTGGACTCACAGGGGAGGCTCAAATAATAGAAGGTGAGAGTGTCAGTCTTCTTGTACTTAAGTCGGCATTGTGCCTTTTGTATTAAATTCGGATGCGATTTCTGTGTTTCATCGTCAATAAGAAGGTCCAAGGGATACAGTAAACCTGAAGTAAGGCATCGGAATCTAAAACTGGGCTCACAGGAGGGGTTCAAATCATAGAAAGTTAGAGTGTCATTCCTCTTGTACTTATGTCGGCATTGTGCCTATTGTATTAAATTCGATTGAAATTTCTGTGTTTCAACGTCAATTAGAAGGTCCAAGGGATACTGTAAACCTGAAGTGAGGCATCGGAATCTAAAACTGGATTCACAGGAGAGGTCCAAATTATGAAAGTTAGAGTGTCACTCCTCTTGTACTTAAGTCGGCATTGTGCCATTTGTATTAAATTCGTATGCAATTTCTGTGTTTCATCGTCAATATGAAGGTCCAAGGGATACAGTAAACCTGAAGTGAAGCATCGGAATCTAAAACTGGGCTCACAGGTGAGGCTCAAATCTTAGAAAGTTAAAGTGTCAGTCCTCTTGTACTTAAGTCGGCATTGTGCCTTTTGTATTAAATTCGGATGCAATTTCTGTGTTTCATCGTCAATAAGAAGGTCCAAGGGATACAGTAAACCTGAAGTGAAGCATCGGAATCCAAAACTGGACTCACAGGGGAGGTTCAAATAATAGAAAGTGAGAGTGTCAGTCCTCCTGTACTTAAGTCGGCATTGTGCCTTTTGTATTAAATTCGGATGCAATTTCTGTGTTTCATCGTCAGTAAGAAGGTCCAAGGGATACAGTAAACCTGAAGTGAAGCATCGGAATCTAAAACTGGACTCACAGGGGAGGTTCAAATAATAGAAAGTGAGAGTGTCAGTCCTCTTGTACTTAAGTCGGCATTGTGCCTTTTGTATTAAATTCGGATGCAATTTCTGTGTTTCATCGTCAATAAGAAGGTCCAAGGGATACAGTAAACCTGAAGTGAGGCATCGGAATCTAAAACTGGGCTCACAGGAGAGGTTCAAATCATAGAAAGTTAGAGTGTCATTCCTCTTGTACTTATGTCGGCATTGTGCCTTTTGTATTAAATTCAGATGCAATTTCTGTGTTTCATCGTCAATAAGAAGTTCCAAGGGAGACAGTAAACCTGAAGTGAAACATCGGAATCTAAAACTGGACTCACAGGAGAGGTTCAAATAATAGAAAGAGAGAGTGTCAGTCCCCTTGTACTTAAGTCGGCATTGTGCCTTTTGTATTACATTCGGATGAAATTTCTGTGTTTCATTGTCAATAAGAAGGTCCAAGGGATACAGTAAACCTCAAGTGAAGCATCGGAATCTTAAACTGGACTCACAGGAGAGGTTCAAATCATAGAAGGTTAAGGTGTCAGTCCTCTAGTACTTATGTCGGCATTGTGGCTTTTGTATTAAATTCGGATGCAATTTCTGTGTTTCATCGTCAATTAGATGGTCCAAGAGATACAGTAAACCTGAAGTGAAGCATCGGAATCTAAAACTGGACTCACAGGACAGGTTCAAATCATAGAAAGTGAGAGTGTCACTCCTCTTGTACTTAAGTCGGCATTGTGCCTTTTGTATTAAATTCGTATGCAATTTCTGTGTTTCATCGTCAATATGAAGGTCCAAGGGATACAGTAAACCTGAAGTGAAGCATCGGAATCTAAAACTGGACTCACAGGTGAGGCTCATATCATAGAAAGTTCAAGTGTCAGTCCTCTTGTACTTAGGTCGGCATTGTGCCTTTTGTATTGAGTTTGGATGCGATTTAGGTGTTTCATCGTCAATTAAAATGTCCAAGTTACACAGTAAACCTGAAGAGAAGCATCAGAATCTAAAACTGGACTCACAGGAGACGTTCAAATCATAGAAAGTTAGAGTGTCAGTCCTCTAGTACTTAAGTCGGCATTGTGCCTTTTGTATTAAATTCGGATGCAATTTCTGTGTTTCATCGTCAATAAGAAGGTCCAAGGGATACAGTAAACCTGAAGTGATACGCTGGAATCTAAAACTGGACTCACAGGAGAGGTCCAAATTATGAAAGTTAGAGTGTCAGTCCTCTTGTACATAAGTCGGCATTGTGCCTTTTGTATTAAATTCGGATGGAATTTCTGTGTTTCATCGTCAATAACAAGGTCCAAGGGATACAGTAAACCTGAAGTGAAGCATCGGAATCTAAAACTGGACTCACAGGGAAGGTTCAAATAATAGAAAGTGAGAGTGTCAGTCCTCTTGGACTTAAGTCGGCATTGTGCCTTTTGTATTAAATTCGGATGCAATTTCTGTGTTTCATCGTCAATAAGAAGGTCCAAGGGATACAGTAAACCTGAAGTGAGGCATCGGAATCTAAAACTGGGCTCACAGGAGAGGTTCAAATCATAGAAAGTTAGAGTGTCATTCCTCTTGTACTTATGTCGGCATTGTGCCTTTTGTATTAAATTCGGATGCAATTTCTGTGTTTCATCGTCAATAAGAAGTTCCAAGGGAGACAGTAAACCTGAAGTGAAGCATCGGAATCTAAAACTGGACTCACAGGAGAGGTTCAAATGATAGAAAGAGAGAGTGTCAGTCCCCTTGTACTTAAGTCGGCATTGTGCCTTTTGTATTACATTCGGATGAAATTTCTGTGTTTCATTGTCAATAAGAAGGTCCAAGGGATACAGTAAACCTCAAGTGAAGCATCGGAATCTTAAACTGGACTCACAGGAGAGGTTCAAATCATAGAAGGTTAAGGTGTCAGTCCTCTAGTACTTATGTCGGCATTGTGCCTTTTGTATTATATTCGGATGCAATTTCTGTGTTTCATCGTCAATTAGACGGTCCAAGGGATACAGTAAACCTGAAGTGAAGCATCGGAATCTAAAACTGGACTCACAGGACAGGTTCAAATCATAGAAAGTGAGAGTGTCAGTCCTCTTGTACTTAAGTCGGCATTGTGCCTTTTGTATTAAATTCGGATGCAATTTCTGTGTTTCATCGTCAATAAGAAGGTTTAAGGGATACAGTAAACCTGAAGTGAAGCAACGGTAATCTAAAACTGGACTCACAGGAGAGGTTCAAATCTTAGAAAGTTAGAGTGTCAGTCCTCTAGTACTTAAGTCGGCCTTGTGCCTATTGAATTTAATTCCGATGCAATTTCTGCGTTTGATCGTCAATAAGAAGTTCCAAGGTACACAGTAAACCTGAATCGAAGCATCGGTACCTGAATCTGTACTCACAGGAGACGTTCAAATCATTGAAAGTTAGAGTGTCAGTCCTCTTGTACTTCAGTCGGCTTTGTGCCTTTTGTATTAAATTCGGATGCAACTTCTGTGTTTCATCGTCAATGAGAAGGTACAAGGGATACAGTAAACCTGAAGTGAAGCATCGGAATCTAAAACTGGTCTCACAGGAGAGGTTCAAATCATAGAAAGTTAGAGTGTCAGTCCTCTTGTACATGAGTCGGCATTGTGACATTTGTATTAAATTCGGATGCAATTTCGGTGTTTCATCGTCAATACGATGGTACAAGGGATACAGTAAACCTGAAGTGAAGCATCCAAATCTAAAACTGGACCCACAAGAGAGGTTCAAATCATAGAAAGTGAGAGCGTCAGTCCTCTTGTACCTAAGTCGGCATTGTGGATTTTGAATTAAATTCGGATGAAATTTCTGTGTTTCATCGTCAATAAGAAGGTCCAAGGGATACAGTAAACCTGAAGTGAAGCATCGGAATCTAAACTGGACTCACAGGAGAGGTTCAAATAATAGAAAGAGAGAGTGTCAGTCCTCTTGTACTAAAGTCGGCATTGTGCCTTTTGTATTAAATTCGTATGAAATTTCTGTGTTTCATCGTCAATCAGAAGATCCTAGGGATACAGTAAACCTGAAGTGAAGCATCGGAATCTAAACTGGACTCACAGGAGAGATTCAAATCATAGAAAGTGAGAGTGTCAATCCACTTGTACTTATGTCGGCATTGTGGATTTTGTATTAAATTCGGATGCAATTTCTGTGTTTCATCGTCAATTAGAAGGTCCAAGGGATACTGTAAACCTGAAGTGAAACATCGGAATCTAAAACTGGATTCACAGGAGAGGTCCAAATTATGATAGTTAGAGTGTCAGTCCTCTTGTACATAAGTCGGCATTGTGCCTTTTGTATTAAATTCGTATGCAATTTCTGTGTTTCATCGTCAATATGAAGGTCCAAGGGATACAGTAAACCTGAAGTGAAGCATCGGAATCTAAAACTGGACTCACAGGTGAAGCTCAAATCATAGAAAGTTAAAGTGTCAGTCCTCTTGTACTTAGGTCGGCATTGTGCCTTTTTTATTAAGTTTGGATGCAATTTAGATGTTTCATCGTCAATTAAAAGGTCCAAGTTATACAGTAATTCTGAAGAGAAGCATCGGAACCTAAAACTGGATTCACAGGAGAGGTTCAAATCATAGAAAGTTAGAGTGTCAGTCCTGTAGTACTTAAGTCGGCATTGTGCCTTTTGTATTAAATTCGGATGCAATTTCTGTGTTTCATTGTCAATAAGAAGGTCCAAGGGATACAGTAAGCCTGAAGTGAGGCATCGGAATCTATAACTGGACTCACAGGAGAGGTCCAAGTTATGAAAGTTAAAGTGTCAGTCCTCTTGTACTTAAGTCGGCATTGTGCCATTTGTATTATATTCGGATGCAATTTCTGTGTTTCATCGTCAATAAGAAGGTCCAAAGGATACAGTAAACCTGAAGTGAAGCATTGGAATCTAAAACTGGACTCACAGGAGAGGTTCAAATAATAGAAAGTGAGAGTGTCAGTCCTCTTGTACTTAAGTCGGCATTGTGCCTTTTGTATTAAATTCGGATGCAATTTCTGTGTTTCATCGTCAATAAGAAGGTCCAAGGGAGACAGTAAACCTGAAGTGAAGCATCGGAATCTGAAACTGGACTCGCAGGAGAGGTTCAAATAATAGAAAGTGAGGGTGTCAGTCCCCTTGTACTTAAGTCGGCATTGTGCCTTTTGTATTAAATTCGGATGAAATTTCTGTGTTTCAACGTCAATAAGAACGTCCAAGGGATACAGTAAACCTGAAGTGAAGCATCGGAATCTAAAACTGGACTCACAGGTGAGGCTCAAATCATAGAAAGTTAAAGTGTCAGTCCTCTTGTACTTAGGTCGGCATTGTGCCTTTTGTATTAAGTTTGTATGCAATTTAGGTGTTTCATCGTCAATTAAAAGGTCCAAGGGATACTGTAAACCTGAAGTGAGGCATCGGAATTTAAAACTGGATTCACAGGAGAGGTCCAAATTATGAAAGTTAGAGTGTCAGTCCGCTTGTACTTAAGTCGGCATTGTGCCTTTTGTATTAAATTCGGATGCAATTTCTGTGTTTCATCGTCAATATGAAGGTCCAAGGGATACAGTAAACCTGAAGTGAAGCATCGGAATCTAAAACTGGACTCACATGTGAGGCTCAAATCATAGAAAGTGAGAGTGTCAGTCCTCTTGCACTTAAGTCGGCATTGTGCCTTTTGTATTAAATTCGGATGCAATTTCTGTGTTTCATCGTCAATAAGAAGGTCCAAGGGATACAGTAAACCTGAAGTGAGGCATGGGAATCTAAAACTGGACTCACAGGAGAGGTCCAAATTATGAAAGTTAGAGTGTCAGTCCTCCTGTACTTAAGTCGGCTTTGTGCCTTTTGTATTAAATTCGGATGCAATTTCTGTGTTTCATCGTCAATAAGAAGGTCCAAGGGATACAGTAAACCTGAAGTGAAGCATCGGAATCTAAAACTGGACTCACAGGGGAGGTTCAAATAATAGAAAGTGAGAGTGTCAGTCCTCTTGTACTTAAGTCGGCATTGTGCATTTTGTATTAAATTCGGATGCAATTTCTGTGTTTAATCGTCAATAAGAAGGTCCAAGGGATACAGTAAACCTGAAGTGAAGCATGGAATCTAAAACTGGACTCACAGGTGAAGCTCAAATCATAGAAAGTTAAAGTGTCAGTCCTCTTGTACTTAGGTCGGCATTATGCCTTTTGTATTAAGTTTGGATGCAATTTAGGTGTTTCATCGTCAATTAAAAGGTCCAAGTTATACAGTAAACCTGAAGAGAAGCATCGGAATATAAAACTGGACTCACAGGAGAGGTTCAAATCATAGAAAGTTAGAGTGTCAGTCCTCTAGTACTTAAGTCCTCATTGTGCCTTTTTTATTAAATTCGGATGCAATTTCTGTGTTTCATTGTCAATAAGAATGTCCAAGGGATACAGTAAACCTGAAGTGAGGCATCGGAATCTAAAACTGGACTCACAGGAGAGGTACAAGTTATGAAAGTTAAAGTGTCAGTCCTCTTGTACTTAAGTCGGCATTGTGCCATTTGTATTATATTCGGATGCAATTTCTGTGTTTCATCGTCAATAAGAAGGTCCAAGGGATACAGTAAACCTGAAGTGAAGCATTGGAATCTAAAACTGGACTCACAGGAGAGGTTCAAATAATAGAAAGTGAGAGTGTCAGTCCTCTTGTACTTAGGTCGGCATTGTGCCTTTTGTATTAAGTTTGGACGCAATTTAGGTGTTTCATCGTCAATTAAAAGGTCCAAGGGATACTGTAAACCTGAAGTGAGGCATCGGAATTTAAAACTTAATTCACAGGAGAGGTCCAAATTATGAAAGTTAGAGTGTCTGTCCTCTTGTACTTAAGTCGGCATTGTGCCTTTTGTATTAAATTCGGATGCAATTTCTGTGTTTCATCGACAATATGAAGGTCCAAGGGATACAGTAAACCTGATGTGAAGCATCGGAATCTAAAACTGGACTCACATGTGAGGCTCAAATCATAGAAAGTTGAAGTGTCAGTTCTCTTGTACTTAGGTCGGCATTGTGCCTTTTGTATTAAGTTTGGATGCAATTTAGGTGTTTCATCGTCAATTAAAATGTCCAAGTTATACAGTAAACCTGAAGAGAAGCATCGGAATCTAAAACCGGACTCACAGGAGTGGTTCAAATCATAGAAAGTTAGAGTTTCAGTCCTCTAGTACTTAAGTCGGCATTGTGCCTTTTGTATTAAATTCGGATGCAATTTCTGTGTTTCATCGTCAATAAGAAGGTCCAAGGGATACAGTAAACCTGAAGTGAGGCATGGGAATCTAAAACTGGACTCACAGGAGAGGTCCAAATTATGAAAGTTAGAGTGTCAGTCCTCTTGTACTTAAGTCGGCATTGTGCCTTTTGTATTAAATTCGGATGCAATTTCTGTGTTTCATCGTCAATAAGAAGGTCCAAGGGATACAGTAAACCTGAAGTGAAGCATCGGAATCTAAAACTGGATTCACAGGAGAGGTCCAAATTAAGAAAGTTAGAGTGTCAGTCCTCTTGTACATAAGTCGGCATTGTGCCGTTTGTATTAAATTCGTATGCAATTTCTGTGTTTCATCGTCAATATGAAGGTCCAAGGGATACAGTAAACCTGAAGTGAAGCATCGGAATCTAAAAGTGGATTCACAGGTGAGGCTCAAATCATAGAAAGTTAAAGTGTCAGTCCTCTTGTACTTAGGTCGGCATTGTGCCTTTTGTATTAAGTTTGGATGCAATTTAAGTGTTTCATCGTCAATTAAAAGGTCCAAGTTATACAGTAAACCTGAAGAGAAGCATCGGAATCTAAAACTGGACTCACAGGAGAGGTTCAAATCATAGAAAGTTAGAGTGTCAGTCCTCTAGTACTTAAGTCGGCATAGTGCCTTTTGTATTAAATTCGGATGCAATTTCTGTGTTTCATTGTCAATAAGAAGGTCCAAGGGATACAGTAAACCTGAAGTGAGGCATCGGAATCTAAAACTGGACTCACAGGAGAGGTCCAAGTTATGAAAGGTAAAGTGTCAGTCCTCTTGTACTTAAGTCGGCATTGTGCCTTCTGTATTATATTCGGATGCAATTTCTGTGTTTCATCGTCAATAAGAAGGTCCAAGGGATACAGTAAACCTGAAGTGAAGCATTGGAATCTAAAACTGGACTCACATGTGAGGCTCAAATCATAGAAAGTGAAAGAGTCAGTTCTCTTGTACTTAGGTCGGCATTGTGCCTTTTGTATTAAGTTTGGATGCAATTTAGGTGCTCCATCGTAAATTAAAATGTCCAAGTTATACAGTAAACCTGATGAGAAGCATCGGAATCTAAAACTGGACTCACAGGCTTGGTTCAAATCATAGAAAGTTAGAGTTTCAGTCCTCTAGTACTTAAGTCGGCATTGTGCCTTTTGTATTAAATTCGGATGCAATTTCTGTGTTTCATCGTCAATAAGAAGGTCCAAGGGATACAGTAAACCTGAAGGGAGGCATGGGAATCTAAAACTGGACTCACAGGAGAGGTCCAAATTATAAAAGTTAGAGTGTCAATCCTCTTGTCCTTAAGTCAGCATTGTGCTTTTTGTATTAAATTCGGATGCAATTTCTGTGTTTCATTGTCAATAAGAAGGTCCAAGGGAGACAGTAAACCTTAAGTGAAGCATCGGAATCTAAAACTGGGCTCGCAGGAGAGGTTCAAATCATAGAAAGTGAGAGTGTCAGTCCTCTTGTACTTAAGTCGGCATTGTGGATTTTGAATTAAATTCGGATGCAATTTCTGTGTTTCATCAACAATAAGAAGGTCGGAAGGGATACAGTAAACCTGAAGTGAAGCATCGGAATCTAAAACTGGACTCACATGTAAGGCTCAAATCATAGAAAGTTAAAGTGTCAGTTCTCTTGTACTTAGGTCGGCATTGTGCCTTTTGTATTAAGTTTGGATGCAATTTAGGTGTTTCATCGCCAATTGAAATGTTCAAGTTATACAGTAAACCTGAAGAGAAGCATCGGAATCTAAAACTGGACGCACAATAGTGGTTCAAATCATAGAAAGTTAGAGTGTCAGTCCTCTAGTACTTAAGTCGGCATTGTGCCTTTTGTATTAAATTCGGGTACTATTTCTGTGTTTCATCGTTAATTAGAAGGTCCAAGGGATACTGTAAACCTGAAGTGAGGCATCGGAATTTAAAACTGGGTTCACAGGAGAGGTCCAAATTATGAAAGTTAGAGTGTCAGTCCTCTTATACTTAAGTCGGCATTGTGCCTTTTGTATTACATTCGGATGAAATTTCTGTGTTTCATTGTCAATAAGAAGGTCCAAGGGATACAGTAAACCTCAAGTGAAGCATCGGAATCTTAAACTGTACTCACAGGAGAGGTTCAAATCATAGAAAGTTAGAGTGTCAGTCCTCTAGTACTTATGTCGGCATTGTGCCTTTTGTATTAAATTCGGATGCAATTTCTGTGTTTCATCGTCAATAAGACGGTCCATGGGATACAGTAAACCTGAAGTGAAACATCGAAATCTAAAACTGGACTCACAGGACAGGTTCAAATCATAGAAAGTGAGAGTGTCAGTCCTCTTGTACTTAAGTCGGCATTGTGCATTTTGTATTAAATTCGGATGCAATTTCTGTGTTTCATCGTCAATAAGAAGGTTTAATGGTTACAGTAAACCTGAAGTGAAGCAACGGTAATCTAAAACTGGACTGACAGGAGAGGTTCAAATCATAGAAAGTTAGAGTGTCATTCCTCTTGTACTTAAGTCGGCATTGTGCCTTTTGTATTAAATTCGGATGCAATTTCTGTGTTTCATCGTCAATAAGAAGGTCCTAGGGATACAGTAAACCTGAAGTGAAGGATCGGAATCTAAAACTGAACTCGCAGGAGAGGTTCAAATCATAGAAAGTGAGAGTGTCAGTCCTCTTGTACTTAAGTCGGCATTGTGGATTTTGAATTAAATTCGGATGCAATTTCTGTGTTTCATCAACAATAAGAAGGTCGAAAGGGATACAGTAAACCTGAAGTGAAGCATAGGAATCTAAAACTGGACTCACAGGAGAGGTTCAAATCATTGAAAGTTAGACTGTCAGTCCTCTTGTACTTAAGTCGGCATTGTGCCTTTTGTATTAAATTCGGATGCAATTTCTGTGTTTCATCGTCAATAAGAAGGTCCAAGGGATACAGTAAACCTGAAGTGAAGCATCGGAATGTAAAACTGGACTCACAGGAGGGGTTCAAATAATAGAAAGTGAGAGTGTCAGTCCCCTTGTACTTAAGCCGGCATTGTGCCTTTTGTATTAAATTCGGATGACATTTCTGTGTTTCATCATCAATAAGAAGGTCCAAGGGATACAGTAAACCTCAAGTGAAGCATCGTAATCTAAATCTGGACTCACTGGAGAGGTTCAAATCATAGAAAGTTAGAGTGTCAGTACTATTGTACTTAAGTCGGCATTGTGACTTTTGTATTAAATTCGGATGCAATTTCTGTGTTTCATCGTCAATAAGAAGGTCCAAGGGATACAGTAAACCTGAAGTGAAGCATCGGAATCTAAAACTGGACTCACAGGAGAGGTTCATATCATAGAAAGTTAGAGTGTCGGTCCTCTTGTACTTAAGTCGGCAATGTGCCTTTTGTATTAAATTCGGATACAATTTCTGTGTTTCATCGTCAATAAGAAGGTCCAAGGGATACAGTAAACCTGAAGTGAAGCATCGGAATCTAAAACTGGACTCACAGGAGAGGTTCAAATCATGAGATAGTGAGAGTGTCAGTCCTCTTGTTCTTAAATCGGCATTGTGCTTTTGTATTAATTTCGGATGCAAGTTCTGTGTTTCATCGTCAATAAGGAGGTGCAAGGGAGACAGTAAACCTGAAGTGAAGCATCGGATTCTAAAACTGGACTCACTGGAGAGGTTCAAATCATAGAAAGTTAGAGTGTTAGTCCTCTAGTACTTAAGTCTGCATTGTGCCTTTTGTATTAAATTCGGATGCAATTTCTGTGTTTCATCGTCAATAAGAAGGTCCAAGGGATACAGTAAACCTGAAGTGAGGCATCGGAATCTAAAACTGAACTCGCAGGAGAAGTTCAAATTGTAGAAAGTGAGAGTGTCAGTCCTCTTGTACTTAAGTCGGCATTGTGCCTTTGTATTAAATTCGGATGCAATTTCTGTGTTTCATCGTCAATAAGAAGGTGCAAGGGATACAGTAAACCTGAAGTGAAGCATCGGAATCTAAGACTGAACTCACAAGAGAGGTTAAAATCATAGAAAGGGAGAGTGTCAGTCCTCTTGTACTTAAGTCGCCATTGTGCCTTTTGTATTAAATTCGGATGCAATTTCTGTGATTCATCGTCAATAAGAAGGTCCAAGGGGTACAGTAAACCTGAAGTGAAGCATCGGAATCTAAAACTGGACTCACAGGAGAGGTTCAAATCATAGAAAGTGAGAGTGTCAGTCCTCTTGTGCTTAGGTCGGCATTGTGCTTTTTGAATTTAATTCCGATGCAATCTCAGCGTTTCATCGTCAATAAGAATTTCCAAGGTATACAGTAAACCTGAAGTGAAGCTTCGGAATCTAAAAATGGACTCACAGAAGAGGTTCAAATCATAGAAAGTGAGAGTGTCAGTCCTCTTGTACATAAGTCGGCATTGTGGCTTTTGTATTAAATTCGGATGCAATTTCTGTGTTTCATCGTCAATAAGTAGATCCAAGGGATACAGTAAACCTGAAGTGAAGCATCGGAATCTAAAACTGGGCTCACAGGAGAGGTTCAAATCTTAGAAAGAGAGAGTGTCAATCTTCTTGTACTTAAGTCGGCATTGTGTCTTTTGTATTAAATTCGGATGCAATTTCTGTGTTTCATCGTCAATAGGAAGGTCCAAGAGATACAGTTTACCTGAAGTGAAGCATCGGAATCTATAACTGGACTCACAGGAGAATTTCAAATCATAGAGAGTTAAAGTGTCACTCCACTTGTACTTAAGTCGGCATTGTGCCTTTTGTATTAAATTCGGATGCAATTTCTGTGTTTCATCGTCAATAAGAAGGTCCAAGGGATACAGTACACCTGAAGTGAAGCATCGGAATCTAAAACTGGACTCACAGGAGAGGCTCAAATCATATAAAGTTAGAGTGTCAGTTCTCTTGTACTTAGGTCGGCACTGTGCCTATTGTATTAAGTTTGGATGCAATTTAGATGTTTCTTCGTCAATAAGAAGGTCCAAGTTATACAGTAAACCTGAAGAGAAGCATCGGAATCTAAAACTGGACTCACAGGAGAGGTTCATATCATAGAAAGTTAGAGTGTCATTCCTCTTGTACTTAAGTCGGCATTGTGCCTTTTGTATTAAATTCGGATGCAATTTCTGTGTTTCATCGTCAATAAGAAGGTCCAAGGGATACAGTAAACCTGAAGTGTAGCATCGGAATCTAAACTGGACTCACAGGAGAGGTTCAAATAATAGAAAGAGAGAGTGTCAGTCCCCTTGTACTTAAGTCGGCATTGTGCCTTTTGTATTAAATTCGGATGAAATTTCTGTGTTTCATCGTCAATAAGAAGGTCTTAGGGATACAGTAAACCTGAAGTGAAGCATCGGAATCTAAACTGGACTCACAGGAGAGGTTCAAATCATAGAAAATGAGAGTGTCAATCCTCTTGTACTTAAGTCGGCATTGTGGATTTTGTATTAAATTCGGATGCAATTTCTGTGTTTCATCGTCAATAAGAAGGTCCAAGGGATACAGAAACCTTAAGTGAAGCATCGGAATCTAAAACTGGACTCACAGGAGACGCTCAAATCATAGAAAGTTAGAGTGTCAGTCCTCTTGTACTTAGGTCGGCATTGTGCATTTTGTATTAAGTTTGGATGCAATTTAGGTGTTTCATCGTCAATATGAAGGTCCAAATTGTACAGTAAACCTGAAGAGAAGCATCGGAATCTAAAACTGGACTCACAGGAGAGGTTCAAATCTTAGAAGGTTAGAGTGTCAGTCCTCTTGGACTTAAGTCGGCATTGTGCCTATTGTATTAAATTCGGATGCAATTTCTGTGTTTCATCGTCAATTAGAGGGTCCATGGGATACTGTAAACCTGAAGTGAATCATCGGAATCTAAAACTGGATTCACAGGAGACGTCCAAATTATGAAAGTTAGAGTGTCAGTCCTCTTGTACTTAAGTCGGCATTGTGCCTTTTGTATTAAATTCGGATGCAATTTCTGTGTTTCATCGTCAATATGAAGGTCCAAGGGATACAGTAAACCTGAAGTGAAGCATCGGAATCTAAAACTGGACTCACAGGTGAGGCTCAAATCACAGAACGTTAAAGTGTCAGTCCTCTTGTACTTAGGTCGGCATTGTGCCTTTTGTATTAAGTTTGGATGCAATTTAGGTGTTTCATCGTCAATTAGAAGGTCCAAGTTATACAGTAAACCTGAAGAGAAGCATCGGAATCTAAAACAGGACTCACAGGAGAGGTTCAAATCATTGAAAGTTAGAGTGTCAGTCCTCTTGTACTTAAGTCGGCATTGTGCCTTTTGTATAAAATTCGGATGCAATTTCTGTGTTTCATCGTCAATAAGAAGGTCCAAGGGATACAGTAAACTTGAAGTGAAGCATCGGAATCTAAAACTGGACTCACAGGAGAGGTTCAAATCATGAGATAGTGAGAGTGTCAGTCCTCTTGTTCTTAAGTCGGCATTGTGCTTTTGTATTAATTTCGGATGCAATTTCTGTGTTTCATCGTCAGTAAGGAGGTGCAAGGGAGACAGTAAACGTGAAGTGAAGCAACGGATTCTAAAACTGGACTCACAGGAGAGGTTCAAATCATAGAAAGTTAGAGTGTCAGTCCTCTTGTACTTAAGTCGGCATTGTGCCATTTGTATTAAATTCGGATGCAATTTCTGTGTTTCATCGTCAATAAGAAGGTGCAAGGGATACAGTAAACCTGAAGTGAAGCATCGGAATCCAAGACTGAACTCACAAGAGAGGTTCAAATCATAGAAAGGGAGAGTGTCAGTCCTCTTGTACTTAAGTCGCCATTGTGCCTTTTGTATTAAATTCGGATGCAATTTCAGTGATTCATCGTCAATAAGAAGGTCCAAGGGGTACAGTAAACCTGAAGTGAAGCATCGGAATCTAAAACTGGACTCACAGGAGAGGTTCAAATCATAGAAAGTGAGAGTGTCAGTCCTCTTGTACATAAGTCGGCATTGTGCCTTTTGTATTAAATTCGGATGCAATTTCTGTGTTTCATCGTCAATAAGAAAGTCCAAGAGATACAGTAAATCTGAAGTGACGCATCGGAATCTATAACTGGACTCACAGGAGAATTTCAAATCATAGAGAGTTAAAGTGACACTCCACTTGTACTTAAGTCGGCATTGTGCCTTTTGTATTAAATTCGGATGCAATTTCTGTGTTTCATCGTCAATAAGAAGGTACAAGGGATACAGTAAACCTGAAGTGAAGCATCGAAATCTAAAACTGGACCCACAGGAGAGGTTCAAATCATAGAAAGTGAGAGTGTCAGTCCTCTTGTACTTAAGTCGGCATTGTGCCGTTTGTATTAAATTCGGATGCAACTTCTGTGTTTCATAGTCAATAAGAAGGTCCTAGGGATACAGTAAACCTGAAGTGAAGGATCGGAATCTAAAACTGGACTCGCAGGAGAGGCTCAAATCATAGAAAGTGAGAGTGTCAGTCCTCTTGTACTTAAGTCGGCATTGTGGATTTTGAATTAAATTCGGATGCAATTTCTGTGTTTCATCGTCAATAAGAAGGTCCTAGGGATACAGTAAACCTGAAGTGAAGCATCGGAATCTAAACTGGACTCACAGGAGAGGTTCAAATCATAGAAAATGAGAGTGTCAATCCTCTTGTACTTAAGTCGGCATTGTGGATTTTGTATTAAATTCGGATGCAATTTCTGTGTTTCATCGTCAATAAGAAGGTCCAAGGGATACAGTAAACCTGAAGTGAAGCATCGGAATCTAAAACTGGACTCACAGGAGACGCTCAAATCATAGAAAGTTAGAGTGTCAGTCCTCTTGTACTTAGGTCGGCATTGTGCATTTTGTATTAAGTTTGGATGCAATTTAAGTGTTTCATCGTCAATATGAAGGTCCAAGTTGTACAGTAAACCTGAAGAGAAGCATCGGAATGTAAAACTGGACTCACAGGAGAGGTTCAAATCTTAGAAAGTTAGAGTGTCAGTCCTCTTGGAATTAAGTCGGCATTGTGCCTATTGTATTAAATTCGGGTGGTATTTCTGTTTTTCATCGTCAATTAGAGGGTCCAAGGGATACTGTAAACCTGAAGTGAGGCATCGGAATCTAAAACTGGATTCACAGGAGAGGTCCAAATTATGAAAGTTAGAGTGTCAGTCCTCTTGTACATAAGTCGGCATTGTGCCTTTTATATTATATTCGGATGCAATTTCTGTGTTTCATCGTCAATATGAAGGTCCAAGTGATACAGTAAACCTGAAGTGAAGCATCGGAATCTAAAGCTGGACTCACAGGTGAGGCTCAAATCACAGAAAGTTAAAGTGTCAGTCCTCTTGTACTTAGGTCGGCATTGTGCCTTTTGTATTAAGTTTGGATGCAATTTAGGTGTTTCATAGTCAATTAAAAGGTCCAAGTTGTACAGTAAACCTGAAGTGAAGCATCGGAATCTAAAACTTGACTCACAGGAGAGGTTCAAATCATAGAAAGTCTGAGTGTCACTCCTCTTGTGCTTAAGTCGGCATAGTGCTTTTTGAATTTAATTCCGATGCAATCTCAGCGTTTCATCGTCAATAAAAAGTTCCAAGGTATACAGTAAACCTGAAGTGAAGCATCGGAATCTAAAACTGGGCTCACAGGAGAGGTTCAAATCATAGAAAGAGAGAGTGTCAATCTTCTTGTACTTAAGTCGGCATTGTGTCTTTTGTATTAAAGTCGGATGCAATTTCAGTGATTCATCGTCAATAAGAAGGTCCAAGGGGTACCGTAAACCTGAAATGAAGCATCGGAATCTAAAACTGGACTCACAGGAGAGGTTCAAATCATAGAAAGTGAGAGTGTCAGTCCTCTTGTACATAAGTCGGCATTGTGCCTTTTGTATTAAATTCGGATGCAATTTCTGTGTTTCATCGTCAATAAGAAGGTCCAAGGGATACAGTACACCTGAAGTGAAGCATCGGAATCTAAAACTGGACTCACAGGAGAGGCTCAAATCATATAAAGTTAGAGTGTCAGTCCTCTTGTACTTAGGTCGGCACTGTGCCTATTGTATTAAGTTTGGATGCAATTTAGATGTTTCTTCGTCAATAAGAAGGTCCAAGTTATACAGTAAACCTGAAGAGAAGCATCGGAATCTAAAACTGGACTCACAGGAGAGGTTCATATCATAGAAAGTTAGAGTGTCATTCCTCTTGTACTTAAGTCGGCATTGTGCCTTTTGTATTAAATTCGGATGCAATTTCTGTGTTTCATCGTCAATAAGAAGGTCCAAGGGATACAGTAAACCTGAAGTGTAGCATCGGAATCTAAACTGGACTCACAGGAGAGGTTCAAATAATAGAAAGAGAGAGTGTCAGTCCCCTTGTACTTAAGTCGGCATTGTGCCTTTTGTATTAAATTCGGATGAAATTTCTGTGTTTCATCGTCAATAAGAAGGTCTTAGGGATACAGTAAACCTGAAGTGAAGCATCGGAATCTAAACTGGACTCACAGGAGAGGTTCAAATCATAGAAAATGAGAGTGTCAATCCTCTTGTACTTAAGTCGGCATTGTGGATTTTGTATTAAATTCGGATGCAATTTCTGTGTTTCATCGTCAATAAGAAGGTCCAAGGGATACAGAAACCTTAAGTGAAGCATCGGAATCTAAAACTGGACTCACAGGAGACGCTCAAATCATAGAAAGTTAGAGTGTCAGTCCTCTTGTACTTAGGTCGGCATTGTGCATTTTGTATTAAGTTTGGATGCAATTTAGGTGTTTCATCGTCAATATGAAGGTCCAAATTGTACAGTAAACCTGAAGAGAAGCATCGGAATCTAAAACTGGACTCACAGGAGAGGTTCAAATCTTAGATGGTTAGAGTGTCAGTCCTCTTGGACTTAAGTCGGCATTGTGCCTATTGTATTAAATTCGGATGCAATTTCTGTGTTTCATCGTCAATTAGAGGGTCCATGGGATACTGTAAACCTGAAGTGAATCATCGGAATCTAAAACTGGATTCACAGGAGACGTCCAAATTATGAAAGTTAGAGTGTCAGTCCTCTTGTACTTAAGTCGGCATTGTGCCTTTTGTATTAAATTCGGATGCAATTTCTGTGTTTCATCGTCAATATGAAGGTCCAAGGGATACAGTAAACCTGAAGTGAAGCATCGGAATCTAAAACTGGACTCACAGGTGAGGCTCAAATCACAGAACGTTAAAGTGTCAGTCCTCTTGTACTTAGGTCGGCATTGTGCCTTTTGTATTAAGTTTGGATGCAATTTAGGTGTTTCATCGTCAATTAGAAGGTCCAAGTTATACAGTAAACCTGAAGAGAAGCATCGGAATCTAAAACAGGACTCACAGGAGAGGTTCAAATCATTGAAAGTTAGAGTGTCAGTCCTCTTGTACTTAAGTCGGCATTGTGCCTTTTGTATAAAATTCGGATGCAATTTCTGTGTTTCATCGTCAATAAGAAGGTCCAAGGGATACAGTAAACTTGAAGTGAAGCATCGGAATCTAAAACTGGACTCACAGGAGAGGTTCAAATCATGAGATAGTGAGAGTGTCAGTCCTCTTGTTCTTAAGTCGGCATTGTGCTTTTGTATTAATTTCGGATGCAATTTCTGTGTTTCATCGTCAATAAGGAGGTGCAAGGGAGACAGTAAACGTGAAGTGAAGCAACGGATTCTAAAACTGGACTCACAGGAGAGGTTCAAATCATAGAAAGTTAGAGTGTCAGTCCTCTTGTACTTAAGTCGGCATTGTGCCATTTGTATTAAATTCGGATGCAATTTCTGTGTTTCATCGTCAATAAGAAGGTGCAAGGGATACAGTAAACCTGAAGTGAAGCATCGGAATCCAAGACTGAACTCACAAGAGAGGTTCAAATCATAGAAAGGGAGAGTGTCAGTCCTCTTGTACTTAAGTCGCCATTGTGCCTTTTGTATTAAATTCGGATGCAATTTCAGTGATTCATCGTCAATAAGAAGGTCCAAGGGGTACAGTAAACCTGAAGTGAAGCATCGGAATCTAAAACTGGACTCACAGGAGAGGTTCGAATCATAGAAAGTGAGAGTGTCAGTCCTCTTGTACATAAGTCGGCATTGTGCCTTTTGTATTAAATTCGGATGCAATTTCTGTGTTTCATCGTCAATAAGAAAGTCCAAGAGATACAGTAAATCTGAAGTGACGCATCGGAATCTATAACTGGACTCACAGGAGAATTTCAAATCATAGAGAGTTAAAGTGACACTCCACTTGTACTTAAGTCGGCATTGTGCCTTTTGTATTAAATTCGGATGCAATTTCTGTGTTTCATCGTCAATAAGAAGGTACAAGGGATACAGTAAACCTGAAGTGAAGCATCGAAATCTAAAACTGGACCCACAGGAGAGGTTCAAATCATAGAAAGTGAGAGTGTCAGTCCTCTTGTACTTAAGTCGGCATTGTGCCGTTTGTATTAAATTCGGATGCAACTTCTGTGTTTCATAGTCAATAAGAAGGTCCTAGGGATACAGTAAACCTGAAGTGAAGGATCGGAATCTAAAACTGGACTCGCAGGAGAGGTTCAAATCATAGAAAGTGAGAGTGTCAGTCCTCTTGTACTTAAGTCGGCATTGTGGATTTTGAATTAAATTCGGATGCAATTTCTGTGTTTCATCGTCAATAAGAAGGTCCTAGGGATACAGTAAACCTGAAGTGAAGCATCGGAATCTAAACTGGACTCACAGGAGAGGTTCAAATCATAGAAAATGAGAGTGTCAATCCTCTTGTACTTAAGTCGGCATTGTGGATTTTGTATTAAATTCGGATGCAATTTCTGTGTTTCATCGTCAATAAGAAGGTCCAAGGGATACAGTAAACCTGAAGTGAAGCATCGGAATCTAAAACTGGACTCACAGGAGACGCTCAAATCATAGAAAGTTAGAGTGTCAGTCCTCTTGTACTTAGGTCGGCATTGTGCATTTTGTATTAAGTTTGGATGCAATTTAAGTGTTTCATCGTCAATATGAAGGTCCAAGTTGTACAGTAAACCTGAAGAGAAGCATCGGAATGTAAAACTGGACTCACAGGAGAGGTTCAAATCTTAGAAAGTTAGAGTGTCAGTCCTCTTGGAATTAAGTCGGCATTGTGCCTATTGTATTAAATTCGGGTGGTATTTCTGTTTTTCATCGTCAATTAGAGGGTCCAAGGGATACTGTAAACCTGAAGTGAGGCATCGGAATCTAAAACTGGATTCACAGGAGAGGTCCAAATTATGAAAGTTAGAGTGTCAGTCCTCTTGTACATAAGTCGGCATTGTGCCTTTTATATTATATTCGGATGCAATTTCTGTGTTTCATCGTCAATAAGAAGTCCAAGGGATACAGTAAACCTGAAATGAAGCATCGGCATCTAAAACTGGACTCACAGGAGAGGTTCAAATCATAGAAAGTGAGAGTGTCAGTCCTCTTGTACATAAGTCGGCATTGTGCCTTTTGTGTTAAATTCGGATGCAATTTCTGTGTTTCATCGTCAATAAGTAGGTCCAAGGGATACGGTAAACCTGAAGTGAAGCATCGGAATCTAAAACTTGACTCACAGGAGAGGTTCAAATCATAGAAAGTCTGAGTGTCACTCCTCTTGTGCTTAAGTCGGCATAGTGCTTTTTGAATTTAATTCCGATGCAATCTCAGCGTTCCATCGTCAATAAAAAGTTCCAAGGTATACAGTAAACCTGAAGTGAAGCATCGGAATCTAAAACAGGACTCACAGGAGAAGTTCAAATCATAGAAGGTGAGAGTGTCAGTCCTCTTGTACTTAAGTCGGCATTGTGCCTTTTGTATTAAATTCGGATGCAATTTCTGTGTTTCATCGTCAATAAGAAGTCCAAGGGATACAGTAAACCTGAAGTGAAGCATCGGAATCTAAAACTGGACTCACAGGAGAGGCTCAAATCATATAAAGTTAGAGTGTCAGTCCTCTTGTACTTAGGTCGGCACTGTGCCTATTGTATTAAGTTTGGACGCAATTTAGATGTTTCTTCGTCAATAAGAAGGTCCAAGTTATACAGTAAACCTGAAGAGAAGCATCGGAATCTAAAACTGGACTCACAGGAGAGGTTCATATCATAGAAAGTTAGAGTGTCAGTCCTCTTGTACTTAAGTCGGCATTGTGCCTTTTGTATTAAATTCAGATGAAATTTCTGTGTTTCATCGTCAATAAGAAGGTCCAAGGCATACAGTAAACCTGTAGTGAAGCATCGGAATCTAAAGCTGGACTCACAGGTGAGGCTCAAATCACAGAAAGTTAAAGTGTCAGTCCTCTTGTACTTAGGTCGGCATTGTGCCTTTTGTATTAAGTTTGGATGCAATTTAGGTGTTTCATCGTCAATTAAAAGGTCCAAGTTGTACAGTAAACCTGAAGAGAAGCATCGGAATCTAAAACAGGACTCACAGGAGAAGTTCAAATCATAGAAAGTGAGAGTGTCAGTCCTCTTGTACTTAAGTCGGCATTGTGCCTTTTGTATTAAATTCGGATGCAATTTCTGTGTTTCATCGTCAATAAGAAGTCCAAGGGATACAGTAAACCTGAAGTGAAGCATCGGAATCTAAAACTGGGCTCACAGGAGAGGTTCAAATCATAGAAAGAGAGAGTGTCAATCTTCTTGTACTTAAGTCGGCATTGTGTCTTTTGTATTAAAGTCGGATGCAATTTCAGTGATTCATCGTCAATAAGAAGGTCCAAGGGGTACCGTAAACCTGAAATGAAGCATCGGAATCTAAAACTGGACTCACAGGAGAGGTTCAAATCACAGAAAGTGAGAGTGTCAGTCCTCTTGTACATAAGTCGGCATTGTGCCTTTTGTATTAAATTCGGATGAAATTTCTGTGTTTCATCGTCAATAAGAAGGTCTTAGGGATACAGTAAACCTGAAGTGAAGCATCGGAATCTAAACTGGACTCACAGGAGAGGTTCAAATCATAGAAAATGAGAGTGTCAATCCTCTTGTACTTAAGTCGGCATTGTGGATTTTGTATTAAATTCGGATGCAATTTCTGTGTTTCATCGTCAATAAGAAGGTCCAAGGGATACAGAAACCTTAAGTGAAGCATCGGAATCTAAAACTGGACTCACAGGAGACGCTCAAATCATAGAAAGTTAGAGTGTCAGTCCTCTTGTACTTAGGTCGGCATTGTGCATTTTGTATTAAGTTTGGATGCAATTTAGGTGTTTCATCGTCAATATGAAGGTCCAAATTGTACAGTAAACCTGAAGAGAAGCATCGGAATCTAAAACTGGACTCACAGGAGAGGTTCAAATCTTAGAAGGTTAGAGTGTCAGTCCTCTTGGACTTAAGTCGGCATTGTGCCTATTGTATTAAATTCGGATGCAATTTCTGTGTTTCATCGTCAATTAGAGGGTCCATGGGATACTGTAAACCTGAAGTGAATCATCGGAATCTAAAACTGGATTCACAGGAGACGTCCAAATTATGAAAGTTAGAGTGTCAGTCCTCTTGTACTTAAGTCGGCATTGTGCCTTTTGTATTAAATTCGGATGCAATTTCTGTGTTTCATCGTCAATATGAAGGTCCAAGGGATACAGTAAACCTGAAGTGAAGCATCGGAATCTAAAACTGGACTCACAGGTGAGGCTCAAATCACAGAACGTTAAAGTGTCAGTCCTCTTGTACTTAGGTCGGCATTGTGCCTTTTGTATTAAGTTTGGATGCAATTTAGGTGTTTCATCGTCAATTAGAAGGTCCAAGTTATACAGTAAACCTGAAGAGAAGCATCGGAATCTAAAACAGGACTCACAGGAGAGGTTCAAATCATTGAAAGTTAGAGTGTCAGTCCGCTTGTACTTAAGTCGGCATTGTGCCTTTTGTATAAAATTCGGATGCAATTTCTGTGTTTCATCGTCAATAAGAAGGTCCAAGGGATACAGTAAACTTGAAGTGAAGCATCGGAATCTAAAACTGGACTCACAGGAGAGGTTCAAATCATGAGATAGTGAGAGTGTCAGTCCTCTTGTTCTTAAGTCGGCATTGTGCTTTTGTATTAATTTCGGATGCAATTTCTGTGTTTCATCGTCAATAAGGAGGTGCAAGGGAGACAGTAAACGTGAAGTGAAGCAACGGATTCTAAAACTGGACTCGCAGGAGAGGTTCAAATCATAGAAAGTTAGAGTGTCAGTCCTCTTGTACTTAAGTCGGCATTGTGCCATTTGTATTAAATTCGGATGCAATTTCTGTGTTTCATCGTCAATAAGAAGGTGCAAGGGATACAGTAAACCTGAAGTGAAGCATCGGAATCCAAGACTGAACTCACAAGAGAGGTTCAAATCATAGAAAGGGAGAGTGTCAGTCCTCTTGTACTTAAGTCGCCATTGTGCCTTTTGTATTAAATTCGGATGCAATTTCAGTGATTCATCGTCAATAAGAAGGTCCAAGGGGTACAGTAAACCTGAAGTGAAGCATCGGAATCTAAAACTGGACTCACAGGAGAGGTTCAAATCATAGAAAGTGAGAGTGTCAGTCCTCTTGTACATAAGTCGGCATTGTGCCTTTTGTATTAAATTCGGATGCAATTTCTGTGTTTCATCGTCAATAAGAAAGTCCAAGAGATACAGTAAATCTGAAGTGACGCATCGGAATCTATAACTGGACTCACAGGAGAATTTCAAATCATAGAGAGTTAAAGTGACACTCCACTTGTACTTAAGTCGGCATTGTGGATTTTGAATTAAATTCGGATGCAATTTCTGTGTTTCATCGTCAATAAGAAGGTCCTAGGGATACAGTAAACCTGAAGTGAAGCATCGGTATCTAAACTGGACTCACAGGAGAGGTTCAAATCATAGAAAATGAGAGTGTCAATCCTCTTGTACTTAAGTCGGCATTGTGGATTTTGTATTAAATTCGGATGCAATTTCTGTGTTTCATCGTCAATAAGAAGGTCCAAGGGATACAGTAAACCTGAAGTGAAGCATCGGAATCTAAAACTGGACTCACAGGAGACGCTCAAATCATAGAAAGTTAGAGTGTCAGTCCTCTTGTACTTAGGTCGGCATTGTGCATTTTGTATTAAGTTTGGATGCAATTTAAGTGTTTCATCGTCAATATGAAGGTCCAAGTTGTACAGTAAACCTGAAGAGAAGCATCGGAATCTAAAACTGGACTCACAGGAGAGGTTCAAATCTTAGAAAGTTAGAGTGTCAGTCCTCTTGGAATTAAGTCGGCATTGTGCCTATTGTATTAAATTCGGGTGGTATTTCTGTTTTTCATCGTCAATTAGAGGGTCCAAGGGATACTGTAAACCTGAAGTGAGGCATCGGAATCTAAAACTGGATTCACAGGAGAGGTCCAAATTATGAAAGTTAGAGTGTCAGTCCTCTTGTACATAAGTCGGCATTGTGCCTTTTATATTATATTCGGATGCAATTTCTGTGTTTCATCGTCAATATGAAGGTCCAAGTGATACAGTAAACCTGAAGTGAAGCATCGGAATCTAAAGCTGGACTCACAGGTGAGGCTCAAATCACAGAAAGTTAAAGTGTCAGTCCTCTTGTACTTAGGTCGGCATTGTGCCTTTTGTATTAAGTTTGGATGCAATTTAGGTGTTTCATCGTCAATTAAAAGGTCCAAGTTGTACAGTAAACCTGAAGAGAAGCATCGGAATCTAAAACAGGACTCACAGGAGAAGTTCAAATCATAGAAAGTGAGAGTGTCAGTCCTCTTGTACTTAAGTCGGCATTGTGCCTTTTGTATTAATTTCGGATGCAATTTCTGTGTTTCATCGTCAATAAGAAGTCCAAGGGATACAGTAAACCTGAAATGAAGCATCGGCATCTAAAACTGGACTCACAGGAGAGGTTCAAATCATAGAAAGTGAGAGTGTCAGTCCTCTTGTACATAAGTCGGCATTGTGCCTTTTGTGTTAAATTCGGATGCAATTTCTGTGTTTCATCGTCAATAAGTAGGTCCAAGGGATACGGTAAACCTAAAGTGAAGCATCGGAATCTAAAACTTAACTCACAGGAGAGGTTCAAATCATAGAAATTCTGAGTGTCACTCCTCTTGTGCTTAAGTCGGCATTGTGCTTTTTGAATTTAATTCCGATGCAATCTCAGCGTTTCATCGTCAATAAAAAGTTCCAAGGTATACAGTAAACCTGAAGTGAAGCATCGGAATCTAAAACTGGACTCACAGGAGAAGTTCAAATCATAGAAGGTGAGAGTGTCAGTCCTCTTGTGCTTAAGTCGGCATTGTGCCTTTTGTTTTAAATTCGGATGCAATTTCTGTGTTTCTTTGTCAATAAGAAGTCCAAGGGATACAGTAAACCTGAAGTGAAGCATCGGAATCTAAAACTGGACTCACAGGAGAGGCTCAAATCATATAAAGTTAGAGTGTCAGTCCTCTTGTACTTAGGTCGGCACTGTGCCTATTGTATTAAGTTTGGACGCAATTTAGATGTTTCTTCGTCAATAAGAAGGTCCAAGTTATACAGTAAACCTGAAGAGAAGCATCGGAATCTAAAACTGGACTCACAGGAGAGGTTAATATCATAGAAAGTTAGAGTGTCATTCCTCTTGTACTTAAGTCGGCATTGTGCCTTTTGTATTAAATTCGGATGCAATTTCTGTGTTTCATCGTCAATAAGAAGGTCCAAGGGATACAGTAAACCTGAAGTGGGGCATCGGAATCTAAAACTGGATTCACAGGAGAGGTCCAAATTATGAAAGTTAGAGTGTCAGTCCTCTTGTACATAAGTCGGCATTGTGCCTTTTGTATTAAATTCGGATGCAATTTCTGTGTTTCATCGTCAATAAGAAGGTCCAAGGGATACAGTAAACCTGAAGTGAAGCATCGGAATCTAAAACTGGACTCACAGGAGACGCTCAAATCATAGAAAGTTAGAGTGTCAGTCCTCTTGTACTTAGGTCGGCATTGTGCATTTTGTATTAAGTTTGGATGCAATTTAAGTGTTTCATCGTCAATATGAAGGTCCAAGTTGTACAGTAAACCTGAAGAGAAGCATCGGAATCTAAAACTGGACTCACAAGAGAGGTTCAAATCATAGAATGTGAGAGTGTCAGTCCTCTTGGACTTAAGTCGGCATTGTGCCTATTGTATTAAATTCGGGTGCTATTTCTGTTTTTCATTGTCAATTAGAGGGTCCAAGGGATACTGTAAACCTGAAGTGAGGCATCGGAATCTAAAACTGGATTCACAGGAGAGGTCCAAATTATGAAAGTTAGAGTGTCAGTCCTCTTGTACATAAGTCGGCATTGTGCCTTTTGTATTATATTCGGATGCAATTTCTGTGTTTCATCGTCAATATGAAGGTCCAAGTGATACAGTAAACCTGAAGTGAAGCATCGGAATCTAAAGCTGGACTCACAGGTGAGGCTCAAATCACAGAAAGTTAAAGTGTCAGTCCTCTTGTACTTAGGTCGGCATTGTGCCTTTTGTATTAAGTTTGGATGCAATTTAGGTGTTTCATCGTCAATTAAAAGGTCCAAGTTGTACAGTAAACATGAAGAGAAGCATCGGAATCCAAAACAGGACTCACAGGAGAAGTTCAAATCATAGAAAGTGAGAGTGTCGGTCCTCTTGTACTTAAGTCGGCATTGTGCCTTTTGTATTAAATTCGGATGCAATTTCTGTGTTTCATCGTCAATAAGAAGTCCAAGGGATACAGTAAACCTGAAGTGAAGCATCGGAATCTAAAACTGGGCTCACAGGAGAGGTTCAAATCATAGAAAGAGAGAGTGTCAATCTTCTTGTACTTAAGTCGGCATTGTGTCTTTTGTATTAAATTCGGATGCAATTTCAGTGATTCATCGTCAATAAGAAGGTCCAAGGGGTACCGTAAACCTGAAATGAAGCATCGGAATCTAAAACTGGACTCACAGGAGAGGTTCAAATCATAGAAAGTGAGAGTGTCAGTCCTCTTGTACATAAGTCGGCATTGTGCCTTTTGTATTAAATTCGGATGCAATTTCTGTGTTTCATCGTCAATAAGTAGATCCAAGGGATACGGTAAACCTGAAGTGAAGCATCGGAATCTAAAACTTGACTCACAGGAGAGGTTCAAATCATAGAAAGTCTGAGTGTCACTCCTCTTGTGCTGAAGTCGGCATAGTGCTTTTTGAATTTAATTCCGATGCAATCTCAGCGTTTCATCGTCAATAAAAAGTTCCAAGGTATACAGTAAACCTGAAGTGAAGCATCGGAATCTAAAACAGGACTCACAGGAGAAGTTCAAATCATAGAAGGTGAGAGTGTCAGTCCTCTTGTACTTAAGTCGGCATTGTGCCTTTTGTATTAAATTCGGATGCAATTTCTGTGTTTCATCGTCAATAAGAAGTCCAAGGGATACAGTAAACCTGAAGTGAAGCATCGGAATCTAAAACTGGACTCACAGGAGAGGCTCAAATCATATAAAGTTAGAGTGTCAGTCCTCTTGTACTTAGGTCGGCACTGTGCCTATTGTATTAAGTTTGGACGCAATTTAGATGTTTCTTCGTCAATAAGAAGGTCCAAGTTATACAGTAAACCTGAAGAGAAGCATCGGAATCTAAAACTGGACTCACAGGAGAGGTTCATATCATAGAAAGTTAGAGTGTCAGTCCTCTTGTACTTAAGTCGGCATTGTGCCTTTTGTATTAAATTCAGATGAAATTTCTGTGTTTCATCGTCAATAAGAAGGTCCAAGGCATACAGTAAACCTGTAGTGAAGCATCGGAATCTAAAGCTGGACTCACAGGTGAGGCTCAAATCACAGAAAGTTAAAGTGTCAGTCCTCTTGTACTTAGGTCGGCATTGTGCCTTTTGTATTAAGTTTGGATGCAATTTAGGTGTTTCATCGTCAATTAAAAGGTCCAAGTTGTACAGTAAACCTGAAGAGAAGCATCGGAATCTAAAACAGGACTCACAGGAGAAGTTCAAATCATAGAAAGTGAGAGTGTCAGTCCTCTTGTACTTAAGTCGGCATTGTGCCTTTTGTATAAAATTCGGATGCAATTTCTGTGTTTCATCGTCAATAAGAAGGTCCAAGGGATACAGTAAACTTGAAGTGAAGCATCGGAATCTAAAACTGGACTCACAGGAGAGGTTCAAATCATGAGATAGTGAGAGTGTCAGTCCTCTTGTTCTTAAGTCGGCATTGTGCTTTTGTATTAATTTCGGATGCAATTTCTGTGTTTCATCGTCAATAAGGAGGTGCAAGGGAGACAGTAAACGTGAAGTGAAGCAACGGATTCTAAAACTGGACTCACAGGAGAGGTTCAAATCATAGAAAGTTAGAGTGTCAGTCCTCTTGTACTTAAGTCGGCATTGTGCCATTTGTATTAAATTCGGATGCAATTTCTGTGTTTCATCGTCAATAAGAAGGTGCAAGGGATACAGTAAACCTGAAGTGAAGCATCGGAATCCAAGACTGAACTCACAAGAGAGGTTCAAATCATAGAAAGGGAGAGTGTCAGTCCTCTTGTACTTAAGTCGCCATTGTGCCTTTTGTATTAAATTCGGATGCAATTTCAGTGATTCATCGTCAATAAGAAGGTCCAAGGGGTACAGTAAACCTGAAGTGAAGCATCGGAATCTAAAACTGGACTCACAGGAGAGGTTCAAATCATAGAAAGTGAGAGTGTCAGTCCTCTTGTACATAAGTCGGCATTGTGCCTTTTGTATTAAATTCGGATGCAATTTCTGTGTTTCATCGTCAATAAGAAAGTCCAAGAGATACAGTAAATCTGAAGTGACGCATCGGAATCTATAACTGGACTCACAGGAGAATTTCAAATCATAGAGAGTTAAAGTGACACTCCACTTGTACTTAAGTCGGCATTGTGGATTTTGAATTAAATTCGGATGCAATTTCTGTGTTTCATCGTCAATAAGAAGGTCCTAGGGATACAGTAAACCTGAAGTGAAGCATCGGTATCTAAACTGGACTCACAGGAGAGGTTCAAATCATAGAAAATGAGAGTGTCAATCCTCTTGTACTTAAGTCGGCATTGTGGATTTTGTATTAAATTCGGATGCAATTTCTGTGTTTCATCGTCAATAAGAAGGTCCAAGGGATACAGTAAACCTGAAGTGAAGCATCGGAATCTAAAACTGGACTCACAGGAGACGCTCAAATCATAGAAAGTTAGAGTGTCAGTCCTCTTGTACTTAGGTCGGCATTGTGCATTTTGTATTAAGTTTGGATGCAATTTAAGTGTTTCATCGTCAATATGAAGGTCCAAGTTGTACAGTAAACCTGAAGAGAAGCATCGGAATCTAAAACTGGACTCACAGGAGAGGTTCAAATCTTAGAAAGTTAGAGTGTCAGTCCTCTTGGAATTAAGTCGGCATTGTGCCTATTGTATTAAATTCGGGTGGTATTTCTGTTTTTCATCGTCAATTAGAGGGTCCAAGGGATACTGTAAACCTGAAGTGAGGCATCGGAATCTAAAACTGGATTCACAGGAGAGGTCCAAATTATGAAAGTTAGAGTGTCAGTCCTCTTGTACATAAGTCGGCATTGTGCCTTTTATATTATATTCGGATGCAATTTCTGTGTTTCATCGTCAATATGAAGGTCCAAGTGATACAGTAAACCTGAAGTGAAGCATCGGAATCTAAAGCTGGACTCACAGGTGAGGCTCAAATCACAGAAAGTTAAAGTGTCAGTCCTCTTGTACTTAGGTCGGCATTGTGCCTTTTGTATTAAGTTTGGATGCAATTTAGGTGTTTCATCGTCAATTAAAAGGTCCAAGTTGTACAGTAAACCTGAAGAGAAGCATCGGAATCTAAAACAGGACTCACAGGAGAAGTTCAAATCATAGAAAGTGAGAGTGTCAGTCCTCTTGTACTTAAGTCGGCATTGTGCCTTTTGTATTAAATTCGGATGCAATTTCTGTGTTTCATCGTCAATAAGAAGTCCAAGGGATACAGTAAACCTGAAATGAAGCATCGGCATCTAAAACTGGACTCACAGGAGAGGTTCAAATCATAGAAAGTGAGAGTGTCAGTCCTCTTGTACATAAGTCGGCATTGTGCCTTTTGTGTTAAATTCGGATGCAATTTCTGTGTTTCATCGTCAATAAGTAGGTCCAAGGGATACGGTAAACCTAAAGTGAAGCATCGGAATCTAAAACTTGACTCACAGGAGAGGTTCAAATCATAGAAATTCTGAGTGTCACTCCTCTTGTGCTTAAGTCGGCATTGTGCTTTTTGAATTTAATTCCGATGCAATCTCAGCGTTTCATCGTCAATAAAAAGTTCCAAGGTATACAGTAAACCTGAAGTGAAGCATCGGAATCTAAAACTGGACTCACAGGAGAAGTTCAAATCATAGAAGGTGAGAGTGTCAGTCCTCTTGTGCTTAAGTCGGCATTGTGCCTTTTGTTTTAAATTCGGATGCAATTTCTGTGTTTCTTTGTCAATAAGAAGTCCAAGGGATACAGTAAACCTGAAGTGAAGCATCGGAATCTAAAACTGGACTCACAGGAGAGGCTCAAATCATATAAAGTTAGAGTGTCAGTCCTCTTGTACTTAGGTCGGCACTGTGCCTATTGTATTAAGTTTGGACGCAATTTAGATGTTTCTTCGTCAATAAGAAGGTCCAAGTTATACAGTAAACCTGAAGAGAAGCATCGGAATCTAAAACTGGACTCACAGGAGAGGTTAATATCATAGAAAGTTAGAGTGTCATTCCTCTTGTACTTAAGTCGGCATTGTGCCTTTTGTATTAAATTCGGATGCAATTTCTGTGTTTCATCGTCAATAAGAAGGTCCAAGGGATACAGTAAACCTGAAGTGGGGCATCGGAATCTAAAACTGGATTCACAGGAGAGGTCCAAATTATGAAAGTTAGAGTGTCAGTCCTCTTGTACATAAGTCGGCATTGTGCCTTTTGTATTAAATTCAGATGAAATTTCTGTGTTTCATCGTCAATAAGAAGGTCCAAGGCATACAGTAAACCTGTAGTGAAGCATCGGAATCTAAAGCTGGACTCACAGGTGAGGCTCAAATCACAGAAAGTTAAAGTGTCAGTCCTCTTGTACTTAGGTCGGCATTGTGCCTTTTGTATTAAGTTTGGATGCAATTTAGGTGTTTCATCGTCAATTAAAAGGTCCAAGTTGTACAGTAAACCTGAAGAGAAGCATCGGAATCTAAAACAGGACTCACAGGAGAAGTTCAAATCATAGAAAGTGAGAGTGTCAGTCCTCTTGTACTTAAGTCGGCATTGTGCCTTTTGTATTAAATTCGGATGCAATTTCTGTGTTTCATCGTCAATAAGAAGGTCCAAGGGATACAGTAAAGCTGAAGTGAAGCATCGGTATCTAAAACTGGACTCACAGGAGAGGTTCAAATCATTGAAAGTTAGAGTGTCAGTCCTCTTGTACTTAAGTCGGCATTGTGCCTTTTGTATTAACTTAGGATGCAATTTCTGTGTTTCATCGTCAATAAGTAGATCCAAGGGATACGGTAAACCTGAAGTGAAGCATCGGAATCTAAAACTTGACTCACAGGAGAGGTTCAAATCATAGAAAGTCTGAGTGTCACTCCTCTTGTGCTTAAGTCGGCATAGTGCTTTTTGAATTTAATTCCGATGCAATCTCAGCGTTTCATCGTCAATAAAAAGTTCCAAGGTATACAGTAAACCTGAAGTGAAGCATCGGAATCTAAAACAGGACTCACAGGAGAAGTTCAAATCATAGAAGGTGAGAGTGTCAGTCCTCTTGTACTTAAGTCGGCATTGTGCCTTTTGTATTAAATTCGGATGCAATTTCTGTGTTTCATCGTCAATAAGAAGTCCAAGGAATACAGTAAACCTGAAGTGAAGCATCGGAATCTAAAACTGGACTCACAGGAGAGGCTCAAATCATATAAAGTTAGAGTGTCAGTCCTCTTGTACTTAGGTCGGCACTGTGCCTATTGTATTAAGTTTGGACGCAATTTAGATGTTTCTTCGTCAATAAGAAGGTCTAAGTTATACAGTAAACCTGAAGAGAAGCATCGGAATCTAAAACTGGACTCACAGGAGAGGTTCATATCATAGAAAGTTAGAGTGTCAGTCCTCTTGTACTTAAGTCGGCATTGTGCCTTTTGTATTAAATTCAGATGAAATTTCTGTGTTTCATCGTCAATAAGAAGGTCCAAGGCATACAGTAAACCTGTAGTGAAGCATCGGAATCTAAAGCTGGACTCACAGGTGAGGCTCAAATCACAGAAAGTTAAAGTGTCAGTCCTCTTGTACTTAGGTCGGCATTGTGCCTTTTGTATTAAGTTTGGATGCAATTTAGGTGTTTCATCGTCAATTAAAAGGTCCAAGTTGTACAGTAAACCTGAAGAGAAGCATCGGAATCTAAAACAGGACTCACAGGAGAAGTTCAAATCATAGAAAGTGAGAGTGTCAGTCCTCTTGTACTTAAGTCGGCATTGTGCCTTTTGTATTAAATTCGGATGCAATTTCTGTGTTTCATCGTCAATAAGAAATTCCAAGGTATACAGTAAACCTGATGTGAAGCATCGGTATCTAAAACTGGACTCACAGGAGAGGTTCAAATCATTGAAAGTTAGAGTGTCAGTCCTCTTGTACTTAAGTCGGCATTGTGCCTTTTGTATTAAATTCGAATGCAATTTCTGTGTTTCATCGTCAATAAGAAGGTCCAAGGGATACAGTGAACCTGAAGTGAAGCATCGGAATCTAAAACTGGACTCACAGGAGAGGTTCAAATAATAGAAAGTGAGAGTGTCAGTCCCCTTGTGCTTCAGCCGACACTGTGCCTTTTGTATTAAATTCGGATGAAATTTCTGTGTCGCATCGTCCATAAGAAGGTCCAAGGGATACAGTAAACCTCAAGTGAAGCATCGGAATCTAAATCTGGACTCACTGGAGAGGTTCAATTCATAGAAAGTGAGAGTGTCAGTCCTCTTGTACTTAAGTCGGCATTGTGCCTTTTGTATTAAATTCGGATGCAATTTCTGTGTTTCATCGTCAATAAGAAGGTACAAGGGATACAGTAAACCTGAAGTGAAGCATCGGAATCTAAAACTCGACTCAAAGGAGAGGTTCAAATCATAGAAAGTGAGAGTGTCAGTCCTCTTGTACTTAAGTCGGCATTGTGATTTTGTATTTAATTCGGATGCAATTTCTGTGTTTCATCGTCAATAAGAAGGTCCAAGGGATACAGTAAACCTGAAGTGAGGCATCGGAATCTAAAACTGGACTCACAGGAGAGGTTCAAATCATAGAAACTGAGAGTTTCAGTCCACTTGTACTTAAGTCGGCATTGTGCCTTTTGTATTAAATTCGGAGGCAATATCTGTGTTTCATCGTCAATAAGAAGGTCCAAGGGATACAGTAAACCTGAAGTGAAGCTACGGAATCTAGAACTTAACTCACAGGAGAAGTTCAAATCATATAAAGTGAGAGTGTCAGTCCTCTTGTAATTAAGTCGGCCTTGTGCCGTTTGTATTATATTCGGATGCAATTTGCGTGTTTCATCGTCAATAATAAGGTACAAGGGATACGGTAAACCTGAAGTTAAGCATCTGAATCTAAAACTGGACTCACAAGAGAGGTTCAAATCATAGAAAGTGAGAGTGTCAGTCCTCTTGTACTTAAGTCGGCATTGTGCCTTTTGTATTAAATTCGTATGAAATTTCTGTTTCATCGTCAATAAGAAGGTATAAGGGATACAGTAAACCTGAAGTGAAGCATCGGAATCTAAACTGGACTCACAGGAGAGGTTCAAATAATAGAAAGAGAGAGTGTCAGTCCTCTTGTACTTAAATCGGCATTGTGCCTTTTGTATTGAATTTGGATGCAATTTCTGTGTTTCATCGTCAATAAGAAGGTCCAAGGGATACAGTACCTGAAGGGAAGCATCAGAATCTAAAACTGGACTCACAGGGGAGGTTCAAATCATAGAAAGTTAAAGTGTCAGTCCTGTAGTACTTAAGTCGGCATTGTGCCTTTTGAATTTAATTCCGATGCAATTTCTGCGTTTCTTAGTCAATAAGAAGTTCCAAGGTATACTGTTAACCTGAATTGAAGCATCGGAATCTAAAACTTGACTCACAGGAGAGGTTCAAATCATAGAAAGTTAGAGTGTCAGTCCTCTTGTACTTAAGTCGGCATTGTGCCTTTTGTATTAAATTCGTACGAAATTTCTGTGTTTCATCGTCAATAAGAAGGTCCAAGGGATACACTAAACCTGAAGTGAAGCATCGGAATCTAAAAATGGACTCACAGGAGATGTTCAAATCATAGAAAGTGAGAGGGTCAGTCCCGTTGTATTCAAGTCGGCATTGTGCCTTTTGTATTAAATTCGGATGCAATTTCTGTGTTTCATCGTCAATAAGAAGGTCCAAGGGATACAGTAAACCTGAAGTGAAGCATCGGAATCTAAAACTAACCTCACAGGAGAGGTTTAAATCATAGAAATTTTGAGTGCCAGTCCTCTTGTACATAAGTCGGCATCGTGCCTTTTGTATTCAATTCGGATGCAATTTCTGTGTTTCATCGTCAATAAGACGGTACAAGGGATGCAGTAAACCTCAAGTGAAGCATCGGAATCTAAAACTGGACTCACAAGAGAGGTTCAAATCATAGAATGTGAGAGTGTCAGTTCTGTTGTATTTAAGTCGGCATTGTGCCTTTTGTATTAAATTTGGATGCAATTTCTGTGTTTCATCGTCAATAAGAAGGTCCAAGGTATTCAGTAAACCTGAAGTGAAGCAACAGAATCTAAAACTGGACTCACAGGAGAGGTTCAAATCATAGAAAGTGAGAATGTCAGTCCTCTTGTACTTCAGTCGGCATTGTGCCTTTTGTATTAAATTCGGATGCAATTTCTGTGTTTCATTGTCAATAAGAAGGTCCAAGGGATACAGTAAACCTGAAGTGAAGCATCGGAATCTAAAACTGGACTCACAGGAGAGGTTCAAATCATAGAAAGTGAGAGTGACAGTCCTCTTGTACGTAAGTCGCCATTGTGCCTTTTGTATTAAATTCGGATGCAATTACTGTGTTTCATCGTCAATAAGATGGTCCAAGGGGTACAGTAAACCTGAAGTGAAGCATCGGAATCTAAAACTGGACTCACAGGAGAGGTTTAAATCATAGAAAGTCAGAGTGTCAGTACTCTTGTGCTTAAGTCGGCATTGTGCTTTTTGAATTTAATTCCAATGCAATTTCTGTGTTTCATCGTCAATAAGAAGTTCCAAGGTATACAGTAAACCTGAAGTGAAGCATATGAAACTAAAACTGGACTCACAGGAGAGGTTCAAATCATAGAGAGTGAGAGTGTCAGTCCTCTTGTACTTAAGTCGGCATTTAGCCTTTTGTATTAAATTCGGATGCAATTTCTGTGTTTCATCGTCAATAAGAAAGTCCAAGGAATACAGTAAACCAGAAGTGAAGCATCGGAATCTATAACTGTACTCACAGGAGAGGATCAAATCATTGAAAATGAGAGTGTCAGTCCTCTTGTAGTTAAGTCGGCATAGTGCCTTTTGTATTAAATTCGGATGCAATTTCTGTGTTTCATCGTCTGTAAGAAGGTCCAAGGGATACAGTAAACCTGAAGTGAAGCATCGGAATCAAAAACTGGACACACAGGGGAGGTTCAAATCATAGGAAGTTAGAGTGTCAGTCCTCTTGTACTTAAGTCGGCATTGTGCCTTTTGTGTTAATTTCGGATGCAATTTCTGTGTTTCATCGTCAATAAGATGGTCCAAGGGGTACAGTAAACCTGAAGTGAAGCATAGGAATCTAAAACTGGACTCACAGGAGAGGTTTAAATCATAGAAAGTCAGAGTGTCAGTCCTCTTGTGCTTAAGTCGGCATTGTGCTTTTTGAATTTAATTCCAATGCAATTTCTGTGTTTCATCGTCGATAGGAAGTTCCAAGGTATACAGTAAACCTGAAGTGAAGCATATGAAACTAAAACTGGACTCACAGGAGTGGTTCAAATCATAGAGAGTGAGAGTGTCAGTCCTCTTGTACTTAAGTCGGCATTGAGCCTTTTGTATTAAATTCGGATGCAATTTCTGTGTTTCATCGTCAATAAGAAGGTCCAAGGGATTCAGTAAACCTGATGTGAACCATCGGAATCTAAAACTGGACTCACATGAGAGGTTCACATCATAGAAAGTGAGAGTGTCAGTCCTCTTTTACTTAAGTCGGCATTGTGCCTTTTGTATTAAATTCGTATGAAATTTCTGTTTCATCGTCAATAAGAAGGTCCAAGGGATACAGTAAACCTGAAGTGAAGCATCGGAATTTAAAACTGGACTCACAGGACAGGTTCAAATCATAGAAAGTTAGAGTGTCAGTCCCCTAGTACTTAAGTCGGCATTGTGCCTTTTGTATTAAATTCGTATGAAATTTCTGTGTTTCATCGTCAATAAGAAGGTCCAAGGGATACAGTACCTGAAGGGAAGCATCAGAATCTAAAACTGGACTCACAGGAGAGGTTCAAATCATAGAAAGTTAAAGTGTCAGTCCTGTAGTACTTAAGTCGGCATTGTGCCTTTTGAATTTAATTCCGATGCAATTTCTGCGTTTCTTAGTCAATAAGAAGTTCCAAGGTATACTGTTAACCTGAATTGAAGCATCGGAATCTAAAACTTGACTCACAGGAGAGGTTCAAATCATAGAAAGTTAGAGTGTCAGTCCTCTTGTACTTAAGTCGGCATTGTGCCTTTTGTATTAAATTCGTACGAAATTTCTGTGTTTCATCGTCAATAAGAAGGTCCAAGGGATACACTAAACCTGAAGTGAAGCATCGGAATCTAAAAATGGACTCACAGGAGATGTTCAAATCATAGAAAGTGAGAGGGTCAGTCCCGTTGTATTCAAGTCGTCATTGTGCCTTTTGTATTAAATTCGGATGCAATTTCTGTGTTTCATCGTCAATAAGAAGGTCCAAGTGATACAGTAAACCTGAAGTGAAGCATCGGAATCTAAAACTAACCTCACAGGAGAGGTTTAAATCATAGAAATTTTGAGTGCCAGTCCTCTTGTACATAAGTCGGCATCGTGCCTTTTGTATTCAATTCGGATGCAATTTCTGTGTTTCATCGTCAATAAGACGGTACAAGGGATGCAGTAAACCTCAAGTGAAGCATCGGAATCTAAAACTGGACTCACAAGAGAGGTTCAAATCATAGAATGTGAGAGTGTCAGTTCTGTTGTATTTAAGTCGGCATTGTGCCTTTTGTATTAAATTTGGATGCAATTTCTGTGTTTCATCGTCAATAAGAAGGTCCAAGGTATTCAGTAAACCTGAAGTGAAGCAACAGAATCTAAAACTGGACTCACAGGAGAGGTTCAAATCATAGAAAGTGAGAATGTCAGTCCTCTTGTACTTCAGTCGGCATTGTGCCTTTTGTATTAAATTCGGATGCAATTTCTGTGTTTCATCGTCAATAAGAAGGTCCAAGGGATACAGTAAACCTGAAGTGAAGCATCGGAATCTAAAACTGGACTCACAGGAGAGGTTCAAATCATAGAAAGTGAGAGTGACAGTCCTCTTGTACGTAAGTCGCCATTGTGCCTTTTGTATTAAATTCGGATGCAATTACTGTGTTTCATCGTCAATAAGATGGTCCAAGGGGTACAGTAAACCTGAAGTGAAGCATCGGAATCTAAAACTGGACTCACAGGAGAGGTTTAAATCATAGAAAGTCAGAGTGTCAGTACTCTTGTGCTTAAGTCGGCATTGTGCTTTTTGAATTTAATTCCAATGCAATTTCTGTGTTTCATCGTCAATAAGAAGTTCCAAGGTATACAGTAAACCTGAAGTGAAGCATATGAAACTAAAACTGGACTCACAGGAGAGGTTCAAATCATAGAGAGTGAGAGTGTCAGTCCTCTTGTACTTAAGTCGGCATTTAGCCTTTTGTATTAAATTCGGATGCAATTTCTGTGTTTCATCGTCAATAAGAAAGTCCAAGGAATACAGTAAACCAGAAGTGAAGCATCGGAATCTATAACTGTACTCACAGGAGAGGATCAAATCATTGAAAATGAGAGTGTCAGTCCTCTTGTAGTTAAGTCGGCATAGTGCCTTTTGTATTAAATTCGGATGCAATTTCTGTGTTTCATCGTCTGTAAGAAGGTCCAAGGGATACAGTAAACCTGAAGTGAAGCATCGGAATAAAAAACTGGACACACAGGGGAGGTTCAAATCATAGGAAGTTAGAGTGTCAGTCCTCTTGTACTTAAGTCGGCATTGTGATTTTGTATTTAATTCGGATGCAATTTCTGTGTTTCATCGTCAATAAGAAGGTCCAAGGGATACAGTAAACCTGAAGTGAGGCATCGGAATCTAAAACTGGACTCAGAGGAGAGGTTCAAATCATAGAAAGTGAGAGTTTCAGTCCCCTTGCACTTAAGTCGGCATTGTGCCTTTAGTATTACATTCGGAGGCAATTTCAGTGTTTCATCGTCAGTAAGAAGGTCCAAGGGATACAGTAAACCTGAAGTGAAGCTACGGAATCTAGAACTTAACTCACAGGAGAAGTTCAAATCATAGTAAGTGAGAGTTTTAGTCCTCTTGTCATTAAGTCGGCCTTGTGCCTTTTGTATTAAATTCGGATGCAATTTGCGTGTTTCATCGACAATAATAAGGTACAAGGGATACAGTAAACCTGAAGTTAAGCATCTGAATCTAAAAGTGGACTCACAAGAGAGGTTCAAATCATAGAAAGTGAGAGTGTCAGTCCTCTTGTACTTAAGTCGGCATTGTGCCTTTTGTATTAAATTCGGATGCAATTTCTGTGTTTCATCGTCAATAAGAAGGTCCAAGGGATACAGTAAACCTGAAGTGAAGCATCGGAATCTAAAACTGGACTCACAGGAGTGGTTCAAATCATAGAAAGTGTGAGTGTCAGTCCTGTTGTACGTAAGTCGGCATTGTGCCTTTTGTATTAAATTCGGATGCAATTTCTGTGTTTCATCGTCAATAAGATGGTCCAAGCGATACAGTAAACCTGAAGTGAAGCATCGGAATCTAAAACTGGACTCACAGGAGAGGTTTAAATCACAGAAAGTCAGAGTGTCAGTCCTCTTGTGCTTAAGTCGGCATTGTGCTTTTTGAATTTAATGCCAATGCAATTTCTGTGTTTCATCGTCGATAGGAAGTTCCAAGGTATACGGTAAACCTGAAGTGAAGCATATGAAACTAAAACTGCACTCACAGGAGAGGCCCAAATCATAGAAAGTTAGAGTGTCAGTCCTCTTGTACTTAGGTCGGCACTGTGCCTATTGTATTAAGTTTGGACGCAATTTAGATGTTTCTTCGTCAATAAGAAGGTCCAAGTTATACAGTAAACCTGAAGAGAAGCATCGGAATCTAAAACTGGACTCACAGGAGAGGTTCATATCATAGAAAGTTAGAGTGTCAGTCCTCTTGTACTTATTCGGCATTGTGCCTTTTGTATTAAATTCAGATGAAATTTCTGTGTTTCATCGTCAATAAGAAGGTCCAAGGCATACAGTAAACCTGAAGTGCAGCATCGGAATCTAAAGCTGGACTCACAGGTGAGGCTCAAATCACAGAAAGTTAAAGTGTCAGTCCTCTTGTACTTAGGTCGGCATTGTGCCTTTTGTATTAAGTTTGGATGTAATTTAGGTGTTTCATCGTCAATTAAAAGGTCCAAGTTGTACAGTAAACCTGAAGAGAAGCATCGGAATCTAAAACAGGACTCACAGGAGAAGTTCAAATCATAGAAAGTGAGAGTGTCAGTCCTCTTGTACTTAAGTCGGCATTGTGCCTTTTGTATTAAATTCGGATGCAATTTCTGTGTTTCATCGTCAATAAGAAGTCCAAGGGATACAGTAAACCTGAAGTGAAGCATCGGAATCTAAAACTGGGCTCACAGGAGAGGTTCAAATCATAGAAAGAGAGAGTGTCAATCTTCTTGTACTTAAGTCGGCATTGTGTCTTTTGTATTAAATTCGGATGCAATTTCAGTGATTCATCGTCAATAAGAAGGTCCAAGGGGTACCGTAAACCTGAAATGAAGCATCGGAATCTAAAACTGGACTCACAGGAGAGGTTCAAATCATAGAAAGTGAGAGTGTCAGTCCTCTTGTACATAAGTCGGCATTGTGCCTTTTGTATTAAATTCGGATGCAATTTCTGTGTTTCATCGTCAATAAGTAGATCCAAGGGATACGGTAAACCTGAAGTGAAGCATCGGAATCTATAACTTGACTCACAGGAGAGGTTCAAATCATAGAAAGTCTGAGTGTCACTCCTCTTGTGCTTAAGTCGGCATTGTGCTTTTTGAATTTAATTCCGATGCAATCTCAGCGTTTCATCGTCAATTAAAAGTTCCAAGGTATACAGTAAACCTGAAGTGAAGCATCGGAATCTAAAACTGGACTCACAGGAGAAGTTCAAATCATAGAAGGTGAGAGTGTCAGTCCTCTTGTACTTAAGTCGGCATTGTGCCTTTTGTATTAAATTCGGATGCAATTTCTGTGTTTCATCGTCAATAAGAAGTCCAAGGGATACAGTAAACCTGAAGTGAAGCATCGGAATCTAAAACTGGACTCACAGGAGAGGCTCAAATCATATAAAGTTAGAGTGTCAGTCCTCTTGTACTTAGGTCGGCACTGTGCCTATTGTATTAAGTTTGGACGCAATTTAGATGTTTCTTCGTCAATAAGAAGGTCCAAGTTATACAGTAAACCTGAAGAGAAGCATCGGAATCTAAAACTGGACTCACAGGAGAGGTTCATATCATAGAATGTTAGAGTGTCAGTCCTCTTGTACTTAAGTCGGCATTGTGCCTTTTGTATTAAATTCGGATGCAATTTCTGTGTTTCATCGTCAATAAGAAGGTCCAAGGGATACAGTAAAGCTGAAGTGAAGCATCGGAATCTAAACTGGACTCACAGGAGAGGTTCAAATAATAGAAAGAGAGAGGGTCAGTCCCCTTGTACTTAAGTCGGCATTGTGCCTTTTGTATTACATTCGGATGAAAGTTCTGTGTTTCATCGTCAATAAGAAGGTCCTAGGGATACAGTAAACCTGAAATGAAGCATCGGAATCTAAACTGGACTCACAGGAGAGGTTTAAATCATAGAAAATGAGAGTGTGAATCCTCTTGTACTTAAGTCGGCATTGTGGATTTCGTATTAAATTCGGATGCAATTTCTGTGTTTCATCGTCAATAAGAAGGTCTAAGGGATACAGTAAACCTGAAGTGAAGCATCGGAATCTAAAACTGGATTCACAGGAGACGCTCAAATCATAGAAACTTAGAGTGTCAGTCCTCTTGTACTTAGGTCGGCATTGTGCATTTTGTATTAAGTTTGGATGCAATTTAGGTGTTTCATCGTCAATATGAAGGTCCAAGTTGTACAGTAAACCTGAAGAGAAGCATCGGAATCTAAAACTGGACTCACAGGAGAGGTTCAAATCTTAGAAAGTTAGAGTGTCAGTCCTCTTGGACTTAAGTCGGCATTGTGCCTATTGTATTAAATTCGGATGCAATTTCTGTTTTTCATCGTCAATTAGAGGGTCCAAGGGATACTGTAAACCTGAAGTGGGGCATCGGAATCTAAAACTGGATTCACAAGAGAGGTCCAAACTATGAAAGTTAGAGTGTCAGTCCTCTTGTACATAAGTCGGCATTGGGCCTTTTGTATTAAATTCGGATGCAATTTCTGTGTTTCATCGTCAATATGAAGGTCCAAGGGATACAGTAAACCTGAAGTGAAGCATCGGAATCTAAAACTGGACTCACAGGTGAGGCTCAAATCACAGAAGTTAAAGTGTCAGTCCTCTTGTACTTAGGTCGGCATTGTGCCTTTTGTATTAAGTTTGGATGCAATTTAGGTGTTTCATCGTCAATTAAATGGTCCAAGTTATACAGTAAACCTGAAGAGAAGCATCGGAATCTAAAACAGGACTCACAGGAGAGGTTCAAATCATAGAAAGTTAGAGTGGTCAGTCCCCTAGTACTTAAGACGGCATTGTGCCTTTTGTATTAAATTCGGATGCAATTTCTGTGTTTCATCGTCAATAAGAAGGTCCAAGGGATACAGTAAACCTGAAGTGAGGCATCGGAATCTAAAACTGGACTCACAGGAGAGGTCCAAATTATGAAAGTTAGAGTGTCCGTCCTCTTGTACTTAAGTCGGCATTGTGCCTTTTGTATTAAATTCGGATGCAATTTCTGTGTTTCATCGTCAATAAGAAGGTCCAAGGGATACAGTAAACCTGAAGTGAAGCATCGGAATCTAAAACTGGACTCACAGGAGAGGTTCAAATAATAGAAAGTTAGAGTGTCAGTCCTCTTGTACTTAAGTCGGCATTGTGCCTTTTGTATTAACTTAGGATGCAATTTCTGTGTTTCATCGTCAATAAGAAGGTCCAAGGGAGACAGTAAACCTGAAGTGAAGCATCGGAATCTAAAACTGGACTCACAGGAGAGGTTCAAATCATAGAAAGTTAGAGTGGCAGTCCTCTAGTACTTGTGTCTTCATTGTGCCTTTTGTATTAAATTCGGATGCAATTTCTGTGTTTCATCGTCAATAAGACGGTCCAAGGGATACAGTAAACCTGAAGTGAAGCATCGGTATCTGAAACTGGACTCACAGGAGAGGTTCAAATCACAGAAAGTTAGAGTGTCAGTCATCTAGTACTTAAGTCGGCATTGTGCCTATTGAATTTGCTTCCGATGCAATTTCTACGTTTGATCGTCAATAAGAAATTCCAAGGTATACAGTAAACCTGATGTGAAGCATCGGTATCTAAAACTGGACTCACAGGAGAGGTTCAAATAATAGAAAGTGAGAGTGTCAGTCCCTTTGTGCTTCAGCCGACACTGTGCCTTTTGTATTAAATTCGGATGAAATTTCTGTGTCGCATCGTCCATAAGAAGGTCCAAGGGATACTGTAAACCTCAAGTGAAGCATCGGAATCTAAATCTGGACTCACTGGAGAGGTTCAAATCATAGAAAGTGAGAGTGTCAGTCCTCTTGTACTTAAGTCGGCATTGTGCCTTTTGTATTAAATTCGGATGCAATTTCTGTGTTTCATCGTCAATAAGAAGGTACAAGGGATACAGTAAACCTGAAGTGAAGCGTCGGAATCTAAAACTCGACTCAAAGGAGAGGTTCAAATCATAGAAAGTGAGAGTGTCAGTCCTCTTGTACTTAAGTCGGCATTGTGATTTTGTATTTAATTCGGATGCAATTTCTGTGTTTCATCGTCAATAAGAAGGTCCAAGGGATACAGTAAACCTGAAGTGAGGCATCGGAATCTAAAACTGGACTCACAGGAGAGGTTCAAATCATAGAAAGTGAGAGTTTCAGTCCTCTTGTACTTAAGTCGGCATTGTGCCTTTTGTATTAAATTCGGAGGCAATTTCTGTGTTTCATCGTCAATAAGAAGGTCCAAGGGATACAGTAAACCTGAAGTGAAGCTACGGAATCTAGAACTTAACTCACAGGAGAAGTTCAAATCATAGAAAGTGAGAGTGTCAGTCCTCTTGTAATTAAGTCGGCCTTGTGCCGTTTGTATTATATTCGGATGCAATTTGCGTGTTTCATCGTCAATAATAAGGTACAAGGGATACAGTAAACCTGAAGTTAAGCATCTGAATCTAAAACTGGACTCACAAGAGAGGTTCAAATCATAGAAAGTGAGAGTGTCAGTCCTCTTGTACTTAAGTCGGCATTGTGCCTTTTGTATTAAATTCGGATGCAATTTCTGTGTTTCATCGTCAATAAGAAGGTATAAGGGATACAGTAAACCTGAAGTGAAGCATGGGAATCTAAAACTGGACTCACAGGAGTGGTTCAAATCATAGAAAGTGAGAGTGTCAGTCCTCTTGTACGTAAGTCGGCATTGTGCCTTTTGTGTTAATTTCGGATGCAATTTCTGTGTTTCATCGTCAATAAGATGGTCCAAGGGATACAGTAAACCTGAAGTGAAGCATCGGAATCTAAAACTGGACTCACAGGAGAGGTTTAAATCATAGAAAGTCAGAGTGTCAGTCCTCTTGTGCTTAAGTCGGCATTGTGCTTTATGAATTTAATTCCAATGCAATTTCTGTGTTTCATCGTCGATAGGAAGTTCCAAGGTATACAGTAAACCTGAAGTGAAGCATATGAAAACTAAAACTGGACTCACAGGAGTGGTTCAAATCATAGAGAGTGAGAGTGTCAGTCCTCTTGTACTTAAGTCGGCATTGAGCCTTTTGTATTAAATTCGGATGCAATTTCTGTGTTTCATCGTCAATAAGAAGGTCCAAGGGATACAGTAAACCTGAAGTGAACCATCGGAATCTAAAACTGGACTCACATGACAGGTTCACATCATAGAAAGTGAGAGTGTCAGTCCTCTTTTACTTAAGTCGGCATTGTGCCTTTTGTATTAAATTCGTATGAAATTTCTGTTTCATCGTCAATAAGAAGGTCCAAGGGATACAGTACCTGAAGGGAAGCATCAGAATCTAAAACTGGACTCACAGGAGAGGTTCAAATCATAGAAAGTTAAAGTGTCAGTCCTGTAGTACTTAAGTCGGCATTGTGCCTTTTGAATTTGATTCCGATGCAATTTCTGCGTTTCTTAGTCAATAAGAAGTTCCAAGGTATACTGTTAACCTGAATTGAAGCATCGGAATCTAAAACTTGACTCACAGGAGAGGTTCAAATCATAGAAAGTTAGAGTGTCAGTCCTCTTGTACTTAAGTCGGCATTGTGCCTTTTGTATTAAATTCGTACGAAATTTCTGTGTTTCATCGTCAATAAGAAGGTCCAAGGGATACACTAAACCTGAAGTGAAGCATCGGAATCTAAAAATGGACTCACAGGAGATGTTCAAATCATAGAAAGTGAGAGGGTCAGTCCCGTTGTATTCAAGTCGGCATTGTGCCTTTTGTATTAAATTCGGATGCAATTTCTGTGTTTCATCGTCAATAAGAAGGTCCAAGGGATACAGTAAACCTGAAGTGAAGCATCGGAATCTAAAACTAACCTCACAGGAGAGGTTTAAATCATAGAAATTTTGAGTGCCAGTCCTCTTGTACATAAGTCGGCATCGTGCCTTTTGTATTCAATTCGGATGCAATTTCTGTGTTTCATCGTCAATAAGACGGTACAAGGGATGCAGTAAACCTCAAGTGAAGCATCGGAATCTAAAACTGGACTCACAAGAGAGGTTCAAATCATAGAATGTGAGAGTGTCAGTTCTGTTGTATTTAAGTCGGCATTGTGCCTTTTGTATTAAATTTGGATGCAATTTCTGTGTTTCATCGTCAATAAGAAGGTCCAAGGTATTCAGTAAACCTGAAGTGAAGCAACAGAATCTAAAACTGGACTCACAGGAGAGGTTCAAATCATAGAAAGTGAGAATGTCAGTCCTCTTGTACTTCAGTCGGCATTGTGCCTTTTGTATTAAATTCGGATGCAATTTCTGTGTTTCATCGTCAATAAGAAGGTCCAAGGGATACAGTAAACCTGAAGTGAAGCATCGGAATCTAAAACTGGACTCACAGGAGAGGTTCAAATCATAGAAAGTGAGAGTGACAGTCCTCTTGTACGTAAGTCGCCATTGTGCCTTTTGTATTAAATTCGGATGCAATTTCTGTGTTTCATCGTCAATAAGATGGTCCAAGGGGTACAGTAAACCTGAAGTGAAGCATCGGAATCTAAAACTGGACTCACAGGAGAGGTTTAAATCATAGAAAGTCAGAGTGTCAGTACTCTTGTGCTTAAGTCGGCATTGTGCTTTTTGAATTTAATTCCAATGCAATTTCTGTGTTTCATCGTCAATAAGAAGTTCCAAGGTATACAGTAAACCTGAAGTGAAGCATATGAAACTAAAACTGGACTCACAGGAGAGGTTCAAATCATAGAGTGTGAGAGTGTCAGTCCTCTTGTACTTAAGTCGGCATTTAGCCTTTTGTATTAAATTCGGATGCAATTTCTGTGTTTCATCGTCAATAAGAAAGTGGAAGGAATACAGTAAACCAGAAGTGAAGCATCGGAATCTATAACTGTACTCACAGGAGAGGATCAAATCATTGAAAATGAGAGTGTCAGTCCTCTTGTAGTTAAGTCGGCATAGTGCCTTTTGTATTAAATTCTGATGCAATTTCTGTGTTTCATCGTCTGTAAGAAGGTCCAAGGGATACAGTGAACCTGAAGTGAAGCATCGGAATCAAAAACTGGACACACAGGGGAGGTTCAAATCATAGGAAGTTAGAGTGTCAGTCCTCTTGTACTTAAGTCGGCATTGTGCCTTTTGTATTAAATTCGGATGCAATTTCTGTGTTTCATCGTCAATAAGAAGGTCCCAGGGATTCAGTAAACCTGAAGTGAAGCATCGGAATCTAAAACTGGATTCACAGGAGAGGCTCAAATCATAGAAAGTTAGAGTGTCAGTCCTCTTGTACTTAAGTCGGCATTGTGCCTTTTGTATTAAATTCGGATGCAATTTCTGTGTTTCGTCGTCAATAAGGAGGTCCAAGTGATACAGTAAACCTGAAGTGGAACATCGGAGTCTAAAACTGGACTTACAGGAGAAGTTCAAGACATAGAAAGTCAGAGTGTCAGTCCTCTTGTCCTTAAGTCGGCATTGTGCCTTTTGAATTTTATTCCGATGCAATTTCTGTGTTTCATCGTCAATAAGATGTTCCAAGGTATACAGTAAACCTAAAGTGAAGCATCGGAATCTAAAACTGGATTCACAGGAGACGTTCAAATCATAGAAAGTTAGAGTGTCAGTCCTCTTGTACTTAAGTCGGCATTGTGATTTTGTATTTAATTCGGATGCAATTTCTGTGTTTCATCGTCAATAAGAAGGTCCAAGGGATACAGTAAACCTGAAGTGAGGCATCGGAATGTAAAACTGGACTCAGAGAAGAGGTTCAAATCATAGAAAGTGAGAGTTTCAGTCCACTTGCACTTAAGTCGGCATTGTGCCTTTAGTATTAAATTCGGAGGCAATTTCTGTGTTTCATCGTCAATAAGAAGGTCCAAGGGATACAGTAAACCTGAAGTGAAGCTACGGAATCTAGAACTTAACTCACAGGAGAAGTTCAAATCATAGTAAGTGAGAGTGTCAGTCCTCTTGTCATTAAGTCGGCCTTGTGCCTTTTGTATTAAATTCGGATGCAATTTGCGTGTTTCATCGTCAATAATAAGGTACAAGGGATACAGTAAACCTGAAGTTAAGCATCTGAATCTAAAAGTGGACTCACAAGAGAGGTTCAAATCATAGAAAGTGAGAGTGTCAGTCCTCTTGTACTTAAGTCGGCATTGTGCCTTTTGTATTAAATTCGGATGCAATTTCTGTGTTTCATCGTCAATAAGAAGGTCCAAGGGATACAGTAAACCTGAAGTGAAGCATCGGAATCTAAAACTGGACTCACAGGAGTGGTTCAAATCATAGAAAGTGTGAGTGTCAGTCCTGTTGTACGTAAGTCGGCATTGTGCCTCTTGTATTAAATTCGGATGCAATTTCTGTGTTTCATCGTCAATAAGATGGTCCAAGGGATACAGTAAACCTGAAGTGAAGCATCGGAATCTAAAACTGGACTCACAGGAGAGGTTTAAATCATAGAAAGTCAGAGTGTCAGTCCTCTTGTGCTTGAGTCGGCATTGTGCTTTTTGAATTTAATTCCAATGCAATTTCTGTGTTTCATCGTCGATAGGAAGTTCCAAGGTATACGGTAAACCTGAAGTGAAGCATATGAAACTAAAACTGGACTCACAGGAGAGGTTCAAATCATAGGGAGTGAGAGTGTCAGTCCTCTTGTACTTAAGTCGGCATTGAGCCTTTTGTATTAAATTCGGATGCAATTTCTGTGTTTCATCGTCAATTAGAAGGTCCAAGGGATACAGTAAACCTGAAGTGAACCATCGGAATCTAAAACTGGACTCACATGAGAGGTTCACATCATAGAAAGTGAGAGTGTCTGTCCTCTTGTACTTAAGTCGGCATTGTGCCTTTTGCATTAAATTCGTATGAAATTTCTGTTTCATCGTCAATAAGAAGGTCCAAGGGATACAGTAAACCTGAAGTGAAGCATCGGAATTTAAAACTGGACTCACAGGACAGGTTCAAATCATAGAAAGTTAGAGTGTCAGTCCTCTAGTACTTAAGTCGGCATTGTGCCTTTCGTATAAAATTCCGATGAAATTTCTGTGTTTCATCGTCAATAAGAGGTCCAAGGGATACAGTAAACCTCAAGTGAAGCATCGGAATATAAAACTGGACTCACAGGAGAGGTTCAAATCATAGAAAGTTAGAGTGTCAGTCCTCTAGCACTTAAGTCGGCATTGTGCTTTTGTATTATATTCGGATGCAATTTCTGTGTTTCATCGTCAATAAGAAGGTCCAAGGGATACAGTAAACCTGAAGTGAAGCATCAGAATCCAAAACTGGACTCACAGGAGAGGTTCAAATCATAGAAAGTTAAAGTGTCAGTCCTGTAGTACTTTAGTCGGCATTGTGCCTTTTGAATTTAATTCTTATGCAATTTCTGCGTTTCTTCGTCAATAAGAAGTTCCAAGGTATACTGTTAACCTGAATTGAAGCATCGGAATCTAAAACTTGACTCACAGGAGAGGTTCAAATCATAGAAAGTTAGAGTGTCAGTCCTCTTGTACTTAAGTCGGCATTGTGCCTTTTGTATTAAATTCGTACGAAATTTCTGTGTTTCATCGTCAATAAGAAGGTCCAAGGGATACACTAAACCTGAAGTGAAGCATCGGAATCTAAAACTGGACTCACAGGAGAGGTTCAAATCATAGAAAGTGAGAGTGTCAGTCCCGTTGTATTTGAGTCGACATTGTGCTTTTGTATTAAATGCGGATGCAATTTCTGTGTTTCATCGTCAATACGAAGGTCCAAAGGATACAGTAAACCTGAAGTGAAGCATCGGAATCTAAAACTAAACTCACAGGAGAGGTTTAAATCATAGAAATTTTGAGTGCCAGTCCTCTTGTACATAAGTCGGCATCGTGCCTTTGGTATTCAATTCGGATGCAATTTCTGTGTTTCATCGTCAATAAGACGGTACAAGGGATGCAGTAAACCTCAAGTGAAGCATCGGAATCTAAAACTGGACTCACAAGATAGGTTCAAATCATAGAATGTGAGAGTGTCAGTTCTGTTGTATTTAAGTCGGCATTGTGCCTTTTGTATTAAATTTGGATGCAATTTCTGTGTTTCATCGTCAATAAGAAGGTCCAAGGTATTCAGTAAACCTGAAGTGAAGCAACAGACTCTAAAACTGGACTCACAGGAGAGGTTCAAATCATAGAAAGTGAGAATGTCAGTCCTCTTGTACTTCAGTCGGCATTGTGCCTTTTGTATTAAATTCGTATGCAATTTCTGTGTTTCATCGTCAATAAGAAGGTCCAAGGGATACAGTAAACCTGAAGTGAAGCATCGGAATCTGAAACTGGATTCACAGGAGACGCTCAAATCATAGAAAGTTGGAGTGTCAGTCCTCTTGTACTTAGGTCGGCATTGTGCCTTTTGTATTAAGTTTGGATGCAATATCTGTGTTTCATCGTCAATAAGAAGGTTAAAGTGATACAGTAAACCTGAAGAGAAGCATCGGAATCTAAAAGTGGACTCACAGGAGAGGTTGAAATCATAGAAAGTGAGAGTGTCAGTTCTGTTGTATTTAAGTCGGCATTGTGCCTTTTGTATTAAATTTGGATGCAATTTCTGTGTTTCATCGTCAATGAGAAGGTCCAAGGTATACAGCAAACCTGAAGTGAAGCATCGGAATCTAAAACTGGACTCACAGGAGAGGTTCAATTCATAGAAAGTTAGAGTGTCAGTCCTCTTGTACTTAAGTCGGCATTGTGCCTGTTGTATTAAATTCGGATGCAATTTATGTGTTTCATCGTCAATAAGAAGGTCCAAGGGATACAGTAAACCTGAAGTGAAGCATCGGAATCTAGAACTTAACTCACAGGAGAAGTTCAAATCATAGAAGGTGAGAGTGTCAGTCCTCTTGTAATTAAGTCGGCCTTGTGCCTTTTGTATTAAATTCGGATGCAATTTGCGTGTTTCATCGTCAATAATAAGGTACAAGGGATACAGTAAACCTGAAGTTAAGCATCTGAATCTAAAACTGGACTCACAAGAGAGGTTCAAATCATAGAAAGTGAGAGTGTCAGTCCTCTTGTACTTAAGTCGGCATTGTGCCTTTTGTATTAAATACGGATGCAATTTCTGTGTTTCATCGTCAATAAGAAGGTCCAAGGGATACAGTAAACCTGAAGTGAAGCATCGGAATCTAAATCTGGACTCACAGGAGAGGTTCAAATCATAGAAAGTGAGAGTGACAGTCCTCTTGTACGTAAGTCGGCATTGTGCCTTTTGTATTAAATTCGGATGCAATTTCTGTGTTTCATCGTCAATAAGATGGTCCAAGGGATACAGTAAAGCTGAAGTGAAATATCGGAATCTAAAACTGGACTCACAGGAGAGGTTTAAATCATAGAAAGTCAGAGTGTCAGTACTCTTGTGCTTAAGTCGGCATTGTGCTTTTTGAATTTAATTCCAATGCAATTTCTGTGTTTCATCGTCAATAATAAGTTCAGAGGTATACAGTTAACCTGAAGTGAAGCATATGAAACTAAAACTGGACTCACAGGAGAGGTTCAAATCATAGAGAGTGAGAGTGTCAGTCCTCTTGTACTTAAGTCGGCATTGAGCCTTTTGTATTAAATTCGGATGCAATTTCTGTGTTTCATCGTCAATAAGAAAGTCCAAGGAATACAGTAAACGAGAAGTGAAGCATCGGAATCTATAACTGTACTCACAGGAGAGGATCAAATCATAGAAAATGAGAGTGTCAGTCCTCTTGTAGTTAAGACGGCATAGTGCCTTTTGTATTAAATTCGGATGCAATTTCTGTGTTTCATCGTCTGTAAGAAGGTCCAAGAGATACAGTAAACCTGAAGTGAAGCATCGGAATCAAAAACTGGACACACAGGGGAGGTTCAAATCATAGGAAGTTAGAGTGTCAGTCCTCTTGTACTTAAGTCGGCATTGAGCCTTTTGTATTAAATTCGGATGCAATTTCTGTGTTTCATCCCCAATAAGAAGGTCCAAGGGATTCAGTAAACCTGAAGTGAAGCATTGGAATCTAAAACTGGATTCACAGGAGAGGCTGAAATCATAGAAAATTAGAGTGTCAGTCCTCTTGTACTTAGGTCGGCATTGTGCCTTTTGTATTAAGTTTGGATGCAATATCTGTGTTTCATCGTCAATAAGAAGGTTAAAGTTATACAGTAAACCTGAAGAGAAGCATCAGAATCTAAAAGTGGACTCACCGGAGAGGTTCAAATCATAGAAAGTTACAGTGTCAGTCCTCTTATACTTAAGTCGGCATTGTGCCTTTTGTATTAAATTCGGATGTAATTTCAGTGTTTCATCGTCAATAAGAAGGTCCAAGGGATACTGTAAACCTGAAGTGAGGCATCGGAATCTAAAACTGGACTCACAGGAGAGGTTCAAATCATAGAAAGTGAGAGTGTCAGTCCTCTAGTACTTAAGTCGGCATTGTGCCTTTTGAATTTAATTCCGATGCACGTTCTGCGTTTCTTCGTCAATGAGAAGTTCCAAGGTATATTGTTAACCTGAATTGAAGCATCGGAATCTAAAACTCGACTCACAGGAGAGGTTCAAATCATAGAAAGTTAGAGTGTCAGTCCTCTTGTACTTAAGTCATCATTGTGCCTTTTGTATTAAATTCGTATGAAATTTCTGTTTCATCGTCAATAAGAAGGTCCAAGGGATACAGTAAACCTGAAGTGAAGCATCGGAAACTAAAACTGGACTCTCAGGACAGGTTGAAATCATAGAAAGTTAGAGTGTCAGTTCTCTAGTACTTAAGTCGGCATTGTGCCTTTTGTATTAAATTCGTATGAAATTTCTGTGTTGCATCGTCGATAAGAAGGTCAAAGGGAAACACTAAACCTGAAGTGAAGCATCAGAATCTAAAATTGGACTCACAGGAGAGGTTCAAATCATAGAAAGTGAGAGTGTCAGTCCTCTTGTTCTTAAGTCGGCATTGTGCTTTTGTATTAAATTCGGATGCAATTTATGTGTTTCATCGTCAATAAGAAGGTCCAAGGGATACAGTAAAGCTGAAGTGAAGCATCGGAATCTAAAACTGGACTCGCAGGAGAGGTTCAAATCATAGAAAGTTAGAGTGTCAATCCTCTTGTTCTTCAGTCGGCATTGTGCATTTTGTATTAAATTTGAATGCAATTTCTGTGTTTCATCGTCAATAAGAAGGTCCAAGGGATACAGTAAACCTGAAGTGAAGCATCGGAATCTAGAACTTAACTCACAGGAGAAGTTCAAATCATAGAAGGTGAGAGTGTCAGTCCTCTTGTAATTAAGTCGGCCTTGTGCCTTTTGTATTAAATTCGGATGCAATTTGCGTGTTTCATCGTCAATAATAAGGTACAAGGGATACAGTAAACCTGAAGTTAAGCATCTGAATCTAAAACTGGACTCACAAGAGAGGTTCAAATCATAGAAAGTGAGAGTGTCAGTCCTCTTGTACTTATGTCGGCATTGTGCCTTTTGTATTAAATACGGATGCAATTTCTGTGTTTCATCGTCAATAAGAAGGTCCAAGGGATACAGTAAACCTGGAGTGAAGCATCGGAATCTAAATCTGGACTCACAGGAGAGGTTCAAATCATAGAAAGTGAGAGTGACAGTCCTCTTGTACGTAAGTCGGCATTGTGCCTTTTGTATTAAATTCGGATGCAATTTCTGTGTTTCATCGTCAATAAGATGGTCCAAGGGATACAGTAAAGCTGAAGTGAAATATCGGAATCTAAAACTGGACTCACAGGAGAGGTTTAAATCATAGAAAGTCAGAGTGTCAGTACTCTTGTGCTTAAGTCGGCATTGTGCTTTTTGAATTTAATTCCAATGCAATTTCTGTGTTTCATCGTCAATAATAAGTTCAGAGGTATACAGTTAACCTGAAGTGAAGCATATGAAACTAAAACTGGACTCACAGGAGAGGTTCAAATCATAGAGAGTGAGAGTGTCAGTCCTCTTGTACTTAAGTCGGCATTGAGCCTTTTGTATTAAATTCGGATGCAATTTCTGTGTTTCATCGTCAATAAGAAAGTCCAAGGAATACAGTAAACCAGAAGTGAAGCATCGGAATCTATAACTGTACTCACAGGAGAGGATCAAATCATAGAAAATGAGAGTGTCAGTCCTCTTGTAGTTAAGACGGCATAGTGCCTTTTGTATTAAATTCGGATGCAATTTCTGTGTTTCATCGCCAATAAGAAGGTCCAAGGGATTCAGTAAACCTGAAGTGAAGCATTGGAATCTAAAACTGGATTCACAGGAGAGGCTGAAATCATAGAAAGTTAGAGTGTCAGTCCTCTTGTACTTAGGTCGGCATTGTGCCTTTTGTATTAAGTTTGGATGCAATATCTGTGTTTCATCGTCAATAAGAAGGTTAAAGTTATACAGTAAACCTGAAGAGAAGCATCAGAATCTAAAAGTGGACTCACCGGAGAGGTTCAAATCATAGAAAGTTACAGTGTCAGTCCTCTTATACTTAAGTCGGCATTGTGCCTTTTGTATTAAATTCGGATGCAATTTCAGTGTTTCATCGTCAATAAGAAGGTCCAAGGGATACTGTAAACCTGAAGTGAGGCATCGGAATCTAAAACTGGACTCACAGGAGAGGTTCAAATCATAGAAAGTGAGAGTGTCAGTCCTCTAGTACTTAAGTCGGCATTGTGCCTTTTGAATTTAATTCCGATGCACTTTCTGCGTTTCTTCGTCAATGAGAAGTTCCAAGGTATATTGTTAACCTGAATTGAAGCATCGGAATCTAAAACTTGACTCACAGGAGAGGTTCAAATCATAGAAAGTTAGAGTGTCAGTCCTCTTGTACTTAAGTCATCATTGTGCCTTTTGTATTAAATTCGTATGAAATTTCTGTTTCATCGTCAATAAGAAGGTCCAAGGGATACAGTAAACCTGAAGTGAAGCATCGGAAACTAAAACTGGACTCTCAGGACAGGTTGAAATCATAGAAAGTTAGAGTGTCAGTTCTCTAGTACTTAAGTCGGCATTGTGCCTTTTGTATTAAATTCGTATGAAATTTCTGTGTTGCATCGTCGATAAGAAGGTCAAAGGGAAACACTAAACCTGAAGTGAAGCATCAGAATCTAAAATTGGACTCACAGGAGAGGTTCAAATCATAGAAAGTGAGAGTGTCAGTCCTCTTGTTCTTAAGTCGGCATTGTGCTTTTGTATTAAATTCGGATGCAATTTATGTGTTTCATCGTCAATAAGAAGGTCCAAGGGATACAGTAAAGCTGAAGTGAAGCATCGGAATCTAAAACTGGACTCGCAGGAGAGGTTCAAATCATAGAAAGTTAGAGTGTCAATCCTCTTGTTCTTCAGTCGGCATTGTGCCTGTTGTATTAAATTCGGATGCAATTTATGTGTTTCATCGTCAAGAAGAAGGTCCAAGGGATACAGTAAACCTGAAGTGAAGCATCGGAATCTAAAACTGGACTCACAGGAGAGGTTCAAATCATAGAAAGTTAGAGTGTCAGTCCTCTAGTACTTAAGTCGGCATTGTGCCTTTTGTATTAATATCGGATGCAATTTCTGTGTTTCATCGTCAATAAGAAGGTCCAAGGGATACAGTAAATCTGAAGCGACGCATCGGAATCTAAAACTGGTCTCACAGGAGAGGTTCAAATCATAGAAAGTTAGAGTGTCAGACCTCTTGTACTTAAGTCGGCATTGTGCCTTTTGTATTAAATTCGGATGCAATTTCTGTGCTTCATCGTCAATAAGACGGTACAAGGGATGCAGTAAACCTCAAGTAAAGCATCGGAATCTAAAACTGGACTCACAAGAGAGGTTCAAATCATAGAATGTGAGAGTGTTAGTCCTTTTGTACTTAAGTTGGCATTGTGCCTTTTGTATTAAATTCGGATGCAATTTCTGTGTTTCATCGGCAATAAGAAGGTCCAAGGGATACAGTAAACCTGAAGTGAAGCATCGGAATCTAAAACTAGACTCACATGAGAGGTTCAAATCATAGATAGTGAGAATGTCAGTCCTCTTGTTCTTAAATCGGCATTGTGCTTTTGTATTAAATTCGGATGCAATTTATGTGTTTCATCGTCAATAAGAAGGTCCAAGGGATACAGTAAAGCTGAAGTGAAGCATCGGAATCTAAAACTGGACTCGCAGGAGAGGTTCAAATCACAGAAAGTTAGAGTGTCAATCCCCTTGTAATTCAGTCGGCATTGTGCATTTTGTATTAAATTTGAATGCAATTTCTGTGTTTCATCGTCAATAAGAAGGTCCAAGGTATACAGCAAACCTGAAGTGAAGCATCGGAATCTAAAACTGGACTCACAGGAGAGGTTCAATTCATAGAAAGTTAGAGTGTTAGTCCTCTTGTACTTAAGTCGGCATTGTGCCTGTTGTATTAAATTCGGATGCAATTTATGTGTTTCATCATCAAGAAGAAGGTCCAAGGGATACAGTAAACCTGAAGTGAAGCATCAGAATCTAAAACTGGACTCACAGGAGAGGTTCAAATCATAGAAAGTTAGAGTGTCAGTCCTCTAGTACTTAAGTCGGCATTGTGCCTTCTGTATTAAATTCGTATGAAATTTCTGTGTTTCATCGTCAATAAGTAGGTCCAACGGATACACTAAACCTGAAGTGAAGCATCGGAATCTAAAACTGGACTCACAGGAGAGGTTCAAATCATAGAAAGTGAGAGTGTCAGTCCTGTTGTATTTAAGTCGGCATTGTGCCTTTTGTATTAAATTCGGATGCAATTTCGGTGTTTCATCGTCAATAAGAAGGTAAAAGGAATACAGTAAACCTGAAGTGAAGCAACAGAATCTAAAACTGGACTCACAGGAGAGGTTCAAATCATAGAAACTGAGAGTGTCAGTTCCGTTGTATTTAAGTCGGCATTGTGCCTTTTGTATTAAATTCGGATGCAATTTCTGTGTTTCATCATCAATAAGAAGGTCCAAGGGATACAGTAAACCTGAAGTGAAGCATCGGAATCTAAAATTAGACTCACAGGAGAGGTGCAAATCATAGAAAGTGAGAGTGTCATTCCCGTTGTATTTAAGTCGGCATTGTGCCTTTTGTATTAAATTCGGATGCAATTTCTGTGTTTCATCCTCAATAAGAAGGTCCAAGGGATACAGTAAACCTGAAGTGAAGCATCGGAATCTAAACCTGGACTCACAGGAGAGGTTTAAATCATAGAAATTTAGAGTGCCAGTCCTCTTGTACTTAAGACGGCATCGTGCCTTTTGTATTAAAATCGGATGCAATTTCTGTGCTTCATCGTCTACAAGACGGTACAAGGGATGCAGTAAACCTCAAGTAAAGCATCGGAATCTAAAAATGGACTCACAAGAGAGGTTCAAATCATAGAATGTGAGAGTGTTAGTCCTTTTGTACTTAAGTCGGCATTGTGCCTTTTGTATTAAATTCGGATGCAATTTCTGTGTTTCAGCGTCAATAAGAAGGTCCAAGGGATAGAGTAAACCTGAAGTGAAGCATCGGAATCTAAAACTGGACTCACATGAGAGGTTCAAATCATAGATAGTGAGAATGTCAGTCCTCTTGTTCTTAAGTCGGCATTGTGCTTTTGTATTAAATTCGGATGCAATTTATGTGTTTCATCGTCAATAAGAAGGTCCAAGGGATACAGTAAAGCTGAAGTGAAGCATCGGAATCTAAAACTGGACTCGCAGGAGAGGTTCAAATCATAGAAAGTTAGAGTGTCAATCCTCTTGTACCTCAGTCGGCATTGTGCATTTTGTATTAAATTTGAATGTAATTTCTGTGTTTCATCGTCAATAAGAAGGTCCAAGTTATACAGCAAAGCTGTAGTGAAGCATCGGAATCTAAAACTGGACTCACAGGAGAGGTTCAAATCATAGAAAGTGAGAGTGTCAGTCCTGTTGTATTTAAGTCGGCATTGTGCCTTTTGTATTAAATTCGGATGCAATTTCTGTGTTTCATCGTCAATAAGAAGGTAAAAGGTATACAGTAAACCTGAAGTGAAGCAACTGAATCTAAAACTGGACTCACAGGAGAGGTTCAAATCATAGATAGTGAGAATGTCAGACCTCTTGTACTTAAGTCGGCATTGTGCCTTTTATATTAAATTCGGATGCAATTTCTGTGCTTCATCGTCAATAAGACGGTACAAGGGATGCAGTAAGCCTCAAGTAAAGCATCGGAATCTAAAACTGGACTCACAAGAGAGGTTCAAATCATAGAATGTGAGAGTGTTAGTCCTTTTGTACTTAAGTTGGCATTGTGCCTTTTGTATTAAATTCGGATGCAATTTCTGTGTTTCATCGTCAATAAGTAGGTCCAAGGGATACAGTAAACCTGAAGTGAAGCATCGGAATCTAAAACTAAACTCACATGAGAGGTTCAAATCATAGATAGTGAGAATGTCAGTCCTCTTGTTCTTAAATCGGCATTGTGCTTTTGTATTAAATTCGGATGCAATTTATGTGTTTCATCGTCAATAAGAAGGTCCAAGGGATACAGTAAAGCTGAAGTGAAGCATCGGAATCTAAAACTGGACTCGCAGGATTGGTTCAAATCATAGAAAGTTAGAGTTTCAATCCTCTTGTAATTCAGTCGGCATTGTGCATTTTGTATTAAATTTGAATGCAATTTCTGTGTTTCATCGTCAATAAGAAGGTCCAAGGTATACAGCAAACCTGAAGTGAAGCATCGGAATCTAAAACTGGACTCACAGGAGAGGTTCAATTCATAGAAAGTTAGAGTGTTAGTCCTCTTGTACTTAAGTCGGCATTGTGCCTGTTGTATTAAATTCGGATGCAATTTATGTGTTTCATCATCAAGAAGAAGGTCCAAGGGATACAGTAAACCTGAAGTGAAGCATCAGAATCTAAAACTGGACTCAAAGGAGAGGTTCAAATCATAGAAAGTTAGAGTGTCAGTCCTCTAGTACTTAAGTCGGCATTGTGCCTTTTGTATTGAATTCGTATGAAATTTCTGTGTTTCATCGTCAATAAGTAGGTGCAAGGGATACACTAAACCTGAAGTGAAGCATCGGAATCTAAAACTGGACTAACAGGAGAGGTTCAAATCATAGAAAGTGAGAGTGTCAGTCCTGTTGTATTTAAGTCGGCATTGTGCCTTTTGTATTGAATTCGGATGCAATTTCGGTGTTTCATCGTCAATAAGAAAGTAAAAGGTGTTTAGTAAACCTGAAGTGAAGCAACAGAATCTAAAACTGGACTCACAGGAGAGGTTCAAATCATAGGAAGTGAGAATGTCAGTCCTCTTGTACTTAAATCGGCATTGCGCTTTTGTATTAAATTCGGATGCAATTTATGTGTTTCGTCGTCAATAAGAAGGTCCAAGGGATACAGTAAAGCTGAAGTGAAGCATCGGAATCTAAAACTGGACTCGCAGGAGAGGTTCAAATCATAGAAAGTTAGAGTGTCAATCCTCTTGTACCTCAGTCGGCATTGTGCTTTTGTATTATATTCGGATGCAATTTATGTGTTTCATCGTCAATAAGAAGGTCCAAGGGATACAGTAAAAATGAAGTGAAGCATCGGAATCTAAAACTGGACTCACAGGAGAGGTTCAAATCATAGGAAGTGAGAATGTCAGTCCTCTTGTACTTATGTCGGCATTGTGCCTTTTGTATTAAATTCGGATGCAATTTCTGTGTTTCAACGTCAATAAGAATGTCCAAGGAATACAGTAAACCTGAAGTGAAGCATCGGAATCTAAAACTGGACTCACAGGAGAGGTACAAATCATAGAAAGTTAGAGTGTCAGACCTCTTGTACTTAAGTCGGCATTGTGCCTCTTGTATTAAATTCGGATGCAATTTCTGTGCTTCATCGTCAATAAGACGGTACAAGGGATGCAGTAAACCTCAAGTAAAGCATCGGAATCTAAAACTGGACTCACAAGAGAGGTTCAAATCATAGAATGTGAGAGTGTTAGTCCTTTTGTACTTAAGTTGGCATTGTTCCTTTTGTATTAAATTCGGATGCAATTTCTGTGTTTCATCATCAATAAGAAGGTCCAAGGGATACAGTAAACCTGAAGTGAAGCATCGGAATCTAAAACTAGACTCACATGAGAGGTTCAAATCATAGATAGTGAGAATGTCAGTCCTCTTGTTCTTAAATCGGCATTGGGCTTTTGTATTAAATTCGGATGCAATTTATGTGTTTCATCGTCAAAAAGAAGGTCCAAGGGATACAGTAAAGCTGAAGTGAAGCATTGGAATCTAAAACTGGACTCGCAGGAGAGGTTCAAATCATAGAAAGTTAGAGTGTCAATCCTCTTGTAATTCAGTCGGCATTGTGCATTTTGTATTAAATTTGAATGCAATTTCTGTGTTTCATCGTCAATAAGATGGTCCAAGGTATACAGCAAACCTGAAGTGAAGCATCGGAATCTAAAACTGGACTCACAGGAGAGGTTCAATTCATAGAAAGTTAGAGTGTCAGTCCTCTTTTACTTAAGTCGGCATTGTGCCTGTTGTATTAAATTCGGATGCAATTTATGTGTTTCATCGTTAAGAAGAAGGTCCAAGGGATACAGTAAACCTGAAGTGAAGCATCAGAATCTAAAACTGGACTCACAGGAGAGGTTCAAATCATAGACAGTTAGAGTGTCAGTCCTCTAGTACTTAAGTCGGCATTGTGCCTTTTGTATTAAATTCGTATGAAATTTCTGTGTTTCATCGTCAATAAGAAGGTCCAAGGGATACACTAAACCTGAAGTGAAGCATCGGAATCTAAAACTGGACTCACAGGAGAGGTTCAAATCATAGAAAGTGAGAGTGTCAGTCCCGTTGTATTTAAGTCGGCATTGTGCCTTTTGTATTAAATTCGGATGCAATTTCTGTGTTTCATCGTCAATAAGAAGGTCCAAGGGATACAGTAAACCTGAAGTGAAGCATCGGAATCTAAACCTGGACTCACAGGAGAGGTTTATATCATAGAAATTTAGAGTGCCAGTCCACTTGTACTTAAGTCGGCATCGTGCCTTTTGTATTAAATTCGGATGCAATTTCTGTGCTTCATCGTCAATAAGACGGTACAAGGGATACAGTAAACCTTAAGTAAAGCAACGGAATCTAAAACTGGACTCACAAGAGAGATTCAAATCATAGAATGTGAGAGTGTTGGTCCTTTTGTACTTAAGTCGGCATTGTGCCTTTTGTATTAAATTCGGATGCAATTTCTGTGTTTCATCGTCAATAAGAAGATCCAAGGGATAGAGTAAACCTGAAGTGAAGCAACAGAATCTAAAACTGGACTCACATGAGAGGTTCAAATCATAGATAGTGAGAATGTCAGTCCTCTTGTTCTTAAGTCGGCATTGTGCTTTTGTATTAAATTCGGATGAAATTTCTGTGTTTCATCGTCAATAAGAAGGTCCAAGGGATACACTAAACCTGAAGTGAAGCATCGGAATCTAAAACTGGACTCACAGGAGAGGTTCAAATCATAGAAAGTGAGAGTGTCAGTCCTGTTGTTTTTAAGTCGGCATTGTGCCTGTTGTATTAAATTCGGATGCAATTTCTGTGTTTCATCGTCAATAATAAGGTCCAAGGTATACAGTAAACCTGAAGTGAAGCAACAGAATCTAAAACTGGACTCACAGGAGAGGTTCAAATCATAGGAAGTGAGAATGTCAGTCCTCTTGTACTTATGTCGGCATTGTGCCTTTTGTATTAAATTCGGATGCAATTTCTGTGTTTCATCGTCAATAAGAAGGTCCACGGGATACAGTAAACCTGAAGTGAAGCATCGGATTCTAAAATTGGACTCACAGGAGAGGTTCAAATCATAGAAAGTGAGACTGACAGTCTCGTTGTATTTAAGTCGGCATTGTGCCTTTTGTATTAAATTCGGATGCAATTTCTGTGTTTCATCCTCAATAAGAAGGTCCAAGGGATACACTAAACCTGAAGTGAAGCATCGGAATCTAAACCTGGACTCACAGGAGAGGTTTAAATCATAGAAATTTAGAGTGCCAGTCCTCTTGTACTTAAGTCGGCATCGTACCTTTTGTATTAAATTCGGATGCAATTTCTGTGCTTCATCGTCAATAAGACGGTACAAGGGATACAGTAAACCTTAAGTAAAGCAACGGAATCTAAAACTGGACTCACAAGAGAGTTTCAAATCATAGAATGTGAGAGTGTTAGTCCTTTTGTACTTAAGTCGGCATTGTGCCTTTTGTATTATATTCGGATGCAATTTCTGTGTTTCATCGTCAATAAGAAGGTCCAAGGGATACAGTAAAGCTGAAGTGAAGCATCGGAATCTAAAACTGGACTCGCAGGAGAGGTTCAAATCATAGAAAGTTAGAGTGTCAATCCTCTTGTACCTCAGTCGGCATTGTGCATTTTGTATGAAATTTGAATGCAATTTCTGTGTTTCATCGTCAATAAGAAGGTCCAAGTTATACAGCAAACCTGAAGTGAAGCATCGGAATCTAAAACTGGACTCACAGGAGAGGTTCAATTCATAGATAGTTAGAGTGTCAGTCCTCTTGTACTTAAGTCGGCATTGTGCCTGTTGTATTAAATTCGGATGCAATTTATGTGTTTCATCGCCAAGAAGAAGGTCCAAGGGATACAGTAAACCTGAAGTGAAGCATCGGAATCTAAAACAGGACTCACAGGAGAGGTTCAAATAATAGAAAGTTAGAGTGTCAGTCCTCTAGTACTTAAGTCGGCATTGTGCCTTTTGTATTAAATTCGGATGCAATTTCTGTGTTTCATCGTCAATAAGAATGTCCAAGGTATACAGTAAAGCTGAAGTGAAGCATCGGAATCTAAAACTGGACTCGCAGGAGAGGTTCAAATCATAGAAAGTTAGAGTGTCAATCCTCTTGTAATTCATTTGGCATTGTGCATTTTGTATTAAATTTGAATGCAATTTCTGTGTTTCATCGTCAATAAGATGGTCCAAGGTATACAGCAAACCTTAAGTGAAGCATCGGAATCTAAAACTGGACTTACAGGAGAGGTTCAAATCATAGAAAGTTAGAGTGTCAGTCCTCTTGTACTTAAGTCGGCATTGTGCCTTTTGTATTAAATTCGGATGCAATTTCTGTGTTTCATCGTCAATAATAAGGTCCAAGGTATACAGTAAACCTGAAGTGAAGCAACAGAATCTAAAACTGGACTCACAGGAGAGGTTCAAATCATAGGAAGTGAGAATGTCAGTCCTCTTGTACTTATGTCGGCATTGTGCCTTTTGTATTAAATTCGGATGCAATTTCTGTGTTTCATTGTCAATAAGAAGGTCCATGGGATACAGTAAACCTGAAGTGAAGCATCGGAATCTAAAATTGGACTCACAGGAGAGGTTCAAATCATAGAAAGTGAGAGTGTCAGTCCCGTTGTATTTAAGTCGGCATTGTGCATTTTGTATTAAATTCGGATGCAATATCTGTGTTTCATCCTCAATAAGAAGGTCCAAGGGATACAGTAAACCTGAAGTGAAGCATCGGAATCTAAACCTGGACTCACAGGAGAGGTTTAAATCATAGAAATTTAGAGTGCCAGTCCACTTGTACTTAAGTCGGCATCGTGCCTTTTGTATTAAATTCGGATGCAATTTCTGTGCTTCATCGTCAATAAGACGGTACAGGGGATGCAGTAAACCTCAAGTAAAGCATCGGAATCTAAAACTGGACTCACAAGAGAGGTTCAAATCATAGAATGTGAGAGTGTTGGTCCTTTTGTACTTAAGTCGGCATTGTGCTTTTTGTATTAAGTTCGGATGCAATTTCTGTGCTTCATCGTCAATAAGACGGTACAAGGGATGCAGTAAACCTCAAGTAAAGCATCGGAATCTAAAACTGGACTCACAAGAGAGGTTCAAATCATAGAATGTGAGAGTGTTAGTCCTTTTGTACTTAAGTCGGCATTGTGCCTTTTGTATTAAATTCGGATGCAATTTCTGTGTTTCATCGTCAATTAGAAGGTCCAAGGGATAGAGTAAACCTGAAGTGAAGCATCGGAATCTAAAACTGGACTCACATGAGAGGTTCAAATCATAGAAAGTGAGAGTGTCAGTCCTGTTGTATTTAAGTCCGCATTGTGCCTTTTGTATTAAATTTGGATGCAATTTCTGTGTTTCATCGTCAATAAGAAGGTAAAAGGTTTACAGTAAACCTGAAGTGAAGCAACTGAATCTAAAACTGGACTCACAGGAGAGGTTCAATTCATAGATTGTGAGAATGTCAGTCCTCTTGCTCTTAAATCGGCATTGTGCTTTTGTATTAAATTCGGATGCATTTTATGTGTTTCATCGTCAATAAGAAGGTCCAAGGGATACAGTAAAGCTGAAGTGAAGCATCGGAATCTAAAACTGGACTCACAGGAGAGGTTCAAATCATAGGAAGTGAGAATGTCAGTCCTCTTGTACTTATGTCGGCATTGTGCCTTTTGTATTAAATTCGGATGCAATTTCTGTGTTTCATCGTCAATAAGAATGTCCGAGGTATACAGTAAACCTGAAGAGAAGCATCGGAATCTAAAACTGGACTCACAGGAGAGGTACAAATCATAGAAAGTTAGAGTGTCAGACCTCTTGTACTTAAGTCGGCATTGTGCCTTTTGTATTAAATTCGGATGCAATTTCTGTGCTTCATCGTCAATAAGACGGTACAAGGGATGCAGTAAACCTCAAGTAAAGCATCGGAATCTAAAACTGGACTCACAAGAGAGGTTCAAATCATAGAATGTGAGAGTGTTAGTCCTTTTGTACTTAAGTTGGCATTGTTCCTTTTGTATTAAATTCGGATGCAATTTCTGTGTTTCATCGTCAATAAGAAGGTCCAAGGGATACAGTAAACCTGAAGTGAAGCATCAGAATCTAAAACTGGACTCACAGGAGAGGTTCAAATCATAGAAAGTTAGAGTGTCAGTCCTCTAGTACTTAAGTCGGCATTGTGCCTTTTGTATTAAATTCGTATGAAATTTCTGTGTTCCATCGTCAATAAGAAGGTCCAAGGGATACACTAAACCTGAAGTGAAGCATCGGAATCTAAAACTGGACTCACAGGAGAGGTTCAAATCATAGAAAGTGAGAGTGTCAGTCCTGTTGTTTTTAAGTCGGCATTGTGCCTTTTGTATTAAATTCGGATGCAATTTCTGTGTTTCATCGTCAATAATAAGGTCCAAGGTATACAGTAAACCTGAAGTGAAGCAACAGAATCTAAAACTGGACTCACAGGAGAGGTTCAAATCATAGGAAGTGAGAATGTCAGTCCTCTTGTATTTATGTCGGCATTGTGCCTTTTGTATTAAATTCGGATGCAATTTCTGTGTTTCATCGTCAATAAGAAGGTCCATGGGATACAGTAAACCTGAAGTGAAGCATCGGAATCTAAAATTGGACTCACAGGAGAGGTTCGAATCATAGAAAGTGAGACTGTCAGTCCCGTTGTATTTAAGTCGGCATTGTGCCTTTTGTATTAAATTCGGATGCAATTTCTGTGTTTCATCCTCAATAAGAAGGTCCAAGGGATACAGTAAACCTGAAGTGAAGCATCGGAATCTAAACCTGGACTCACAGGAGAGGTTTAATCATAGATATTTAGAGTGCCAGTCCTCTTGTACTTAAGTCGGCATCGTGCCTTTTGTATTAAATTCGGATGCAATTTCTGTGCTTCATCGTCAATAAGACGGTACAAGGGATGCAGTAAACCTCAAGTAAAGCATCGGAATCTAAAACTGGACTCACACGAGAGGTTCAAATCATAGAATGTGAGAGTGTTAGTCCTTTTGTACTTAAGTCGGCATTGTGCCTTTTGTATTAAATTCGGATGCAATTTCTGTGTTTCATCGTCAATAAGAAGGTCCAAGGGATAGAGTAAACCTGAAGCGAAGCATCGGAATCTAAAACTGGACTCACATGAGAGGTTCAAATCATAGATAGTGAGAATGTCAGTCCTCTTGTTCATAAGTCGGCATTGTGCTTTTGTATTAAATTCGGATGCAATTTATGTGTTTCATCGTCAATAAGAAGGTCCAAGGAATACAGTAAAGCTGAAGTAAAGCATCGGAATCTAAAACTGGACTCGCAGGAGAGGTTCAAATCATAGAAAGTTAGAGTGTCAATCCTCTTGTACCTCAGTCGGCATTGTGCACTTTGTATTAAATTTGAATGCGATTTCTTTGTTTCGTCGTCAATAAGAAGGTCCAAGTTATACAGCAAACCTGAAGTGAAGCATCGGAATCTAAAACTGGACTCACAGGAGAGGTTCAATTCATAGAAAGTTAGAGTGTCAGTCCTCTTGTACTTAAGTCGGCATTGGGCCTGTTGTGTTAAATTCGGATGCAATTTATGTGTTTCATCGTCAATAAGAATGTCCAAGGTATACAGTAAACCTGAAGTGAAGCATCGGAATGTAAAACTGGACTCACAGGAGAGGTACAAATCATAGAAAGATAGAGTGTCAGACCTCTTGTACCTAAGTCGGCATTGTGCCTTTTGTATTAAATTCGGATGCAATTTCTGTGCTTCATCGTCAATAAGACGGTACAAGGGATGCAGTAAACCTCAAGTAAAGCATCGGAATCTAAAACTGGACTCACAAGAGAGGTTCAAATCATAGATAGTGAAAATGTCAGTCCTCTTGTTCTTAAATCGGCATTGTGCTTTTGTATTAAATTCGGATGCAATTTATGTGTTTCATCCTCAATAAGAAGGTCCAAGGGATACAGTAAACCTGAAGTGAAGCATCGGAATCTAAACCTGGACTCACAGGAGAGGTTTAAATCATAGAAATTTAGAGTGCCAGTCCTCTTGTACTTAAGTCGGCATCGTGCCTTTTGTATTAAATTTGGATGCAATTTCTGTGCTTCATCGTCAATAAGACGGTACAAGGGATGCAGTAAACCTCAAGTAAAGCATCGGAATCTAAAACTGGACTCACAAGAGAGGTTCAAATCATAGAATGTGAGAGTGTTGGTCCTTTTGTACTTAAGTCGGCATTGTGCCTTTTGTATTAAATTCGGATGCAATTTCTGTGTTTCATCGTCAATAAGAAGGTCCAAGGGATAGAGTAAACCTGAAGTGAAGCATCGGAATCTAAAACTGGACTCACATGAGAGGTTCAAATCATAGATAGTGAGAATGTCAGTCCTCTTGTTCTTAAATCGGCATTGTGCTTTTGTATTATATTCGGATGCAATTTATGTGTTTCATCGTCAATAAGAAGGTCCAAGGGATACAGTAAAGCTGAAGTGAAGCATCGGAATCTAAAACTGGACTCACAGGAGAGGTTCAAATCATAGGAAGTGAGAATGTCAGTCCCCTTGTACTTATGTCGGCATTGTGCCTTTTCTATTAAATTCGGATGCAATTTCTGTGTTTCATCTTCAATAAGATTGTCCAAGGTATACAGTAAACCTGATGTGAAGCATCGGAATCTAAAACTGGACTCACAGGAGAGGTACAAATCATAGAAAGTTAGAGTGTCAGACCTCTTGTACTTAAGTCGGCATTGTGCCTTTTGTATTAAATTCGGATGCAATTTCTGTGCTTCATCGTCAATAAGACGGTACAAGGGATGCAGTAAACCTGAAGTGAAGCATCGGAATCTAAAACTGGACTCACAGGAGAGGTTCAAATCATAGAAAGTGAGAGTGTCAGTCCTGTTGTATTTAAGTCGGCATTGTGCCTTTTGTATTAAATTCGGATGCAATTTCTGTGTTTCATCGTCAATAAGAAGGTAAAAGGTATACAGTAAACCTGAAGTGAAGCAACTGAATCTAAAACTGGACTCACAGGAGAGGTTCAAATCATAGAAAGTGAGAGTGTCAGTCCTGTTGTATTTAAGTCGGCATTGTGCCTTTTGTATTAAATTCGGATGCAATTTCTGTGTTTCATCGTCAATAAGAAGGTAAAAGGTATACAGTAAACCTGAAGTGAAGCAACTGAATCTAAAACTGGACTCACAGGCGAGGTTCAAATCATAGATAGTGAGAATGTCAGTCCTCTTGTTCTTAAATCGGCATTGTGCTTTTGTATTATATTCGGATGCAATTTATGTGTTTCATCGTCAATAAGAAGGTCCAAGGGATACAGTAAAGCTGAAGTGAAGCATCGGAATCTAAAACTGGACTCACAGGAGAGGTTCAAATCATAGAAAGTGAGAGTGTCAGTCCTGTTGTTTTTAAGTCGGCATTGTGCCTTTTGTATTAAATTCGGATGCAATTTCTGTGTTTCATCTTCAATAAGATTGTCCAAGGTATACAGTAAACCTGATGTGAAGCATCGGAATCTAAAACTGGACTCACAGGAGAGGTACAAATCATAGAAAGTTAGAGTGTCAGACCTCTTGTACTTAAGTCGGCATTGTGCCTTTTGTATTAAATTCGGATGCAATTTCTGTGCTTCATCGTCAATAAGACGGTACAAGGGATGCAGTAAACCTCAAGTAAAGCATCGGAATCTAAAACAGGACTCACAAGAGAGGTTCAAATCATAGAATGTGAGAGTGTTAGTCCTTTTGTACTTAAGTTGGCATTGTTCCTTTTGTATTAAATTCGGATGCAATTTATGTGTTTCATCGTCAATAAGAAGGTCCAAGGGATACAGTAAAGCTGAAGTGAAGCATCGGAATCTAAAACTGGACTCGCAGGGGAGGTTCAAATCATAGAAAGTTAGAGTGTCAATCCTCTTGTACCTCAGTCGGCATTGTGCATTTTGTATTAAATTTGAATGCAATTTCTGTGTTTCATCGTCAATAAGAAGGTCCAAGTTATACAGCAAACCTGAAGTGAAACATCGGAATCTAAAACTGGACTCACAGGAGAGGTTCAAATCATAGAAAGTGAGAGTGTCAGTCCTGTTGTATTTAAGTCGGCATTGTGCCTTTTGTATTAAATTCGGATGCAATTTCTGTGTTTCATCGTCAATAAGAAGGTAAAAGGTATACAGTAAACCTGAAGTGAAGCAACTGAATCTAAAACTGGACTCACAGGAGAGGTTCAAATCATAGAAAGTTAGAGTGTCAGTCCTCTAGTACTTAAGTCGGCATTGTGCCTTTTGTATTAAATTCGTATGAAATTTCTGTGTTTCATCGTCAATAAGAAGGTCCAAGGGATACACTAAACCTGAAGTGAAGCATCGGAATCTAAAACTGGACTCACAGGAGAGGTTCAAATCATAGAAAGTGAGAGTGTCAGTCCTGTTGTTTTTAAGTCGGCATTGTGCCTTTTGTATTAAATTCGGATGCAATTTCTGTGTTTCATCGTCAATAATAAGGTCTAAGGTATACAGTAAACCTGAAGTGAAGCAACAGAATCTAAAACTGGACTCACAGGAGAGGTTCAAATCATAGATAGTGAGAATGTCAGTCCTCTTGTACTTATGTCGGCATTGTGCCTTTTGTATTAAATTCGGATGCAATTTCTGTGTTTCATCGTCAATAAGAAGGTCCATGGGATACAGTAAACCTGAAGTGAAGCATCGGAATATAAAATTGGACTCACAGGAGAGGTTCAAATCATAGAAAGTGAGACTGTCAGTCCCGTTGTATTTAGGTCGGCATTGTGCCTTTTGTATTAAATTCGGATGCAATTTCTGTGTTTCATCCTCAATAAGAAGGTCCAAGGGATACAGTAAACCTGAAGTGAAGCATCGGAATCTAAAACTGGACTCACAGGAGAGGTACAAATCATAGAAAGTTAGAGTGTCAGACCTCTTGTACTTAAGTCGGCATTGTGCCCTTTGTATTAAATTCGGATGCAATTTCTGTGCTTCATCGTCAATAAGACGGTACAAGGGATGCAGTAAACCTCAAGTAAAGCATCGGAATCTAAAACTGGACTCACAAGAGAGGTTCAAATCATAGAATGTGAGAGTGTTAGTCCTTTTGTACTTAAGTTGGCATTGTTCCTTTTGTATTAAATTCGGATGCAATTTCTGTGTTTCATCGTCAATAAGAAGGTCCAAGGGATACAGTAAACCTGAAGTGAAGCATCGGAATCTAAATCTAGACTCGCAAGAGAGGTTCAAATCATAGATAGTGAGAATGTCAGTCCTCTTGTTCTTAAAACGGCATTGTGCTTTTGTATTAAATTCGGATGCAATTTATGTGTTTCATCGTCAATAAGAAGGTCCAAGGGATACAGTAAAGCTGAAGTGAAGCATCGGAATCTAAAACTGGACTCGCAGGAGAGGTTCAAATCATAGAAAGTTAGAGTGTCAATCCTCTTGTAATTCAGTCGGCATTGTGCATTTTGTATTAAATTTGAATGCAATTTCTGTGTTTCATCGTCAACAAGATGGTCCAAGGTATACAGCAAACCTGAAGTGAAGCATCGGAATCTAAAACTGGACTTACAGGAGAGGTTCAATTCATAGAAAGTTAGAGTGTCAGTTCTCTTGTACTTAAGTCGGCATTGTGCCTGTTGTATTAAATTCGGATGCAATTTATGTGTTTCATCGTCAAGAAGAAGGTCCAAGGGATACAGTAAACCTGAAGTGAAGCATCAGAATCTAAAACTGGACTCACAGGAGAGGTTCAAATCATAGAAAGTTAGTGTGTCAGTCTTCTAGTACTTAAGTCTGCATTGTGCCTTTTGTATTAAATTCGTATGAAATTACTGTGTTTCATCGTCAATAAGAAGGTCCAAGGGACACACTAAACCTGAAGTGAAATATCGGAATCTAAAACTGGACTCACAGGAGGGGTTCAAATCATAGAAAGTGAGAGTGTCAGTCCTGTTGTATTTAAGTCGGCATTGTGCCTTTTGTATTAAATTCGGATGCAATTTCTGTGTTTCATCGTCAATAATAAGGCCCAAGGTATACAGTAAACCTGAAGTGAAGCAACAGAATCTAAAACTGGACTCACAGGAGAGGTTCAAATCATAGGAAGTGAGAATGTCAGTCCTCTTGTACTTATGTCGGCATTGTGCCTGTTGTATTAAATTCGGATGCAATTTCTGTGTTTCATCGTCAATAAGAAGGTCCATGGGATACAGTAAACCTGAAGTGAAGCATCGGAATCTAAAATTGGACTCACAGGAGAGGTTCAAATCATAGAAAGTGAGAGTGTCAGTCCCGTTGTATTTAAGTCGGCATTGTGCCTTTTGTATTAAATTCGGATGCAATTTCTGTGTTTCATCCTCAATAAGAAGGTCCAAGGGATACAGTAAACCTGAAGTGAAGCATCGGAATCTAAACCTGGACTCACAGGAGAGGTTTAAATCATAGAAATTTAGAGTGCCAGTCCTCTTGTACTTAAGTCGGCATCGTGCCTTTTGTATTAAATTTGGATGCAATTTCTGTGCTTCATCGTCAATAAGACGGTACAAGGGATGCAGTAAACCTCAAGTAAAGCATCGGAATCTAAAACTGGACTCACAAGAGAGGTTCAAATCATAGAATGTGAGAGTGTTGGTCCTTTTGTACTTAAGTCGGCATTGTGCCTTTTGTATTAAATTCGGATGCAATTTCTGTGTTTCATCGTCAATAAGAAGGTCCAAGGGATAGAGTAAACCTGAAGTGAAGCATCGGAATCTAAAACTGGACTCACATGAGAGGTTCAAATCATAGATAGTGAGAATGTCAGTCCTCTTGTTCTTAAGTCGGCATTGTGCTTTTGTATTAAATTCGGATGCAATTTATGTATTTCATCGTCAATAAGAAGGTTCAAGGGATACAGTAAAGCTGAAGTGAAGCATCGGAATCTAAAACTGGACTCGCAGGAGTGGTTCAAATCATAGAAAGTTAGAGTGTCAATCCTCTTGTACCTCAGTCGGCATTGTGCATTTTGTATTAAATTTGAATGCAATTTCTGTGTTTCATCGTCAATAAGAAGGTCCAAGTTATACAGCAAACCTGAAGTGAAGCATCGGAATCTAAAACTGGACTCACAGGAGAGGTTCAAATCATAGAAAGTGAGAGTGTCAGTCCTGTTGTATTTAAGTCGGCATTGTGCCTTTTGTATTAAATTCGGATGCAATTTCTGTGTTTCATCGTCAATAAGAAGGTAAAAGGTATACAGTAAACCTGAAGTGAAGCAACTGAATCTAAAACTGGACTCACAGGCGAGGTTCAAATCATAGATAGTGAGAATGTCAGTCCTCTTGTTCTTAAATCGGCATTGTGCTTTTGTATTATATTCGGATGCAATTTATGTGTTTCATCGTCAATAAGAAGGTCCAAGGGATACACTAAACCTGAAGTGAAGCATCGGAATCTAAAACTGGACTCACAGGAGAGGTTCAATTCATAGAAAATGAGTGTCAGTCCTGTTGTTTTTAAGTCGGCATTGTGCCTTTTGTATTAAATTCGGATGCAATTTCTGTGTTTCATCGTCAATAATAAGGTCCAAGGTATACAGTAAACCTGAAGTGAAGCAACGGAATCTAAAACTGGACTCACAGGAGAGGTTCAAATCATAGGAAGTGAGAATGTCAGTCCTCTTGTACTTATGTCGGCATTGTGCCTTTTGTATTAAATTCGGATGCAATTTCTGTGTTTCATCGTCAATAAGAAGGTCCATGGGATACAGTAAACCTGAAGTGAAGCATCGGAATCTAAAATTGACTCACTGGAGAGGTTCAAATCATAGAAAGTGAGACTGTCAGTCCCGTTGTATTTAAGTCGGCATTGTGCCTTTTGTATTAAATTCGGATGCAATTTCTGTGTTTCATCCTCAATAAGAAGGTCCAAGGGATACAGTAAACCTGAAGTGAAGCATCGGAATCTAAACCTGGACTCACAGGAGAGGTTTAAATCATAGAAATTTAGAGTGCCAGTCCTCTTGTACTTAAGTCGGCATCGTGAGTTTGTATTAAATTCGGATGCAATATCTGTGCTTCATCGTCAATAAGACGGTACAAGGGATGCAGTAAACCTCAAGTAAAGCATCGGAATCTAAAACTGGACTCACAAGAGAGGTTCAAATCATAGAATGTGAGAGTGTTAGTCCTCTTGTTCTTAAGTCGGCATTGTGCCTTTTGTATTAAATTCGGATGCAATTTATATGTTTCATCGTCAATAAGAAGGTCCAAGGGATACAGTAAAGCTGAAGTGAAGCATCGGAATCTAAAACTGGACTCGCAGGAGAGGTTCAAATCATAGAAAGTTAGAGTGTCAATCCTCTTGTACCTCAGTCGGCATTGTGCGTTTTGTATTAAATTTGAATGCAATTTCTGTGTTTCATCGTCAATAAGAAGGTCCAAGTTATACAGCAAACCTGAAGTGAAGCATCGGAATCTAAAACTGGACTCACAGGAGAGGTTCAATTCATAGAAAGTTAGAGTGTCAGTCCTCTTGTACTTAAGTCGGCATTGTGCCTGTTGTATTAAATTCGGATGCAATTTATGTGTTTCATCGCCAAGAAGAAGGTCCAAGGGATACAGTAAACCTGAAGTGAAGCATCGGAATTTAAAACTGGACTCACAGGAGAGGTTCAAATCATAGAAAGTTAGAGTGTCAGTCCTCTAGTACTTAAGTCGGCATTGTGCCTTTTGTATTAAATTCGGATGCAATTTCTGTGTTTCATCGTCAATAAGAATGACCAAGGTATACAGTAAACCTGAAGTGAAGCATCGGAATCTAAAACTGGACTCACAGGAGAGGTACAAATCATAGAAATTTAGAGTGTCAGACCTCTTGTACTTAAGTCGGCATTGTGCCTTTTGTATTAAATTCGGATGCAATTTCTGTGTTTCATCGTCAATAAGACGGTACAAGGGATGCAGTAAACCTCAAGTAACGCATCGGAATCTAAAACTGGACTCACATGAGAGGTTCAAATCATAGAACGTGAGAGTGTTAGTCCTTTTGTACTTAAGTTGGCATTGTTCCTTTTGTATTAAATTCGGATGCAATTTCTGTGTTTCATCGTCAATAAGAAGGTCCAAGGGATACAGTAAACCTGAAGTGAAGCATCGGAATCTAAAACTAGACTCACATGAGAGGTTCAAATCATAGATAGTGAGAATGTCAGTCCTCTTGTTCTTAAATCGGCATTGTGCTTTTGTATTAAATTCGGATGCAATTTATGTGTTTCATCGTCAATAAGAAGGTCCAAGGGATACAGTAAAGCTGAAGTGAAGCATCGGAATCTAAGACTGGACTCGCAGGAGAGGTTCTAATCATAGAAAGTTAGAGTGTCAATCCTCTTGTAATTCAGTCGGCATTGTGCATTTTGTATTAAATTTGAATGCAATTTCTGTGTTTCATCGTGAATAAGATGGTCCAAGGTATACAGCAAACCTGAAGTGAAGCATCGGAATCTAAAACTGGACTTACAGGAGAGGTTCAATTCATAGAAAGTTAGAGTGTCAGTCCTCTTGTACTGAAGTCGGCCTAGTGCCTGTTGTATTAAATTCGGATGCAATTTATGTGTTTCATCGTCAAGAAGAAGGTCCAAGGGATACAGTAAACCTGAAGTGAAGCATCAGAATCTAAAACTGGACTCACAGGAGAGGTTCAAATCATAGAAAGTTAGAGTGTCAGTCTTCTAGTACTTAAGTCGGCATTGTGCCTTTTGTATTAAATTCGTATGAAATTTCTGTGTTTCATCGTCAATAAGAAGGTCCAAGGGATACACTGAACCTGAAGTGAAGCATCGGAATCAAAAACTGGACTCACAGGAGAGGTTCAAATCATAGAAAGTGAGAGTGTCAGTCCTGTTGTATTTAAGTCGGCATTGTGCCTTTTGTATTAAATTCGGATGCAATTTCTGTGTTTCATTGTCAATAATAAGGTCCAAGGTATACAGTAAACCTGAAGTGAAGCAACAGAATCTAAAACTGGACTCACAGGAGAGGTTCAAATCATAGGAAGTGAGAATGTCAGTCCTCTTGTACTTATGTCGGCATTGTGCCTTTTGTATTAAATTCGGATGCAATTTCTGTGTTACATCGTCAATAAGAAGGTCCATGGGATACAGTAAACCTGAAGTGAAGCATCGGAATCTAAAATTGGACTCACAGGAGAGGCTCAAATCATAGAAAGTGAGAGTGTCAGTCCCGTTGTATTTAAGTCGGCATTGTGCCTTTTGTATTAAATTCGGATGCAATTTCTGTGTTTCATCCTCAATAAGAAGGTCCAAGGGATACAGTAAACCTGAAGTGAAGCATCGGAATCTAAACCTGGACTCACAGGAGAGGTTTAAATCATAGAAATTTAGAATGCCAGTCCTCTTGTACTTAAGTCGGCATCGTGCATTTTGTATTAAATTCGGATGCAATTTCTGTGCTTCATCGTCAATAAGACGGTACAAGGGATGCAGTAAACCTCAAGTAAAGCATCGGAATCTAAAACTGGACTCACAAGAGAGGTTCAAATCATAGAATGTGAGAGTGTTGGTCCTTTTGTACTTAAGTCGGCATTGTGCCTTTTGTATTAAATTCGGATACAATTTCTGTGTTTCATCGTCAATAAGAAGGTCCAAGGGATAGAGTAAACCTGAAGTGAAGCATCGGAATCTAAAACTGGATTCACATGAGAAGTTCACATCATAGATAGTGAGAATGTCAGTCCTCTTGTTCTTAAGTCGGCATTGTGCTTTTGTATTAAATTCGGATGCAATTTATGTGTTTCATCGTCAATAAGAAGGTCCAAGGGATACAGTAAAGCTGAAGTGAAGCATCGGAATCTAAAACTGGACTCGCAGGAGAGGTTCAAATCATAGAAAGTTAGAGTGTCAATCCTCTTGTACCTCAGTCGGCATTGTGCATTTTGTATTAAATTTGAATGCAATTTCTGTGTTTCATCGTCAATAAGAAGGTCCAAGTTATACAGCAAACCTGAAGTGAAGCATCGGAATCTAAAACTGGACTCACAGGAGAGGTTCAATTCATAGAAAGTTAGAGTGTCAGTCCTCTTGTACTTAAGTCGGCATTGTGCCTGTTGTATTAAATTCGGATGCAATATATGTGTTTCATCGCCAAGAAGAAAGTCCAAGGGATACAGTAAACCTGAAGTGAAGCATCGGAATTTAAAACTGGACTCTCAGGAGAGGTTCAAATCATAGAAAGTTAGAGTGTCAGTCCTCTAGTACTTAAGTCAGCATTGTGCCTTTTGTATTAAATTCGTATGAAATTTCTGTGTTTAATCACAAATAAGAAGGTCCAAGGGATACAGTAAACCTGAAGTGAAGCATCGGAATCTAAAACTGGACTCACAGGAGAGGTTCAAATCATAGAAAGTGAGAGTGTCAGTCCTGTTGTATTTAAGTCGGCATTGTGCCTTTTGTATTAAATTCGGATGCAATTTCTGTGTTTCATCGTCAATAAGAAGGTAAAAGGTATACAGTAAACCTGAAGTGAAGCAACTGAATCTAAAACTGGACTCACAGGCGAGGTTCAAATCATAGATAGTGAGAATGTCAGTCCTCTTGTTCTTAAATCGGCATTGTGCTTTTGTATTATATTCGGATGCAATTTATGTGTTTCATCGTCAATAAGAAGGTCCAAGGGATACACTAAACCTGAAGTGAAGCATCGGAATCTAAAACTGGACTCACAGGAGAGGTTCAATTCATAGAAAATGAGTGTCAGTCCTGTTGTTTTTAAGTCGGCATTGTGCCTTTTGTATTAAATTCGGATGCAATTTCTGTGTTTCATCGTCAATAATAAGGTCCAAGGTATACAGTAAACCTGAAGTGAAGCAACGGAATCTAAAACTGGACTCACAGGAGAGGTTCAAATCATAGGAAGTGAGAATGTCAGTCCTCTTGTACTTATGTCGGCATTGTGCCTTTTGTATTAAATTCGGATGCAATTTCTGTGTTTCATCGTCAATAAGAAGGTCCATGGGATACAGTAAACCTGAAGTGAAGCATCGGAATCTAAAATTGACTCACTGGAGAGGTTCAAATCATAGAAAGTGAGACTGTCAGTCCCGTTGTATTTAAGTCGGCATTGTGCCTTTTGTATTAAATTCGGATGCAATTTCTGTGTTTCATCCTCAATAAGAAGGTCCAAGGGATACAGTAAACCTGAAGTGAAGCATCGGAATCTAAACCTGGACTCACAGGAGAGGTTTAAATCATAGAAATTTAGAGTGCCAGTCCTCTTGTACTTAAGTCGGCATCGTGCCTTTTGTATTAAATTCGGATGCAATATCTGTGCTTCATCGTCAATAAGACGGTACAAGGGATGCAGTAAACCTCAAGTAAAGCATCGGAATCTAAAACTGGACTCACAAGAGAGGTTCAAATCATAGAATGTGAGAGTGTTAGTCCTTTTGTACTTAAGTCGGCATTGTGCCTTTTGTATTAAATTCGGATGCAATTTCTGTGTTTCATCGTCAATAAGAATGTCCAAGGGATAGAGTAAAGCTGAAGTGAAGCATCGGAATCTAAAACTGGACTCACATGAGAGGTTCAAATCATAGATAGTTAGAACGTCAGTCCTCTTGTTCTTAAGTCGGCATTGTGCTTTTGTATTAAATTCGGATGCAATTTATATGTTTCATCGTCAATAAGAAGGTCCAAGGGATACAGTAAAGCTGAAGTGAAGCATCGGAATCTAAAACTGGACTCGCAGGAGAGGTTCAAATCATAGAAAGTTAGAGTGTCAATCCTCTTGTACCTCAGTCGGCATTGTGCGTTTTGTATTAAATTTGAATGCAATTTCTGTGTTTCATCGTCAATAAGAAGGTCCAAGTTATACAGCAAACCTGAAGTGAAGCATCGGAATCTAAAACTGGACTCACAGGAGAGGTTCAATTCATAGAAAGTTAGAGTGTCAGTCCTCTTGTACTTAAGTCGGCATTGTGCCTGTTGTATTAAATTCGGATGCAATTTATGTGTTTCATCGCCAAGAAGAAGGTCCAAGGGATACAGTAAACCTGAAGTGAAGCATCGGAATTTAAAACTGGACTCACAGGAGAGGTTCAAATCATAGAAAGTTAGAGTGTCAGTCCTCTAGTACTTAAGTCGGCATTGTGCCTTTTGTATTAAATTCGGATGCAATTTCTGTGTTTCATCGTCAATAAGAATGACCAAGGTATACAGTAAACCTGAAGTGAAGCATCGGAATCTAAAACTGGACTCACAGGAGAGGTACAAATCATAGAATGTTAGAGTGTCAGACCTCTTGTACTTAAGTCGGCATTGTGCCTTTTGTATTAAATTCGGATGCAATTTCTGTGTTTCATCGTCAATAAGACGGTACAAGGGATGCAGTAAACCTCAAGTAACGCATCGGAATCTAAAACTGGACTCACATGAGAGGTTCAAATCATAGAATGTGAGAGTGTTAGTCCTTTTGTACTTAAGTTGGCATTGTTCCTTTTGTATTAAATTCGGATGCAATTTCTGTGTTTCATCGTCAATAAGAAGGTCCAAGGGATACAGTAAACCTGAAGTGAAGCATCGGAATCTAAAACTAGACTCACATGAGAGGTTCAAATCATAGATAGTGAGAATGTCAGTCCTCTTGTTCTTAAATCGGCATTGTGCTTTTGTATTAAATTCGGATGCAATTTATGTGTTTCATCGTCAATAAGAAGGTCCAAGGGATACAGTAAAGCTGAAGTGAAGCATCGGAATCTAAGACTGGACTCGCAGGAGAGGTTCTAATCATAGAAAGTTAGAGTGTCAATCCTCTTGTAATTCAGTCGGCATTGTGCATTTTGTATTAAATTTGAATGCAATTTCTGTGTTTCATCGTGAATAAGATGGTCCCAAGGTATACAGCAAACCTGAAGTGAAGCATCGGAATCTAAAACTGGACTTACAGGAGAGGTTCAATTCATAGAAAGTTAGAGTGTCAGTCCTCTTGTACTGAAGTCGGCCTAGTGCCTGTTGTATTAAATTCGGATGCAATTTATGTGTTTCATCGTCAAGAAGAAGGTCCAAGGGATACAGTAAACCTGAAGTGAAGCATCAGAATCTAAAACTGGACTCACAGGAGAGGTTCAAATCATAGAAAGTTAGAGTGTCAGTCTTCTAGTACTTAAGTCGGCATTGTGCCTTTTGTATTAAATTCGTATGAAATTTCTGTGTTTCATCGTCAATAAGAAGGTCAAGGGATACACTGAACCTGAAGTGAAGCATCGGAATCAAAAACTGGACTCACAGGAGAGGTTCAAATCATAGAAAGTGAGAGTGTCAGTCCTGTTGTATTTAAGTCGGCATTGTGCCTTTTGTATTAAATTCGGATGCAATTTCTGTGTTTCATTGTCAATAATAAGGTCCAAGGTATACAGTAAACCTGAAGTGAAGCAACAGAATCTAAAACTGGACTCACAGGAGAGGTTCAAATCATAGGAAGTGAGAATGTCAGTCCTCTTGTACTTATGTCGGCATTGTGCCTTTTGTATTAAATTCGGATGCAATTTCTGTGTTACATCGTCAATAAGAAGGTCCATGGGATACAGTAAACCTGAAGTGAAGCATCGGAATCTAAAATTGGACTCACAGGAGAGGCTCAAATCATAGAAAGTGAGAGTGTCAGTCCCGTTGTATTTAAGTCGGCATTGTGCCTTTTGTATTAAATTCGGATGCAATTTCTGTGTTTCATCCTCAATAAGAAGGTCCAAGGGATACAGTAAACCTGAAGTGAAGCATCGGAATCTAAACCTGGACTCACAGGAGAGGTTTAAATCATAGAAATTTAGAATGCCAGTCCTCTTGTACTTAAGTCGGCATCGTGCCTTTTGCATTAAATTCGGATGCAATTTCTGTGCTTCATCGTCAATAAGACGGTACAAGGGATGCAGTAAACCTCAAGTAAAGCATCGGAATCTAAAACTGGACTCACAAGAGAGGTTCAAATCATAGAATGTGAGAGTGTTGGTCCTTTTGTACTTAAGTCGGCATTGTGCCTTTTGTATTAAATTCGGATACAATTTCTGTGTTTCATCGTCAATAAGAAGGTCCAAGGGATAGAGTAAACCTGAAGTGAAGCATCGGAATCTAAAACTGGATTCACATGAGAAGTTCACATCATAGATAGTGAGAATGTCAGTCCTCTTGTTCTTAAGTCGGCATTGTGCTTTTGTATTAAATTCGGATGCAATTTATGTGTTTCATCGTCAATAAGAAGGTCCAAGGGATACAGTAAAGCTGAAGTGAAGCATCGGAATCTAAAACTGGACTCGCAGGAGAGGTTCAAATCATAGAAAGTTAGAGTGTCAATCCTCTTGTACCTCAGTCGGCATTGTGCATTTTGTATTAAATTTGAATGCAATTTCTGTGTTTCATCGTCAATAAGAAGGTCCAAGTTATACAGCAAACCTGAAGTGAAGCATCGGAATCTAAAACTGGACTCACAGGAGAGGTTCAATTCATAGAAAGTTAGAGTGTCAGTCCTCTTGTACTTAAGTCGGCATTGTGCCTGTTGTATTAAATTCGGATGCAATATATGTGTTTCATCGCCAAGAAGAAAGTCCAAGGGATACAGTAAACCTGAAGTGAAGCATCGGAATTTAAAACTGGACTCTCAGGAGAGGTTCAAATCATAGAAAGTTAGAGTGTCAGTCCTCTAGTACTTAAGTCAGCATTGTGCCTTTTGTATTAAATTCGTATGAAATTTCTGTGTTTCATCACCAATAAGAAGGTCCAAGGGATACAGTAAACCTGAAGTGAAGCATCGGAATCTAAAACTGGATTCACAGGAGAGGCTCAAATCATAGAAAGTTAGAGTGTCAGTCCTCTTGTACTTAGGTCGGCATTGTGCCTTTTGTATTAAGTTTGGATGCAATATCTGTGTTTCATCGTCAATAAGAAGGTTAAAGTTATACAGTAAACCTGAAGAGAAGCATCGGAATCTAAAAGTGGACTCACAGGAGAGGTTCATATCATAGAAAGTTACAGTGTCAGTCCCTTTGTACTTAAGTCGGCATTGTGCCTTTTGTACTAAATTCGGATGCAATTTCAGTGTTTCATCGTCAATAAGAAGGTCTAAGGGATACAGTGAACCTGAAATGAGGCATCGAAATCTAAAATTGGACTCACAGGAGAGGTTCAAATAATAGAAATTTAGAGTGTCAGTCGTCTTGTACTTAAGTCATCATTGTGCCTTTTGTATTACTTTCGTATGAAATTTCGGTTACATCGTCAATAAGAAGATCCAAGGGATACAGTAAACCTGAAGTGAGGCATCGGAATTTAAAACTGGACTCACAGGACAGGTTCAAATTATAGAAAGTTAGAGTGTCAGTCCTCTTGTACTTAAGTCGGCATTGTGACTTTTGTATTAAATTCGTATGAAATTTCTGTGTTTCATCGTCAGTAAGAAGGTCCAAGGGATACACTAAACGTGAAGTGAAGCAACGGAATCTAAAACTGGACTCACAGGAGAGGTTGAAATCATAGAAAGTGAGAGTGTCAGTCCTGTTGTATTTAAGTCGGCATTGTGCCTTTTGTATTAAATTCAGATGCAATTTCTGTGTTTCATCGTCAATAAGAAGGTCCAAGGTATACAGTAAACCTGAAGTGAAGCAACAGAATCTAAAACTGGACTCACAGGAGAGGTTCAAATTAGAGAAAGTGAGAATGTCAGTCCGCTTGTACTTCAGTCGGCATTGTGACTTTTGTATTAAATTGGTATGCAATTTCTGTGTTTCATCGTCAATAAGAAGGACCAAGGGATACAGTAAACCTGAAGTGAAGCGTCGGAATCTAAAACTGGATCCACAGGAGAGGCTCAAATCATAGAAAGTTAGAGTGTCAGTCCTCATGTACTTAGGTCGGCATTGTGCCTTTTGTATTAAGTTTGGATGCAATATCTGTGTTTCATCGTCAATAAGAAGGTTAAAGTTATAAAGTAAACCTGAAGAGAAGCATCGGAATCTAAAAGTGGACTCACAGGAGAGGTTCATATCATAGAAAGTTACAGTGTCAGTCCTCTTGTACTTAAGTCGGCATTGTGCCTTTTGTATTAAATTCGGATGCAATTTCACTGTTTCATCGTCAATAAGAAGGTCCAAAGGATACAGTAAACCTGAAGTGACGCATCGGAATCTAAAACTGGAATCACAGGAGTGGTTCAAATCATAGAAAGTGAGAGTGTCCGTCCTTTTGTACTTAAGTCGGCATTGTGCCTTTTGTATAAAATTCCGATGAAATTTCTGTGTTTCATCGTCAATAAGAGGTCCAAGGGATACAGTAAACCTCAGGTGAAGCATTAGATTATAAAACTGGACTCACAGGAGAGGTTCAAATCATAGAAAGTTAGAGTGTCAGTCCTCTAGCACTTAAGTCGGCATTGTGCTTTTGTATTATATTCGGATGCAATTTCTGTGTTTCATCGTCAATAAGAAGGTCCAAGGGATACAGTAAACCTGAAGTGACGCATCGGAATCTAAAACTGGTCTCACAGGAGAGGTTCAAATCATAGAAAGTTAGAGTGTCAGTCCTCTAGTACTTAAGTCAGCATTGTGCCTTTTGTATTAAATTCGTATGAAATTTCTGTGTTTAATCACCAATAAGAAGGTCCAAGGGATACAGTAAACCTGAAGTGAAGCATCGGAATCTAAAAGTGGATTCACAGGAGAGGCTCAAATCATAGAAAGTTAGAGTGTCAGTCCTCTTGTACTTAGGTCGGCATTGTGCCTTTTGTATTAAGTTTGGATGCAATATCTGTGTTTCATCGTCAATAAGAAGGTTAAAGTTATACAGTAAACCTGAAGAGAAGCATCGGAATCTAAAAGTGGACTCACAGGAGAGGTTCATATCATAGAAAGTTACAGTGTCAGTCCCTTTGTACTTAAGTCGGCATTGTGCCTTTTGTACTAAATTCGGATGCAATTTCAGTGTTTCATCGTCAATAAGAAGGTCTAAGGGATACAGTGAACCTGAAATGAGGCATCGAAATCTAAAATTGGACTCACAGGAGAGGTTCAAATAATAGAAATTTAGAGTGTCAGTCGTCTTGTACTTAAGTCATCATTGTGCCTTTTGTATTACTTTCGTATGAAATTTCGGTTACATCGTCAATAAGAAGATCCAAGGGATACAGTAAACCTGAAGTGAAGCATCGGAATTTAAAACTGGACTCACAGGACAGGTTCAAATTATAGAAAGTTAGAGTGTCAGTCCTCTTGTACTTAAGTCGGCATTGTGACTTTTGTATTAAATTCGTATGAAATTTCTGTGTTTCATCGTCAGTAAGAAGGTCCAAGGGATACACTAAACGTGAAGTGAAGCAACGGAATCTAAAACTGGACTCACAGGAGAGGTTGAAATCATAGAAAGTGAGAGTGTCAGTCCTGTTGTATTTAAGTCGGCATTGTGCCTTTTGTATTAAATTCAGATGCAATTTCTGTGTTTCATCGTCAATAAGAAGGTCCAAGGTATACAGTAAACCTGAAGTGAAGCAACAGAATCTAAAACTGGACTCACAGGAGAGGTTCAAATTAGAGAAAGTGAGAATGTCAGTCCGCTTGTACTTCAGTCGGCATTGTGACTTTTGTATTAAATTGGTATGCAATTTCTGTGTTTCATCGTCAATAAGAAGGACCAAGGGATACAGTAAACCTGAAGTGAAGCGTCGGAATCTAAAACTGGATCCACAGGAGAGGCTCAAATCATAGAAAGTTAGAGTGTCAGTCCTCATGTACTTAGGTCGGCATTGTGCCTTTTGTATTAAGTTTGGATGCAATATCTGTGTTTCATCGTCAATAAGAAGGTTAAAGTTATAAAGTAAACCTGAAGAGAAGCATCGGAATCTAAAAGTGGACTCACAGGAGAGGTTCATATCATAGAAAGTTACAGTGTCAGTCCTCTTGTACTTAAGTCGGCATTGTGCCTTTTGTATTAAATTCGGATGCAATTTCACTGTTTCATCGTCAATAAGAAGGTCCAAAGGATACAGTAAACCTGAAGTGACGCATCGGAATCTAAAACTGGAATCACAGGAGTGGTTCAAATCGTAGAAAGTGAGAGTGTCCGTCCTCTTGTACTTAAGTCGGCATTGTGCCTTTTGTATAAAATTCCGATGAAATTTCTGTGTTTCATCGTCAATAAGAGGTCCAAGGGATACAGTAAACCTCAGGTGAAGCATTAGATTATAAAACTGGACTCACAGGAGAGGTTCAAATCATAGAAAGTTAGAGTGTCAGTCCTCTAGCACTTAAGTCGGCATTGTGCTTTTGTATTATATTCGGATGCAATTTCTGTGTTTCATCGTCAATAAGAAGGTCCAAGGGATACAGTAAACCTGAAGTGACGCATCGGAATCTAAAACTGGTCTCACAGGAGAGGTTCAAATCATAGAAAGTCAGAGTGTCAGTCCTCTTGTACTTAAGTCGACATTGTGCTTTTGAATTTAATTCCGATGCAATTTCTATGTTTCATCGTCAATAAGAAGGTCCAAGGGATACAGTAAACCTGAAGTGAAGCATTAGAATCTAAAACTGGACTCACAGGAGATGTTTAAATCATAGAAAGTTAGAGTGTCAGTCCTGTAGTACTTACGTCGGCATTGTGCATTTTGAATTTAATTCCGATGCAATTTCTGCGTTTCTTCGCCAATAAGAAGTTCCATGGTATACTGTTAACCTGAATTGAAGCATCGGAATCTAAAACTTGACTCACAGGAGAGATTCAAATCATAGAAAGTTAGAGTGTCAGTCCTCTTGTACTTAAGCCATCATTGTGCCTTTTGTATTAAATACGTATGAAATTTCTGTTTCATCGTCAATAAGAAGGTCCAAGGGATACAGTACACCTGAAATGAAGCATCGGAATCTAAAACTGGACTCACAGGACAGGTTCAAATCATAGAAAGTTAGAGTGTCAGTCCTCTAGTACTTAAGTCGGCATTGTGCCTTTTGTATTAATTTCGGATGCAATTTCTGTGTTTCATCGTCAATAAGAAGTTCCAAGGTATACACTAAACCTGAAGTGAAGCATCGGAATCTAAAACTGGTCTCACATGAGAGATTCAAATCATAGATAATGAGAGTGTCAGTCCTCTTGTTCTTAAGTCGGCATTGTGCTTTTGTATTAAATTCGGATTCAATTTCTGTGTTTCATCGTTAATAAGAATGTCCAAGGGATACAGTAAAGCTGAAGTGAAGCATCGGAATCTAAAACTGGACTCGCAGGAGAGGTTCAAATCATAGAAAGTTAGAGTGTCAATCCTCTTGTACTTAAGTCAGCATTGTGCATTTTGTATTAAATTTGAATGCAATTTCTGTGTTTCATCGTCAATAAGAAGGTCCAAGGTATACAGCAAACCTGAAGTGAAGCATCGGAATCTAAAACTGGACTCACAGGAGAGGTTCAATTCATAGAAAGTTAGAGTGTCAGTCCTCTTGTACTTAAGTCGGCATTGTGCCTGTTGTATTAAATTCGTATGAAATTTCTGTGTTTCATCGACAATAAGAAGATCCAAGGTATACAGTAAACCTGAAGTGAAGCATCGGAATCTAAAACTGGACTCACAGGGGAGGTACAAATCATAGAAAGTTAGAGTGTCAGACCTCTTGTACTTAAGCCGGCATTGTGCCTTTTGTATAAAATTCGGATGCAATTTCTGTGTTTCGTCGTAAATAAGAAGGTCCATGGGATACAGTAAACCTGAAGTGAAGCATCGGAATCTAAAACTGGACTCACAGGAGAGGTTTAAATCATAGAAATTTAGAGTGCCAGTCCTCTTGTACTTAAGTCGGCATTGTGCCTTTTGTATTAAATTCGGATGCAATTTCTGTGTTTCATCGTCAATAAGACGGTACAAGGGATGCAGTAAACCTGAAGTGAAGCATCGGAATCTAAAACTGGACTCACTGGAGAGGTTCAAATCATAGAATGTGAGAGTGTTAGTCCTCTTGTACTTAAGACGGCATTGTGCCTTTTGTATTAAATATGGATGCAATGTCTTTGTTGCGTCGTCAATAAGAATGTCCAAGGGATACAGTAAACCTGAAGAGAAGCATCGGAATCTAATACTGGTCTCACAGGAGAGGTTCAAATCATAGAAAGTGAGAGTGTCAGTCCTCTTGTACTTAAGTCGGCATTGTGCCTTTTGTATTAAATTCGGAGGCAATTTCTGTGTTTCATCGTCAATAAGAAGTTCCAAGGTATACTGTAAACCTGAAGTGAAGCATCGGAATCTAATACTGGACTCACAGGAGAGGTACAAATCATAGAAAGTTAAATTGTTAGTCCTTTTGTACTTAAGTCGGCATTGTGCCTTTTGTATTAAATTCGGATGCAATTTCTGTGTTTCATCATCAATAAGAAGGTCCAAGGGATACAGTAAACCTGAACTGAAGCATCGGAATCTAAAACTGGTCTCACATGAGAGATTCAAATCATAGATAGTGAGAGTGTCAGTCCTCTTGTTCTTAAGTCGGCATTGTGCTTTTGTATTAAATTCGGATGCAACTTCTGTGTTTCATCCTCAATAAGTATGTCCAAGGGATAAAGTAAAGCTGAAGTGAAGCATCGGAATCTAAAACTGGACTCGCAGGAGAGGTTCAAATCATAGAAAGTTAGTGTGTCAATCCTCTTGTACTTAAGTCGGCATTGTGCATTTTGTATTAAATTTGAACGCAATTTCTGTGTTTCATCGTCAATAAGAAGGTCCAAGGTATACAGCAAACCTGAAGTGAAGCATCGGAATCTAAAACTGGACTCACAGGTGAGGTTCAATTCATAGAAAGTTAGAATGTCAGTCCTCTTGTACTTAAGTCGGCATTGTGCCTGTTGTATTAAATTCGGATGCAATTTATGTGTTTCATCGTCAATAAGAAGGTCCAAGGGATACAGTAAACCTGAAGTGAAGCATCGGAATCTAAAACTGGACTCACAGGAGTGGTTCAAATCATAGAAAGTTAGAGCGTCAGTCCACTTGTACGTAAGTCGGCATTGTGCCTTTTGTATTAAATTCGTATGAAATTTCTGTGTCTCATCGTCAATAAGAAGGTCCAAGGGATACAGTAAACCTGAAGTGAAGCACCGTAATCTAAAACTGTACTCACAGGAGAGGTTCAAATCATAGAAAGCTAGAGTGTCAGTCCTCTAGTACTTGAGTCTGCATTGTGCCTTTTGTATTAAATTGGGATGCAATTTCTGTGTTTCTTCGTCAATAAGATGGTCCAAGGGATACAGTAAACCTGAAGTGAAGCAACCGAATCTAAAACTGGACTCACAGGAGAGGTTCAAATCATAGAAAGTTAGAGTGTAAGTCCTGTAGTACTTAAGTCGGCATTGTGCCATTTGAATTTAATTCCGATGCAATTTCTGCGTTTCTTCGTCAATACGAAGTTCCAAGGTATACTGTTAACCTGAATTGAAGCATCGGAATCTAAAACTTGACTCATAGGAGAGGTTCAAATCTTAGAAAGTTAGAGTGTCAGTCCTCTTGTACTTAAGTCATCATTGTGCCTTTTGTATTAAATTCGTATGAAATTTCGGTTTCATCGTCAATAAGAATGTCCAAGGGATACAGTAAACCTGAAGTAAAGCATCGGAATCTAAAACTGGACTCACAGGACAGGTTCAAATCATAGAAAGTTAGATTGTCAGACCTCTAGTACTTAAGTCGGCATTGTGCCTTTTGTATCAAATTCGTATGAAATTTCTGTGTTTCATCGTCAATAAGAACGTCCAAGGGATACACTAAACCTGAAGTGAGGCATCAGAATCTAAAACTGGACTCACAGGAGAGGTTTAAATCATAGAAAGTGAGAGTGTCAGTCTTCATGTACTTAAGTCGGCATTGTGCCTTTTGAATTTAATTCCGATGCAATTTCTGTGTTTCATCGTCAATAAGAAGGTCCAAGAGATACAGTAAACCTGAAGTGAAGTATCGAAATCTAAAACTGGACTCACAGGAGAGGTTTAAATCATAGAAAGTGTGAGTGTCAGTCCTCTTGTACTTAAGTCGGCATTGTTCCTTTTGTATTAAATTCGGATGCAATTACTGTGATTCATCGTCAATAAGAAGGTCCAAGGGATACTGTAAACCTGAAGTGAAGCATCGGAATCTAAAACTGGACTCACAGGAGAGGTTCATATCATAGAAAGTTAGAGTGCCAGTCCTCTTGTACTTAAGTCGGCATTGTGCCGTTTGTATTAAATTCGTATGCAATTTCTGTGTTTCAACGTCAATAAGACGGTACATGGGATGCAGTAAACCTGAAGTGAAGCATCAGAATCTGAAACTGGACTCACAGGAGAGGTTCAAATCATAGAAAGTTACAGTGTCAGTCCCTTTGTACTTAAGTCGGCATTGTGCCTTTTGTACTAAATTCGGATGCAATTTCAGTGTTTCATCGTCAATAAGAAGGTCTAAGGGATACAGTGAACCTGAAATGAGGCATCGAAATCTAAAATTGGACTCACAGGAGAGGTTCAAATAATAGAAATTTAGAGTGTCAGTCGTCTTGTACTTAAGTCATCATTGTGCCTTTTGTATTACTTTCGTATGAAATTTCGGTTACATCGTCAATAAGAAGATCCAAGGGATACAGTAAACCTGAAGTGAAGCATCGGAATTTAAAACTGGACTCACAGGACAGGTTCAAATTATAGAAAGTTAGAGTGTCAGTCCTCTTGTACTTAAGTCGGCATTGTGACTTTTGTATTAAATTCGTATGAAATTTCTGTGTTTCATCGTCAGTAAGAAGGTCCAAGGGATACACTAAACGTGAAGTGAAGCAACGGAATCTAAAACTGGACTCACAGGAGAGGTTGAAATCATAGAAAGTGAGAGTGTCAGTCCTGTTGTATTTAAGTCGGCATTGTGCCTTTTGTATTAAATTCAGATGCAATTTCTGTGTTTCATCGTCAATAAGAAGGTCCAAGGTATACAGTAAACCTGAAGTGAAGCAACAGAATCTAAAACTGGACTCACAGGAGAGGTTCAAATTAGAGAAAGTGAGAATGTCAGTCCGCTTGTACTTCAGTCGGCATTGTGACTTTTGTATTAAATTGGTATGCAATTTCTGTGTTTCATCGTCAATAAGAAGGACCAAGGGATACAGTAAACCTGAAGTGAAGCGTCGGAATCTAAAACTGGATCCACAGGAGAGGCTCAAATCATAGAAAGTTAGAGTGTCAGTCCTCATGTACTTAGGTCGGCATTGTGCCTTTTGTATTAAGTTTGGATGCAATATCTGTGTTTCATCGTCAATAAGAAGGTTAAAGTTATAAAGTAAACCTGAAGAGAAGCATCGGAATCTAAAAGTGGACTCACAGGAGAGGTTCATATCATAGAAAGTTACAGTGTCAGTCCTCTTGTACTTAAGTCGGCATTGTGCCTTTTGTATTAAATTCGGATGCAATTTCACTGTTTCATCGTCAATAAGAAGGTCCAAAGGATACAGTAAACCTGAAGTGACGCATCGGAATCTAAAACTGGAATCACAGGAGTGGTTCAAATCGTAGAAAGTGAGAGTGTCCGTCCTCTTGTACTTAAGTCGGCATTGTGCCTTTTGTATAAAATTCCGATGAAATTTCTGTGTTTCATCGTCAATAAGAGGTCCAAGGGATACAGTAAACCTCAGGTGAAGCATTAGATTATAAAACTGGACTCACAGGAGAGGTTCAAATCATAGAAAGTTAGAGTGTCAGTCCTCTAGCACTTAAGTCGGCATTGTGCTTTTGTATTATATTCGGATGCAATTTCTGTGTTTCATCGTCAATAAGAAGGTCCAAGGGATACAGTAAACCTGAAGTGACGCATCGGAATCTAAAACTGGTCTCACAGGAGAGGTTCAAATCATAGAAAGTCAGAGTGTCAGTCCTCTTGTACTTAAGTCGACATTGTGCTTTTGAATTTAATTCCGATGCAATTTCTATGTTTCATCGTCAATAAGAAGGTCCAAGGGATACAGTAAACCTGAAGTGAAGCATTAGAATCTAAAACTGGACTCACAGGAGATGTTTAAATCATAGAAAGTTAGAGTGTCAGTCCTGTAGTACTTACGTCGGCATTGTGCATTTTGAATTTAATTCCGATGCAATTTCTGCGTTTCTTCGCCAATAAGAAGTTCCATGGTATACTGTTAACCTGAATTGAAGCATCGGAATCTAAAACTTGACTCACAGGAGAGATTCAAATCATAGAAAGTTAGAGTGTCAGTCCTCTTGTACTTAAGCCATCATTGTGCCTTTTGTATTAAATACGTATGAAATTTCTGTTTCATCGTCAATAAGAAGGTCCAAGGGATACAGTACACCTGAAATGAAGCATCGGAATCTAAAACTGGACTCACAGGACAGGTTCAAATCATAGAAAGTTAGAGTGTCAGTCCTCTAGTACTTAAGTCGGCATTGTGCCTTTTGTATTAATTTCGGATGCAATTTCTGTGTTTCATCGTCAATAAGAAGTTCCAAGGTATACACTAAACCTGAAGTGAAGCATCGGAATCTAAAACTGGTCTCACATGAGAGATTCAAATCATAGATAATGAGAGTGTCAGTCCTCTTGTTCTTAAGTCGGCATTGTGCTTTTGTATTAAATTCGGATTCAATTTCTGTGTTTCATCGTTAATAAGAATGTCCAAGGGATACAGTAAAGCTGAAGTGAAGCATCGGAATCTAAAACTGGACTCGCAGGAGAGGTTCAAATCATAGAAAGTTAGAGTGTCAATCCTCTTGTACTTAAGTCAGCATTGTGCATTTTGTATTAAATTTGAATGCAATTTCTGTGTTTCATCGTCAATAAGAAGGTCCAAGGTATACAGCAAACCTGAAGTGAAGCATCGGAATCTAAAACTGGACTCACAGGAGAGGTTCAATTCATAGAAAGTTAGAGTGTCAGTCCTCTTGTACTTAAGTCGGCATTGTGCCTGTTGTATTAAATTCGTATGAAATTTCTGTGTTTCATCGACAATAAGAAGATCCAAGGTATACAGTAAACCTGAAGTGAAGCATCGGAATCTAAAACTGGACTCACAGGGGAGGTACAAATCATAGAAAGTTAGAGTGTCAGACCTCTTGTACTTAAGCCGGCATTGTGCCTTTTGTATAAAATTCGGATGCAATTTCTGTGTTTCGTCGTAAATAAGAAGGTCCATGGGATACAGTAAACCTGAAGTGAAGCATCGGAATCTAAAACTGGACTCACAGGAGAGGTTTAAATCATAGAAATTTAGAGTGCCAGTCCTCTTGTACTTAAGTCGGCATTGTGCCTTTTGTATTAAATTCGGATGCAATTTCTGTGTTTCATCGTCAATAAGACGGTACAAGGGATGCAGTAAACCTGAAGTGAAGCATCGGAATCTAAAACTGGACTCACTGGAGAGGTTCAAATCATAGAATGTGAGAGTGTTAGTCCTCTTGTACTTAAGACGGCATTGTGCCTTTTGTATTAAATATGGATGCAATGTCTTTGTTGCGTCGTCAATAAGAATGTCCAAGGGATACAGTAAACCTGAAGAGAAGCATCGGAATCTAATACTGGTCTCACAGGAGAGGTTCAAATCATAGAAAGTGAGAGTGTCAGTCCTCTTGTACTTAAGTCGGCATTGTGCCTTTTGTATTAAATTCGGAGGCAATTTCTGTGTTTCATCGTCAATAAGAAGTTCCAAGGTATACTGTAAACCTGAAGTGAAGCATCGGAATCTAATACTGGACTCACAGGAGAGGTACAAATCATAGAAAGTTAAATTGTTAGTCCTTTTGTACTTAAGTCGGCATTGTGCCTTTTGTATTAAATTCGGATGCAATTTCTGTGTTTCATCATCAATAAGAAGGTCCAAGGGATACAGTAAACCTGAACTGAAGCATCGGAATCTAAAACTGGTCTCACATGAGAGATTCAAATCATAGATAGTGAGAGTGTCAGTCCTCTTGTTCTTAAGTCGGCATTGTGCTTTTGTATTAAATTCGGATGCAACTTCTGTGTTTCATCCTCAATAAGTATGTCCAAGGGATAAAGTAAAGCTGAAGTGAAGCATCGGAATCTAAAACTGGACTCGCAGGAGAGGTTCAAATCATAGAAAGTTAGTGTGTCAATCCTCTTGTACTTAAGTCGGCATTGTGCATTTTGTATTAAATTTGAACGCAATTTCTGTGTTTCATCGTCAATAAGAAGGTCCAAGGTATACAGCAAACCTGAAGTGAAGCATCGGAATCTAAAACTGGACTCACAGGTGAGGTTCAATTCATAGAAAGTTAGAATGTCAGTCCTCTTGTACTTAAGTCGGCATTGTGCCTGTTGTATTAAATTCGGATGCAATTTATGTGTTTCATCGTCAATAAGAAGGTCCAAGGGATACAGTAAACCTGAAGTGAAGCATCGGAATCTAAAACTGGACTCACAGGAGTGGTTCAAATCATAGAAAGTTAGAGCGTCAGTCCACTTGTACGTAAGTCGGCATTGTGCCTTTTGTATTAAATTCGTATGAAATTTCTGTGTCTCATCGTCAATAAGAAGGTCCAAGGGATACAGTAAACCTGAAGTGAAGCACCGTAATCTAAAACTGTACTCACAGGAGAGGTTCAAATCATAGAAAGCTAGAGTGTCAGTCCTCTAGTACTTGAGTCTGCATTGTGCCTTTTGTATTAAATTGGGATGCAATTTCTGTGTTTCTTCGTCAATAAGATGGTCCAAGGGATACAGTAAACCTGAAGTGAAGCAACCGAATCTAAAACTGGACTCACAGGAGAGGTTCAAATCATAGAAAGTTAGAGTGTAAGTCCTGTAGTACTTAAGTCGGCATTGTGCCATTTGAATTTAATTCCGATGCAATTTCTGCGTTTCTTCGTCAATACGAAGTTCCAAGGTATACTGTTAACCTGAATTGAAGCATCGGAATCTAAAACTTGACTCATAGGAGAGGTTCAAATCTTAGAAAGTTAGAGTGTCAGTCCTCTTGTACTTAAGTCATCATTGTGCCTTTTGTATTAAATTCGTATGAAATTTCGGTTTCATCGTCAATAAGAATGTCCAAGGGATACAGTAAACCTGAAGTAAAGCATCGGAATCTAAAACTGGACTCACAGGACAGGTTCAAATCATAGAAAGTTAGATTGTCAGACCTCTAGTACTTAAGTCGGCATTGTGCCTTTTGTATCAAATTCGTATGAAATTTCTGTGTTTCATCGTCAATAAGAACGTCCAAGGGATACACTAAACCTGAAGTGAGGCATCAGAATCTAAAACTGGACTCACAGGAGAGGTTTAAATCATAGAAAGTGAGAGTGTCAGTCTTCATGTACTTAAGTCGGCATTGTGCCTTTTGAATTTAATTCCGATGCAATTTCTGTGTTTCATCGTCAATAAGAAGGTCCAAGAGATACAGTAAACCTGAAGTGAAGTATCGAAATCTAAAACTGGACTCACAGGAGAGGTTTAAATCATAGAAAGTGTGAGTGTCAGTCCTCTTGTACTTAAGTCGGCATTGTTCCTTTTGTATTAAATTCGGATGCAATTACTGTGATTCATCGTCAATAAGAAGGTCCAAGGGATACTGTAAACCTGAAGTGAAGCATCGGAATCTAAAACTGGACTCACAGGAGAGGTTCATATCATAGAAAGTTAGAGTGCCAGTCCTCTTGTACTTAAGTCGGCATTGTGCCGTTTGTATTAAATTCGTATGCAATTTCTGTGTTTCAACGTCAATAAGACGGTACATGGGATGCAGTAAACCTGAAGTGAAGCATCAGAATCTGAAACTGGACTCACAGGAGAGGTTCAAATCATAGAAAGTGTGAGTGTCAGTCCTCTTGTACTTAAGTCAGCATTGTGCCTTTTGTATTAAATTCGGATGCAATTACTGTGTTTCATCGTTAATAAGAAGGTACAAGGGATACTGTTAACCAGAAGTGCAGCATCGGAATCCAAAACTGGACTCGCAGGAGAGGTTCAAATCATACAAAGTGAGAGTGTCAGTCCTCTTGTACGTATGTCGGCATTGTTCCTTTAGTATTAAATTCGTATAACATTTCTGTGTTTCATCGTCAATAAGAAGGTCCAAGGGATACAGTAAACCTGAAGTGAAGCAACGGAATCTAAAACTGGACTCACAGGAGAGGTTCAAATCATAGAAAGTGAGAGTGTCAGTCCTCTTGTACTTAAGTCGGCATTGTGCCTTTTGTATTAATTCGGATGCAATTTCTGTGTTTCATAGTCAATAAGAATGTCCAAGGGATACAGTAAATCTGAAGTGAAGCATCGGAATCAAATATTGGAGTCACAGGAGAGGTTCAAATCATAAAAAGTGAGAGTGTCAGTCCTCTTGTACTTAAGTCGTCATTGTGCCTTTTGTATTAAATTCGGATGCAATTTCTTTGTTTCATCGTCAATAACTAGGTACAAGGGATACAGTAAACCTGAAGTGAAGCATCGGAATCTAAATCTGGACTCACAGGAGAATTTCAAATCATAGAAAGTGAGAGTGTCATTCGTCTTGTACTTAAGTCAGCAGTGTGTCTTTTGCATTAAATTCGGATGCAATTTCTGTGTTTCATCATCAATAAGAAGGTCAAAGGGATAAAGTAAACCTGAAGTGAAGCATCAGAATGTAAAACTGGATTCACAGGAGAGGTTCAAATCATAGAACGTGAGAGTGTCAGTCCTTTTGTACTTAAGTCGGCATTGTGCCTTTTGTCTTAAATTCGGAAACAATTTCTGTGTTTCATCGTCAATAAGAAGGTCCAAGGGATACAGTAAACCTAAAGTGAAGCATCGGAATCTAAAACTGGACTCACAGGAGAGGTCCAAATCATAGAAAGTTAGAGTGTCAGTCCTCATGTACTTAGGTGGGCATTGTGCCTTTTGTATTAATTTCGGATGCAATTTCTGTGTTTCATCGTCAATAAGATGGTCCAAGGTATACAGTAAACCTGAAGTGAAGCAGCGGAATCTAAAACTGGACTCATAGGAGAGGTTCGAATAATAGAAAGTTAGAGTGTCAGTCCACTTGTACTTTAGCCGGCATTGTGCCTTTTGTATTAAATTCGGATGCAATTTCTGTGTTTCATCGTCAATAAGAAGGTCCAAGGGGGACAGTCAACCTGAAGTGAAGCACAGGAATCCAAAACTGGACTCACAGGAGAGGTTCAAATCATAGAAATTTAGAGTGTCAGTCCTCTTGTACTTAAGTCGGCATTGTGCCTTTTGTCTTAAATTCGGAAACAATTTGTGTGTTTCATCGTCAATAAGAAGGTCCAAGGGATACAGTAAACCTAAAGTGAAGCATCGGATTATAAAACTGGACTCACAAGAGAGGTTCAAATCACAGAAAGTGAGAGTGTCAGTCTTCTTGTACTTACGTCAGCATTGTGCCTTTTGTATTAAATTCGGATGCAATTTCTGTGATTCATCGTCAATAAGAAGGTCCAAGGGATACAGTAAACCTGAAGTGAAGCATCGGAGACTAAAACTGGAGTCACTGGAGAGGTTCAAATCATAGAAAGTGAGAGTGTCGGTCCTCTTGTACTTAAGTCGTCATTGTGCCTTTTGTATTAAATTCGGATGCAATTTCTGTGTTTCATCGTCAATAAGAAGGTCCAAGGGATACAGTAAACCTGAAGTGAAGCATCGCAATCTAAAACTGGACTCACAGGAGAAGTTCAAATCATAGAAAGTGAGAGTGTCAGTCCTCTTGTACTTAGGTCGACATTGTGCCTTCTGTATTAAAATCGGATGCAATTTCTGTGTTTCATCGTCAATAAGAAGGTCCAAGGGATACAGTAAACCTGAAGTAAAGCATCGGAATCTAAAACTGGACTCACAGGAGAGGTTCAAATCATAGAAAGTCAGAGTGTCAGTCCTCTTGTACTTATGTCGGCATTGTGCCTTATGAATTTAATTCCGATGCAATTTCTGTGTTTCATCGTCAATAAGAAGGTCCAAGGGATACAGTAAACCTGAAGTGAAGCATCGGAATCTAAAACTGGACTCACAGGAGAGGTTCAAATCATAGAAAGTTAGAGTGTCAGTCCTCTTGTACTTAAGTCGGCATTGTTCATTTTGTATTACATTTGAATGCAATTTTTGTGTTTCATCGTCAATAAGAAGGTCCAAGGTATACAGTAAACCTGAAGTGAAGCATCGGAATCCATAACTGGACTCACAGGAGAGGTTCAATTCATAGAAAGTTAGAGTGTCAGTCCTCTTGTACTTAAGTCAGCATTGTGCCTTTTGTATTAAATTCGGATGCAGTTTCTGTGTTTCATCATCAATAAGAAGGTCCAAGGGATACAGTAAACCTGAAGTTAAGCATCGGAATCTAAAACTTGACTCACAAGAGAGGTTCAAATCATAGAAAGTGAGAGTGTTAGTCCTCTTGTACTTAAGACGGCATTGTGCCTTTTGTATTAAATTCGGATGCAATGTCTGTGTTGCATCGTCAATAACAAGGTCCAAATGATACAGTAAACCTGAAGTGAAGCATCGGAATCTAAATCTGGACTCACAGGAGAGGTTCAAATCATAGAAAGTGAGAGTGTCAGTCCTCTTGTACTTAAGTCAGCATTCTGCCTTTTGTATTAAATTCGGATGCAATTTCTGTGTTTCATCGTCAATAAGAAGGTCCAAGGGATACAGTAAACCTGAAGTGAAGCATCGGAGTCTAAAACATGACTCACAGGAGAGGTTCAAATCATAGAAAGTGAGAGTGTCGGTCCACTTGTACTTAAGTCGGCATTGTGCCTTTTGTATTACATTCGTATGAAATTTCTGTGTTTCATCGTCAATAAGAAGGTCCAAGGGATACAGTAAACCTGAAGTGAAGCATCGGAATCTAATACTGGACTCACAGGAGAGGTTCAAATCATAGAAAGTGTGAGTATCAGTCCTCTTGTACCTAAATCGGAATTGTGCCTTTTCTATTAAATTCGGATGCAATTTATGTGTTTCATCGTCAATAAGAAGGTCCATGGGATACAGTAAACCTGAAGTGAAGCATCGGAATCTAAAACTGGACTCACAAGCTAGGTTCAAATCACAGAAAGTGAGAGTGTCAGTCCTCTTGTACTTAAGTCGGCATTGTGCCTTTTGTTTTAATTTCGGATGCAATTTCTGTGTTTCATCGTCAATAAGGAGGTCCAAGGGACACAGTAAACCTGCAGTGAAGCATCGGAATCTAAAACTGGACTCACAGGAGAGGTTCAAAGCATAGAAAGTTAGAATGTCAGTCCTCTTGTACTTAAGACGGCATTGTGCCTTTTGCATTAAATTCGGATGCAATTTCTGTGTCTCATCGTCAACAAGAAGGTACAAGGGATGCAGTAAACCCGAAGTGAAGCATCGGAATCTGAAACTGGACTCACAAGAGTGGTTCAAATCATAGAAAGTGAGAGTGTTAGTCCTCTTGTACTTAAGACGGCATGTGCCTTTTGTATAAAATTCGGATGCAATGTCTGTGTTGCATCGTCAATAAGGAGGTCCAAGGGTTACAGTAAACCTGAAGTGAAGCATCGGAATCTAATATTGGACTCACAGGAGAGGTTCAAATCATAAAAAGTGAGAGTGTCAGTCCTCTTGTACTCAAGTCGGCATTGTGCCTTTTGTCTTAAATTCGGAAACAATTTCTGTGTTTCATCGTCAATAAGAAGGTCCAAGGGATACAGTAAACCTAAAGTGATGCATCGGATTCTAAAACTGGACTCACAGGAGAGGTCCAAATCATAGAAAGTTAGAGTGTCAGTCCTAATGTACTTAGGTCGGCATTGTGCCTTTTGTATTGAATTCGGAAGCAATTTTTGTGTTTCATCGTCAATAAGAAGGTCCAAGGTATACAGTTAACCTGAAGTGAAGCATCAGAATCTAAAAATGGACTCATAGGAGAGGTTCAAATAATAGAAAATTAGAGTGTCAGTCCTCTTGTACTTTAGTCGGCATTGTGCCTTTTGTATTAAATTCGGATGCAATTTCTGTGTTTCATCGTCAATAAGAAGGTCCAAGGGGGACAGTAAACCTGAAGTGAAGCACAGGAATCCAAAACTGGACTCACAGGAGAGGTTCAAATCATAGAAATTGAGTGTGTTAGTCCTCTTGTACTTAAGACGGCATTGTGCCTTATGTATTAAATTCGGATGCAATGTCTGTGTTGCATCGTCAATAAGAAGGTCCAAGGGATACAGTAGACCTGAAGTGAAGCATCGGAATGTAAATCTGGACTCACAAGAGAGGTTCAAATCATAGAAAGTGTGAGTGTCAGTCTTCTTGTACTTAAGTCAGCATTGTGCCTTTTGTATTAAATTCGGATGCAATTTCTGTGTTTCATCGTCAATTAGAAGGTCCAAGTGATACAGTAAACCTGAAGTGAAGCATCGGAGACTAAAACAGGACTCACTGGGGAGGTTCAAATCATAGAAAGTGAGAGTGTCCGTCCTCTTGTACTTAAGTCGTCATTGTGCCTTTTGTATTAAATTCGGATGCAATTTCTGTGTTTCATCGTCAATAAGAAGGTCCAAGGGATACAGTAAACCTGAAGTGAAGCATCGCAATCTAAAACTGGACTCACAGGAGAGGTTCAAATCATAGAAATCGAGAGTGTCAGTCCTCTTGTACTTAAGTCGGCATTGTGCCTTTTGTATTAAAATCGGATGCAATTTCTGTTTTTCATCGTCAATAAGAAGGTCCAAGGGATACAGTAAACCTGAAGTGAAGCATCGGAATCTAAAACTGGACTCACAGGAGAGGTTCAAATCATAGAAAGTCAGAGTGTCAGTCCTCTTGTACTTAAGTCGGCATTGTGCCTTTTGAATTTAATTCCGATGCAATTTCTGAGTTTCATCGTCAATAAGAAGGTCCAAGGGATACAGTAAACCTGAAGTGAAGCATCGGAATCTAAAACTGGACTCACAGGAGAGGTTCAAATCACATTAAGTTAGAGTGTCAGTCCTCTTGTACTTAAGTCGGCATTGTTCATTTTGTATTACATTTGAATGCAATTTCTGTGTTTCATCGTCAATAAGAAGGTCTAACGTATACAGTAAACCTGAAGTGAAGCGTCGGAATCCATAACTGGACTCACAGGTGAGGTTCAATTCATAGAAGGTTAGAGTGTCAGTCCTCTTGTACTTAAGTCAGCATTGCGCCTTTTGTATTAAATTCGAATGCAGTTTCTGTGTTTCATCTTCAATAAGAAGGTCAAAGGGATACAGTAAACCTGAAGTGAAGCATCGGAATCTAAAACTGGACTCACAGGAGAGGTTCAAATCATACATAGTGAGACTGTCAGTCAACTTGTTCTTAAGTCGGCATTGTGTTTTTGTATTAAATTCGGATGCAATTTCTGTGTTTCATCGTCAATAAGGAGGTCCAAGGGATACAGTAAACCTGAAGTGAAGCATCGGAATCTAAATCTGGACTCACAGGAGAGGTTCAAATCATAGAAAGTGAGAGTGTCGGTCCTCTTGTACCTAAGTCGGAATTGTGCCTTTTGTATTAAATTCGGATGCAATTTATGTGTTTCATCGTCAATAACAAGGTCCATGGGATACAGTAAACCTCAAGTGAAGCATCGGAATCTAAAACTGGACTCACAAGGGAGGTTCAAATCACAGAAAGAGAGAGTGTCAGTCCTCTTGTACTTAAGTCGGCATTGTGCCTTTTGTTTTAATTTCGGATGCAATTTCTGTGTTTCATAGTCAATAAGAAGGTCCAAGGGACACAGTAAACCTGAAGTGAATCATCGGAATCTAAAACTGGACTCACAGGAGAGGTTCAAATCATAGATAGTGAGAGTGTCAGTCCTCTTGTACTTAAGTCGGCATTGTGCCTTTTGTATTAAATTCGGATGGAATTTCCGTGTTTCATCGTCAATAAGAAGGTACAAGGGATGTGGTAAACCTGAAGTGAAGCATCGGAATCTAAAATTGGACTCACAAGAGAGGTTCAAATCAAAAAAAGTGAGAGTGTTATTCCTCTTGTACTTAAGACGGCATTGTGCCTTTTGTATTAAATTCGGATGCAATGTCTGTGTTGCATCGTCAATAAGAAGGTCCAAGGGATACAGTAAACCTGAAGTGAAGCATCGGAATCTATTACTGGACTCACAGGAGAGATTCAAATCATAGAATGTGAGAGTGTCAGTCCTCTTATACATAAGTCGGAATTGTGCCTTTTGTATTAAATTCGGATGCAATTTCTGTGTTTCATCGTCAATAAGAAGGTACAAGAGATACAGTAAACCTGAAGTGAAGCATCGGAATCTAAAACTGGACTCACAGGAGAGGTTCAAATCATACATAGTGAGACTGTCAGTCAACTTGTTCTTAAGTCGGCATTGTGGTTTTGTATTAAATTCGGATGCAATTTCTGTGTTTCATCGTCAATAAGGAGGTCCAAGGGATACAGTAAACCTGAAGTGAAGCTTCGGAATCCATAACTGGACTCACAGGAGAGGTTCAATTCATAGAAAGTTAGAGTGTCAGTCCTCTTGTACTTAAGTTGGCATTGTGCCTTTTGTATTAAATTCGGATGCAATTTCTGTGTTTCATCGTCAATAAGAAGGTCCAAGGGATACAGTAAAAATGAAGTGAAGCATCGGAATCGAAAACTGGACTCACAGGAGAGGCTCAAATCATAGAAAGTTATTGTGTCAGTCCTCTTGTACTTAGGACGGCATTGTGCCTTTTGTATTAAATTCGCATGCAATGTCTGTGTTGCATCGTCAATTAGAAGGTCCAAGGGATACAGTAAACCTGAAGTGACGCACCGGAATCTAATACTGGACTCACAGGAGACGTTCAAATCATAGAAAGTCAGAGTGTCAGTCTTCCTGTACTTAAGTCGGCATTGTGCCGTTTGTATTAATTTCGGATGCAATTTCTGTGTTTCATCGTCAATAAGAAGGTCCAAGGGATACAGTAAACCTGAATTGAAGCATCGGAATCTAAAACTAAACTCACAGGAGAGGTTCAAATCATAGAAAGTGAGATCGTCAGTCCACTTGTACTTAAGTCGGCATTGTGCCTTTTGTATTAAAATCGGATGCAATTTGTGTGATTCATCGACAATAAGAAGGTCCAAGGGATACAGTAAACCTGAAGTGAAGCATCGGAATCTAAAACTGGACTCACAGGAGAGGTTCAAATCATAGATAGTCAGAGTGTCAGTCCTCTTGTACTTAAGTCGGCATTGTGCCTTTTGAATTTAATTCCGATGCAATTTCTGTGTTTCATCGTCAATAAGAAGGTCCAAGGGATACAGTAAACCTGAAGTGAAGCATCGGAATCTAAAACTGGACTCACAGGAGAGGTACAAATCATAGAAAGTTAGAGTGTCAGTCCTCTTGTACTTAAGTCGGCATTGTTCATTTTGTATTACATTTGAATGCAATTTCTGTGTTTCATCGTCAATAAGAAGGTCCAAGGTATACAGTAAACCTGAAGTGAAGCATCGGATCCATAACTGGACTCACAGGAGAGGTTCAATTCATAGAAAGTTAGAGTGTCAGTCCTCTTGTACTTAAGTCGGCATTGTGCCCTTTGTATTAAATTCGGATGCAGTTTCTGTGTTTCATCGTCAATAAGAAGGTCCAAGGGATACAGTAAACCTGAAGTTAAACATCGGAATCTAAAACTTGACTCACAAGAGAGGTTCAAATCATAGAAAGTGAGAGTGTTAGTCCTCTTGTACTTAAGACGGCATTGTGCCTTTTGTATTAATTTCGGATGCAATGTCTGTGTTGCATCGTCAATAAGAATGTCCAAATGATACAGTAAACCTGAAGTGAAGCATCGGAATCTAAATCTGGACTCACAGGAGAGGTTCAAATCATAGAAAGTGAGAGTGGCAGTCCTCTTGTACTTAAGTCAGCATTGTGCCTTTTATATTAAATTCGGATGCAATTTCTGTGTTTCATCATCAATAAGAAGGTCCAAGGGATACAGTAAACCTGAAGTGAAGCATCGGAGTCCAAAACATGACTCACAGGAGAGGTTCAAATCATAGAAAGTGAGAGTGTCGGTCCTCCTGTACTTAAGTCGGCATTGTGCCTTTTGTATTAAATTTGTATGAAATTTCTGTGTTTCATCGTCAATAAGAAGTTCCAAGGGATACAGTAAAACTGAAGTGAAGCATCGGAATCTAATACTGGACTCACAGGAGAGGTTCAAATCATAGAAAGTGTGAGTGTCAGTCCTCTTGTACCTAAGTCGGAATTGTGCCTTTTGTATTAAATTCGGATGCAATTTATGTGTTTCATCGTCAATAAGAAGGTCCATGGGATACAGTAAACCTCAAGTGAAGCATCGGAATCTAAAACTGGACTCACAAGGGAGGTTCAAATCACAGAAAGTGAGAGGGTCAGTCCTCTTGTACTTAAGTCGGCATTGTGCCTTTTGTTTTAATTTCGGATGCAATTTCTGTGTTTCATCGTCAACAAGAAGGTCCAAGGGACACAGTAAACCTGAAGTGAAGCATCGGAATCAAAAACTGGACTCACAGGAGAGGTTTAAATCATAGATAGTGAGAGTGTCAGTCCTCTTGTACTTAAGTCGGCATTGTGCCCTTTGTATTAAAATCGGATGCAATGTCTGTGTTGCATCGTCAATAAGAAGGTCCAAGGGATACAGTAAACCTGAAGTGAAGCATCGGAACCTAATACTGGACTCACAGGAGAGATTCAAATCATAGAATGTGAGAGTGTCAGACCTCTTAAACTTAAGTCGGAATTGTGCCTTTTGTATTAAATTCGGATGCAATTTTGTGTTTCATCGTCAATAAGAAGGTACAAGGGATACAGTAAACCTGAAGTGAAGCATCGGAATCTAAAACTGGACTTACAGGAGAGGTTCAAATCATACATAGTGAGAGTGTCAGTCCTCTTGTTCTAAAGTCGGCATTGTGCTTTTGTATTAAATTCGGATGCAATTTCTGTGTTTCATCGTCAATAAGAAGGTCTGAGGGATACAGTAAACCTGAAGTGAAGCATTGGAATCTAAAACTCGACTCACAGGAGAGGTTCAAATCATAGAAAGTGTGAGCGTCAGGCCTCTTGTACCTAAGTCGGAATTGTGCCTTTTGAATTAAATTCGGATGCAATTTCTGTGTTTCATCGTCAATAAGAAGGTACAAGGGATACAGAAAACCTGAAGTGAAGCATCGGAATCTAAAACTGGACTTACAGGAGAGGTTCAAATCATACATAGTGAGAGTGTCAGTCCTCTTGTTCTAAAGTCGGCATTGTGCTTTTGTATTAAATTCGGATGCAATTTCTGTGTTTCATCGTCAATAAGAAGGTCTGAGGGATACAGTAAACCTGAAGTGAAGCATTGGAACCTAAAACTGGACTCACAGGAGAGGTTCAAATCATAGAAAGTTAGAGTGTCAGTTCTCTTGTACTTAAGTCGGCATTGTTCATTTTGTATTAAATCTGAATGCAATTTCTGTGTTTCATCGTCAATAGGAAGGTCCAAGGTATACAGTAAACCTGAAGTGAAGCATCGGAGTCTAAAACAATACTCACAGGAGAGGTTCAAATCATAGAAAGTGAGAGTGTCGGTCCTCTTGTACCTAAGGCGGCATTGTGCCGTTTGTATTAAATTCGTTAGCAATTTCTGTGTTTCATCGACAATAAGAAGGTCTAAGGGATACAGTAAAATTGAAGTGTAGTATCGGAATCTAAAACTGGACTCACAAGAGAGGTTCAAATCAAAAAAAGTGAGAGTGTTATTCCTCTTGTACTTAAGACGGCACTGTGCCTTTTGTGTCAAAATCGGATGCAGTTTCTGTGTTTCACCGTCAATAAGAAGGTCCAAGGTATACAGTAAACCTGAAGTGATGCATCGGAATCTAAAACAGGACACACAAGAGTGGTTCAAATCATAGAAATTTAGAGTGTCAGTCCTCTTGTACTTAAGTCGGCATTGTGCCTTTTGTATTAAATTCGGATGCAATTTCCGTGTTTCAACGTCAATAAGAAGGTACAAGGGATGTGGTAAACCTGAAGTGAAGCATCGGAATCTAAAACTGGAATCACAAGAGGGGTTCAAATCAAAAAAAGTGAGAGTGTTACTCCTCTTGTACTTAAGACGGCATTGTGCCTTTTGTATTAAATTCGGATGCAATGTCTGTGTTGCATCGTCAATAAGAAGGTCCAAGGGATACAGTAAATCTGAAGTGAAGCATCGGAATCTATTACTGGACTCACAGGAGAGATTCAAATCGTAGAATGTGAGAGTGTCAGTCCTCTTGTACATAAGTCGGAATTGTGCCTTTTGTATTAAATTCGGATGCAATTTCTGTGTTTCATCGTCAATAAGAAGGTACAAGGGATACGGTAAACCTGAAGTGAAGCATCGGAATCTAAAACTGGACTCACAGGAGAGGTTCAAATCATACATAGTGAGACTGTCAGTCAACTAGTTCTTAAGTCGGCATTGTGGTTTTGTATTAACTTCGGATGCAATTTCTGTGTTTCATCGTCAATAAGGAGGTCCAAGGGATACAGTAAAATTGAAGTGAAGCATCGGAATCTAATACTGGACTCACAGGAGACGTTCAAATCATAGAAAGTCAGAGTGTCAGTCCTCTTGTACTTAAGTCGGCATTGTGCCGTTTGTATTAATTTCGGATGCAATTTCTGTGTTTCATCGTCAATAAGAAGGTACAAGGGACGTGGAAAACCTGAAGTGAAGCATCGGAATCTAAAACTGGACCCACAAGAGAGGTTCAAATCATAAAAAGTGAGAGTGTAATTCCTCGTGTACTTAAGACGGCATTGTGCCTTTTGTATTAAATTCGGATGCAATGTCTGTGTTGCATCGTCAATAAGAAGGTCCAAAGGATACCGTAAACCTGAAGTGAAGCATCGGAATCTAACTCTGGACTCACAGGAGAGGTTGAAATCATAGCAAGTGAGAGTGTCAGTCCTCTTGTACTTAAGTCAGCATTGTGCCTTTTGTATTAAATTCGGATGCAATTTCTGTGTTTCATCGTCAATAAGAAGGTCCAAGGGATACAGTAAAATTGAAGTGAAGCATCGGAATCTAAAACTGGACTCACAGGAGAGGTTCAAATCATAGAAAGTGTGAGTGTCAGTCCCCTTGTACCTAAGTCTGCATTGTGACTTTTTTATTAAATTCGGATTCAATTTCTCTGTTCACCATCAATAAGAAGGTAGAAGGGATGCAGTAAACCTGAAGTGAAGCATCGGAATCTAAAACTGGCCTCACAGGAGGGGTTCAAATCATAGAAACTCAGAGTGTCAGTCCTCTTGTACTTAAGTCAGCATTGTGCCTTTTATGTTAAATTCGGATGCAATTTCTGTGTTTCATCATCAATAAGAAGGTCCAAGGGATACAGTAAACCTGAAGTGTAGCATCGGAATCTAATACTGGACTCACAGGAGAGGTTCAAATCATAGACAGTTAGGGTGTCAGTCCTCTTATACTTAAGTCGGCATTGTGCCTTTTGTATTAAATTCGCATGCAATTTCTGTGTTTCACCATCAATAAGAAGGTACAAGGGATGCAGTAAACCTGAAGTGAAGCATCGGAATCTAAAACTGGACTTACCAGAGAGGTTCAAATCATAGAAAGTGACAGTGTTAGTCCTCTTGTACTTAGGACGGCATTGTGCCTTTTGTATTAAATTCGGATGCAATGTCTGTGTTGCATCGTCAATTAGAAGCTCCAAGGGATACAGTAAACCTGAAGTGACGCATCGGAATCTAATACTGGACTCACAGGAGACGTTCAAATCATAGAAAGTCAGTGTGTCAGTTCTGTTGTACTTAAGTCGGCATTGTGCCGTTTGTATTAATTTAGGATGCAATTTCTGTGTTTCATCGTCAATAAGAAGGTCCAAGGGATACAGTAAACCTGAAGTGAAGCATCGGAATCTAAAACTGGACTCACAGGAGAGGTTCAAATCATACATAGTGAGACTGTCAGTCAACTTGTTCTTAAGTCGGCATTGTGGTTTTGTATTAACTTCGGATGCAATTTCTGTGTTTCATCGTCAATAAGGAGGTCCAAGGGATAGAGTAAACCTGAAGTGAAGCATCGGAATCTAAAACTGGACTCACAGGAGAGGTTCAAATCATAGAAAATTAGAGTGTCAGCCCTCTTGTACTTAAATCGGCATTGTTCATTTTGTATTAAATTTGAATGCCATTTCTGTGTTTCATCGTCAATAAGAAGGTCCAAGATATACAGTAATCCTGAAGTGAAGCATCGGAATCCATAACTGAACTCACAGGAGAGGTTCAATTCAAAGAAAGTTAGAGGGTAAGTCCTCTTGTACTTAAGTTGGCATTGTGCCTTTTGTATTAAATTCGGATGCAATATCTGTGTTTCAGCGACAATAAGAAGGCCCAAGGGATACAGTAAAAATGAAGTGAAGCATCGGAATCGAAAACTGGACTCACAGGAGAGGTTCAAATCATAGAAAGTTAGGGTGTCAGTCCTCTTGTACTTAAGTCGGCATAGTGCCTTTTGTATTAAATTCGGATGCAATTTCTGTGTTTCATCGTCAATAAGAAGGTCCAAAGGATACAGTAAACCTGAAGTGAAACATCGGAATCCAAATTGGACTCACTGGAGAGTTTCAAATCATAGAAAGTTAGAATGTCAGTCCTCTTGTACTTAAGTCGGCATTATGCCTTTTGTATTAAATTCGGATGCAATTTCTGTGTTTCACCATCAATAAGAAGGTACAAGGGATGCAGTAAACCTGAAGTGAAGCATCGGAATCTAAAACTGGACTCACCAGAGAGGTTCAAATCATAGAAAGTGACAGTGTTGGTCCTCTTGTACTTAGGACGGCATTGTGCCTTTGTATTAAATTCGGATGCAATGTCTGTGTTGCATCGTCAATTAGAAGGTCCAAGGGATACAGTAAACCTGAAGTGACGCATCGGAATCTAATACTGGACTCACAGGAGACGTTCAAATCATAGAAAGTCAGAGAGTCAGTGCTCTTGTACTTAAGTCGGCATTGTGCCGTTTGTATTAATTTAGGATGCAATTTCTGTGTTTCATCGTCAATACGAAGGTCCAAGGGATACAGTAAACCTGAAGTGAAGCATCGGAATCTAAAACTAAACTCACAGGAGAGGTTCAAATCATGGAAAGTGAGATAGTCAGTCCTCTTGTACTTAAGTCGGCATTGTGCCTTTTGTATTAGATTCGGATGCAATTTCTGTGTTTCATCGTCAATAAGATGGTCCAAGGGATACAGTAAACTTGAAGTGAAGCATCGTAATCTAAAACTGGACTCACAGGAGAGGTTCAAATCATAGAAAGTTAGAGTGTCAGTCCTCTTGTACTTAAGTCGGCATTGTGCCTTTTGTATTAGATTCGGATGCAATTTCTGTGTTTCATCGTCAATAAGATGGTCCAAGGGAGACAGTAAACCTGAAGTGAAGCATCGGATTCTAAAACTGGACTCACAGGAGTGGTTCAAATCATAGAAAGTTAGGGTGTCAGTCCTCATGTACTTAAGTCGGCATAGTGCCTTTTGTATTAAATTCGGATGCAATTTCTGTGTTTTATCGTCAATAAGAAGGTCCAAGGGATACAGTAAACCTGAAGTGAAGCATCGGAATCTAAAACTGGACACACAAGAGTGGTTCAAATCATAGAAAGTTAGAGTGTCAGTCCTCTTGTACTTAAGTCGGCATTGTGCCTTTTGTATTAAATTCGGATGCAATTTCCGTGTTTCATCGTCAATAAGAAGGTACAAGGGATGTGGTAAACCTGAAGTGAAGCATCGGAATCTAAAACTGGACTCACAAGAGAGGTTCAAATCAAAAAAATTGAGAGTGTTATTCCTCTTGTACTTAAGACGGCATTGTGCCTTTCGTATTAAATTCGGATGCAATGTCTGTGTTGCATCGTCAATAAGAAGGTCCAAGGAATACAGTAAACCTGAAGTTAAGCATCGGAATCTATTACTGGACTCACAGGAGAGATTCAAATCGTAGAATATGAGAGTGTCAGTCCTCTTGTACATAAGTCGGAATTCGGCCTTTTGTATTAAATTCGGATGCAATTTCTGTGTTTCATCGTCAATAAGAAGGTACAAGGGATACAGTAAACCTGAAGTGAAGCAACGGAATCTAAAACTGGACTCACAGGAGAGGTTCAAATCATACATAGTGAGACTGTCAGTCAACTTGTTCTTAAGTCGGCATTGTGGTTTTGTATTAACTTCGGATGCAATTTCTGTGTTTCATCGTCAATAAGGAGGTCCAAGGGATACAGTAAACCTGAAGTGAAGCATCGGAATCTAAAACTGGACTCACAGGAGAGGTTCAAATCATAGAAAATTAGAGTGTCAGTCCTCTTGTACTTCAGTCGGCATTGTTCATTTTGTATTAAATTTGAATGCCATTTCTGTGTTTCATCGTCAATAAGAAGGTCCAAGATATACAGTAATCCTGAAGTGAAGCATCGGAATCCATAACTGAACTCACAGGAGAGGTTCAATTCATAGAAAGTTAGAGGGTAAGTCCTCTTGTACTTAAGTTGGCATTCTGCCTTTTGTATTAAATTCGGATGCAATTTCTGTGTTTCATCGTCAATAAGAAGGTCCAAGGGATACAGTAAAAATGAAGTGAAGCATCGGAATCGAAAACTGGACTCACAGGAGAGGTTCAAATCATAGAAAGTTAGGGTGTCAGTCCTCTTGTACTTAAGTCGGCGTAGTGCCTTTTGTATTAAATTCGGATGCAATTTCTGTGTTTCATCGTCAATAAGAAGGTCCAAAGGATACAGTAAACCTGAAGTGAAACATCGGAATCCAAATTGGACTCACTGGAGAGGTTCAAATCATAGAAAGTTAGAGTGTCAGTCCTCTTGTACTTAAGTCGGCATTGTGCCTTTTGTATTAAATTCGGATGCAATTTCTGTGTTTCACCATCAATAAGAAGGTACAAGGGGTGCAGTAAACCTGAAGTGAAGCATCGGAATCTAAAACTGGACTCACCAGAGAGGTTCAAATCAAAGAAAGTGACAGTGTTAGTCCTGTTGTACATAGGACGGCATTGTGCCTTTTGTATTAAATTCGGATGCAATGTCTGTGTTGCATCGTCAATTAAAAGGTCCAAGGGATACAGTAAACCTGAAGTGACGCATCGGAATCTAATACTGGACCCACAGGAGACGTTCAAATCATAGAAAGTCAGAGTGTCAGTGCTCTTGTACTTAAGTCGGCATTGTGCCGTTTGTATTAATTTAGGATGCAATTTCTGTGTTTCATCGTCAATAAGAAGGTCCAAGGGATACAGTAAACCTGAAGTGAAGCATCGGAATCTAAAACTAAACTCACAGGAGAGGTTCAAATCATAGAAAGTGAGATAGTCAGTCCTCTTGTACTTAGGTCGGCATTGTGCCTTTTGTAATAAATCGGATGCAATATCTGTGTTTCATCGTCAATAAGAAGGTCCAAAGGATACAGTAAACCTGAAGTGAAGCATCGGAATCCAAAACTGGACTCACAGGAGAGGTTCTAATCATAGAAAGTTAGAGTGTCAGTCCTATTGTACTTAAGTCTGCATTGTGCCTTTTGTATTAAATTCGGATGCAATTTCTCTGTTCACCATCAATAAGAAAGTACAATGGATGCAGTAAACCTGAAGTGAAGCATCGGAATCTAAAACTGGACTCACAGGAGGGGTTCAAATCATGGAAACTCAGAGTGTCAGTCCTCTTGTTCTTAAGTGGGCATTATGCCTTTTGAATAGAATTCCGATGCAATATCTGTGATTCATCGTCAATAAGATGTTCCAAGGTATACAGTAAACTTGAAGTGAAGCATCAGAATCTAAAACTGGACTCACAGGAGAGGTTCAAATCATTGAAAGTAAGAGTGTCAGTCCTCTTGTACTCAAGTCGGCATTGTGCCTTTTGTATTAAATTCGGATGCAATTTCTGTGTTTCATCGTCAATAAGAAGGTACAGGGAATGTTTTAAACCTGAAGTGAAGCATCGGAGTCTAAAACTGGACTCACAAGAGAGGTTCAAATCATAAAAAGTGAGAGTGTTATTCCTCTTGTTCTTAAGACGGCATTGTGCCTTTAGTATTAAATTCGGATGCAACGTCTGTGTTGCATCGTCAATAAGAAGGTCCAAGGGATACAGTAAACCTGAAGTGAAGCATCGGAACCTATTACTGGACTCGCAGGAGAGATTGAAATCATAGAATGTGAGAGTGTCAGTCCTCTTGTACTTAAGTCGGCATAGTGCCTTTTGAATTAAATTCGGATGCAATTTCTGTGTTTCATCGTCAATAAGAAGGTCCTAGGTATACAGTAAACCTGAAGTGAAGCATCGGAATCTAAAACTGGACTCACAGGAGAGGTTCAAATCATAGAAAGTTAGAGTGTCAGTCCTCTTGTACTTAACCCGACATTGTGCCTTTTGTATTAAATTCGGATGTAATTTCTGTGTTTCATCGTCCATACGAAGGTCCAAGGGATACAGTAAACCTGAAGTGATGCATCGGAATCTAAAACTGGACTCACAAGAGAGGTTCAAATCGTAGAAAGTGAGAGTGTTAGTCCTCTTGTGCCTTTTAAATTAAATTCGGATGCAATGTCTGTGGTGCATCGTCAATAAGAAGGTCCAAAGTATACAGTAAACCTGAAGTGAAGCATCGGAATCTAAATCTGGACTCACAGGAGAGGTTGAAATCATAGCAAGTGAGAGTGTCAGCCCTCTTGTACTTTAGTCAGCATTGTGCCTTTTGTATTAAATTCGGATGCAATTTCTGTGTTTCATCGTCAATAAGAAGGTCCCATGGATACAGTAAACCTGAATTGAAGCATCGGAGTCTAAAACAGGACTCACAGGAGAGGTTCAAATCATAGAAAGTGAGAGTGTCGGTCCTTTTGTACTTAAGGCGGCATTGTGCCTTTTGTATTAAATTCGGATGCAATTTCTGTGTTTCATCATCAATTAGAAGGTCCAAGGGATACAGTAAAATTGAAGTGAAGCATCTGACTATAAAACTGGACTCACAGGAGAGGTTCAAATCATTGAAAGTAAGAGTGTCAGTCCACTTGTACTTAAGTCGGCATTGTGCCTTTTGTATTAAAATCGGATGCAATTTCTGTGTTTCATCGTCAATAACAAGGTCCAAGGGATACAGTAAACCTGAAGTGAAGCATCGGAATCTAAAACTGGACTCACAGGAGAGATTCAATTCATAGAAAGTTAGAGTGTCAGTCCTCTTGTACTTATGTCGGCATTGTGCCTTTTGTATTAAATTCGGATGCAATTCCTGTGTTTCATCGTCAATAAGAAGGTCCAAGGGATACAGTAAAAATGAAGTGAAGCGTCGGAATCTAAAAGTGGACTCACAGGAGAGGTTCAAATCATAGAAAGTTAGGGTGTCAGTCCTCTTGTACTTAAGTCGGCATAGTGCCTTTTGTATTATGTTCGGATGCAATTTCTGTGTTTCATCGTCAATAAGAAGGTCCAAAGGATACAGTAAACCTGAAGTGAAGCATCGGAATCCCAAACTGGACTCACAGGAGAGGTTCAAATCATAGAAAGTTAGAGTGTCAGTCCTCTTGTACTTAAGTCGCCATTGTGCCTTTTGTACTAAATTCGGATGCAATTTCTATGTTTCACCATCAATAAGAAGGTACAAGGGATGCGGTTAACCTGAAGTGAAGCATCGGAATCTAAAACTGGACTCACAAGAGAGGTTTAAATCATAAAAAGTGAGAGTGTTATTCCTCTTGTACTTAAGACGGCATTGTGCCTTTAGTATTAAATTCGGATGCAATGTCTGTGTTGCATCGACAATAAGAAGGTCCAAGGGATACAGTAAGCCTGAAGTGAAGCATCGGAACCTATTACTGGACACACAGGAGAGATTCAAATCATAGAATGTGAGAGTGTCAGTCCTCTTGTACTCAAGTCGGAATTGTGCCTTTTGTATTAAATTCGGATGCAATTTCAGTGTTTCATCGCCAATAAAAAGGTCCTAGGTATATAGTAAACCTGAAGTGAAGCATCGGAATCTAAAACTGGGCTCACAGGAGAGGTTCAAATCATACATAGTGAGAGTGTCAGTCCTCTTGTTCTTAAGTCGGCATTGTGCTTTTGTATTAAAATCGGATGCAATTTCTGTGTTTCATCGTGAATGAGAAGGTCCAAGCGATACAGTAAACCTGAAGTGAAGCAACGGAGTCTAAAACTGGACTCACATGACAGGTTCAAATTATAGAAAGTGAGAGTGTCAGTCCTCTTGTACTTAAGTCGGAATTGTGCCTTTTGTATTAAATTCGAATGCAATTTCTGTGTTTCATTGTCAATAAGAAGGTACAAGGGATACAGTAAACCTGAAGTGAAGCATCGGAATCTAAAACTGGACTGACAGGAGAGGTACAAATCATACATAGTGAGAGTGTCAGTCCTCTTGTACTTAAGTCGGCATTGTGCTTTTGTATTAAATTCGGATGCAATTTCTGTGTTTCATCGTCAATACGAAGGTCTGAGGGATACAGTAAACCTGAAGTGAAGCATCGGAGCCTAAAACAGGACTCACAGGAGAGGTTCAAATCATAGAAAGTGAGAGTGTCGGTCCTCTTGTACTTAAGGCTTCATTGTGCCTTTTGTATTAAATTCGAATGCAATTTCTGTGTTTCATTGTCAATAAGAAGGTCCAAGGGATAAAGTAAACCTGAGGTGAAGCATCGGAATCTAAAACTGGACTCACAGGAGAGGTTCACTTCATAGAAAGTTAGAGTGTCAGTCCTCTTGTACTAAAGTCGGCATTGTGGCTTTTGTATTAAATTCGCATGCGATTTCTGTGTTTCATCGTCAATAAGAAGGTCCAAGGGATACAGTAAAAATGAAGTGAAGCATCGGAATCTAAAACTGGACTCACAGGAGAGGTTCAAATCATAGAAAGTTACGGTGTCAGTCCTCTTGTACTTAAGTCGGCATAGTGCCTTGTATTAAATTCGGATGCAATTTCTGTGTTTCATCGTCAATAAGAAGGTCCAAAGGATACAGTAAACCTGAAGTGAAGCATCGGAATCTAAAACTGGACTCACAGGAGAGGTTCAAATCATAGAAAGTTAGAGTGTCAGTCCTCTTGTACTTATGTCGGCATTGTGCCTTTTGTATTAATTTCGGATGCAATTTCTGTGTTTCACCATCAATAAGAAGGTACAAGTTATGCAGTAAACCTGAAGTGAAGCATTGGAATCTAAAACTGGACTCACAGGAGAGGTTCAAATCATAAAAAAGTCAGAGTGTTAGTCCTCTTGTTCTTAAGTGGTCATTGTGCCTTTTGAATTTAATTCCGATGCAATTTCTGTGTTTCATCGTCAATTAGATGTTCGAAGGTATACAGTAAACCTGAAGTGAAGCATCGGAATCTAAAAGTGGACTCACAGGAGAGGTTCAAATCATTGAAAGTAAGAGTGTCAGTCCTCTTGTACTTAAGTCGGCATTGTGCCTTTTGTATTAAATTCGGATGCAATTTCTGTGTTTCATCGTCACTAAGAAGGTCCAAGGGATACAGTAAACCTGAAGTGAAGCATTGGAATCTAAAACTGGACTCACAGGAGAGGTTCCAATCATAAAAAAAGAGAGTGTTATTCCTCTTGTACTTAAGACGGCATTGTGCCTTTAGTATTAAATTCGGATGCAATGTTTGTGTTGCATCGTCAATAAGAAGGTCCAAGGAATACAGTAAACCTGAAGTGAAGCATCGGACTTAAAAACTGGACTCACAGGAGAGGTTCAAATCATAAATAGTGAGAGTGTCAGTCCTCTTGTTCTTAAGTCGGCATTGTGCTTTTGTATTAAAATCGGATGCAATTTCTGTGTTTCATCGTCAATGAGAAGGTCCAAGGGATACAGTAAACCTGAAGTGAAGCATCGGAGTCTAAAACTGGACTCACAGGACAGGTTCAAATCATAGAAAGTGAGAGTGTCAGTCCTCTTGTACTTAAGTCGGCATTGTGCCTTTTGTATTAAATTCGGATTCAATTTCTGTGTTTCATCGTCAATAAGAAGGTCCAAGGGATACAGTAAAATTGAAGTGAAGCATCGGAAACTAAAACTGGACTCACAGGAGAGGTTCAAATAATAGAAAGTCAGAGTGTCAGTCCTCTTGTTCTTAAGTGGGCATTGTGCCTTTTGAATTTAATTCTGATGCAATTTCTGTGTTTCATCGTCAATAAGATGTTCCAAAGTATACAGTAAACCTGAAGTGAAGCATCGGAATCTAAAACTGGACTCACAGGAGAGGTTCAAATCATAGAAAGTTAGAATGTCAGTCCTCTTGTACTGAAGTCGGCATTGTGCCTTTTGTATTAAATTCGGATGCAATTTCTGTGTTTCATCGTCAATAAGAAGGTCGAAGGGATACAGTAAACCTGAAGTGAAGCATCGGAATCTAAAACTGGACTCACAGGAGGGGTTCAAATCATAGAAAGTGAGAGTGTCAGTCCTCTTGTACTGAAGTCGGCATTGTGCCTTTTAAATTTAATTCCTATGCAAATTCTGTGTTTCATCGTCAATAAGAAGTTCAAGGTATACTGTAAACCTGAAGTGAAGCATCGGAATCTAAAAGTAGACTCACAGGACAAGTTCAAAATATAGAAAGTTAGAAAGTCAATCCTCTTGTACTTAAGTGCGCATAGTGATTTTTGTATTAAATTCGGATGCAATTTCTGTGTTTCATCGTCAATAAGAAGGTCCAAGGGATACAGTAAACCTGAAGTGAAGCATCGGATTCTAAAACTAAACTCACAGGAGAGGTTCAAATCATAGAAAGTGAGAGTGTTAGTCCTCTGGTACTTAAGTCGCCATTGTGCCTTTTGTATAAAATTCGAATGGAAATTCTGCGTTTCATCGTCTATACGAAGTTACAAGGGATACAGTAAAACTGAAGTGAAGCATCGGAGTCTAAAACTGGACTCACGGGAGAGGTTCAAATCATAGAAAGTTAGAGTGTCAGTCCTCTTGTACTTATGTCGGCATTGTGCCTTTTGTATAAAATTCGGATGCAATTTCTGTTTTTAATCGTCAATAAGATGGTCCAGGGGATACAGTAAACCTGAAGTGAAGCATCGGAATCTAAAACTAGGCTCACAGGAGAGGTTCAAATCAAAGAAACTGAGAGTGTCAGTCCTCTTGTACTTAAGTCGGCATTGTGCCTTTTGTATTAAATTCGGATGCAATTTCTGTGTTTCATCGTCAATAAGAAGGACCAAGGTATACAGTAAAACTGAAGTGGAGCATGAAATATCTAAAACTGGACTCACAAGAGAGGTTCATATCATAGAAAGTGAGAGTGTCAGTCCTCTTGTATTTAAGTCGGCATTGTGCCTTTTGTATAGAATAAGGATGCCATTTCTGTGTTTCATCGTCAATAAGAAGGTCCAAGGGATAGAGTAAACCTGAAGTGAAGCATCGGAATCTAAGACTGGACTCACAGAAGAGGTTCTAATCACAAAAAGTTAGAGTGTCAGTCCTCTTGTACTTAAGTCGGCATTGTGCCTTTTGAATTTAACTCCGATGCAACTTTTGTGTTTCATCGTCAATAAGAAGTTCCAAGATATACAGTAAACCTGAAGTGAAGCATCGGAATCTAAAACTGGACCTACTGGAGGGGTTCAAATCATAGAAAGTTGGAGTGTCAGTCCTCTTGTACTTAAGTCAGCATTGTGCGTTTTGTTTTAAATTCGGATGCAATTTCTGTGTTTAATCGTCAATAAGAAGGTCCAGGGGATACAGTAAACCTGAAGTGAAGAATCGGAATCTAAAACGAGACTCACAAGAGAGGTTCAAATCACAGAAAGTGAGAGTGTCAGTCCTCTTGTACTTGAGTCGGCATTGTGCTTTTTGTATTAAATTCGGATGCAATATCTGTGTTTCATCGTCAATAAGAAGGTCCAGGGGATACAGTAAACCAGAAGTGAAGCATCGGACTCTAAAACTGGATTCACAGGAGAGGTTAAAATCATAGAAAGTTAGAGTGTCAGTCCTCTTGTACTTAGGTTGGCATTGTGCCTTTTGTATTAAAGTCGGATGCAATTTCTGTGTTTCATCGTCAATAAGAAGGTCCATGGTTTACAGTAAACCTGATGTGAAGCATCGGAATCTAAAATTGGACTCACAGGAGAGGTTAAAATCATAGAAAGTTAGAGTGTCAGTCCTCTTGTACTTAAGCCGGCACTGTGCCCTTTGTTTTAAATTCGGATGCAATTTCTGTGTTTAATCGTCAATAAGAAGGTCCAGGGGATACAGTAAACCTGAAGTGAAGCATCAGAATCTAAAACTGGACTCACAGGAGAGGTTCAAATCATAGAAAGTGAGTGTGTCAGTCCTCTTGTACTTGAGTCGGCATTGTGCCTTTTGTATTAAATTCGGATGCAATTTCTGTGTTTCATCGTCAATAAGAAGTTCCAAGATATACAGTAAACCTGAAGTGAAGCATCGGAATCTAAAACTGGACCTACAGGAGTGGTTCAAATCATAGAAAGTTAGAGTGTCAGTCCTCTTGTACATAAGTCGGCATTGTGCCTTTTGTATTAAATTCGGATGCGATTTCTGTGTTTAATCGTCAATAAGAAGGACCAGGGGATACAGGAAACCTGAAGTGAAGCATCGGAATCTAAAACTGGACTCACAGGAGAGGTTCAAATCACAAAAAGTTAGAGTGTCAGTCCTCTTGTTTTTAAGTCGGCATTGTGCCTTTTGTATTATATTCGGATCCAATTTCTGTGTTTCATCGTCAATAAGAAGGTCCAAGGGATACAGTAAACCTGAAGTAAAGCATCGGAATCTAAAACTGGACTCACAGGAGAGGTTCAAATCACAGAAGGTTAGAGTGTCAGTCCTCTTGTACTTAAGTCGGCATTGTGCCTATTGTATTAAATTTGGATGCAATTTCTGTGTATCATCGTCAATAAGATGGTCCAATGGATACAGTAAATCTGAAGTGAAGCTTCGGAATCTACAACTGGACTCACACGAGAGGTTCAAATCATAGAAAGTTAGAGTGTCAGTCCTCTTGTACTTAAGTCGGCATTGTGCCTTTTGCAATAAATTCGGATGAATTTTCTGTGTTTCATCGTCAATAAGAAGGTCCAAGAGATGCAGTAAACCTGAAATGAAGCATCGGAATCTAAAACTGGACTCACAGGAGAGGTTCAAATCATAGAAAGTGTGCGTGTCAGTCCTCTTGTACTTAAGTCGGCATTGTGCATTTTGTATAAAATTTGAATGAAATATCTGTGTCTCATCGTCAATAAGAAGGTCGAAGGTATACACTAAACCTAAAGTGACGCATCGGAATCTAAAACTGGACTCACAGGAGAGGTTCAAATCATAGAAAGTTAGAGTGTCAGTCCTCTTGTACTTAAGTCGGCATTGTGCCTTTTGTATTAAATTCGGATGCTATTTCTGTGTTTCATCGGCTATAAGAAGGTCCAAGGGATACTGTAAACCTGAAGTGAAGCATGGGAATCTAAAACTGGACCCACAAGAGAGGTTCAAATCATAGAAACTGAGAGTGTCAGTCCTCTTGTACATAAGTCGGCATTGTGCCTTTTGTATTGAATTTGGATACAATTTCTGTGTTTCATCGTCAATAAGAAGGTCCAAGGGATACAGTAAACCTGAAGTGAAGCATCGGAATATAAAACTGGACTCACAGGAGAGGTTCAAATCATAGAAAGTTAGAGTGTCAGTCCTCTTGTACTTAAGTCGGCATTGTGCCTTTTGTATTAAATTCGGGTGCAATTTCTGTGTATAATCGTCAACAAGAAAGTCCAAGGGATACATTAGACCTGAAGTGAAGCATCGGAATCTAAAACTGGACTCACAGGAGAGGTTCAAATCATAGAAAGTCAGAGTGTCAGTCCTCTTGTACTTAAGTCGGCATTGTGCATTTTGAATTTAACTCCGATGCAACTTCTGTGTTTCATCGTCAATAAGAAGTTCCAAGATATACAGTAAACCTGAAGCGAAGCATCGGAATCTAAAACTGGACCTACAGGAGTGGTTCAAATCATAGAAAGTTGGAGTGTCAGTCCTCTTGTACTTAAGTCGGCATTGTGCGCTCAGTTTTAAATTCGGATGCAATTTCTGTGTTTAATCGTCAATAAGAAGGTCCAGGGGATACAGTAAACCTGAAGTGAAGAATCGGAATCTAAAACTAGACTCACAAGAGAGGTTCAAATCATAGAAAGTGAGAGTGTCAGTTCTCTTGTACTTGAGTCGGCATTGTGCCTTTTGTATTAAATATGGATGCAATATCTGTGTTTCATCGTCAATAAGAAGGTCCAGGGGATACAGTAAACCAGAAGTGAAGCATGGGATTCGAAAACTGGACTCACAGGAGAGGTTAAAATCATAGAAAGTTAGAGTGTCAGTCCTCTTGTACATAAGTCGGCATTGTGCCTTTTGTATTAAATTCGGATGCAATTTCTGTGTTTAATCGTCAATAAGAAGGTCCAAGGGATACAGTAAACCTGAAGTGAGGCATCGGAATCTAAAACTGGACACACAGGAGCGGTTGAAATCATAGAAAGTTAGAGTGTCAGTCCTCTTGTACTTAAGTCGTCACTGTGCCTTTTGTATTACATTCGGATGCAATTTCTGTGTTTCATCGTCAATAAGAAGGTCCAGGGATACAGTAATCCTGAAGTGAAGCATAGGAATCTAAAACTGGACTCACAGGAGAGGTTCAAACCATAGAAAGATAGAGTGTCAGTCCTCTTGTACTTAAGTCGGCATTGTGCCTTTTGTATTGAATTCGGATGCAATTTCTGTGTTTCATCGTCAATAAGAATGTTTAAGGGATACAGTAAACCTGAAGTGAAGCATCGGAATCTAAAACTGGACTCACAGGAGAGGTTCAAATCATAGAAATTGTGAGTGTCAGTCCTCTTGTACTTAAGTCGGCATTGTGCTTTTTGAATTAAATTCGGATGCAATTTCTGTGTTTCATCGTCAATAAGATGGTCCAACGGATACAGTAAACCTAAAGTGAAGCATCGGAATCTAAAACTGAACTAACAGGAGAGGTTCAAATCATAGAAAGTGAGAGTGTCAGTCCTCTTGTACTTAAGTCGGCATTGTGCCTTTTGTATTAAATTCGGATGCAATTTCTGTGTTTCATCGTCAATAAGAAGGTCCAGGGGATACAGTAAACCTGAAGTGAAGCATCGGAATCTAAAACTGGACTCACAGGAGAGGTTCAAATCACAAAAAGTTAGAGTGTCAGTCCTCTTGTTTTAAGTCGGCATTGTGCCTTTTGTATTATATTCGGATCCAATTTCTGTGTTTCATCATCAATAAGAAGGTCCACGGGATACAGTAAACCTGAAGTGAAGCATCGGAATCTAAAACTGGACTCACAAGAGAGGTTCAAATCATAGAAGGTTAGAGTGTCAGTCCTCTTGTACTTAAGTCGGCTTTGTGCCTATTGTATTAAATTTGGATGCAATTTCTGTGTATCATCGTCAATAAGATGGTACAATGGATACAGTAAATCTGAAGTGAAGCTTCGGAATCTAAAACTGGACTCACACGAGCGGTTCAAATCATAGAAAGAGAGAATGTCAGTCCTCTTGTACTTAAGTCGGCATTGTGCCTTTTGCATTAAATTCGGATGAATTTTCTGTGTTTCATCGTCGATAAGAAGGTCCAAGAGATACAGTAAACCTGAAATGAAGCATCGGAATCTAAAACTGGACTCACAGGAGATGTTCAAATCATAGAAAGTGTGCGTGTCAGTCCTCTTGTACTTAAGTCGGCATTGTGCATTTTGTATAAAATTTGAATGAAATATCTGTGTCTCATCGTCAATAAGAAGGTCGAAGGTATACATAAAACCTAAAGTGACGCATCGGAATCTAAAACTGGACTCACAGGAGAGGTTCAAATCATAGAAAGTTAGAGTGTCAGTCCTCTTGTACTTAAGTCGGCATTGTGCATTTTGTATTAAATTCGGATGCTATTTCTGTGTTTCATCGACAATAAGAAGGTCCAAGGGATACTGCTAACCTGAAGTGAAGCATGGGAATCTAAAACTGGACCCACAAGAGAGGTTCAAATCATAGAAACTGAGAGTGTCAGTCCTCTTGTACATAAGTCGGCATTGTGCCTTTTGTATTGAATTCGGATGCAATTTCTGTGTTTCATCGTCAATAAGAATGTCCTAGGGATACAGTAAACCTGAAGTGAAGCATCGGAATCTAAAACTGGACTCACGGGAGAGGTTCAAATCATAGAAATTTAGAGTGTCAGTCCTCTTGTACTTAAGTCGGCTTTGTGCCTTTTGTATTAAATTCGGGTGCAATTTCTGTGTATAATCGTCAACAAGAAAGTCCAAGGGATACAGTAGACCTGAAGTGAAGCATCGGAATCTAAAACTGGACTCACAGGAGATTTTTAAATCATAGAAACTCAGAGTGTCAGTCCTCTTGTACTTAAGTCGGCATTGTGCCTTTTGAATTTAACTCCGATGCAACTTCTGTGTTTCATCGCCAATAAGAAGTTCCAAGATATACAGTAAACCTGAAGCGAAGCATCGGAATCTAAATCTGGACCTACAGGAGTGGTTCAAATCAAAGAAAGTTGGTGTGTCAGTCCACTTGTACTTAAGTCGGCATTGTGCGTTTTGTTTTAAATTCGGATGCAATTTCTGTGTTTAATCGTCAACAAGAAGGTCCAGGGGATACAGTAAACCTGAAGTGAAGAATCGGAATCTAAAACTAGACTCACAAGAGAGGTTCAAATCATAGAAAGTGAGAGTGTCAGTTCTCTTGTACTTGAGTCGGCATTGTGCCTTTTGTATTAAATACGGATGCAATATCTGTGTTTCATCGTCAATAAGAAAGTCCAGGGGATACAGTAAACCAGAAGTGAAGCATCGGATTCTAAAACTGGACTCACAGGAGAGGTTAAAATCATAGAAAGTTAGAGTGTCAGTCCTCTTGTACTTAGGTCGGCATTGTGCCTTTTGTATTAAAGTCGGATGCAATTTCTGTGTTTCATCCTCAATAAGAAGGTCCAAGGTATACAGTAATCCTGATGTGAAGCATCGGAATCTAAAATTGGACTCACAGGAGAGGTTAAAGTCATAGAAAGTTAGAGTGTCAGTCCTCTTGTACTTAAGTCGGCATTGTACCCTTTGTTTTAAATTCGCATGCAATTTCTGTGTTTAATCGTCAATAAGAAGGTCCAGGGGATACACTAAACCTGAAGTGAAGCATCGGAATCTAAAACTTGACTCACAGGAGAGGTTCAAATCATAGAAAGTGAGAGTGTCAGTCCTCTTGTACTTGAGTCGGCATTGTGCCTTTTGTACTAAATTCGGATGCAATTTCTGTGTTCCATCTTCAATAAGAAGGTCCATGGGATACAGTAAACCTGAAGTGATTCATCGGAATCTAAAACTGGACACACAGGAGCGGTTGAAATCATAGAAATTTAGAGTGTCAGTCCTCTTGTACTTAAGTCGTCACTGTGCCTTTTGTATTAGATTCGGATGCAATTTCTGTGTTTCATCGTCAATAAGAAAGTCCAAGGGATACAGTAATCCTGAAGTGAAGCATAGGAATCTAAAACTGGACTCACAGGAGAGGTTCAAACCATAGAAAGATAGAGTGTCAGTCCTCTTGTACTTAAGTCGGCATTGTGCCTTTTGTATTGAATTCGGATGCAATTTCTGTGTTTCATCGTCAATAAGAATGTTCAAGGGATACAGTAAACCTGAAGTGAAGCATCGGAATCTAAAACTGGACTCACAGGAGAGGTTCAAATCATAGAAATTGAGAATGTCAGTCCTCTTGTACTTAAGTCGGCATTGTGCTTTTTGTATTAAATTCGGATGCAATTTCTGTGTTTCATCGTCAATAAGATGGTCCAAGGGATACAGTAAACCTAAAGTGAAGCATCGGAATCTAAAACTGGACTCACAGGAGAGGTTCAAATCATAGAAAGTGAGAGTGTCAGTCCTCTTCTTCTTAAGTCGGCATTGTGCTTTTGTATTAAATTCCGATGCAATTTCTGTGTTTCTTCGTCAATAAGGAGGTCCAAGGGATACAGTAAACCTGAAGTGAAGCATCGGATTCTAAAACTGGACTCACAGTAGAGGTTAAAATCATAGAAAGTTAGAGTGTCAGTCCTCTTGTACTTAGGTCGGCATTGTGCCTTTTGTATTAAAGTCGGATGCAATTTCTGTGTTTCATCGTCAATAAGAAGGTCCAAGGTATACAGTAATCCTGATGTGAAGCATCGGAATCTAAAATTGGACTCACAGGAGAGGTTAAAATCATAGAAAGTTAGAGTGTCAGTCCTCTTGTACTTAAGTCGGCATTGTACCCTTTGTTTTAAATTCGCATGCAATTTCTGTGTTTAATCGTCAATAAGAAGGTCCAGGGGATACACTAAACCTGAAGTGAAGCATCGGAACCTAAAACTTGACTCACAGGAGAGGTTCAAATCATAGAAAGTGAGAGTGTCAGTCCTCTTGTACTTGAGTCCGCATTCTGCCTTTTGTATTAAATTCGGATGCAATTTCTGTGTTTCATCGTCAATAAGAAGTTCCAAGATATGCAGTAAACCTGAAGTGAAGCATCGGAATCTAAAACTGGACCTACAGGAGTGGTTCAAATCATAGAAAGTTAGTGTGTCAGTCCTCTTGTACATAAGTCGGCATTGTGCCTTTTGTATTAAATTCGGATGCAATTTCTGTGTTTAATCATCAATAAGAAGGTCCAGGGGATACAGTAAACCTGAAGTGAAGCATCGGAATCTACAACTAGACTCACAGGAGAGGTTCAAATCATAGAAAGTTAGAGTGTCAGTCCTCTTGTACTTAAGTCGGCATTGTGCCTTTTGTATTAAATTGGGATGCAATTTCTGTGTTTCATCGTCAATAAGAAGGTCCTAGGGATACAGTAAACCTGAAGTGAAGCATCGGTATCTAAAACTGGACTCGCAGGAGAGAAAGTTAGAGTGACAGTCCTCTTGTACTTAAGTCGGCATTGTGCCTTTTCTATTAAATTCGGATGCAATTTCTGTGTTTCATCGTCAATAAGAAGGTCCAAGGGATACAGTAAACCTGAAGTGAAGCATCGGTGTCTAAAACTGGACTCACAGGAGAGGTTAAAATCATAGAAAGTTAGATTGTCAGTCCTCTTGTACTTAAGTCGGCATTGTGCCTATTGTATTAAATTCGGATGCAATTTCTGAGTATCATCGTCAATAAGATGGTCCAATGGATACAGTAAACCTGAAGTGAAGCATCGGAATCTAAAACTGGACTCACACGAGAGGTTCAAATCATAGAAAGTGAGAGTGTCAGTCCTCTTGTTCTTAAGTCGGCATTGTGCCTTTTGTATTAAATTCGGACGAGTTTTCTGTGTTTCATCGTCAATAAGGAGGTCCAAGAGATACAGTAAACCTGAAATGAAGCATCGGAATCTAAAACTGGACTCACAGAAGAGGTTCAAATCATAGAAAGTGAGAGTGTCAGTCCTCTTGTACTTAAGTCGGCATTGTGCATTTTGTATAAAATTTGAATGAAATATCTGTGTTCCATCGTCAATAAGAAGGTCCAAGGTATACACTAAACCTAAAGTGAAGCATCGGAATCTAAAATTGGACTCACAGGAGAGGTTCAAATCATAGAAAGTTAGATTGTCAGTCCTCTTGTACTTAAGTCGGCATTGTGCCCTTTGGTTTAAATTCGGATGCAATTTCTGTGTTTAATCGTCAATGAGAAGGTCCAGGGGATACAGTAAACCTGAAGTGAAGCATCGGAATCTAAAACTGGACTCACAGGAGAGGTTCAAATCATAGAAAGTGAGAGTGTCAGTCCTCTTGTACTTGAGTCGGCATTGTGCCTTTTGTATTAAATTCGGATGCAATTTCTGTGTTTCATCGTAAATAGGAAGATCCAAGATATACAGTAAACCTGAAGTGAACCATCGGACTCTAAAACTGGACGTACAGGAGTGGTTCAAATCATAGAAAAATTGAGTGTCAGTCCTCTTGTACATAAGTCGGCATTGTGCCTTTTGTATTAAATTAGGATGCAATTTCTGTGTGTAATCGTCAATAAGAAGGTCCAGGGGATACAGTACCCTTAAGTGAAGCATCGGAATCTAAAACTAGACTCACAGGAGAGGTTCAAATCATAGAAAGTGAGAGTGTCAGTCCTCTTGTACTTAAGTCGGTATTGTGATTTTTGTATTACATTCGGATGCAATTTCTGTGTTTCATCGTCAATAAGAAGGTCCAGGGGATACAGTAAACCTGAAGTGAAGCATCGGAATCTAAAACTGGACTCACAGGAGAGGTTCAAATCATAGAAAGTGAGAGTGTCAGTCCTCTTGTACTTGAGTCGGCATTGTGCCTTTTGTATAAAATTCGGATGCAATTTCTGTGTGTAATCGTCAATAAGAAGGTCCAAGAGATACAGTACACCTGAAGTGAAGCATCGGTATCTAAAACTGGACTCACAGGAGAGGTTCAAATCATAGAAAGTGAGAGTGTCAGTCCTCTTGTACTTAAGTCGGCATTGTGCCTTTTGTATTAAATTCGGATGCAATTTCTGTGTTTCATCTTCAATAAGAAGGTCCAAGGGATACAGTAAACCTGAAGTGAGGCATCGGAATCTAAAACTGGACACACAGGAGCGGTTGAAATATATAGAAAGTTAGAGTGTCAGTCCTCTTGTACTTAAGTCGTCACTGTGCCTTTTGTATTAAATTCGGATGCAATTTCTGTGTTTCATCGTCAATAAGATGGTCCAAGTGATACAGTAATCCTGAAGTGAAGCATAGGAATCTAAAACTGGACTCACAGGAGAGGTTCAAACCATATAAAGTTAGAGTGTCAGTCCTCTTGTACTTAAGTCGGCATTGTGCCTCTTGTAATGAATTCGGATGCAATTTCTGTGTTTCATCGTCAATAATAATGTTCAAGGGATACAGTAAACCTGAAGTGAAGCATCGGAATCTAAAACTGGACTCACAGGAGAGGTTCAAATCATAGAAATTGTGAGTGTCAGTCCTCTTGTACTTAAGTCGGCATTGTGCTTTTTGTATTAAATTCGGATGCAATTTCTGTGTTTCATCGTCAATAAGATGGTCCAAGGGATACAGTAAACCTGAAGTGAAGCATCGGAATCTAAAACTGGACTCACAGCAGACGTTCAAATCATAGAAAGTTAGAGTGACAGTCCTCTTGTACTTAAGTCGGCATTGTGCCTTTTGTATTAAATTCAGATGCATTTTCTGTGTTTCATCGTCAATAAGAAGGTCCAAGGGATACAGTAAACCTGAAGTGAGGCATCGGAATCTGAAACTGGACACACAGGAGCGGTTGAAATCATAGAAAGTTATAGTGTCAGTCCTCTTATACTTAAGTCGGCACTGTGCCTTTTGTATTAAAGTCGGATGCAATATCTGTGTTTCATCGTCAATAAGAAGGTCCAAGGGATACAGTAATCCTGAAGTGAAGCATAGGAATCTAAAACTGGACTCACAGGAGAGGATCAAATCATAGAAAGTTAGAGAGTCAGTCCTCTTGTACTTAAGACGGCATTGTGCCTTTTGTATTGAATTCGGATGCAATTTCTGTGTTTCATCGTCAATAAGAAGGTCCAAGGGATACAGTAAACCTGAAGTGAAGCATCGGAATCTAAAACTGGACTCACAGGAGAGGTTCAAATCAAAGAAAGTGAGAGTGTCAGTCCTCTTGTACTTAAGTCGGCATTGTGCCTTTTGTATTAAATTCGGATGCAATTTCTGTGTTTCATCGTCAATAAGATGGTCCAAGGGATACAGTAAACCTGAAGTGAAGCTTCGGAATCTAAAACTGGACTCACAGGAGAGGTTCAAATCATAGAAAGTGAGAGTGTCAGTCCTCTTGCTCTTAAGTCGGCATTGTGCTTTTGTATTAAATTCGGATGCAATTTCTGTATTTCTTCGTCAATAAGGAGGTCCAAGGGATATAGTAAACCTGAAGTGAAGCATCGGAATCTAAAACTGGACTCACAGGAGAGGTTCAAATCATAGAAAGTTAGAGTGTCAGTCCTCTTGTACTTAAGACGGCATTGTGCATTTGGAATTGAATTCGGATGCAATTTCTGTGTTTCATCGTCAATAAGAAGGTCCAAGGGATACAGTAAACCTGAAGTGAAGCATCGGAATCTAAAACTGGACTCACAGGAGAGGTTCAAATCATAGAAAGTGAGAGTGTCAGTCCTCTTGTACTTAAGTCGGCATTGTGCCTTTTGTATTAAATTCGGATGCCATTTTCTGTGTTTCATCGTCAATAAGATGGTCCAAGGGATACAGTAAACCTGAAGTGAAGCATTGGGATCTAAAACTGGACTCACAGGAGAGGTTCAAATCATAGAAAGTGAGAGTGTCAGTCCTCTTGTTCTTAAGTCGGCATTGTGCTTTTGTATTAAATTCGGATGCAATTTCTGTATTTCTTCGTCAATAAGGAGGTCCAAGGGATACAGTAAACCTGAAGTGAAGCATCGGAATCTAAAACTAGACTCACAGGAGAGGTTCAAATCATAGAAAGTGAGAGTGTCAGTCCTCTTGTACTTAAGTCGGCTTTGTGCCTTTTGTATTAAATTCGGATGCAATTTGTGTGTTTCATCGACAATAAGAAGGTCCAGGGGATACAGTAAACCTGAAGTGAAGCATCGGAATCTAAAACTGGACTCACAGGAGAGGTTCAAATCATAGAAAGTGAGAGTGTCAGTCCTCTTGTACTTGAGTCGGCATTATGCCTTTTGTATTAAATTCGGATGCAATTTCTGTGTGTAATCGTCAATAAGAAGGTCCAAGGGATACAGTAAACCTGAAGTGAAGCATCGGTATCTAAAACTGGACTCACAGGAGAGGTTCAAATCATAGAAAGTGAGAGTGTCAGTCCTCTTGTACTTAAGTCGGCATTGTGCCTTTTGTATTAAATTCGGATGCAATTTCTGTGTTTCATCTTCAATAAGAAGGTCCAAGGGATACAGTAAACCTGAAGTGAGGCATCGGAATCTAAAACTGTGCACACAGGAGCGGTTGAAATCATAGAAAGTTAGAGTGTCAGTCCTCTTGTACTTAAGTCGTCACTGTGCCTTTTGTATTAAATTCGGATGCAATTTCTGTGTTTCACCGTCAATAAGATGGTCCAAGGGATACAGTAATCCCGAAGTGAAGCATAGGCATCTAAAACTGGACTCACAGGAGAGGTTCAAACCATAGAAAGTTAGAGTGTCAGTCCTCTTGTACTTAAGTCGGCATTGTGCCTCTTGTATTGAATTCGGATGCAATTTCTGTGTTTCATCGTCAATAATAATGTCCAAGGGATACAGTAAACCTGAAGTGAAGCATCGGAATCTAAAACTGGACTCACAGGAGAGGTTCAAACCATAGAAAGTTAGAGTGTCAGTCCTCTTGTACTTAAGTCGGCATTGTGCCTCTTGTATTGAATTCGGATGCAATTTCTGTGTTTCATCGTCAATAATAATGTTCAAGAGATACAGTAAACCTGAAGTGAAGCATCGGAATCTAAAACTGGACTCACAGGAGAGGTTCAAATCATAGAAATTGTGAGTGTCAGTCCTTTTGTTCTTAAGTCGGCATTGTGCTTTTGTATTAAATTCGGATGCAATTTCTGTATTTCTTCGTCAATAAGGAGGTCCAAGGGATACAGTAAACCTGAAGTGAAGCATCGGAATCTAAAACTGGACTCACAGGAGACGTTCAAATCATAGAAAGTTAGAGTGACAGTCCTCTTGTACTTAAGTCGCCTTTGTGCCTTTTGTATTATATTCGGATGCAATTTCTGTGTTTCATCGTCAATAAGAAGGTCCAAGGTATACAGTAAACCTGAAGTGAAGCTTCGGAATCGAAAACTGGACTCACAGGAGAGGTTCAATTCATAGAAAGTGAGAGTGTCAGTCCTCTTGTTCTTAATTCGGCATTGTGCTTTTGTATGAAATTCGGATGCAATATCTGTATTTCTTCGTCAATAAGGAGGTCCAAGGGATACAGTAAACCTGCAGTGAAGCATCGGAATCTAAAACTGGACTCACAGGAGAGGTTCAAATCATAGAAAGTTAGAGTGTCAGTCCTCTTGTACTTAAGACGGCATTGTGCCTTTTGTTTTAAATTCGGATGCAATTTCTGTGTTTCATCTTCAATAAGAAGGTCCAAGGGATACAGTAAACCTGAAGTGAGGCATCGGAATCTAAAACTGGACACACAGGAGCGGTTGAAATCATAGAAAGTTAGAGTGTCAGTCCTCTTGTACTTAAGTCGTCACTGTGCCTTTTGTATTAAATTCGGATGCAATTTCTGTGTTTCATCGTCAATAAGATGGTCCAAGTGATACAGTAATCCTGAAGTGAAGCATAGGAATCAAAAACTGGACTCACAGGAAAGGTTCAAACCATATAAAGTTAGAGTGTCAGTCCTCTTGTACTTATGTCGGCATTGTGCCTCTTGTATTGAATTCGGATGCAATTTCTGTGTTTCATCTTCAATAAGAAGGTCCAAGGGATACAGTAAACCTGAAGTGAGGCATCGGAATCTAAAACTGGACACACAGGAGCGGTTGAAATCATAGAAAGTTAGAGTGTCAGTCCTCTTGTACTTAAGTCGTCACTGTGCCTTTTGTATTAAATTCGGATGCAATTTCTGTGTTTCATCGTCAATAAGATGGTCCAAGTGATACAGTAATCCTGAAGTGAAGCATAGGAATCTAAAACTGGACTCACAGGAGAGGTTCAAACCATATAAAGTTAGAGTGTCAGTCCTCTTGTACTTAAGTCGGCATTGTGCCTCTTGTATTGAATTCGGATGCAATTTCTGTGTGTCATCGTCATTAAAAATGTTAAAGGGATACAGTAAACCTGAAGTGAAGCATCGGAATCTAAAACTGGACTCACAGGAGAGGTTCAAATCATAGAAATTGTGAGTGTCAGTCCTCTTGTACTTAAGTCGGCATTGTGCTTTTTGTATTAAATTCGGATGCAATTTCTGTGTTTCATCGTCAATAAGATGGTCCAAGGGATACAGTAAACCTGAAGTGAAGCATCGGAATCTAAAACTGGACTCACAGCAGACGTTCAAATCATAGAAAGTTAGACTGACAGTCCTCTTGTACTTAAGACGGCATTGTGCCTTTTGTTTTAAATTCGGATGCAATTTCTGTGTTTCATCTTCAATAAGAAGGTCCAAGGGATACAGTAAACCTGAAGTGAGGCATCGGAATCTAAAACTGGACACACAGGAGCGGTTGAAATCATAGAAAGTTAGAGTGTCAGTCCTCTTGTACTTAAGTCGTCACTGTGCCTTTTGTATTAAATTCAGATGCAATTTCTGTGTTTCATCGTCAATAAGAAGGTCCAAGGGATACAGTAAACCTGAAGTGAGGCATCGGAATCTGAAACTGGACACACAGGAGCGGTTGAAATCATAGAAAGTTATAGTGTCAGTCCTCTTATACTTAAGTCGGCACTGTGCCTTTTGTATTAAATTCGGATGCAATATCTGCGTTTCATCGTCAATAAGAAGGTCCAAGGGATACAGTAATCCTGAAGTGAAGCATAGGAATCTAAAACTGGACTCACAGGAGAGGTTCAAATCATAGAAAGTTAGAGTGTCAGTCCTCTTGTACTTAAGACGGCATTGTGCCTTTTGTATTGAATTCGGATGCAATTTCTATGTTTCATCGTCAATAAGAAGGTCCAAGGGATACAGTAAACCTGAAGTGAAGCATCGGAATCTAAAATTGGACTCACAGGAGAGGTTCAAATCATAGAAAGTGAGAGTGTCAGTCCTCTTGTACTTAAGTCGGCATTGTGCCTTTTGTATTAAATTCGGATGCAATTTCTGTGTTTCATCGTCAATAAGATGGTCCAAGGGATACAGTAAACCTGAAGCGAAGCATCGGAATCTAAAACTGGACTCACAGGAGAGGTACAAATCATAGAAAGTGAGAGTGTCAGTCCTCTTGTTCTTAAGTCGGCATTGTGCTTTTGTATTAAATTCGGATGCAATTTCTGTATTTCTTCGTCAATAAGGAGGTCCAAGGGATACAGTAAACCTGAAGTGAAGCATCGGAATCTAAAACTGGACTCACAGGAGACGTTCAAATCATAGAAAGTTAGAGTGTCAGTCCTCTTGTACTTAAGTCGGCATTGTGCATTTTGTTTTAAATTTGAATGCAATTTCTGTGTTTCATCGTCAATAAGAAGGTCCAAGGTATACAGTAAACCAGAGGTGAAGCATCGGAATCTAAAACTGAACTCACAGGAGAGAAAGTTAGAGTGACAGTCCTCTTGTACTTAAGTCGCCTTTGTGCCTTTTGTATTATATTCGGATGCAATTTCTGTGTTTCATCGTCAATAAGAAGGTCCAAGGTATACAGTTAACCTGAAGTGAAGCTTCGGAATCTAAAACTGGACTCACAGGAGAGGTTCAAATCATAGAAAGTGAGAGTGTCAGTCCTCTTGCTCTTAAGTCGGCATTGTGCTTTTGTATTAAATTCAGATGCAATTTCTGTATTTCTTCGTCAATAAGGAGGTCCAAGGGATACAGTAAACCTGAAGTGAAGCATCGGAATCTAAAACTGGACTCACAGGAGAGGTTCAAATCATAGAAAGTTAGAGTGTCAGTCCTCTTGTACTTAAGACGGCATTGTGCCTTTGGAATTGAATTCGGATGCAATTTCTGTGTTTCATCGTCAATAAGAAGGTCCAAGGGATACAGTAAACCTGAAGTGAAGCATCGGAATCTAAAACTGGACTCACAGGAGAGGTTCAAATCATAGAAAGTGAGAGTGTCAGTCCTCTTGTACTGAAGTCGGCATTGTGCCTTTTGTATTAAATTCGGATGCAATTTCTGTGTTTCATCGTCAATAAGATGGTCCAAGGGATACAGTAAACCTGAAGTGAAGCATTGGAATCTAAAACTGGACTCACAGGAGAGGTTCAAATCATAGAAAGTGAGAGTGTCAGTCCTCTTGTTCTTAAGTCGGCATTGTGCTTTTGTATTAAATTCGGATGCAATTTCTGTATTTCTTCGTCAATAAGGAGGTCCAAGGGATACAGTAAACCTGAAGTGAAGCATCGGAATCTAAAACTAGACTCACAGGAGAGGTTCAAATCATAGAAAGTGAGAGTGTCAGTCCTCTTGTACTTAAGTCGGCTTTGTGCCTTTTGTATTAAATTCGGATGCAATTTCTGTGTTTCATCGTCAATAAGAAGGTCCAGGGGATACAGTAAACCTGAAGTGAAGCATCGGAATCTAAAACTGGACTCACAGGAGAGGTTCAAATCATAGAAAGTTAGAGTGTCAGTCCTCTTGTACTTAGGTCGGCATTGTTCCTTTTGTATTAAATACGGATGCAATTTCTGTATTTCATCGTCAATAAGAAGGTCCAAGGTATACAGTAAACCTGAAGTGAAGCATCGGAATCTAAAACTGGACTCACAGGAGAGGTTCAAATCATAGAAAGTGAGAGTGTCAGTCCTCTTGTACTTGAGTCGGCATTGTGCCTCTTGTATTAAATTCGGATGCAATTTCTGTGTGTAATCGTCAATAAGAAGGTCCAAGGGATACAGTAAACCTGAAGTGAAGCATCGGTATCTAAAACTGGACTCACAGGAGAGGTTCAAATCATAGAAAATGAGAGTGTCAGTCCTCTTGTACTTAAGTCGGCATTGTGCCTTTTGTATTAAATTCGGATGCAATTTCTGTGTTTCATCTTCAATAAGAAGGTCCAAGGGATACAGTAAACCTGAAGTGAGGCATCGGAATCTAAAACTGGACACACAGGAGCGGTTGAAATCATAGAAAGTTAGAGTGTCAGTCCTCTTGTACTTAAGTCGTCACTGTGCCTTTTGTATTAAATTCGGATGCAATTTCTGTGTTTCATCGTCAATAAGATGGTCCAAGGGATACAGTAATCCTGAAGTGAAGCATAGGAATATAAAACTGGACTCACAGGAGAGGTTCAAACCATAGAAAGTTAGAGTGTCAGTCCTCTTGTACTTAAGTCGGCATTGTGCCTCTTGTATTGAATTCGGATGCAATTTCTGTGTTTCATCGTCAATAATAATGTTCAAGGGATACAGTAAACCTGAAGTGAAGCATCGGAATCTAGAACTGGACTCACAGGAGAGGTTCAAACCATAGAAAGTTAGAGTGTCAGTCCTCTTGTACTTAAGTCGGCATTGTGCATTTTGTTTTAAATTTGAATGCAATTTCTGTGTTTCATCGTCAATAAGAAGGTCCAAGGTATACAGTAAACCAGAAGTGAAGCATCGGAATCTAAAACTGAACTCACAGGAGAAAAAGTTAGAGTGACAGTCCTCTTGTACTTAAGTCGCCTTTGTGCCTTTTGTATTATATTCGGATGCAATTTCTGTGTTTCATCGTCAATAAGAAGGTCCAAGGTATATAGTAAACCTGAAGTGAAGCTTCGGAATCTAAAACTGGACTCACAGGAGAGGTTCAAATCATAGAAAGTGAGAGTGTCAGTCCTCTTGTTCTTAAGTCGGCATTGTGCTTTTGTATGAAATTCGGATGCAATTTCTGTATTTCTTCGTCAATAAGGAGGTCCAAGGGATACAGTAAACCTGAAGTGAAGCATCGGAATCTAAAACTGGACTCACAGGAGAGGTTCAAATCATAGAAAGTTAGAGTGTCAGTCCTCTTGTACTTAAGACGGCATTGTGCCTTTGGAATTGAATTCGGATGCAATTTCTGTGTTTCATCGTCAATAAGAAGGTCCAAGGGATACAGTAAACCTGAAGTGAAGCATCGGAATCTAAAACTGGACTCACAGGAGAGGTTCAAATCATAGAAAGTGAGAGTGTCAGTCCTCTTGTACTTAAGTCTGCATTGTGCCTTTTGTATTAAAGTCGGATGCAATTTCTGTGTTTCATCGTCAACAAGATGGTCCAAGGGATACAGTAAACCTGAAGTGAAGCATTGGAATCTAAAACTGGACTCACAGGAGAGGTTCAAATCATAGAAAGTGGGAGTGTCAGTCCTCTTGTTCTTAAGTCGGCATTGTGCTTTTGTATTAAATTCGGATGCAATTTCTGTATTTCTTCGTCAATAAGGAGGTCCAAGGGATACAGTAAACCCGAAGTGAAGCATCGGAATCTAAAACTAGACTCACAGGAGAGGTTCAAATCATAGAAAGTGAGAGTGTCAGTCCTCTTGTACTTAAGTCGGCTTTGTGCCTTTTGTATTAAATTCGGATGCAATTTCTGTGTTTCATCGTCAATAAGAAGGTCCAGGGGATACAGTAAACCTGAAGTGAAGCATCGGAATCTAAAACTGGACTCACAGGAGAGGTTCAAATCATAGAAAGTTAGAGTGTCAGTCCTCTTGTACTTAGGTCGGCATTGTTCCTTTTGTATTAAATTCGGATGCAATTTCTGTATTTCATCGTCAATAAGAAGGTCCAAGGTATACAGTAAACCTGAAGTGAAGCATCGGAATCTAAAACTGGACTCACAGGAGAGGTTCAAATCATAGAAAGTGAGAGTGTCAGTCCTCTTGTACTTAATTCGGCATTGTGCCTTTTGTATTAAATTCGGATGCAATTTCTGTGTTTCATCGTCAATAAGAAGGTCCAAGGGATACAGTAAACCTGAAGTGAAGCATCGGAATCTAAATCTGGACTCACAGGAGAGGTTCAAATCATAGAAAGTGAGAGTGTCAGTCCTCTTGTACTTGAGTCGGCATTGTGCCTTTTGTATTAAATTCGGATGCAATTTCTGTGTGTAATCGTCAATAAGAAGGTCCAAGGGATACAGTAAACCTGAAGTGAAGCATCGGTATCTAAAACTGGACTCACAGGAGAGGTTCAAATCATAGAAAGTGAGAGTGTCAGTCCTCTTGTACTTAAGTCGGCATTGTGCATTTTGTATTAAATTCGGATGCAATTTCTGTGTTTCATCTTCAATAAGAAGGTCCAAGGGATACAGTAAACCTGAAGTGAGGCATCGGAATCTAAAACTGGACACACAGGAGCGGTTGAAATCATAGAAAGTTAGAGTGTCAGTCCTCTTGTACTTAAGTCGCCACTGTGCCTTTTGTATTAAATTCGGATGCAATTTCTGTGTTTCATCGTCAATAAGATGGTCCAAGGGATACAGTAATCCCGAAGTGAAGCATAGGAATCTAAAACTGGACTCACAGGAGAGGTTCAAACCATAGAAAGTTAGAGTGTCAGTCCTCTTGTACTTAAGTCGGCAATGTGCCTCTTGTATTGAATTCGGATGCAATTTCTGTGTTTCATCGTCAATAATAATGTTCAAGGGATACAGTAAACCTGAAGTGAAGCATCGGAATCTAAAACTGGACTCACAGGAGAAGTTCAAATCATAGAAAGTTAGAGTGTCAGTCCTCTTGTACTTAGGTCGGCATTGTTCCTTTTGTATTAAATTCGGATGCAATTTCTGTATTTCATCGTCAATAAGAAGGTCCAAGGTACACAGTAAACCTGAAGTGAAGCATCGGAATCTAAAACTGGACTCACAGGAGAGGTTCAAATCATAGAAAGTGAGAGTGTCAGTCCTCTTGTACTTAAGTCGGCATTGTGCCTTTTGTATTAAATTCGGAAGCAATTTCTGTGTTTCATCGTCAATAAGAAGGTCCAAGGGATACAGTAAACCTGAAGTGAAGCATCGGTATCTAAAACTGGACTCACAGTAGAGGTTCAAATCATAGAAAGTTAGAGTGCCAGTCCTCTTGTACTTAAGTCGGCATTGTGCCCTTTGTATTAAATTCGGATGCAATTTCTGTGTTTCATCTTCAATAAGAAGGTCCAAGGGATACAGTAAACCTGAAGTGAGGCATCGGAATCTAAAACTGGACACACAGGAGCGGTTGAAATCATAGAAAGTTAGAGTGTCAGTCCTCTTGTACTTAAGTCGTCACTGTGCCTTTTGTATTAAAATCGGATGCAATTTCTGTGTTTCATCGTCAATAAGAAGGTCCAAGGGATACAGTAATCCTGAAGTGAAGCATAGGAATCTAAAACTGGACTCACAGGAGAGGTTCAAACCATAGGAAGATAGAGTGTCAGTCCTCTTGTACTTAAGTCGGCATTGTGCCTTTTGTATTGAATTCGGATGCAATTTCAGTGTTTCATCGTCAATAAGAATGTTCAAGGGATACAGTAAACCTGAAGTGAAGCATCGGAATCTAAAACTGAACTCACAGGAGAGGTTCAAATCATAGAAATTGAGAGTGTCAGTCCTCTTGTACTTAAGTCGGCATTGTGCATTTTGTATTAAATTCGGATGCAATTTCTGTGATTCATCGTCAATATGATGGTCCAAGGGATACAGTAGACCTAAAGTGAAGCACCGGAATCTAAAACTGGACTCACAGAAGACGTTAAAATCAAAGAAAGTTAGAGTGACAGTCCTCTTGTACTTAAGTCGGCATTGTGCCTTTTGTATTGAATTCGGATGCAATTTCAGTGTTTCATCGTCAATAAGAATGTTCAAGGGATACAGTAAACCTGAAGTGAAGCATCGGAATCTAAATCTGGACTCACAGGAGAGGTTCAAATCATAGAAAGTGAGAGTGTCAGTCCTCTTGTACTTGAGTCGGCATTGTGCCTTTTGTATTAAATTCGGATGCAATTTCTGTGTGTAATCGTCAATAAGAAGGTCCAAGGGATACAGTAAACCTGAAGTGAAGCATCGGTATCTAAAACTGGACTCACAGGAGAGGTTCAAATCATAGAAAGTGAGAGTGTCGGTCCTCTTGTACTTAAGTCGGCATTGTGCATTTTGTATTAAATTCGGATGCAATTTCTGTGTTTCATCTTCAATAAGAAGGTCCAAGGGATACAGTAAACCTGAAGTGAGGCATCGGAATCTAAAACTGGACACACAGGAGCGGTTGAAATCATAGAAAGTTAGAGTGTCAGTCCTCTTGTACTTAAGTCGCCACTGTGCCTTTTGTATTAAATTCGGATGCAATTTCTGTGTTTCATCGTCAATAAGATGGTCCAAGGGATACAGTAATCCCGAAGTGAAGCATAGGAATCTAAAACTGGACTCACAGGAGTGGTTCAAACCATAGAAAGTTAGAGTGTCAGTCCTCTTGTACTTAAGTCGGCAATGTGCCTCTTGTATTGAATTCGGATGCAATTTCTGTGTTTCATCGTCAATAATAATGTTCAAGGGATACAGTAAACCTGAAGTGAAGCATCGGAATCTAAAACTGGACTCACAGGAGAAGTTCAAATCATAGAAAGTTAGAGTGTCAGTCCTCTTGTACTTAGGTCGGCATTGCTCCTTTTGTATTAAATTCGGATGCAATTTCTGTATTTCATCGTCAATAAGAAGGTCCAAGGTATACAGTAAACCTGAAGTGAAGCATCGGAATCTAAAACTGGACTCACAGGAGAGGTTCAAATCATAGAAAGTGAGAGTGTCAGTCCTCTTGTACTTAAGTCGGCATTGTGCCTTTTGTATTAAATTCGGAAGCAATTTCTGTGTTTCATCGTCAATAAGAAGGTCCAAGGGATACAGTAAACCTGAAGTGAAGCATCGGTATCTAAAACTGGACTCACAGTAGAGGTTCAAATCATAGAAAGTTAGAGTGCCAGTCCTCTTGTACTTAAGTCGGCATTGTGCCCTTTGTATTAAATTCGGATGCAATTTCTGTGTTTCATCTTCAATAAGAAGGTCCAAGGGATACAGTAAACCTGAAGTGAGGCATCGGAATCTAAAACTGGACACACAGGAGCGGTTGAAATCATAGAAAGTTAGAGTGTCAGTCCTCTTGTACTTAAGTCGTCACTGTGCCTTTTGTATTAAAATCGGATGCAATTTCTGTGTTTCATCGTCAATAAGAAGGTCCAAGGGATACAGTAATCCTGAAGTGAAGCATAGGAATCTAAAACTGGACTCACAGGAGAGGTTCAAACCATAGGAAGATAGAGTGTCAGTCCTCTTGTACTTAAGTCGGCATTGTGCCTTTTGTATTGAATTCGGATGCAATTTCAGTGTTTCATCGTCAATAAGAATGTTCAAGGGATACAGTAAACCTGAAGTGAAGCATCGGAATCTAAAACTGAACTCACAGGAGAGGTTCAAATCATAGAAATTGAGAGTGTCAGTCCTCTTGTACTTAAGTCGGCATTGTGCATTTTGTATTAAATTCGGATGCAATTTCTGTGATTCATCGTCAATATGATGGTCCAAGGGATACAGTAGACCTAAAGTGAAGCACCGGAATCTAAAAGTGGACTCACAGAAGACGTTAAAATCAAAGAAAGTTAGAGTGACAGTCCTCTTGTACTTAAGTCGGCATTGTGCCTTTTGTGTTATATTGGGATGCAATTTCTGTGTTTCATCGTCAATAAGAAGGTCCAAGGTATACAGTAAACCTGAAGTGAAGCATCGGAATCTAAAACTGGATTTACAAGAGAGGTTCAAATCATAGAAAGTTAGAGTGTCAGTACTCTTGTACTTAAGTCGGCATTGTGCCTTTTGTATTAAATTCGGATGCAATTTCTGTGTTTCATCGTCAATAAGAAGGTCCTACGGATACAGTAAACCTGAAGTGAAGCATCGGTATCTAAAACTGGACTCGCAGGAGAGGAAGTTAGAGTGACAGTCCTCTTGTACTTAAGTCGGCATTGTGCCTTTTCTATTAAATTCGGATGCAATTTCTGTGTTTCATCGTCAATAGGAAGGTTCAAGGGATACTGTAAACCTGAAGTGAAGCATCGGTGTCTAAAACTGGACTCACAGGAGAGGTTAAAATCATAGAAAGTTAGAGTGTCAGTCCTCTTGTACTTAAGTCGGCATTGTGCCTATTGTATTAAATTCGGATGCAAATTCTGTGTATCATCGTCAATAAGATGGTCCAATGGATACAGTAAACCTGAAGTGAAGCATTGGAATTTAAAACTGGACTCACACGAGAGGTTCAAAACTTAGAAAGTGAGAGTGTCAGTCCTCTTGTTCATAAGGCGGCATTGTGCCTTTTGTATTAAATTCGGATGAATTTTCTGTGTTTCATCGTCAATAAGGAGGTCCAAGAGATACTGTAAACCTGAAATGAAGCATCGGAATCTAAAACTGGACTCACAGGAGAAGTTCAAATCATAGAAAGTGTGCGTGTCAGTCCTCTTGTACTTAAGTCGGCATTGTGCATTTTGTATAAAATTTGAAAACAATATCTGTGTTTCGTCGTCAATAAGAAGGTCCAAGGTATACACTAAACCTAAAGTGAAGCATCGGAATCTAAAACTGGACTCACAGGAGAGGTTCAAATCATAGAAAGTTAGATTGTCAGTCCTCTTGTACTTAAGCCGGCATTGTGCCCTTTGTTTTAAATTCGGATGCAATTTCTGTGTTTAATCGTCAATAAGAAGGTCCAAGGGATACAGTAAACCTGAAGTGAGGCATCGGAATCTAAAACTGGACACACAGGAGCGGTTGAAATCATAGAAAGTTAGAGTGTCAGTCCTCTTGTACTTATGTCGTCACTGTGCCTTTTGTATTAAATTCGGATGCAATTTCTGTGTTTCATCGTCAATAAGAAGGTCCAAGGGATACAGTAATCCTGAAGTGAAGCATCGGAATCTAAAACTGGACTCACAGCAGACGTTCAAATCATAGAAAGTTAGAGTGACAGTCCTCTTGTATTTAAGTCGGCATTGTGCCTTTTGTATTAAATTCGGATGCAATTTCTGTGTTTCATCGTCAATAAGAAGGTCCAAGGGATACAGTAAACCTGAAGTGAAGCATCGGTATCTAAAACTGGACTCACAGGAGAGAAAGTTAGAGTGACAGTCCTCTTGTACTTAAGTCGGCATTGTGCCTTTTGTATTAAATTCGGATGCAATTTCTGTGTTTCATCGTCAATAAGATGGTCCAAGGGATACAGTAAACCTGAAGTGCAGCATCGGAATCTAAAACTGGACTCACAGGAGAGGCTCAAATCATAGAAAGTTAGAGTGTCAGTCCTCTTGTTCTTAAGTCGGCATTGTGCTTTTGTATTAAATTCGGATGCAATTTCTGTATTTCTTCGTCAATAAGGAGGTCCAAGGGATACAGTAAACCTGAAGTGAAGCATCGGAATCTAAAACTGGACTCACAGGAGACGTTCAAATCATAGAAAGTTAGAGTGTCAGTCCTCTTGTACTTAAGTCGGCATTGTGCATTTTGTTTTAAATTTGAATGCAATTTCTGTGTTTCATCGTCAATAAGAAGGTCCAAGGTATACAGTAAACCAGAAGTGAAGCATCGGAATCTAAAACTGAACTCACAGGAGAGAAAGTTAGAGTGACTGTCCTCTTGTACTTAAGTCGCCATTGTGCCTTTTGTATTATATTCGGATGCAATTTCTATGTTTCATCGTCAATAAGAAGGTCCAAGGTACACAGTAAACCTGAAGTGAAGCATCGGAATCTAATACTGGACTCACAGGAGAGGTTCAAATCATAGAAAGTTAGAGTGTCAGTCCTCTTGTACTTAAGTCAGCATTGTGCCTTTTGTCATACATTCAGATGCAATTTCTGTGTTTCATCGTCAATAAGCAGGTCCAAGGGATACAGTAATCCTGAAGTGAAGCATAGGAATCTAAAACTGGACACACAGGAGAGGTTCAAATCATAGAAAGTTAGAGTGTCAGTCCCCTTGTACTTAAGTCGGCATTGTGCCTTTTGTATTGAATTCGGATGCAATTTCTGTGTTTCATCGTCAATAAGAAGGTCCAACGGATACAGCAAACCTGAAGTGAAGCATCGGAATCTAAAACTGGACTCACAGGAGAGGTTCAAACCATAGAAAGTGAGAGTGTCAGTCCTCTTGTACTTAAGTCGGCATTCTGCCTTTTGTTTTAAATTTGAATGCTATTTCTGTGTTTCGTCGTCAATAAGAAGGTCCAAGGGATACAGTAAACGTGAAGTGAAGCATCGGTATCTAAAACTGGACTCATAGGAGAGAAAGTTAGAGTGACAGTCCTCTTGTACTTAAGTCGGCATTGTGCCTTTTGTATTAAATCCGGATACAATTTCTGTGTTTCATCGTCAATAAGAAGGTCCAAGGGATACAGTAAACCTGAAGTGAAGCATCGGTATCTAAAACTGGACTCACAGGAGAGGTTCAAATCATAGAAAGTTAGAGTGTCAGTCCTCTTGTACTTAAGTCGGCATTGTGCCTTTTATATTAAATTCGGATGCAATATCTGTGTTTCATCGTCAATAAGAAGGTCCAAAGGACATAGTAAACATGAACTGAGGCATCGGAATCTAAAACTGGACACACAGGAGCGGTTGAAATCATAGATAGTTAGAGTGTCAGTCCACTTGTACTTAAGTCAGCATTGTGCCTTTTGTCATACATTCGGATGCAATTTCTGTGTTTCATAGTCAATAAGAATGTCCAAGGGATACAGTAAACCTGAAGTGAAGCATCGGTATCTAAAACTGAACTCACAGGAGAGGTTCAAATCATAGAAAGTTAGAGTGTCAGTCCTCTTGTACTTAAGTCGGCATTGTGCCTTTTGTATTAAATTCGGATGCGATTTCTTTGTTTCATCTTCAATAAGAAGGTCCAAGGGATACAGTAAACCTGACGTGAGGCATCGGAATCTAAAACAGGACACACAGGGGTGGTTGAATTCATAGAAAGTTAGAGTGTCAGTCCTCTTGTACTTATGTCGTCACTGTGCCTTTTTTATTAAATTCGGATGCAATTTCTGTGTTTCATCGTCAATAAGAAGGTCCAAGGGATACAGTAATCCTGAAGTGAAGCATCGGAATCTAAAACTGGACTCACAGCAGACGTTCAAATCATAGAAAGTTAGAGTGACAGTCCTCTTGTATTTAATTCGGCATTGTGCCTTTTGTATTAAATTCGGGTGCAATTTCTGTGTTTCATCGTCAATAAGAAGGTCCAAGGGATACAGTAAACCTGAAGTGAAGCATCGGTATCTAAAACTGGACTCACAGGAGAGAAAGTTAGAGTGACAGTCCTCTTGTACTTAAGTCGGCATTGTGCCTTTTGTATTAAATTCGGATGCAATTTCTGTGTTTCATCGTCAATAAGAAGGTCCAAGGGATACAGTAAACCTGAAGTGAAGCATCGGTATCTAAAACTGGACTCACAGGAGAGAAAGTTAGAGTGTCAGTCCTCTTGTACTTAAGTCGGCATTGTGCCTTTTGTATTAAATTCGGATGCAATTTCTGTGTTTCATCGTCAATAAGAAGGTCCAAGGGATACTGTAAACCTGAAGTGAGGCATCGGAATCTAAAACTGGACACACAGGAGCGGTTTAAATCATAGAAAGTTATAGTGTCAGTCCTCTTATCCTTAAGTCGGCACTGTGCCTTTTGTATTAAATTCGGATGCAATTTCTGTGTTTCATCGTCAATAAGATGGTCCAAGGGATACAGTAAACCTGAAGTGCAGCATCGGAATCTAAAACTGGACTCACAGGAGAGGTTCAAATCATAGAAAGTGAGAGTGTCAGTCCTCTTGTTCTTAAGTCGGCATTGTGCTTTTGTATTAAATTCGGATGCAATTTCTGTATTTCTTCGTCAATAAGGAGGTCCAAGGGATACAGTAAACCTGAAGTGAAGCATCGGAATCTAAAACTGGACTCACAGGAGACGTTCAAATCATAGAAAGTTAGAGTGTTAGTCCTCTTGTACTTAAGTCGGCATTGTGCATTTTGTTTTAAATTTGAATGCAATTTCTGTGTTTCATCGTCAATAAGAAGGTCCAAGGTATATAGTAAACCAGAAGTGAAGCATCGGAATCTAAAACTGAACTCACAGGAGAGAAAGTTAGAGTGACAGTCCTCTTGTACTTAAGTCGGCATTGTGCCTTTTGTATTAAATTCGGATGCGATTTCTTTGTTTCATCTTCAATAAGAAGGTCCAAGGGATACAGTAAACCTGACGTGAGGCATCGGAATCTAAAACAGGACACACAGGGGTGGTTGAAATCATAGAAAGTTAGAGTGTCAGTCCTCATGTACTTAAGTCTGCACTGTGCCTTTTGTATTAAATTCGGATGCAATTTCTGTGTTTCATCGTCAATAAGAAGGTCCAAGGGATACAGTAATCCTGAAGTGAAGCATAGGAATCTAAAACTGGACACACAGGAGAGGTTCACATCATAGAAAGTTAGAGTGTCAGTCCCCTTGTACTTAAGTCGGCATAGTGCTTTTCTATAAAATTCGGATGCTATTTCTGTGGTTCTTCGTCAATAAGGAGGTCCAAGGGATACAGTAAACCTGAAGTGAAGCATAGGAATCAAAAACTGGACTCACAGGAGAGGTTCAAATCATAGAAAGTTAGAGTGTCAGTCCACTTGTACTTAAGTCGGCATTGTGCATTTTGTTTTAAATTTGAATGCAATTTCTGTGTTTCATCGTCAATAAGAAGGTCCAAGGTATACAGTAAACATGAAGTGAAGCATCGGAATCTAAAACAGGACTCACAGGAGAGACAGTTAGAGTGACAGTCCTCTTGTACTTAAGTCGGCATTGTGCCTTTTGTATTATATTCGGATGCAATTTCTGTGTTTCATCGTCAATAAGAAGGTCCAAGGTATATAGTAAACCTGAAGTGAAGCATCGGAATTTAAAACTGGACTCACAGGAGAGGTTCAAATCATAGAAAGTTAGAGTGTCAGTCCTCTTGTGCTTAAGTCGGCATTGTGCCTTTTGTATTAAATTCGGATGCAATTTCTGTGTTTCATCGTCAATAAGATGGTCCAAGGGATACAGTAAACCTGAAGTGAAGCATCGGTATCTAAAACTGGACTCACAGGAGAGGTTCAAATTATAGAAAATTAGAGTGTCAGTCCTCTTGTACTTAAGTCGGCATTGTGCCTATTGTATTAAATTCGGATGCAATTTCTGTGTTTCATCGTCAATAAGAAGGTCCAAGGGATACAGTAAACCTGAAGTGAAGTATCGGAATCTAAGACTGGACTCACAGGAGAGGTTCAAATCACAGAAAGTTAGAGTGTCAGTCCTCTTGTACTTAAGTCGGCATTGTGCCTTTTGTATTAAATTCGGATGCAACTTCTGTGTTTCATCGTCAATAAGTAGGTCCAACGGATACAGTAAACCAGAAGTGAAGCATTGGAATCTAAAACTAGACTCACAGGAGAGGTTCATATCATAGAAAGTGAGAGTGTCAGTCCTCTTGTACTTAAGTCGGCATTGTGCCTTTTGTGTTAAATTCGGATGCAATTTCTGTGTTTCATCGTCAATAAGATGGTCACAGGAATACAGTAAACATGAAGTGAAGCATCGGAATCTAAAACTGGACTCACAGGAGAGGTTCAAATCATAGAAAGTGAGAGTGTCAGTCCTCTTGTTCTTAAGTCAGCACTGTGCCTTTTGTATTAAATTCGGATGCAATTTCTGTGTTTCATCGTCAATAAGAAGCTCCAAGGGATACAGTAAAACTGAAGTGAAGCATGAAAAATATAAAACTGGACTCACAAGAGAGGTTCAAATCATAGAAATTGCGAGTGTCAGTACTCATATACTTAAGTCGGCATTGTGCCTTTTGTATTAAATTCGGATGCAATTTCTGTGATTCATCGTCAATAAGAAGGTCCAAGGGATACAGTAAACCTGAAGTGAAGCATCGGTATCTAAAACTGGACTCACAGGAGAGGTTCAGATCATAGAAAGTTAGAGTGTCAGTCCTCTTGTACTTAAGGCGGCATTGTGCCCTTTATATTAAATTCGGATGCAATTTCTGTGTTTCATCGTCAATAAGAAGGTCCAAGGGACATAGTAAACATGAAGTGAGGCATCGGAATCTAAAACTGGACACACAGGAGCGGTTGAAATCATAGATAGTTAGAGTGTCAGTCCTCTTGTACTGAAGTCAGCACTGTGCCTTTTGTATTAAATTCGAATGTACTTTCTGTGTTTCATCGTCATTGAGAAGGTCCAAGGGATACAGTAATCCTGAGGTGAAGCATAGGAATCTAAAACTGGACTCACAGGAGAGGTTCAAATCATAGAAAGTTAGAGTGTAAATCCTCTTGTACTTAAGTCAGCATTGTGCCTTTTGTCATACATTCGGATGCAATTTCTGTGTTTCATCGTCAATAAGCAGGTCCAAGGGATACAGTAATCCTGAAGTGAAGCATAGGAATCTAAAACTGGACACACAGGAGAGGTTCAAAACATAGAAAGTTAGAGTGTCAGTCCCCTTGTACTTAAGTCGGCATTGTGCCTTTTGTATTGAATTCGGATGCAATTTCTGTGTTTCATCGTCAATAAGAAGGTCCAACGGATACAGCAAACCTGAAGTGAAGCATCGGAATCTAAAACTGGACTCACAGGAGAGGTTCAAATCATAGAAAGTGAGAGTGTCAGTCCTCTTGTACTTAAGTCGGCATTCTGCCTTTTGTTTTAAATTGAATGCTATTTCTGTGTTTCGTCGTCAATAAGAAGGTCCAAGGTATACAGTAAACGTGAAGTGAAGCATCGGTATCTAAAACTGGACTCATAGGAGAGAAAGTTAGAGTGACAGTCCTCTTGTACTTAAGTCGGCATTGTGCCTTTTGTATTAAATCCAGATGCAATTTCTGTGTTTCATCGTCAATAAGAAGGTCCAAGGGATACAGTAAACCTGAAGTGAAGCATCGGTATCTAAAACTGGACTCACAGGAGAGGTTCAAAACATAGAAAGTTAGAGTGTCAGTCCACTTGTACTTATGTCTGCATTGTGCCTTTTGTATTGAATTCGGATGCAAATTCTGTGTTTCATCGTCAATACGAAGGTCCAAGGGATACAGTAAACCTGAAGTGAAGCATCGGAATCTAAAACTGGACTCACAGGAGAGGTTCAAATCATAGAAAGTTAGAGTGTCAGTCCTCTTGTACTTAAGTCGGCATTGTGCCTTTTGTATTAAATTCGGATGCGATTTCTATGCTTCATCTTCAATAAGAAGGTCCAAGGGATACAGTAAACCTGACGTGAGGCATCGGAATCTAAAACGGGACACACAGGGGTGGTTGAAATCATAGAAAGTTAGAGCGTCAGTCCTCTTGTACTTAAGTCTTCACTGTGCCTTTTGTATTAAATTCGGATGCAATTTCTGTGTTTCATCGTCAATAAGAAGGTCCAAGGGATACAGTAATCCTGAAGTGAAGCATAAGAATCTAAAACTGGACACACAGGAGAGTTTCAAATCATAGAAAGTTAGAGTGTCAGTCCCCTTGTACTGAAGTCGGCATTGTGCCTTTTGTATTGAATTCGGATGCAATTTCTGTGTTTCATCGTCAATAAGAAGGTCCAAGGTACACAGTAAACCTGAAGTGAAGCATCGGAATCTAATACTGGACTCACAGGAGAGGATCAAATCATAGAAAGTTAGAGTGTCAGTCCTCTTGTACTTAAGTCAGCATTGTGCCTTTTGTCATACATTCGGATGCAATTTCTGTGTTTCATCGTCAATAAGAAGGTCCAAGGGATACAGTAAACCTGAAGTGAAGCATCGGTATCTAAAACTGGACTCACAGGAGAGGTTCAAATCATAGAAAGTTAGAGTGTTAGTCCTCTTGTACTTAAGTCGGCATTGTGCCTTTTGTATTAAATTAGGATGCAATTTCTGTGTTTCATCGTCAATAAGAAGGTCCAAGGGAGATAGTAAACATGAACTGAGGCATCGGAATCTAAAACTGGACACATAGGAGCGGTTGAAATCATAGATAGTTAGAGTGTCAGTCCACTTGTACTTAAGTCGGCATTGTGCCTTTTGTATTAAATTAGGATGCAATTTCTGTGTTTCATCGTCAATAAGATGGTCCAAGGGATACGGTAAACCTAAAGTGAAGCATCGGAATCTAAAACTGGAGTCACAGGAGAGGTTCAAATCATAGATAGTGAGAGTGTCTGTCCTCTTGTTCTTAAGTCGGCATTGTGCTTTTCTACTAAATTCGGATGCAATTTCTGTGTTTCTTCGTCAATAAGGAGGTCCAAGGGATACAGTAAACCTGAAGTGAAGCATAGGAATCAAAAACTGGACTCACAGGAGAGGTTCAAATCATAGAAAGTTAGAGTGTCAGTCCACTTGTACTTAAGTCGGCATTGTGCATTTTGTTTTAAATTTGAATGCAATTTCTGTGTTTCATCGTCAATAAGAAGGTCCAAGGTATACAGTAAACATGAAGTGAAGCATCGGAATCTAAAACAGGACTCACAGGAGAGACAGTTAGAGTGACAGTCCTCTTGTACTTAAGTCGGCATTGTGCCTTTTGTATTATATTCGGATGCAATTTCTGTGTTTCATCGTCAATAAGAAGGTCAAAGGTATATAGTAAACCTGAAGTGAAGCATCGGAATTTAAAACTGGACTCACAGGAGCGGTTCAAATCATACAAAGTTAGAGTGTCAGTCCTCTTGTGCTTAAGTCGGCATTGTGCCTTTTGTATTAAATTCGGATGCAATTTCTGTGTTTCATCGTCAATAAGATGGTCCAAGGGATACAGTAAACCTGAAGTGAAGCATCGGTATCTAAAACTGGACTCACAGGAGAGGTTCAAATCATAGAAAATTAGAATGTCAGTCCTCTTGTACTTAAGTCGGCATTGTGCCTATTGTATTAAATTCGGATGCAATTTCTGTGTTTCATCGTCAATAAGAAGGTCCAAGGGATACAGTAAACCTGAAGAGAAGCATCGGTATCTAAGACTGGACTCACAGGAGAGGTTCAAATCATAGAAAGTTAGAGTGTCAGTCCTCTTGTACTTAAGTCGGCATTGTGCCTTTTGTGTTAAATTCGGATGCAATTTCTGTGTTTCATCGTCAATAAGATGGTCCAAGGAATACAGTAAACCTGAAGTGAAGCATCGGAATCTAAAACTGGACTCACAGGAGAGGTTCAAATCATAGAAAGTGAGAGTGTCAGTCCTCTTGTTCTTAAGTCAGCACTGTGCCCTTTGTATTAAATTCGGATGCAATTTCTGTGTTTCATCGTCAATAAGAAGCTCCAAGGGATACAGTAAAACTGAAGTGAAGCATGAAAAATATAAAACTGGACTCACAAGAGAGGTTCAAATCATAGAAATTGCGAGTGTCAGTACTCATATGCTTAAGTCGGCATTGTGCCTTTTGTATTAAATTCGGATGCAATTTCTGTGTTTCATCGTCAATAAGAAGGTCCAAGGGATACAGTAAACCTGAAGTGAAGCATCGGTATCTGAAACTGGACTCACAAGAGAGGTTCAAATCAAAAAAAGCTAGAGTGTCAGTCCTCTTGTACTTAAGTCGGCATTGTGCTTTTTGTATTAAATTCGGATGCAATTTCTGTGTTTCATCGTCAATAAGATGGTCCAAGGGATACAGTAAACCTAAAGTGAAGCATCGGAATCTAAAACTGGACTCACAGGAGAGGTTCAAATCATAGAAAGTGAGAGTGTCAGTCCTCTTGTTCTTAAGTCGGCATTGTGCTTTTGTATTAAATTCGGATGAAATTTCTGTATTTCTTCGTCAATAAGGAGGTCCAAGGGATACAGTAAACCTGAAGTGAAGCATCGGAATCTAAAACTGGACTCACAGGAGACGTTCAAATCATAGAAAGTTAGTGTGTCAGTCCTCTTGTACTTATGTCGGCATTGTGCCTTTTGTATTAAATTCGGATGCAATTTCTGTGTTTCATCTTCAATAAGAAGGTCCAAGGGATAGAGTAAACCTGAAGTGAAGCATCGGAATCTAAAACTGGGCTCACTGGAGAGGTTCTAATCATAAAAAGTTAGAGTGTCAGTCCTCTTGTACTTAAGTCGGCATTATGCCTTTTGTATTAAATTCGGATGCAATTTCTGTGTTTCATCGTCAATAAGTAGGTCCAACGGATACAGTAAACCTGAAGTGAAGCACCGGAATCTAAAACTAGACTCACAGGAGAGGTTCATATCATAGTAATTGAGAGTGTCAGTCCTCTTGTACTTATGTCGGCATTGTGCCTTTTGTATTGAATTCGGATGCAATTCCTGTGTTTCATCGACAATAAGAAGGTCCAAGGGATACAGTAAACCTGACGTGAAGCATCGGTATCTAAAACTGGACTCACAGGAGAGGTTCAAATCATAGAAAGTGAGAGAGTTAGTCCTCTTGTTCTTAAGTCGGCATTGTGCTTTTGTATTAAATTTGGATGCAATTTCTGCGTTTCTTCGTCAATAAGGAGGTCCAAGGGATACAGTAAACCTGAAGTGAAGCTTCGAAATCTATAACTGGACTCACAGGAGACGTTCAAATCATAGAAAGTTAGAGTGTTAGTCCTCTTGTACTTAAGACGGCATTGTGCATTTTCTTTTAAATTTGAATGCAATTTCTGTGTTTCATCGTCAATAAGAAGGTCCAAGGGATACAGTAAACCTGAAGTGAAGCATCGGTATCTAAAACTGGACTCACAGGAGAGGTTCAAATCATAGAAAGTTAGAGTGTCAGTCCACTTGTACTAAAGTCGGCATTGTGCCTTTTATATTAAATTCGGATGCAATTTCTGTGTTTCATCGTCAATAAGAAGGTCCAAGGGACATAGTAAACATGAAGTGAGGCATCGGGATCTAAAACTGGACACACAGGAGCGGTTGAAATCATAGATAGTTAGAGTGTCAGTCCTCTTGTACTGAAGTCGGCACTGTGCCTTTTGTATTAAATTCGGATGCACTTTCTGTGTTTCATCGTCAATGAGAAGGTCCAAGGGATACAGTAATCCTGAAGTGAAGCATAGGAATCTAAGACTGGACTCACAGGAGAGGTTCAAATCATAGAAAGTTAGAGTGTCAGTCCTCTTGTACTTAAGTCGGCATTGTGCCATTTGTATTGAATTCGGATGCAATTTCTGTGTTTCATCGTCATTAAGAAGGTCCAAGGGATACAGTAAACCTGAAGAGAAGCATCGGAATCTAAAACTGGACTCACAGGAGACGTTCAAATCATAGAAAGTGAGAGTGTCAGTCCTCTTGTACGTAAGTCGGCATTGTGCCTTTTGTATTAAATTCGGATGCAATTTCTGTGTTTCATCGTCAATAAGATGGACCAAGGGATACAGTAAACCTGAAGTGAAGCATCGGAATCTAAAACTGGACTGAAAGGAGACGATCAAATCATAGAAAGTTAGAGTGTCAGTCCTCTTGTACTTAAGTCGGCATTGTGCATTTTGTTTTAAATTTGAATGCAATTTCTGAGTTTCATCGTCAATAAGAAGGTCCAAGGTATACAGTAAACCTGACGTGAAGCATCGGAATCTAAAACTGGACTCACAGGAGAGAAAGTTAGAGTGACAGTCCTCTTGTACTTAAGTCGGCATTGTGCCTTTTGTATTAAATTCGGATGCAATTTCTGTGTTTCATCTTCAATAAGAAGGTCCAAGGGATACAGTATAACCGAAGTGAAGCATGAAAAATCTATAACTGGACTCACAGGAGAGGTTCAAATCATAGAAAGTGAGAGTGTCTGTCCTCTTCTTCTTAAGTCGGCATTGTGCTTTTGTATTAAATTCGGATGCAATTTCTGTGTTTCTTCGTCAATAAGAAGGTCCAAGGGATACAGTAAACCTGAAGTGAAGCATCGGAATCAAAAACTGGACTCACAGGAGAGGTTCAAATCATAGAAAGTTAGAGTGTCAGTCCTCTTGTACTTAAGTCGGCATTGTGCATTTTGTTTTAAATTTGAATGCAATTTCTGTGTTTCATCGTCAATAAGAAGGTCCAAGGTATACAGTAAACATGAAGTGAAGCATCGGAATCTAAAACAGGACTCACAGGAGAGACAGTTAGAGTGACAGTCCTCTTGTACTTAAGTCGGCATTGTGCCTTTTGTATTATATTCGGATGCAATTTCTGTGTTTCATCGTCAATAAGAAGGTCCAAGGTATATAGTAAAACTGAAGTGAAGCATCGGAATTTAAAACTGGACTCACAGGAGAGGTTCAAATCATAGAAAGTTAGAGTGTCAGTCCTCTTGTACTTAAGTCGGCATTGTGCCTTTCGTATTAAGTTCGGATGCAATTTCTGTGTTTCATCGTCAATAAGAAGGTCCAAGGGATACAGTAAACCTGAAGTGAAGCATCGGTATCTAAAACTGGACTCACAGTAGAGGTTCAAATCATAGAAAGTTAGAGTGTCAGTCCTCTTGTACTTAAGTCGGCATTGTGCCTTTTGTATTAAATTCGGATGCAATTTCTGTGTTTCACCTTCAATAAGAAGGTTCAAGGGATACAGTAAACCTGAAGTGAGGCATCGGAATCTAAAACTGGACACACAGGAGCGGTTGAAATTATAGAAAGTTAGAGTGTCAGTCCTCTTGTACTTAAGTCGTCACTGTGCCTTTTGTATTAAATTTGGATGCAATTTCTGTGTTCCATCGTCAATAAGAAGGTCCAAGGGATACAGTAATCCTGAAGTGAAGCATAGGAATCTAAAACTGGACTCACAGGAGAGGTTCAAATCATAGAAAGTGAGAGTATCAGTCCTCTTGTTCTTAAGTCGGCATTGTGCTTTTGTATTAAATTCGGATGCAATTTCTGTGTTTCTTCGTCAATAAGGAGGTCCAAGGGATACAGTCAACCTGAAGTGAAGCATCGGAATCTAAAACTGGACTCACAGGAGACGTTCAAATCATAGAAAGTTACAGTGTCAGTCCTCTTGTACTTAAGTCGGCATTGTGCCCTTTGTATTAAATTCGGATGCAATTTCTATGTTTCATCTTCAATAAGAAGGTCCAAGGGATAGAGTAAACCTGAAGTGAAGCATCGGAATCTAAAACTGGACTCACAGGAGAGGTTCTAATCATAAAAATTTAGAGTGTCAGTCCTCTTGTACTTAAGTCGGCATTATGCCTTTTGTATTAAATTCGGATGCAATTTCTGTGTTTCATCGTCAATAAGTAGGTCCAACCGATACAGTAAACCTGAAGTGAAGCATCGGAATCTAAAACTAGACTCACAGGAGAGGTTCATATCATAGATAGTGAGAGTGTCAGTCCTCTTGTACTTTTGTCGGCATTGTGCCTTTTGTATTGAATTCGGATGCAATTTCTGTGTTTCATCGTCAATAAGAAGGTTTAAGGGATACAGTGAACCTGACGTGAACCATCGGTTTCTAAAACTGGACTCACAGGAGAGGTTCAAATCATAGAAAGTGAGAGTGTCAGTCCTCTTGTACTTAAGTCGGCATTGTGCCTTTTGTATTAAATTCGGATGCAATTTCTGTGTTTCATCGTCAATAAGAAGGTCCAAAAGATATAGTAAACCTGAAGTGAAGCATCGGTATCTAGGACTGGACTCACAGGAGAGGTTCAAACCATAGAAAGTTAGAGTGTCAGTCCTCTTGTACTTAAGTCGGCATTATGCCTTTTGTATTGAATTCGGATGCAATTTCTGTGTTTCATCGTCAATAAGAAGGTCCAAGGGATACAGTAAACCTGAAGTGAAGCTTCGGAATCGAAAACTGGACTCACAGGAGAGGTTCAAATCATAGAAAGTGGGAGTGTCAGTCCTCTTGTACTTAAGTCGGCATTGTGCCTTTTGTATTAAATTCAGATGCAATTTCTGTGTTTCATCGTCAATAAGATGGACCAAGGGATACAGTAAACCTGAAGTGAAGCATCGGAATCTAAAACTGGACTCACAGGAGACGATCAAATCATAGAAAGTTAGAGTGTCAGTCCTCTTGTACTTAAGTCGGCATTGTGCATTTTGTTTTAAATTTGAATGCAATTTCTGAGTTTCATCGTCAATAAGAAGGTCCAAGGGATACAGTAAACCTGAAGTGAAGCATCGGTATCTAAAACTGGACTCACAGGAGAGGTTCAAATCAAAAAAAGCTAGAGTGTCAGTCCTCTTGTACTTAAGTCGGCATTGTGCTTTTTGTATTAAATTCGGATGCAATTTCTGTGTTTCATCGTCAATAAGATGGTCCAAGGGATACAGTAAACCTAAAGTGAAGCATTGGAATCTAAAACTGGACTCACAGGAGAGGTTCAAATCATAGAAAGTGAGAGTGTCAGTCCTCTTGTTCTTAAGTCGGCATTGTGCTTTTGTATTAAATTCGGATGAAATTTCTGTATTTCTTCGTCAATAAGGAGGTCCAAGGGATACAGTAAACCTGAAGTGAAGCATCGGAATCTAAAACTGGACTCACAGGAGACGTTCAAATCATAGAAAGTTAGTGTGTCAGTCCTCTTGTACTTATGTCGGCATTGTGCCTTTTGTATTAAATTCGGATGCAATTTCTGTGTTTCATCGTCAATAAGATGGAGCAAGGGATACAGTAAACCTGAAGTGAAGCATCGGAATCTAAAACTGGACTCACAGGAGACGATCAAATCATAGAAAGTTAGAGTGTCAGTCCTCTTGTACTTAAGTCGGCATTGTGCATTTTGTTTTAAATTTGAATGCAATTTCTGAGTTTCATCGTCAATAAGAAGGTCCAAGGTATACAGTAAACCTGACGTGAAGCATCGGAATCTAAAACTGGACTCACAGGAGAGAAAGTTAGAGTGACAGTCCTCTTGTACTTAAGTCGGCATTGTGCCTTTTGTATTAAATTCGGATGCAATTTCTGTGTTTCATCTTCAATAAGAAGGTCCAAGGGATACAGTATAACCGAAGTGAAGCATGAAAAATCTATAACTGGACTCACAGGAGAGGTTCAAATCATAGAAAGTGAGAGTGTCTGTCCTCTTCTTCTTAAGTCGGCATTGTGCTTTTGTATTAAATTCGGATGCAATTTCTGTGTTTCTTCGTCAATAAGAAGGTCCAAGGGATACAGTAAACCTGAAGTGAAGCATCGGAATCAAAAACTGGACTCACAGGAGAGGTTCAAATCATAGAAAGTTAGAGTGTCAGTCCTCTTGTACTTAAGTCGGCATTGTGCATTTTGTTTTAAATTTGAATGCAATTTCTGTGTTTCATCGTCAATAAGAAGGTCCAAGGTATACAGTAAACATGAAGTGAAGCATCGGAATCTAAAACAGGACTCACAGGAGAGACAGTTAGAGTGACAGTCCTCTTGTACTTAAGTCGGCATTGTGCCTTTTGTATTATATTCGGATGCAATTTCTGTGTTTCATCGTCAATAAGAAGGTCCAAGGTATATAGTAAAACTGAAGTGAAGCATCGGAATTTAAAACTGGACTCACAGGAGAGGTTCAAATCGTAGAAAGTTAGAGTGTCAGTCCTCTTGTACTTAAGTCGGCATTGTGCCTTTCGTATTAAGTTCGGATGCAATTTCTGTGTTTCATCGTCAATAAGAAGGTCCAAGGAATACAGTAAACCTGAAGTGAAGCATCGGTATCTAAAACTGGACTCACAGTAGAGGTTCAAATCATAGAAAGTTAGAGTGTCAGTCCTCTTGTACTTAAGTCGGCATTGTGCCTTTTGTATTAAATTCGGATGCAATTTCTGTGTTTCACCTTCAATAAGAAGGTTCAAGGGATACAGTAAACCTGAAGTGAGGCATCGGAATCTAAAACTGGACACACAGGAGCGGTTGAAATTATAGAAAGTTAGAGTGTCAGTCCTCTTGTACTTAAGTCGTCACTGTGCCTTTTGTATTAAATTTGGATGCAATTTCTGTGTTCCATCGTCAATAAGAAGGTCCAAGGGATACAGTAATCCTGAAGTGAAGCATAGGAATCTAAAACTGGACTCACAGGAGAGGTTCAAATCATAGAAAATTAGAGTGTCAGTCCTCTTGTACTTAAGTCGGCATTGTGCAAATTGTATTAAATTCGGATGCAATTTCTGTGTTTCATCGTCAATAAGAAGGTCCAAGGGATATAGTAAACCTGAAGTGAAGCATCGGTACCTAAGACTGGACTCACAGGAGAGGTTCAAATCATAGAAAGTTAGAGTGTCAGTCCTCTTCTACTTAAGTCGGCATTGTGCCTTTTGCATTGAATTCGGATGCAATTTCTGTGTTTCATCGTCAATAAGAAGGTCCAAGGGATACAGTAAACCTGAAGTGAAGCTTCGGAATCTAAAACTGGACTCACAGGAGAGGTTCAAATCATAGAAAGTGGGAGTGTCAGTCCTCTTGTACTTACGTCGGCATTGTGCTTTTTGTATTAAATTCGGATGCAATTTCTGTGTTTCATCGTCAATAAGATGGTCCAAGGGATACAGTAAACCTAAAGTGAAGCATCGGAATCTAAAACTGTACTCACAGGAAAGGTTCAAATCATAGAAAGTGAGAGTATCAGTCCTCTTGTTCTTAAGTCGGCATTGTGCTTTTGTATTAAATTCGGATGCAATTTCTGTGTTTCTTCGTCAATAAGGAGGTCCAAGGGATACAGTCAACCTGAAGTGAAGCATCGGAATCTAAAACTGGACTCACAGGAGACGTTCAAATCATAGAAAGTTACAGTGTCAGTCCTCTTGTACTTAAGTCGGCATTGTGCCTTTTGTATTAAATTCGGATGCAATTTCTGTGTTTCATCGTCAATAAGAAGGTCCAAGGGATATAGTAAACCTGAAGTGAAGCATCGGAATCTAAAACTGGACTCACAGGAGAGGTTCTAATCATAAAAATTTAGAGTGTCAGTCCTCTTGTACTTAAGTCGGCATTATGCCTTTTGTATTAAATTCGGATGCAATTTCTGTGTTTCATCGTCAATAAGTAGGTCCAACCGATACAGTAAACCTGAAGTGAAGCATCGGAATCTAAAACTAGACTCACAGGAGAGGTTCATATCATAGATAGTGAGAGTGTCAGTCCTCTTGTACTTTTGTCGGCATTGTGCCTTTTGTATTGAATTCGGATGCAATTTCTGTGTTTCATCGTCAATAAGAAGGTTTAAGGGATACAGTGAACCTGACGTGAACCATCGGTTTCTAAAACTGGACTCACAGGAGAGGTTCAAATCATAGAAAGTGAGAGTGTCAGTCCTCTTGTACTTAAGTCGGCATTGTGCCTTTTGTATTAAAGTCGGATGCAATTTCTGTGTTTCATCGTCAATAAGAAGGTCCAAAAGATATAGTAAACCTGAAGTGAAGCATCGGTATCTAGGACTGGACTCACAGGAGAGGTTCAAACCATAGAAAGTTAGAGTGTCAGTCCTCTTGTACTTAAGTCGGCATTGTGCCTTTTGTATTGAATTCGGATGCAATTTCTGTGTTTCATCGTCAATAAGAAGGTCCAAGGGATACAGTAAACCTGAAGTGAAGCTTCGGAATCGAAAACTGGACTCACAGGAGAGGTTCAAATCATAGAAAGTGGGAGTGTCAGTCCTGTTGTACTTAAGTCGGAATTGTGCCTTTTGTATTAAATTCGGATGCAATTTCTGTGTTTCATCGTCAATAAGATGGACCAAGGGATACAGTAAACCTGAAGTGAAGCATCGGAATCTAAAACTGGACTCACAGGAGACGATCAAATCATAGAAAGTTAGAGTGTCAGTCCTCTTGTACTTAAGTCGGCATTGTGCATTTTGTTTAAATTTGAATGCAATTTCTGAATTTCATCGTCAATAAGAAGGTCCAAGGTATACAGTAAACCTGACGTGAAGCATCGGAATCTAAAACTGGACTCACAGGAGAGAAAGTTAGAGTGACAGTCCTCTTGTACTTAAGTCGGCATTAAGCCTTTTGTATTAAATTCGGATGCAATTTCTGTGTTTCATCTTCAATAAGAAGGTCCAAGGGATACAGTATAACCGAAGTGAAGCATGAAAAATCTATAACTGGATTCACAGGAGAGGTTCAAATCATAGAAAGTGAGAGTGTCTGTCCTCTTCTTCTTAAGTCGGCATTGTGCCTATTGTATTAAATTCGGATGCAATTTCTGTGTTTCATCGTCAATAAGAAGGTCCAAGGGATACAGTAAACCTGAAGTGAAGCATCGGTATCTAAAACTGGACTCACAGTAGAGGTTCAAATCATAGAAAGTTAGAGTGTCAGTCCTCTTGTACTTAAGTCGGCATTGTGCCTTTTGTATTAAATTCGGATGCAATTTCTGTGTTTCACCTTCAATAAGAAGGTTCAAGGGATACAGTAAACCTGAAGTGAGGCATCGGAATCTAAAACTGGGCACACAGGAGCGGTTGAAATTATAGAAAGTTAGAGTGTCAGTCCTCTTGTACTTAACTCGTCACTGTGCCTTTTGTATTAAATTCGGATGCAATTTCTGTGTTCCATCGTCAATAAGAAGGTCCAAGGGATACAGTAATCCTGAAGTGAAGCATAGGAATCTAAAACTGGACTCACAGGAGAGGTTCAAATCATAGAAAATTAGAGTGTCAGTCCTCTTGTACTTAAGTCGGCATTGTGCCTATTGTATTAAATTCGGATGCAATTTCTGTGTTTCATCGTCAATAAGAAGGTCCAAGGGATATAGTAAACCTGAAGTGAAGCATCGGTACCTAAGACTGGACTCACAGGAGAGGTTCAAATCATAGAAAGTTAGAGTGTCAGTCCTCTTCTACTTAAGTCGGCATTGTGCCTTTTGCATTGAATTCGGATGCAATTTCTGTGTTTCATCGTCAATAAGAAGGTCCAAGGGATACAGTAAACCTGAAGTGAAGCTTCGGAATCTAAAACTGGACTCATAGGAGAGGTTCAAATCATAGAAAGTGGGAGTGTCAGTCCTCTTGTACTTACGTCGGCATTGTGCTTTTTGTATTAAATTCGGATGCAATTTCTGTGTTTCATCGTCAATAAGATGGTCCAAGGGATACAGTAAACCTAAAGTGAAGCATCGGAATCTAAAACTGTACTCACAGGAAAGGTTCAAATCATAGAAAGTGAGAGTATCAGTCCTCTTGTTCTTAAGTCGGCATTGTGCTTTTGTATTAAATTCGGATGCAATTTCTGTGTTTCTTCGTCAATAAGGAGGTCCAAGGGATACAGTCAACCTGAAGTGAAGCATCGGAATCTAAAACTGGACTCACAGGAGACGTTCAAATCATAGAAAGTTACAGTGTCAGTCCTCTTGTACTTAAGTCGGCATTGTGCCTTTTGTATTAAATTCGGATGCAATTTCTATGTTTCATCTTCATTAAGAAGGTCCAAGGGATAGAGTAAACCTGAAGTGAAGCATCGGAATCTAAAACTGGACTCACAGGAGAGGTTCTAATCATAAAAATGTAGAGTGTCAGTCCTCTTGTACTTAAGTCGGCATTATGCCTTTTGTATTAAATTCGGATGCAATTTCTGTGTTTCATCGTCAATAAGTAGGTCCAACCGATACAGTAAACCTGAAGTGAAGCATCGGAATCTAAAACTAGACTCACAGGAGAGGTTCATATCATAGATAGTGAGAGTGTCAGTCCTCTTGTACTTTTGTCGGCATTGTGCCTTTTGTATTGAATTCGGATGCAATTTCTGTGTTTCATCGTCAATAAGAAGGTTTAAGGGATACAGCGAACCTGACGTGAACCATCGGTTTCTAAAACTGGACTCACAGGAGAGGTTCAAATCATAGAAAGTGAGAGTGTCAGTCCTCTTGTACTTAAGTCGGCATTGTGCCTTTTGTATTAAATTCGGATGCAATTTCTGTGTTTCATCGTCAATAAGAAGGTCCAAAAGATATAGTAAACCTGAAGTGAAGCATCGGTATCTAGGACTGGACTCACAGGAGAGGTTCAAACCATAGAAAGTTAGAGTGTCAGTCCTCTTGTACTTAAGTCGGCATTGTGCCTTTTGTATTGAATTCGGTTGCAATTTCTGTGTTTCATCGTCAATATGAAGGTCCAAGGGATACAGTAAACCTGAAGTGAAGCTTCGGAATCGAAAACTGGACTCACAGGAGAGGTTCAAATCATAGAAAGTGGGAGTGTCAGTCCTTTTGTACTTAAGTCGGCATTGTGCCTTTTGTATTAAATTCGGATGCAATGTCTGTGTTTCATCGTCAATAAGATGGTCCAAGGAATACAGTAAACCTGAAGTGAAGCATCGGAATCTAAAACTGGACTCACAGGAGAGATTTAAATCATAGAAAGTGAGAGTATCAGTCCTCTTGTTCTTAAGTCGGCATTGTGCTTTTGTATTAAATTCGGATGCAATTTCTGTGTTTCTTCGTCAATAGGAAGGTTTAAGGGATACAGTAAACCTGACGTGAAGCATCGGTTTCTAAAACTGGACTCACAGGAGACGTTCAAATCATAGAAAGTTAAAGTGTCAGTCCTCTTGTACTTAAGTCGGCATTGTGCATTTTGTTTTAAATTTGAATGCAATTTCTGTGTTTCATCGTCAATAAGAAGGTCCATGGTATACAGTAAACCTGAAGTGAAGCATCGGAATCAAAAACTGGACTCACAGGAAAGAAAGTTACAGTGACACACTTCTTGTACTTAAGTCGGCATTGTGCCTTTTGTATTAAATTCGGATGCAATTTCTGTGTTTCATCGTCAATAAGATGGTCCAAGGGATACAGTAAACCTGAAGTGAAGCATCGGAATCTAAAACTGGACTCACAGGAGAGGTTCAAATCATAGAAAGTGAGAGTGTCAGTCCTCTTGTTCTTAAGTCGGCATTGTGCATTTGTATTAAATTCGGATGCAATTTCTGTGTTTCTTCGTCAAAAGGAGGTCCAAGGGATACAGTAAACCTGAAGTGAAGCATCGGAATCTAAAACTGGACTCACAGGAGACGTTCAAATCATAGCAAGTTAAAGTGTCAGTCCTCTTGTTCTTAAGTCGGCATTGCGCTTTTGTATTAAATTCGGATGCAATTTCTGTGTTCCTTCGTCAATAAGGAGGTCCAAGGGATACAGTTAACCTGAAGTGAAGCATCGGAATCTAAAACTGGACTCACAGGAGACGTTCAAATCATAGAAAGTTCGAGTGTCAGTCCACTTGTACTTAAGTCGGTATTGTGCATTTTGTTTTAAATTTGAATGCAATTTCTGTGTTTTATCGTCAATAAGAAGGTCAAAGAGATACAGTAAAACTGAAGTGAAGCATCGGAATCTAAAACTGGACTCACAGGAGAGGTTCAATTCATAAAAAGTTAGAGTGTCAGTCCTCTTGTACTTAAGCCGGCATTGTGCCTTTTGTATTAAATTCGGATGCAATTTCTGTGTTTCATCTTCAGTAAGAAGGTCCAAGGGATAGAGTAAACCTGAAGTGAAGCATCGGAATCTAAAACTGGACTCACAGGAGAGGTTCAAATCATTAAAGGTTAGAGTGTCAGTCCTCTTGTACTTAAGTCGGCATTGTGCCTTTTGTATTAAATTCGGATGCAATTTCTGTGTTTCATCGTCAATAAGAAGGTCCAAAAGATATAGTAAACCTGAAGTGAAGCATCGGTATCTAGGACTGGACTCACAGGAGAGGTTCAAACCATAGAAAGTTAGAGTGTCAGTCCTCTTGTACTTAAGTCGGCATTGTGCCTTTTGTATTGAATTCGGTTGCAATTTCTGTGTTTCATCGTCAATAAGAAGGTCCAAGGGATACAGTAAACCTGAAGTGAAGCTTCGGAATCGAAAACTGGACTCACAGGAGAGGTTCAAATCATAGAAAGTGGGAGTGTCAGTCCTTTTGTACTTAAGTCGGCATTGTGCCTTTTGTATTAAATTCGGATGCAATGTCTGTGTTTCATCGCCAATAAGATGGTCCAAGGAATACAGTAAACCTGAAGTGAAGCATCGGAATCTAAAACTGGACTCACAGGAGAGATTTAAATCATAGAAAGTGAGAGTATCAGTCCTCTTGTTCTTAAGTCGGCATTGTGCTTTTGTATTAAATTCGGATGCAATTTCTGTGTTTCTTCGTCAATAGGAAGGTTTAAGGGATACAGTAAACCTGACGTGAAGCATCGGTTTCTAAAACTGGACTCACAGGAGACGTTCAAATCATAGAAAGTTAAAGTGTCAGTCCTCTTGTACTTAAGTCGGCATTGTGCATTTTGTTTTAAATTTGAATGCAATTTCTGTGTTTCATCGTCAATAAGAAGGTCCATGGTATACAGTAAACCTGAAGTGAAGCATCGGAATCAAAAACTGGACTCACAGGAAAGAAAGTTACAGTGACACACTTCTTGTACTTAAGTCGGCATTGTGCCTTTTGTATTAAATTCGGATGCAATTTCTGTGTTTCATCGTCAATAAGATGGTCCAAGGGATACAGTAAACCTGAAGTGAAGCATCGGAATCTAAAACTGGACTCACAGGAGAGGTTCAAATCATAGAAAGTGAGAGTGTCAGTCCTCTTGTTCTTAAGTCGGCATTGTGCATTTGTATTAAATTCGGATGCAATTTCTGTGTTTCTTCGTCAAAAGGAGGTCCAAGGGATACAGTAAACCTGAAGTGAAGCATCGGAATCTAAAACTGGACTCACAGGAGACGTTCAAATCATAGAAAGTTAAAGTGTCAGTCCTCTTGTTCTTAAGTCGGCATTGCGCTTTTGTATTAAATTCGGATGCAATTTCTGTGTTCCTTCGTCAATAAGGAGGTCCAAGGGATACAGTTAACCTGAAGTGAAGCATCGGAATCTAAAACTGGACTCACAGGAGACGTTCAAATCATAGAAAGTTCGAGTGTCAGTCCACTTGTACTTAAGTCGGTATTGTGCATTTTGTTTTAAATTTGAATGCAATTTCTGTGTTTTATCGTCAATAAGAAGGTCAAAGAGATACAGTAAAACTGAAGTGAAGCATCGGAATCTAAAACTGGACTCACAGGAGAGGTTCAATTCATAGAAAGTTAGAGTGTCAGTCCTCTTGTACTTAAGCCGGCATTGTGCCTTTTGTATTAAATTCGGATGCAATTTCTGTGTTTCATCTTCAGTAAGAAGGTCCAAGGGATAGAGTAAACCTGAAGTGAAACATCGGAATCTAAAACTGGACTCACAGGAGAGGTTCAAATCATTAAAGGTTAGAGTGTCAGTCCTCTTGTACTTAAGTCGGCATTGTGGCTTTTGTATGAAATTCGGATGCAATTTCTGTGTTTCATCGTCAATAAGTAGGTCCAAGGGATACAGTAAACCTGAAGTGAAGCATCGGAATCTAAAACTAGACTCACAGGAGAGGTTCATATCATAGAAAGTGAGAGTGTCAGTCCTCTTGTACTTATGTCGGCATTGTGCCTTTTGTATTGGATTCGGATGCAATTTCTGTGTTTCATCGTCAATAAGAAGGTCCAAGGGATACAGTAAACCTGACGTGAAGCATCGGAATCTAAAAGTGGACTCACAGGAGAGGTTCAAATCATAGAAAGTGAGAGTGTCAGTCCTCTTGTACTTAAGTCCTCATTGTGCCTTTTGTATTAAATTCGGATGCAATTTCTGTGTTTCATCTTCAATAAGAAAGTCCAAGGGATAGAGCAAACCTGAAGTGAAGCATCGGAATCTAAAACTGGACTCACAGGAGAGGTTCAAATCTTAAAACGTTTGAGTGTCAATCCTCTTGTACTTAAGTCGGCATTATGCCTTTTGTATTAAATTCGGATGCAATTTCTGTGTTTCATCGTCAATAAGTAGGTCCAAGGGATACAGTAAACCTGAAGTGAAGCATCGGAATCTAAAACTGGACTCACAGGAGAGGATCATATCATAGAAAGTGAGAGTGTCAGTCCTCTTGTACTTATGTTGGCATTGTGCCTTTTGTATTGAATTCGGATGCAATCTCTGTGTTTCATCGTCAATAAGAAGGTCCAAGGGATACAGTAAACCTGACGTGTAGCATCGGAATCTAAAACTGGACTCACAGGAGAGTTTCAAATCATAGAAAGTGAGAGTGTCAGTCCTCTTGTACTTCAGTCGTTATTGTGCCTTTTGTATTAAATTCGGATGCAATTTCTGTGTTTCATCGTCAATAAGATGCTCCAAGGAATACAGTAAACCTGAAGTGAAGCATGGGAATCTAAAACTGGACTCACAGGAGAGGTTCAAATCATAGAATGTGAGAGTGTCAGTCCTCTTGTTCTTAAGTTGGCATTGTGCTTTTGTATTAAATTCGGATGCAATTTCTGTGTTTCTTCGTCAATAAGGAGGTCCAAGGGATACAGTAAACCTGAAGTGAAGCATCGGAATCTAAAACTAGACTCACAGGAGAGGTTCAATTCATAGAAAGTTAGAGTGTCAGTCCTCTTGTACTTAAGCCGGCATTGTGCCTTTTGTATTAAATTCGGATGCTATTTCTGTGTTTCATCTTCAATGAGAAGGTCCAAGGGATAGAGTAAACCTAAAGTGAAGCATCGGAATCTAAAACTGGACTCACAGGAGAGGTTCAAATCATAAAAAGTTAGAGTGTCAGTCCTCTTGCACTTAAGTCGGCATTATGGGTTTGTATTAAATTCGGGTGCAATTTCTGTGTATCATCGTCAATAAGCAGGTCCAAGGGATACAGTAAACCTGAGGTGAAGCTTCGGAATCTAAAACTACACTCACAGGAGAGGTTCATATCATAGAAGGTGAGAGAGTCAGTCCTCTTGTACTTATGTCGGCATTGTACCTTCTGTATTGAATTCTGATGCAATTTCTGTGTTTCATCGTCAATAAGAAGGTCCAAGGGATACAGTAAAACTGACGTGAAGCATCGGAATCTAAAAGTGGACTCACAGGAGAGGTTCAAATCATAGAAAGTGAGAGTGTCAGTCCTCTTGTACTTAAGTCCTCATTGGGCCTTTTGTATTAAATTCGGATGCAATTTCTGTGTTTCATCGTCAATAAGAAGGTCCAAGGGATAGAGTAAAATTGAAGTGAAGCATCGGAATCTAAAACTGGACTCACAGGAGAGGTTCAAATCATAAAACGTTAGAGAGTCTGTCCTCTTGTACTTAAGTCGGCATTATGCCTTTTGTATTATATTCGGATGCAATTTCTGTGTTTCATCGTCAATAAGTAGGTCCAAGGGATACAGTAGACCTGAAGTGAAGCATCGGAATCTAAAACTAGACTCACAGGAGAGGTTCATATCATAGAAAGTGAGAGTGTCAGTCCTCTTGTACTTATGTTGGCATTGTGCCTTTTGTATTGAATTCGGATGCTATTTCAGTGTTTCATCGTCAATAAGAAGGTCCAAGGGATAAAGTAAACCTGAAGTGAAGCATCGGAACCTAAAACTGGACTCACAGGAGAGGTTCAAATCATAGAAAGTGAGAGTGTCAGTCCTCTTGTACTTAAGTCGGCATTGTGCCTTTTGTATTAAATTCGGATGCAATTTCTGTGTTTCATCGTCAATAAGATGGTCCAAGGAATACAGTAAACCTGAAGTGAAGCATGGGAATCTAAAACTGGACTCACAGGAGAGGTTCAAATCATAGAATGTGAGAGTGTCAGTCCTCTTGTTCTTAAGTTGGCATTGTGCTTTTGTATTAAATTCGGATGCAATTTCTGAGTTTCTTCGTCAATAAGGAGGTCCAAGGGATACAGTAAACCTGAAGTGAAGCATCGGAATCTAAAACTAGACTCACAGGAGAGGTTCAATTCATAGAAAGTTAGAGTGTCAGTCCTCTTGTACTTAAGCCGGCATTGTGCCTTTTGTATTAAATTCGGATGCAATTTCTGTGTTTCATCTTCAATGAGAAGGTCCAAGGGATAGAGTAAACCTGAAGTGAAGCTTCGGAATCTAAAACTGGACTCACAGGAGAGGTTCAAATCATAAAGAGTTAGAGTGTCAGTCCTCTTGCACTTAAGTCGGCATTATGGCTTTTGTATTAAATTCGGATGCAATTTCTGTGTTTCATCGTCAATAAGTAGGTCCAAGGGATACAGTAAACCTGAAGTGAAGCTTCGGAATCTAAAACTACACTCACAGGAGAGGTTCATATCATAGAAGGTGAGAGTGTCAGTCCTCTTGTACTTATGTCGGCATTGTACCTTTTGTATTGAATTCGGATGCAATTTCTATGTTTCATCGTCAATAAGAAGGTCCAAGGGATACAGTAAACCTGACGTGAAGCATCGGAATCTAAAAGTGGACTCACAGGAGAGGTTCAAATAATAGAAAGTGACAGTGTCAGTCCTCTTGTACTTAAGTCCTCATTGGGCCTTTTGTATTAAATTCGGATGCAATTTCTGTGTTTCATCTTCAATAAGAAGGTCCAAGGGATAGAGTAAAATTGAAGTGAAGCATCGGAATCTAAAACTGGACTCACAGGAGAGGTTCAAATCATAGGAAGGTAGAGTGTCAGTCCTCTTGTACTTAAGTCGGCATTGTGCCTTTTGTATTAAATTCGGATGCAATTTCTGTGTTTCATCGTCAATAAGATGGTCCAAGGAATACAGTAAACCTGAAGTGAAGCATCGGAATCTAAAACTGGACTCACAGGAGAGGTTCAAATCATAGAATGTGAGAGTGTCAGTTCTCTTGTTCTTAAGTCGGCATTGTGCTTTTGTATAAAATTCGGATGCAATTTCCGTGTTTCTTCGTCAATAAGGAGGTCCAAGGGATACATTAAACCTGAAGTGAGGCATCGGAATCTAAAACTGGACTCACAGGAGACGTTCAAATCATAGAAAGTTAGAGTGTCAGTCCTCTTGTACTTAAGTCGGCATTGTGCATTTTGTTTTAAATTTGAATGCAATTTCTGTGTTTCATCGTCAATAAGAAGGTCCAAGGTATACAGTAAACCTGAAGTGAAGCATCGGAATCTAAAACTGGACTCACAGGAGAGAAAATTAGAGTGACAGTCCTCTTGTACTTAAGTCGGCACTGTGCCTCTTGTATTAAATTCGGATGCTATTTCTGTGTTTCATCGTCAATAAGAAGCTCCAAGGGATACAGTAAAACTGAAGTGAAGCATGAAAAATATAAAACTGGACTCACAAGAGAGGTTCAAATCATAGAAATTGCGAGTGTCAGTCCTCTTATACTTAAGTCGGCATTGTGCCTTTTGTATTAAATTCGGATGCAATTTCTGTGTTTCATCGTCAATAAGAAGGTCCAAGGGATACAGTAAACCTGAAGTGATGCATCGGAATCTAAAACTGGACTCACAGGAGAGGTTCAAATCATAGGAAGGTAGAGTGTCAGTCCTCTTGTACTTAAGTCGGCATTGTGCCTTTTTTTTAAATTCGGATGCAATTTCTTTGTTTCATCGTCAAAAAGAATGTGCAAGGGATACAGTAAACCTGAAGTGAAGCATCGGAATCAAAAACTAGACTCACAGGAGGGGTTCATATCATAGAAAGCGAGAGTGTCTGTCCTCTTGTGCCTATGTCGGCATTGTGCCTTTTGTTTTGAATTCGGATGCAATTTCTGTGTTTCATCGTCAATAAAAAGGTCCAAGGGATACAGTAAACCTGAAGTGAAGCACCGGAATCTAAAACTGGACTCACAGGAGAGGTTCAAATCATAGAAAGTGAGAGTGTCAGGCCTCTTGTACTTAAGTCTGCATTGTGCCTTTTGTATTAAACTCGGATGCTATTTCTGTGTTTCATCGTCAATAAGATGGTCCAAGGGATACAGTAAACCTGAAGTGAAGCTTCGGAATCTAAAACTGGACTCACAGGAGAGGTTCAAATCATAGAAAGTGAGAGTGTCAGTCCTCCTGTTCTTAAGTCGGCATTGTGCTTTTATATTAAATTCGGATGTAATTTCTGTGTTTCTTCGTCAATAAGGAGGTCCAAGGGATAAAGTAAACCTGAAGTGAAGCATTGGAATCTAAAACTGGACTCACAGGAGAAGTTCAAATCATAGAAAGTTAAAGTGTCAGTCCTCTTGTACTTAAGTCGGCATTGTGCATTTTGTTTTAAATTTGAATGCAATATTTGTGTTTCATCGTCAATAAGAAGGTCCATGGTATACAGTAAACCTGAAGTGAAGCATCGGAATCAAAAACTGGACTCACAGGAGAGAAAGTTAGAGTGACAGTCCTCTTGTACTTAAGTTGGCATTGTGCCTTTTGTATTAAATTCGGATGCAATTTCTGCTTTTCATCGTCAATAAGATGGTCCAAGGGATACAGTAAACCTGAAGTGAAGCATTGGAATCTAAAACTGGACTCGCAGGAGATGTTCTAATCATAGAAAGTTAGAGTGTCAGTCCTCTTGTACTTAAGTCGGCATTGTGCATTTTGTTTTAAATTTGATTGCAATTTCTGTGTTTCTTCGTCAATAAGGAGGTCCAAGGGATACAGTAAACCTGAAGTGAAGCATCGGAACCTAAAACTGGAATCACAGGAGACGTTGAAATCATAGAAAGTTAGAGTGTCAGTCCTCTTGTACTTAAGTCGGTATTGTGCATTCTGTTTTAAATTTGAATGCAATTTCTGTGTTTCATCGTCAATAAGATGGTCCAAGGTATACAGTATACCTGTAGTGAAGCATCGGAATCTAAAACTGGACTCACAGGAGAGAAAGTTAGAGTGACAGTCCTCTTGTACTTAAGGCGGCACTGTGCCTTTTGCATTAAATTCGGATGCAATTTCTGTGTTTCATCGTCAATAAGAAGCTCCAAGGGATACAGTAAAACCGAAGTGAAGCATGAAAAATATAAAACTGGACTTACAAGAGAGGTTCAAGTCATAGAAAGTGCGAGTGTCAGTCCTCTTATACTTAAGTCGGCATTGTGCCTTTTGTATTAAATTCAGATGCAATTTCTGTGTTTCATCGTCAATAAGAATGTCCAAGGGATACAGTAAACCTGAAGTGAAGCATCGGAATCTAAAACTGGACTCACAGGAGAGGTTCAAATCATAGAAAGTTAGAGTGTCAGTCCTCTTGTACTTAAGTCGGCATTGTGCATTTTGTTTTAAATTTGAATGCAATTTCTGTGTTTCATCGTCAATACGAAGGTCCATGGTATACAGTAAACCTGAAGTGAAGCATCGGAATCATAAACTGGACTCACAGGAGAGAAAGTTAGAGTGACAGTCCTCTTGTATTAAGTCGGCATTGTGCCTTTTGTATTGAATTCGGATGCAATTTCTGTGTTTCATCGTCAATAAGAAGGTCCAAGGGATACAGTAATCCTGAAGTGAAGCATCGGAATCTAAAACTGGACTCACAGGAGAGGTTCAAATCATAGAAAGTGAGAGTGTCAGTCCTCTTGTACTTAAGTCGGCACTGTGCCTTTTGTTTTAAATTTGAATGCTATTTCGGTGTTTTGTCGTCAATAAGAAGGTCCAAGGTATACAGTAAACGTGAAGTGAAGCATCGGTATCTAAAACTGGACTCACAGGAGAGAAAGTTAGAGTGACAGTCCTCTTGTACTTAAGTCGGCATTGTGCCTTTTGTATTAAATTCGGATGCAATTTCTGTGTTTCATCGTCAATAAGAAGGTCCAAGGGATACAGTAATCCTGAAGTGAAGCATAGGAATCTAAAACTGGACTCACAGGAGAGGTTCAAATCATAGAAAGTTAGAGTGTCTGTCCTCTTCTTCTTAAGTCGGCATTGTGCTTTTGTATTAAATTCGGATGCAATTTCTGTGTTTCTTCGTCAATAAGAAGGTCCAAGGGATACAGTAAACCTGAAGTGAAGCATCGGAATCAAAAACTGGACTCACAGGAGAGGTTCAAATCATAGAAAGTTAGAGTGTCAGTCCTCTTGTACTTAAGTCGGCATTGTGCATTTTGTTTTTAATTTGAATGCAATTTCTGTGTTTCATCGTCAATAAGAAGGTCCAAGGTATACAGTAAACATGAAGTGAAGCATCGGAATCTAAAACAGGACTCACAGGAGAGACAGTTAGAGTGACTGTTCTCTTGTACTTAAGTCGGCATTGTGCCTTTTGTATTATATTCGGATGCAATTTCTGTGTTTCATCGTCAATAAGAAGGTCCAAGGTATATAGTAAAACTGAAGTGAAGCATCGGAATTTAAAACTGGACTCACAGGAGAGGTTCAAATCATAGAAAGTTAGAGTGTCAGTCCTCTTGTACTTAAGTCGGCATTGTGCCTTTCGTATTAAGTTCGGATGCAATTTCTGTGTTTCATCGTCAATAAGAAGGTCCAAGGGATACAGTAAACCTGAAGTGAAGCATCGGTATCTAAAACTGGACTCACAGTAGAGGTTCAAATCATAGAAAGTTAGAGTGTCAGTCCTCTTGTACTTAAGTCGGCATTGTGCCTTTTGTATTAAATTCGGATGCAATTTCTGTGTTTCACCTTCAATAAGAAGGTTCAAGGGATACAGTAAACCTGAAGTGAGGCATCGGAATCTAAAACTGGACACACAGGAGCGGTTGAAATTATAGAAAGTTAGAGTGTCAGTCCTCTTGTACTTAAGTCGTCACTGTGCCTTTTGTATTAAATTCGGATGCAATTTCTGTGTTCCATCGTCAATAAGAAGGTCTAAGGGATACAGTAATCCTGAAGTGAAGCATAGGAATCTAAAACTGGACTCACAGGAGAGGTTCAAATCATAGAAAATTAGAGTGTCAGTCCTCTTGTACTTAAGTCGGCATTGTGCCTATTGTATTAAATTCGGATGCAATTTCTGTTTTGCATCGTCAATAAGAAGGTCCAAGGGATATAGTAAACCTGAAGTGAAGCATCGGTACCTAAGACTGGACTCACAGGAGAGGTTCAAATCATAGAAAGTTAGAGTGTCAGTCCTCTTCTACTTAAGTCGGCATTGTGCCTTTTGCATTGAATTCGGATGCAATTTCTGTGTTTCATCGTCAATAAGAAGGTCCAAGGGATACAGTAAACCTGAAGTGAAGCTTCGGAATCTAAAACTGGACTCACAGGAGAGGTTCAAATCATAGAAAGTGGGAGTGTCAGTCCTCTTGTACTTACGTTGGCATTGTGCTTTTTGTATTAAATTCGGATGCAATTTCTGTGTTTCATCGTCAATAAGATGGTCCAAGGGATACAGTAAACCTAAAGTGAAGCATCGGAATCTAAAACTGTACTCACAGGAAAGGTTCAAATCATAGAAAGTGAGAGTATCAGTCCTCTTGTTCTTAAGTCGGCATTGTGCTTTTGTATTAAATTCGGATGCAATTTCTGTGTTTCTTCGTCAATAAGGAGGTCCAAGGGATACAGTCAACCTGAAGTGAAGCATCGGAATCTAAAACTGGACTCACAGGAGGCGTTCAAATCATAGAAAGTTACAGTGTCAGTCCTCTTGTACTTATGTCGGCATTGTGCCTTTTGTATTAAATTCGGATGCAATTTCTATGTTTCATCTTCGTTAAGAAGGTCCAAGGGATAGAGTAAACCTGAAGTGAAGCATCGGAATCTAAAACTGGACTCACAGGAGAGGTTCTAATCATAAAAATGTAGAGTGTCAGTCCTCTTGTACTTAAGTCGGCATTATGCCTTTTGTATTAAATTCGGATGCAATTTCTGTGTTTCATCGTCAATAAGTAGGTCCAACCGATACAGTAAACCTGAAGTGAAGCATCGGAATCTAAAACTAGACTCACAGGAGAGGTTCAGATCATAGATAGTGAGCGTGTCAGTCCTCTTGTACTTTTGTCGGCATTGTGCCTTTTGTATTGAATTCGGATGCAATTTCTGTGTTTCATCGTCAATAAGAAGGTTTAAGGGATACAGTGAACCTGACGTGAACCATCGGTTTCTAAAACTGGACTCACAGGAGAGGTTCAAATCATAGAAAGTGAGAGTGTCAGTCCTCTTGTACTTAAGTCGGCATTGTGCCTTTTGTATTAAATTCGGATGCAATTTCTGTGTTTCATCGTCAATAAGAAGGTCCAAAAGATATAGTAAACCTGAAGTGAAGCATCGGTATCTAGGACTGGACTCACAGGAGAGGTTCAAACCATAGAAAGTTAGAGTGTCAGTCCTCTTGTACTTAAGTCGGCATTGTGCCTTTTGTATTGAATTCGGTTGCAATTTCTGTGTTTCATCGTCAATAAGAAGGTCCAAGGGATACAGTAAACCTGAAGTGAAGCTTCGGAATCGAAAACTGGACTCACAGGAGAGGTTCAAATCATAGAAAGTGGGAGTGTCAGTCCTTTTGTACTTAAGTCGGCATTGTGCCTTTTGTATTAAATTCGGATGCAATGTCTGTGTTTCATCGTCAATAAGATGGTCCAAGGAATACAGTAAACCTGAAGTGAAGCATCGGAATCTAAAACTGGACTCACAGGAGAGATTTAAATCATCGAAAGTGAGAGTATCAGTCCTCTTGTTCTTAAGTCGGCATTGTGCTTTTGTATTAAATTCGGATGCAATTTCTGTGTTTCTTCGTCAATAGGAAGGTTTAAGGGATACAGTAAACCTGACGTGAAGCATCGGTTTCTAAAAGTGGACTCACAGGAGACGTTCAAATCATAGAAAGTTAAAGTGTCAGTCCTCTTGTACTTAAGTCGGCATTGTGCATTTTGTTTTAAATTTGAATGCAATTTCTGTGTTTCATCGTCAATAAGAAGGTCCATGGTATACAGTAAACCTGAAGTGAAGCATCGGAATCAAAAACTGGAATCACAGGAAAGAAAGTTACAGTGACACACTTCTTGTACTTAAGTCGGCATTGTGCCTTTTGTATTAAATTCGGATGCAATTTCTGTGTTTCATCGTCAATAAGATGGTCCAAGGGATACAGTAAACCTGAAGTGAAGCATCGGAATCTAAAACTGGACTCACAGGAGAGGTTCAAATCATAGAAAGTGAGAGTGTCAGTCCTCTTGTTCTTAAGTCGGCATTGTGCATTTGTATTAAATTCGGATGCAATTTCTGTGTTTCTTCGTCAAAAGGAGCTCCAAGGGATACAGTAAACCTGAAGTGAAGCATCGGAATCGAAAACTGCACTCACAGGAGACGTTCAAATCATAGAAAGTTAAAGTGTCAGTCCTCTTGTTCTTAAGTCGGCATTGCGCTTTTGTATTAAATTCGGATGCAATTTCTGTGTTCCTTCGTCAATAAGGAGGTCCAAGGGATACAGTTAACCTGAAGTGAAGCATCGGAATCTAAAACTGGACTCACAGGAGACGTTCAAATCATAGAAAGTTCGAGTGTCAGTCCACTTGTACTTAAGTCGGTATTGTGCATTTTGTTTTAAATTTGAATGCAATTTCTGTGTTTTATCGTCAATAAGAAGGTCAAAGAGATACAGTAAAACTGAAGTGAAGCATCGGAATCTAAAACTGGACTCACAGGAGAGGTTCAATTCATAGAAAGTTAGAGTGTCAGTCCTCTTGTACTTAAGCCGGCATTGTGCCTTTTGTATTAAATTCGGATGCAATTTCTGTGTTTCATCTTCAGTAAGAAGGTCCAAGGGATAGAGTAAACCTGAAGTGAAGCATCGGAATCTAAAACTGGACTCACAGGAGAGGTTCAAATCTTAAAACGTTTGAGTGTCAATCCTCTTGTACTTAAGTCGGCATTATGCCTTTTGTATTAAATTCGGATGCAATTTCTGTGTTTCATCGTCAATAAGTAGGTCCAAGGGATACAGTAAACCTGAAGTGAAGCATCGGAATCTAAAACTGGACTCACAGGAGAGGATCATATCATAGAAAGTGAGAGTGTCAGTCCTCTTGTACTTATGTTGGCATTGTGCCTTTTGTATTGAATTCGGATGCAATCTCTGTGTTTCATCGTCAATAAGAAGGTCCAAGGGATACAGTAAACCTGACGTGAAGCATCGGAATCTAAAACTGGACTCACAGGAGAGGTTCAAATCATAGAAAGTGAGAGTGTCAGTCCTCTTGTACTTCAGTCGTTATTGTGCCTTTTGTATTAAATTCGGATGCAATTTCTGTGTTTCATCGTCAATAAGATGCTCCAAGGAATACAGTAAACCTGAAGTGAAGCATGGGAATCTAAAACTGGACTCACAGGAGAGGTTCAAATCATAGAATGTGAGAGTGTCAGTCCTCTTGTTCTTAAGTTGGCATTGTGCTTTTGTATTAAATTCGGATGCAATTTCTGTGTTTCTTCGTCAATAAGGAGGTCCAAGGGATACAGTAAACCTGAAGTGAAGCATCGGAATCTAAAACTAGACTCACAGGAGAGGTTCAATTCATAGAAAGTTAGAGTGTCAGTCCTCTTGTACTTAAGCCGGCATTGTGCCTTTTGTATTAAATTCGGATGCTATTTCTGTGTTTCATCTTCAATGAGAAGGTCCAAGGGATAGAGTAAACCTGAAGTGAAGCATCGGAATCTAAAACTGGACTCACAGGAGAGGTTCAAATCATAAAAAGTTAGAGTGTCAGTCCTCTTGCACTAAAGTCGGCATTATGGGTTTGTATTAAATTCGGGTGCAATTTCTGTGTATCATCGTCAATAAGCAGGTCCAAGGGATACAGTAAACCTGAGGTGAAGCTTCGGAATCTAAAACTACACTCACAGGAGAGGTTCATATCATAGAAGGTGAGAGTGTCAGTCCTCTTGTACTTATGTCGGCATTGTACCTTCTGTATTGAATTCTGATGCAATTTCTGTGTTTCATCGTCAATAAGAAGTTCCAAGGGATACAGTAAAACTGACGTGAAGCATCGGAATCTAAAAGTGGACTCACAGGAGAGGTTCAAATCATAGAAAGTGAGAGTGTCAGTCCTCTTGTACTTAAGTCCTCATTGGGCCTTTTGTATTAAATTCGGATGCAATTTCTGTGTTTCATCTTCAATAAGAAGGTCCAAGGGATAGAGTAAAATTGAAGTGAAGCATCGGAATCTAAAACTGGACTCACAGGAGAGGTTCAAATCATAAAACGTTAGAGAGTCTGTCCTCTTGTACTTAAGTCGGCATTATGCCTTTTGTATTATATTCGGATGCAATTTCTGTGTTTCATCGTCAATAAGTAGGTCCAAGGGATACAGTAGACCTGAAGTGAAGCATCGGAATCTAAAACTAGACTCACAGGAGAGGTTCATATCATAGAAAGTGAGAGTGTCAGTCCTCTTGTACTTATGTTGGCATTGTGCCTTTTGTATTGAATTCGGATGCTATTTCTGTGTTTCATCGTCAATAAGAAGGTCCAAGGGATAAAGTAAACCTGAAGTGAAGCATCGGAACCTAAAACTGGACTCACAGGAGACGTTCAAATCATAGAAAGTTAAAGTGTCAGTCCTCTTGTTCTTAAGTCGGCATTGCGCTTTTGTATTAAATTCGGATGCAATTTCTGTGTTCCTTCGTCAATAAGGAGGTCCAAGGGATACAGTTAACCTCAAGTGAAGCATCGGAATCTAGAACTGGACTCACAGGAGACGTTCAAATCATAGAAAGTTCGAGTGTTAGTCCTCTTGTGCTTAAGACGGTATTGTGCATTTTGTTTTAAATTTGAATGCAATTTCTGTGTTTTATCGTCAATAAGAAGGTCCAAGGGATACAGTAAAACTGAAGTGAAGCATCGGAATCTAAAACTGGACTCACAGGAGAGATTCAATTCATAGAAAGTTAGAGTGTCAGTCCTCTTGTACTTAAGCCGGCATTGTGCCTTTTGTATTAAATTCGGATGCAATTTCTGTGTTTCATCTTCAATAAGAAGGTCCAAGGGATAGAGTAAACCTGAAGTGAAGCATCGGAATCTAAAACTGGACTCACAGGAGAGGTTCAAATCATTAAAGGTTAGAGTGTCAGTCCTCTTGTACTTAAGTCGGCATTGTGGCTTTTGTATTAAATTCGGGTGCAATTTCTGTGTTTCATCGTCAATAAGTAGGTCCAAGGGATACAGTAAACCTGAAGTGAAGCATCGGAATCTAAAACTAGACTCACAGGAGTGGTTCATATCATAGAAGGTGAGAGTGTCAGTCTTCTTGTACTTATGTCGGCATTGTGCCTTTTGTATTGAATTCGGATGCAATTTCTGTGTTTCATCGTCAATAAGAAGGTCCAAGGGATACAGTAAACCTGACGTGAAGCATCGGAATCCAAAAGTGGACTCAAAGGAGAGGTTCAAATCGTAGAAAGTGAGAGTGTCAGTCCTCTTGTACTTAAGTCCTCATTGTGCCTTTTGTATTAAATTCGGATGCAATTTCTGTGTTTCATCATCAATAAGAAGGTACAAGGGATAGAGCAAACCTGAAGTGAAGCATCGGAATCTAAAACTGGACTCACAGGAGAGGTTCAAATCTTAAAACGTTTGAGTGTCAGTCCTCTTGTACTTAAGTCGGCATTATGCCTTTTGTATTAAATTCGGATGCAATTTCTTTGTTTCATCGTCAATAAGTAGGTCCAAGGGATACAGTAAACCTGAAGTGAAGCATCGGAATCTAAAACTGGACTCACAGGAGAGGTTCATATCATAGAAAGTGAGAGTGTCAGTCCTCTTGTACTTATGTTGGCATTGTGCCTTTTGTATTGAATTCGGATGCAATTTCTGTGTTTCATCGTCAATAAGGAGGTCCAAGGGATACAGTAAACCTGACGTGAAGCATCGGAATCTAAAACTGGACTCACAGGAGAGGTTCAAATCATAGAAAGTGAGAGTGTCAGTCCTCTTGTACTTAAGTCGGCATTGTGCCTTTTGTATTAAATTCGGATGCAATTTCTGTGTTTCATCGTCAATAAGATGGTCCAAGGAATACAGTAAACCTGAAGTGAAGCATGGGAATCTAAAACTGGACTCACAGGAGAGGTTCAAATCATAGAATGTGAGAGTGTCAGTCCTCTTGTTCTTAAGTTGGCATTGTGCTTTTGTATTAAATTCGGATGCAATTTCTGTGTTTCTTCGTCAATAAGGAGGTCCAAGGGATACAGTAAACCTGAAGTGAAGCATCGGAATCTAAAACTAGACTCACAGGAGAGGTTCAATTCATAGAAAGTTAGAGTGTCAGTCCTCTTGTACTTAAGCCGGCATTGTGCCTTTTGTATTAAATTCGGATGCAATTTCTGTGTTTCATCTTCAATGAGAAGGTCCAAGGGATAGAGTAAACCTGAAGTGAAGCTTCGGAATCTAAAACTGGACTCACAGGAGAGGTTCAAATCATAAAGAGTTAGAGTGTCAGTCCTCTTGCACTTAAGTCGGCATTATGGCTTTTGTATTAAATTCGGATGCAATTTCTGTGTTTCATCGTCAATAAGTAGGTCCAAGGGATACAGTAAACCTGAAGTGAAGCTTCGGAATCTAAAACTACACTCACAGCAGAGGTTCATATCATAGAAGGAGAGAGTGTCAGTCCTCTTGTACTTATGTCGGCATTGTACCTTTTGTATTGAATTCGGATGCAATTTCTATGTTTCATCGTCAATAAGAAGGTCCAAGGGATACAGTAAACCTGACGTGAAGCATCGGAATCTAAAAGTGGACTCACAGGAGAGGTTCAAATAATAGAAAGTGACAGTGTCAGTCCTCTTGTACTTAAGTCCTCATTGGGCATTTTGTATTAAATTCGGATGCAATTTCTGTGTTTCATCGTCAATAAGATGGTCCAAGGAATACAGTAAACCTGAAGTGAAGCATCGGAATCTAAAACTGGACTCACAGGAGAGGTTCAAATCATACAATGTGAGAGTGTCAGTTCTCTTGTTCTTAAGTCGGCATTGTGCTTTTGTATAAAATTCGGATGCAATTTCCGTGTTTCTTCGTCAATAAGGAGGTCCAAGGGATACATTAAACCTGAAGTGAGGCATCGGAATCTAAAACTGGACTCACAGGAGACGTTCAAATCATAGAAAGTTAGAGTGTCAGTCCTCTTGTACTTAAGTCGGCATTGTGCATTTTGTTTTAAATTTGAATGCAATTTCTGTGTTTCATCGTCAATAAGAAGGTCCAAGGTATACAGTAAACCTGAAGTGAAGCATCGGAATCTAAAACTGGACTCACAGGAGAGAAAATTAGAGTGACAGTCCTCTTGTACTTAAGTCGGCACTGTGCCTCTTGTATTAAATTCGGATGCTATTTCTGTGTTTCATCGTCAATAAGAAGCTCCAAGGGATACAGTAAAACTGAAGTGAAGCATGAAAAATATAAAACTGGTCTCACAAGAGAGGTTCAAATCATAGAAATTGCGAGTGTCAGTCCTCTTATACTTAAGTCGGCATTGTGCCTTTTGTATTAAATTCGGATGCAATTTCTGTGTTTCATCGTCAATAAGAAGGTCCAAGGGATACAGTAAACCTGAAGTGATGCATCGGAATCTAAAACTGGACTCACAGGAGAGGTTCAAATCATAGGAAGGTAGAGTGTCAGTCCTCTTGTACTTAAGTCGGCATTGTGCCTTTTTTTTAAATTCGGATGCAATTTCTTTGTTTCATCGTCAAAAAGAATGTGCAAGGGATACAGTAAACCTGAAGTGAAGCATCGGAATCAAAAACTAGACTCACAGGAGGGGTTCATATCATAGAAAGCGAGAGTGTCTGTCCTCTTGTGCCTATGTCGGCATTGTGCCTTTTGTTTTGAATTCGGATGCAATTTCTGTGTTTCATCGTCAATAAAAAGGTCCAAGGGATACAGTAAACCTGAAGTGAAGCACCGGAATCTAAAACTGGACTCACAGGAGAGGTTCAAATCATAGAAAGTGAGAGTGTCAGGCCTCTTGTACTTAAGTCTGCATTGTGCCTTTTGTATTAAACTCGGATGCTATTTCTGTGTTTCATCGTCAATAAGATGGTCCAAGGGATACAGTAAACCTGAAGTGAAGCTTCGGAATCTAAAACTGGACTCACAGGAGAGGTTCAAATCATAGAAAGTGAGAGTGTCAGTCCTCCTGTTCTTAAGTCGGCATTGTGCTTTTATATTAAATTCGGATGTAATTTCTGTGTTTCTTCGTCAATAAGGAGGTCCAAGGGATAAAGTAAACCTGAAGTGAAGCATTGGAATCTAAAACTGGACTCACAGGAGAAGTTCAAATCATAGAAAGTTAAAGTGTCAGTCCTCTTGTACTTAAGTCGGCATTGTGCATTTTGTTTTAAATTTGAATGCAATATTTGTGTTTCATCGTCAATAAGAAGGTCCATGGTATACAGTAAACCTGAAGTGAAGCATCGGAATCAAAAACTGGACTCACAGGAGAGAAAGTTAGAGTGACAGTCCTCTTGTACTTAAGTTGGCATTGTGCCTTTTGTATTAAATTCGGATGCAATTTCTGCTTTTCATCGTCAATAAGATGGTCCAAGGGATACAGTAAACCTGAAGTGAAGCATTGGAATCTAAAACTGGACTCGCATTAGATGTTCTAATCATAGAAAGTTAGAGTGTCAGTCCTCTTGTACTTAAGTCGGCATTGTGCATTTTGTTTTAAATTTGAATGCAATTTCTGTGTTTCATCGTCAATAAGATGGTCCAAGGTATACAGTATACCTGTAGTGAAGCATCGGAATCTAAAACTGGACTCACAGGAGAGAAAGTTAGAGTGACAGTCCTCTTGTACTTAAGGCGGCACTGTGCCTTTTGCATTAAATTCGGATGCAATTTCTGTGTTTCATCGTCAATAAGAAGCTCCAAGGGATACAGTAAAACCGAAGTGAAGCATGAAAAATATAAAACTGGACTTACAAGAGAGGTTCAAGTCATAGAAAGTGCGAGTGTCAGTCCTCTTATACTTAAGTCGGCATTGTGCCTTTTGTATTAAATTCAGATGCAATTTCTGTGTTTCATCGTCAATAAGAATGTCCAAGGGATACAGTAAACCTGAAGTGAAGCATCGGAATCTAAAACTGCACTCACAGGAGAGGTTCAAATCATAGAAAGTTAGAGTGTCAGTCCTCTTGTACTTAAGTCGGCATTGTGCATTTTGTTTTAAATTTGAATGCAATTTCTGTGTTTCATCGTCAATACGAAGGTCCATGGTATACAGTAAACCTAAAGTGAAGCATCGGAATCAAAAACTGGACTCACAGGAGAGAAAGTTAGAGTGACAGTCCTCTTGTATTAAGTCGGCATTGTGCCTTTTGTATTGAATTCGGATGCAATTTCTGTGTTTCATCGTCAATAAGAAGGTTTAAGGGATACAGTAATCCTGAAGTGAAGCATCGGAATCTAAAACTGGACTCACAGGAGAGGTTCAAATCATAGAAAGTGAGAGTGTCAGTCCTCTTGTACTTAAGTCGGCATTGTGCCTTTTGTTTTAAATTTGAATGCTATTTCGGTGTTTTGTCGTCAATAAGAAGGTCCAAGGTATACAGTAAACGTGAAGTGAAGCATCGGTATCTAAAACTGGACTCACAGGAGAGAAAGTTAGAGTGACAGTCCTCTTGTACTTAAGTCGGCATTGTGCCTTTTGTATTAAATTCGGATGCAATTTCTGTGTTTCATCGTCAATAAGAAGGTCCAAGGGATACAGTAATCCTGAAGTGAAGCATAGGAATCTAAAACTGGACTCACAGGAGAGGTTCAAATCATAGAAAGTTAGAGTGTCAGTCCCCTTGTACTTAAGTCGGCATTGTGCCTTTTGTATTGAATTCGGATGCAATTTCTGTGTTTCATCGTTAATAAGAAGGTCCAACGGATACAGTAAACCTGAAGTGAAGCATCGGAATCTAAAACTGGACTCACAGGAGAGGTTCAAATCATAGAAAGTGAGAGTGTCAGTCCTCTTGTACTTAAGTCGGCATTGTGCCTTTTGTTTTAAATTTGAATGCTATTTCGGTGTTTTGTCGTCAATAAGAAGGTGCAAGGTATACAGTAAACGTGAAGTGAAGCATCGGTATCTAAAACTGGACTCACAGGAGAGAAAGTTAGAGTGACAGTCCTCTTGTACTTAAGTCGGCATTGTGCCTTTTGTATTAAATTCGGATGCAATTTCTGTGTTTCATAGTCCATAAGATGGTCCAAGGGATACAGTAAACCTGAAGTGAAGCATCGGAATCTAAAACTGGACTCACAGGATAGAAAGTTAGAGTGACAGTCCTCTTGTATTTAAGTCGGCATTGTGCCTTTTGTATTAAATTCGGATGCAATTTCTGTGTTTCATCGTCAATATGAAGCTCCAAGGGATACAGTATAACTGAAGTGAAGCATGAAAAATCTATAACTGGAATCACAAGAGAGGTTCAAATCATAGAAAGTGAGAGTGTCAGTCCTCTTGTACTTAAGTCGGCACTGTGCCTTTCGTATTAAATTAGGGTGCAATTTCTGTGTTTCATCGTCAATAAGATGGTCCAAGGGATACGGTAAACCTAAAGTGAAGCATCGGAATCTAAAACTGGAGTCACAGGAGAGGTTCAAATCATAGAAAGTGAGAGTAACTGTCCTCTTGTTCTTAAGTCGGCATTGTGCTTTTGTATTAAATTCGGATGCTATTTCTGTGTTTCTTCGTCAATAAGGAGGTCCAAGGGATACAGTAAACCTGAAGTGAAGCATCGGAATCAAAAACTGGACTCACAGGAGAGGTTCAAATCATAGAAAAATAGAGTGTCAGTCCTCTTGTACTTTAGTCGGCATTGTGCATTTTGTTTTAAATTTGAATGCAATTTCTGTGTTTCATCGTCAATAAGAAGGTCCAAGGTATACAGTAAACATGAAGTGAAGGATCGGAATCTAAAACAGGACTCACAGGAGAGACAGTTAGAGTGACAGTCCTCTTGTACTTAAGTCGGCATTGTGCCTTTTGTATTAAATTCGGATCCAATTTCTGTGTTTCATCGTCAATAAGAAGGTTTAAGGGATACAGTAAACCTGAAGTGAAGCATCGGTATCTAAAACTGGACTCACAGGAGAGGTTCAAATCATAGAAAATTAGAGTGTCAGTCCTCTTGTACTTAAGTCGGCATTGTGCCTATTGTATTAAATTCGGATGCTATTTCTGTCTTTCATCGTCAATAAGAAGGTCCAAGGGATACAGTAAACCTGAAGTGAAGCATCGGTATCTAAGACTGGACTCACAGGAGAGGTTCAAATCATAGAAAGTTAGAGTGTCAGTCCTCTTGTACTTAAGTCGGCATTGTGCCTTTTGTATTAAATTCGGATGCAATTTCTGTGTTTCATCGTCAATAAGTAGGTCCAACGGATACAGTAAACCTGAAGTGAAGCATTGGAATCTAAAACTAGACTCACAGGAGAGGTTCATATCATAGAAAGTGAGAGTGTCAGTCCTCTTGTACTTATGTCGGCATTGTGCCTTTTGTATTGAATTCGGATGCAATTTCTGTGTTTCATCGTCAATAAGAGGGTCCAAGGGATACAGTAAACCTGACGTGAAGCATCGGTATCTAAATCTGGACTCACAGGAGAGGTTCAAATCATAGAAAGTGAGAGTGTCAGTCCTCTTGTACTTAAGTCGGCATTGTGCCTTTTGTATTAAATTCGGATGCAATTTCTGTGTTTCATCGTCAATAAGATGGTCCAAGGAATACAGTAAACCTGAAGTGAAGCATCGGAATCTAAAACTGGACTCACAGGAGAGGTTCAAATCATAGAAAGTGAGAGTGTCAGTCCTCTTGTCCTTAAGTCGGCATTGTGCTTTTGTATTAAATTCGGATGCAATTTCTGTGTTTCTTCGTCAATAAGGAGGTCCAAGGGATACAGTAAACCTGAAGTGAAGCATCGGAATCTAAAACTGGACTCATAGGAGAGGTTCAAATCATAGAAAGTTAGAGTGTTAGTCCTCTTGTACTTAAGACGGCATTGTGCATTTTGTTTTAAATTTGAATGCAATTTCTGTGTTTCATCGTCAATAAGAAGGTCCAAGGTATACAGTAAACCTAAAGTGAAGCATCGGAATCTAAAACTGGACTCACAGGAGAGAAAGTTAGAATGACAGTCCTCTTGTACTTAAGTCAGCACTGTGCCTTTTGTATTAAATTCGGATGCAATTTCTGTGTTTCATCGTCAATAAGAAGCTCCAAGGGATACAGTAAAACTGAAGTGAAGCATGAAAAATATAAAACTGGACTCACAAGAGAGGTTCAAATCATAGAAATTGCGAGTGTCAGTACTCTTATACTTAAGTCGGCATTGTGCCTTTTGTATTAAATTTGGATGCAATTTCTGTGTTTCATCGTCATTAAGAAGGTAAAAGGGATACAGTAAACCTGAAGTGAAGCATCGGTATCTAAAACTGGACTCACAGGAGAGGTTCAAATCATAAAAAGTTAGAGTGTCGGTCCTCTTGTACTTAAGTCGGCATTGTGCCTTTTATATTAAATTCGGATGCAATTTATGTGTTTCATCGTCAATAAGAAGGTCCAAGGGACATAGTAAACATGAAGTGAGGCATCGCAATCTAAAACTGGACACACAGGAGCGGTTGAAATCATAGATAGTTAGAGTGTCAGACCTCTTGTACTGAAGTCGGCACTGTGCCTTTTGTATTAAATCCGGATGCAATTTCTGTGTTTCATCGTCAATAAGAAGGTCCAAGGGATACAGTAACCCTGAAGTGAAGCATCGGTATCTAAAACTGGACTCACAGGAGAGGTTCAAATCATAGAAAGTTAGAGTGTCAGTCCTCTTGTACTTAAGTCGGCATTGTGCCTTTTATATTAAATTCGGATGCAATTTCTGTGTTTCATCGTCAATAAGAAGGTCCAAGGGACATAGTAAACATGAAGTGAGGCATCGGAATCTAAAACTGGACACACAGGAGCGGTTGAAATCATAGATAGTTAGAGTGTCAGTCCTCTTGTACTGAAGTCAGCACTGTGCCATTTGTATTAAATTCGAATGCACTTTCTGTGATTCATCGTCAATGAGAAGGTCCAAGGGATACAGTAATCCTGAAGTGAAGCATAGGAATCTAAAACTGGACTCACAGGAGAGGTTCAAATCATAGAAAGTTAGAGTGTCAGTCCTCTTGTACTTATGTCGGCATTGTGCCTTTTGTATTGAATTCGGATGCAATTTCTGTGTTTCATCGTCAATAAGAAGGTCCAAGGGATACAGTAAACCTGAAGTGAAGCATGGGAATCTAAAACTGGACTCACAGGAGACGTTCTAATCATAGAAAGTGAGAGTGTTAGTCCTCTTATACTTAAGTCGGCATTGTGCCTTTTGTATTAAATTCGGATGCAATTTCTGTGTTTCTTCGTCAATAAGGAGGTCCAAGGGATACAGTAAACCTGAAGTGAAGCATCAGAATCTAAAACTGGACTCACAGGAGAGGTTCAAATCATAGAAAGTTAGAGTGTCAGTCCTCTTGTACTTGAGTCGGCATTGTGCATTTTGTTTTAAATTTGAATGCAATTTCTGTGTTTCATCGTCAATAAGAAGGTCCAAGGTAAACAGTAAACATGAAGTGAAGCATCGGAATCTAAAACAGGACTCACAGGAGAGGTTCAAATCATAGAAAATTTGAGTGTCAGTCCTCTTGTACTTAAGTCGGCATTGTGCCTATTGTATTAAATTCGGATGCAATTTCTGTGTTTCATCGTCAATAAGAAGGTCCAAGGGATACAGTAAACCTGAAGTGAAGCATCGGTATCTAAAACTGGACTCACAGGAGAGGTTCAAATCATAGAAAATTTGAGTGTCAGTCCTCTTGTACTTAAGTCGGCATTGTGCCTTTTGTATTAAATTCGGATGCAATTTCTGTGTTTCATCGTCAATAAGAAGGTCCAAGGGATACAGTAAACCTGAAGTGAAGCATCGGTATCTAAAACTGGACTCACAGGAGAGGTTCAAATCATAGAAAATTTGAATGTCAGTCCTCTTGTACTTAAGTCGGCATTGTGCCTATTGTATTAAATTCGGATGCAATTTCTGTGTTTCATCGTCAATAAGAAGGTCCAAGGGATACAGCAAACCTGAAGTGAAGCATCGGTATCTAAGACTGGACTCACAGGAGAGGTTTCAAATCATAGAATGTTAGAGTGTCAGTCCTCTTGTACTTAAGTCGTTATTGTGCCATTTGTATTGCATTCGGATGCAATTTCTGTGTTTCATCGTCAATAAGAAGGTCCAAGGGATACAGTAAACCTGAAGTGAAGCATCGGAATCTAGAACTAGACTCACAGGAGAGGTTCAAATCAAAGAAAGTTAGAGTGTCAGTCCTCTTGTACTTAAGTCGGCATTGTGCTTTTTGTATTAAATTCGGATGCAATTTCTGTGTTTCATCGTCAATAAGATGGTCCAAGGGATACAGTAAACCTAAAGTGAATCATCGGAATCTAAAACTGGACTCACGGGAGAGGTTCAAATCATAGAAAGTTAGAGTGTCAGTCCTCTTGTACTTAAGTCGGCATTGTGCCTTTTGTATTGAATTCGGATGCAATTTCTGTGTTTCATCGTTAATAAGAAGGTCCAAGGTATACAGTAAACGTGAAGTGAAGCATCGGTATCTAAAACTGGACTCACAGGAGAGAAAGTTAGAGTGACAGTCCTCTTGTACTTAAGTCGGCATTGTGCCTTTTGTATTAAATTCGGATGCAATTTCTGTGTTTCATCGTCAATAAGAAGGTCCAAGGGATACAGTAATCCTGAAGTGAAGCATAGGAATCTAAAACTGGACTCACAGGAGAGGTTCAAATCATAGAAAGTTAGAGTGTCAGTCCCCTTGTACTTAAGTCGGCATTGTGCCTTTTGTATTGAATTCGGATGCAATTTCTGTGTTTCATCGTTAATAAGAAGGTCCAACGGATACAGTAAACCTGAAGTGAAGCATCGGAATCTAAAACTGGACTCACAGGAGAGGTTCAAATCATAGAAAGTGAGAGTGTCAGTCCTCTTGTACTTAAGTCGGCATTGTGCCTTTTGTTTTAAATTTGAATGCTATTTCGATGTTTTGTCGTCAATAAGAAGGTCCAAGGTATACAGTAAACGTGAAGTGAAGCATCGGTATCTAAAACTGGACTCACAGGAGAGAAAGTTAGAGTGACAGTCCTCTTGTACTTAAGTCGGCATTGTGCCTTTTGTATTAAATCCGGATGCAATTTCTGTGTTTCATCGTCAATAAGAAGGTCCAAGGGATACAGTAAACCTGAAGTGAAGCATCGGTATCTAAAACTGGACTCACAGGAGAGGTTCAAATCATAGAAAGTTAGAGTGTCAGTCCTCTTGTACTTAAGTCGGCATTGTGCCTTTTATATTACATTCGGATGCAATTTCTGTGTTTCATCGTCAATAAAAAGCTCCAAGGGACATAGTAAACATGAAGTGAGGCATCGGAATCTAAAACTGGACACACAGGAGCGGTTGAAATCATAGATAGTTAGAGTGTCATTCCTCTTGTACTGAAGTCGGCACTGTGCCTTTTGTTTTAAATTCGGATGCACTTTCTGTGTTTCATCGTCAATGAGAAGGTCCAAGGGATACAGTAATCCTGAAGTGAAGCATAGGAATCTAAAACTGGACTCACAGGAGAGGTTCAAATCATAGAAAGTTAGAGTGTCAGTCCACTTGTACTTATGTCGGCATTGTGCTTTTTGTATTGAATTCGGATGCAAATTCTGTGTTTCATCGTCAATAAGAAGGTCCAAGGGATACAGTAAACCTGAAGTGAAGCATCGGAATCTAAAACTGGACTCACAGGAGACGTTCAAATCATAGAAATTGAGAGTGTCAGTCCTCTTGTACTTAAGTCGGCATTGTGCCTTTTGTATTAAATTCGGATGCAAAATCTGTGTTTCATCGTCCATAAGATGGTCCAAGGGATACAGTAAACCTGAAGTGAAGCATCGGAATCTAAAACTGGACTCACAGGATAGAAAGTTAGAGTGACAGTCCTCTTGTATTTAAGTCGGCATTGTGCCTTTTGTATTAAATTCGGATGCAATTTCTGTGTTTCATCGTCAATATGAAGCTCCAAGGGATACAGTATAACTGAAGTGAAGCATGAAAAATCTATAACTGGAATCACAAGAGAGGTTCAAATCATAGAAAGTGAGAGTGTCAGTCCTCTTGTACTTAAGTCGGCATTGTGCCTTTCGTATTAAATTAGGGTGCAATTTCTGTGTTTCATCGTCAATAAGATGGTCCAAGGGATACGGTAAACCTAAAGTGAAGCATCGGAATCTAAAACTGGAGTCACAGGAGAGGTTCAAATCATAGAAAGTGAGAGTAACTGTCCTCTTGTTCTTAAGTCGGCATTGTGCTTTTGTATTAAATTCGGATGCTATTTCTGTGTTTCTTCGTCAATAAGGAGGTCCAAGGGATACAGTAAACCTGAAGTGAAGCATCGGAATCAAAAACTGGACTCACAGGAGAGGTTCAAATCATAGAAAAATAGAGTGTCAGTCCTCTTGTACTTTAGTCGGCATTGTGCATTTTGTTTTAAATTTGAATGCAATTTCTGTGTTTCATCGTCAATAAGAAGGTCCAAGGTATACAGTAAACATGAAGTGAAGGATCGGAATCTAAAACAGGACTCACAGGAGAGACAGTTAAAGTGACAGTCCTCTTGTACTTAAGTCGGCATTGTGAGTTTTGTATTATATTCGGATGCAATTTCTGTGTTTCATCGTCAATAAGAAGGTCCAAGGTATATAGTAAACCTGAAGTGAAGCATCGGAATTTAAAACTGGACTCACAGGAGAGGTTCAAATCATAGAAAGTTAGAGTGTCAGTCCTCTTGTACTTAAGTCGGCATTGTGCCTTTTGTATTAAATTCGGATCCAATTTCTGTGTTTCATCGTCAATAAGAAGGTCCAAGGGATACAGTAAACCTGAAGTGAAGCATCGGTATCTAAAACTGGACTCACAGGAGAGGTTCAAATCATAGAAAATTAAAGTGTCAGTCCTCTTGTACTTAAGTCGGCATTGTGCCTATTGTATTAAATTCGGATGCTATTTCTGTCTTTCATCGTCAATAAGAAGGTCCAAGGGATACAGTAAACCTGAAGTGAAGCATCGGTATCTAAGACTGGACTCACAGGAGAGGTTCAAATCATAGAAAGTTAGAGTGTCAGTCCTCTTGTACTTCAGTCGGCATTGTGCCTTTTGTATTAAATTCGGATGCAATTTCTGTGTTTCATCGTCAATAAGTAGGTCCAACGGATACAGTAAACCTGAAGTGAAGCATTGGAATCTAAAACTAGACTCACAGGAGAGGTTCATATCATAGAAAGTGAGAGTGTCAGTCCTCTTGTACTTATGTCGGCATTGTGCCTTTTGTATTGAATTCGGATGCAATTTCTGTGTTTCATCGTCAATAAGAGGGTCCAAGGGATACAGTAAACCTGACGTGAAGCATCGGTATCTAAATCTGGACTCACAGGAGAGGTTCAAATCATAGAAAGTGAGAGTGTCAGTCCTCTTGTACTTAAGTCGGCATTGTGCCTTTTGTATTAAATTCGGTTGCAATTTCTGTGTTTCATCGTCAATAAGATGGTCCAAGGAATACAGTAAACCTGAAGTGAAGCATCGGAATCTAAAACTGGACTCACAGGAGAGGTTCAAATCATAGAAAGTGAGAGTGTCAGTCCTCTTGTCCTTAAGTCGGCATTGTGCTTTTGTATTAAATTCGGATGCAATTTCTGTGTTTCTTCGTCAATAAGGAGGTCCAAGGGATACAGTAAACCTGAAGTGAAGCATCGGAATCTAAAACTGGACTCACAGGAGAGAAAGTTAGAATGACAGTCCTCTTGTACTTAAGTCAGCACTGTGCCTTTTGTATTAAATTCGGATGCAATTTCTGTGTTTCATAGTCCATAAGATGGTCCAAGGGATACAGTAAACCTGAAGTGAAGCATCGGAATCTAAAACTGGACTCACAGGATAGAAAGTTAGAGTGACAGTCCTCTTGTATTTAAGTCGGCATTGTGCCTTTTGTATTAAATTCGGATGCAATTTCTGTGTTTCATCGTCAATAAGAAGGTCCAAGGGACATAGTAAACATGAAGTGAGGCATCGCAATCTAAAACTGGACACACAGGAGCGGTTGAAATCATAGATAGTTAGAGTGTCAGACCTCTTGTACTGAAGTCGGCACTGTGCCTTTTGTATTAAATCCGGATGCAATTTCTGTGTTTCATCGTCAATAAGAAGGTCCAAGGGATACAGTAACCCTGAAGTGAAGCATCGGTATCTAAAACTGGACTCACAGGAGAGGTTCAAATCATAGAAAGTTAGAGTGTCAGTCCTCTTGTACTTAAGTCGGCATTGTGCCTTTTATATTAAATTCGGATGCAATTTCTGTGTTTCATCGTCAATAAGAAGGTCCAAGGGACATAGTAAACATGAAGTGAGGCATCGGAATCTAAAACTGGACACACAGGAGCGGTTGAAATCATAGATAGTTAGAGTGTCAGTCCTCTTGTACTGAAGTCAGCACTGTGCCATTTGTATTAAATTCGAATGCACTTTCTGTGATTCATCGTCAATGAGAAGGTCCAAGGGATACAGTAATCCTGAAGTGAAGCATAGGAATCTAAAACTGGACTCACAGGAGAGGTTCAAATCATAGAAAGTTAGAGTGTCAGTCCTCTTGTACTTATGTCGGCATTGTGCCTTTTGTATTGAATTCGGATGCAATTTCTGTGTTTCATCGTCAATAAGAAGGTCCAAGGGATACAGTAAACCTGAAGTGAAGCATGGGAATCTAAAACTGGACTCACAGGAGACGTTCTAATCATAGAAAGTGAGAGTGTTAGTCCTCTTATACTTAAGTCGGCATTGTGCCTTTTGTATTAAATTCGGATGCAATTTCTGTGTTTCTTCGTCAATAAGGAGGTCCAAGGGATACAGTAAACCTGAAGTGAAGCATCAGAATCTAAAACTGGACTCACAGGAGAGGTTCAAATCATAGAAAGTTAGAGTGTCAGTCCTCTTGTACTTGAGTCGGCATTGTGCATTTTGTTTTAAATTTGAATGCAATTTCTGTGTTTCATCGTCAATAAGAAGGTCCAAGGTAAACAGTAAACATGAAGTGAAGCATCGGAATCTAAAACAGGACTCACAGGAGAGGTTCAAATCATAGAAAATTTGAGTGTCAGTCCTCTTGTACTTAAGTCGGCATTGTGCCTATTGTATTAAATTCGGATGCAATTTCTGTGTTTCATCGTCAATAAGAAGGTCCAAGGGATACAGTAAACCTGAAGTGAAGCATCGGTATCTAAAACTGGACTCACAGGAGAGGTTCAAATCATAGAAAATTTGAGTGTCAGTCCTCTTGTACTTAAGTCGGCATTGTGCCTTTTGTATTAAATTCGGATGCAATTTCTGTGTTTCATCGTCAATAAGAAGGTCCAAGGGATACAGTAAACCTGAAGTGAAGCATCGGTATCTAAAACTGGACTCACAGGAGAGGTTCAAATCATAGAAAATTTGAATGTCAGTCCTCTTGTACTTAAGTCGGCATTGTGCCTATTGTATTAAATTCGGATGCAATTTCTGTGTTTCATCGTCAATAAGAAGGTCCAAGGGATACAGCAAACCTGAAGTGAAGCATCGGTATCTAAGACTGGACTCACAGGAGAGGTTTCAAATCATAGAATGTTAGAGTGTCAGTCCTCTTGTACTTAAGTCGTTATTGTGCCATTTGTATTGCATTCGGATGCAATTTCTGTGTTTCATCGTCAATAAGAAGGTCCAAGGGATACAGTAAACCTGAAGTGAAGCATCGGAATCTAGAACTAGACTCACAGGAGAGGTTCAAATCAAAGAAAGTTAGAGTGTCAGTCCTCTTGTACTTAAGTCGGCATTGTGCTTTTTGTATTAAATTCGGATGCAATTTCTGTGTTTCATCGTCAATAAGATGGTCCAAGGGATACAGTAAACCTAAAGTGAATCATCGGAATCTAAAACTGGACTCACGGGAGAGGTTCAAATCATAGAAAGTTAGAGTGTCAGTCCTCTTGTACTTAAGTCGGCATTGTGCCTTTTGTATTGAATTCGGATGCAATTTCTGTGTTTCATCGTTAATAAGAAGGTCCAAGGTATACAGTAAACGTGAAGTGAAGCATCGGTATCTAAAACTGGACTCACAGGAGAGAAAGTTAGAGTGACAGTCCTCTTGTACTTAAGTCGGCATTGTGCCTTTTGTATTAAATTCGGATGCAATTTCTGTGTTTCATCGTCAATAAGAAGGTCCAAGGGATACAGTAATCCTGAAGTGAAGCATAGGAATCTAAAACTGGACTCACAGGAGAGGTTCAAATCATAGAAAGTTAGAGTGTCAGTCCCCTTGTACTTAAGTCGGCATTGTGCCTTTTGTATTGAATTCGGATGCAATTTCTGTGTTTCATCGTTAATAAGAAGGTCCAACGGATACAGTAAACCTGAAGTGAAGCATCGGAATCTAAAACTGGACTCACAGGAGAGGTTCAAATCATAGAAAGTGAGAGTGTCAGTCCTCTTGTACTTAAGTCGGCATTGTGCCTTTTGTTTTAAATTTGAATGCTATTTCGATGTTTTGTCGTCAATAAGAAGGTCCAAGGTATACAGTAAACGTGAAGTGAAGCATCGGTATCTAAAACTGGACTCACAGGAGAGAAAGTTAGAGTGACAGTCCTCTTGTACTTAAGTCGGCATTGTGCCTTTTGTATTAAATCCGGATGCAATTTCTGTGTTTCATCGTCAATAAGAAGGTCCAAGGGATACAGTAAACCTGAAGTGAAGCATCGGTATCTAAAACTGGACTCACAGGAGAGGTTCAAATCATAGAAAGTTAGAGTGTCAGTCCTCTTGTACTTAAGTCGGCATTGTGCCTTTTATATTACATTCGGATGCAATTTCTGTGTTTCATCGTCAATAAAAAGCTCCAAGGGACATAGTAAACATGAAGTGAGGCATCGGAATCTAAAACTGGACACACAGGAGCGGTTGAAATCATAGATAGTTAGAGTGTCATTCCTCTTGTACTGAAGTCGGCACTGTGCCTTTTGTTTTAAATTCGGATGCACTTTCTGTGTTTCATCGTCAATGAGAAGGTCCAAGGGATACAGTAATCCTGAAGTGAAGCATAGGAATCTAAAACTGGACTCACAGGAGAGGTTCAAATCATAGAAAGTTAGAGTGTCAGTCCACTTGTACTTATGTCGGCATTGTGCTTTTTGTATTGAATTCGGATGCAAATTCTGTGTTTCATCGTCAATAAGAAGGTCCAAGGGATACAGTAAACCTGAAGTGAAGCATCGGAATCTAAAACTGGACTCACAGGAGACGTTCAAATCATAGAAATTGAGAGTGTCAGTCCTCTTGTACTTAAGTCGGCATTGTGCCTTTTGTATTAAATTCGGATGCAAAATCTGTGTTTCATCGTCCATAAGATGGTCCAAGGGATACAGTAAACCTGAAGTGAAGCATCGGAATCTAAAACTGGACTCACAGGATAGAAAGTTAGAGTGACAGTCCTCTTGTATTTAAGTCGGCATTGTGCCTTTTGTATTAAATTCGGATGCAATTTCTGTGTTTCATCGTCAATATGAAGCTCCAAGGGATACAGTATAACTGAAGTGAAGCATGAAAAATCTATAACTGGAATCACAAGAGAGGTTCAAATCATAGAAAGTGAGAGTGTCAGTCCTCTTGTACTTAAGTCGGCATTGTGCCTTTCGTATTAAATTAGGGTGCAATTTCTGTGTTTCATCGTCAATAAGATGGTCCAAGGGATACGGTAAACCTAAAGTGAAGCATCGGAATCTAAAACTGGAGTCACAGGAGAGGTTCAAATCATAGAAAGTGAGAGTAACTGTCCTCTTGTTCTTAAGTCGGCATTGTGCTTTTGTATTAAATTCGGATGCTATTTCTGTGTTTCTTCGTCAATAAGGAGGTCCAAGGGATACAGTAAACCTGAAGTGAAGCATCGGAATCAAAAACTGGACTCACAGGAGAGGTTCAAATCATAGAAAAATAGAGTGTCAGTCCTCTTGTACTTTAGTCGGCATTGTGCATTTTGTTTTAAATTTGAATGCAATTTCTGTGTTTCATCGTCAATAAGAAGGTCCAAGGTATACAGTAAACATGAAGTGAAGGATCGGAATCTAAAACAGGACTCACAGGAGAGACAGTTAAAGTGACAGTCCTCTTGTACTTAAGTCGGCATTGTGCCTTTTGTATTATATTCGGATGCAATTTCTGTGTTTCATCGTCAATAAGAAGGTCCAAGGTATATAGTAAACCTGAAGTGAAGCATCGGAATTTAAAACTGGACTCACAGGAGAGGTTCAAATCATAGAAAGTTAGAGTGTCAGTCCTCTTGTACTTAAGTCGGCATTGTGCCTTTTGTATTAAATTCGGATCCAATTTCTGTGTTTCATCGTCAATAAGAAGGTCCAAGGGATACAGTAAACCTGAAGTGAAGCATCGGTATCTAAAACTGGACTCACAGGAGAGGTTCAAATCATAGAAAATTAAAGTGTCAGTCCTCTTGTACTTAAGTCGGCATTGTGCCTATTGTATTAAATTCGGATGCTATTTCTGTCTTTCATCGTCAATAAGAAGGTCCAAGGGATACAGTAAACCTGAAGTGAAGCATCGGTATCTAAGACTGGACTCACAGGAGAGGTTCAAATCATAGAAAGTTAGAGTGTCAGTCCTCTTGTACTTCAGTCGGCATTGTGCCTTTTGTATTAAATTCGGATGCAATTTCTGTGTTTCATCGTCAATAAGTAGGTCCAACGGATACAGTAAACCTGAAGTGAAGCATTGGAATCTAAAACTAGACTCACAGGAGAGGTTCATATCATAGAAAGTGAGAGTGTCAGTCCTCTTGTACTTATGTCGGCATTGTGCCTTTTGTATTGAATTCGGATGCAATTTCTGTGTTTCATCGTCAATAAGAGGGTCCAAGGGATACAGTAAACCTGACGTGAAGCATCGGTATCTAAATCTGGACTCACAGGAGAGGTTCAAATCATAGAAAGTGAGAGTGTCAGTCCTCTTGTACTTAAGTCGGCATTGTGCCTTTTGTATTAAATTCGGTTGCAATTTCTGTGTTTCATCGTCAATAAGATGGTCCAAGGAATACAGTAAACCTGAAGTGAAGCATCGGAATCTAAAACTGGACTCACAGGAGAGGTTCAAATCATAGAAAGTGAGAGTGTCAGTCCTCTTGTCCTTAAGTCGGCATTGTGCTTTTGTATTAAATTCGGATGCAATTTCTGTGTTTCTTCGTCAATAAGGAGGTCCAAGGGATACAGTAAACCTGAAGTGAAGCATCGGAATCTAAAACTGGACTCACAGGAGAGAAAGTTAGAATGACAGTCCTCTTGTACTTAAGTCGGCACTGTGCCTTTTGTATTAAATTCGGATGCAATTTCTGTGTTTCATCGTCAATAAGAAGCTCCAAGGGATACAGTAAAACTGAAGTGAAGCATGAAAAATATAAAACTGGACTCACAAGAGAGGTTCAAATCATAGAAATTGCGAGTGTCAGTACTCTTATACTTAAGTCGGCATTGTGCCTTTTGTATTAAATTTGGATGCAATTTCTGCGTTTCATCGTCAATAAGAAGGTAAAAGGGATACAGTAAACCTGAAGTGAAGCATCGGTATCTAAAACTGGACTCACAGGAGAGGTTCAAATCATAAAAAGTTAGAGTGTCGGTCCTCTTGTACTTAAGTCGGCATTGTGCCTTTTATATTATATTCGGATGCAATTTATGTGTTTCATCGTCAATAAGAAGGTCCAAGGGACATAGTAAACATGAAGTGAGGCATCGCAATCTAAAACTGGACACACAGGAGCGGTTGAAATCATAGATAGTTAGAGTGTCAGACCTCTTGTACTGAAGTCGGCACTGTGCCTTTTGTATTAAATCCGGATGCAATTTCTGTGTTTCATCGTCAATAAGAAGGTCCAAGGGATACAGTAACCCTGAAGTGAAGCATCGGTATCTAAAACTGGACTCACAGGAGAGGTTCAAATCATAGAAAGTTAGAGTGTCAGTCCTCTTGTACTTAAGTCGGCATTGTGCCTTTTATATTAAATTCGGATGCAATTTCTGTGTTTCATCGTCAATAAGAAGGTCCAAGGGACATAGTAAACATGAAGTGAGGCATCGGAATCTAAAACTGGACACACAGGAGCGGTTGAAATCATAGATAGTTAGAGTGTCAGTCCTCTTGTACTGAAGTCAGCACTGTGCCATTTGTATTAAATTCGAATGCACTTTCTGTGATTCATCGTCAATGAGAAGGTCCAAGGGATACAGTAATCCTGAAGTGAAGCATAGGAATCTAAAACTGGACTCACAGGAGAGGTTCAAATCATAGAAAGTTAGGGTGTCAGTCCTCTTGTACTTATGTCGGCATTGTGCCTTTTGTATTGAATTCGGATGCAATTTCTGTGTTTCATCGTCAATAAGAAGGTCCAAGGGATACAGTAAACTTGAAGTGAAGCATGGGAATCTAAAAGTGGACTCACAGGAGACGTTCAAATCATAGAAAGTGAGAGTGTTAGTCCTCTTGTACTTAAGTCGGCATTGTGCCTTTTGTATTAAATTCGGATGCAATTTCTGTGTTTCTTCGTCAATAAGGAGGTCCAAGGGATACAGTAAACCTGAAGTGAAGCATCAGAATCTAAAACTGGACTCACAGGAGAGGTTCAAATCATAGAAAGTTAGAGTGTCAGTCCTCTTGTACTTAAGTCGGCATTGTGCATTTTGTTTTAAATTTGAATGCAATTTCTGTGTTTCATCGTCAATAAGAAGGTCCAAGGTAAACAGTAAACATGAAGTGAAGCATCGGAATCTAAAACAGGACTCACAGGAGAGGTTCAAATCATAGAAAATTTGAGTGTCAGTCCTCTTGTACTTAAGTCGGCATTGTGCCTATTGTATTAAATTCGGATGCAATTTCTGTGTTTCATCGTCAATAAGAAGGTCCAAGGGATACAGTAAACCTGAAGTGAAGCATCGGTATCTAAAACTGGACTCACAGGAGAGGTTCAAATCATAGAAAATTTGAGTGTCAGTCCTCTTGTACTTAAGTCGGCATTGTGCCTTTTGTATTAAATTCGGATGCAATTTCTGTGTTTCATCGTCAATAAGAAGGTCCAAGGGATACAGTAAACCTGAAGTGAAGCATCGGTATCTAAAACTGGACTCACAGGAGAGGTTCAAATCATAGAAAATTTGAGTGTCAGTCCTCTTGTACTTAAGTCGGCATTGTGCCTATTGTATTAAATTCGGATGCAATTTCTGTGTTTCATCGTCAATAAGAAGGTCCAAGGGATACAGCAAACCTGAAGTGAAGCATCGGTATCTAAGACTGGACTCACAGGAGAGGTTCAAATCATAGAATGTTGGAGTGTCAGTCCTCTTGTACTTAAGTCGTTATTGTGCCATTTGTATTGCATTCGGAAGCAATTTCTGTGTTTCATCGTCAATAAGAAGGTCCAAGGGATACAGTAAACCTGAAGTGAAGCATCGGAATCTAAAACTGGACTCACAGGAGAGGTTCAAATCATAGAAAGTGGGAGTGTCAGTCCTCTTGTACTTACGTCGGCATTGTGCTTTTTGTATTAAATTCGAATGCAATTTCTGTGTTTCATCGTCAATAAGATGGTCCAAGGGATACAGTAAACCTAAAGTGAATCATCGGATTCTAAAACTGGACTCACGGGAGAGGTTCAAATCATAGAAAGTGAGAGTGTAAGTCCTCTTGTACTTAAGTCGGCATTGTGCATTTTGTTTTAAATTTGAATGCAATTTCTGTGTTTCATCGTCAATAAGAAGGTCCAAGGTATACAGTAAACATGAAGTGAAGCATCGGAATCTAAAACAGGACTCACAGGAGAGACAATTAGAGTGACAGTCCTCTTGTACTTAAGTCGGCATTGTGCCTTTTGTATTAAATTCGGATGCAATTTCTGTGTTTCATCGTCAATAAGAAGGTCCAAGGGATACAGTAAACATGAAGTGAAGCATCGGAATCTAAAACTGGACTCACAGGAGACGTTCAAATCATAGAAAGTTAGAGTGTCAGTCCTCTTGTACTTAAGTCGGCATTGTGCCTTTTGTATTAAATTCGGATGCAATTTCTGTGTTTCATCTTTAATAAGAAGGTCCAAGGGATAGAGTAAACCTGAAGTGAAGCATCGGAATCTAAAACTGGACTCACAGGAGAGGTTCTAATCATAAAAAGTTAGAGTGTCAGTCCTCTTGTACTTAAGTCGGCATTATGCCTTTTGTATTAAATTCGGATGCAATTTCTGTGTTTCATCGTCAATAAGTAGGTCCAACGGATACAGTAAACCTGAAGTGAAGCATCGGAATCTAATACTAGACTCACAGGAGAGGTTCATATAATAGAAAGTGAGAGTGTCAGTCCTCTTGTACTTATGTCGGCATTCTGCCTTTTGTATTGAATTCGGATGCAATTTCTGTGTTTCATCGTCAATAAGAAGGTCCAAGGGATACAGTAAACCTGACGTGAAGCATCGGTATCTAAAACTGGACTCACAGGAGAGGTTCAAATCATAGAAAGTGAGAGTGTTAGTCCTCTTGTTCTTAAGTCGGCATTGTGCTTATGTATTAAATTTGGATGCAATTTCTGTGTTTCTTCGTCAATAAGGAGATCCAAGGGATACAGTAAACCTGACGTGAAGCTTCGAAATCTAAAACTGGACTCACAGGAGACGTTCAAATCACAGAAAGTTAGAGTGTTAGTCCTCTTGTACTTAAGACGGCATTGTGCATTTTGTTTTAAATGTGAATGCAATTTCTGTGTTTCCTCGTCAATAAGAAGGTCCAAGGGATACAGTAAACCTGAAGTGAAGCATCGGTGTCTAAAACTGGACTCACAGGAGAGGTTCAAATCATAGAAAGTTAGAGTGTCAGTCCTCCTGTACTTAAGTCGGCATTGTGCCTTATATATTAAATTCGGAAGCAATTTCTGTGTTTCATCGTCAATAAGAAGGTCCAAGGGACATAGTAAACATGAAGTGAGGCATCGGAATCTAAAACTGGACTCACAGGAGAGAAAGTTAGAGTGACAGTCCTCTTGTACTTAAGTCGGCATTGTGCCTTTTGTATTAAATTCGGATGCAATTTCTGTGCTTCATCGTCAATATGAAGCTCCAAGGGATACAGTATAACTGAAGTGAAGCATGAAAAATCTATAACTGGACTCACAAGAGAGGTTCAAATCCTAGAAAGTGAGAGTGTCAGTCCTCTTGTACTTAAGTCGGCATTGTGCCTTTTGTATTAAATTAGGATGCAATTTCTGTGTTTCATCGTCAATAAGATTGTCCATGGGATACGGTAAACCTAAAGTGAAGCATCGGAATTTAAAACTGGACTCACAGGAGAGGTTAAAATCATATATAGTGAGAGTGTCTGTCCTCTTGTTCTTAAGTCGGCATTGTGCTTTTGTATTAAATTCGGATGCAATTTCTGTGTTTCTTCGTCAATAAGGAGGTACAAGGGATACAGTAAACCTGAAGTGAAGCATCAGAATCAAAAACTGGACTCACAGGAGAGGTTCAAATCATAGAAAGTTAGAGTGTCAGTCCTCTTGTACTTAAGTCGGCATTGTGCCTTTTGTATTAAATTCGGATGTAATTTCTGTGTTTCATCGTCAATAAGAAGGTCCAAGGGATACAGTAAACCTGAAGTGAAGCATCGGTATCTAAAACTGGACTCACAGTAGAGGTTCAAATCATAGAAAATTAGAGTGTCAGTCCTCTTGTACTTAAGTCGGCATTGTGCCTATTGTATTAAATTCGGATGCAATTTCTGTGTTTCATCGTCAATAAGAAGGTCCAAGGGATATAGTAAACCTGAAGTGAAGCATCGGTATCAAAGACTGGACTCACAGGAGAGGTTCAAATCATAGAAAGTTAGAGTGTCAGTCCTCTTGTACTTAAGTCGGCATTGTGCCTTTTGTATTGAATTCGGATGCAATTTCTGTGTTTCATCGTCAATAAGATGGTCCAAGGGATACAGTAATCCTAAAGTGAAGCATCGGAATCTAAAACTGTACTCACAGAAGAGGTTCAAATCATAGAAAGTGAGAGTGTCAGTCCTATTGTTCTTAAGTCGGCATTGTGCTTTTGTATTAAATTCGGATGCAATTTCTGTGTTTCTTCGTCAATAAGGAGGTCCAAGGGATACAGTAAACTTGAAGTGAAGCATCGGAATCTAAAACTGGACTCACAGGAGACGTTCAAATCATAGAAAGTTACAGTGTCAGTCCTCTTGTACTTAAGTCGGCATTGTGCCTTTTGTATTAAATTCGGATGCAATTTCTGTGTTTCATCTTCAATAAGAAGGTCCAAGGGATAGAGTAAACCTGAAGTGAAGCATCGGAATCAAAAACTGGACTCACAGGAGAGGTTCTAATCATAAAAAGTTAGAGTGTCAGTCCTCTTGTACTTAAGTCGGCATTATGCCTTTTGTATTAAATTCGGATGCAATTTCTGTGTTTCATCGTCAATAAGTAGGTCCAACGGATACAGTAAACCTGAAGTGAAGCATCGGAATCTAATACTAGACTCACAGGAGAGGTTCATATCATAGAAAGTGAGAGTGTCAGTCCTCTTGTACTTATGTCGTCATTGTGCCTTTTGTATTGAATTCGGATGCAATTTCTGTGTTTCATCGTCAATAAGAAGGTTTAAGGGATACAGTAAACCTGACGTGCAGCATCGGTTTCTAAAACTGGACTCACAGGAGAGGTTCAAATCATAGAAAGTGAGAGTGTCAGTCCTCTTGTACTTAAGTCTGCACTGTGCCTTTTGTATTAAATTCGGATGCACTTTCTGTGTTTCATCTTTAATAAGAAGGTCCAAGGGATAGAGTAAACCTGAAGTGAAGCATCGGAATCTAAAACTGGACTCACAGGAGAGGTTCTAATCATAAAAAGTTAGAGTGTCAGTCCTCTTGTACTTAAGTCGGCATTATGCCTTTTGTATTAAATTCGGATGCAATTTCTGTGTTTCATCGTCAATAAGTAGGTCCAACGGATACAGTAAACCTGAAGTGAAGCATCGGAATCTAATACTAGACTCACAGGAGAGGTTCATATCATAGAAAGTGAGAGTGTCAGTCCTCTTGTACTTATGTCGGCATTCTGCCTTTTGTATTGAATTCGGATGCAATTTCTGTGTTTCATCGTCAATAAGAAGGTCCAAGGGATACAGTAAACCTGACGTGAAGCTTCGAAATCTAAAACTGGACTCACAGGAGACGTTCAAATCACAGAAAGTAAGAGTGTTAGTCCTCTTGTACTTAAGACGGCATTGTGCATTTTGTTTTAAATTTGAATGCAATTTCTGTGTTTCATCGTCAATAAGAAGGTCCAAGGGATACAGTAAACCTGAAGTGAAGCATCGGTATCTAAAACTGGACTCACAGGAGAGGTTCAAATCATAGAAAGTTAGAGTGTCAGTCCTCCTGTACTTAAGTCGGCATTGTGCCTTATATATTAAATTCGGAAGCAATTTCTGTGTTTCATCGTCAATAAGAAGGTCCAAGGGACATAGTAAACATGAAGTGAGGCATCGGAATCTAAAACTGGACTCACAGGAGAGAAAGTTAAAGTGACAGTCCTCTTGTACTTAAGTCGGCATTGTGCCTTTTGTATTAAATTCGGATGCAATTTCTGTGTTTCATCGTCAATATGAAGCTCCAAGGGATACAGTATAACTGAAGTGAAGCATGAAAAATCTATAACTGGACTCACAAGAGAGGTTCAAATCCTAGAAAGTGAGAGTGTCAGTCCTCTTGTACTTAAGTCGGCATTGTGCCTTTTGTATTAAATTAGGATGCAATTTCTGTGTTTCATCGTCAATAAGATTGTCCATGGGATACGGTAAACCTAAAGTGAAGCATCGGAATTTAAAACTGGAGTCACAGGAGAGGTTAAAATCATATATAGTGAGAGTGTCTGTCCTCTTGTTCTTAAGTCGGCATTGTGCTTTTGTATTAAATTCGGATGCAATTTCTGCGTTTCTTCGTCAATAAGGAGGTACAAGGGATACAGTAAACCTGAAGAGAAGCATCGGAATCAAAAACTGGACTCACAGGAGAGGTTCAAATCATAGAAAGTTAGAGTGTCAGTCCTCTTGTACTTAAGTCGGCATTGTGCATTTTGTTTTAAATTTGAATGCAATTTCTGTGTTTCATCGTCAATAAGAAGGTCCAAGGTATACAGTAAACATGAAGTGAAGCATCGGAATCTAAAACAGGACTCACAGGAGAGACAGTTAGAGTGACAGTCCTCTTGTACTTAAGTCGGCATTGTGCCTTTTGTTTAATATTCGGATGCAATTTCTGTGTTTCATCGTCAATAAGAAGGTCCAAGGTATACAGTAAAACTGAAGTGAAGCATCGGAATTTAAAACTGGACTCACAGGAGAGGTTCAAATCATAGAAAGTTAGAGTGTCAGTCCTCTTGTACTTAAGTCGGCATTGTGCCTTTTGTATTAAATTCGGATGCAATTTCTGTGTTTCATCGTCAATAAGAAGGTCCAAGGGATACAGTAAACCTGAAGTGAAGCATCGGTATCAAAGACTGGACTCACAGGAAAGGTTCAAATCATAGAAAGTTAGAGTGTCAGTCCTCTTGTACTTAAGTCGGCATTGTGCCTTTTGTATTGAATTCGGATGCAATTTCTGTGTTTCATCGTCAATAAGATGGTCCAAGGGATACAGTAATCCTAAAGTGAAGCATCGGAATCTAAAACTGTACTCACAGAAGAGGTTCAAATCATAGAAAGTGAGAGTGTCAGTCCTCTTGTTCTTAAGTCGGCATTGTGCTTTTGTATTAAATTCGGATGCAATTTCTGTGTTTCTTCGTCAATAAGGAGGTCCAAGGGATACAGTAAACTTGAAGTGAAGCATCGGAATCTAAAACTGGACTCACAGGAGACGTTCAAATCATAGAAAGTGAGAGTGTCAGTCCTCTTGCACGTAAGTCGGCATTGTGCCTTTTGTATTAAATTCGGATGCAATTTCTGTGTTTCATCTTCAATAAGAAGGTCCAAGGGATAGAGTAAACCTGAAGTGAAGCATCGGAATCAAAAACTGGACTCACAGGAGAGGTTCTAATCATAAAAAGTTAGAGTGTCAGTCCTCTTGTACTTAAGTCGGCATTATGCCTTTTGTATTAAATTCGGATGCAATTTCTGTGTTTCATCGTCAATAAGTAGGTCCAACGGATACAGTAAACCTGAAGTGAAGCATCGGAATCTAAAACTAGACTCACAGGAGAGGTTCAAATCATAGAAAGTGAGAGTGTTAGTCCTCTTGTTCTTAAGTCGGCATTGTGCTTATGTATTAAATTTGGATGCAATTTCTGTGTTTCTTCGTCAATAAGGAGATCCAAGGGATACAGTAAACCTGACGTGAAGCTTCGAAATCTAAAACTGGACTCACAGGAGACGTTCAAATCACAGAAAGTTAGAGTGTTAGTCCTCTTGTACTTAAGACGGCATTGTGCATTTTGTTTTAAATTTGAATGCAATTTCTGTGTTTCATCGTCAATAAGAAGGTCCAAGGGATACAGTAAACCTGAAGTGAAGCATCGGTATCTAAAACTGGACTCACAGGAGAGGTTCAAATCATAGAAAGTTAGAGTGTCAGTCCTCCTGTACTTAAGTCGGCATTGTGCCTTATATATTAAATTCGGAAGCAATTTCTGTGTTTCATCGTCAATAAGAAGGTCCAAGGGACATAGTAAACATGAAGTGAGGCATCGGAATCTAAAACTGGACTCACAGGAGAGAAAGTTAGAGTGACAGTCCTCTTGTACTTAAGTCGGCATTGTGCCTTTTGTATTAAATTCGGATGCAATTTCTGTGTTTCATCGTCAATATGAAGCTCCAAGGGATACAGTATAACTGAAGTGAAGCATGAAAAATCTATAACTGGACTCACAAGAGAGGTTCAAATCCTAGAAAGTGAGAGTGTCAGTCCTCTTGTACTTAAGTCGGCATTGTGCCTTTTGTATTAAATTAGGATGCAATTTCTGTGTTTCATCGTCAATAAGATTGTCCATGGGATACGGTAAACCTAAAGTGAAGCATCGGAATTTAAAACTGGAGTCACAGGAGAGGTTAAAATCATATATAGTGAGAGTGTCTGTCCTCTTGTTCTTAAGTCGGCATTGTGCTTTTGTATTAAATTCGGATGCAATTTCTGTGTTTCTTCGTCAATAAGGAGGTACAAGGGATACAGTAAACCTGAAGTGAAGCATCGGAATCAAAAACTGGACTCACAGGAGAGGTTCAAATCATAGAAAGTTAGAGTGTCAGTCCTCTTGTACTTAAGTCGGCATTGTGCATTTTGTTTTAAATTTGAATGCAATTTCTGTGTTTCATCGTCAATAAGAAGGTCCAAGGTATACAGTAAACATGAAGTGAAGCATCGGAATCTATAACAGGACTCACAGGAGAGACAGTTAGAGTGACAGTCCTCTTGTACTTAAGTCGGCTTTGTGCCTTTTGTTTAATATTCGGATGCAATTTCTGTGTTTCATCGTCAATAAGAAGGTCCAAGGTATATAGTAAAACTGAAGTGAAGCATCGGAATTTAAAACTGGACTCACAGGAGAGGTTCAAATCATAGAAAGTTAGAGTGTCAGTCCTCTTGTACTTAAGTCGGCATTGTGCCTTTTGTATTAAATTCGGATGCAATTTCTGTGTTTCATCGTCAATAAGAAGGTCCAAGGGATACAGTAAACCTGAAGTGAAGCATCGGTATCTAAAACTGGACTCACAGTAGAGGTTCAAATCATAGAAAATTAGAGTGTCAGTCCTCTTGTACTTAAGTCGGCATTGTGCCTATCGTATTAAATTCGGATGCAATTTCTGTGTTTCATCGTCAATAAGAAGGTCCAAGGGATATAGTAAACCTGAAGTGAAGCATCGGTATCAAAGACTGGACTCACAGGAGAGGTTCAAATCATAGAAAGATAGAGTGTCAGTCCTCTTGTACTTAAGTCGGCACTGTGCCTTTTGTATTGAATTCGGATGCAATTTCTGTGTTTCATCGTCAATAAGATGGTCCAAGGGATACAGTAATCCTAAAGTGAAGCATCGGAATCTAAAACTGTACTCACAGAAGAGGTTCAAATCATAGAAAGTGAGAGTGTCAGTCCTCTTGTTCTTAAGTCGGCATTGTGCTTTTGTATTAAATTCGGATGCAATTTCTGTGTTTCTTCGTCAATAAGGAGGTCCAAGGGATACAGTAAACTTGAAGTGAAGCATCGGAATCTAAAACTGGACTCACAGGAGACGTTCAAATCATAGAAAGTTACAGTGTCATTCCTCTTGTACTTAAGTCGGCATTGTGCCTTTTGTATTAAATTCGGATGCAATTTCTGTGTTTCATCTTCAATAAGAAGGTCCAAGGGATAGAGTAAACCTGAAGTGAAGCATCGGAATCAAAAACTGGACTCACAGGAGAGGTTCTAATCATAAAAAGTTAGAGTGTCAGTCCTCTTGTACTTAAGTCGGCATTATGCCTTTTGTATTAAATTCGGATGCAATTTCTGTGTTTCATCGTCAATAAGTAGGTCCAACGGATACAGTAAACCTGAAGTGAAGCATCGGAATCTAAAACTAGACTCACAGGAGAGGTTCATATCATAGAAAGTGAGAGTGTCAGTCCTCTTGTACTTATGTCGGCATTGTGCCTTTTGTATTGAATTCGGATGCAATTTCTGTGTTTCATCGTCAATAAGAAGGTTTAAGCGATACAGTAAACCTGACGTGAAGCATCGGTTTCTAAAACTGGACTCACAGGAGAGGTTCAAATCATAGAAAGTGAGAGTGTCAGTCCTCTTGTACTTAAGTCGGCATTGTGCCTTTTGTATTAAATTCGGATGCAATTTCTGTGTTTCATCGTCAATAAGATGGTCCAAGGAATACAGTAAACCTGAAGTGAAGCATCGGAATCCAAAAACTGGACTCACAGGAGAGGTTCAAATCATAGAAAGTTAGAGTGTTAGTCTTCTTGTACTTAAGACGGCATTGTGCATTTTGTTTTAAATTTTAATGCAATTTCTGTGTTTCATCGTCAATAAGAAAGTCCAAGGTATACTGTAAACCTAAAGTGAAGCATCGGAATCTAAAACTGGACTCACAGGAGAGAAAGTTAGAGTGACAGTCCTCTTGTACTTAAGTCAGCACTGTGCCTTTTGTATTAAATTCGGATGCAATTTCTGTGTTTCATCGTCAATAAGAAGCTCCAAGGGATACAGTAAAACTGAAGTGAAGCATGAAAAATATAAAACTGGACTCACAAGAGAGTTTCAAATCATAGAAATTGCGAGTGTCAGTACTCTTATACTTAAGTCGGCGTTGTGCCTTTTGTATTATATTCGGATGCAATTTCTGTATTTCATCGTCAATAAGAAGGTCCAAGTTATACAGTAAACCTGAAGTGATGCATCGGAATCTAAAACTAGACTCACAGGAGGGGTTCATATCATAGAAAGCGAAAGTGTCAGCCCTCTTGTACTTATGTCGGCATTGTGTCTTTTGTATTGAATTCGGATGCTATTTCTGTGTTTCATCGTCAATAAGAAGGTCCAAGGGATAAAGTAAACCTGAAGTGAAGCATCGGAACCTAAAACTGGACTCACAGGAGACGTTCAAATCATTGAAAGTTAAAGTGTCAGTCCTCTTGTACTTAAGTCGGCATTGTGCATTTTGTTTTAAATTTGAATGCAATTTCTGTGTTTCATCGTCAATAGGAAGGTCCATGGTATACAGTAAACCTGAAGTGAAGCATCGGAATCTAAAACTGGACTCACAGGAGACGTTCAAATCATAAAAAGTTAGAGTGTCAGTCCTCTTGTACTTAAGTCGGCATTGTGGCTTTTGTATTAAATTCGGATGCAATTTCTGTGTTTCATCGTCAATAAGTAGGTCCAAGGGATACAGTAAACCTGAAGTGAAGCATCGGAATCTAAAACTAGACTCACAGGAGAGGTTCATATCATAGAAGGTGAGAGTGTCAGTCCTCTTGTCCTTATGTCGGCATTGTGCCTTTTGTATTGAATTCGGATGCAATTTCTGTGTTTCATCGTCAATAAGAAGGTCCAAGGGATGCAGTAAACCTGACGTGAAGCATAGGAATCTAAAACTGGACTCACAGGAGAGGTTCAAATCATAGAAAGTGAGAGTGTCAGTCCTCTTGTACTTAAGTCCTCATTGTGCCTTTTGTAATAAATTCGGATGCAATTTCTGTGTTTCATCTTCAATAAGAAGGTCCAAGGGATAGGGTAAACCTGAAGTGAAGCATCGGAATCTAAAACTGGACTCACAGGAGCGGTTCAAATCATAAAACGTTTGAGTGTCAGTCCTCTTGTACTTAAGTCGGCATTGTGCCTTTTGTATTAAATTCGGATGCAATTTCTGTGTTTCATCGTCAATAAGATGGTCCAAGGAATACAGTAAACCTGAAGTGAAGCATCGGAATCTAAAACTGGACTCACAGGAGAGGTTCAAATCATAGAATGTGAGAGTGTCAGTCCTCTTGTTCTTAAGTCGGCATTGTGCTTTTGTATTAAATTCGGATGCAATTTCTGTGTCTCTTCGTCAATAAGGAGGTCCAAGGGATACAGTAAACCCGAAGTGAAGCATCGGAATCTAAAACTGGACTCACAGGAGAGGTTCAATTCATAGAAAGTTAAAGTGTCAGTCCTCTTGTACTTAAGCCGGCATTGTGACTTTTGTATTAAATTCGGATGCAATTTCTGTGTTTCATCTTCAATAAGAAGGTCCAAGGGATAGAGTAAACCTGAAGTGAAGCATCGGAATCTAAAACTGGACTCACAGGAGAGGTTCAAATCATAAAAAGTTAGAGTGTCAGTCCTCTTGTACTTAAGTCGGCATTATGGCTTTTGTATTAAATTCGGATGCAATTTCTGTGTTTCATCGTCAATAAGTAGGTCCAAGGGATACAGTAAACCTGAAGTGAAGCATCGGAATCTAAAACTAGACTCACAGGAGAGGTTCATATCATAGAAGGTGAGAGTGTCAGTCCTCTTGTACTTATGTCGGCATTGTGCCTTTTGTATTGAATTCGGATGCAATTTCTGTGTTTCATCGTCAATAAGAAGGTCCAAGGTATACAGTAAACCTGACGTGAAGCATCGGAATCTAAAAGTGGACTCACAGGAGAGGTTCAAATCATAGAATATGAGAGTGTCAGTCCTCTTGTTCTTAAGTCGGCATTGTGCCTTTGTATTAAATTCGGATGCAATTTCTGTGTTTCATCGTCAATAAGATGGTCCAAGGAATACAGTAAACCTGAAGTGAAGCATCGGAATCTAAAACTGGACTCACAGGAGAGGTTCAAATCATAGAATATGAGAGTGTCAGTCCTCTTGTTCTTAAGTCGGCATTGTGCCTTTGTATCAAATTCGGATGCGATTTCTGTGTTTCTTCGTCAATAAGGAGGTCCAAGGGATACAGTAAACCTGAAGTGAAGCATCGGAATCTAAAACTGGACTCACAGGAGAGGTTCAAATCATAGAATATGAGAGTGTCAGTCCTCTTGTTCTTAAGTCGGCATTGTGCCTTTGTATCAAATTCGGATGCGATTTCTGTGTTTCTTCGTCAATAAGGAGGTCCAAGGGATACAGTAAACCTGAAGTGAAGCATCGGAAGCTAAAACTGGACTCACAGGTGACGTTCAAATCATAGAAAGTTAGAGTGTCAGTCCTCTTGTACTTAAGTCGGCATTGTGCATTTTGTTTTAAATTTGAATGCAATTTCTGTGTTTCATCGTCAATAAGAAGGTCCAAGGTATACAGTAAACCTGAAGTGAAGCATCGGAGTCTAAAACTGGACTCACAGGAGAGAAAATTAGAGTGACAGTCCTCTTGTACTTAAGTCGGCACTGTGCCTCTTGTATTAAATTCGGATGCAATTTCTGTGTTTCATCGTCAATAAGAAGCTCCAAGGGATACAGTAAAACTGAAGTGAAGCATGAAAAATATAAAACTGGACTCACAAGAGAGGTTCAAATCATAGAAATTGCGAGTGTCAGTCCTCTTATACTTAAGTCGGCATTGTGCCTTTTGTATTAAATTCGGATGCAATTTCTGTGTTTCATCGTCAATAAGAAGGTCCAAGGGATACAGTAAACCTGAAGTGGAGCATCGGAATCTAAAACTGGACTCACAGGAGAGGTTCAAATCATAGGAAGGTAGAGTGTCAGTCCTCTTGTACTTAAGTCGGCATTGTGCCTTTTGTATTAAATTCGGATGCAATTTCTGTGTTTCTTCGTCAATAAGGAGGTCCATGGGATAAAGTAAACCTGAAGTGAAGCATCGGAATCTAAAACTGGACTCACAGGAGAAGTTCAAATCATAGAAAGTTAAAGTGTCAGTCCTCTTGTACTTAAGTCGGCATTGTGCGTTTTGTTTTAAATTTGAATGCAATTTCTGTGTTTCATCGTCAATAAGAAGGTCCATGGTATACAGTAAACCTGAATTGAAGCATCGGAATCAAAAACTGGACTCACAGGAGAGAAAGTTAGAGTGACAGTCCTCTTCTACTTAAGTTCGCATTGTGCCTTTTGTATTAAATTCGGATGCAATTTCTGTTTTTCATCGTCAATAAGATGGTCCAAATGATACAGTAAACCTAAAGTGAAGCATTGGAATCTAAAACTGGACTCACAGGAGACGTTCTAATCATAGAAAGTTAGAGTGTCGGTCCTCTTGTAATTAAGTCGGCATTGTGCATTTTGTTTTAAATTTGATTGCAATTTCTGTGTTCCTTCGGCAATAAGGAGGTCCAAGGGATACCGTAAACCTGAAGTGAAGCATCGGAATCTAGAACTGGACTCACAGGAGACGTTCAAATCATAGAAAGTTCGAGTGTCAGTCCTCTTGTACTTAAGTCGGTATTGTGCATTTTGTATTAATTTTGAATGCAATTTCTGTGTTTCATCGTCAATAAGAAGGTCCAAGGTATACAGTAAACCTGAAGTGAAGCATCGGTATCTAAAACTGGACTCACAGGAGAGGTTCAAATCATAGAAAGTTAGAGTGCCAGTACTCTTGTACTTAAGTCGGCATTGTGCCTTTTGTATTAAATTCGGATGCAATTTCTGTGTTTCATCTTCAACAAGAAGGTCCAAGGGATACAGTAAACCTGAAGTGAGGCATCGGAATCTAAAACTGGACACACAGGAGCGGTTGAAATCATAGAAAGTTAGAGTGTCAGTCCTCTTGTACTTAAGTCGGCACTGTGCCTTTTGTATTAAATTCGGATGCATTTCTGTGTTTCATCGTCAATAAGAAGGTCCAAGGGATACAATAATCCTGAAGTGAAGCTTAGGAATCTAAAACTGGACTCACAGGAGAGGCTCAAATCATAGAAAGTTAGAGTGCCAGTCCTCTTGTACTTAAGTCGGCATTGTGCCTTTTGCATTGAATTCGGATGCAATTTCTGTGTTTCATCGTCAATAAGAAGGTCCAAGGGATACAGTAAACCTGAAGTGAAGCATCGGAATCTAAAACTGGACTCACAGGAGAGGTTCAAATCATAGAAAGTGAGAGTGTCAGTCCTCTTGTACTTAAGTCGGCATTATGGCTTTTGTATTAAATTCGGATGCAATTTCTGTGTTTCATCGTCAATAAGTAGGTCCAAGGGATACAGTTAACCTGAAGTGAAGCATCGGAATCTAAAACTAGACTCACAGGAGAGGTTCATATCATAGAAGGTGAGAGTGTTAGTCCTCTTGTACTTATGTCGGCATTGTGCCTTTTGTATTGAATTCGGATGCAATTTCTGTGTTTCATCGTCAATAAGAAGGTCCAAGGTATACAGTAAACCTGACGTGAAGCATCGGAATCTAAAAGTGGACTCACAGGAGAGGTTCAAATCATAGAAAGTGAGAGTGTCAGTCCTCTTGTACTTAAGTCCTCATTGTGCATTTTGTATTAAATTCGGATGCAATTTCTGTGTTTCATCGTCAATAAGTAGGTCCAAGGGATACAGTAAACCTAATGTGAAGCATCGGAATCTAAAACTAGACTCACAGGAGAGGTTCATATCATAGAAAGTGAGAGTGCCAGTCCTCTTGTACTTATGTTGGCATTGTGCCTTTTGTATTGAATTCGGATGCAATTTCTGTGTTTCATCGTCAATAAGAAGGTCCAAGGGATACAGTAAACCTAACGTGAAGCATCGGAATCTAAAACTGGACTCACAGGAGCGGTTCAAATCATAGAAAGTGAGAGTGTCAGTCCTCTTGTACTTAAGTCGGCATTGTGCCTTTTGTATTAAATTCGGATGCAATTTCTGTGTTTCATCGTCAATAAGATGGTCCAAGGAATACAGTAAACCTGAAGTGAAGCATCGGAATCTAAAACTGGACTCACAGGAGAGGTTCAAATCATAGAATGTGAGAGGGTCAGTCCTCTTGTTCTTAAGTCGGCATTGTGCTTTTGTATGAAATTCGGATGCGATTTCTGTGTTTCTTCGTCAATAAGGAGGTCCAAGGGATACAGTAAACCTGAAGTGAAGCATCGGAATCGAAAACTGGACTCACAGGTGACGTTCAAATCATAGAAAGTTAGAGTGTCAGTCCTCTTGTACTTAAGTCGGCATTGTGCATTTTGTTTTAAATTTGAATGCAATTTCTGTGTTTCATCGTCAATAAGAAGGTCCAAGGTATACAGTAAACCTGAAGTGAAGCATCGGAATCTAAAACTGGACTCACAGGAGAGAAAATTAGAGTGACAGTCCTCTTGTACTTAAGTCGGCACTGTGCCTCTTGTATTAAATTCGGATGCAATTTCTGTGTTTCATCGTCAATAAGAAGCTCCAAGGGATACAGTAAAACTGAAGTGAAGCATGAAAAATATAAAACTGGACTCACAAGAGAGGTTCAAATCATAGAAATTGCGAGTGTCAGTCCTCTTATACTTAAGTCGGCATTGTGCCTTTTGTATTAAATTCGGATGCAATTTCTGTGTTTCATCGTCAATAAGAAGGTCCAAGGGATACAGTAAACCTGAAGTGGAGCATCGGAATCTAAAACTGGACTCACAGGAGAGGTTGAAATCATAGGAAGGTAGAGTGTCAGTCCTCTTGTACTTAAGTCGGCATTGTGCCTTTTGTATTAAATTCGGATGCAATTTCTGTGTTTCTTCGTCAATAAGGAGGTCCAAGGGATAAAGTAAACCTGAAGTGAAGCATCGGAATCTAAAACTGGACTCACAGGAGAAGTTCAAATCATAGAAAGTTAAAGTGTCAGTCCTCTTGTACTTAAGTCGGCATTGTGCATTTTGTTTTAAATTTGAATGCAATTTCTGTGTTTCATCGTCAATAAGAAGGTCCATGGTATACAGTAAACCTGAATTTGAAGCATCGGAATCAAAAACTGGACTCACAGGAGAGAAAGTTAGAGTGACAGTCCTCTTCTACTTAAGTTCGCATTGTGCCTTTTGTATTAAATTCGGATGCAATTTCTGTTTTTCATCGTCAATAAGATGGTCCAAGGGATACAGTAAACCTAAAGTGAAGCATTGGAATCTAAAACTGGACTCACAGGAGACGTTCTAATCATAGAAAGTTAGAGTGTCAGTCCTCTTGTAATTAAGGCGGCATTGTGCATTTTGTTTTAAATTTGATTGCAATTTCTGTGTTTCTTCGTCAATAAGGAGGTCCAAGGGATACAGTAAACCTAAAGTGAAGCATCGACATCTAAAACTGCACTCGCAGGAGAGGTACAAATCATAGAAGGTGGGAGTAACAGTCCTCACGTTCTTAAGTCGGCATTGTGCTTTTGTAGCAAATTCGGATGCAATTTCTGTGTTCCTTCGGCAATAAGGAGGTCCAAGGGATACCGTAAACCTGAAGTGAAGCATCGGAATCTAGAACTGGACTCACAGGAGACGTTCAAATCATAGAAAGTTCGAGTGTCAGTCCTCTTGTGCTTAAGTCGGTATTGTGCATTTTGTATTAATTTTGAATGCAATTTCTGTGTTTCATCGTCAATAAGAAGGTCCAAGTTATACAGTAAACCTGAAGTGAAGCATCGGTATCTAAAACTGGACTCACAGGAGAGGTTCAAATCATAGAAAGTTAGAGTGCCAGTACTCTTGTACTTAAGTCGGCATTGTGCCTTTTGTATTAAATTCGGATGCAATTTCTGTGTTTCATCTTCAACAAGAAGGTCCAAGGGATACAGTAAACCTGAAGTGAGGCATCGGAATCTAAAACTGGACACACAGGAGCGGTTGAAATCATAGAAAGTTAGAGTGTCAGTCTTCTTGTACTTAAGTCGGCACTGTGCCTTATGTATTAAATTCGGATGCATTTCTGTGTTTCATCGTCAATAAGAAGGTCCAAGGGATACAGTAATCCTGAAGTGAAGCTTAGGAATCTAAAACTGGACTCACAGGAGAGGCTCAAATCATAGAAAGTTAGAGTGCCAGTCCTCTTGTACTTAAGTCGGCATTGTGCCTTTTGTATTGAATTCGGATGCAATTTCTGTGTTTCATCGTCAGTAAGAAGGTCCAAGGGATACAGTAAACCTGAAGTGAAGCATCGGAATCTAAAACTGGACTCACAGGAGAGGTTCAAATCATAGAAAGTGAGAGTGTCAGTCCTCTCGTACTTAAGTCGGCATTGTGCCTTTTGTATTAAATTCGGATGCAATTTCAGTGTTTCATCGTCAATAAGAAGGTCCAAGGTATACAGTAAACCTGAAGTGAAGCATCGGAATCTAAATCTGGACTCACAGGAGAGAAAGTTAGAGTGTCAGTAATCTCGTACTTAAGTCGGCATTGTGCCTTTTGTATTACATTCGGATGCAATTTCTGTGTTTCATAGTCAATAAGATGGTCCAAGGAATACAGTAAACCTGAAGTGAAGCATCGGAATCTAAAACTGGACTCACAGGAGAGGTTCAAATCATAGAAAGTGACAGTGTCAGTCCTCTTGTTCTTAAGTTGGCATTGTGCCTTTGTATTAAATTCGGATGCAATTTCTGTGTTTCTTCATCAATAAGGAGGTCCAAGGGATACAGTAAACCTGAAGTGAAGCATCGGAATCTAAAACTGGACTCACAGGAGACGTTGAAATCATAGAAAGTTAGAGTGTCAGTCCTCTTGTACTTAAGTCGGTATTGTGCATTTTGTTTTAAATTTGAATGCAATTTCTGTGTTTCATCGTCAATAAGAAGGTCCAAAGTATACAGTATACCTGTAGTGAAGCATCGGAATCTAAAACTGGACTCACAGGAGAGAAAGTTAGAGTGACAGTCCTCTTGTACTTAAGGCGGCACTGTGCGTTTTGTATTAAATTTGGATGCAATTTCTGTGTTTCATCGTCAATAAGAAGCTCTAAGGGATACAGTAAAACTGAAGTGAAGCATAAAAAATATAAAACTGGACTTACAAGAGAGGTTCAAATCATAGAAAGTGCGAGTGTCAGTCCTCTTATACTTAAGTCGGCATTGTGCCTTTTGTATTGAATTCGGATGCAATTTCTGTGTTTCATCGTCAATAAGAAGGTCCAAGGGATACAGTAAACCTGAAGTGAAGCATCGGAATCTAAAACTGGACTCACAGGCGAGGTTCAAATCATAGAAAGTTAGAGTGTCAGTCCTCTTGTACTTAAGTCGGCATTGTGCCTTTTGTATTAAATTCGGATGCAATATCTGTGTTTCATCGTGAATAAGAAGGTCCAAGGGATACCGTAAACATGAAGTGAAGCATCGGAATCTAAAACTAGACTCACAGGAGAGGTTCATATCATAGAAAGTGAGAGTGTCAGTCCTCTTGTACTTATGTCGGCATTGTGCCTTTTTTATTGAATTCGGATGCAATTTCTGTGTTTCATCGTCAATAAGAAGGTCCAAGGGATACAGTAAACCTGAAGTGAAGCATCGGAATCTAAAACTGGACTCACAGGAGAGGTTCAAATCATAGAGAGTGAGAGTGTCAGTCCTCTTGTACTTAAGTCTGCATTGTGCCTTTTGTTTTAAATTTGAATGCAATTTCTGTGTTTCTTCGTCAATAAGGAGGTCCAAGGGATACATTAAACCTAAAGTGAAGCATCGGTATCTAAAACTGGACTCACAGGAGAGGTTCAAATCATAGAAGGTGAGAGTGTCAGTCCTCTTGTTCTTAAGTCGGCATTGTGCTTTTGTATTAAATTCGGATGCAATTTCTGTGTTCCTTCGTCAATAAGGTGGTCCAAGGGATACAGTATACCTGAAGTGAAGCATCGGAATCTAGAACTGGACTCACAGGAGACGTTCAAATCATAGAAAGTTCGAGTGTCAGTCCACGTGTACTTAAGTCGGTATTGTGCATCTTGTTTTAAATTTGAATGCAATTTCTGTGTTTCTTCGTCAATAAGGAGGTCCAAGGGATACAGTAAACCTGAAGTGAAGCATCGGAATCTAAAACTGGACTCACAGGAGAGGTTCAAATCATAGAATGTGGGAGTGTCATTCCTCTTGTTCTTAAGTCGGCATTGTGCATTTCTATTAAATTCGGATGCAGTTTCTTTGTTTCTTCGTCAATAAGGAGGTCCAAGGGATACAGCAAACCTGAAGTGAAGCATCGGAATCTAAAATTGGACTCACAGGAGACGTTCAAATCATAGAAAGTTAAGGTGTCAGTCCTCTTGTACTTAAGTCGGCATTGTGCCTTTTGTTTTAAATTTGAATGCTATTTCTGTGTTTCATAGTCAATACGAAGGTCCATGGTATACAGTAAACCTGAAGTGAAGCATCGGAATCAAAAACTGGACTCACAGGAGAGAAAGTTAGAGTGATAGTCCTCTTGTACTTACGTCGGCATTGTGCCTTTTGTATTGAATTCGTATGCAATTTCTGTGTTTCATCGTCAATAAGAAGGTCCAAGGGATACAGTAAACCTGAAGTGAAGCATCGGAATCTAAAACTGGACTCACAGGAGAGGTTCAAATCATAGAAAGTGAGAGTGTCAGTCCTCTTGTTCTTAAGTCGGCATTGTGCTTTTGTATTAAGTTGGGATGCAATTTCTGTGTTTCTTCGTCAATAAGGAGGTCCAAGGGATACAGTAAACCTGAAGTGAAGCATCGGAATCTAAAACTGGACTCACAGGAGAAGTTCAAATCACAGAAAGTTAAAGTGTCAGTCCTCTTGTACTTATGTCGGCATTGTGCATTTTGTTTTAAATTTGAATGCAATTTCTGTGTTTCATCGTCAATAAGAAGGTCCATGGTATACAGTAAACCTGAAGTGAAGCATCGGAATCAAAAACTGGACTCACACGAGAGAAAGTTAGAGTGACAGTCCTCTTGTACTTAGGTTGGCATTGTGCCTTTTGTATTAAATTCGGATGCAATTTCTGTTTTTCATCGTCAATAAGATGGTCCAAGAAATACAGTAAACCTGAAGTGAAGCATTGGAGTCTAAAACTGGACTCACAGGAGACGTTCTAATCATAGAAAGTGAGAGTGTCATTCCTCTTGTACTTTAGTCGGCATTGTGCCTTTTGTATTAAATTCGGATGCAATTTCTGTGTTTCATCGTCAATAAGAAGGCCCAAGGTATACAGTAAACCTGAAGTGAAGCATCGGAATCTAAATCTGGACTCACAGGAGAGAAAGTTAGAGTGTCAGTCCTCTCGTACTTAAGTCGGCATTGTGCCTTTTGTATTAAATTCGGATGCAATTTCTGTGTTTCATAGTCAATAAGATGGTCCAAGGAATACAGTAAACCTGAAGTGAAGCATCGGAATCTAAAACTGGACTCACAGGAGAGGTTCAAATCATAGAAAGTGAGAGTGTCAGTCCTCTTGTTCTTCAGTCGGCATTGTGCCTTTGTATTAAATTCGGATGCAATTTCTGTGTTTCCTCGTCAATAAGGAGGTCCAAGGGATACAGTAAACCTGAAGTGAAGCATCGGAATCTAAAACTGGACTCAAAGGAGACGTTGAAATCATAGAAAGTTAGAGTGTCAGTCCTCTTGTGCTTAAGTCGGTATTGTGCATTTTGTTTTAAATTTGAATGCAATTTCTGTGTTTCATCGTCAATAAGAAGGTCCAAGGTATACAGTATACCTGAAGTGAAGCATCGGAATCTAAAACTGGACTCACAGGAGAGAAAGTTAGAGTGACAGTCCTCTCGTACTTAAGGCGGCACTGTGCCTTTTGTATTAAATTCGGATGCAATTTCTGTGTTTCATCGTCAATAAGATGGTCCAAGGGATACAGTAAACCTGAAGTGAAGCATTGGAATCTAAAACTGGACTCACAGGAGACGTTCTAATCATAGAAAGATAGAGTGTCAGTCCTCTTGTACTTAAGTCGGCATTGTGCATTTTGTTTTATATTTGATTGCAATTTCTGTGTTTCTTCGTCAATAAGGAGGTCCTAGGGATACAGTAAACCTAAAGTGAAGCATCTTCATCTAAAACTGCACTCACAGGAGAGGTACAAATCATAGAAGGTGGGAGTGTCAGTCCTCTTGTTCTTAAGTCGGCATTGTGCTTTTGTATTAAATTCGGATGTAATTTCTGTGTTCCTTCGTCAATAAGGAGGTCCAAGGGATACAGTAAACCTGAAGTGAAGCATCGGAATCTAGAACTGGACTCACAGGAGACGTTCAAATCATAGAAAGTTCGAGTGTCAGTCCTCTTGTACTTAAGTCGGTATTGTGCATTTTGTATTAATTATGAATGCAATTTCTGTGTTTCATCGTCAATAAGAAGGTCCAAGGTATACAGCAAACCTGAAGTGAAGCATCGGTATGTAAAACTGGACTCACAGGAGAGGTTCAAATCATAGAAAGTTAGAGTGTCAGTCCTCTTGTACTTAAGTCGGCATTGTGCCTTTTGTATTAAATTCGGATGCAATTTCTGTGTTTCATCTTCAATAAGAAGGTCCAAGGGATACAGTAAACCTGAAGTGAGGCATCGGAATCTAAAACTGGACACACAGGAGCGGTTGAAATCACAGAAAGTTAGAGTGTCAGTCCTCTTGTACTTAAGTCGGCACTGTGCCTTTTGTATTAAATTCGGATGCAATTTCTGTGATTCATCGTCAGTAAGAAGGTCCAAGGGATAGAGTAATCCTGAAGTGAAGCATAGGAATCTAAAACTGGACTCACAGGAGAGGTTCAAATCATAGAAAGTTAGAGTGAAAGGCCTCTTGTACTTAAGTCAGCATTGTGCCTTTTGTATTGAATTCGGATGCAATTTCTGTGTTTCATCGTCAATAAGAAGGTCCAAGGGATACAGTAAACCTGAAGTGAAGCATCGGAATCTAAAACTGGACTCACAGGAGAGGTTCAAATCATAGAAAGTGAGAGAGTCAGTCCTCTTGTACTTAAGTCGGCATTGTGCCTTTTGTATTAAATTCGGATGCAATTTCTGTGTTTAATCGTCAATAAGAAGGTCCAAGGTATACAGTAAACCTGAAGTGAAGCATCGGAATCTAAATCTGGACTCACAGGAGAGAAAGTTAGAGTGTCAGTCCTCTTGTACTTAAGTCGGTATTGTGCATTTTGTTTTAAATTTGAATGCAATTTCTGTGTTTCATCGTCAATAAGAAGGTCCAAGGTATACAGTATGCCTGAAGTGAAGCATCGGAATCTAAAACTGGACTCACAGGAGAGAAAGTTAGAGTGACAGTCCTCTTGTACTTAAGGCGGCACTGTGCCTTTTGTATTAAATTCGGATGCAATTTCTGTGTTTCATCGTCAATAAGAAGCTCCAAGGGATACAGTAAAACTGAAGTGAAGCATGAAAAATATAAAACTGGACTTACAAGAGAGGTTCAAATCATAGAAAGTTAAAGTGTCAGTCCTCTTGTACTTAAGTCAGCATTGTGCATTTTGTTTTAAATTTGAATGCAATTTCTGTGTTTCATCGTCAATACGAAGGTCCATGGTATACAGTAAACCTGAAGTGAAGCATCGGAATCAAAAACTGGACTCACAGGAGAGAAAGTTAGAGTGACAGTCCTCTTGCACTTAAGTCGGCATTGTGCCTTTTGTATTGAATTCGGATGCAATTTCTGTGTTTCATCGTCAATAAGAAGGTCCAAGGGATACAGTAAACCTGAAGTGAAGCATCGGAATCTAAAACTGGACTCACAGGAGAGGTTCAAAGCATAGAAAGTGAGAGTGTCAGTCCTCTTGTACTTAAGTCGGCATTGTGCCTTTTGTATTAAATTCGGATGCAATTTCTGTGTTTCATCGCCAATAAGATGGTCCAAGGGATACAGTAAACCTGAAGTGAAGCATCGGAATCTAAAACTGGACTCACAGGAGAAGTTCAAATCACAGAAAGTTAAAGTGTCAGTCCTCTTGTACTTATGTCGGCATTGTGCATTTTGTTTTAAATTTGAATGCAATTTCTGTGTTTCATCGTCAATAAGAAGGTCCATGGTATACAGTAAACCTGAAGTGAAGCATCGGAAACAAAAACTGGATTCACAGGAGAGAAAGTTACAGTGACAGTCCTCTTGTACTTATGTCGGCATTGTGCCTTTTGTATTAAATTCGGATGCAATTTCTGTGTATCATCGTCAATAAGATGGTCCAAGGGATACAGTAAACCTGAAGTGAAGCATCGGAATCTAAAACTGGACTCACAGGAGAGAAAGTTAGAGTGACAGTCCTCTTGTACTTAAGGCGGCACTGTGCCTTTTGTATTAAATTCGGATGCAATTTCTGTGTTTCATCGTCAATAAGAAGCTCCAAGGGATACAGTAAAACTAAAGTGAAGCATGAAAAATATAAAACTGGACTTACAAGAGAGGTTCAAATCATAGAAAGTTAAAGTGTCAGTCCTCTTGTACTTAAGTCAGCATTGTGCATTTTGTTTTAAATTTGAATGCAATTTCTGTGTTTCACCGTCAATAAGAAGGTCCATGGTATACAGTAAACCTGAAGTGAAGCATCGGAAACAAAAACTGGATTCACAGGAGAGAAAGTTACAGTGACAGTCCTCTTGTACTTATGTCGGCATTGTGCCTTCTGTATTAAATTCGGATGCAATTTCTGTGTATCATCGTCAATAAGATGGTCCAAGGGATACAGTAAACCTGAAGTGAAGCATCGGAATCTAAATTTGGACTCACAGGAGACGTTCAAAGTATAGAAAGTTAGAGTGTCAGTCCTCTTGTACTTAAGTCGGCATTGTGCTTTTGTATTAAATTCGGATGCAATTTCTGTGTTCCTTCGGCAATAAGGAGGTCCAAGGGATACAGTAAACCTGAAGTGAAGCATCGGAATCTAGAACTGGACTCACAGGAGAGGTTCAAATCATTGAAAGTGAGAGTGTCAGTCCACTTGTACTTAAGTCTGCATTGTGCTATTTGTATTAAATTCGGATGCAATTTCTGTGTTTCATCGTCAATAAGATGGTCCAAGGGATACAGTAAACCTGAAGTGAAGCATCGGAATCTAAAACTGGACTTACAGGAGAGATTCAAATCATTGAAAGTGAGAGTGTCAGTCCACTTGTACTTAAGTCTGCATTGTGCTATTTGTATTAAATTCGAATGCAATTTCTGTGTTTCATCGTCAATAAGATGGTCCAAGGGATACAGTAAACCTGAAGTGAAGCATCGGAATCTAAAACTGGACTCACAGGAGAAGTTCAAATCACAGAAAGTTAAAGTGTCAGTCCTCTTGTACTTATGTCGGCATTGTGCATTTTGTTTTAAATTTGAATGCAATTTCTGTGTTTCATCGTCAATAAGAAGGTCCATGGTATACAGTAAACCTGAAGTGAAGCATCGGAATCAAAAACTGGACTCACACGAGAGAAAGTTAGAGTGTTAGTCCTCTTGTACTTAGGTTGGCATTGTGCCTTTTGTATTAAATTCGGATGCAATTTCTGTTTTTCATCGTCAATAAGATGGTCCAAGGAATACAGTAAACCTTAAGTGAAGCATCGGAATCTAAAACTGGACTCACAGGAGAGGTTCAAATCATAGAAAGTGAGAGAGTCAGTCCTCTTGTACTTAAGTCGGCATTGTGCCTTTTGTATTAAATTCGGATGCAATTTCTGTGTTTCATCGTCAATAAGAAGGTCCAAGGTATACAGTAAACCTGAAGTGAAGCATCGGAATCTAAATCTGGACTCACAGGAGAGAAAGTTAGAGTGTCAGTCCTCTCGTACTTAAGTCGGCATTGTGCCTTTTGTATTAAATTCGGATGCAATTTCTGTGTTTCATAGTCAATAAGATGCTCCAAGGAATACAGTACACCTGAAGTGAAGCATCGGAATCTAAAACTGGACTCACAGGAGAGGTTCAAATCATAGAAAGTGAGAGTGTCAGTCCTCTTGTTCTTAAGTCGGCATTGTGCCTTTGTTTTAAATTCGGATGCAATTTCTGTGTTTCTTCGTCTATAACGATGTCCAAGGGATACAGTAAACCTGAAGTGAAGCATCGGAATCAAAAACTGGACTCACAGGAGACGTTGAAATCACAGAAAGTTAGAGTGTCAGTCCTCTTGTACTTAAGTCGGTATTGTGCATTTTGTTTTAAATTTGAATGCAATTTCTGTGTTTCATCGTCAATAAGAAGGTCCAAGGTATACAGTATGCCTGAAGTGAAGCATCGGAATCTAAAAGTGGACTCACAGGAGAGAAAGTTAGAGTGACAGTCCTCTTGTACTTAAGGCGGCACTGTGCCTTTTGTATTAAATTCGGATGCAATTTCTGTGTTTCATCGTCAATAAGAAGCTCCAAGGGATACAGTAAAACTGAGGTGAAGCATGAAAAATATAAAACTGGACTTACAAGAGAGGTTCAAATCATAGAAAGTTAAAGTGTCAGTCCTCTTGTACTTAAGTCAGCATTGTGCATTTTGTTTTAAATTTGAATGCAATTTCTGTGTTTCATCGTCAATACGAAGGTCCATGGTATACAGTAAACCTGAAGTGAAGCGTCGGAATCAAAAACTGGACTCACAGGAGAGAAAGTTAGAGTGACAGTCCTCTTGTACTTAAGTCGGCATTGTGCCTTCTGTATTGAATTCGGATGCAATTTCTGTGTTTCATCGTCAATAGGAAGGTCCAAGGGATACAGCAAACCTGAAGTGAAGCATCGGAATCTAAAACTGGACTCACAGGAGAGGTTCAAAGCATAGAAAGTGAGAGTATCAGTCCTCTTGTACTTAAGTCGGCATTGTGCCTTTTGTATTAAATTCGGATGCAATTTCTGTGTTTCATCGCCAATAAGATGGTCCAAGGGATACAGTAAACCTAAAGTGAAGCATCGGACTCTAAAACTGGACTCACAGGAGAGGTTCAAATCATAGAAAGTGAGAGTGTCAGTCCTCTTGTTTTTAAGTCGGCATTGTGCTTTTGTATTAAATTCGGATGCAATTTCTGTGTTTCTTCGTCTATAAGGAGGTCCAAGGGATACAGTAAACCTGAAGTGAAGCATCGGAATCTAAAACTGGACTCACAGGAGACGTTCAAATCATAGAAAGTTAGAATGTCAGTCCTCTTGTACTTAAGTCGGCATTGTGCCTTTTGTTATAAATTTGAATGCAATTTCTGTGTTTCATCGTCAATTAGAAGGTCCAAGGTATACAGTAAACCTGAAGTGAAGCATCGGAATCTAAAACTGGACTCACAGGAGAGAAAGTGAGAGTGTCAGTCCTCTTGTACTTAAGTCGGCATTGTGCCTTTTGTATTAAATGCGGATGCAATTTCTGTGTTTCATCGTCAATAAGATGGTCCATGGAATACTGTAAACCTGAAGTGAAGCATCGGAATCAAAAACTGGACTCACAGGAGAGGTTCAAATCATAGAAAGTGAGAGTGTCAGTCCTCTTGTTCTTAAGTTGGCATTGTGCTTTTGTATTAAGTTCGGATGCAATTTCTGTGTTTCTTCGTCAATAAGGAGGTCCAAGGGATACAGTAAACCTGAAGTGAAGCATCGGAATCTAAAACTGGACTCACAGGAGAGAAAGTTAGAGTGACAGTCCTCTTGTACTTAAGTCAGCACTGTGCCTTTTGTATTAAATTCGGATGCAATTTCTGTGTTTCATCGTGAATAAGAAGCTCCAAGGGATACAGTAAAACTGAAGTGAAGCATGAAAAATATAAAACTGGACTCACAAGAGAGGTTCAAATCATAGAAAGTGCTAGTGTCAGTCCTCTTATACTTAAGTCGGCATTGTGCCTTTTGTATTTAATTCGGATGCAATTTCTGTGTTTCATCGTCAATAAGAAGGTCCAAGGGATACAGTAAACCTTAAAGTGAAGCATCGGAATCTAAAACTGGACTCACAGGAGAGGTTCAAATCATAGAAAGTTAGAGTGTCAGTCCTCTTGTACTTAAGTCGGCATTGTGCCTTTTGTATTACATTCGGATGCAATTTCTGTGCTTCATCGTCAATAAGAAGGTCCAAGGGATACCGTCAACCTGAAGTGAAGCATCGGAATCTAAAACTAGACTCACAGGAGAGGTTCATATCATAGAAAGTGAGAGTGTCAGTCCTCTTGTACTTATGTCGGCATTGTGCCTTTTGTATTGAATTCGGATGCAATTTCTGTGTTTCATCGTCAATAAGAAGGTCCAAGGGATACAGTAAACCTGAAGTGAAGCATCGGAATCTAAATCTGGACTCACAGGAGTGGTTCAAATCATAGAAAGTGAGAGTGTCAGTCCTATTGTACTTAAGTCTGCATTGTGCCTTTGGTATTAAATTCGGATGCAACATCTGTGTTTCATCGGCAATAAGATGGTCCAAGGGATACAGTAAACCTGAAGTGAGCATCGGAATCTAAAACTGGACTCACAGGAGAGGTTCAAATCATAGAAAGTGAGAGTGTCAGTCCTCTTGTTCTTAAGTCGGCATTGTGCTTTTGTATTAAATTCGGATGCAATTTCTGTGTTTCTTCGTCAATAAGATGGTCCAAGGGATACAGTAAACCTGAAGTGAAGCATCGGAATCTAAATTTGGACTCACAGGAGACGTTCAAATTATAGAAAGTTAGAGTGTCAGTCCTCTTGTACTTAAGTCGGCATTGTGCATTTTGTTTTAAATTTGAATGCAATTTCTGTGGTTCTTCGTCAATAAGGAGGTCCAAGGGATACAGCAAACCTAAAGTGAAGCATCGGCATCTAAAACTGGACTCACAGGAGAGGTTCAAATCATAGAAGGTGAGAGTTTCAGTCCTCTTGTTCTTCAGTCGGAATTGTGCTTTTTTTTAAATTCGGATGCAATTTCTGTGTTCCTTCGGCAATAAGGGGGTCCAAGGGATACAGTAAACCTGAAGTGAAGCATCGGAATCTAGAACTGGACTCACAGGAGAGGTTCAAATCATAGAAAGTTAGAGTGTCAGTCCTCTTTTACTTAAGTCGGCATTGTGCCTTTTGTATTACATTCGGATGCAATTTCTGTGTTTCATCGTCAATATGAAGGTCCAAGGGATACAGTAAACCTGAAGTGAAGCATCGGAATCTAAAACTAGACTCACAGGAGAGGTTCAAATCATTGAAAGTGAGAGTGTCAGTCCACTTGTACTTAAGTCTGCATTGTGCATTTTGTATTAAATTCGGATGCAATTTCTGTGTTTCATCGCCAATAAGATGGTCCAAGGGATACAGTAAACCTGAAGTGAAGCATCGGAATCTAAAACTGGACTTACAGGAGAGATTCAAATCATAGAAAGTGAGAGTGTCAGTCCTCTTGTTCTTAAGTCGGCATTGTGCTTTTGTATTAAATTCGGATGCAATTTCTGTGTTTCTTCTTCTATAAGGAGGTCGAAGGGATACAGTAAACCTGAAGTGCAGCATCGGAATCTAAAACTGGACTCACAGGAGACGTTCAAATCATAGAAAGTTAGTGTGTCACTCCTCTTGTACTTAAGTCGGTATTGTGCATTTTGTTTTAAATTTGAATGCAATTTCTGTGTTTCATCGTCAATAAGAAGGTCCATGGTATACAGTAAACCTGAAGTGAAGCATAGGAATCAAAAACTGGACTCACAGGAGAGAAAGTTAGGGTGACAGTCCTCCTGAACTAAGTCGGCATTGTGTCTTTTGTATTAAATTCGGATGCAATTTCTGTGTTTCATCGTCAATAAGATGGTCCAAGGGATACAGTAATCCTGAAGTGAAGCATCGGAATCTAAAACTGGACTCACAGGAGACGTTCAAATCATAGAAAGTTAGAGTGTCACTCCTCTTGTACTTAAGTCGGTATTGTGCATTTTGTTTTAAATTTGAATGCAATTTCTGTGTTTCATCGTCAATAAGAAGGTCCAAGGGATACAGTAAACCTGAAGTGAAGCATCGGAATCTAAAACTGGACTCACAGGAGAGGTTCAAATCATAGAAAGTTAGAGTGTCAGTCCTCTTGTACTTAAGTCGGCATTGTGCCTTTTGTAATACATTCGGATGCAATTTCTGTGTTTCATCGTCAATATGAAGGTCCAAGGTATACAGTAAACTTGAAGTGAAGCATCGGAATCTAAAACTGGACTCACAGGAGAAGTTGAAATCATAGAAAGTTAGAGTGTCAGTCCCCTTGTACTTAAGTCGGCATTGTGCATTTTGTTTTAAATTTGAATGCAATTTCTGTGTTTCATCGTCAATAAGAAGGTCCATGGTATACAGTAAACCGGAAGTGAAGCATCGGAATCAAAAACTGGACTCACAGGAGAGAAAGTTAGAGTGACAGTCCTCTTGTACTTAAGGCGGCACTGTGCCTTTTGTATTAAATTCGGATGCAATTTCTGTGTTTCATCGTCAATAAGAAGCTCCAAGGGATACAGTAAAACTGAAGTGAAGCATGAAAAATATAAAACTGGACTTACAAGAGAGGTTCAAATCATAGAAAGTTAAAGTGTCAGTCCTCTTGTACTTAAGTCAGCATTGTGCATTTTGTTTTAAATTTGAATGCAATTTCTGTGTTTCATCGTCAATACGAAGGTCCATGGTATACAGTAAACATGAAGTGAAGCATCGGAATCAAAAACTGGACTCACAGGAGAGAAAGTTAGAGTGACAGTCCTCTTGTACTTAAGTCGGCATTGTGCCTTTTGTATTGAATTCGGATGCAATTTCTGTGTTTCATCGTCAATAAGAAGGTCCAAGGGATACAGTAAACCTGAAGTGAAGCATCGGAATCTAAAACTGGACTCACAGGAGAGGTTCAAAGCATAGAAAGTGAGAGTGTCAGTCCTCTTGTACTTAAGTCGGCATTGTGCCTTTTGTATTAAATTCGGATGCAATTTCTGTGTTTCATCGTGAATAAGAAGCTCCAAGGGATACAGTAAAACTGAAGTGAAGCATGAAAAATATAAAACTGGACTCACAAGAGAGGTTCAAATCATAGAAAGTGCTAGTGTCAGTCCTCTTATACTTAAGTCGGCATTGTGCCTTTTGTATTTAATTCGGATGCAATTTCTGTGTTTCATCGTCAATAAGAAGGTCCAAGGGATACAGTAAACCTTAAAGTGAAGCATCGGAATCTAAAACTGGACTCACAGGAGAGGTTCAAATCATAGAAAGTTAGAGTGTCAGTCCTCTTGTACTTAAGTCGGCATTGTGCCATTTGTATTACATTCGGATGCAATTTCTGTGCTTCATCGTCAATAAGAAGGTCCAAGGGATACCGTCAACCTGAAGTGAAGCATCGGAATCTAAAACTAGACTCACAGGAGAGGTTCATATCATAGAAAGTGAGAGTGTCAGTCCTCTTGTACTTATGTCGGCATTGTGCCTTTTGTATTGAATTCGGATGCAATTTCTGTGTTTCATCGTCAATAAGAAGGTCCAAGGGATACAGTAAACTTGAAGTGAAGCATCGGAATCTAAATCTGGACTCGACAGGAGAGGTTCAAATCATAGAAAGTGAGAGTGTCAGTCCTCTTGTACTTATGTCGGCTTTGTGCCTTTTGTATTGAATTCGGATGCAATTTCTGTGTTTCATCGTCAATAAGAAGGTCCAAGGGATACAGTAAACCTGAAGTGAAGCATCGGAATCTAAATCTGGACTCACAGGAGTGGTTCAAATCATAGAAAGTGAGAGTGTCAGTCCTATTGTACTTAAGTCTGCATTGTGCCTTTGGTATTAAATTCGGATGCAACATCTGTGTTTCATCGGCAATAAGATGGTCCAAGGGATACAGTAAACCTGAAGTGAGCATCGGAATCTAAAACTGGACTCACAGGAGAGGTTCAAATCATAGAAAGTGAGAGTGTCAGTCCTCCTGTTCTTAAGTCGGCATTGTGCTTTTGTATTGAATTCGGATGCAATTTCTGTGTTTCTTCGTCAATAAGATGGTCCAAGGGATACAGTAAACCTGAAGTGAAGCATCGGAATCTAAATTTGGACTCACAGGAGACGTTCAAATTATAGAAAGTTAGAGTGTCAGTCCTCTTGTACTTATGTCGGCATTGTGCATTTTGTTTTAAATTTGAATGCAATTTCTGTGGTTCTTCGTCAATAAGGAGGTCCAAGGGATACAGCAAACCTAAAGTGAAGCATCGGCATCTAAAACTGGACTCACAGGAGAGGTTCAAATCATAGAAGGTGAGAGTTTCAGTCCTCTTGTTCTTCAGTCGGAATTGTGCTTTTTTTTAAATTCGGATGCAATTTCTGTGTTCCTTCGGCAATAAGGAGGTCCAAGGGATACAGTAAACCTGAAGTGAAGCATCGGAATCTAGAACTGGACTCACAGGAGTGGTTCAAATCATAGAAAGTTAGAGTGTCAGTCCTCTTTTACTTAAGTCGGCATTGTGCCTTTTGTATTACATTCGGATGCAATTTCTGTGTTTCATCGTCAATAAGAAGGTCCAAGGGATACAGTAAACCTGAAGTGAAGCATCGGAATCTAAAACTAGACTCACAGGAGAGGTTCAAATCATTGAAAGTGAGAGTGTCAGTCCACTTGTACTTAAGTCTGCATTGTGCATTTTGTATTAAATTCGGATGCAATTTCTGTGTTTCATCGTCAATAAGATGGTCCAAGGGATACAGTAAACCTGAAGTGAAGCATCGGAATCTAAAACTGGACTTACAGGAGAGATTCAAATCATAGAAAGTGAGAGTGTCAGTCCTCTTGTTCTTAAGTCGGCATTGTGCTTTTGTAATAAATTCGGATGCAATTTCTGTGTTTCATCGTCAATATGAAGGTCCAAGGTATACAGTAAACTTGAAGTGAAGCATCGGAATCTAAAACTGGACTCACAGGAGAGGTTGAAATCATAGAAAGTTAGAGTGTCAGTCCCCTTGTACTTAAGTCGGCATTGTGCATTTTGTTTTAAATTTGAATGCAATTTCTGTGTTTCATCGTCAATAAGAAGGTCCATGGTATACAGTAAACCTGAAGTGAAGCATCGGAATCAAAAACTGGACTCACAGGAGAGAAAGTTACAGTGACAGTCCTCTTGTACTTATGTCGGCATTGTGCCTTTTGTATTAAATTCGGATGCAATTTCTGTGTATCATCGTCAATAAGATGGTCCAAGGGATACAGTAAACCTGAAGTGAAGCATCGGAATCTAAATTTGGACTCACAGGAGACGTTCAAATTATAGAAAGTTAGAGTGTCAGTCCTCTTGTACTTAAGTCGGCATTGTGCATTTTGTTTTAAATTTTAATGCAATTTCTGTGTTTCTTCGTCAATAAGGAGGTCCAAGGGATACAGTAAACCTAAAGTGAAGCATCGGCATCTAAAACTGGACTCACAGGAGAGGTTCAAATCATAGAAGGTGAGAGTGTCAGTCCTCTTGTACTTAAGTCTGCATTGTGCATTTTGTATTAAATTCGGATGCAATTTCTGTGTTTCATCGTCAATAAGATGGTCCAAGGGATACAGTAAACCTGAAGTGAAGCATCGGAATCTAAAACTGGACTTACAGGAGAGATTCAAATCATAGAAAGTGAGAGTGTCAGTCCTCTTGTTCTTAAGTCGGCATTGTGCTTTTGTATTAAATTCGGATGCAATTTCTGTGTTTCTTCGTCAATAAGGAGGTCGAAGGGATACAGTAAACCTGAAGTGAAGCATCGGAATCTAAAACTGGACTCACAGGAGACGCTCAAATCATAGAAAGTTAGAGTGTCAGTCCTCTTGTGGTTAAGTCGGCATTGTGCATTTTGTTTTAAATTTGAATGCAATTTCTGTGTTTCATCGTCAATAAGAAGGTCCATGGTATACAGTAAACCTGAAGTGAAGCATAGGAATCAAAAACTGGACTCACATGAGAGAACGTTAGGGTGACAGTCCTCTTGTACTTAAGTCGGCATTGTGTCTTTTGTATTAAATTCGGATGCAATTTCTGTGTTTCATCGTCAATAAGATGGTCCAAGGGATACAGTAATCCTGAAGTGAAGCATCGGAATCTAAAACTGGACTCACACGAGACGTTCAAATCATAGAAAGTTAGAGTGTCAGTCCTCTTGTACTTAAGTCGGCATTGTGCCTTTTGTAATAAATTCGGATGCAATTTCTGTGTTTCATCGTCAATATGAAGGTCCAAGGTATACAGTAAACCTAAAGTGAAGCATCGGTATCTAAAACTGGACTCACAGGAGTGGTTCAAATCATAGAAAGTTAGAGTGTCAGTCCTCTTGTACTTAAGTCGGCATTGTGCCTTTTGCATTAAATTCGGATGCAATTTCTGTGTTTCATTTTCAATAAGAAGGTCCAAGGGATACAGTAAACCTGAAGTGAGGCATCGGAATCTAAAACTGGACACACAGTGGCGGTTGAAATCTTAGAAAGTTAGAGTGTCAGTCCTCTTGTACTTAAGTCGGCACTGTGCCTTTTGTATTAAATTCGGATGCAATTTCTGTGTTTCATCGTCAATAAGAAGGTCCAAGGGATACAGTAAACCAGAAGTGAAGCATCAAAATCTAAAACTGGACTCACAGGAGACGTTTAAATCATAGTAAGTTAGAGTGACAGTCCTCTTGTACTTAAGTCGGCATTGTGCCTTTTGTATTAAATTCGGATGCAATATCTGTGTTTCATCGTCAATAAGAAGCCCCAAGGGATACAGTAAAACTGAAGTGAATCATGAAAAATCTAAAACTTGACTCACAAGAGAGGTTCAAATCATAGAAAGTGAGAGTGTCAGTCCTCTTGTACTTAAGTCGGCATTGTGCCTTTTGTAATAAATTCGGATGCAATTTCTGTGTTTCATCGTCAATAAGAAGGTCCAAGGGATACAGTAAACCTGAAGTGAAGCATCGGAATCTAAAACTGGACTCACAGGAGAGGTTCAAATCATAGAAAGTTAGAGTGTCAGTCCCCTTGTACTTAAGTCGGCATTGTGCATTTTGTTTTAAATTTGAATGCAATTTCTGTGTTTCATCGTCAATAAGAAGGTCCATGGTATACAGTAAACCTGAAGTGAAGCATCGGAAACAAAAACTGGATTCACAGGAGAGAAAGTTACAGTGACAGTCCTCTTGTACTTATGTCGGCATTGTGCCTTTTGTATTAAATTCGGATGCAATTTCTGTGTATCATCGTCAATAAGATGGTCCAAGGGATACAGTAAACCTGAAGTGAAGCATCGGAATCTAGAACTGGACTCACAGGAGAGGTTCAAATCATAGAAAGTTAGAGTGTCAGTCCTCTTTTACTTAAGTCGGCATTGTGGCTTTTGTATTACATTCGGATGCAATTTCTGTGTTTCATCGTCAATAAGAAGGTCCAAGGGATACAGTAAACCTGAAGTGAAGCATCGGAATCTAAAACTAGACTCACAGGAGAGGTTCAAATCATTGAAAGTGAGAGTGTCAGTCCACTTGTACTTAAGTCTGCATTGTGCTATTTGTATTAAATTCGGATGCAATTTCTGTGTTTCATCGTCAATAAGATGGTCCAAGGGATACAGTAAACCTGAAGTGAAGCATCGGAATCTAAAACTGGACTTACAGGAGAGATTCAAATCATAGAAAGTGAGAGTGTCAGTCCTCTAGTTCTTAAGTCGGCATTGTGCTTTTGTATTAAATTCGGATGCAATTTCTGTGTTTCTTCGTCAATAAGGAGGTCGAAGGGATACAGTAAACCTGAAGTGAAGCATCGGAATCTAAAACTGGACTCACAGGAGACGTTCAAATCATAGAAAGTTAGAGTGTCAGTCCTCTTGTGGTTAAGTCGGCATTGTGCCTTTTGTATTAAATTCGGATGCAATTTCTGTGTATCATCGTCAATAAGAAGGTCCAAGGGATACAGTAATCCTGAAGTGAAGCATCGGAATCTAAAACTGGACTCACAGGAGACGTTCAAATCATAGAAAGTTAGAGTGTCAGTCCTCTTGTACTTAAGTCGGCATTGTGCCTTTTGTAATAAATTCGGATGCAATTTCTGTGTTTCATCGTCAATATGAAGGTCCAAGGTATACAGTAAACCTAAAGTGAAGCATCGGTATCTAAATCTGGACTCACAGGAGAGGTTCAAATCATAGAAAGTTAGAGTGTCAGTCCTCTTGTACTTAAGTCGGCATTGTGCCTTTTGTATTAAATTCGGATGCAATTTCTGTGTTTCATTTTCAATCAGAAGGTCCAAGGGATACAGTAAACCTGAAGTGAGGCATCGGAATCTAAAACTGGACACACAGTGGCGGTTGAAATCATAGAAAGTTAGAGTGTCAGTCCTCTTGTACTTAAGTCGGCACTTTGCCTTTTGTATTAAATTCGGATGCAATTTCTGTGTTTCATCGTAAATAAGAAGGTCCAAGGGATACAGTAAACCAGAAGTGAAGCATCGGAATCTAAAACTGGACTCACAGGAGACGTTCAAATCATAGTAAGTTAGAGTGACAGTCCTCTTGTACTTAAGTCGGCATTGTGCCTTTTGTATTAAATTCGGATGCAATATCTGTGTTTCATCGTTAATAAGAAGCCCCAAGGGATACAGTAAAACTGAAGTGAATCATGAAAAATCTAAAACTTGACTCACAAGAGAGGTTCAAATCATAGAAAGTGAGAGTGTCAGTCCTCTTTTACTTAAGTCGGCATTGTGCCTTTTGTATTACATTCGGATGCAATTTCTGTGTTTCATCGTCAATAAGAAGGTCCAAGGGATACAGTAAACCTGAAGTGAAGCATCGGAATCTAAAACTAGACTCACAGGAGAGGTCAAATCATTGAAAGTGAGAGTGTCAGTCCACTTGTACTTAAGTCTGCATTGTGCTATTTGTATTAAATTCGGATGCAATTTCTGTGTTTCATCGTCAATAAGATGGTCCAAGGGATACAGTAAACCTGAAGTGAAGCATCGGAATCTAAAACTGGACTTACAGGAGGGATTCAAATCATAGAAAGTGAGAGTGTCAGTCCTCTTGTTCTTAAGTCGTCATTGTGCTTTTGTATTAAATTCGGATGCAATTTCTGTGTTTCTTCGTCAATAAGGAGGTCGAAGGGATACAGTAAACCTGAAGTGAAGCATCGGAATCTAAAACTGGACTCACAGGAGACGTTCAAATCATAGAAAGTTAGAGTGTCAGTCCTCTTGTGGTTAAGTCGGCATTGTGCCTTTTGTATTACATTCGGATGCAATTTCTGTGTTTCATCGTCAATAAGAAGGTCCAAGGGATACAGTAAACCTGAAGTGAAGCATCGGAATCTAAAACTAGACTCACAGGAGAGGTTCAAATCATTGAAAGTGAGAGTGTCAGTCCACTTGTACTTAAGTCTGCATTGTGCTATTTGTATTAAATTCGGATGCAATTTCTGTGTTTCATCGTCAATAAGATGGTCCAAGGGATACAGTAAACCTGAAGTGAAGCATCGGAATCTAAAACTGGACTTACAGGAGAGATTCAAATCATAGAAAGTGAGAGTGTCAGTCCTCTTGTTCTTAAGTCGGCATTGTGCTTTTGTATTAAATTCGGATGCAATTTCTGTGTTTCTTCGTCAATAAGGAGGTCGAAGGGATACAGTAAACCTGAAGTGAAGCATCGGAATCTAAAACTGGACTCACAGGAGACGTTCAAATCATAGAAAGTTAGAGTGTCAGTCCTCTTGTGGTTAAGTCGGCTTTGTGCATTTTGTTTTAAATTTGAATGCAATTTCTGTGTTTCATCGTCAATAAGAAGGTCCATGGTATACAGTAAACCTGAAGTGAAGCATCGGAAACAAAAACTGGATTCACAGGAGAGAAAGTTACAGTGACAGTCCTCTTGTACTTATGTCGGCATTGTGCCTTTTGTATTAAATTCGGATGCAATTTCTGTGTATCATCGTCAATAAGATGGTCCAAGGGATACAGTAAACCTGAAGTGAAGCATCGGAATCTAAATTTGGACTCACAGGAGACGTTCAAATTATAGAAAGTTAGAGTGTCAGTCCTCTTGTACTTAAGTCGGCATTGTGCATTTTGTTTTAAATTTTAAAGCAATTTATGTGTTTCTTCGTCAATAAGAAGGTCCAAGGGATACAGTAAACCTGAAGTGAAGCATCGGAATCTAAAACTAGACTCACAGGAGAGGTCAAATCATTGAAAGTGAGAGTGTCAGTCCACTTGTACTTAAGTCTGCATTGTGCTATTTGTATTAAATTCGGATGCAATTTCTGTGTTTCATCGTCAATAAGATGGTCCAAGGGATACAGTAAACCTGAAGTGAAGCATCGGAATCTAAAACTGGACTTACAGGAGGGATTCAAATCATAGAAAGTGAGAGTGTCAGTCCTCTTGTTCTTAAGTCGTCATTGTGCTTTTGTATTAAATTCGGATGCAATTTCTGTGTTTCTTCGTCAATAAGGAGGTCGAAGGGATACAGTAAACCTGAAGTGAAGCATCGGAATCTAAAACTGGACTCACAGGAGACGTTCAAATCATAGAAAGTTAGAGTGTCAGTCCTCTTGTGGTTAAGTCGGCATTGTGCCTTTTGTATTACATTCGGATGCAATTTCTGTGTTTCTTCGTCAATAAGAAGGTCCAAGGGATACAGTAAACCTGAAGTGAAGCATCGGAATCTAAAACTAGACTCACAGGAGAGGTTCAAATCATTGAAAGTGAGAGTGTCAGTCCACTTGTACTTAAGTCTGCATTGTGCTATTTGTATTAAATTCGGATGCAATTTCTGTGTTTCATCGTCAATAAGATGGTCCAAGGGATACAGTAAACCTGAAGTGAAGCATCGGAATCTAAAACTGGACTTACAGGAGAGATTCAAATCATAGAAAGTGAGAGTGTCAGTCCTCTTGTTCTTAAGTCGGCATTGTGCTTTTGTATTAAATTCGGATGCAATTTCTGTGTTTCTTCGTCAATAAGGAGGTCGAAGGGATACAGTAAACCTGAAGTGAAGCATCGGAATCTAAAACTGGACTCACAGGAGACGTTCAAATCATAGAAAGTTAGAGTGTCAGTTATCTTGTGGTTAAGTCGGCATTGTGCCTTTTGTATTACATTCGGATGCAATTTCTGTGTTTCATCGTCAATAAGAAGGTCCAAGGGATACAGTAAACCTGAAGTGAAGCATCGGAATCTAAAACTAGACTCACAGGAGAGGTTCAAATCATTGAAAGTGAGAGTGTCAGTCCACTTGTACTTAAGTCTGCATTGTGCTATTTGTATTAAATTCGGATGCAATTTCTGTGTTTCATCGTCAATAAGATGGTCCAAGGGATACAGTAAACCTGAAGTGAAGCATCGGAATCTAAAACTGGACTTACAGGAGAGATTCAAATCATAGAATGTGAGAGTGTCAGTCCTCTTGTTCTTAAGTCGGCATTGTGCTTTTGTATTAAATTCGGATGCAATTTCTGTGTTTCTTCGTCAATAAGGAGGTCGAAGGGATACAGTAAACCTGAAGTGAAGCATCGGAATCTAAAACTGGACTCACAGGAGACGTTCAAATCATAGAAAGTTAGAGTGTCAGTCCTCTTGTGGTTAAGTCGGCTTTGTGCATTTTGTTTTAAATTTGAATGCAATTTCTGTGTTTCATCGTCAATAAGAAGGTCCATGGTATACAGTAGACCTGAAGTGAAGCATAGGAATCAAAAACTGGACTCACAGGAGAGAAAGTTAGGGTGACAGTCCTCTTGTACTTAAGTCGGCATTGTGCCTTTTGTATTAAGTTCGGATGCAATTTCTGTGTTTCTTCGTCAATAAGATGGTCCAAGGGATACAGTAATCCTGAAGTGAAGCATCGGAATCTAAAACTGGACTCACAGGAGACGTTCAAATCATAGAAAGTTAGAGTGTCAGTCCTCTTGTACTTAAGTCGGCATTGTGCCTTTTGTAATAAATTCGGATGCAATTTCTGTGTTTCATCGTCAATATGAAGGTCCAAGGTATACAGTAAACCTAAAGTGAAGCATCGGTATCTAAAACTGGACTCACAGGAGAGGTTCAAATCATAGAAACTTAGAGTGTCAGTCCTCTTATACTTAAGTCGGCATTGTGCCTTTTGTATTAAATTCGGATGCAATTTCTGTGTTTCATTTTCAATAAGAAGGTCCAAGGGATACAGTAAACCTGAAGTGAGGCATCGGAATCTAAAACTGGACACACAGTGGCGGTTGAAATCATAGAAAGTTAGAGTGTCAGTCCTCTTGTACTTAAGTCGGCACTTTGCCTTTTGTATTAAATTCGGATGCAATTTCTGTGTTTCATCGTCAATAAGAAGGACCAAGGGATACAGTAAACCAGAAGTGAAGCATCGGAATCTAAAACTGGACTCACAGGAGACGTTCAAATCATAGTAAGTTAGAGTGACAGTCCTCTTGTACTTAAGTCGGCACTGTGCCTTTTGTATTAAATTCGGATGCAATTTCTGTGTTTCATCGTCAATAAGAAGGTCCAAGGGATACAGTAAACCAGAAGTGAAGCATCGGAATCAAAAACTGGACTCACAGGAGAGAAAGTTAGGGTGACAGTCCTCTTGTACTTAAGTCGGCATTGTGCCTTTTGTATTAAATTCGGATGCAATTTCTGTGTTTCATCGTCAATAAGATGGTCCAAGGGATACAGTAAACCTAAAGTGAAGCATCGGAATCTAAAACTGGACTCACAGGAGACGTTCAAATCATAGTAAGTTAGAGTGACAGTCCTCTTGTACTTAAGTCGGCATTGTGCCTTTTGTATTAAACTCGGATGCAATATCTGTGTTTCATCGTCAATAAGAAGCCCCAAGGGATACAGTAAAACTGAAGTGAATCATGAAAATACTAAAACTGGACTCACAAGAGAGGTTCAAATCATAGAAAGTGAGAGTGTCAGTCCTCTTGTACTTAAGTCTGCATTGTGCCTTTGGTATTAAATTCGGATGCAACATCTGTGTTTCATCGGCAATAAGATGGTCCAAGGGATACAGTAAACCTGAAGTGAAGCATCGGAATCTAAAACTGGACTCACAGGAGAGGTTCAAATCATAGAAAGTTAGAGTGTCAGTCCTCTTGTGGTTAAGTAGGCATTGTGCATTTTGTTTTAAATTTGAATGCAATTTCTGTGTTTAACCGTCAATAAGAAGGTCCATGGTATACAGTAAACCTGAAGTGAAGCATAGGAATCAAAAACTGGACTCACAGGAGAGAAAGTTAGGGTGACAGTCCTCTTGTACTTAAGTCGGCATTGTGCCTTTTGTATTAAATTCGGATGCAATTTCTGTGTTTCATCGTCAATAAGATGGTCCAAGGGATACAGTAATCCTGAAGTGAAGCATCGGAATCTAAAACTGGACTCACAGGAGAGAAAGTGAGAGTGTCAGTCCTCTTGTACTTAAGTCGGCATTGTGCCTTTTGTATTAAATTCGGATGCAATTTCTGTGTTTCATCGTCAATAAGATGGTCCATGGAATACTGTAAACCTGAAGTGAAGCATCGGAATCAAAAACTGGACTCACAGGAGAGGTTCAAATCATAGAAAGTGAGAGTGTCAGTCCTCTTGTTCTTAAGTTGGCATTGTGCTTTTGTATTAAGTTCGGATACAAATTCTGTAATTCTTCGTCAATAAGGAGGTCCAAGGGATACAGTAAACCTGAAGTGAAGCATCGGAATCTCAAACTGGACTCACAGGAGAGAAAGTTAGAGTGACAGTCCTCTTGTACTTAAGTCAGCACTGTGCCTTTTGTATTAAATTCGGATGCAATTTCTGTGTTTCATCGTGAATAAGAAGCTCCAAGGGATACAGTAAAACTGAAGTGAAGCATGAAAAATATAAAACTGGACTCACAAGAGAGGTTCATATCATAGAAAGTGAGAGTGTCAGTCCTCTTGTACTTATGTCGGCATTGTGCCTTTTGTATTGAATTCGGATGCAATTTCTGTGTTTCATCGTCAATAAGAAGGTCCAAGGGATACAGTAAACCAGAAGTGAAGCATCGGAATCTAAAACTGGACTCACAGGAGAGGTTCAAATCATAGAAAGTGAGAGTGTCAGTCCTCTTGTACTTAAGTCGGCATTGTGCCTTTTGTATTAAATTCGGATGCAATTTCTGTGTTTCATCGCCAATAAGATGGTCCAAGGGATACAGTAAACCTAAAGTTAAGCATCGGACTCTAAAACTGCACTCACAGGAGAGGTTCAAATCATAGAAAGTGAGAGTGTCAGTCCTCTTGTTTTTAAGTCGGCATTGTGCTTTTGTATTAAACTCGGATGCAATTTCTGTGTTTCTTCGTCTATAAGGAGGTCCAAGGGATACAGTAAACCTGAAGTGAAGCATCGGAATCTAAAACTGGACTCACAGGAGACGTTCAAATCATGGAAAGTTAGAATGTCAGTCCTCTTGTACTTAAGTCGGCATTGTGCCTTTTGTTTTAAATTTGAATGCAATTTCTGTGTTTCATCGTCAATAAGAAGGTCCAAGGGATACAGTAAACCTGAAGTGAAGCATCGGAATCTAAAACTGGACTCACAGGAGAGGTTCAAATCATAGAAAGTTAGAGTGTCAGTCCTCTTGTACTTAAGTCGGTAATGTGCATTTTGTTTTAAATTTGAATGCAATTTCTGTGTTTCATCGTCAATAAGAAGGTCCAAGGGATACAGTAAACCTGAAGTGAAGCATCGGAATCTAAAACTGGACTCACAGGAGAGGTTCAAATCATAGAAAGTTAGAGTGTCAGTCCTCTTGTACTTAAGTCGGCATTGTGCCTTTTGTAATACATTCGGATGCAATTTCTGTGTTTCATCGTCAATATGAAGATCCAAGGTATACAGTAAACCTAAAGTGAAGCATCGGTATCTAAAACTGGACTCGCAGGAGAGGTTCAAATCATAGAAAGTGAGAGTGTCAGTCCTCTTGTACTTACGTCGGCATTGTGCCTTTTGTATTAAATTCGGATGCAATTTCTGTGTTTCATCGCCAATAAGATGGTCCAAGGGATACAGTAAACCTAAAGTTAAGCATCGGACTCTAAAAGTGGACTCACAGGAGAGGTTCAAATCATAGAAAGTGAGAGTGTCAGTCCTCTTGTTTTTAAGTCGGCATTGTGCTTTTGTATTAAATTCGGATGCATTTTTTGTGTTTCTTCGTCTATAAGGAGGTCCAAGGGATACAGTAAACCTGAAGTGAAGCATCGGAATCTAAAACTGGACTCACAGGAGACGTTCAAATCATAGAAAGTTAGAATGTCAGTCCTCTTGTACTTAAGTCGGCATTGTGCCTTTTGTTTTAAATTTGAATGCAATTTCTGTGTTTCATCGTCAATAAGAAGGTCCAAGGTATACAGTAAACCTGAAGTGAAGCATCGGAATCTAAAACTGGACTCACAGGAGAGAAAGTGAGAGTGTCAGTCCTCTTGTATTTAAGTCGGCATTGTGCCTTTTGTATTAAATTCGGATGCAATTTCTGTGTTTCATCGTCAATAAGATGGTCCATGGAATACTGTAAACCTGAAGTGAAGCATCGGAATCAAAAACTGGACTCACAGGAGAGGTTCAAATCATAGAAAGTGAGAGTGTCAGTCCTCTTGTTCTTAAGTTGGCATTGTGCTTTTGTATTAAGTTCGGATACAATTTCTGTGTTTCTTCGTCAATAAGGAGGTCCAAGGGATACAGTAAACCTGAAGTGAAGCATCGGAATCTCAAACTGGACTCACAGGAGAGAAAGTTAGAGTGACAGTCCTCTTGTACTTAAGTCAGCACTGTGCCTTTTGTATTAAATTCGGATGCAATTTCTGTGTTTCATCGTGAATAAGAAGCTCCAAGGGATACAGTAAAACTGAAGTGAAGCATGAAAAATATAAAACTGGACTCACAAGAGAGGTTCATATCATAGAAAGTGAGAGTGTCAGTCCTCTTGTACTTATGTCGGCATTGTGCCTTTTGTATTGAATTCGGATGCAATTTCTGTGTTTCATCGTCAATAAGAAGGTCCAAGGGATACAGTAAACCAGAAGTGAAGCATCGGAATCTAAAACTGGACTCACAGGAGAGGTTCAAATCATAGAAAGTGAGAGTGTCAGTCCTCTTGTACTTAAGTCGGCATTGTGCCTTTTGTATTAAATTCGGATGCAATTTCTGTGTTTCATCGCCAATAAGATGGTCCAAGGGATACAGTAAACCTAAAGTTAAGCATCGGACTCTAAAACTGCACTCACAGGAGAGGTTCAAATCATAGAAAGTGAGAGTGTCAGTCCTCTTGTTTTTAAGTCGGCATTGTGCTTTTGTATTAAACTCGGATGCAATTTCTGTGTTTCTTCGTCTATAAGGAGGTCCAAGGGATACAGTAAACCTGAAGTGAAGCATCGGAATCTAAAACTGGACTCACAGGAGACGTTCAAATCATGGAAAGTTAGAATGTCAGTCCTCTTGTACTTAAGTCGGCATTGTGCCTTTTGTTTTAAATTTGAATGCAATTTCTGTGTTTCATCGTCAATAAGAAGGTCCAAGGGATACAGTAAACCTGAAGTGAAGCATCGGAATCTAAAACTGGACTCACAGGAGAGGTTCAAATCATAGAAAGTTAGAGTGTCAGTCCTCTTGTACTTAAGTCGGTAATGTGCATTTTGTTTTAAATTTGAATGCAATTTCTGTGTTTCATCGTCAATAAGAAGGTCCAAGGGATACAGTAAACCTGAAGTGAAGCATCGGAATCTAAAACTGGACTCACAGGAGAGGTTCAAATCATAGAAAGTTAGAGTGTCAGTCCTCTTGTACTTAAGTCGGCATTGTGCCTTTTGTAATACATTCGGATGCAATTTCTGTGTTTCATCGTCAATATGAAGATCCAAGGTATACAGTAAACCTAAAGTGAAGCATCGGTATCTAAAACTGGACTCGCAGGAGAGGTTCAAATCATAGAAAGTGAGAGTGTCAGTCCTCTTGTACTTAAGTCGGCATTGTGCCTTTTGTATTAAATTCGGATGCAATTTCTGTGTTTCATCGCCAATAAGATGGTCCAAGGGATACAGTAAACCTAAAGTTAAGCATCGGACTCTAAAAGTGGACTCACAGGAGAGGTTCAAATCATAGAAAGTGAGAGTGTCAGTCCTCTTGTTTTTAAGTCGGCATTGTGCTTTTGTATTAAATTCGGATGCATTTTTTGTGTTTCTTCGTCTATAAGGAGGTCCAAGGGATACAGTAAACCTGAAGTGAAGCATCGGAATCCAAAACTGGACTCACAGGAGACGTTCAAATCATAGAAAGTTAGAATGTCAGTCCTCTTGTACTTAAGTCGGCATTGTGCCTTTTGTTTTAAATTTGAATGCAATTTCTGTGTTTCATCGTCAATAAGAAGGTCCAAGGTATACAGTAAACCTGAAGTGAAGCATCGGAATCTAAAACTGGACTCACAGGAGAGAAAGTGAGAGTGTCAGTCCTCTTGTATTTAAGTCGGCATTGTGCCTTTTGTATTAAATTCGGATGCAATTTCTGTGTTTCATCGTCAATAAGATGGTCCATGGAATACTGTAAACCTGAAGTGAAGCATCGGAATCAAAAACTGGACTCACAGGAGAGGTTCAAATCATAGAAAGTGAGAGTGTCAGTCCTCTTGTTCTTAAGTTGGCATTGTGCTTTTGTATTAAGTTCGGATACAATTTCTGTGTTTCTTCGTCAATAAGGAGGTCCAAGGGATACAGTAAACCTGAAGTGAAGCATCGGAATCTCAAACTGGACTCACAGGAGAGAAAGTTAGAGTGACAGTCCTCTTGTACTTAAGTCAGCACTGTGCCTTTTGTATTAAATTCGGATGCAATTTCTGTGTTTCATCGTGAATAAGAAGCTCCAAGGGATACAGTAAAACTGAAGTGAAGCATGAAAAATATAAAACTGGACTCACAAGAGAGGTTCATATCATAGAAAGTGAGAGTGTCAGTCCTCTTGTACTTATGTCGGCATTGTGCCTTTTGTATTGAATTCGGATGCAATTTCTGTGTTTCATCGTCAATAAGAAGGTCCATGGGATACAGTAAACCTGAAGTGAAGCATCGGAATCTAAAACTGGACTCACAGGAGAGGTTCAAATCATAGAAAGTGAGAGTGTCAGTCCTCTTGTACTTATGTCGGCATTGTGCCTTTTGTATTGAATTCGGATGCAAGTTCTGTGTTTCATCGTCAATAAGAAGGTCCAAGGGATACAGTAAGCCTGAAGTGAAGCATCGGAATCTAAATCTGGACTCACAGGAGTGGTTCAAATCATAGAAAGTGAGAGTGTCAGTCCTATTGTACTTAAGTCTGCATTGTGCCTTTTGTATTAAATTCGGATGCAATTTCTGTGTTTCTTCGTCAATAAGATGGTCCAAGGGATACAGTAAACCTGAAGTGAAGCATCGGAATCTAAATTTGGACTCACAGGAGACGTTCAAATTATAGAAAGTTAAAGTGTCAGTCCTCTTGTACTTAAGTCGGCATTGTGCATTTTGTTTTAAATTTGAATGCAATTTCTGTGTTTCTTCGTCAATAAGGAGGTCCAAGGGATACAGTAAACCTAAAGTGAAGCATCGGCATCTAAAACTGGACTCACAGGAGAGGTTCAAATCATAGAAGGTGAGAGTGTCAGTCCTCTTGTTCTTAAGTCGGCATTGTGCTTTTGTATTAAATTCGGATGCAATTTCTGTGTTCCTTCGGCAATAAGGAGGTCCAAGTTATACAGTAAACCTGAAGTGCAGCATCGGAATCTAAAACAGGACTCACAGGAGACGTTCAAATCATAGAAAGTTAGAGTGTCAGTCCTCTTGTGGTTAAGTCGGCATTGTGCATTTTGTTTTAAATTTGAATGCAATTTCTGTGTTTCATCGTCAATAAGAAGGTCCATGGTATACAGTAAACCTGAAGTGAAGCATAGGAATGAAAAACTGGACTCACAGGAGAGAAAGTTAGGGTGACAGTCCTCTTGTACTTAAGTCGGCATTGTGCCTTTTGTATTAAATTCGGATGCAATTTCTGTGTTTCATCGTCAATAAGATGGTCCAAGGGATACAGTAATCCTGAAGTGAAGCATCGGAATCTAAAACTGGACTCACAGGAGACGTTCAAATCATAGAATGTTAGAGTGTCAGTCCTCTTGTACTTAAGTCGGCATTGTGCCTTTTGTAATAAATTCGGATGCAATTTCTGTGTTTCATCGTCAATATGAAGGTCCAAGGTATACAGTAAACCTAAAGTGAAGCATCGGTATCTAAAACTGAACTCACAGGAGAGGTTCAAATCATAGAAAGTTAGAGTGTCAGTCCTCTTGTACTTAAGTCGGCATTGTGCCTTTTGTATTAAATTCGGATGCAATTTCTGTGTTTCATTTTCAATAAGAAGGTCCAAGGGATACAGTAAACCTGAAGTGAGGCATCGGAATCTAAAACTGGACACACAGTGGCGGTTGAAATCATAGAAAGTTAGAGTGTCAGTCCTCTTGTACTTAAGTCGGCACTGTGCCTTTTGTATTAAATTCGGATGCAATTTCTGTGTTTCATTGTCAATAAGAAGGTCCAAGGCATACAGTAAACCAGAAGTGAAGCATCGGAATCTAAAACTGGACTCACAGGAGACGTTCAAATCATAGTAAGTCAGAGTGACAGTCCTCTTGTACTTAAGTCGGCATTGTGCCTTTTGTATTAAATTCGGATGCAATATCTGTGTTTCATCGTCAATAAGAAGCCCCAAGGGATACAGTAAAACTGAAGTGAATCATGAAAAATCTAAAACTGGACTCACAAGAGAGGTTCAAATCATAGAATGTGAGAGTGTCAGTCCTCTTGTACTTAAGTCGGCATTGTGCCTTTTGTAATAAATTCGGATGCAATTTCTGTGTTTCATCGTCAATAAGAAGGTCCAAGGGATACAGTAAACCTGAAGTGAAGCATCGGAATCTAAAACTGGACTCACAGGAGATGTTCAGATCATAGAAAGTTAGAGTGTCAGTCCCCTTGTACTTAAGTCGGCATTGTGCATTTTGTTTTAAATTTGAATGCAATTTCTGTGTTTCATCGTCAATAAGAAGGTCCATGGTATACAGTAAACCTAAAGTGAAGCATCGGAATCAAAAACTGGATTCACAGGAGAGAAAGTTACAGTGACAGTCCTCTTGTTCTTATGTCGGCATTGTGCCTTTTGTATTAAATTCGGATGCAATTTCTGTGTATCATCGTCAATAAGATGGTCCAAGGGATACAGTAAACCTGAAGTGAAGCATCGGAATCTAAATTTGGACTCACAGGAGACGTTCAAATTATAGAAAGTTAGAGTGTCAGTCCTCTTGTACTTAAGTCGGCATTGTGCATTTTGTTTTAAATTTTAATGCAATTTCTGTGTTTCTTCGTCAATAAGGAGGTCCAAGGGATACAGTAAACCTAAAATGAAGCATCGGCATCTAAAACTGGACTCACAGGAGAGGTTCAAATCATAGAAGGTGAGAGTGTCAGTCCTCTTGTTCTTAAGTCGGCATTGTGCTTTTGTATTAAATTCGGATGCAATTTCTGTGTTCCCTCGGCAATAAGGAGGTCCAAGGGATACAGTAAACCTGAAGTGAAACATCGGAATCTAGAACTGGACTCACAGGAGAGGTTCAAATCATAGAAAGTTAGAGTGTCAGTCCTCTTTTACTTAAGTCGGCATTGTGCCTTTTGTATTACATTCGGATGCAATTTCTGTGTTTCATCGTCAATAAGAAGGTCCAAGGGATACAGTAAAGCTGAAGTGAAGCATCGGAATCTAAAACTAGACTCACAGGAGAGGTTCAAATCATTGAAAGTGAGAGTGTCAGTCCACTTGTACTTAAGTCTGCATTGTGCATTTTGTATTAAATTCGGATGCAATTTCTGTGTTTCATCGTCAATAAGATGGTCCACGGGATACAGTAAACCTGAAGTGAAGCATCGGAATCTAAAACTGGACTTACAGGAGAGATTCAAATCATAGAAAGTGAGAGTGTCAGTCCTCTTGTTCTTAAGTCGGCATTGTGCTTTTGTATTAAATTCGGATGCAATTTCTGTGTTTCTTCGTCAATAAGGAGGTCGAAGGGATACAGTAAACCTGAAGTGAAGCATCGGAATCTAAAACTGGACTCACAGGAGACGTTCAAATCATAGAAAGTTAGAGTGTCAGTCCTCTTGTACTTAAGTCGGTAATGTGCATTTTGTTTTAAATTTGAATGCAATTTCTGTGTTTCATCGTCAATAAGAAGGTCCAAGGGATACAGTAAACCTGAAGTGAAGCATCGGAATCTAAAACTGGACTCACAGGAGAGGTTCAAATCATAGAAAGTTAGAGTGTCAGTCCTCTTGTACTTAAGTCGGCATTGTGCCTTTTGTAATACATTCGGATGCAATTTCTGTGTTTCATCGTCAATATGAAGATCCAAGGTATACAGTAAACCTAAAGTGAAGCATCGGTATCTAAAACTGGACTCGCAGGAGAGGTTCAAATCATAGAAAGTGAGAGTGTCAGTCCTCTTGTACTTAAGTCGGCATTGTGCCTTTTGTATTAAATTCGGATGCAATTTCTGTGTTTCATCGCCAATAAGATGGTCCAAGGGATACAGTAAACCTAAAGTTAAGCATCGGACTCTAAAAGTGGACTCACAGGAGAGGTTCAAATCATAGAAAGTGAGAGTGTCAGTCCTCTTGTTTTTAAGTCGGCATTGTGCTTTTGTATTAAATTCGGATGCATTTTTTGTGTTTCTTCGTCTATAAGGAGGTCCAAGGGATACAGTAAACCTGAAGTGAAGCATCGGAATCCAAAACTGGACTCACAGGAGACGTTCAAATCATAGAAAGTTAGAATGTCAGTCCTCTTGTACTTAAGTCGGCATTGTGCCTTTTGTTTTAAATTTGAATGCAATTTCTGTGTTTCATCGTCAATAAGAAGGTCCAAGGTATACAGTAAACCTGAAGTGAAGCATCGGAATCTAAAACTGGACTCACAGGAGAGAAAGTGAGAGTGTCAGTCCTCTTGTATTTAAGTCGGCATTGTGCCTTTTGTATTAAATTCGGATGCAATTTCTGTGTTTCATCGTCAATAAGATGGTCCATGGAATACTGTAAACCTGAAGTGAAGCATCGGAATCAAAAACTGGACTCACAGGAGAGGTTCAAATCATAGAAAGTGAGAGTGTCAGTCCTCTTGTTCTTAAGTTGGCATTGTGCTTTTGTATTAAGTTCGGATACAATTTCTGTGTTTCTTCGTCAATAAGGAGGTCCAAGGGATACAGTAAACCTGAAGTGAAGCATCGGAATCTCAAACTGGACTCACAGGAGAGAAAGTTAGAGTGACAGTCCTCTTGTACTTAAGTCAGCACTGTGCCTTTTGTATTAAATTCGGATGCAATTTCTGTGTTTCATCGTGAATAAGAAGCTCCAAGGGATACAGTAAAACTGAAGTGAAGCATGAAAAATATAAAACTGGACTCACAAGAGAGGTTCATATCATAGAAAGTGAGAGTGTCAGTCCTCTTGTACTTATGTCGGCATTGTGCCTTTTGTATTGAATTCGGATGCAATTTCTGTGTTTCATCGTCAATAAGAAGGTCCATGGGATACAGTAAACCTGAAGTGAAGCATCGGAATCTAAAACTGGACTCACAGGAGAGGTTCAAATCATAGAAAGTGAGAGTGTCAGTCCTCTTGTACTTATGTCGGCATTGTGCCTTTTGTATTGAATTCGGATGCAATTTCTGTGTTTCATCGTCAATAAGAAGGTCCAAGGGATACAGTAAGCCTGAAGTGAAGCATCGGAATCTAAATCTGGACTCACAGGAGTGGTTCAAATCATAGAAAGTGAGAGTGTCAGTCCTATTGTACTTAAGTCTGCATTGTGCCTTTTGTATTAAATTCGGATGCAATTTCTGTGTTTCTTCGTCAATAAGATGGTCCAAGGGATACAGTAAACCTGAAGTGAAGCATCGGAATCTAAATTTGGACTCACAGGAGACGTTCAAATTATAGAAAGTTAAAGTGTCAGTCCTCTTGTACTTAAGTCGGCATTGTGCATTTTGTTTTAAATTTGAATGCAATTTCTGTGTTTCTTCGTCAATAAGGAGGTCCAAGGGATACAGTAAACCTAAAGTGAAGCATCGGCATCTAAAACTGGACTCACAGGAGAGGTTCAAATCATAGAAGGTGAGAGTGTCAGTCCTCTTGTTCTTAAGTCGGCATTGTGCTTTTGTATTAAATTCGGATGCAATTTCTGTGTTCCTTCGGCAATAAGGAGGTCCAAGTTATACAGTAAACCTGAAGTGCAGCATCGGAATCTAAAACAGGACTCACAGGAGACGTTCAAATCATAGAAAGTTAGAGTGTCAGTCCTCTTGTGGTTAAGTCGGCATTGTGCATTTTGTTTTAAATTTGAATGCAATTTCTGTGTTTCATCGTCAATAAGAAGGTCCATGGTATACAGTAAACCTGAAGTGAAGCATAGGAATGAAAAACTGGACTCACAGGAGAGAAAGTTAGGGTGACAGTCCTCTTGTACTTAAGTCGGCATTGTGCCTTTTGTATTAAATTCGGATGCAATTTCTGTGTTTCATCGTCAATAAGATGGTCCAAGGGATACAGTAATCCTGAAGTGAAGCATCGGAATCTAAAACTGGACTCACAGGAGACGTTCAAATCATAGAATGTTAGAGTGTCAGTCCTCTTGTACTTAAGTCGGCATTGTGCCTTTTGTAATAAATTCGGATGCAATTTCTGTGTTTCATCGTCAATATGAAGGTCCAAGGTATACAGTAAACCTAAAGTGAAGCATCGGTATCTAAAACTGAACTCACAGGAGAGGTTCAAATCATAGAAAGTTAGAGTGTCAGTCCTCTTGTACTTAAGTCGGCATTGTGCCTTTTGTATTAAATTCGGATGCAATTTCTGTGTTTCATTTTCATTAAGAAGGTCCAAGGGATACAGTAAACCTGAAGTGAGGCATCGGAATCTAAAACTGGACACACAGTGGCGGTTGAAATCATAGAAAGTTAGAGTGTCAGTCCTCTTGTACTTAAGTCGGCACTGTGCCTTTTGTATTAAATTCGGATGCAATTTCTGTGTTTCATTGTCAATAAGAAGGTCCAAGGCATACAGTAAACCAGAAGTGAAGCATCGGAATCTAAAACTGGACTCACAGGAGACGTTCAAATCATAGTAAGTCAGAGTGACAGTCCTCTTGTACTTAAGTCGGCATTGTGCCTTTTGTATTAAATTCGGATGCAATATCTGTGTTTCATCGTCAATAAGAAGCCCCAAGGGATACAGTAAAACTGAAGTGAATCATGAAAAATCTAAAACTGGACTCACAAGAGAGGTTCAAATCATAGAATGTGAGAGTGTCAGTCCTCTTGTACTTAAGTCGGCATTGTGCCTTTTGTAATAAATTCGGATGCAATTTCTGTGTTTCATCGTCAATAAGAAGGTCCAAGGGATACAGTAAACCTGAAGTGAAGCATCGGAATCTAAAACTGGACTCACAGGAGATGTTCAGATCATAGAAAGTTAGAGTGTCAGTCCCCTTGTACTTAAGTCGGCATTGTGCATTTTGTTTTAAATTTGAATGCAATTTCTGTGTTTCATCGTCAATAAGAAGGTCCATGGTATACAGTAAACCTAAAGTGAAGCATCGGAATCAAAAACTGGATTCACAGGAGAGAAAGTTACAGTGACAGTCCTCTTGTTCTTATGTCGGCATTGTGCCTTTTGTATTAAATTCGGATGCAATTTCTGTGTATCATCGTCAATAAGATGGTCCAAGGGATACAGTAAACCTGAAGTGAAGCATCGGAATCTAAATTTGGACTCACAGGAGACGTTCAAATTATAGAAAGTTAGAGTGTCAGTCCTCTTGTACTTAAGTCGGCATTGTGCATTTTGTTTTAAATTTTAATGCAATTTCTGTGTTTCTTCGTCAATAAGGAGGTCCAAGGGATACAGTAAACCTAAAATGAAGCATCGGCATCTAAAACTGGACTCACAGGAGAGGTTCAAATCATAGAAGGTGAGAGTGTCAGTCCTCTTGTTCTTAAGTCGGCATTGTGCTTTTGTATTAAATTCGGATGCAATTTCTGTGTTCCCTCGGCAATAAGGAGGTCCAAGGGATACAGTAAACCTGAAGTGAAACATCGGAATCTAGAACTGGACTCACAGGAGAGGTTCAAATCATAGAAAGTTAGAGTGTCAGTCCTCTTTTACTTAAGTCGGCATTGTGCCTTTTGTATTACATTCGGATGCAATTTCTGTGTTTCATCGTCAATAAGAAGGTCCAAGGGATACAGTAAAGCTGAAGTGAAGCATCGGAATCTAAAACTAGACTCACAGGAGAGGTTCAAATCATTGAAAGTGAGAGTGTCAGTCCACTTGTACTTAAGTCTGCATTGTGCATTTTGTATTAAATTCGGATGCAATTTCTGTGTTTCATCGTCAATAAGATGGTCCACGGGATACAGTAAACCTGAAGTGAAGCATCGGAATCTAAAACTGGACTTACAGGAGAGATTCAAATCATAGAAAGTGAGAGTGTCAGTCCTCTTGTTCTTAAGTCGGCATTGTGCTTTTGTATTAAATTCGGATGCAATTTCTGTGTTTCTTCGTCAATAAGGAGGTCGAAGGGATACAGTAAACCTGAAGTGAAGCATCGGAATCTAAAACTGGACTCACAGGAGACGTTCAAATCATAGAAAGTTAGAGTGTCAGTCCTCTTGTGGTTAAGTCGGCATTGTGCATTTTGTTTTAAATTTGAATGCAATTTCTGTGTTTTATCGTCAATAAGAAGGTCCATGGTATACTGTAAACCTGAAGTGAAGCATAGGAATCTAAAACTGGACTCACAGGAGAGAAAGTTAGGGTGACAGTCCTTTTGTACTTAAGTCGGCATTGTGCCTTTTGTATTAAATTCGGATGCAATTTCTGTGTTTCATCGTCAATAAGATGGTCCAAGGGATACAGTAATCCTGAAGTGAAGCATCGGAATCTAAAACTGGACTCACAGGAGACGTTCAAATCATAGAAAGTTAGAGTGTCAGTCCTCTTGTACTTAAGTCGGTATTGTGCATTTTGTTTTAAATTTGAATGCAATTTCCGTGTTTCATCGTCAATAAGAAGGTCCAAGGGATACAGTAAACCTGAAGTGAAGCATGGGAATCTAAAACTGGACTCACAGGAGAGGTTCAAATCATAGAAAGTTAGAGTGTCAGTCCTCTTGTACTTAAGTCGGCATTGTGCCTTTTGTAACAAATTCGGATGCAATTTCTGTGTTTCATCGTCAATATGAAGGTCCATGGTATACAGTAAACCTAAAGTGAAGCATCGGTATCTAAAACTGGACTCACAGGAGAGGTTCAAATCATAGAAAGTTAGAGTGTCAGTCCTCTTGTACTTAAGTCGGCATTGTGCCTTTGTATTAAATTCGGATGCAATTTCTGTGTTTAATTTTCAATAAGAAGGTCCAAGGGATACAGTATACCTGAAGTGAGGCATCGGAATCTAAAACTGGACACACAGTGGCGGTTGAAATCATAGAAAGTTAGAGTGTCAGTCCTCTTGTACTTAAGTCGGCACTGTGCCTTTTGTATTAAATTCGGATGCAATTTCTGTGTTTCATCGTCAATAAGAAGGTCCAAGGGATACAGTAATCCAGAAGTGAAGCATCGGAATCAAAAACTGGACTCACAGGAGAGAAAGTTAGGGTGACAGTCCTCTTGTACTTAAGTCGGCATTGTGCCTTTTGTATTAAATTCGGATGCAATTTCTGTGTTTCATCGTCAATAAGATGGTCCAAGGGATACAGTAAACCTGAAGTGAAGCATCGGAATCTAAAACTGGACTCACAGGAGACGTTCAAATCATAGTAAGTTAGAGTGACAGTCCTCTTGTACTTAGGTCGGCATTGTGCCTTTTGTATTAAACTCGGATGCAATATATGTGTTTCATCGTCAATAAGAAGCCCCAAGGGATACAGTAAAACTGAAGTGAATCATGAAAAATCTAAAACTGGACTCACAAGAGAGGTTCAAATCATAGAAAGTGAGAGTGTCAGTCCTCTTGTACTTAAGTCGGTATTGTGCATTTTGTTTTAAATTTGAATGCAATTTCCGTGTTTCATCGTCAATAAGAAGGTCCAAGGGATACAGTAAACCTGAAGTGAAGCATGGGAATCAAAAACTGGACTCACAGGAGAGGTTCAAATCATAGAAAGTTAGAGTGTCAGTCCTCTTGTACTTAAGTCGGCATTGTGCCTTTTGTAATAAATTCGGATGCAATTTCTGTGTTTCATCGTCAATATGAAGGTCCATGGTATACAGTAAACCTAATGTGAAGCATCGGTATCTAAAACTGGACTCACAGGAGAGGTTCAAATCATAGAAAGTGAGAATGTCAGTCCTCTTGTTCTTAAGTCGGCATTGTGCTTTTGTATTAAATTCGGATGCAATTTCTGTGTTTCTTCGTCAATAAGGAGGTCGAAGGGATACAGTAAACCTGAAGTGCAGCATCGGAATCTAAAACTGGACTCACAGGAGACGTTCAAATCATAGAAAGTTAGAGTGTCAGTCCTCTTGTGGTTAAGTCGGCATTGTGCATTTTGTTTTAAATTTGAATGCAATTTCTGTGTTTCATCGTCAATAAGAAGGTCCATGGTATACAGTAAACCTGAAGTGAAGCATAGGAATCAAAAACTGGACTCACAGGAGAGAAAGTTAGGGTGACAGTCCTCTTGTACTTAAGTCGGCATTGTGCCTTTTGTATTAAAAGCGGATGCAATTTCTGTGTTTCATCGTCAATAAGATGGTCCAAGGGATACAGTAATCCTGAAGTGAAGCATCGGAATCTAAAACTGGACTCACAGGAGACGTTCAAATCATAGAAAGTTAGAGTGTCACTCCTCTTGTACTTAAGTCGGTATTGTGCATTTTGTTTTAAATTTGAATGCAATTTCTGTGTTTCATCGTCATTAAGAAGGTCCAAGGGATACAGTAAACCTGAAGTGGAGCATCGGAATCTAAAACTGGACTCACAGGAGAGGTTCAAATCATAGAAAGTTAGAGTGTCAGTCCTCTTGTACTTAAGTCGGCATTGTGCCTTTTGTAATAAATTCGGATGCAATTTCTGTGTTTCATCGTCAATATGAAGGTCCATGGTATACAGTAAACCTAATGTGAAGCATCGGTATCTAAAACTGGACTCACAGGAGAGGTTCAAATCATAGAAAGTGAGAATGTCAGTCCTCTTGTACTTAAGTCGGCATTGTGCCTTTTGTAATAAATTCGGATGCAATTTCTGTGTTTCATCGTCAATATGAAGGTCCAAGGTATACAGTAAACTTGAAGTGAAGCATCGGAATCTAAAACTGGGCTCACAGGAGAGGTTGAAATCATAGAAAGTTAGAGTGTCAGTCCCCTTGTACTTAAGTCGGCATTGTGCATTTTGTATTAAATTTGAATGCAATTTCTGTGTTTCATCGTCAATAAGAAGGTCCATGGTATACAGTAAACCTGAAGTGAAGCATCGGAATCAAAAACTGGACTCACAGGAGAGAAAGTTACAGTGACAGTCCTCTTGTACTTATGTCGGCATTGTGCCTTTTGTATTAAATTCGGATGCAATTTCTGTGTATCATCGTCAATAAGATGGTCCAAGGGATACAGTAAACCTGAAGTGAAGCATCGGAATCTAAATTTGGACTCACAGGAGACGTTCAAATTATAGAAAGTTAGAGTGGCAGTCCTCTTGTACTTAAGTCGGCATTGTGCATTTTGTTTTAAATTTTAATGCAATTTCTGTGTTTCTTCGTCAATAAGGAGGTCCAAGGGATACAGTAAACCTAAAGTGAAGCATCGGCATCTAAAACTGGACTCACAGGAGAGGTTCAAATCATAGAAGGTGAGAGTGTCAGTCCTCTTGTTCTTAAGTCGGCATTGTGCTTTTGTATTAAATTCGGATGCAATTTCTGTGTTCCTTCGGCAATAAAGAGGTCCAAGGGATACAGTAAACCTGAAGTGAAGCATCGGAATATAGAACTGGACTCACAGGAGAGGTTCAAATCATAGAAAGTTAGAGTGTCAGTCCTCTTTTACTTAAGTCGGCATTGTGCCTTTTGTATTACATTCGGATGCAATTTCTGTGTTTCATCGTCAATAAGAAGGTCCAAGGGATACAGTAAACCTGAAGTGAAGCATCGGAATCTAAAACTAGACTCACAGGAGAGGTTCAAATCATTGAAAGTGAGAGTGTCAGTCCACTTGTACTTAAGTCTGCATTGTGCATTTTGTATTAAATTCGGATGCAATTTCTGTGTTTCATCGTCAATAAGATGGTCCAAGGGATACAGTAAACCTGAAGTGAAGCATCGGAATCTACAACTGGACTTACAGGAGAGATTCAAATCATAGAAAGTGAGAGTGTCAGTCCTCTTGTTCTTAAGTCGGCATTGTGCTTTTGTATTAAATTCGGATGCAATTTCTGTGTTTCTTCGTCAATAAGGAGGTCGAAGGGATACAGTAAACCTGAAGTGAAGCATCGGAATCTAAAACTGGACTCACAGGAGACGTTCAAATCATAGAAAGTTATAGTGTCAGTCCTCTTGTGGTTAAGTCGGCATTGTGCATTTTGTTTTAAATTTGAATGCAATTTCTGTGTTTCATCGTCAATAAGAAGGTCCATGGTATACAGTAAACCTGAAGTGAAGCATAGGAATCAAAAACTGGACTCACAGGAGAGAAAGTTAGGGTGACAGTCCTCTTGTACTTAAGTCGGCATTGTGCCTTTTGTATTAAATTCGGATGCAATTTCTGTGTTTCATCGTCAATAAGATGGTCCAAGGGATACAGTAATCCTAAAGTGAAGCATCGGAATCTAAAACTGGACTCACAGGAGACGTTCAAATCATAGAATGTTAGAGTGTCAGTCCTCTTGTACTTAAGTCGGCATTGTGCCTTTTGTAATAAATTCGGATGCAATTTCTGTCTTTCATCGTCAATATGAAGGTCCAAGGTATACAGTAAACCTAAAGTGAAGCATCGGTATCTAAAACTGGACTCACAGGAGAGGTTCAAATCATAGAAAGTTAGAGTGTCAGTCCTCTTGTACTTAAGTCGGCATTTTGCCTTTTGTATTAAATTCGGATGCAATTTCTGTGTTTCATTTTCAATAAGAAGGTCCAAGGGATACAGTAAACCTGAAGTGAGGCATCGGAATCTAAAACTGGACACACAGTGGCGGTTGAAATCGTAGAAAGTTAGAGTGTCAGTCCTCTTGTACTTAAGTCGGCACTGTGCCTTTTGTATTAAATTCGGATGCAATTTCTGTGTTTCATCGTCAATAAGAAGGTCCAAGGGATACAGTAAACCAGAAGTGAAGCATCGGAATCTAAAACTGGACTCACAGGAGACGTTCAAATCATAGTAAGTTAGAGTGACAGTCCTCTTGTACTTAAGTCGGCATTGTGCCTTTTGTATTAAATTCGGATGCAATATCTGTGTTTCATCGTCAATAAGAAGCCCCAAGGGATACAGTAAAACTGAAGTGAATCATGAAAAATCTAAAACTGGACTCACAAGAGAGGTTCAAATCATAGAAAGTGAGAGTGTCAGTCCTCATGTACTTAAGTCGGCATTGTGCCTTTTGTAATAAATTCGGATGCAATTTCTGTGTTTCATCGTCAATAAGAAGGTCCAAGGGATACAGTAAACCTGAAGTGAAGCATCGGAATCTAAAACTGGACTCACAGGAGATGTTCAAATCATAGAAAGTTAGAGTGTCAGTCCCCTTGTACTTAAGTCGGCATTGTGCATTTTGTTTTAAATTGGAATGCAATTTCTGTGTTTCATCGTCAATAAGAAGGTGCATGGTATACAGTAAACCTGAAGTGAAGCATCGGAATCAAAAACTGGATTCACAGGAGAGAAAGTTACAGTGACAGTCCTCTTGTACTTATGTCGGCATTGTGCCTTTTGTATTAAATTCGGATGCAATTTCTGTGTATCATCGTCAATAAGATGGTCCAAGGGATACAGTAAACCTGAAGTGAAGCATCGGAATCTAAATTTGGACTCACAGGAGACGTTCAAATTATAGAAAGTTAGAGTGTCAGTCCTCTTGTACTTAAGTCGGCATTGTGCATTTTGTTTTAAATTTTAATGCAATTTCTGTGCTTCTTCGTCAATAAGGAGGTCCAAGGGATACAGTAAACCTAAAATGAAGCATCGGCATCTAAAACTGGACTCACAGGAGAGGTTCAAATCATAGAAGGTGAGAGTGTCAGTCCTCTTGTTCTTAAGTCGGCATTGTGCTTTTGTATTAAATTCGGATGCAATTTCTGTGTTCCTTCGGCAATAAGGAGGTCCAAGGGATACAGTAAACCTGAAGTGAAGCATCGGAATCTAGAACTGGACTCACAGGAGAGGTTCAAATCATAGAAAGTTAGAGTGTAAGTCCTCTTTTACTTAAGTCTTCATTGTGCCTTTTGTATTACATTCAGATGCAATTTCTGTGTTTCATCGTCAATAAGAAGGTCCAAGGGATACAGTAAACCTGAAGTGAAGCATCGGAATCTAAAACTAGACTCACAGGAGAGGGTCAAATCATTGAAAGTGAGAGTGTCAGTCCACTTGTACTTAAGTCTGCATTGTGCATTTTGTATTAAATTCGGATGCAATTTCTGTGTTTCATCGTCAATAAGATGGTCCACGGGATACAGTAAACCTGAAGTGAAGCATCGCATTAAAAAACTGGACTTACAGGAGAGATTCAAATCATAGAAAGTGAGAGTGTCAGTCCTCTTGTTCTTAAGTCGGCATTGTGCTTTTGTATTAAATTCGGATGCAATTTCTGTGTTTCTTCGTCAATAAGGAGGTCGAAGGGATACAGTAAACCTGAAGTGAAGCATCGGAATCTAAAACTGGACTCACAGGAGACGTTCAAATCAAAGAAAGTTAGAGTGTCAGTCCTCTTGTGGTTAAGTCGGCATTGTGCATTTTGTTTTAAATTTGAATGCAATTTCTGTGTTTCATCGTCAATAAGAAGGTCCATGGTATACTGTAAACCTGAAGTGAAGCATAGGAATCAAAAACTGGACTCACAGGAGAGAAAGTTAGGGTGACAGTCCTTTTGTACTTAAGTCGGCATTGTGCCTTTTGTATTAAATTCGGATGCAATTTCTGTGTTTCATCGTCAATAAGATGGTCCAAGGGATACAGTAATCCTGAAGTGAAGCATCGGAATCTAAAACTGGACTCACAGGAGACGTTCAAATCATAGAAAGTTAGAGCGTCAGTCCTCTTGTACTTAAGTCGGTATTGTGCATTTTGTTTTAAATTTGAATGCAATTTCCGTGTTTCATCGTCAATAAGAGGGTCCAAGGGATACAGTAAACCTGAAGTGAAGCATGGGAATCTAAAACTGGACTCACAGGAGAGGTTCAAATCATAGAAAGTTAGAGTGTCAGTCCTCTTGTACTTAAGTCGGCATTGTGCCTTTTGTAATAAATTCGGATGCAATTTCTGTGTTTCATCGTCAATATGAAGGTCCATGGTATACAGTAAACCTAAAGTGAAGCATCGGTATCTAAAACTGGACTCACAGGAGAGGTTCAAATCATAGAAAGTTAGAGTGTCAGTCCTCTTGTACTTAAGTCGGCATTGTGCCTTTGTATTAAATTCGGATGCAATTTCTGTGTTTCATTTTCAATAAGAAGGTCCAAGGGATACAGTAAACCTGAAGTGAGGCATCGGAATCTAAAACTGGACACACAGTGGCGGTTGAAATCATAGAAAGTTAGAGTGTCAGTCCTCTTGTACTTAAGTCGGCACTGTGCCTTTTGTATTAAATTCGGATGCAATTTCTGTGTTTCATCGTCAATAAGAAGGTCCAAGGGATACAGTAAAACTGAAGTGAATCATGAAAAATCTAAAACTGGACTCACAGGAGACGTTCAAATCATAGAAAGTTAGAGTGTCAGTCCCCTTGTACTTAAGTCGGCATTGTGCATTTTGTTTTAAATTTGAATTCAATTTCTGTGTTTCATCGTCAATAAGAAGGTCCATGGTATACAGTAAACCTGAAGTGAAGCATCGGAATCAAAAACTGGACTCACAGGAAAGAAAGTTACAGTGACAGTCCTCTTGTACTTATGTCGGCATTGTGCCTTTTGTATTAAATTCGGATGCAATTTCTGTGTATCGTCGTCAATAAAATGGTCCAAGGGATACAGTAAACCTGAAGTGAAGCATCGGAATCTAAAACTGGACTCACAGGAGACGTTCAAATTATAGAAAGTTGGAGTGTCAGTCCTCTTGTACTTAAGTCGGCATTGTGCACTTTGTTTTAAATTTGAATGCAATATCTGTGTTTCTTCGTCAATAAGTAGGTCCAGGGGATACAGTAAACCTAAAGTGAAGCATCGGCATCTAAAACTGGACTCACAGGAGAGGTTCAAATCATAGAAGGTGAGAGTGTCAGTCCTCTTGTTCTTAAGTCGGCATTGTGCTTTTGTATTAAATTCGGATGCAATTTCTGTGTTCCTTCGGCAATAAGGAGGTCCAAGGGATACAGTAAACCTGAAGTGAAGCATCGGAATTTAGAACTGGACTCACAGGAGAGGTTCAAATCATAGAAAGTTAGAGTGTCAGTCCTCTTTTACTTAAGTCGGCATTGTGCCTTTTGTATTACATTCGGATGCAATTTCTGTGTTTCATTTTCAATAAGAAGGTCCAAGGGATACAGTAAACCTGAAGTGAGGCATCAAAATCTAAAACTGGACACACAGTGGCGGTTGAAATCATAGAAAGTTAGAGTGTCAGTCCACTTGTACTTAAGTCTGCATTGTGCATTTTGTATTAAATTCGGATGCAATTTCTGTGTTTCATCGTCAATAAGATGGTCCAAGGGATACAGTAAACCTGAAGTGAAGCATCGGAATCTAAAACTGGACTTACAGGAGAGATTCAAATCATAAAAAGTGAGAGTGTCAGTCCTCTTGTTCTTAAGTCGGCATTGTGCTTTTGTATTAAAATCGGATGCAATTTCTGTGTTTCTTCGTCAATAAGGAGGTCGAAGGGATACAGTAAACCTGAAGTGAAGCATCGGAATCTAAAACTGGACTCACAGGAGACGTTCAAATCATAGAAAGTTAGAGTGTCAGTCCTCTTGTGGTTAAGTCGGCATTGTGCATTTTGTTTTAAATTTGAATGCAATTTCTGTGTTTAACCGTCAATAGGAAGGTCCATGGGATACAGTAAACCTGAAGTGAAGCATAGGAATCAGAAACTGGACTCACAGGAGAGAAAGTTAGGGTGACAGTCCTCTTGTACTTAAGTCGGCATTGTGCCTTTTGTATTAAATTCGGATGCAATTTCTGTGTTTCATCGTCAATAAGATGGTCCAAGGGATACAGTAATCCTGAAGTGAAACATCGGAATCTAAAACTGGACTCACAGGAGACGTTCAAATCATAGAAAGTTAGAGTGTCAGTCCCCTTGTACTTAAGTCGGCATTGTGCATTTTGTTTTAAATTGGAATGCAATTTCTGTGTTTCATCGTCAATAAGAAGGTGCATGGTATACAGTAAACCTGAAGTGAAGCATCGGAATCAAAAAGTGGATTCACAGGAGAGAATGTTACAGTGACAGTCCTCTTGTACTTATGTCGGCATTGTGCCTTTTGTATTAAATTCGGATGCAATTTCTGTGTATCATCGTCAATAAGATGGTCCAAGGGATACAGTAAACCTGAAGTGAAGCATCGGAATCTAAATTTGGACTCACAGGAGACGTTCAAATTATAGAAAGTTAGAGTGTCAGTCCTCTTGTACTTAAGTCGGCATTGTGCATTTTGTTTTAAATTTTAATGCAATTTCTGTGTTTCTTTGTCAATAAGGAGGTCCAAGGGATACAGTAAACCTAAAATGAAGCATCGGCATCTAAAACTGGACTCACAGGAGAGGTTCAAATCATAGAAGGTGAGAGTGTCAGTCCTCTTGTTCTTAAGTCGGCATTGTGCTTTTGTATTAAATTCGGATGCAATTTCTGTGTTCCTTCGGCAATAAGGAGGTCCAAGGGATACAGTAAACCTGAAGTGAAGCATCGGAATCTAGAACTGGACTCACAGGAGAGGTTCAAATCATAGAAAGTTAGAGTGTCAGTCCTCTTGTACTTAAGTCGGCATTGTGCCTTTTGTATTACATTCAGATGCAATTTCTGTGTTTCATCGTCAATAAGAAGGTCCAAGGGATACAGTAAACCTGAAGTGAAGCATCGGAATCTAAAACTAGACTCACAGGAGAGGTTCAAATCATTGAAAGTGAGAGTGTCAGTCCACTTGTACTTAAGTCTGCATTGTGCATTTTGTATTAAATTCGGATGCAATTTCTGTGTTTCATCGTCAATAAGATGGTCCACGGGATACAGTAAACCTGAAGTGAAGCATCGGAATCTAAAACTGGACTTACAGGAGAGATTCAAATCATAGAAAGTGAGAGTGTCAGTCCTCTTGTTCTTAAGTCGGCATTGTGCTTTTGTATTAAATTCGGATGCAATTTCTGTGTTTCTTCGTCAATAAGGAGGTCGAAGGGATACAGTAAACCTGAAGTGAAGCATCGGAATCTAAAACTGGACTCACAGGAGACGTTCAAATCATAGAAAGTTAGAGTGTCAGTCCTCTTGTGGTTAAGTCGGCATTGTGCATTTTGTTTTAAATTTGAATGCAATTTCTGTGTTTCATCGTCAATAAGAAGGTCCATGGTATACTGTAAACCTGAAGTGAAGCATAGGAATCAAAAACTGGACTCACAGGAGAGAAAGTTAGGGTGACAGTCCTTTTGTACTTAAGTCGGCATTGTGCCTTTTGTATTAAATTCGGATGCAATTTCTGTGTTTCATCGTCAATAAGATGGTCCAAGGGATACAGTAATCCTGAAGTGAAGCATCGGAATCTAAAACTGGACTCACAGGAGACGTTCAAATCATAGAAAGTTAGAGTGTCAGTCCTCTTGTACTTAAGTCGGTATTGTGCATTTTGTTTTAAATTTGAATGCAATTTCCGTGTTTCATCGTCAATAAGAGGGTCCAAGGGATACAGTAAACCTGAAGTGAAGCATGGGAATCTAAAACTGGACTCACAGGAGAGGTTCAAATCATAGAAAGTTAGAGTGTCAGTCCTCTTGTACTTAAGTCGGCATTGTGCCTTTTGTAATAAATTCGGATGCAATTTCTGTGTTTCATCGTCAATATGAAGGTCCATGGTATACAGTAAACCTAAAGTGAAGCATCGGTATCTAAAACTGGACTCACAGGAGAGGTTCAAATCATAGAAAGTTAGAGTGTCAGCCCTCTTGTACTTAAGTCGGCATTGTGCCTTTGTATTAAATTCGGATGCAATTTCTGTGTTTCATTTTCAATAAGAAGGTCCAAGGGATACAGTAAACCTGAAGTGAGGCATCGGAATCTAAAACTGGACACACAGTGGCGGTTGAAATCATAGAAAGTTAGAGTGTCAGTCCTCTTGTACTTAAGTCGGCACTGTGCCTTTTGTATTAAATTCGGATGCAATTTCTGTGTTTCATCGTCAATAAGAAGGTCCAAGGGATACAGTAAAACTGAAGTGAATCACGAAAAATCTAAAACTGGACTCACAAGAGAGGTTCAAATCATAGAAAGTGAGAATGTCAGTCCTCTTGTACTTAAGTCGGCATTGTGCCTTTTGTAATAAATTCGGATGCAATTTCTGTGTTTCATCGTCAATAAGAAGGTCCAAGGGATACAGTAAACCTGAAGTGAAGCATCGGAATCTAAATCTGTACTCACAGGAGTGGTTCAAATCATAGAAAGTGAGAGTGTCAGTCCTCTTGTACTTAAGTCTGCATTGTGCCTTTGGTATTAAATTCGGATCCAACATCTGTGTTTCATCGGCAATAAGATGGTCCAAGGGATACAGTAAACCTGAAGTGAAGCATCGGAATCTAAAACTGGACTCACAGGAGAGGTTCAAATCATAGAAAGTGAGAGTGTCAGACCTCTTGTTCTTAAGTCGGCATTGTGCTTTTGTATTAAATTCGGATGCAATTTCTGTGTTTCTTCGTCAATAAGGAGGTCCAAGGGATACAGTAAACCTGAAGTGAAGCATCGGAATCTAAAACTGGACTCACAGGAGACGTTCAAATCATAGAAAGTTAGAGTGTCAGTCCCTTGTACTTAAGTCGGCATTGTGCATTTTGTTTTAAATTTGAATTCAATTTCTGTGTTTCATCGTCAATAAGAAGGTCCATGGTATACAGTAAACCTGAAGTGAAGCATCGGAATCAAAAACTGGACTCACAGGAAAGAAAGTTACAGTGACAGTCCTCTTGTACTTATGTCGGCATTGTGCCTTTTGTATTAAATTCGGATGCAATTTCTGTGTATCATCGTCAATAAAATGGTACAAGGGATACAGTAAACCTGAAGTGAAGCATCGGAATCTAAAACTGGACTCACAGGAGACGTTCAAATTATAGAAAGTTGGAGTGTCAGTCCTCTTGTACTTAAGTCGGCATTGTGCATTTTGTTTTAAATTTGAATGCAATATCTGTGTTTCTTCGTCAATAAGTAGGTCCAGGGGATACAGTAAACCTAAAGTGAAGCATCGGCATCTAAAACTGGACTCACAGGAGAGGTTCAAATCATAGAAGGTGAGAGTGTCAGTCCTCTTGTTCTTAAGTCGGCATTGTGCTTTTGTATTAAATTCGGATGCAATTTCTGTGTTCCTTCGGCAATAAGGAGGTCCAAGGGATACAGTAAACCTGAAGTGAAGCATCGGAATTTAGAACTGGACTCACAGGAGAGGTTCAAATCATAGAAAGTTAGAGTGTCAGTCCTCTTTTACTTAAGTCGGCATTGTGCCTTTTGTATTACATTCGGATGCAATTTCTGTGTTTCATTTTCAATAAGAAGGTCCAAGGGATACAGTAAACCTGAAGTGAGGCATCGGAATCTAAAACTGGACACACAGTGGCGGTTGAAATCATAGAAAGTTAGAGTGTCAGTCCACTTGTACTTAAGTCTGCATTGTGCATTTTGTATTAAATTCGGATGCAATTTCTGTGTTTCATCGTCAATAAGATGGTCCAAGGGATACAGTAAACCTGAAGTGAAGCATCGGAATCTAAAACTGGACTTACAGGAGAGATTCAAATCATAAAAAGTGAGAGTGTCAGTCCTCTTGTTCTTAAGTCGGCATTGTGCTTTTGTATTAAAATCGGATGCAATTTCTGTGTTTCTTCGTCAATAAGGAGGTCGAAGGGATACAGTAAACCTGAAGTGAAGCATCGGAATCTAAAACTGGACTCACAGGAGACGTTCAAATCATAGAAAGTTAGAGTGTCAGTCCTCTTGTGGTTAAGTCGGCATTGTGCATTTTGTTTTAAATTTGAATGCAATTTCTGTGTTTAACCGTCAATAGGAAGGTCCATGGGATACAGTAAACCTGAAGTGAAGCATAGGAATCAGAAACTGGACTCACAGGAGAGAAAGTTAGGGTGACAGTCCTCTTGTACTTAAGTCGGCATTGTGCCTTTTGTATTAAATTCGGATGCAATTTCTGTGTTTCATCGTCAATAAGATGGTCCAAGGGATACAGTAATCCTGAAGTGAAACATCGGAATCTAAAACTGGACTCACAGGAGACGTTCAAATCATAGAAAGTTAGAGTGTCAGTCCTCTAGTACTTAAGTCGGTATTGTGCATTTTGTTTTAAATTTGAATGCAATTTCTGTGTTTCATCGTCAATAAGAAGGTCCAAGGGATACAGTAAACCTGAAGTGAAGCATCGGAATCTAAAACTGGACTCACAGGAGAGGTTCAAATCATAGAAAGTTAGAGTGTCAGTCCCCTTGTACTTCAGTCGGCATTGTGCCTTTTGTAATACATTCGGATGCAATTTCTGTGTTTCATCGTCAATATGAAGGTCCAAGGTATACAGTAAACCTAAAGTGAAGCATCGGTATCTAAAACTGGACTCACAGGAGAGGTTCAAATCATAGAAAGTTAGAGTGTCAGTCCTCTTGTACTTAAGTCGGCATTGTGCCTTTTGTATTAAATTCGGATGCAATTTCTGTGTTTCATTTTCAATAAGAAGGTCCAAGGGATACAGTAAACCTGAAGTGAGGCATCGGAATCTAAAACTGGACACACAGTGGCGGTTGAAATCATAGAAAGTTAGAGTGTCAGTCCTCTTGTACTTAAGTCGGCACTGTGCCTTTTGTATTAAATTCGGATGCAATTTCTGTGTTTCATTGTCAATAAGAAGGTCCAAGGGATACAGTAAACCAGAAGTGAAGCATCGGAATCAAAAACTGGACTCACAGGAGAGAAAGTTAGGGTGACAGTCCTCTTGTACTTAAGTCGGCATTGTGCCTTTTGTAATAAATTTGGATGCAATTTCTGTGTTTCATCGTCAATAAGATGGTCCAAGGGATACAGTAAACCTGAAGTGAAGCATCGGAATCTAAAACTGGACTCACAGGAGACGTTCAAATCATAGTAAGTTAGATTGACAGTCCTCTAGTACTTAAGTCGGCATTGTGCCTTTTGTATTAAATTCGGATGCAATATCTGTGTTTCATCGTCAATAACAAGCCCCAAGGGATACAGTAAAACTGAAGTGAATCATGAAAAATCTAAAACTGGACTCACAAGAGAGGTTCAAATCATAGAAAGTGAGAGTGTCAGTCCTCTTGTACTTAAGTCGGCATTGTGCCTTTTGTAATAAATTCGGTTGCAATTTCTGTGTTTCATCGTCAATAAGAAGGTCCAAGGGATACAGTAAACCTGAAGTGAAGCATCGGAATCTAAAACTGGACTTACAGGAGAGGTTCAAATCATAGAAAGTTAGAGTGTCAGTCCACTTGTACTTAAGTCGGCATTGTGCCTTTTGTATTAAATTCGGATGCAATTTCTGTGTTTCATCGTCAATACGAAGGTCCAAGGGATACAGTAAACCTGAAGTGAAGCATCGGCATCTAAAACTGGACTCACAGGAGAGGTTCAAATCATAGAATGTGAGAGTGTCAGTCCTCTTGTTCTTAAGTCGGCATTGTGCTTTTGTATTAAATTCGGATGCAATTTCTGTGTTCCTTCGTCAATATGGAGGTCCAAAGGATACAGTAAACCTGAAGTGAAGCATCGGAATCTAGAACTAGACTCACAGGAGACGTTCAAATCATAGAAAGTTGGAGTGTCAGTCCTCTTCTACTTAAGTCGGTATTGTGCATTTTGTTTTAAATTTGAATGCAATTTCTGTGTTTCATCGTCAATAAGAAGGTCCAAGGGATACAGTAAACCTGAAGTGAAGCATCGGAATCTAAAACTGGACTCTCAGGAGAGGTTCAAATCATAGAAAGTTAGAGTGTCAGTCCACTTGTACTTAAGTCGGCATTGTGCCTTTTGTATTAAATTCGGATGCAATTTCTGTGTTTCAACGTCAATACGAAGGGCCAAGGGATACAGTAAACCTGAAGTGAAGCATCGGTATCTAAAACTAGACTCACAGGAGAGGTTCATTTCATAGAAACTTAGAGTGTCAGTCCTCATGTACGTAAGTCGGCATTGTGCTTTTGTATTAAATTCGGATGCAATTTCTGTGTTTCATCTTCAATAAGAAGGTCCAAGGGATACAGTAAACCTGAAGTGAGGCATCGGAATCTAAAACTGGACACACAGGAGCGGTTGAAATCATAGAAAGTTAGAATGTCAGTCCTCTTGTACTTAAGTCGGCACTGTGCCTTTTGTATTAAATTCGGATGCAATTTCTGTGTTTCATCGTCAATAAGATGGTCCAAGGGATACAGTAAACCTGAAGTGAAGCATCGGAATCTAAAACTGGACTCACAGGAGAGGTTCAAATCATAGAAAGTGAGAGTGTCAGTCCTCTATTACTTAAGTCGGCATTGTGCCTTTTGTATTGAATTCGGATGCAATTTCTGTGTATCATCGTCAATAAGATGGTCCAGGGGATACAGTAAACCTGAAGTGAAGCATCGGAATCTAAATTTGGACTCACAGGAGACGTTCAAATCATAGAAAGTTAGAGTGTCAGTCCTCTTGTACTTAAGTCGGCATTGTGCATTTTGTTTTAAATTTGAATGCAATTTCTGTGTTTCTTCGTCAATAAGGAGGTCCAAGGGATACAGTAAACCTGAAGTGAAGCATCGGAATCTAAAACTGGACTCACAGGAGACGTTCAAATCATAGAAAGTTAGAGTGTCAGTCCTCTTGTTGTTAAGTCGGCATTGTGCATTTTGTTTTAAATTTGAATGCAATTTCTGTGTTTAACCGTCAATAAGAAGGTCCATGGTATACAGTAAACCTGAAGTGAAGCATAGGAATCAGAAACTGGACTCACAGGAGAGAAAGTTAGGGTGACAGTCCTCTTGTACTTAAGTCGGCATTGTGCCTTTTGTATTAAATTCGGATGCAATTTCTGTGTTTCATCGTCAATAAGATGGTCCAAGGGATACAGTAATCCTGAAGTGAAGCATCGGAATCTAAAACTGGACTCACAGGAGACGTTCAAATCATAGAAAGTTAGAGTGTCAGTCCTCTTGTACTTAAGTCGGTATTGTGCATTTTGTTTTAAATTTGAATGCAATTTCTGTGTTTCATCGTCAATAAGAAGGTCCAAGGGATACAGTAAACCTGAAGTGAAGCATCGGAATCTAAAACTGGACTCACAGGAGAGGTTCAAATCATAGAAAGTTAGAGTGTCAGTCCTCTTGTACTTAAGTCGGCATTGTGCCTTTTGTAATACATTCGGATGCAATTTCTGTGTTTCATCGTCAATATGAAGGTCCAAGGTATACAGTAAACCTAAAGTGAAGCATCGGTATCTAAAACTGGACTCACAGGAGAGGTTCAAATCATAGAAAGTTAGAGTGTCAGTCCTCTTGTACTTAAGTCGTCATTGTGCCTTTTGTATTAAATTCGGATGCAATTTCTGTGTTTCATTTTCAATAAGAAGGTCCAAGGGATACAGTAAACCTGAAGTGAGGCATCGGAATCTAAAACTGGACACACAGTGGCGGTTGAAATCATAGAACGTTAGAGTGTCAGTCCTCTTGTACTTAAGTCGGCACTGTGCCTTTTGTATTAAATTCGGATGCAATTTCTGTGTTTCATCGTCAATAAGAAGGTCCAAGGGATACAGTAAACCAGAAGTGAAGCATCGGAATCAAAAACTGGACTCACAGGAGAGAAAGTTAGGGTGACAGTCCTCTTGTACTTAAGTCGGCATTGTGCCTTTTGTATTAAATTCGGATGCAATTTCTGTGTTTCATCGTCAATAAGATGGTCCAAGGGATACAGTAAACCTGAAGTGAAGCATCGGTATCTAAAACTGGACTCACAGGAGACGTTCAAATCATAGTAAGTTAGAGTGACAGTCCTCTTGTACTTAAGTCGGCATTGTGCCTTTTGTATTAAATTCGGATGCAATATCTGTGTTTCATCGTCAATAAGAAGCCCCAAGGGATACAATAAAACTGAAGTGAATCATGAAAAATCTAAAACTGGACTCACAAGAGAGGTTCAAATCATTGAAAGTGAGAGTGTCAGTCCTCTTGTACTTAAGTCGGCATTGTGCCTTTTGTAATAAATTCGGATGCAATTTCTGTGTTTCATCGTCAATAAGAAGGTCCAAGGGATACAGTAAACCTGAAGTGAAGCATCGGAATCTAAAACTGGACTTACAGGAGAGGTTCAAATCATAGAAAGTTAGAGTGTCAGTCCACTTGTACTTAAGTCGGCATTGTGCCTTTTGTATTAAATTCGGATGCAATTTCTGTGTTTCATCGTCAATACGAAGGTCCAAGGGATACAGTAAACCTAAAGTGAAGCATCGGCATCTAAAACTGGACTCACAGGAGAGGTTCAAATCATAGAATGTGAGAGTGTCAGTCCTCTTGTTCTTAATTCGGCATTGTGCTTTTGTATTAAATTCGGATGCAATTTCTTTGTTCCTTCGTCAATATGGAGGTCCAAAGGATACAGTAAACCTGAAGTGAAGCATCGGAATCTAGAACTGGACTCACAGGAGACGTTCAAATCATAGAAAGTTGGAGTGTCAGTCCTCTTCTACTTAAGTCGGTATTGTGCATTTTGTTTTAAATTTGAATGCAATTTCTGTGTTTCATCGTCAATAAGAAGGTCCAAGGGATACAGTAAACCTGAAGTGAAGCATCGGAATCTAAAACTGGACTCTCAGGAGAGGTTCAAATCATAGAAAGTTAGAGTGTCAGTCCACTTGTACTTAAGTCGGCATTGTGCCTTTTGTATTAAATTCGGATGCAATTTCTGTGTTTCAACGTCAATACGAAGGGCCAAGGGATACAGTAAACCTGAAGTGAAGCATCGGTATCTAAAACTAGACTCACAGGAGAGGTTCATTTCATAGAAACTTAGAGTGTCAGTCCTCATGTACGTAAGTCGGCATTGTGCTTTTGTATTAAATTCGGATGCAATTTCTGTGTTTCATCTTCAATAAGAAGGTCCAAGGGATACAGTAAACCTGAAGTGAGGCATCGGAATATAAAACTGGACACACAGGAGCGGTTGAAATCATAGAAAGTTAGAATGTCAGTCCTCTTGTACTTAAGTCGGCACTGTGCCTTTTGTATTAAATTCGGATGCAATTTCTGTGTTTCATCGTCAATAAGAAGGTCCAAGGGATACAGTAATCCTGAAGTGAAGCATAGGAATCTAAAACTGGACTCACAGGAGAGGTTCATATCATAGAAAGTTGGAGTGTCAGTCCTCTTGCACTTAGGTCGGCATTGTGCCTTTTGTATTGAATTCGGATGCAATTTCTGTGTTTCATCGTCAATAAGATGGTCCAAGGGATACAGTAAACCTGAAGTGAAGCATCGGAATCTAAAACTGGACTCACAGGAGAGGTTCAAATCATAGAAAGTGAGAGTGTCAGTCCTCTATTACTTAAGTCGGCATTGTGCCTTTTGTATTGAATTCGGATGCAATTTCTGTGTATCATCGTCAATAAGATGGTCCAGGGGATACAGTAAACCTGAAGTGAAGCATCGGAATCTAAATTTGGACTCCCAGGAGACGTTCAAATCATAGAAAGTTAGAGTGTCAGTCCACTTGTACTTAAGTCGGCATTGTGCATTTTGTTTTAAATTTGAATGCAATTTCTGTGTTTCTTCGTCAATAAGGAGGTCCAAGGGATACAGTAAACCTAAAGTGAAGCATCGGCATCTAAAACTGGACTCACAGGAGAGGTTCAAATCATAGAAGGTGAGAGTGTCAGTCCTCTTGTTCTTAAGTCGGCATAGTGCTTTTGTATTAAATTCGGATTCAATTTCTGTGTTCCTTCGGCAATAAGGAGGTCCAAGGGATACAGTAAACCTGAAGTGAAGCATCGGAATCTAGAACTGGACTCACAGGAGAGGTTCAAATCATAGAAAGTTACAGTGTCAGTCCTCTTTTACTTAAGTCGGCATTGTGCCTTTTTTATTACATTCGGATGCAATTTCTGCGTTTCATCGTCAATAAGATGGTCCAAGGGATACAGTAAACCTGAAGTGAAGCATCGGAATCTAAAACTGGACTCACAGGAGACGTTCAAATCATAGAAAGTTAGAGTGTCAGTCCTCTTGTACTTAAGTCGGCATTGTGCATTTTGTTTTAAATTTGAATGCAATTTCTGTGTTTCTTCGTCAATAAAGAGGTCCAAGGGATACAGTAAACCTAAAGTGAAGCATCGGCTTCTAAAACTGGACTCACAGGAGAGGTTCAAATCATAGAAGGTGAGAGTGTCAGTCCTCTTGTTCTTAAGTCGGCATTGTGGTTTTGTATTAATTTTGGATGCAATTTCTGTGTTCCATCGTCAATAAGGAGGTCCAAGGGATACAGTAAACCTGAAGTGAAGCATCGGAATCTAGAACTGGACTCACAGGAGACGTTCAAATCATAGAACGTTGGAGTGTCAGTCCTCTTGTACTTAAGTCGGTATTGTGCATTTTGTTTTAAATTTGAATGCAATTTCTGTGTTTCTTCGTCAATAAGGAGGTCCAAGGGATACAGTAAACCTAAAGTGAAGCATCGGCATCTAAAACTGGACTCACAGGAGAGGTTCAAATCATAGAAGGTGAGAGTGTCAGTCCTCTTGTTCTTAAGTCGGCATTGTGCTTTTGTATTAAATTCGGATTCAATTTCTGTGTTCCTTCGGCAATAAGGAGGTCCAAGGGATACAGTAAACCTGAAGTGAAGCATCGGAATCTAGAACTGGACTCACAGGAGAGGTTCAAATCATAGAAAGTTACAGTGTCAGTCCTCTTTTACTTAAGTCGGCATTGTGCCTTTTTTATTACATTCGGATGCAATTTCTGCGTTTCATCGTCAATAAGAAGGTCCAAGGGATACAGTAAACCAGAAGTGAAGCATCGGAATCTAAAACTAGACTCACAGGAGAGGTTCATATCACAGAAAGTGAGAGTGTCACTCCTCTTGTACTTATGTCTGCATTGTGCCTTTTGTATTGAATTCGGATGCAATTTCTGTGTTTCATCGTCAATAAGAAAGTCCAAGGGATACAGTAAACCTGAAGTGAAGCATCGGAATCTAAAACTGGACTCACAGGAGATGTTCAAATCATTGAAAGTGAGAGTGTCAGTCCTCTTGTACTTAAGTCTGCATTGTGCATTTTGTATTAAAGTCGGATGCAATTTCTGTGTTTCATCGTCAATAAGAAGGTCCAAGGGATACAGTAAACCTGAAGTGAAGCATCGGAATCTAAAACTGGACTCACAGGAGACGTTCAAATCATAGTAAGTTAGAGTGACAGTCCTCTTGTACTTAAGTCGGCATTGTGCCTGTTGTATTAAATTCGGATGCAATATCTGTGTTTCATCGTCAATAACAAGCCCCAAGGGATACAGTAAAACTGAAGTGAATCATGAAAAATCTAAAACTGGACTCACAAGAGAGGTTCAAATCATAGAAAGTGAGAGTGTCAGTCCTCTTGTACTTAAGTCGGCATTGTGCCTTTTGTAATAAATTCGGATGCAATTTCTGTGTTTCATCGTCAATAAGAAGGTCCAAGGGATACAGTAAACCTGAAGTGAAGCATCGGAATCTAAAACTGGACTTACAGGAGAGGTTCAAATCATAGAAAGTTAGAGTGTCAGTCCACTTGTACTTAAGTCGGCATTGTGCCTTTTGTATTAAATTCGGATGCAATTTCTGTGTTTCATCGTCAATACGAAGGTCCAAGGGATACAGTAAACCTGAAGTGAAGCATCGGCATCTAAAACTGGACTCACAGGAGAGGTTCAACTCATAGAATGTGAGAGTGTCAGTCCTCTTGTTCTTAAGTCGGCATTGTGCTTTTGTATTAAATTCGGATGCAATTTCTGTGTTCCTTCGTCAATATGGAGGTCCAAAGGATACAGTAAACCTGAAGTGAAGCATCGGAATCTAGAACTGGACTCACAGGAGACGTTCAAATCATAGAAAGTTGGAGTGTCAGTCCTCTTCTACTTAAGTCGGTATTGTGCATTTTGTTTTAAATTTGAATGCAATTTCTGTGTTTCATCGTCAATAAGAAGGTCCAAGGGATACAGTAAACCTGAAGTGAAGCATCGGAATCTAAAACTGGACTCTCAGGAGAGGTTCAAATCATAGAAAGTTAGAGTGTCAGTCCACTTGTACTTAAGTCGGCATTGTGCATTTTGTATTAAATTCGGATGCAATTTCTGTGTTTCAACGTCAATACGAAGGGCTAAGGGATATAGTAAACCTGAAGTGAAGCATCGGTATCTAAAACTAGACTCACAGGAGAGGTTCATTTCATAGAAACTTAGAGTGTCAGTCCTCATGTACGTAAGTCGGCATTGTGCTTTTGTATTAAATTCGGATGCAATTTCTGTGTTTCATCTTCAATAAGAAGGTCCAAGGGATACAGTAAACCTGAAGTGAGGCATCGGAATCTAAAACTGGACACACAGGAGCGGTTGAAATCATAGAAAGTTAGAATGTCAGTCCTCTTGTACTTAAGTTGGCACTGTGCCTTTTGTATTAAATTCGGATGCAATTTCTGTGTTTCATCGTCAATAAGAAGGTCCAAGGGATACAGTAATCCTGAAGTGAAGCATAGGAATCTAAAACTGGACTCACAGGAGAGGTTCATATCATAGAAAGTTGGAGTGTCAGTCCTCTTGTACTTAGGTCGGCATTGTGCTCTTTGTATTGAATTCGGATGCAATTTCTGTGTTTCATCGTCAATAAGATGGTCCAAGGGATACAGTAAACCTGAAGTGAAGCATCGGAATCTAAAACTGGACTCACAGGAGAGGTTCAAATCATAGAAAGTGAGAGTGTCAGTCCTCTATTACTTAAGTCGGCATTGTGCCTTTTGTATTGAATTCGGATGCAATTTCTGTGTATCATCGTCAATAAGATGGTCCAGGGGATACAGTAAACCTGAAGTGAAGCATCGGAATCTAAATTTGGACTCACAGGAGACGTTCAAATCATAGAAAGTTAGAGTGTCAGTCCTCTTGTACTTAAATCGGCATTGTGCATTTTGTTTTAAAATTGAATGCAATTTCTGTGTTTCTTCGTCAATAAGGAGGTCCAAGGGATACAGTAAACCTGAAGTGAAGCATCGGAATCTAAAACTGGACTCACAGGAGACGTTCAAATCATAGAAACTTAGAGTGTCAGTCCTCTTGTGGTTAAGTCGGCATTGTGCATTTTGTTTTAAATTTGAATGCAATTTCTGTGTTTAACCGTCAATAAGAAGGTCCATGGTATACAGTAAACCTGAAGTGAAGCATAGGAATCAGAAACTGGACTCACAGGAGAGAAAGTTAGGGTGACAGTCCTCTTGTACTTAAGTCGGCATTGTGCCATTTGTAATACATTCGGATGCAATATCTGTGTTTCATCGTCAATATGAAGGTCCAAGGTATACAGTAAACCTAAAGTGAAGCATCGGTATCTAAAACTGGACTCACAGGAGAGGTTCAAATCATAGAAAGTTAGAGTGTCAGTCCTCTTGTACTTAAGTCGGCATTGTGCCTTTTGTATTAAATTCGGATGCAATTTCTGTGTTTCATTTTCAATAAGAAGGTCCAAGGGATACAGTAAACCTGAAGTGAGGCATCGGAATCTAAAACTGGACACACAGTGGCGGTTGAAATCATAGAAAGTTAGAGTGTCAGTCCTCTTGTACTTAAGTCGGCACTGTGCCTTTTGTATTAAATTCGGATGCAATTTCTGTGTTTCATCGTCAATAAGAAGGTCCAAGGGATACAGTAAACCAGAAGTGAAGCATCGGAATCAAAAACTGGACTCACAGGAGAGAAAGTTAGGGTGACAGTCCTCTTGTACTTAAGTCGGCATTGTGCCTTTTGTATTAAATTCGGATGCAATTTCTGTGTTTCATCGTCAATAAGATGGTCCAAGGGATACAGTAAACCTGAAGTGAAGCATCGGAATCTAAAACTGGACTCACAGGAGACGTTCAAATCGTAGTAAGTTAGAGTGACAGTCCTCTTGTACTTAAGTCGGCATTGTGCCTTTTGTATTAAATTCGGATGCAATATCTGTGTTTCATCGTCAATAAGAAGCCCCAAGGGATACAGTAAAACTGAAGTGAATCATGAAAAATCTAAAACTGGACTCACAAGAGAGGTTCAAATCATAGAAAGTGAGAGTGTCAGTCCTCTTGTACTTAAGTCGGCATTGTGCCTTTTGTAATAAATTCGGATGCAATTTCTGTGTTTCATCGTCAATAAGAAGGTCCAAGGGATATAGTAAACCTGAAGTGAAGCATCGGAATCTAAAACTGGACTTACAGGAGAGGTTCAAATCATAGAAAGTTAGAGTGTCAGTCCACTTGTACTTAAGTCGGCATTGTGCCTTTTGTATTAAATTCGGATGCAATTTCTGTGTTTCATCGTCAATACGAAGGTCCAAGGGATACAGTAAACCTGAAGTGAAGCATCGGCATCTAAAACTGGACTCACAGGAGAGGTTCAAATCATAGAATGTGAGAGTGTCAGTCCTCTTGTTCTTAAGTCGGCATTGTGCTTTTGTATTAAATTCGGATGCAATTTCTGTGTTCCTTCGTCAATATGGAGGTCCAAAGGGTACAGTAAACCTGAAGCGAAGCATCGGAATCTAGAACTGGACTCACAGGAGAGGTTCATTTCATAGAAACTTAGAGTGTCAGTCCTCATGTACGTAAGTCGGCATTGTGCTTTTGTATTAAATTCGGATGCAATTTCTGTGTTTCATCTTCAATAAGAAGGTCCAAGGGATACAGTAAACCTGAAGTGAGGCATCGGAATCTAAAACTGGACACACAGGAACGGTTGAAATCATAGAAAGTTAGAATGTCAGTCCTCTTGTACTTAAGTCGGCATTGTGCATTTTGTTTTAAATTTGAATGCAATTTCTGTGTTTCTTCGTCAATAAGGAGGTCCAAGGGATACAGTAAACCTAAAGTGAAGCATCGGCATCTAAAACTGGACTCACAGGAGAGGTTCAAATCATAGAAGGTGAGAGTGTCAGTCCTCTTGTTCTTAAGTCGGCATTGTGCTTTTGTATTAAATTCGGATTCAATTTCTGTGTTCCTTCGGCAATAAGGAGGTCCAAGGGATACAGTAAACCTGAAGTGAAGCATCGGAATCTAGAACTGGACTCACAGGAGAGGTTCAAATCATAGAAAGTTACAGTGTCAGTCCTCTTTTACTTAAGTCGGCATTGTGCCTTTTTTATTACATTCGGATGCAATTTCTGCGTTTCATCGTCAATAAGAAGGTCCAAGGGATACAGTAAACCAGAAGTGAAGCATCGGAATCTAAAACTAGACTCACAGGAGAGGTTCATATCATAGAAAGTGAGAGTGTCACTCCTCTTGTACTTATGTCGGCATTGTGCCTTTTGTATTGAATTCGGATGCAATTTCTGTGTTTCATCGTCAATAAGAAAGTCCAAGGGATACAGTAAACCTGAATTGAAGCATCGGAATCTAAAACTGGACTCACAGGAGATGTTCAAATCATTGAAAGTGAGAGTGTCAGTCCTCTTGTACTTAAGTCTGCATTGTGCATTTTGTATTAAAGTCGGATGCAATTTCTGTGTTTCATCGTCAATAAGATGGTCCAAGGGATACAGTAAACCTAAAGTGAAGCATCGGCTTCTAAAACTGGACTCACAGGAGAGGTTCAAATCATAGAAGGTGAGAGTGTCAGTCCTCTTGTTCTTAAGTCGGCATTGTGGTTTTGTATTAACTTTGGATGCAATTTCTGTGTTCCATCGTCAATAAGGAGGTCCAAGGGATACAGTAAACCTGAAGTGAAGCATCGGAATCTAGAACTGGACTCACAGGAGACGTTCAAATCATAGAAAGTTGGAGTGTCAGTCCTCTTGTACTTAAGTCGGTATTGTGCATTTTGTTTTAAATTTGAATGCAATTTCTGTGTTTCATCGTCAATAAGAAGGTCCAAGGGATACAGTAAACCTGAAGTGAAGCATCGGAATCTAAAACTGGACTCACAGGAGAGGTTCAAATCATAGAAACTTAGAGTGTCAGTCCTCTTGTACTTAAGTCGGCATTGTGCCTTTTGTAATAAATTCGGATGCAATTTCTGTGTTTCATCATCAATATGAAGGTCCAAGGTATACAGTAAACCTAAAGTGAAGCATCGGTATCTAAAACTGGACTCACAGGAGAGGTTCAAATCATAGAAAGTTAGAGTGTCAGTCCTCTTGTACTTAAGTCGGCATTGTGCCTTTTGTATTAAATTCGGATGCAATTTCTGTGATTCATCTTCAATAAGAAGGCCCAAGGGATACAGTAAACCTGAAGTGAGGCATCGGAATCTAAAACTGGACACACAGGAGCGGTTAAAATCGTAGAAAGTTAGAGTGTCAGTCCTCTTGTACTTAAGTCGGCACTGTGCCTTTTGTATTGAATTCGGATGCAATTTCTGTGTTTCATCGTGAATAAGAAGGTCCAAGGGAAACAGTAATCCTGAAGTGAAGCATAGGAATCTAAAACTGGACTCACAGGAGAGGTTCAAATCATAGAAAGTTGGAGTGTCAGTCCTCTTGTACTTAGGTCGGCATTGTGCCTTTTATATTGAATTCGGATGCAATTTCCGTGTTTCATCGTCCATAAGAAGGTCCAAGGGATACAGAAACCTGAAGTGAAGCATCGGAATCCAAAACTGGACTCACAGGAGAGGTTCAAATCATAGAAAGTGAGAGTGTCAGTAATCTTGTACTTAAGTCGGCATTGTGCATTTTGTTTTAAATTTGAATGCAATTTCTGTGTTTCATCGTCAATAAGAAGGTCCAAGGGATACAGTAAACCTGAAGTGAGGCATCGGAATCTAACACTGAACACACAGGAGCGGTTGAGATCATAGAAAGTTAGAGTGTCAGTCCTCTTGTACTTAAGTCGGCACTAGGCCTTTTGTATTAAATTCGGATGCAATTTCTGTGTTTCATCGTCCATGAGATGGTCCAAGGGATACAGTAATCCTGAAGTGAAGCATAGGAATCTAAAACTGCACTCACAGGAGAGGTTCAAATCATAGAAAGTTAGGGTGTCAGTCCTCTTGTTCTTAAGTCGGCATTGTGCCTTTTGTATTGAATTCGGATGCAATTTCTGTGTTTCATCGTCAGTAAGAAGGTCCAAGGGATACAGTAAACCTGAAGTGAAGCATCGGAATCTAAAACTGGACTCACAGGAGAGGTTCAAATCATAGAAAGTGAGAGTGTCAGTCCTCTTGTACTTAAGTCGGCATTGTGCCTTTTGTATTAAATTCGGATGCAATTTCTGTGTTTCATCGTCAATAAGATGGTCCAAGGGATACAGTAAACCTGAAGTGAAGCCTCGGAATTTAAAACTAGACTGACAGGAGAGGATCAAATCATAGAAAGTGAGAGTGTCAGTCCTCTTGTTCTTAAGTCGCCATTGTGCTTTTGTATTAAATTCGGATGCAATTTCTGTGTTTCTTCGTCAATAAGGAGGTCCAAGGGATACAGTAAACCTTAAGTGAAGCATCGGAATCTAAAACTGGACTCACAGGAGACGTTCAAATCATAGAAAGTTAGAGTGTCAGTCCTCTTGTACTTAAGTCGGCATTGTGCATTTTGTTTTAAATTTGAATGCAATTTCTGTGTTTCATCGTCAATAAGAAGGTCCAAGGTATACAGTAAACCTGAAGTGAAGCATCGGAATCGAAAACTGGACTCACATGAGAGAAAGTTGGAGTGGCAGTCCTCTTGTACTTAAGTCGGCATTGTGCCTTTTGTATTAAATTCGGATGCAATATCTGTGTTTCATCGTCAATAAGAAGCCCCAAGGGATACAGTAAAACTGAAGTGAAGCATGAAAAATCTAAAACTGAACTCACAAGTGAGGTTCAAATCATAGAAAGTAAGAGTGTCAATCCTCTTGTACTTAAGTCGGCATTGTGCCTTTTGTATTAAATTCGGATGCAATTTCTGTGTTCATCGTCAATAAGAAGGTCCAAGGGATACAGTAAACCTGAAGTGAAGCATCGGAATCTAAAACTGGACTCACACGAGGGGTTCAAATCATAGAAAGTTAGAGTGTTAGTCCTCTGGTACTTAAGTCGGCATTGTGCCTCTTGTATTTAATTCGGATGCAATTTCTGTGTTTCATCGTCAATAAGAAGGTCCAAGGGATACAGTAAACCTGAAGTGAAGCATCGGTATCTAGAACTGGACTCTCCGGAGACGTTCAAATCATAGAAAGTTAGAGTGTCAGTCCTCTTGTAGTTAAGTCGTAATTGTGCATTTTGTTTTAAATTTGCATGCAATTTCTGTGTTTCATCGTCATAAAGAAGGTCCAAGGGATACAGTAAACTTGAAGTGAAGCATCGGAATCTAAAACTGGACTCACAGGAGAGGTTCAAATCATAGAAAGTTAGAGTGTCAGTCCTCTTGTACTTAAGTCGGCATTGTGTCTCTTGTATTAAATTCGGATGCAATTTCTGTGTTTCATCGTCAATAAGAAGGTCCAAGTGATACAGTAATCCTGAAGTGAAGCATCGGTATCTAAAACTGGACTCACAGAAGAGGTTCAAATCATAGAAAGTTAGAGTGTCAGTCCTCTTGTACTTAAGTCGGCATTGTGCCTTTTGTATTAAATTCGGATGCAATTTCTGTGTTTCATCTTCAATAAGAAGGTCCAAGGGATACAGTAAACCTGAAGTGAGGCATCGGAATCTAAAACTGGACACACAGTGGCGGTTGAAATCATAGAAAGTTAGAGTGTCAGTCCTCTTGTACTTAAGTCGGCACTGTGCCTTTTGTATTAAATTCGGATGCAATTTCTGTGTTTCATCGTCAATAAGAAGGTCCAAGGGATACAGTAAACCTGAAGTGAAGCATCGGAATCAAAAACTGGACTCACAGGAGAGAAAGTTAGGGTGACAGTCCTCTTACACTTAAGTTGGCATTGTGCCTTTTGTATTAAATTCGGATGCAATTTCTGTGTTTCATCGTCAATAAGATGGTCCAAGTGATACAGTAAACCTGAAGTGAAGCATCGGAATCTAAAACTGGACACACAGGAGACGTTCAAATCATAGTAAGTTAGAGTGACAGTCCTCTTGTACTTAAGTCGGCATTGTGCCTTTTGTATTAAATTCGGATGCAATATCTGTGTTTCATCGTCAAAAAGAAGCCCCAAGGGATACAGTAAAACTGAAGTGAATCATGAAAAATCTAAAACTGGACTCACAACAGAGGTTCAAATCATAGAAAGTGAGAGTGTCAGTCCTCTTGTACTTATGTCGGCATTGTGCCTTTTGTAATAAATTCGGAAGCAATTTCTGTGTTTCATCGTCAATAAGAAGGTCCAAGGGATACAGTAAACCTGAAGTGAAGCATCGGAATCTAAAACTGGACTCACAGGAGAGGTTCAAATCATAGAAAGTTAGAGTGTCAGTCCTCTTGTACTTAAGTCGGCATTGTGCCTTTTGTATTAAATTCGGATGCAATTTCTGTGTTTCATCGTCAATACGAAGGTCCAAGGGATACAGCAAACCTGAAGTGAAGCATCGGTATCTACAACTGGACTCACAGGAGAGGTTCATTTCATAGAAAGTTAGAGTGTCAGTCCTCTTGTACTTAAGTCGGCACTGTGCCTTTTGTATTAAATTAGGATGCAATTTCTGTGTTTCATCGTCAATAAGAAGGTCCAAGGGATACAGTAATCCTGAAGTGAAGCATAGGAATCTAAAACTGGACTCGCAGGAGAGGTTCAAATCATAGAAAGTTGGAGTGTCAGTCCTCTTGTACTTAGGTCGGCATTGTGCCCTTTGTATTGAATTCGGATGCAATTTCTGTGTTTCATCGTCAATAAGAAGGTCCAAGGGATACAGTGAACCTAAAGTGAAGCATCGAAATCTAAAACTGGACTCACAGGAGAGGTTCAAATCATAGAAAGTGAGAGTGTCAGTCCACTTGTTCTTAAGTCGGCATTGTGCTTTTGTATTAAATTCGGATGCAATTTCTGTGTTTCTTCGTCAATAAGGAGGTCCAAGGGATACAGTAAACCTGAAGTGAAGCATCGGAATCTGAAACTGGACTCACAGGAGACGTTCAAATCATAGAAAGTTAGAGTGTCAGTCCTCTTGTACTTAAGTCGGCATTGTGTCTCTTGTATTAAATTCGGATGCAATTTCTGTGTTTCATCGTCAATAAGAAGGTCCAAGTGATACAGTAATCCTGAAGTGAAGCATCGGTATCTAAAACTGGACTCACAGAAGAGGTTCAAATCATAGAAAGTTAGAGTGTCAGTCCTCTTGTACTTAAGTCGGCATTGTGCCTTTTGTATTAAATTCGGATGCAATTTCTGTGTTTCATCTTCAATAAGAAGGTCCAAGGGATACAGTAAACCTGAAGTGAGGCATCGGAATCTAAAACTGGACACACAGTGGCGGTTGAAATCATAGAAAGTTAGAGTGTCAGTCCTCTTGTACTTAAGTCGGCACTGTGCCTTTTGTATTAAATTCGGATGCAATTTCTGTGTTTCATCGTCAATAAGAAGGTCCAAGGGATACAGTAAACCTGAAGTGAAGCATCGGAATCAAAAACTGGACTCACAGGAGAGAAAGTTAGGGTGACAGTCCTCTTACACTTAAGTTGGCATTGTGCCTTTTGTATTAAATTCGGATGCAATTTCTGTGTTTCATCGTCAATAAGATGGTCCAAGTGATACAGTAAACCTGAAGTGAAGCATCGGAATCTAAAACTGGACACACAGGAGACGTTCAAATCATAGTAAGTTAGAGTGACAGTCCTCTTGTACTTAAGTCGGCATTGTGCCTTTTGTATTAAATTCGGATGCAATATCTGTGTTTCATCGTCAAAAAGAAGCCCCAAGGGATACAGTAAAACTGAAGTGAATCATGAAAAATCTAAAACTGGACTCACAACAGAGGTTCAAATCATAGAAAGTGAGAGTGTCAGTCCTCTTGTACTTATGTCGGCATTGTGCCTTTTGTAATAAATTCGGAAGCAATTTCTGTGTTTCATCGTCAATAAGAAGGTCCAAGGGATACAGTAAACCTGAAGTGAAGCATCGGAATCTAAAACTGGACTCACAGGAGAGGTTCAAATCATAGAAAGTTAGAGTGTCAGTCCTCTTGTACTTAAGTCGGCATTGTGCCTTTTGTATTAAATTCGGATGCAATTTCTGTGTTTCATCGTCAATACGAAGGTCCAAGGGATACAGCAAACCTGAAGTGAAGCATCGGTATCTACAACTGGACTCACAGGAGAGGTTCATTTCATAGAAAGTTAGAGTGTCAGTCCTCTTGTACTTAAGTCGGCACTGTGCCTTTTGTATTAAATTAGGATGCAATTTCTGTGTTTCATCGTCAATAAGAAGGTCCAAGGGATACAGTAATCCTGAAGTGAAGCATAGGAATCTAAAACTGGACTCACAGGAGAGGTTCAAATCATAGAAAGTTGGAGTGTCAGTCCTCTTGTACTTAGGTCGGCATTGTGCCTTTTGTATTGAATTCGGATGCAATTTCTGTGTTTCATCGTCAATAAGAAGGTCCAAGGGATACAGTGAACCTAAAGTGAAGCATCGAAATCTAAAACTGGACTCACAGGAGAGGTTCAAATCATAGAAAGTGAGAGTGTCAGTCCACTTGCTCTTAAGTCGGCATTGTGCTTTTGTATTAAATTCGGATGCAATTTCTGTGTTTCTTCGTCAATAAGGAGGTCCAAGGGATACAGTAAACCTGAAGTGAAGCATCGGAATCTGAAACTGGACTCACAGGAGACGTTCAAATCATAGAAAGTTACAGTGTCAGTCCTCTTGTACTTAAGTCGGCATTGTGCATTTTGTTTTAAATTTGAATGCAATTTCTGTGTTTCTTCGTCAATAAGAAGGTCCAAGGTATACAGTAAACCTGAAGTGAAGCATCGGAATCTAAAACTGGACTCACATGAGAGAAAGTTAGAGTGTCAATCCTCTTGTACTTAAGTCGGCATTGTGCCTTTTGTATTAAATTCAGATGCAATTTCTGTGTTTCATCGTCAATAACAAGGTCCAAGGGATACAGTAAACCTGAAGTGAAGCATCGGAATCTAAAACTGGACTCACACGAGGGGTTCAAATCATAGAAAGTTAGAGTGTTAGTCCTCTGGTACTTAAGTCGGCATTGTGCCTCTTGTATTTAATTCGGATGCAATTTCTGTGTTTCATCGTCAATAAGAAGGTCCAAGGGATACAGTAAACCTGAAGTGAAGCATCGGTATCTAGAACTGGACTCTCAGGAGACGTTCAAATCATAGAAAGTTAGAGTGTCAGTCCTCTTGTACTTAAGTCGGCATTGTGCCTTTTGTATTAAATTCGGATGCAATTTCTGTGTTTCATCGTCAATAAGATGGTCCAAGTGATACAGTAAACCTGAAGTGAAGCATCGGAATCTAAAACTGGACTCACAGGAGTCGTTCAAATCATAGTAAGTTAGAGTGACAGTCCTCTTGTACTTAAGTCGGCATTGTGCATTTTGTATTAAATTCGGATGCAATATCTGTGTTTCATCGTCAATAAGAAGCCCCAAGGGATACAGTAAAACTGAAGTGAATCATTAAAAATCTAAAACTGGACTCACAACAGAGGTTCAAATCATAGAAAGTGAGAGTGTCAGTCCTCTTGTACTTATGTCGGCATTGTGCCTTTTGTAATAAATTCGGAAGCAATGTCTGTGTTTCATCGTCAATAAGGAGGTCCAAGGGATACAGTAAACCTGAAGTGAAGCATCGGAATCTAAAACTGGACGCACAGGAGACGTTCAAATCATAGAAAGTTAGAGTGTCAGTAATCTTGTACTTAAGTCGGCATTGTGCATTTTGTTTTAAATTTGAATGCAATTTCTGTGTTTCGTCGTCAATAAGAAGGTCCAAGGGATACAGTAAACCTGAAGTGAGGCATCGGAATCTAAAACTGGACTCACAGGAGGGGTTCAAATCATAGAAAGTTAGAGTGTCAGTCCTCTGGTACTTAAGTCGGCATTGTGCCTCTTGTATTAAATTCGGACGCAATTTCTGTGTTTCATCGTCAATAAGAAGGTCCAAGGGATACAGTAAACCTGAAGTGAAGCATCGGTATCTAGAACTGGACTCACAGGAGACGTTTAAATCATAGAAAGTTAGAGTGTCAGTCCTCTTGTACTTAAGTGGGCATTGTGCATTTTGTTTTAAATTTGCATTCAATCTCTGTGTTTCTTCGTCAATACGAAGGTCCAAGGGATGCAGTAAACCTGAAGTGAAGCATCGGAATCTAAAACTGGACTCACACGAGAGGTTCAAATCATAGAGAGTTAGAGTGTCAGTCCTCTTGTACTTAAGTCGGCATTGTGTCTCTTGTATTAAATTCGGAAGCAATTTCTGTGTTTCATCGTCAATAAGAAGGTCCAAGGGATACAGTAAACCTGAAGTGCAGCATCGGTATCTAAAACTGGACTCACAGGAGATGTTCAAATCATAGAAAGTTAGAGTGTCAGTCCTCTTGTACTTAAGGCGGCATTGTGTTTTTTGTATTAAATTCGGATGCAATTTCTGTGTTTCATCTTCAATAAGAAGGTCCAAGGGATACAGTAAACCTGAACTGAGGCATCGGAATCTAAAACTGGACCCACAGGAGCGGTAGAAATCATAGAAAGTTAGAGTGTCAGTCCTCTTGTACTTAAGTCGGAACTAGGCCTTTTGTATTAAATTCGGATGCAATTTCTGTGTTTCATCGTCCATGAGAACGTCCAAGGGATACAGCAATCCTGAAGTGAAGCATAGGAATCTAAAACTGGACTCACAGGAGAGGTTCAAATCATAGAAAGTTAGGGTGTCAGTCCTCTTGTTCTTATGTCGGCATTGTGCCTTTTGTATTGAGTTCGGATGCAATTTCTGTGTTTCATCGTCAGTAAGAAGGTCCAAGGGATACAGTAAACCTGAAGTGAAGCATCGGAATCTAAAACTGGACTCACATGAGAGAAAGTTAGAGTGACAGTCCTCTTGTACTTAAGTCGGCATTGTGCCTTTTGTAATAAATTCGTATATAATTTCTGTATTTCATCGTCTATAAGATGGTCCAAGGGATATAGTAAACCTAAAGTGAAGCATCAGAATCTAAAACTGGACTCACAGGAGAGGTTCAAATCATAGAAAGTGAGAGTGTCAGTCCTCTTGTTCTTAAGTCGGCATTGTGCTTTTGTATTAAATTCGGATGCAATTTCTGTGTTTCATCGTCAATAAGAAGGTCCAAGGTATTCAGTAAACCTGAAGTGTAGCATCGGAATCTAAAACTGGACTCACAGGAGAGAAAGTAAGAGTGACAGTCCTCTTGTACTTAAGTCGGCATTGTGCATTTTGTTTTAAATTTGAATGCAATTTCTGTGTTTCATCGTCAATAAGAAGGTCCAAGGGATACAGTAAACCTTAAGTGAAGCATCGGAATCTAAAACTGGACTTATAGGAGAGGTTCAAATCATAGATAGTTAGTGTGTCAGTCCTCTTGTACTTAAGTCGGCATTGTGCCTTTTGTATTCATTTCGGATGCAATTTCTGTGTTTCATCGTCAATAAATAGGGTCCAAGGGATACAGTAAACCTGAAGTGAGGCATCGGAATCTAAAACTAGACTCACAGGAGAGGTTCATATCATAGAAAGTGAGAGTGTCAGTCCTCTTGTACTTAAGTCGGCATTGTGACTTTTGTATTAAATTCGGATGCAATTTCTGTGTTTCATCGTCAATAAGAAGGTCCAAGGGATACAGAAAACCTGAAGTGAAGCATCGGAATCTAAAACTGGACGCACAGGGGAGGTTCATGTCATAGAAAGTTAGAGTGTAAGTCCTCTTGTACTTAAGTCGGCATTGTGCCTTTTGTATTAAATTCGGATGCAATTTCTGTGTTTCATCGTCAATAAGAAGGTCCAAGGGATACAGTAAACCTGAAGTGAAGCATCGGTATCTAAAACTGGACTCACAGGAGAGGTTCATTTCATAGAAAGTTAGAGTGTCAGTCCTCTTGTACTTAAGTCGGCATTGTGCCTTTTGTATTAAATTCGGATGCAATCTCTGTGTTTCATCTTCAATATGAAGGTCCAAGGGATACAGTAAACCTGAAGTGAGGCATCGGAATCCAAAACTGGGCTCACAGGAGAGGTTCAAATCATAGAAAGTTAGAGTGTCAGTCCTCTTGTACTTAAGTCGGCATGGGGCCTTTTGTACTAATTTCGGATGCAATTTCTGTGTTTCATCGTCAATAAGATGGTCCACGGGATACAGTAAACCTGAAGTGAAGCATCGGTATCTAAAACTGGACTCACAGGAGAGGTTCATTTCATAGAAAGTTAGAGTGTCAGTCCCCTTGTACTTAAGTCGGCATTGTGCCATTTGTATTAAATTCGGATGCAATTTCTGTGTTTCATCTTCAATAAGAAGGTCCAAGGGATACAGTAGACCTGAAGTGCGGCATCGGAATCTAAAACTGGACACACAGGAGCGGTTGAAATCATAGAATGTTAGAGTGTCAGTCCTCTTGTACTTAAGTCGGCACTGTGCCTTTTGTATTAAATTCGGATGCAATTTCTGTGTTTCATCGTCAATAAGAAGGTCCAAGGGATACAGTAAACCTGAAGTGAAGCATCGGAATCTAAAACTGGACTCACAAGACAGGTTCAAATAATAGAAAGTGAGAGTGTCAGTCCTCTTGTACTTAAGTCGACATTGTGCCTTTTGTATTGAATTCGGATGCAATTTCTGTGTTTCATCGTCAATAAGAAGGTCCAAGGGATACAGTAAACCTGAAGTGAAGCATCGGTATCTAAAACTGGACTCACTGGAGAGGTTCAAGTCATAGAAAGTGAGAGTGTCAGTACTCTTGTACTTAAGTCGGCCTTGTGCCCTTTGTATTAATTTCGGATGCAATTTCTGTGTTTCATCGTCAATAATAAGGTCCAAGGGATACAGTAAACCTGAAGTGAAGCATCGGAATCTAAAACTGGACTCACAGGAGAGGTTCAAACCATAGAAAGTGAGAGTGTCAGTACTCTTGTACTTAAGTCGGCATTGTGCCTTTTGTATTAAATTCGGATGCAATTTCTGTGTTTCATCGTCAATAAGATGGTCCAAGGGATACAGTAAACCTGAAGTGAAGCATCGGAATATAAAACTGGACTCACAGGAGGGGTTCAAATCATAGAAAGTGAGAGTGTCAGTCCTCTTGTTCTTAAGTCGGCAATGTGCTTTTGTATTAAAGTCGGATGCAATTTCTGTGTTTCTTCGTCAATAAGGACGTCCAAGGGATACAGTAAACCTGTAGTGAAGCATCGGAATCTAAAACTGGACTCACAGGAGACGTTCAAATCATAGAAAGTTAGAGTGTCAGTCCTCTTGTACTTAAGTGGGCATTGTGCATTTTGTTTCAAATTTGCATGCAATTTCTGTGTTTCTTCGTCAATAAGATGGTCCAAGGGATGCAGTAAACCTGAAGTGAAGCATCGGAATCTAAAACTGGACTCACACGAGAGGCTCAAATCATAGAAAGTTAGAGTGTCAGTCCTCTTGTACTTAAGTCGGCATTGTGTCTCTTGTATTAAATTCGGAAGCAATTTCTGTGTTTCATCGTCAATAAGAAGGTAAAAGGGATACAGTAAACCTGAAGTGCAGCATCGGTATCTAAAACTGGACTCACAGGAGATGTTCAAATCATAGAAAGTTAGAGTGCCAGTCCTCTTGTACTTAAGGCGGCATTGTGTTTTTTGTATTAAATTCGGATGCAATTTCTGTGTTTCATCTTCAATAAGAAGGTCCAAGGGATACAGTAAACCTGAAGTGAGGCATCGGAATCTAAAACTGGACCCACAGGAGCGGTTGAAATCATAGAAAGTTAGAGTGCCAGTCCTCTTGTACTTAAGTCGGCACTAGGCCTTTTGTATTAAATTCGGATGCAATTTCTGTGTTTCATCGTCCATGAGAAGGTCCAAGGGATACAGTAATCCTGAAGTGAAGCATAGGAATCTAAAACTGGACTCACAGGAGAGGTTCAAATCATAGAAAGTTAGGGTGTCAGTCCTCTTGTTCTTATGTCGGCATCGTGCCTTTTGTATTGAGTTCGGATGCAATTTCTGTGTTTCATCGTCAGTAAGAAGGTCCAAGTTATACAGTAAACCTGAAGTGAAGCATCGGAATCTAAAACTGGACTCACAGGAGAGGTTCAAATCTTAGAAAGTGAGAGTGTCAGTCCTCTTGTACTTAAGTCGGCATTGTGCCTTTTTTATTAAATTCGGATGCAATTTCTGTGTTTCATCGTCAATAAGATGGTCCAAGGGATACAGTAAACCTGAAGTGAAGCATCGTAATCTAAAACTAGACTCACGGGAGACGATCAAATCATAGAAAGTGGGAGTGTCAGTCCTCTTGTTCTTAAGTCGGCATTGTGCTTTTGTATTAAATTCGGATGCAATTTCTGTGTTTCTTCGTCAATAAGGACGTCCAAGGGATACAGTAAACCTGAAGTGAAGCATCGGAATCTAAAACTGGACTCACAGGATACGTTCAAATCATAGAAAATTAGAGTGTCAGTCCTCTTGTTCTTAACTCGGCATTGTGCATTTTGTTTTAAATTTGAATGCAATTTCTGTGTTTCATCGTCAATAAGAAGGTCCAAGGTATACAGTAAACCTGAAGTGAAGCATCGGAATCTAAAACTGGACTCACATGAGAGAAAGTTAGAGTGACGGTCCTCTTGTACTTAAGTCGGCATTGTGCCTTTTGTATTAAATTCGGATGCAATATCTGTGTTTCATCGTCAATAAGAAGCCCCAAGGGATACAGTAAAACTGAAGTGAAGCATGAAAAATCTAAAACTGAACTCACAAGAGAGGTTCAAATCATAGAAAGTGAGAGTGTCAATCCTCTTGTACTTAAGTCGGCATTGTGCCTTTTGTATTAAATTCGGATGCAATTTCTGTGTTTCATCGTCAATAAGAAGGTCCAAGGGATACAGTAAACCTGAAGTGAAGCATCGGTGTCTAGAACTGGACTCTCAGGAGACGTTCAAATCATTGAAAGTTAGAGTGTCAGTGCTCTTGTACTTAAGTCGGAATTGTGCATTTTGTTTTAAATTTGCATGCAATTTCTGGGTTTCATCGTCAATAAGAAGGTCCAAGGGATACAGTAAACCTGAAGTGAAGCATCGGAATCTAAAACTGGACTCACAGGAGAGGTTCAAATCATAGGAAGTTAGAGTGTCAGTCCTCTTGTACTTAAGTCGGCATTGTGTCTCTTGCATTAAATTCGGATGCAATTTCTGTGTTTCATCGTCAATAAGAAGGTCCAAGTGATACAGTAAACCTGAAGTGAAGCATCGGTATCTAAAACTGGACTCACAGGAGAGGTTCAAATCATAGAATGTTAGAGTGTCAGTCCTCTTGTACTTAAGTCGGCATTGTGCCTTCTGTATTAAATTCGGATGCAATTTCTGTGTCTCATCTTCATTAAGAAGGTCCAAGGGATACAGTAAATCTGAAGTGAGGCATCGGAATCTAATACTGGACACACAGGAGAGGTTCAAATCATAGAAAGTTAGAGTGTCAGTCCTCTTGTACTTAAGTCGGCATTGTGCCTTTTGTATTGAATTCGGATGCAATTTCTGTGTTTCATCGTCAACAAGAAGGTCCAAGGGATACAGTAAACCTGAAGTGAAGCATTGGAATCTAAAACTGTACTCACAGGTGAGGTTCAAATCATAGAAAGTGAGTGTGTCAGTCCTCTTGTACTTAAGTCGGCATTGTGCCTTTTGTATTAAATTCGGATATAATTTCTGTATTTCATCGTCTATAAGATGGTCCAAGGGATACAGTAAACCTAAAGTGAAGCATCAGAATCTAAAACTGGACTCACAGGAGAGGTTCAAATCATAGAAAGTGAGAGTGTCAGTCCTCTTGTTCTTAAGTCGGCATTGTGCTTTTGTATTAAATTCGGATGCAATTTCTGTGTTTCATCGTCAATTAGAAGGTCCAAGGTATTCAGTAAATCTGAAGTGTAGCATCGGAATCTAAAACTGGACTCACAGGAGAGAAAGTTAGAGTGACAGTCCTCTTGTACTTAAGTCGGCATTGTGCATTTTGTTTTAAATTTGAATGCAATTTCTGTGTTTCATCGTCAATAAGAAGGTCCAAGGGATACAGTAAACCTGAAGTGAAGCCTCGGAATCTAAAACTGGACTTATAGGAGAGGTTCAAATCATAGATAGTTAGTGTGTCAGTCCTCTTGTACTTAAGTCGGCAGTGTGCCTTTTGTATTAAATTCGGATGCAATTTCTGTGTTTCATCGACAATAAATAGGGTCCAACGGATACAGTAAACCTGAAGTGAGGCATCGGAATCTAAAACTAGACTCACAGGAGAGGTTCATATCATAGAAAGTGAGAGTGTCAGTCCTCTTGTACTTAAGTCGGCATTGTGACTTTTGTATTAAATTCGGATGCAATTTCTGTGTTTCATCGTCAATAAGAAGGTCCAAGGGATGCAGTAAACCTGAAGTGAAGCATCGGTATCTAAAACTGGACTCACAGGAGAGGTTCATTTCATAGAAAATTAGAGTGTCAGTCCTCTTGTACTTAAGTCGGCATTGTGCCTTTTGTATTAAATTCGGATGCAGTTTCTGTGTTTCATCTTCAATAAGAAGGTCCAAGGGATACAGTAAACCTGAAGTGAGGCATCGGAATCTAAAACTGGACTCACAGGAGAGGTTCAAATCATAGAAAGTTAGAGTTTCAGTCCTCTTGTACTTACGTCGGCATTGTACCTTTTGTATTAATTTCGGATGCAATTTCTGTGTTTCATCGTCAATAAGATGGTCCACGGGATACAGTAAACCTGAAGTGAAGCATCGGTATCTAAAACTGGACTCACAGGAGAGGTTCACTTCATAGAAAGTTAGAGTGTCAGTCCTCTTGTACTTAAGTCGGCATTGTGCCATTTGTATTAAATTCGGATGCAATTTCTGTGTTTCATCTTCAATAAGAAGGTCCAAGGGATACAGTAAACCTAAAGTATGGCATCGGAATCTAAAACTGGACACACAGGAGCGGTTGAAATCATAGAATGTTAGAGTGTCAGTCCTCTTGTACTTAAGTCGGCACTGTGCCTTTTGTATTAAATTCGGATGCAATTTCTGAGTTTCATCGTCAATAAGAAGGTCCAAGGGATACAGTAAACCTGAAGTGAGGCATCGGAATCTAAAACTGGACCCACAGGAGCGGTTGAAATCATAGAAAGTTAGAGTGTCAGTCCTCTTGTACTTAAGTCGGCACTAGGCCTTTTGTATTAAATTCGGATGCAATTTCTGTGTTTCATCGTCCATGAGAAGGTTGAAGGGATACAGTAATCCTGAAGTGTAGCATAGGAATCTAAAACTGGACTCACAGGAGAGGTTCAAATCATGGAAAGTTAGGGTGTCAGTCCTCTTGTTCTTATGTCGGCATTGTGCCTTTTGTATTGAGTTCGGATGCAATTTCTGTGTTTCATCGTCAGTAAGAAGGTCCAAGGGATACAGTGAACCTGAAGTGAAGCATCGGAATGTGAAACTGGACTCACAGGATACGTTCAAATCCTAGAAAATTAGAGTGTCAGTCCTCTTGTACTTAAGTCGGCATTGTGCATTTTGTTTTAAAATTGAATGCAATTTCTGTGTTTCATCGTCAATAAGAAGGTCCAAGGTATACAGTAAACCTGAAGTGAAGCATCGGAATCTAAAACTGGACTCACATGAGAGAAAGTTAGAGTGACAGTCCTCTTGTACTTAAGTCGGCATTGTGCCTTTTGTATTAAATTCGGATGCAATATCTGTGTTTCATCGTCAATAAGAAGCCCCAAGGGATACAGTGAAACTGAAGTGAAGCATGAAAAATCTAAAACTGAACTCACAAGAGATGTTCAAATCATAGAAAGTGAGAGTGTCAATCCTCTTGTACTTAAGTCGGCATTGTGCCTTTTGTATTAAATTCGGATGCAATTTCTGTGTTTCATCGTCAATAAGAAGGTCCAAGGGATACAGTAAACCTGAAGTGAAGCATCGGTGTCTAGAACTGGACTCTCAGGAGACGTTCAAATCATTGAAAGTTAGAGTGTCAGTCCTCTTGTACTTAAGTCGGCATTGTGCATTTTGTTTTAAATTTGCATGCAATTTCTGGGTTTCATCGTCAATAAGAAGGTCCAAGGGATACAGTAAACCTGAAGTGAAGCATCGGAATCTAAAACTGGACTCACAGGTGAGGTTCAAACCATAGAAAGTTAGAGTGTCAGTCCTCTTGTACTTAAGTCGGCATTGTGTCTCTTGTATTAAATTCGGATGCAATTTCTGTGTTTCATCGTCAATAAGAAGGTCCAAGTGATACAGTAAACCTGAAGTGAAGCATCGGTATCTAAAACTGGACTCACAGGAGAGGTTCAAATCATAGAATGTTAGAGTGTCAGTCCTCTTGTACTTAAGTCGGCATTGTGCCTTTTGTATTAAATTCGGATACAATTTCTGTGTTTCATCTTCAATAAGAAGGTCCAAGGGATACAGTAAACCTGAAGTGAGGCATCGGAATCTAATTCTGGACACACAGGAGAGGTTCAAATCATAGAAAGTTAGAGTGTCAGTCCTCTTGTACTTAAGTCGGCATTGTGCCTTTTGTATTAAATTCGGATGCAATTTCTGTAATTCATCGTCAATAAGAAGGTCCAAGGGATACAGTAAACCTGAAGTGAAGCATTGGAATCTAAAACTGGACTCACAGGTGAGGTTCAAATCATAGAAAGTGAGAGTGTCAGTCCTCTTGTATATAAGTCGGCATTGTGCCTCTTGTATTAAATTCGGATATAATTTCTGTATTTCATCGTCTATAAGATGGTCCAAGGGATACAGTAAACCTAAAGTGAAGCATCAGAATCTAAAACTGGACTCACAGGAGAGTTTCAAATCATAGAAAGTGAGAGTGTCAGTCCTCTTGTTTTTAAGTCGGCATTGTGCTTTTGTATTAAATTCGGATGCAATTTCTGTGTTTCATCGTCAATAAGAAGGTCCAAGGTATTCAGTAAACCTGAAGTGTAGCATCGGAATCTAAAACTGGACTCACAGGAGAGAAAGTTAGAATGACAGTCCTCTTGTACTTAAGTCGGGATTGTGAATTTTGTTTTAAATTTGAATGCAATTTCTGTGTTTCATCGTCAATAAGAAGGTCCAAGGGATACAGTAAACCTGAAGTGAAGCATTGGAATCTAAAACTGGACTCACACTAGAGGTTCAAATCATAAGAAGTTAGAGTGTCAGTCCTCTTGTACTTAAGTCGGCATTGTGCCTTTTGTATTATATTCGGATGCAATTTCTGTGTTTCATCTTCAATAAGAAGGTCCAAGGGATACAGTAAACCTGAAGTGAGGCATCGGAATGTAAAACTGGACTCACAGGAGAGGTTCAAATCATAGAAAGTTAGAGTGTCAGTCCTCTTGTACTTAAGTCGGCATTGTGCCTTTTGTATTAATTTCGGATGCACTTTCTGTGTTTCATCGTCAATAAGATGGTCCACGGGATACAGTAAACCTGAAGTGAAGCATCGGTATCTAAAACTGGACTCACAGGAGAGGTTCATTTCATAGAAAGTTAGAGTGTCAGTCCTCTTGTACTTAAGTCGGCATTGTGCCATTTGTATTACATTCGGATGCAATTTCTGTGTTTCATCTTCAATAAGAAGGTCCAAGGGATACAGTAAACCTAAAGTGCGCCATCGGAATCTAAAACTGGACACACAGGAGCGGTTGAAATCATAGAATGTTAGAGTGTCAGTCCTCTTGTACTTAAGTCGGCACTGTGCCTTTTGTATTGAATTCGGATGCAATTTCTGTGTTTCATCGTCAATAAGAAGGTCCAAGGGATACAGTAAACCTGAAGTGAAGCATCGGAATCTAAAACTGGACTCACAAGACAGGTTCAAATCATAGAAAGTGAGAGTGTCAATCCTCTTGTACTTAAGTCGGCATTGTGCCTTTTGTATTGAATTCGGATGCAATTTCTGTGTTTCATCGTCAATAAGAAGGTCCAAGGGATACAGTAAACCTGAAGTGAAGCATCGGTATCTAAAACTGGACTCACTGGAGAGGTTCAAGTCATAGAAAGTGAGAGTGTCAGTACTCTTGTACTTAAGTCGGCCTTGTGCCCTTTGTATTAAATTCGGATGCAATTTCTGTGTTTCATCGTCAATAAGAAGGTCCAAGGGATACAGTAAACCTGAAGTGAAGCATCCGAATCTAAAACTGGACTCACAGGAGAGGTTCAAATCATAGAAAGTTAGAGTGTCAGTCCTCTTGTACTTAAGTCGGCATTGTGCCTTTTGTACTAATTTCGGATGCAATTTCTGTGTTTCATCGTCAATAAGATGGTCCACGGGATACAGTAAACCTGAAGTGAAGCATCGGTATCTAAAACTGGACTCACAGGAGAGGTTCATTTCATAGAAAGTTAGAGTGTCAGTCCCCTTGTACTTAAGTCGGCATTGTGCCATTTGTATTAAATTCGGATGCAATTTCTGTGTTTCATCTTCAATAAGAAGGTCCAAGGGATACAGTAAACCTGAAGTGCGGCATCGGAATCTAAAACTGGACACACAGGAGCGGTTGAAATCATAGAATGTTAGAGTGTCAGTCCTCTTGTACTTAAGTCGGCACTGTGCCTTTTGTATTAAATTCGGATGCAATTTCTGTGTTTCATCGTCAATAAGAAGGTCCAAGGGATACAGTAAACCTGAAGTGAAGCATCGGAATCCAAAACTGGACTCACAAGACAGGTTCAAATCATAGAAAGTGAGAGTGTCAGTCCTCTTGTACTTAAGTCGGCATTGTGCCTTTTGTATTGAATTCGGATGCAATTTCTGTGTTTCATCGTCAATAAGAAGGTCCAAGGGATACAGTAAACCTGAAGTGAAGCATCGGTATCTAAAACTGGACTCACTGGAGAGGTTCAAGTCATAGAAAGTGAGAGTGTCAGTACTCTTGTACTTAAGTCGGCACTAGGCCTTTTGTATTAAATTCGGATGCAATTTCTGTGTTTCATCGTCCATGAGAAGGTCCAAGGGATACAGTAATCCTGAAGTGAAGCATAGGAATCTAAAACTGGACTCACAGGAGAGGTTCAAATCATAGAAAGTTAGGGTGTCAGTCCTTTTGTTCTTATGTCGGCATTGTGCCTTTTGTATTGAGTTCGGATGCAATTTCTGTGTTTCATCGTCAGTAAGAAGGTCCAAGGGATACAGTAAACCTGAAGTGAAGCATCGGAATCTAAAACTGGACTCACAGGAGAGGTTCAAATCTTAGAAAGTGAGAGTGTCAGTCCTCTTGTACTTAAGTCGGCATTGTGCCTTTTTTATTAAATTCGGATGCAATTTCTGTGTTTCATCGTCAATACGATGGTCCAAGGGATACAGTAAACCTGAAGTGAAGCATCGTAATCTAAAACTAGACTCACGGGAGAGGATCAAATCATAGAAAGTGGGAGTGTCAGTCCTCTTGTTCTTAAGTCGGCATTGTGCTTTTGTATTAAATTCGGATGCAATTTCTGTGTTTCTTCGTCAATAAGGACGTCCAAGGGATACAGTAAACCTGTAGTGTAGCATCGGAATCTAAAACTGGACTCACAGGATACGTTCAAATCATAGAAAATTAGAGTGTCAGTCCTCTTGTACTTAAGTGGGCATTGTGCATTTTGTTTCAAATTTGCATGCAATTTCTGTGTTTCTTCGTCAATAAGATGGTCCAAGGGATGCAGTAAACCTGAAGTGAAGCATCGGAATCTAAAACTGGACTCACGGGAGAGGATCAAATCATAGAAAGTTAGAGTGTCAGTCCTCTTGTACTTAAGTCGGCATTGTGTCTCTTGTATTAAATTCGGAAGCAATTTCTGTGTTTCATCGTCAATAAGAAGGTAAAAGGGATACAGTAAACCTGAAGTGCAGCATCGGTATCTAAAACTGGACTCACAGGAGATGTTCAAATCATAGAAAGTTAGAGTGTCAGTCCTCTTGTACTTAAGGCGGTATTGTGCTTTTTGTATTAAATTCGGATGCAATTTCTGTGTTTCATCTTCAATAAGAAGGTCCAAGGGATACAGTAAACCTGAAGTGAGGCATCGGAATCTAAAACTGGACCCACAGGAGCGGTTGAAATCATAGAAAGTTAGAGTGCCAGTCCTCTTGTACTTAAGTCGGCACTAGGCCTTTTGTATTAAATTCGGATGCAATTTCTGTGTTTCATCGTCCATGAGAAGGTCCAAGGGATACAGTAATCCTGAAGTGAAGCATAGGAATCTAAAACTGGACTCACAGGAGAGGTTCAAATCATAGAAAGTTAGGGTGTCAGTCCTCTTGTTCTTATGTCGGCATTGTGCCGTTTGTATTGAGTTCGGATGCAATTTCTGTGTTTCATCGTCAGTAAGAAGGTCCAAGGGAAACAGTAAACGTGAAGTGAAGCATCGGAATCTAAAACTGGACTCACAGGAGAGGTTCAAATCTTAGAAAGTGAGAGTGTCAGTCCTCTTGTACTTAAGTCGGCATTGTGCCATTTTTATTAAATTCGGATGCAATTTCTGTGTTTCATCGTCAATAAGATGGTCCAAGGGATACAGTAAACCTGAAGTGAAGCATCGTAATCTAAAACTAGACTCACGGGAGAGGATCAAATCATAGAAAGTGGGAGTGTCAGTCCTCTTGTTCTTAAGTCGGCATTGTGCTTTTGTATTAAATTCGGATGCAATTTCTGTGTTTCTTCGTCAATAAGGAGGTCCAAGGGATACAGTAAACCTGAAGTGAAGCATCGGAATCTAAAACTGGACTCACAGGATACGTTCAAATCATAGAAAATTAGAGTGTCAGTCCTCTTGTTCTTAACTCGGCATTGTGCATTTTGTTTTAAATTTGAATGCAATTTCTGTGTTTCATCGTCAATAAGAAGGTCCAAGGTATACAGTAAACCTGAAGTGAAGCATCGGAATCTAAAACTGGACTCACATGAGAGAAAGTTAGAGTGACAGTCCTCTTGTACTTAAGTCGGCATTGTGCCTTTTGTATTAAATTCGGATGCAATATCTGTGTTTCATCGTCAATAAGAAGCCCCAAGGGATACAGTAAAACTGAAGTGAAGCATGAAAAATCTAAAACTGAACTCACAAGAGAGGTTCAAATCATAGAAAGTGAGAGTGTCAATCCTCTTGTACTTAAGTCGGCATTGTGCCTTTTGTATTAAATTCGGATGCAATTTCTGTGTTTCATCGTCAATAAGAAGGTCCAAGGGATACAGTAAACCTGAAGTGAAGCATCGGTGTCTAGAACTGGACTCTCAGGAGACGTTCAAATCATTGAAAGTTAGAGTGTCAGTGCTCTTGTACTTAAGTCGGCATTGTGCATTTTGTTTTAAATTTGCATGCAATTTCTGGGTTTCATCGTCAATAAGAAGGTCCAAGGGATACAGTAAACCTGAAGTGAAGCATCGGAATCTAAAACTGGACTCACAGGAGAGGTTCAAATCATAGAAAGTTAGAGTGTCAGTCCTCTTGTACTTAAGTCGGCATTGTGTCTCTTGTATTAAATTCGGATGCAATTTCTGTGTTTCATCGTCAATAAGAAGGTCCAAGTGATACAGTAAACCTGAAGTGAAGCATCGGTATCTAAAACTGGACTCACAGGAGAGGTTCAAATCATAGAATGTTAGAGTGTCAGTCCTCTTGTACTTAAGTCGGCATTGTGCCTTTTGTATTAAATTCGGATGCAATTTCTGTGTCTCATCTTCATTAAGAAGGTCCAAGGGATACAGTAATCCTGAAGTGAGGCATCGGAATCTAATACTGGACACACAGGAGAGGTTCAAATCATAGAAAGTTAGAGTGTCAGTCCTCTTGTACTTAAGTCGGCATTGTGCCTTTTGTATTGAATTCGGATGCAATTTCTGTGTTTCATCGTCAATAAGAAGGTCCAAGGGATACAGTAAACCTGAAGTGAAGCATTGGAATCTAAAACTGTACTCACAGGTGAGGTTCAAATCATAGAAAGTGAGTGTGTCAGTCCTCTTGTACTTAAGTCGGCATTGTGCCTTTTGTGTTAAATTCGGATATAATTTCTGTATTTCATCGTCTATAAGATGGTCCAAGGGATACAGTAAACCTAAAGTGAAGCATCAGAATCTAAAACTGGACTCACAGGAGAGGTTCAAATCATAGAAAGTGAGAGTGTCAGTCCTCTTGTTCTTAAGTCGGCATTGTGCTTTTGTATTAAATTCGGATGCAATTTCTGTGTTTCATCGTCAATTAGAAGGTCCAAGGTATTCAGTAAATCTGAAGTGTAGCATCGGAATCTAAAACTGGACTCACAGGAGAGAAAGTTAGAGTGACAGTCCTCTTGTACTTAAGTCGGCATTGTGCATTTTGTTTTAAATTTGAATGCAATTTCTGTGTTTCATCGTCAATAAGAAGGTCCAAGGGATACAGTAAACCTGAAGTGAAGCCTCGGAATCTAAAACTGGACTTATAGGAGAGGTTCAAATCATAGATAGTTAGTGTGTCAGTCCTCTTGTACTTAAGTCGGCATTGTGCCTTTTGTATTAAATTCGGATGCAATTTCTGTGTTTCATCGTCAATAAATAGGGTCCAAGGGATACAGTAAACCTGAAGTGAGGCATCGGAATCTAAAACTAGACTCACAGGAGAGGTTCATATCACAGAAAGTGAGAGTGTCAGTCCTCTTGTCCTTAAGTCGGCATTGTGACTTTTGTATTAAATTCGGATGCAATTTCTGTGTTTCATCGTCAATAAGAAGGTCCAAGGGATACAGAAAACCTGAAGTGAAGCATCGGAAGCTAAAACTGGACGCACAGGGGAGGTTCATGTCATACAAAGTTAGAGTGTCAGTCCACTTGTACTTAAGTCGGCATTGTGCCTTTTGTATTAAATTCGGATGCAATTTCTGTGTTTCATCGTCAATAAGAAGGTCCAAGGGATGCAGTAAACCTGAAGTGAAGCATCGGTATCTAAAACTGGACTCACAGGAGAGGTTCATTTCATAGAAAATTAGAGTGTCAGTCCTCTTGTACTTAAGTCGGCATTGTGCCTTTTGTATTAAATTCGGATGCAGTTTCTGTGTTTCATCTTCAATAAGAAGGTCCAAGGGATACAGTAAACCTGAAGTGAGGCATCGGAATCTAAAACTGGACTCACAGGAGAGGTTCAAATCATAGAAAGTTAGAGTTTCAGTCCTCTTGTACTTACGTCGGCATTGTGCCTTTTGTATTAATTTCGGATGCAATTTCTGTGTTTCATCGTCAATAAGATGGTCCACGGGATACAGTAAACCTGAAGTGAAGCATATGTATCTAAAACTGGACTCACAGGAGAGGTTCATTTCATAGAAATTTAGAGTGTCAGTCCTCTTGTACTTAAGTCGGCTTTGTGCCATTTGTATTAAATTCGGATGCAATTTCTGTGTTTCATCTTCAATAAGAAGGTTCAAGGGATACAGTAAACCTAAAGTATGGCATCGGAATCTAAAACTGGACACACAGGAGCGGTTGAAATCATAGAATGTTAGAGTGTCAGTCCTCTTGTACTTAAGTCGGCACTGTGCCTTTTGTATTAAATTCGGATGCAATTTCTGTGTTTCATCGTCAATAAGAAGGTCCAAGGGATACAGTAAACCTGAAGTGAAGCATCGGAATCTAAAACTGGACTCACAAGACAGGTTCAAATCATAGAAAGTGAGAGTGTCAGTCCTCTTGTACTTAAGTCGGCATTGTGTCTCTTGTATTAAATTCGGAAGCAATTTCTGTGTTTCATCGTCAATAAGAAGGTCCAAGGGATACAGTAAACCTGAAGTGCAGCATCGGTATCTAAAACGGGACTCACAGGAGATGTTCAAATCATAGAATGTTAGAGTGTCATTCCTCTTGTACTTAAGGCAGCATTGTGTTTTTTGTATTAAATTCGGATGCAATTTCTGTGTTTCATCTTCAATAAGAACGTCCAAGGGATACAGTAAACCTGAAGTGAGGCATCGGAATCTAAAACTGGACCCACAGGAGAGGTTCAAATCATGGAAAGTTAGGGTGTCAGTCCTCTTGTTCTTATGTCGGCATTGTGCCTTTTGTATTGAGTTCGGATGCAATTTCTGTGTTTCATCGTCAGTAAGAAGGTCCAAGGGATACAGTGAACCTGAAGTGAAGCATCGGAATGTAAAACTGGACTCACAGGATACGTTCAAATCCTAGAAAATTAGAGTGTCAGTCCTCTTGTACTTAAGTCGGCATTGTGCATTTTGTTTTAAAATTGAATGCAATTTCTGTGTTTCATCGTCGATAAGAAGGTCCAAGGTATACAGTAAACCTGAAGTGAAGCATCGGTGTCTAGAACTGGACTCTCAGGAGACGTTCAAATCATTGAAAGTTAGAGTGTCAGTCCTCTTGTACTTAAGTCGGCATTGTGCATTTTGTTTTAAATTTGCATGCAATTTCTGGGTTTCATCGTCAATAAGAAGGTCCAAGGGATACAGTAAACCTGAAGTGAAGCATCGGAATCTAAAACTGGACTCACAGGTGAGGTTCAAACCATAGAAAGTTAGAGTGTCAGTCCTCTTGTACTTAAGTCGGCATTGTGTTTCTTGTATTAAATTCGGATGCAATTTCTGTGTTTCATTGTCAATAAGAAGGTCCAAGTGATACAGTAAACCTGAAGTGAAGCATCGGTATCTAAAACTGGACTCACAGGAGAGGTTCAAATCATAGAATGTTAGAGTGTCAGTCCTCTTGTACTTAAGTCGGCATTGTGCCTTTTGTATTAAATTCGGATACAATTTCTGTGTTTCATCTTCAATAAGAAGGTCCAAGGGATACAGTAAACCTGAAGTGAGGCATCGGAATCTAATTCTGGACACACAGGAGAGGTTCAAATCATAGAAAGTTAGAGTGTCAGTCCTCTTGTACTTAAGTCGGCATTGTGCCTTTTGTATTGAATTCGGATGCAATTTCTGTGTTTCATCGTCAATAAGAAGGTCCAAGGGATACAGTAAACCTGAAGTGAAGCATTGGAATCTAAAACTGGACTCACAGGTGAGGTTCAAATCATAGACAGTGAGAGTGTCAGTCCTCTTGTATATAAGTCGGCATTGTGCCTCTTGTATTAAATTCGGATATAATTTCTGTATTTCATCGTCTATAAGATGGTCCAAGGGATACAGTAAACCTAAAGTGAAGCATCAGAATCTAAAACTGGACTCACAGGAGAAGTTCAAATCATAGAAAGTGAGAGTGTCAGTCCTCTTGCTTTTAAGTCGGCATTGTGCTTTTGTATTAAATTCGGATGCAATTTCTGTGTTTCATCGTCAATAAGAAGGTCCAAGGTATTCAGTAAACCTGAAGTGTAGCATCGGAATCTAAAACTGGACTCACAGGAGAGAAAGTTAGAATGACAGTCCTCTTGTACTTAAGTCGGCATTGTGAATTTTGTTTTAAATTTGAATGCAATTTCTGTGTTTCATCGTCAATAAGAAGGTCCAAGGGATACAGTAAACCTGAAGTGAAGCATTGGAATCTAAAACTGGACTCACACTAGAGGTTCAAATCATAAGAAGTTAGAGTGTCAGTCCTCTTGTACTTAAGTCGGCATTGTGCCTTTTGTATTAAATTCGGATGCAATTTCTGTGTTTCATCTTCAATAAGAAGGTCCAAGGGATACAGTAAACCTGAAGTGAGGCATCGGAATGTAAAACTGGACTCACAGGAGAGGTTCAAATCATAGAAAGTTAGAGTGTCTGTCCTCTTGTACTTAAGTCGGCATTGTGCCTTTTGTATTAATTTCGGTTGCAATTTCTGTGTTTCATCGTCAATAAGATGGTCCACGGGATACAGTAAACCTGAAGTGAAGCATCGGTATCTAAAACTGGACTCATAGGAGAGGTTCATTTCATAGAAAGTTAGAGTGTCAGTCCTCTTGTACTTAAGTCGGCATTGTGCCATTTGTATTACATTCGGATGCAATTTCTGTGTTTCATCTTCAATAAGAAGGTCCAAGGGATACAGTAAACCTAAAGTGCGCCATCGGAATCTAAAACTGGACACACAGGAGCGGTTGAAATCATAGAATGTTAGAGTGTCAGTCCTCTTGTACTTAAGTCGGCACTGTGCCTTTTGTATTAAATTCGGATGCAATTTCTGTGTTTCAACGTCAATAAGAAGGTCCAAGGAATACAGTAAACCTGAAGTGAAGCATCGGAATCTAAAACTGGACTCACAAGACAGGTTCAAATCATAGAAAGTGAGAGTGTCAATCCTCTTGTACTTAAGTCGGCAGTGTGCCTTTTGTATTGAATTCGGATGCAATTTCTGTGTTTCATCGTCAATAAGAAGGTCCAAGGGATACAGTAAACCTGAAGTGAAGCATCGGTATCTAAAACTGGACTCACTGGAGAGGTTCAAGTCATAGAAAGTGAGAGTGTCAGTACTCTTGTACTTAAGTCGGCCTTGTGCCCTTTGTATTAAATTCGGATGCAATTTCTGTGTTTCATCGTCAATAAGAAGGTCCAAGGGATACAGTAAACCTGAAGTGAAGCATCGGAATCTAAAACTGGACTCACAGGAGAGGTTCAAACCATAGAAAGTGAGAGTGTCAGTACTCTTGTACTTAACTCGGCATTGTGCCCTTTGTATTAAATTCGGACGCAATTTCTGTGTTTCATCGTCAATAAGATGGTCCAAGGGATACAGTAAACCTGAAGTGAAGGATCGGAACCTAAAACTGGACTCACAGGAGACGTTCAAATCATAGAAAGTTAGAGTGTCAGTCGTCTTGTACTGAAGTCGCCATTGTGCATTTTGTTTTAAATTTGAATGCAATTTCTGTGTTTCATCGTCAATAAGAAGCTCCAAGGGATACAGTAAACCTGAAGTGAGGCATCGGAATCTAAGACAGGACACACAGGAGCGGTTGAAAACATAGAAAGTTAGAGTGTCAGTCCTCTTGTACTTAAGTCGGCACTGTGCCTTTTGTATTAAATTCGGATACAATTTCTGTGTTTCATCCTCAATAAGAAGGTCCAAGGGATACAGTAATCCTGAAGAGAAGCATAGGAATCTTAAACTGGACTCACAGGAGAGGTTCAAATCATAGAAAGTTAGAGTGTCAGTCCTATTGTACTTAAGTCGGCATTGTGCCTTTTGTATTGAATTCGGATGCAATTTCTGTGTTTCATCGTCAATAAGAAGGTCCAAGGGATACAGAAAACCTAATGTGAGGCATCGGAATCTAATACTGGACACACAGGAGTGGTTGAAATCATAGAAAGATAGAGTGTCAGTCCTCTTGTACTTAAGTCGGCACTGTGCTTTTTGTATTAAATTCGGATGCACTTTCTGTGTTTCATCGTCATTAAGAAGGTCCAAGGGATACAGTAATCCTGAAGTGAAGCATAGGAAACTAAAACTAGACTCACAGGAGAGGTTCAAATCATAGAAAGTTAGAGTGTCAGTCCTCTTGTACGTAAGTCGGCATTGTGCCTTTTTTATTGAATTCGGATGCAATTTCTGTGTTTCATCGTCAATAAGAAGGTCCAAGGTATACAGTAAACCTGAAGTGAAGCATTGGAATCTAAAACTGGACTCACAGGTGAGGTTCAAATCATAGAAAGTGAGAGTGTCAGTCGTCTTGTACTTAAGTCTGCATTGTGCCTTTTGTATTAAATTCGGATATAATTTCTGTATTTCATCGTCTATAAGATGGTCCAAGGGATACAGTAAACCTAAAGTGAAGCATCAGAATCTAAAACTGGACTCACAGGAGAGGTTCAAATCATAGAAAGTGAGAGTGTCAGTCCTCTTGTTCTTAAGTCGGCATTGTGCTTTTGTATTAAATTCGGATGCAATTTCTTTGTTTCATCGTCAATAAGAAAGTCCAAGGTATTCAGTAAACCTGAAGTGTAGCATCGGAATCTAAAACTGGACTCACAGGAGAGAAAGTTAGAGCGACAGTCCTCTTGTACTTAAGTCGGCATTGTGCATTTTGTTTTAAATTTGAATGCAATTTCTGTGTTTCATCGTCAATAAGAAGGTTTAAGGGATACAGTTAACCTGAAGTGAAGCATCGGAATCTAAAACTGGACTTATAGGAGAGGTTCAAATCATAGATAGTTAGTGTGTCAGTCCTCTTGTACTTAAGTCGGCATTGTGCCTTTTGTATTAAATTCGGATGCAATTTCTGTGTTTCATTGCCAATAAATATGGTCCAAGGAATACAGTAAACCTGAAGTGAGGCATCGGAATCTAAAATTAGACTCACAGGAGAGGTTCATATCATAGAAAGTGAGAGTGTCAGTCCTCTTGTACTTAAGTCGGCATTGTGACTTTTGTATTAAATTCGGATGCAATTTCTGTGTTTCATCGTCAATAAGAAGGTCCAAGGGATACAGAAAACCTGAAGTGAAGCATCGGAATCTAAAACTGGACTCACAGGGGAGGTTCATGTCATAGAAAGTTAGAGTGTCAGTCCTCTTGTACTTAAGTCGGCATTGTGCCTTTTGTATTAAATTCGGATGCAAATTCTGTGTTTCATCGTCAATAAGAAGGTCCAAGGGATACAGTAAACCTGAAGTGAGGCATCGGAATCTAAAACTGGACTCACAGGAGAGGTTCAAATCATAGAAAGTTAGAGTGTCAGTCCTCTTGTACTTAAGTCGGCATTGTGCCTTTTGTATTAATTTCGGATGCAATTTCTGTGTTTCATCGTCAATAAGATGGTCCACGGGATACAGTAATCTGAAGTGAAGCATCGGTGTCTAAAACTGGACTCACAGGAGAGGTTCATTTCATAGAAAGTTAGAGTGTTAGTCCTCTTGTACTTAAGTCGGCATTGTGCCATTTGTATAAAATTCGGATGCAATTTCTGTGTTTCATCTTCAATAAGAAGGTCCAAGGGATACAGTAAACCTGAAGTGCGGCATCGGAATCTAAAACTGGACACACTGGAGCGGTTGAAATCATAGAATGTGAGAGTGTCAGTCCTCTTGTACTTAAGTCGGCACTGTGCCTTTTGTATTAAATTCGGATGCAATTTCTGTGTTTCATCGTCAATAAGAAGGTCCAAGGGATACAGTAAACCTGAAGTGAAGCATCGGAATCTAAAACTGGACTCACAAGACAGGTTCCAATCATAGAAAGTGAGAGTGTCAGTCCTCTTGTACTTAAGTCGGCATTGTGCCTTTTGTATTGAATTCGGATGCAATTTCTGTGTTTCATCGTCAATAAGAAGCTCCAAGGGATACAGTAAACCTGAAGTGAAGCATCGGAATCTAAAACTGGACTCACAGGAGAGGTTCAAAACATAGAAAGTGAGAGTGTCAGTACTCTTGTACTTAAGTCGGCATTGTGCATTTTGTATTAAATTCGGATGCAATTTCTGTGTTTCATCGTCAATAAGATGGTCCAAGGGATACAGTAAACCTAAAGTGAAGCATTGGAATCTAAAACTATACTCACAGGAGGGGTTCAAATCATAGAAAGTGAGAGTGTCAGTCCTCTTGTTCTTAAGTCGGCATTGTGCTTTTGTATTAAAGTCGGATGCAATTTCTGTGTTTCTTCGTCAATAAGGACGTCCAAGGGATACAGTAAACCTGAAGTGAAGCATCGGAATCTAAAACTGGACTCACAGGAGACGTTCAAATCATAGAAAGTTAGAGTGTCAGTCCTCTTGTACTGAAGTCGCCATTGTGCATTTTGTTTTAAATTTGAATGCAATTTCTGTGTTTCATCGTCAATAAGAAGCTCCAAGGGATACAGTAAACCTGAAGTGAAGCATAGGAATCTAAAACTGGACTCACAGGAGAGGTTCAAATCATAGAAAGTTAGAGTGTCAGTCCTCTTGTACTTAGGTCGGCATTGTGCCTTTTGTATTAAATGCGGATGCAATATCTGTGTTTCATCGTCAATAAGAAGTACCAAGGGATACAGTACACCTGAAGTGAAGCATCGGTATCTAAAACTGGACTCACAGGAGAGGTTCAAATCATAGAAAGTTAGAGTGTCAGTCCTCTTGTACTTAAGTCTTCATTGTGCCTTTTGTATTAAATTCGAATGCAATTTCTGTGTTTCATCTTCAATAAGAAGGTCCAAGGGATACAGTAAACCTGAAGTGAGGCATCGGAATCTAAAACTGGACACACAGGAGCGGTTGAAAACATAGAAAATTAGAGTGTCAGTCCTCTTGTACTTAAGTCGGCACAGTGCCTTTTGTATTAAATTCGGATGCAATTTCTGTGTTTCATCCTCAATAAGAAGGTCCAAGGGATACAGTAATCCTGAAGAGAAGCATAGGAATCTTAAACTGGACTCACAGGAGAGGTTCAAATCATAGAAAGTTAGAGTGTCAGTCCTCTTGTACTTATGTCGGCATTGTGCCTTTTGTATTGAATTCGGATGCAATTTCTGTGTTCCTTCGTCAATAAGGAGGTCCAAGGGATACAATAAACCTGAAGTGAAGCATCTGAATCTAAAACTGGACTCACAGGAGTCGTTCAAATCATAGAAAGTTAGAGTGTCAGTCCTCTTGTACTTAAGACGGCTCTGTGCATTTTGTTTTAAATTTCAATGCAATTTCTGTGTTTCATCGTCAATAAGAAGGTCGAGGTACACAGTAAACCTGAAGTGAAGCATCGGAATCTAAAACTCTACTCACAGGAGAGATAGTTAGAGTGACAGTCCTCTTGTACTTAAGTCGGCATTGTGCCTTTTGTATTAAATTCGGATGCAATTTCTGTGTTTCATCTTCAATTAGAAGGTACAAGGGATACAGTAAACCTGAAGTGAGGCATCGGAATCTAAAACTGGACACACAGGAGCGGTTGAAATCATAGATACTTAGAGTGTCAGTCCTCGTTACTTAAGTCGGCACTGTGCCGTTTGTATTTAATTTGGATGCAATTTCTGTGTTTCATCGTCAATGAGAAGGTCCACGGGATACAGTAATCCTGAAGTGAAGCATAGGAATCTAAAACTGGACTCACAGGAGAGGTTCAAATCATAGAAAGTTAGAGTGTCAGTCCTCTTGTAGTTATGTCGGCATTGTGCCTTTTGTATTGAATTCGGATGCAATTTCTGTGTTTCATCGTCAATAAGAAGGTCCAAGGGATACAGTAAACCTGAAGTGAAGCATCGGAATCTAAAACTGGACTCACAGGAGAGGGTCAAATCATAGAAAGTGAGAGTGTCAGTACTCTTGTACTTAAGTTGGCACTGTGCCTCTTGTATTAATTTCGGATGCAATTTCTGTGTTTCATCGTCAATAAGATGGTCCAAGGGATACAGTAAACCTAAAGTGAAGCATCGGAATCTAAAACTGGACTCACAGGAGAGGTTCAAATCATAGCAAGCGAGAGTGTCAGTCCTCTTGCTCTTAAGTCGGCATTGTGCTTTTGTATTAAATTCGGATGCAATTTCTGTGTTTCTTCGTCAATAAGGAGGTCCATGGGATACAGTAAACCTGAAGTGAAGCATCGGAATCTAAAACCGGACTCACAGGAGACGTTCAAATCATAGAAAGTTCGAGTGTCAGCCCTCTTGCACTGAAGTCATCATTGTGCATTTTGTTTTAAATTTGAATGCAATTTCTGTGTTTCATCGCCAAAAAGAAGCTCCAAGGGATACAGTAAACCTGAAGTGAAGCATCGGAATCTAAAACTGGACTCACAGGAGAGGTTCAAATCATAGAAAGTTAGAGTGTCAGTCCTCTTGTACTTAAGTCGGCATTGTGCCTTTTGTATTGAATTCGGATGCAATTTCTGTGTTTCATCGTCAATAAGAAGGTCCAAGGGATACAGAAAACCTAAAGTGAAGCATCGGAATCTAAAACTGGACTCACAGGAGAGGTTCAAATCATAGAAAGTGAGAGTGTCAGTCCTCTTGTACTTATGTCGGCATTGTGCATTTTGTATTAAATTCGGATGCAATTTCTGTGTTTCATCGTCAATAAGATGGTCCAAGGGATACAGTAAACCTAAAGTGAAGCATCGGAATCTAAAACTGGACTCACAGGAGAGGTTCAAATCATAGAAAGTGTGAGTGTCAGTCTTCTTGTTCTTAAGTCGGCATTGTGCTTTTGTATTAAATTCGGATGCAATTTCTGTGTTCCTTCGTCAATAAGGAGGTCCAAGGGATACAATAAACCTGAAGTGAAGCATCTGAATCTAAACCTGGACTCACAGGAGACGTTCAAATCATAGAAAGTTAGAGTGTCAGTCCTCTTGTACTTAAGACGGCTCTGTGCATTTTGTTTTAAATTTCAATGCAATTTCTGTGTTTCATCGTCATTAAGAAGGTCGAGGTACACAGTAAACCTGAAGTGAAGCATCGGAATCTAAAACTGGACACACAGGAGCGGTTGAAATCATAGATAATTAGAGTGTCAGTCCTCATTACTTAAGTCGGCACTGTGCCGTTTGTATTTAATTTCGATGCAATTTCTGTGTTTCATCGTCAATGAGAAGGTCCACGGGATACAGTAATCCTGAAGTGAAGCATAGGAATGTAAAACTGGACTCACAGGAGAGTTTCAAATCATAGAAAGTTAGAGTGTCAGTCCTCTTGTACTTATGTCGGCATTGTGCCTTTTGTATTGAATTCGGATGCAATTTCTGTGTTTCATCGTCAATAAGAAGGTCCAAGGGATACAGTAAACCTGAAGTGAAGCATCGGAATCTAAAACTGGACTCACAGGAGAGGGTCAAATCATAGAAAGTGAGAGTGTCAGTACTCTTGTACTTAAGTTGGCATTGTGCCTTTTGTATTAATTTCGGATGCAATTACTGTGTTTCATCGTCAATAAGATGGTCCAAGGGATACAGTAAACCTAAAGTGAAGCATAGGAATCTAAAACTGGACTCACAGGAGAGGTTCAAATCATAGCAAGCGAGAGTGTCAGTCCTCTTGCTCTTAAGTCGGCATTGTGCTTTTGTATTAAATTCGGATGCAATTTCTGTGTTTCTTCGTCAATAAGGAGGTCCAAGGGATACAGTAAACCTGAAGTGAAGCATCGGAATCTAAAACTGGACTCACAGGAGACGTTCAAATCATAGAAAGTTCGAGTGTCAGCCCTCTTGCACTGAAGTCATCATTGTGCATTTTGTTTTAAATTTGAATGCAATTTCTGTGTTTCATCGTCAATAAGAAGCTCCAAGGGATACAGTAAACCTGAAGTGAAGCATCGGAATCTAAAACTGGACTCACAGGAGAGGTTCAAATCATAGAAAGTTAGAGTGTCAGTCATCTTGTACTTAAGTCGGCATTGTGCCTTTTGTATTAAATTCGGCTGCAATATCTGTGGTTCATCGTCAATAAGAAGTACCAAGGGATACAGTACACCTGAAATGAAGCATCGGTATCTAAAACTGGACTCACAGGAGAGGTTCAAATCATAGAAAGTTAGAGTGTCAGTCCTCTTGTACTTAGGTGCGCATTGTGTCTTGTTTATTAAATTCGGATGCAATTTCCGCGTTTCATCTTCAATAAGAAGGTCCAAGGGATACAGTAAACCTGAAGTGAGCCATCGGAATCTAAGACTGGACACACAGGAGCGGTTGAAAGCATAGAAAGTTAGAGTGTCAGTCCTCTTGTACTTAAGTCGGCACTGTTCCTTTTGTATTAAATTCGGATGCAATTTCTGTGTTTCATCGTCAATAAGAAGGTCCAAGGGATACAGTAATCCTGAAGAGAAGCATAGGAATCTAAAACTGGACCCACAGGAGAGGTTCAAATCATAGAAAGTTAGAGTGTCAGTTCTCTTATACTTAAGTCGGCATTGTGCCTTTTGTATTGAATTCAGATGCAATTTCTGTGTTTCATCGCCAATAAGAAGGTCCAAGGGATACAGTAAACCTGAAGTGAAGCATCGGAATCTAAAACTGGACTCACAGGAGAGGTTCAAATCATAGAAAGTGAGAGTGTCAGTCCTCTTGTACTTAAGTCGGCATTGTGCCTTTTGTATTAAATTCGGATGCAATTTCTGTGTTTCATCGTAAGTAAGATGGTCCAAGGGATACAGTAAACCTAACGTGAAGCAACGGAATCTTAAACTGGACTCACAGGAGAGGTTCAAATCATAGAAAGTGTGAGTGTCAGTCCTCTTGTTCTTAAGTCGGCATTGTGCGTTTGTATTAAATTCGGATGCATTTTCTGTGTTTCTTCGTCAATAAGGAGGTCCAAGGGATACAATAAACCTGAAGTATAGCATCGGAATCTAAAACTGGACCCACAGGAGACGTTCAAATCATAGAAAGTTAGAGTGTCAGTCCTCTTGTACTTATGTCGGCATTGTGCATTTTGTTTTAAATTTGAATGCAATTTCTGTGTTTCATCGTCAATAAGAAGGTCGAGGTACACAGTAAACCTGAAGTGAAGCATCGGAATCTAAAACTGGACTCACAGGAGAGATAGTTAGAGTGACAGTCCTCTTGTACTTAAGTCGGCATTGTGCCTTTTGTATTAAATTCGGATGCAGTTTCTGTGTTTCATCTTCAATTTGAAGGTCCAAGGGATACAGTAAACCTGAAGTGAGGCATCGGAATCTAAAACTGGACACACATTAGCGGTTAAAATCATAGAAAAGTTAGAGTGTCAGTCCTCTTGTACTTAATTCGGCATTGTGTCTTTTAAATTAAATTCGGATGCAATTTCTGTGTTTCATCGTCAATAAGATGGTCCAAGGGATACAGTAAACCTAAAGTGAAGCATCGGAATCTATAACTTGACTCACAGCAGAGGTTCAAATCATAGAAATTGAGAGTGTTAGTCCTCCTGGTCTTAAGTCGGCATTGTGCTTTTGTATTAAATTCGGATGCTATTCCTGTGTCTCTTCGTCAATAAGGAGATCCAAGGGATACAGTAAACCTGAAGTGAAGCATCGGAATCTAAAACTGGACTCACAGGAGACGTTCAAATCATAGAAAGTTAGAGTGTTAGTCCTCTTGTACTTAAGTCGGCATTGTGCATTTTGTTTTAAATTTGAATGCAATTTCTGTGTTTCATCGTCAATAAGAAGGTCGAGGTATACAGTAAACCTGAAGTGAAGCATCGGAATCTAAAACTGGACTCACAGGAGAGGTTCAAATCATAGAAAGTTAGAGTGTCAGTCCTCTTGTACTTAAGTCGGCATTGTGCCTTTTGTATGAAATTTGGATGCAATTTCTGTGTTTCATCGTCAATACGATGGACCAGGGGATACAGGAAACCTAAAGTGAAGCATCGGAATCTAAAACTGGTCTCACAGGAGAGGTTCAAATCATAGAAAGTGAGAGTGTCAGTCCTCTTGTACTTAAGTCGGCATTGTGCCTTTTGTATTAAATTCGGATGCAATTTCTGTGTTTCATCGCCAATAAGATGGTCCAAGGGATACAGTAAACCTAAAGTGAAGCATCGGAATCCAAAACTGGACTCAAAGGAGACGTTCAAATTATAGAAAGTTTGAGTGTCAGTCCTCTTGTACTTAAGTTGGCATTGTGCATTTTGTTTTAAATTTGAATGCAATTTCTGTGTTTCATCGTCAATAAGAAGGTCGAGGTATACAGTAAACCTGAAGTGAAGCATCGGAATCTAAAACTGGACTCACAGGAGAGAAAGTTAGAGTGACAGTCCTTTTGTACTTAAAACGGCATTGTGCCTTTTGTATTAAATTCGGATTCAATTTCTGTGTATCACCGTCAATTTGAAGGTCCAAGGGATACGGTAAACCTGAAGTGAAGCATCGGAATCTAAAACTGGACTCACAGGAGAGGTTCAAATCATATAAAGTTAGAGTGTCAGTCCTCTTGTACTTAAGTCGGCATTGTGCCTTTTGTATGAAATTTGGATGCAATTTCTGTGTTTCATCGTCAATACGATGGTCCAAGGGATACAGGAAACCTAAAGTGAAGCATCGGAATCTAAAACTGGTCTCACAGGAGAGGTTCAAATCATAGAAAGTGAGAGTGTAAGTCCTCTTGTGCTTAAGTCGGCATTGTGCTTTTGTATTAAATTCGGATGCAATTTCTGTGTTTCTTCGTCAATAAGGAGGTCCAAGGGATACAGTAAACCTAAAGTGAAGCATCGGAATCTGAAACTGGACTCACAGGAGACGTTCAAATCATAGAAAGTTAGAGTGTCAGTCCTCTTGTACTTAAGTCGGCTTTGTGCCTTTTGTATTAAATTCGGATGCAATTTCTGTGTTTCATCGTCAATAAGAAGGTCCAAGGGATACAGTGAACGTGAACTGAAGCATCGGAATCTAAAACTGGACTCACAGGAGAGGTTCAAATCGTAGAAAGTTAGAGTGTCAGTCCTCTTGTACTTAAGTCGGCATTGTGCCTTTTGTATTAAACTAGGATGCAATTTCTGTGTTTCATCGTCAATAAGAAGGTCCAAGGGATACAGTAAACCTGAAGTGAAGCATCGGTATCTAAAACTGGACTCACAGGAGAGGTTCATTTCATAGAAAGTTAGAGTGTCAGTCCTCTTGTACTTAAGTCGGCATTGTGCCTTTTGTATGAAATTTGGATGCAATTTCTGTGTTTCATCGTCACTACGATGGTCCAAGGGATACAGGAAACCTAAAGTGAAGCATCGGAATCTAAAACTGGTCTCACAGGAGAGGTTCAAATCATAGAAAGTGAGAGTGTAAGTCCTCTTGTACTTAAGTCGCCACTGTGCCTTTTGTATTAAATTCGGATGCAATTTCTGTGTTTCATCGTCAATAAGAAGGTCCAAGGGATACAGTAATCCTGAAGTGAAGCATAGGAATCTAAAACTGGACTCACAGGAGAGGTTCGAATCATAGAAAGTAAGAGTGTCAGTCCTCTTGTACTTAAGTCGGCATTGTGCCTTTTGTATTAAATTCGGATGCAGTTTCTGTGTTTCATCGTCAATACGAAGGTCCAAGGGATACAGAAAACCTGAAGTGTGGCATCGGAATCTAAAACTGGACTCATAGGAGAGGTTCATTTCATAGAAAGTTAGAGTGTCAGTCCTCTTGTACTTAAGTCGGCATTGTGCCTTTTGTATTAAATTCGGATGCAATTTCTTTGTTTCATCTGCAATACGAAGGTCCAAGGGATACAGTAAACCTGAAGTTAGGCATCGGAATCAAAAACTGGACACACAGGAGAGGTTGAAATCATAGAAAGAAGAGTGTCTGTCCTCTTGTACTTAAGTCGGCACTGTGCCTTTTGTATTAAATTCGGATGCTATTTCTGTGTTTCATCGTCAATAAGAAGGTCCAAGGGATACAGTAATCCTGAAGTGAAGCATAGGAATCTAAAACTGGACTCACAGGAGAGGTTCAAATCATAGAAAGTTAGAGTGTCAATCCTCTTGTACTTAAGTCGGCATTGTGCCCTTTGTATTGAATTCGGATGCAATTTCTGTGTTTCATTGTCAACAAGAAGGTCCAAGGGATACAGTAAACCTGAAGTGAAGCATCGGAATCTGAAACTGGACTCACAGGAGAGGTTCAAATCATAGAAAGTGAGAGTGTCAGTCCTCTTGTACTTAAGTCGGCATTGTGCCTTTTGTATTAAATTCGGATGCAATTTCTGTGTTTCATCGTCAATAAGATGGTCCAAGGGATACAGTAAACCTAAAGTGACGCATCGGAATCTATAACTGGACTCACAGGAGAGGTTCAAATCATTGAAAGTGAGAGTGTCAGTCCTCCTGTTCTTAAGTCGGCATTGCGCTTTTGTATTAAATTCGGATGCTATTTCTGTGTTTCTTCGTCAATAAGGAGATCCAAGGGATACAGTAAACCTGAAGTGAAGCATCGGAATCTAAGACTGGACTCACAGGAGACGTTCAAATCATAGAAAGTTAGAGTGTTAGTCCTCTTGTACTTAAGTCGGCATTGTGCATTTTGTTTTAAATTTGAATGCAATTTCTGTGTTTCATCGTCAATAAGAAGGTCCAAGGGATACAGTAATCCTGAAGTGAAGCATAGGAATCTAAAACTAGACTCCTCTTGTACTTAAGTCGGCATTGTGACTTTTGTATTAAATTCGGATGCAATTTCTGTGTTTCATCGTCAATAAGAAGGTCCAAGGGATACAGTAAACCCGAAGTGAAGCATCGGAATCTACAACTGGACTCACAGGAGAGGTTCAAATCATAGAAAGTTAGAGTGTCAGTCCTCTTGTACTTGAGTCGGCATTGTGCCTTTTGTATTGAATTCGGGTGCAATTTCTGTGTTTCATCGTCAATAAGAAGGTCCAAGGGATACAGTAAACCTGAAGGGAAGCATCGGAATCCAAAACTGGACTCACAGGTTAGGTTCAAATCATAGAAAGTGAGAGTGTCAGTCCTCTTGTACTTAAGTCGGCATTGTGCCTTTTGTATTAAATTCGGATGCAATTTCTGTGTTTCATCGTCAATAAGATGGTCCAAGGGATACAGTAAACCTAAATTGAAGCATCGGAATCTAAAACTGGACTCAAAGGAGACGTTCAAATCATAGAAAGTTAATGTGTCAGTCCTCTTGTACTTAAGTCGGCATTGTGCATTTCGTTTTAAATTTGAATGCAATCTCTGTGTTTCATCGTCAATAAGAAGGTCGAGGTATACAGTAAACCTGAAGTGAAGCATCGGAATCTAAAACTGGACTCACAGGAGAGAAAGTTAGAGTGACAGTCCTTTTGTACTTAAGTCTGCATTGTGCCTTTTGTATTAAATTCGGATGCAATTTCTGTGTATCATCGTCAATTAGAAGGTCCAAGGGATACAGTAAACCTGAAGTGAAGCATCGGAATCTAAAACTGGACACACAGGAGCGGTTGAAATCATAGAAAGTTAGCGTGTCAGTCCTCTTGTACTTAAGTCGGCATTGTGCCTTTTGTATTGAATTTGGGTGCAATTTCTGTGTTTCATCGTCAATAAGAAGGTCCAAGGGATACAGTAAACCTGAAGGGAAGCATCGGAATCTAAAACTGGACTCACAGGTTAGGTTCAAATCATAGAAAGTGAGAGTGTCAGTCCTCTTGTACTTAAGTCGGCATTGTGCCTTTTGTATTAAATTCGGATGCAATTTCTGTGTTTCATCGTCAATAAGATGGTCCAAGGGATACAGTAAACTTAAAGTGAAGCATCGGAATCTAAAACTGGACTCAAAGGAGACGTTCAAATCATAGAAAGTTAATGTGTCAGTCCTCTTGTACTTAAGTCGGCATTGTGCATTTCGTTTTAAACTTGAATGCAATTTCTGTGTTTCATCGTCATTAAGAAGGTCGAGGTATACAGTAAACCTGAAGTGAAGCATCGGAATCTAAAACTGGACTCACAGGAGAGAAAGTTAGAGTGACAGTCCTCTTGTACTTAAGTCGGCATCGTGCCTTTTGTATTAAATTCGGCTGCAATTTCTGTGTATCATCGTCAATTAGAAGGTCCAAGGGATACAGTAAACCTGAAGTGAAGCATCGGAATCTAAAACTGGACTCACAGGAGAGGTTCAAATCATAGAAAGTTAGAGTGTCAGTCCTCTTGTTCTTAAGTCGGCATTGTGCCTTTTGTATGAAATTTGGATGCAATTTCTGTGTTTAATCGTCAATACGATGGTCCAAGGGACACAGGAAACCTAAAGTGAAGCATCGGAATCTAAAACTGGACTCACAGGAGAGGTTCAAATCATAGAAAGTTAGAGTGTCAGTCCTCTTGTTCTTAAGTCGGCATTGTGCCTTTTGTATTGAATTCGGATGCAATTTCTGTGTTTCATCGTCAATAAGAAGGTCCAAGGGATACAGTAATCCTGAAGTGAAGCATAGGAATCTAAAACTGGACTCACAGGTGAGGTTCGAATCATAGAAAGTGAGAGTGTCAGTCCTCTTGTACTTAAGTCGGCATTGTGCATTTTGTTTTAAATTTGAATGCAATTTCTGTGTTTCATCGCCAATAAGAAGGTCCAAAGGATACAGTAAACCTGAAGAGAAGCATCGGAATCTAAAACTGGACTCACAGGAGAGGTTCAAATCATAGAAAGTTAGAGTGTCAGTCCTCTTGTACTTAAGTCGGCATTGTGCCTTTTGTATTAAATTCGGATGCAATTTCTGTGTTTCATCGTCAATAAGAAGGTCCAAGGGATACAGTGAACCTGAAGTGAAGCATCGGTATCTAAAACTGGACTCACAGGAGAGGAGCAAATCATAGAAAGTTAGAGTTTCAGTCCTCTTGTACTTAAGACGGCATTGTGCCTTTTGTATTAAATTCGGATGCACTTTCTGTGTTTCATCTTCAATAAGGAGGTCCAAGGGATACAGTAAACCTGAAGTGAGGCATCGGTATCTAAAACTGGACACACAGGAGCGGTTCAAATCATAGAAAGTTAGAGTGTCAGTCCTCTTGTACTTAAGTCGGCATTGTGCCTTTTGTATTGAATTCGGGTGCAATTTCTGTGTTTCATCCTCAATAAGAAGGTCCAAGGGATACAGTAAATCTGAAGGAAAGCATTGGAATCTAAAACTGGACTCACAGGATAGGTTCAAATCATAGAAAGTTATAGTGTCAGTCCTCTTGTACTTAAGTCGGCATTGTGCCTTTTGTATGAAATTTGGATGCAATTTCTGTGTTTGATCGTCAATACGATGGTCCAAGGGATACAGGGAACCTAAAGTGAAGCATCGGTATCTAAAACTGGTCTCACAGGAGAGGTTCAAATCATAGAAAGTGAGAATGTAAGTCCTCTTGTGCTTAAGCCGGCATTGTGCTTTTGTATTAAATTCGGATGCAATTTCTGTGTTTCTTCGTCAATAAGGAGGTCCAAGGGATACAGTAAACCTGAAGTGAAGCATCGGAATCTAAAACTGGACTCACAGGAGACGTTCAAATCATAGACAGTTAGAGTGTCAGTCCTCTTGTACTTAAGTCGGCTTTGTGCCTTTTGTATTAAATTCGGATGCAATTTCTGTGTTTCATCGTCAATAAGAAGGTCCAAGGGATACAGTAAACGTGAAGTGAAGCATCGGAATCTAAAACTGGACTCACAAGAGAGGTTCAAATCGTAGAAAGTTAGTGTGTCAGTCCTCTTCTACTTATGTCGGCATTGTGAATTTGTATTAAATTCGGATGCCATTTCTGTGTTTCATCGTCAATAAGAAGGTCCAAGGGATACAGTAAACTTGAAGTGAAGCATCGGTATCTAAAACTGGACTCACAGGAGAGGTTCATTTCATAGAAAGTTAGAGTGTCAGTCCTCTTGTACTTAAGTCGGCATTGTGCCTTTTGTATTAAATTCGGATGCAATTTCTGTGTTTCATCTTCAATAAGAAGGTCCAAGGGATACAGTAAACCTGAAGTGAGGCTTCGGAATCTAAAACTGGACACACAGGAGCGGTTGAAATCATAGAAAGTTAGAGTGTCAGTCCTCTTGTACTTAAGTCGCCACTGTGCCTTTTGTATTAAATTCGGATGCAATTTCTGTGTTTCATCGTCAATAAGAAGGTCCAAAGGATACAGTAATCCTGAAGTGAAGCATAGGAATCTAAAACTGGACTCACAGGAGAGGTTCGAATCATAGAAAGTAAGAGTGTCAGTCCTCTTGTAGTTAAGTCGGCATTGTGCCTTTTGTATTAAATTCGGATGCAGTTTCTGTGTTTCATCGTCAATACGAAGGTCCAAGGGATACAGAAAACCTGAAGTGTGGCATCGGAATCTAAAACTGGACTCATAGGAGAGGTTCATTTCATAGAAAGTTAGAGTGTCAGTTCTCTTGTACTTAAGTCGGCATTGTGCCTTTTGTATTAAATTCGGATGCAATTTCCTTGTTTTATCTGCAATAAGAAGGTCCAAGGGATACAGTAAACCTGAAGTTAGGCATCGGAATCTAAAACTGGACACACAGGAGCGGTTGAAATCATAGAAAGACGAGTGTCTGTCCTCTTGTACTTAAGTCGGCACTGTGCCTTTTGTATTAAATTCGTATGCTATTTCTGTGTTTAATCGTCAATAAGAAGGTCCAAGGGATACAGTAATCCTGAAGTGAAGCATAGGAATCTAAAACTGGACTCACAGGAGAGGTTCAAATCATAGAAAGTTAGAGTGTCAGTCCTCTTGTACTTAAGTCGGCAAATTGCCCTTTGTATTGAATTCGGATGCAATTTCTGTGTTTCATCGTCAACAAGAAGGTCCAAGGGATACAGTAAACCTAAAGTGGAGCATCGGAATCTGAAACTGGACTCACAGGAGAGGTTCAAATCATAGAAAGTGAGAGTGTCAGTCCTCTTGTACTTAAGTCGGCATTGTGCCTTTTGTATTAAATTCGGATGCAATTTCTGTGTTTCATCGTCAATAAGATGGTCCAAGGGATACAGTAAACCTAAAGTGACGCATCGAAATCTGTAACTGGACTCACAGGAGAGGTTCAAATCATTGAAAGTGAGAGTGTCAGTCCTCCTGTTCTTAAGTCGGCATTGTGCTTTTGTATTAAATTCGGATGCTATTTCTGTGTTTCTTCGTCAATAAGGAGATCCAAGGGATACAGTAAACCTGAAGTGAAGCATCGGAATCTAAGACTGGACTCACAGGAGACGTTCAAATCATAGAAAGTTAGAGTGTTAGTCCTCTTGTACTTAAGTCGGCATTGTGCATTTTGTTTTAAATTTGAATGCAATTTCTGTGTTTCATCGTCAACAAGAAGGTCCAAGGGATACAGTAATCCTGAAGGGAAGCATCGGAATCTAAAACTGGACTCACAGGTTAGGTTCAAATCATAGAAAGTGAGAGTGTCAGTCCTCTTGTACTTAAGTCGGCATTGTGCCTTTTGTATTAAATTCGGATGCAATTTCTGTGTTTCATCGTCAATAAGATGGTCCAAGGGATACAGTAAACTTAAAGTGAAGCATCGGAATCTAAAACTGGACTCAGAGGAGACGTTCAAATCATAGAAATTTAATGTGTCAGTCCTCTTGTACTTAAGCCGGCATTGTGCATTTCGTTTTAAATTTGAATGCAATTTCTGTGTTTCATCGTCAATAAGAAGGTCGAGGTATACAGTAAACCTGAAGTGAAGCATCGGAATCTAAAACTGGACTCACAGGAGAGAAAGTTAAAGTGACAGTCCTCTTGTACTTAAGTCGGCATCGTGCCTTTTGTATTAAATTCGGATGCAATTTCTGTGTATCATCGTCAATTAGAAGGTCCAAGGGATACAGTAAACCTGAAGTGAAGCATCGGAATCTAAAACTGGACTCACAGGAGAGGTTCAAATCATAGAAAGTTAGAGTGTCAGTCCTCTTGTTCTTAAGTCGGCATTGTGCCTTTTGTATGAAATTTGGATGCAATTTCTGTGTATCATCGTCAATACGATGGTCCAAGGGACACAGGAAACCTAAAGTGAAGCATCGGAATCTAAAACTGGACTCACAGGAGAGGTTCAAATCATAGAAAGTGAGAGTGTCAGTCCTTTTGTCTTAAGACGGCATTGTGCTTTAGTATTAAATTCGGATGCAATTTCTGTGTTTCTTCGTCAATAAGGAGGTCCAAGGGATACAGTAAACCTGAAGTGAAGCATCGGAATCTAAAACTGGACTCACAGGAGACGTTCAAATCATAGAAAGTTAGAGTGTCAGTCCTCTTGTACTTAAGTCGGCATTGTGCCTTTTGTATTAAATTCGGATGCAATTTCTGTGTTTCATATTCAATAAGAAGGTCCAAGGGATACAGTAAACATGAAGTGAGGGATCGGAATCTAAAACTGGACACACAGGAGCGGTTGAAATCATAGAAAGTTAGAGTGTCAGTCCTCTTGTACTTAAGTCGCCACTGTGCCTTTTGTATTAAATTCGGATGCAATTTCTGTGTTTCATCGTCAATAAGAAGGTCCAAGGGATACAGTAATCCTGAAGTGAAGCGTAGGAATCTAAAACTGGACTCACAGGAGAGGTTCGAATCATAGAAAGTGAGAGTGTCAGTCCTCTTGTACATAAGTCGGCATTGTGCCTTTTGTATTGAATTCGGACGCAATTTCTGTGTTTCATCGTCAATAAGAAGGTCCAAGGGATACAGTAAACCTGAAGTGAAGCATCGGAATCTAAAACTGGACTCACAGGAGAGGTTCAAATCATAGAAAGTGAGAGTGTTAGTCCTCTTGTACTTAAGTCGGCATTGTGCATTTTGTTTTAAATTTGAATGCAATTTCTGTGTTTCATCGCCAATAAGAAGGTCCAAGGGATACAGTAAACCTGAAGAGAAGCATCGGAATCTAAAACTGGACTCACAGGAGAGGTTCAAATCATAGAAAGTTAGAGTGTCAGTCCTCTTGTACTTAAGTCGGCATTGTGCCTTTTGTATTAAATTCGGATGCAATTTCTGTGTTTCATCGTCAATAAGAAGGTCCAAGGGATACAGTGAACCTGAAGTGAAGCATCGGTATCTAAAACTGGACTCACAGGAGAGGTGCAAATCATAGAAAGTTAGAGTTTCAGTCCTCTTGTACTTAAGTCGGCATTGTGCCTTTTGTATTAAATTCGGATGCAATTTCTGTGTTTCATCTTCAATAAGGAGGTCCAAGGGATACAGTAAACCTGAAGTGAGGCATCGGAATCTAAAACTGGACACACAGGAGCGGTTCAAATCATAGAAAGTTAGAGTGTCAGTCTTCTTGTACTTAAGTCGGCTCTGTGCTTTTTGTATTATATTCGGATGCAATTTCTGTGTTTCATCCTCAATAAGAAGGTCCAAGGGATACAGTAATCCTGAAGTGAAGCATAGGAATCTAAAACTAGACTCACAGGAGAGGTTCAAATCATAGAAAGTTAGAGTGTCAGTCCTCTTGTACTTAAGTCGGCATTGTGCCTTTTGTATTGAATTCGGGTGCAATTTCTGTGTTTCATCGTCAATAAGAAGGTCCAAGGGATACAGTAAATCTGAAGGAAAGCATCGGAATCTAAAAGTGGACTCACAGGATAGGTTCAAATCTTAGAAAGTGAGAGTGTCAGTCCTCTTGTACTTAAGTCGGCATTGTGCCTTTTGTATTAAATTCGGATGCAATTTCTGTTTTTCATCGTCAATAAGATGGTCCAAGGGATACAGTAAACCTAAAGTGAAGCATCGGAATCTAAAACTGGACTCAAAGGAGACGTTCAAATCATAGAAATTTAGAGTGTCAGTCCTCTTGTACTTAAGTCGGGATTGTGCATTTTGTTTTAAATTTGAATGCAATTTCTGTGTTTCATCGTCAATAAGAAGGTCGAGGTATACAGTAAACCTGAAGTGAAGCATCGGAATCTAAAACTGGACTCACAGGAGAAAAATTTAGAGTGACAGTCCTCTTGTACTTAAAACGGCATTGTGCCTTTTGTATTAAATTCGGATTCAATATCTGTGTATCATCGTCAATTAGAAGGTCCAAGGGATACAGTAAACCTGAAGTGAAGCATCGGAATCTAAAACTGGACTCACAGGAGAGGTTTAAATCATAGAAAGTTAGAGTGTCAGTCCTCTTGTACTTAAGTCGGCATTGTGCCTTTTGTATGAAATTTGGATGCAATTTCTGTGTTTCATCGTCAATACGATGGTCCAAGGGATACAGGAAACCTAAAGTGAAGCATCCGTATCTAAAACTGGTCTCACAGGAGAGGTTCAAATCATAGAAAGTGAGAGTGTAAGTCCTCTTGTGCTTAAGCCGGCATTGTGCTTATGTATTAAATTCGGATGCAATTTCGTTGTTTCTTCGTCAATAAGGAGGTCCAAGGGATACAGTAAACCTGAAGTGAAGCATCGGATTCTAAAACTGGACTCACAGGAGACGTTCAAATCATAGACAGTTAGAGTGTCAGTCCTCTTGTACTTAAGTCGGCTTTGTGCCTTTTGTATTAAATTCGGATGCAATTTCTGTGTTTCATCGTCAATAAGAAGGTCCAAGGGATACAGTAAACGTGAAGTGAAGCATCGGAATCTAAAACTGGACTCACAGGAGAGATTCAAATCGTAGAAAGTTAGAGTGTCAGTATTCTTCTACTTAAGTCGGCATTGTGCCTTTTGTATTAAATTCGGATGCCATTTCTGTGTTTCATCGTCAATAAGAAGGTCCAAGGGATACAGTAAACCTGAAGTGAAGCATCGGTATCTAAAACTGGTCTCACAGGAGAGGTTCATTTCATAGAAAGTTAGAGTGTCAGTCCTCTTGTACTTAAGTCGGCATTGTGCCTTTTGTATTAAATTCGGATGCAATTTCTGTGTTTCATCTTCAATAAGAAGGTCCAAGGGATACAGTAAACCTGAAGTGAGGCATCGGAATCTAAAACTGGACACACAGGAGCGGTTGAAATCATAGAAAGTTAGAGCGTCAGTCCTCTTGTACTTAAGTCGCCACTGTGCCTTTTGTAATAAATTCGGATGCAATTTCTGTGTTTCATCGTCAATAAGAAGGTCCAAGGGATACAGTAATCCTGAAGTGAAGCATAGGAATCTAAAACTGGACTCACAGGAGAGGTTCGAATCATAGAAAGTAAGAGTGTCAGTCCTCTTGTACTTAAGTCGGCATTGTGCCTTTTGTATTAAATTCGGATGCAGTTTCTGTGTTTCATCGTCAATACGAAGGTCCAAGGGATACAGTAATCCTGAAGTGAAGCATAGGAATCTAAAACTGGACTCACAGGAGAGGTTCAAATCATAGAAAGTTAGAGTGTCAGTCCTCTTGTACTTAAGTCGGCAAATTGCCCTTTGTATTGAATTCGGATGCAATTTCTGTGTTTCATCGTCAACAAGAAGGTCCAAGGGATACAGTAAACCTAAAGTGGAGCATCGGAATCTGAAACTGGACTCACAGGAGAGGTTCAAATCATAGAAAGTGAGAGTGTCAGTCCTCTTGTACTTAAGTCGGCATTGTGCCTTTTGTATTAAATTCGGATGCAATTTCTGTGTTTCATCGTCAATAAGATGGTCCAAGGGATACAGTAAACCTAAAGTGACGCATCGAAATCTGTAACTGGACTCACAGGAGAGGTTCAAATCATTGAAAGTGAGAGTGTCAGTCCTCCTGTTCTTAAGTCGGCATTGTGCTTTTGTATTAAATTCGGATGCTATTTCTGTGTTTCTTCGTCAATAAGGAGATCCAAGGGATACAGTAAACCTGAAGTGAAGCATCGGAATCTAAGACTGGACTCACAGGAGACGTTCAAATCATAGAAAGTTAGAGTGTTAGTCCTCTTGTACTTAAGTCGGCATTGTGCATTTTGTTTTAAATTTGAATGCAATTTCTGTGTTTCATCGTCAACAAGAAGGTCCAAGGGATACAGTAATCCTGAAGGGAAGCATCGGAATCTAAAACTGGACTCACAGGTTAGGTTCAAATCATAGAAAGTGAGAGTGTCAGTCCTCTTGTACTTAAGTCGGCATTGTGCCTTTTGTATTAAATTCGGATGCAATTTCTGTGTTTCATCGTCAATAAGATGGTCCAAGGGATACAGTAAACTTAAAGTGAAGCATCGGAATCTAAAACTGGACTCAGAGGAGACGTTCAAATCATAGAAATTTAATGTGTCAGTCCTCTTGTACTTAAGCCGGCATTGTGCATTTCGTTTTAAATTTGAATGCAATTTCTGTGTTTCATCGTCAATAAGAAGGTCGAGGTATACAGTAAACCTGAAGTGAAGCATCGGAATCTAAAACTGGACTCACAGGAGAGAAAGTTAAAGTGACAGTCCTCTTGTACTTAAGTCGGCATCGTGCCTTTTGTATTAAATTCGGATGCAATTTCTGTGTATCATCGTCAATTAGAAGGTCCAAGGGATACAGTAAACCTGAAGTGAAGCATCGGAATCTAAAACTGGACTCACAGGAGAGGTTCAAATCATAGAAAGTTAGAGTGTCAGTCCTCTTGTTCTTAAGTCGGCATTGTGCCTTTTGTATGAAATTTGGATGCAATTTCTGTGTATCATCGTCAATACGATGGTCCAAGGGACACAGGAAACCTAAAGTGAAGCATCGGAATCTAAAACTGGACTCACAGGAGAGGTTCAAATCATAGAAAGTGAGAGTGTCAGTCCTTTTGTCTTAAGACGGCATTGTGCTTTAGTATTAAATTCGGATGCAATTTCTGTGTTTCTTCGTCAATAAGGAGGTCCAAGGGATACAGTAAACCTGAAGTGAAGCATCGGAATCTAAAACTGGACTCACAGGAGACGTTCAAATCATAGAAAGTTAGAGTGTCAGTCCTCTTGTACTTAAGTCGGCATTGTGCCTTTTGTATTAAATTCGGATGCAATTTCTGTGTTTCATATTCAATAAGAAGGTCCAAGGGATACAGTAAACATGAAGTGAGGGATCGGAATCTAAAACTGGACACACAGGAGCGGTTGAAATCATAGAAAGTTAGAGTGTCAGTCCTCTTGTACTTAAGTCGCCACTGTGCCTTTTGTATTAAATTCGGATGCAATTTCTGTGTTTCATCGTCAATAAGAAGGTCCAAGGGATACAGTAATCCTGAAGTGAAGCGTAGGAATCTAAAACTGGACTCACAGGAGAGGTTCGAATCATAGAAAGTGAGAGTGTCAGTCCTCTTGTACATAAGTCGGCATTGTGCCTTTTGTATTGAATTCGGACGCAATTTCTGTGTTTCATCGTCAATAAGAAGGTCCAAGGGATACAGTAAACCTGAAGTGAAGCATCGGAATCTAAAACTGGACTCACAGGAGAGGTTCAAATCATAGAAAGTGAGAGTGTTAGTCCTCTTGTACTTAAGTCGGCATTGTGCATTTTGTTTTAAATTTGAATGCAATTTCTGTGTTTCATCGCCAATAAGAAGGTCCAAGGGATACAGTAAACCTGAAGAGAAGCATCGGAATCTAAAACTGGACTCACAGGAGAGGTTCAAATCATAGAAAGTTAGAGTGTCAGTCCTCTTGTACTTAAGTCGGCATTGTGCCTTTTGTATTAAATTCGGATGCAATTTCTGTGTTTCATCGTCAATAAGAAGGTCCAAGGGATACAGTGAACCTGAAGTGAAGCATCGGTATCTAAAACTGGACTCACAGGAGAGGTGCAAATCATAGAAAGTTAGAGTTTCAGTCCTCTTGTACTTAAGTCGGCATTGTGCCTTTTGTATTAAATTCGGATGCAATTTCTGTGTTTCATCTTCAATAAGGAGGTCCAAGGGATACAGTAAACCTGAAGTGAGGCATCGGAATCTAAAACTGGACACACAGGAGCGGTTCAAATCATAGAAAGTTAGAGTGTCAGTCTTCTTGTACTTAAGTCGGCTCTGTGCTTTTTGTATTATATTCGGATGCAATTTCTGTGTTTCATCCTCAATAAGAAGGTCCAAGGGATACAGTAATCCTGAAGTGAAGCATAGGAATCTAAAACTAGACTCACAGGAGAGGTTCAAATCATAGAAAGTTAGAGTGTCAGTCCTCTTGTACTTAAGTCGGCATTGTGCCTTTTGTATTGAATTCGGGTGCAATTTCTGTGTTTCATCGTCAATAAGAAGGTCCAAGGGATACAGTAAATCTGAAGGAAAGCATCGGAATCTAAAAGTGGACTCACAGGATAGGTTCAAATCTTAGAAAGTGAGAGTGTCAGTCCTCTTGTACTTAAGTCGGCATTGTGCCTTTTGTATTAAATTCGGATGCAATTTCTGTTTTTCATCGTCAATAAGATGGTCCAAGGGATACAGTAAACCTAAAGTGAAGCATCGGAATCTAAAACTGGACTCAAAGGAGACGTTCAAATCATAGAAATTTAGAGTGTCAGTCCTCTTGTACTTAAGTCGGGATTGTGCATTTTGTTTTAAATTTGAATGCAATTTCTGTGTTTCATCGTCAATAAGAAGGTCGAGGTATACAGTAAACCTGAAGTGAAGCATCGGAATCTAAAACTGGACTCACAGGAGAAAAATTTAGAGTGACAGTCCTCTTGTACTTAAAACGGCATTGTGCCTTTTGTATTAAATTCGGATTCAATATCTGTGTATCATCGTCAATTAGAAGGTCCAAGGGATACAGTAAACCTGAAGTGAAGCATCGGAATCTAAAACTGGACTCACAGGAGAGGTTTAAATCATAGAAAGTTAGAGTGTCAGTCCTCTTGTACTTAAGTCGGCATTGTGCCTTTTGTATGAAATTTGGATGCAATTTCTGTGTTTCATCGTCAATACGATGGTCCAAGGGATACAGGAAACCTAAAGTGAAGCATCCGTATCTAAAACTGGTCTCACAGGAGAGGTTCAAATCATAGAAAGTGAGAGTGTAAGTCCTCTTGTGCTTAAGCCGGCATTGTGCTTATGTATTAAATTCGGATGCAATTTCGTTGTTTCTTCGTCAATAAGGAGGTCCAAGGGATACAGTAAACCTGAAGTGAAGCATCGGATTCTAAAACTGGACTCACAGGAGACGTTCAAATCATAGACAGTTAGAGTGTCAGTCCTCTTGTACTTAAGTCGGCTTTGTGCCTTTTGTATTAAATTCGGATGCAATTTCTGTGTTTCATCGTCAATAAGAAGGTCCAAGGGATACAGTAAACGTGAAGTGAAGCATCGGAATCTAAAACTGGACTCACAGGAGAGATTCAAATCGTAGAAAGTTAGAGTGTCAGTATTCTTCTACTTAAGTCGGCATTGTGCCTTTTGTATTAAATTCGGATGCCATTTCTGTGTTTCATCGTCAATAAGAAGGTCCAAGGGATACAGTAAACCTGAAGTGAAGCATCGGTATCTAAAACTGGTCTCACAGGAGAGGTTCATTTCATAGAAAGTTAGAGTGTCAGTCCTCTTGTACTTAAGTCGGCATTGTGCCTTTTGTATTAAATTCGGATGCAATTTCTGTGTTTCATCTTCAATAAGAAGGTCCAAGGGATACAGTAAACCTGAAGTGAGGCATCGGAATCTAAAACTGGACACACAGGAGCGGTTGAAATCATAGAAAGTTAGAGCGTCAGTCCTCTTGTACTTAAGTCGCCACTGTGCCTTTTGTAATAAATTCGGATGCAATTTCTGTGTTTCATCGTCAATAAGAAGGTCCAAGGGATACAGTAATCCTGAAGTGAAGCATAGGAATCTAAAACTGGACTCACAGGAGAGGTTCGAATCATAGAAAGTAAGAGTGTCAGTCCTCTTGTACTTAAGTCGGCATTGTGCCTTTTGTATTAAATTCGGATGCAGTTTCTGTGTTTCATCGTCAATACGAAGGTCCAAGGGATACAGAAAACCTGAAGTGTGGCATCGGAATCTAAAACTGGACTCATAGGAGAGGTTCATTTCATAGAAAGTTAGAGTGTCAGTCCTCTTGTACTTAAGTCGGCATTGTGCCTTTTGTATTAAATTCGGATGCAATTTCTTTGTTTCATCTGCAATAAGAAGGTCCAAGGGATACAGTAAACCTGAAGTTAGGCATCGGAATCTAAAACTGGACACACAGGAGGGGTTGAAATCATAGAAAGACGAGAGTCTGTCCTCTTGTACTTAAGTCGGCACTGTGCCTTTTGTATTAAATTCGGATGCTATTTCTGTGTTTCATCGTCAATAAGAAGGTCCAAGGGATACAGCAAACCTGAAGTGAAGCATCGGAATCTGAAACTGGACTCACAGGAGAGGTTCAAATCATAGAAAGAGAGAGTGTCAGTCCACTTGTACTTAAGTCGGCATTGTGCCTTTTGTATTAAATTCGGATGCAATTTCTGTGTTTCATCGTCAATAAGATGGTCCAAGGGATACAGTAAACCTAAAGTGACGCATCGGAATCTGTAACTGGACTCACAGGAGAGGTTCAAATCATAGAAAGTTAGAGTGTCAGTCCTCTTGTACTTAAGTCGGCATTGTGCCTTTTGTATTAAATTCGGATGCAATTTCTGTGTTTCATCGTCAATACGAAGGTCCAAGGGATACAGCAAACCTGAAGTGAAGCATCGGTATCTACAACTGGACTCACAGGAGAGGTTCATTTCATAGAAAGTTAGAGTGTCAGTCCTCTTGTACTTAAGTCGGCACTGTGCCTTTTGTATTAAATTAGGATGCAATTTCTGTGTTTCATCGTCAACAAGAAGGTCCAAGGGATACAGTAAACCTGAAGTGAAGCATCGGAATCTGAAACTGGACTCACAGGAGAGGTTCAAATCATAGAAAGAGAGAGTGTCAGTCCACTTGTACTTAAGTCGGCATTGTGCCTTTTGTATTAAATTCGGATGCAATTTCTGTGTTTCATCGTCAATAAGATGGTCCAAGGGATACAGTAAACCTAAAGTGACGCATCGGAATCTGTAACTGGACTCACAGGAGAGGTTCAAATCATTGAAAGTGAGAGTGTCAGTCCTCCTGTTCTTAAGTCGGCATTGTGCTTTTGTATTAAATTCGGATGCTATTTCTGTGTTTCTTCGTCAATAAGGAGATCCAAGGGATACAGTAAACCTGAAGTGAAGCATCGGAATCTAAGACTGGACTCACAGGAGACGTTCAAATCATAGAAAGTTAGAGTGTTAGTCCTCTTGTACTTAAGTCGGCATTGTGCATTTTGTTTTAAATTTGAATGCAATTTCTGTGTTTCATCGTCAATAAGAAGGTCCAAGGGATACAGTGAACCTGAAGTAAAGCATCGGTATCTAAAACTGGACTCACAGGAGAAGTGCAAATCATAGAAAGTGAGAGTGTCAGTCCTCTTGTACTTAAGTCGGCATTGTGCCTTTTGTATTAAATTCGGATTCAATTTCTGTGTTTCATCTTCAATAAGAAGGTCCAAGGGATACAGTAAACCTGAAGTGAGGCATCGGAATCTAAAACTGGACACACAGGAGCGGTTGAAATCATAGAAAGTTAGAGTGTCAGTCTTCTTGTACTTAAGTCGGCACTGTGCCTTTTGTATTAAATTCGGATGCAATTTCTGTGCTTCATCCTCAATAAGAAGGTCCAAGGGATACAGTAATCCTGAAGTGAAGCATAGGAATCTAAAACTAGACTCCTCTTGTACTTAAGTCGGCATTGTGACTTTTGTATTAAATTCGGATGCAATTTCTGTGTATCATCGTCAATTAGAAGGTCCAAGGGATACAGTAAACCTGAAGTGAAGCATCGGAATCTAAAACTGGACACACAGGAGCGGTTGAAATCATAGAAAGTTAGAGTGTCAGTCTTCTTGTACTTAAGTCGGCACTGTGCCTTTTGTATTAAATTCGGATGCAATTTCTGTGTTTCATCGTCAATAAGAAGGTCCAAGGGATACAGTAAACCTGAAGTGAAGCATCGGAATCTAAAACTGGACTCACAGGAGAGGTTCAAATCACAGAAAGTTAGAGTGTCAGTCCTCTTGTACTTAAGTCGGCATTGTGCCTTTTGTATTGAATTTGGGTGCAATTTCTGTGTTTCATCGTCAATAAGAAGGTCCAAGGGATACAGTAAACCTGAAGGGAAGCATCGGAATCTAAAACTGGACTCACAGGTTAGGTTCAAATCATAGAAAGTGAGAGTGTCAGTCCTCTTGTACTTAAGTCGGCATTGTGCCTTTTGTATTAAATTCGGATGCAATTTCTGTGTTTCATCGTCAATAAGATGGTCCAAGGGATACAGTAAACCTAAAGTGAAGCATCGGAATCTAAAACTGGACTCAAAGGAGACGTTCAAATCATAGAAAGTTAATGTGTCAGTCCTCTTGTACTTAAGTCGGCGTTGTGCATTTCGTTTTAAATTTGAATGTAATTTCTGTGTTTCATCGTCAATAAGAAGGTCGAGGTATACAGTAAACCTGAAGTGAAGCATCGGAATCTAAAACTGGACTCACAGGAGAAAAAGTTAGAGTGACAGTCCTCTTGTACTTAAGTCGGCATTGTGCCTTTTGTATTAAATTCGGATGCAATTTCTGTGTATCATCGTCAATTAGAAGGTCCAAGGGATACAGTAAACTTGAAGTGAAGCATCGGAATCTAAAACTGGACTCACAGGAGAGGTTCAAATCATAGAAAGTTAGAGTGTCAGTCCTCTTGTTCTTAAGTCGGCATTGTGCCTTTTGTATGAAATTTGGATGCAATTTCTGAGTTTCATCGTCAATACGATGGTCCAAGGGACACAGGAAACCTAAAGTGAAGCATCGGAATCTAAAACTGGACTCACATGAGAGGTTCAAATCATAGAAAGTGTGAGTGTCAGTCCTCTTGTTCTTAAGACGGCACTGTGCTTTTGTATTAAATTCGGATGCAATTTCTGTGTTTCTTCGTCAATAAGGAGGTCCAAGGGATACAGTAAACCTGAAGTGAAGCATCGGAATCTAAAACTGGACTCACAGGAGACGTTCAAATCATAGAAAGTTAGAGTGTCAGTCCTCTTGTACTTAAGTCGGCATTGTGCCTTTTGTATTAAATTCGGATGCAATTTCTGTGTTTCATCGTCAATAAGAAGGTCCAAGGGATACAGTAAACCTGAAGTGAGGCATCGGAATCTAAAACTGGACTCACAGGAGAGGTTCAAATCATAGAAAGTTAGAGTGTCAGTCCTCTTGTACTTAAGTCGGCATTGTGCCTTTTGTATTAAATTCGGATGCAATTTCTGTGTTTCATCGTCAATAAGAAGGTCCAAGGGATACAGTAAACCTGAAGTGAAGCATCGGTATCTAAAACTGGACTCACAGGAGAGGTTCATTTCATAGAAAGTTAGAGTGTCAGTCCTCTTGTACTTAAGTCGGCATTGTGCCTTTTGTATTAAATTCGGATGCAATTTCTGTGTTTCATCTTCAATAAGAAGGTCCAAGGGATACAGTAAACCTGAAGTGAGGGATCGGAATCTAAAACTGGACACACAGGAGCGGTTGAAATCATAGAAAGTTAGAGTGTCAGTCCTCTTGTACTTAAGTCGCCACTGTGCATTTGTATTAAATTCGGATGCAATTTCTGTGTTTCATCGTCAATAAGAAGGTCCAAGGGATACAGTAATCCTGAAGTGAAGCATAGGAATCTAAAACTGGACTCACAGGAGAGGTTCGAATCATAGAAAGTGAGAGTGTCAGTCCTCTTGTACTTAAGTCGGCATTGTGCCTTTTGTATTGAATTCGGATGCAATTTCTGTGTTTTTTATCGTAAATAAGAAGGTCCAAGGGATACAGTAAACCTGAAGTGAAGCATCGGAATCTAAAACTGGACTCACAGGAGAGGTTCAAATCATAGAAAGTGAGAGTGTCAGTCCTCTTGTACTTAAGTCGGCATTGTGCATTTTGTTTTAAATTTGAATGCAATTTCTGTGTTTCATCGTCAATAAGAAGCTCCAAGGGATACAGTAAACCTGAAGTGAAGCATCGGAATCTAAAACTGGACTCACAGGAGCGGTTGAAATCATAGAAAGTAAGAGTGTTAGTCCTCTTGTACTTAAGTTGCCACTGTGCCTTTTGTATTAAATTCGGATGCAATTTCTGTGTTTCATCGTCAATAAGAAGGTCCAAGGGATACAGTAATCCTGAAGTGAAGCATAGGAATCTAAAACTGGATTCACAGGAGAGGTTCGAATCATAGAAAGTTAGAATGTCAGTCTTCTTGTACTTAAGTCTGCTCTGTGCTTTTTGTATTGTATTCAGATGCAATTTCTGTGTTTCATCCTCAATAAGAAGGTCCAAGGGATACAGTAATCCTGAAGTGAAGCATAGGAATCTAAAACTAGACTCACAGGAGAGGTTCAAATCATAGAAAGTTAGAGTGTCAGTCCTCTTGTACTTAAGTCGGCATTGTGCCTTTTGTATTGAATTCGGGTGCAATTTCTGTGTTTCATCGTCAATAAGAAGGTCCAAGGGATACAGTAAACCTGAAGGACAGCAACGGAATCTAAAACTGGACTCACAGGATAGGCTCAAATAATAGAAAGTGAGAGTGTCAGTCCTCTTGTACTTAAGTCGGCATTGTGCCTTTTGTATTAAATTCGGATGCAATTTCTGTGTTTCATCGTCAATAAGATGGTCCAAGGGATACAGTAAACCTAAAGTGAAGCATCGGAATCTAAAACTGGACTCAAAGGAGACGTTCAAATCACAGAAAGTTAGAGTGTCAGTCCTCTTGTACTTAAGTCGGGATTGTGCATTTTTTTAAAAATTTGAATGCAATTTCTGTGTTTCATCGTCAATAAGAAGGTCGAGGTATACAGTAAACCTGAAGTGAAGCATCGGAATCTACAACTGGACTCACAGGAGAGAAATTTAGAGTGACAGTCCTCTTGTACTTAAAACGGCATTGTGCCTTTTGTATTAAATTCGGATTCAATATCTGTGTATCATCGTCAATTAGAAGGTCCAAGGGATACAGTAAACCTGAAGTGAAGCATCGGAATCTAAAACTGGACTCACAGGAGAGGTTTAAATCATAGAAAGTTAGAGTGTCAGTCCTCTTGTACTTAAGTCGGCATTGTGCCTTTTGTATGAAATTTGGATGCAATTTCTGTGTTTCATCGTCAATACGTTGGTCCAAGGGATACAGGAAACCTAAAGTGAAGCATCGGTATCTAAAACTGGTCTCACAGGAGAGGTTCAAATCATAGAAAGTGAGAGTGTAAGTCCACTTGTGCTTAAGCCGGCATTGCGCTTTTGTAGTAAATTCGGATGCATTTTCTGTGTTTCATCGTCAATAAGAAGGTCCAAGGGATACAGTAAACCTGAAGTGAAGCATCGGTATCTAAAACTGGACTCACAGGAGAGGTTCATTTCATAGAAAGTTAGAGTGTCAGTCCTCTTGTACTTAAGTCGGCATTGTGCCTTTTGTATTAAATTCAGATGCAATTTCTGTGTTTCATCTTCAATAAGAAGGTCCAAGGGATACAGTAAACCTGAAGTGAGGCATCGGAATCTAAAACTGGACACACAGGAGCGGTTGAAATCATAGAAAGTTAGAGTGTCAGTCCTCTTGTACTTAAGTCGCCACTGTGCCTTTTGTATTAAATTCGGATGCAATTTCTGTGTTTCATCGTCAATAAGAAGGTCCAAGGGATACAGTAATCCTGAAGTGAAGCATAGGAATCTAAAACTGGACTCACAGGAGAGGTTCGAATCATAGAAAGTAAGAGTGTCAGTCCTCTTGTACTTAAGTCGGCATTGTGCCTTTTGTATTAAATTCGGATGCAGTTTCTGTGTTTCATCGTCAATACGAAGGTCCAAGGGATACAGAAAACCTGAAGTGTGGCATCGGAATCTAAAACTGGACTCATAGGAGAGGTTCATTTCATAGAAAGTTAGAGTGTCAGTCCTCTTGTACTTAAGTCGGCATTGTGCCTTTTGTATGAAATTCGGATGCAATTTCTTTCTTTCATCTGCAATAAGAAGGTCCAAGGGATACAGTAAACCTGAAGTTAGGCATTGGAATCTAAAACTGGACACACAGGAGCGGTTGAAATCATAGAAAGAAGAGTGTCTGTCCTCTTGTACTTAAGTCGGCGCTGTGCATTTTGTATTAAATTCGGATGCAATTTCTGTGTTCCATCGTCAATAAGAAGGTCCAAGGGATACAGTAATCCTGAAGTGAAGCATAGGAATCTAAAACTGGACTCACAGGAGAGGTTCAAATCATAGAAAGTTAGAGTGTCAGTCCTCTTGTACTTAAGTCGGCATTGTGCCCTTTGTATTGAATTCGGATGCAATTTCTGTGTTTCATCGTCAAAAAGAAGGTCCAAGGGATACAGTAAACCTGAAGTGAAGCATCGGAATCTGAAACTGGACTCACAGGAGAGGTTCAAATCATAGAAAGTCAGAGTGTCAGTCCTCTTGTACTTAAGTCGGCATTGTGCCTTTTGTATTAAATTCGGATGCAATTTCTGTGTTTCATCGTCAATAAGATGTTCCAAGGGATACAGTAAACCTAAAGTGACGCATCGGAATCTATAACTGGACTCACAGGAGAGGTTCAAATCATAGAAAGTGAGAGTGTCAGTCCTCCTATTCTTAAGTCGGCATTGTGCTTTTGTATTAAATTCGGATGCTATTTCTGTGTTTCTTCGTCAATAAGGAGATCCAAGGGATACAGTAAACCTGAAGTGAAGCATCGGAATCTAAAACTGGACTCACAGGAGACGTTCAAATCATAGAAAGTTAGAGTGTTGGTCCTCTTGTACTTAAGTCGGCATTGTGCTTTTTGTTTTAAATTTGAATGCAATTTCTGTGTTTCATCGTCAATAAGAAGGTCCAAGGGATACAGTAAACCTGAAGAGAAGCATCGGAATCTAAAACTGGACTCACAGGGGAGGTTCAAATCATAGAATGTTAGAGTGTCAGTCCTCTTGTACTTAAGTCGGCATTGTTCCTTTTGTATTAAATTCGGATGCAATTTCTGTGTTTGATCGTCAATAAGAAGGTCCAAGGGATACAGTGAACCTGAAGTAAAGCATCGGTATCTAAAACTGGACTCACAGGAGAGGTGCAAATCATAGAAAGTTAGGGATTCAGTCCCCTTAACTTAAGTCGGCATTGTGCCTTTTGTATTAAATTCGGATGCAATTTCTGTGTTTCATCTTCAATAAGAAGGTCCAAGGGATACAGTAAACCTGAAGTGAGGCATCGGAATCTAAAACTGGACACACAGGAGCGGTTGAAATCATAGAAAGTTAGAGTGTCAGTCTTCTTGTACTTAAGTCGGCACTGTGCCTTTTGTATTAAATTCGGATGCAATTTCTGTGCTTCATCCTCAATAAGAAGGTCCAAGGGATGCAGTAATCCTGAAGTGAAGCATAGGAATCTAAAACTAGACTCCTCTTGTACTTAAGTCGGCATTGTGCCTTTTGTATTAAATTCGGATGCAATTTCTGTGTTTCATCGTCAATAAGAAGGTCCAAGGGATACAGTAAACCTGAAGTGAAGCATTGGAATCTAAAACTGGACTCACAGGAGAGGTTCAAATCATAGAAAGTTAGAGTGTCAGTCCTCTTGTACTTAAGTCGGCATTGTGCCTTTTGTATTGAATTCGGGTGCAATTTCTGTGTTTCATCGTCAATAAGAAGGTCCAAGGGATACAGGAAACCTGAAGGGAAGCATCGGAATCTAAAACTGGACTCACAGGTTAGGTTCAAATCATAGAAAGTGAGAGTGTCAGTCCTCTTGTACTTAAGTCGGCATTATGCCTTTTGCATTAAATTCGGATGCAATTTCTGTGTTTCATCGTCAATAAGATGGTCCAAGGGATACAGTAAACCTAAAGTGAAGCATCGGAATCTAAAACTGGACTCAAAGGAGACGTTCAAATCATAGAAAGTTAATGTGTCAGTCCTCTTGTACATAAGTCGGCATTGTGCATTTCGTTTTAAATTTGAATGCAATTTCTGTGTTTCATCGTCAATAAGAAGGTCGAGGTATACAGTAAACCTGAAGGGAAGCATCGGAATCTTAAACTGGACTCACAGGAGAGAAAGTTAGAGTGACAGTCCTCTTGTACTTAAGTCGGCATTGTGCCTTTTGTATTAAGTTCGGTTGCAATTTCTGTGTATCATCGTCAATTAGAAGGTCCAAGGGATACAGTAAACCTGAAGTGAAGCATCCTAATCTAAAACTGGACTCACAGGAGAGGATCAAATCATAGAAAGTTAGAGTGTCAGTCCTCATGTTGTTAAGTCGGCATTGTGCCTTTTGTATGAAATTTGGATGCAATTTCTGTGTTTCATCGTCAATACGATGGTCCAAGGGATACAGGAAACCTACAGTGAAGCATCGGAATCTAAAACTGGACTCACAGGAGAGGTTCAAATCATAGAAAGTGAGAGTGTCAGTCCTCTTGTTCTTAAGACGGCATTGTGCTTTTGTATTAAATTCGGAAGCAATATCTGTGTTTCTTCGTCAATAAGGAGGTCCAAGGGATACACTAAACCTGAAGTGAAGCATCGGAATCTAAAACTGGACTCACAGGAGTCGTTCAAATCATTGAAAGTTAGAGTGTCAGTCCTCTTGTACTTAAGTCGCCATTGTGCCTTTTGTATTAAATTCGGATGCAATTTCTGTGTTTCATCGTCAATAAGAAGGTCCAAGGGATACAGTAAACCTGAAGTGAAGCATCGGAATCTAAAACTGGACTCCCAGGAGAGGTTCAAATCATAGAAAGTTAGAGTGTCAGTCCTCTTGTACTTAAGTCGGCATTGTGCCTTTTGTATTGAATTCGGGTGCAATTTCTGTGTTTCATCGTCAATAAGAAGGTCCAAGGGATACAGTAAACCTGAAGGGAAGCATCGGAATCTAAAACTGGACTCACAGGTTAGGTTCAAATCATAGAAAGTGAGAGTGTCAGTCCTCTTGTACTTAAGTCGGCATTATGCCTTTTGCATTAAATTCGGATGCAATTTCTGTGTTTCATCGTCAATAAGATGGTCCAAGGGATACAGTAAACCTAAAGTGAAGCATCGGAATCTAAAACTGGACTCAAAGGAGACGTTCAAATCATAGAAAGTTAATGTGTCAGTCCTCTTGTACATAAGTCGGCATTGTGCATTTCGTTTTAAATTTGAATGCAATTTCTGTGTTTCATCGTCAATAAGAAGGTCGAGGTATACAGTAAACCTGAAGGGAAGCATCGGAATCTAAAACTGGACTCACAGGAGAGAAAGTTAGAGTGACAGTCCTCTTGTACTTAAGTCGGCATTGTGCCTTTTGTATTAAGTTCGGTTGCAATTTCTGTGTATCATCGTCAATTAGAAGGTCCAAGGGATACAGTAAACCTGAAGTGAAGCATCCTAATCTAAAACTGGACTCACAGGAGAGGTTCAAATCATAGAAAGTTAGAGTGTCAGTCCTCATGTTGTTAAGTCGGCATTGTGCCTTTTGTATGAAATTTGGATGCAATTTCTGTGTTTCATCGTCAATACGATTGTCCAAGGGATACAGGAAACCTACAGTGAAGCATCGGAATCTAAAACTGGACTCACAGGAGAGGTTCAAATCATAGAAAGTGAGAGTGTCAGTCCTCTTGTTCTTAAGACGGCATTGTGCTTTTGTATTAAATTCGGATGCAATATCTGTGTTTCTTCGTCAATAAGGAGGTCCAAGGGATACACTAAACCTGAAGTGAAGCATCGGAATCTAAAACTGGACTCACAGGAGTCGTTCAAATCATTGAAAGTTAGAGTGTCAGTCCTCTTGTACTTAAGTCGCCATTGTGCCTTTTGTATTAAATTCGGATGCAATTTCTGTGTTTCATCGTCAATAAGAAGGTCCAAGGGATACAGTAAACCTGAAGTGAAGCATCGGAATCTGAAACTGGACTCACAGGAGAGGTTCAAATCATAGAAAGTGAGAGTGTCAGTCCTCTTGTACTTAAGTCGGCATTGTGCCTTTTGTATTAAATTCGGATGCAATTTCTGTGTTTCATCGTCAATAAGATGGTCCAAGGGATACAGTAAACCTAAAGTGACGCATCGGAATCTGTAACTGGACTCACAGGAGAGGTTCAAATCATTGAAAGTGAGAGTGTTAGTCCTCCTGTTCTTAAGTAGGCATTGTGCTTTTGTATTAAATTCGGATGCTATTTCTGTGTTTCTTCGTCAATAAGGAGATCCAAGGGATACAGTAAACCTGAAGTGAAGCATCGGAATCTAAGACTGGACTCACAGGAGACGTTCAAATCATAGAAAGTTAGAGTGTTAGTCCTCTTGTACTTAAGTCGGCATTGTGCATTTTGTTTTAAATTTGAATGCAATTTCTGTGTTTCATCGTCAATAAGAAGGTCCAAGGGATACAGTAATCCTGAAGTGAAGCATAGGAATCTAAAACTAGACTCCTCTTGTACTTAAGTCGGCATTGTGACTTTTGTATTAAATTCGGATGCAATTTCTGTGTTTCATCGTCAATAAGAAGGTCCAAGGGATACAGTAAACCTGAAGTGAAGCATCGGAATCTAAAACTGGACTCACAGGAAAGGTTCAAATCATAGAAAGTTAGAGTGTCAGTCCTCTTGTACTTAAGTCGGCATTGTGCCTTTTGTATTAAATTCGGATGCAATTTCTGTGTATCATCGTCAATTAGAAGGTCCAAGGGATACAGTAAACCTGAAGTGAAGCATCGGAATCTAAAACTGGACACACAGGAGCGGTTGAAATCATAGAAAGTTAGAGTGTCAGTCTTCTTGTACTTAAGTCGGCACTGTGCCTTTTGTATTAAATTCGGATGCAATTTCTGTGTTTCATCGTCAATAAGAAGGTCCAAGGGATACAGTAAACCTGAACTGAAGCATCGGAATCTAAAACTGGACTCACAGGAGAGGTTCAAATCACAGAAAGTTAGAGTGTCAGTCCTCTTGTACTTAAGTCGGCATTGTGCCTTTTGTATTGAATTTGGGTGCAATTTCTGTGTTTCATCGTCAATAAGAAGGTCCAAGGGATACAGTAAACCTGAAGGGAAGCATCGGAATCTAAAACTGGACTCACAGGTTAGGTTCAAATCATAGAAAGTGAGAGTGTCAGTCCTCTTGTACTTAAGTCGGCATTGTGCCTTTTGTATTAAATTCGGATGCAATTTCTGTGTTTCATCGTCAATAAGATGGTCCGAGGGATACAGTAAACCTAAAGTGAAGCATCGGAATCTAAAACTGGACTCAAAGGAGACGTTCAAATCATAGAAAGTTAATGTGTCAGTCCTCTTGTACTTAAGTCGGCATTGTGCATTTCGTTTTAAATTTGAATGCAATTTCTGTGTTTCATCGTCAATAAGAAGGTCGAGGTATACAGTAAACCTGAAGTGAAGCATCGGAATCTAAAACTGGACTCACAGGAGAAAAAGTTAGAGTGACAGTCCTCTTGTACTTAAGTCAACATTGTGCCTTTTGTATTAAATTCGGATGCAATTTCTGTGTATCATCGTCAATTAGAAGGTCCAAGGGATACAGTAAACTTAAAGTGAAGCATCGGAATCTAAAACTGGACTCACAGGAGAGGTTCAAATCATAGAAAGTTAGAGTGTCAGTCCTCTTGTTCTGAAGTCGGCATTGTGCCTTTTGTATGAAATTTGGATGCAATTTCTGTGTTTCATCGTCAATACGATGGTCCAAGGGACACAGGAAACCTAAAGTGAAGCATCGGAATCTAAAACTGGACTCACATGAGAGGTTCAAATCATAGAAAGTGTGAGTGTCAGTCCTCTTGTTCTTAAGACGGCACTGTGCTTTTGTATTAAATTCGGATGCAATTTCTGTGTTTCTTCGTCAATAAGGAGGTCCAAGGGATACAGTAAACCTGAAGTGAAGCATCGGAATCTAAAACTGGACTCACAGGAGACGTTCAAATCATAGAAAGTTAGAGTGTCAGTCCTCTTGTACTTAAGTCGGCATTGTGCCTTTTGTATTAAATTCGGATGCAATTTCTGTGTTTCATCGTCAATAAGAAGGTCCAAGGGATACAGTAAACCTGAAGTGAGGCATCGGAATCTAAAACTGGACTTACAGGAGAGGTTCAAATCATAGAAAGTTAGAGTGTCAGTCCTCTTGTACTTAAGTCGGCATTGTGCCTTTTGTATTAAATTCGGATGCAATTTCTGTGTTTCATCGTCAATAAGAAGGTCCAAGGGATACAGTAAACCTGAAGTGAAGCATCGGTATCTAAAACTGGACTCACAGGAGAGGTTCATTTCATAGACAGTTAGAGTGTCAGTCCTCTTGTACTTAAGTCGGCATTGTGCCTTTTGTATTAATTTCGGATGCAATTTCTGTGTTTCATCTTCAATAAGAAGGTCCAAGGGATACAGTAAACCTGAAGTGAGGGATCGGAATCTAAAACTGGACACACAGGAGCGGTTGAAATCATAGAAAGTTAGAGTGTCAGTCCTCTTGTACTTAAGTCGCCACTGTGCATTTGTATTAAATTCGGATGCAATTTCTGTGTTTCATCGTCAATAAGAAGGTCCAAGGGATACAGTAATCCTGAAGTGAAGCATAGGAATCTAAAACTGGACTCACAGGAGAGGTTCGAATCATAGAAAGTGAGAGTGTCAGTCCTCTTGTTCTTAAGTCGGCATTGTGCCTTTTGTATGAAATTTGGATGCAATTTCTGTGTTTCATCGTCAATACGATGGTCCAAGGGACACAGGAAACCTAAAGTGAAGCATCGGAATCTAAAACTGGACTCACATGAGAGGTTCAAATCATAGAAAGTGTGAGTGTCAGTCCTCTTGTTCTTAAGACGGCACTGTGCTTTTGTATTAAATTCGGATGCAATTTCTGTGTTTCTTCGTCAATAAGGAGGTCCAAGGGATACAGTAAACCTGAAGTGAAGCATCGGAATCTAAAACTGGACTCACAGGAGACGTTCAAATCATAGAAAGTTAGAGTGTCAGTCCTCTTGTACTTAAGTCGGCATTGTGCCTTTTGTATTAAATTCGGATGCAATTTCTGTGTTTCATCGTCAATAAGAAGGTCCAAGGGATACAGTAAACCTGAAGTGAGGCATCGGAATCTAAAACTGGACTCACAGGAGAGGTTCAAATCATAGAAAGTTAGAGTGTCAGTCCTCTTGTACTTAAGTCGGCATTGTGCCTTTTGTATTAAATTCGGATGCAATTTCTGTGTTTCATCGTCAATAAGAAGGTCCAAGGGATACAGTAAACCTGAAGTGAAGCATCGGTATCTAAAACTGGACTCACAGGAGAGGTTCATTTCATAGAAAGTTAGAGTGTCAGTCCTCTTGTACTTAAGTCGGCATTGTGCCTTTTGTATTAAATTCGGATGCAATTTCTGTGTTTCATCTTCAATAAGAAGGTCCAAGGGATACAGTAAACCTGAAGTGAGGGATCGGAATCTAAAACTGGACACACAGGAGCGGTTGAAATCATAGAAAGTTAGAGTGTCAGTCCTCTTGTACTTAAGTCGCCACTGTGCATTTGTATTAAATTCGGATGCAATTTCTGTGTTTCATCGTCAATAAGAAGGTCCAAGGGATACAGTAATCCTGAAGTGAAGCATAGGAATCTAAAACTGGACTCACAGGAGAGGTTCGAATCATAGAAAGTGAGAGTGTCAGTCCTCTTGTACTTAAGTCGGCATTGTGCCTTTTGTATTGAATTCGGATGCAATTTCTGTGTTTTTTATCGTCAATAAGAAGGTCCAAGGGATACAGTAAACCTGAAGTGAAGCATCGGAATCTAAAACTGGACTCACAGGAGAGGTTCAAATCATAGTAAGTGAGAGTGTCAGTCCTCTTGTACTTAAGTCGGCATTGTGCATTTTGTTTTAAATTTGAATGCAATTTCTGTGTTTCATCATCAATAAGAAGCTCCAAGGGATACAGTAAACCTGAAGTGAAGCATCGGAATCTAAAACTGGACTCACAGGAGCGGTTGAAATCATAGAAAGTAAGAGTGTTAGTCCTCTTGTACTTAAGTTGCCACTGTGCCTTTTGTATTAAATTCGGATGCAATTTCTGTGTTTCATCGTCAATAAGAAGGTCCAAGGGATACAGTAATCCTGAAGTGAAGCATAGGAATCTAAAACTGGATTCACAGGAGAGGTTCGAATCATAGAAAGTTAGAGTGTCAGTCTTCTTGTACTTAAGTCTGCTCTGTGCTTTTTGTATTATATTCAGATGCAATTTCTGTGTTTCATCCTCAATAAGAAGGTCCAAGGGATACAGTAATCCTGAAGTGAAGCATAGGAATCTAAAACTAGACTCACAGGAGAGGTTCAAATCATAGAAAGTTAGAGTGTCAGTCCTCTTGTACTTAAGTCGGCATTGTGCCTTTTGTATTGAATTCGGGTGCAATTTCTGTGTTTCATCGTCAATAAGAAGGTCCAAGGGATACAGTAAACCTGAAGGACAGCAACGGAATCTAAAACTGGACTCACAGGATAGGTTCAAATAATAGAAAGTGAGAGTGTCAGTCCTCTTGTACTTAAGTCGGCATTGTGCCTTTTGTATTAAATTCGGATGCAATTTCTGTGTTTCATCGTCAATAAGATGGTCCAAGGGATACAGTAAACCTAAAGTGAAGCATCGGAATCTAAAACTGGACTCAAAGGAGACGTTCAAATCATAGAAAGTTAGAGTGTCAGTCCTCTTGTACTTAAGTCGGGATTGTGCATTTTTTTTTAAATTTGAATGCAATTTCTGTGTTTCATCGTCAATAAGAAGGTCGAGGTATACAGTAAACCTGAAGTGAAGCATCGGAATCTACAACTGGACTCACAGGAGAGAAATTTAGAGTGACAGTCCTCTTGTACTTAAAACGGCATTGTGCCTTTTGTATTAAATTCGGATTCAATATCTGTGTATCATCGTCAATTAGAAGGTCCAAGGGATACAGTAAACCTGAAGTGAAGCATCGGAATCTAAAACTGGACTCACAGGAGAGGTTTAAATCATAGAAAGTTAGAGTGTCATTCCTCTTGTACTTAAGTCGGCATTGTGCCTTTTATATGGAATTTGGATGCAATTTCTGTGTTTCATCGTCAATACGATGGTCCAAGGGATACAGGAAACCTAAAGTGAAGCATCGGTATCTAAAACTGGTCTCACAGGAGAGGTTCAAATCATAGAAAGTGAGAGTGTAAGTCCTCTTGTGCTTAAGCCGGCATTGCGCTTTTGTATTAAATTCGGATGCAATTTCTGTGTTTCATCGTCAATAAGAAGGTCCAAGGGATACAGTAAACCTGAAGTGAAGCATCGGTATCTAAAACTGGACTCACAGGAGAGGTTCATTTCATAGAAAGTTAGAGTGTCAGTCCTCTTGTACTTAAGTCGGCATTGTGCCTTTTGTATTAAATTCGGATGCAATTTCTTTCTTTCATCTGCAATAAGAAGGTCCAAGGGATACAGTAAACCTGAAGTTAGGCATTGGAATCTAAAACTGGACACACAGGAGCGGTTGAAATCATAGAAAGAAGAGTGTCTGTCCTCTTGTACTTAAGTCGGCACTGTGCATTTTGTATTAAATTCGGATGCAATTTCTGTGTTCCATCGTCAATAAGAAGGTCCAAGGGATACAGTAATCCTGAAGTGAAGCATAGGAATCTAAAACTGGACTCACAGGAGAGGTTCAAATCATAGAAAGTTAGAGTGTCAGTCCTCTTGTACTTAAGTCGGCATTGTGCCCTTTGTATTGAATTCGGATGCAATTTCTGTGTTTCATCGTCAACAAGAAGGTCCAAAGGGATACAGTAAACCTGAAGTGAAGCATCGGAATCCGAAACTGGACTCACAGGAGAGGTTCAAATCATAGAAAGTCAGAGTGTCAGTCCTCTTGTACTTAAGTCGGCATTGTGCCTTTTGTATTAAATTCGGATGCAATTTCTGTGTTTCATCGTCAATAAGATGTTCCAAGGGATACAGTAAACCTAAAGTGACGCATCGGAATCTATAACTGGACTCACAGGAGAGGTTCAAATCATAGAAAGTGAGAGTGTCAGTCCTCCTGTTCTTAAGTCGGCATTGTGCTTTTGTATTAAATTCGGATGCTATTTCTGTGTTTCTTCGTCAATAAGGAGATCCAAGGGATACAGTAAACCTGAAGTGAAGCATCGGAATCTAAAACTGGACTCACAGGAGACGTTCAAATCATAGAAAGTTAGAGTGTTAGTCCTCTTGTACTTAAGTCGGCATTGTGCATTTTGTTTTAAATTTGAATGCAATTTCTGTGTTTCATCGTCAATAAGAAGGTCCAAGGGATACAGTAAACCTGAAGAGAAGCATCGGAATCTAAAACTGGACTCACAGGAAAGGTTCAAATCATAGAAAGTTAGAGTGTCAGTCCTCTTGTACTTAAGTCGGCATTGTGCCTTTTGTATTAAATTCGGATGCAATTTCTGTGTATCATCGTCAATTAGAAGGTCCAAGGGATACAGTAAACCTGAAGTGAAGCATCGGAATCTAAAACTGGACACACAGGAGCGGTTGAAATCATAGAAAGTTAGAGTGTCAGTCTTCTTGTACTTAAGTCGGCACTGTGCCTTTTGTATTAAATTCGGATGCAATTTCTGTGTTTCATCGTCAATAAGAAGGTCCAAGGGATACAGTAAACCTGAACTGAAGCATCGGAATCTAAAACTGGACTCACAGGAGAGGTTCAAATCACAGAAAGTTAGAGTGTCAGTCCTCTTGTACTTAAGTCGGCATTGTGCCTTTTGTATTGAATTTGGGTGCAATTTCTGTGTTTCATCGTCAATAAGAAGGTCCAAGGGATACAGTAAACCTGAAGGGAAGCATCGGAATCTAAAACTGGACTCACAGGTTAGGTTCAAATCATAGAAAGTGAGAGTGTCAGTCCTCTTGTACTTAAGTCGGCATTGTGCCTTTTGTATTAAATTCGGATGCAATTTCTGTGTTTCATCGTCAATAAGATGGTCCGAGGGATACAGTAAACCTAAAGTGAAGCATCGGAATCTAAAACTGGACTCAAAGGAGACGTTCAAATCATAGAAAGTTAATGTGTCAGTCCTCTTGTACTTAAGTCGGCATTGTGCATTTCGTTTTAAATTTGAATGCAATTTCTGTGTTTCATCGTCAATAAGAAGGTCGAGGTATACAGTAAACCTGAAGTGAAGCATCGGAATCTAAAACTGGACTCACAGGAGAAAAAGTTAGAGTGACAGTCCTCTTGTACTTAAGTCAACATTGTGCCTTTTGTATTAAATTCGGATGCAATTTCTGTGTATCATCGTCAATTAGAAGGTCCAAGGGATACAGTAAACTTAAAGTGAAGCATCGGAATCTAAAACTGGACTCACAGGAGAGGTTCAAATCATAGAAAGTTAGAGTGTCAGTCCTCTTGTTCTGAAGTCGGCATTGTGCCTTTTGTATGAAATTTGGATGCAATTTCTGTGTTTCATCGTCAATACGATGGTCCAAGGGACACAGGAAACCTAAAGTGAAGCATCGGAATCTAAAACTGGACTCACATGAGAGGTTCAAATCATAGAAAGTGTGAGTGTCAGTCCTCTTGTTCTTAAGACGGCACTGTGCTTTTGTATTAAATTCGGATGCAATTTCTGTGTTTCTTCGTCAATAAGGAGGTCCAAGGGATACAGTAAACCTGAAGTGAAGCATCGGAATCTAAAACTGGACTCACAGGAGACGTTCAAATCATAGAAAGTTAGAGTGTCAGTCCTCTTGTACTTAAGTCGGCATTGTGCCTTTTGTATTAAATTCGGATGCAATTTCTGTGTTTCATCGTCAATAAGAAGGTCCAAGGGATACAGTAAACCTGAAGTGAGGCATCGGAATCTAAAACTGGACTTACAGGAGAGGTTCAAATCATAGAAAGTTAGAGTGTCAGTCCTCTTGTACTTAAGTCGGCATTGTGCCTTTTGTATTAAATTCGGATGCAATTTCTGTGTTTCATCGTCAATAAGAAGGTCCAAGGGATACAGTAAACCTGAAGTGAAGCATCGGTATCTAAAACTGGACTCACAGGAGAGGTTCATTTCATAGAAAGTTAGAGTGTCAGTCCTCTTGTACTTAAGTCGGCATTGTGCCTTTTGTATTAATTTCGGATGCAATTTCTGTGTTTCATCTTCAATAAGAAGGTCCAAGGGATACAGTAAACCTGAAGTGAGGGATCGGAATCTAAAACTGGACACACAGGAGCGGTTGAAATCATAGAAAGTTAGAGTGTCAGTCCTCTTGTACTTAAGTCGCCACTGTGCATTTGTATTAAATTCAGATGCAATTTCTGTGTTTCATCGTCAATAAGAAGGTCCAAGGGATACAGTAATCCTGAAGTGAAGCATAGGAATCTAAAACTGGACTCACAGGAGAGGTTCGAATCATAGAAAGTGAGAGTGTCAGTCCTCTTGTTCTTAAGTCGGCATTGTGCCTTTTGTATGAAATTTGGATGCAATTTCTGTGTTTCATCGTCAATACGATGGTCCAAGGGACACAGGAAACCTAAAGTGAAGCATCGGAATCTAAAACTGGACTCACATGAGAGGTTCAAATCATAGAAAGTGTGAGTGTCAGTCCTCTTGTTCTTAAGACGGCACTGTGCTTTTGTATTAAATTCGGATGCAATTTCTGTGTTTCTTCGTCAATAAGGAGGTCCAAGGGATACAGTAAACCTGAAGTGAAGCATCGGAATCTAAAACTGGACTCACAGGAGACGTTCAAATCATAGAAAGTTAGAGTGTCAGTCCTCTTGTACTTAAGTCGGCATTGTGCCTTTTGTATTAAATTCGGATGCAATTTCTGTGTTTCATCGTCAATAAGAAGGTCCAAGGGATACAGTAAACCTGAAGTGAGGCATCGGAATCTAAAACTGGACTCACAGGAGAGGTTCAAATCATAGAAAGTTAGAGTGTCAGTCCTCTTGTACTTAAGTCGGCATTGTGCCTTTTGTATTAAATTCGGATGCAATTTCTGTGTTTCATCGTCAATAAGAAGGTCCAAGGGATACAGTAAACCTGAAGTGAAGCATCGGTATCTAAAACTGGACTCACAGGAGAGGTTCATTTCATAGAAAGTTAGAGTGTCAGTCCTCTTGTACTTAAGTCGGCATTGTGCCTTTTGTATTAAATTCGGATGCAATTTCTGTGTTTCATCTTCAATAAGAAGGTCCAAGGGATACAGTAAACCTGAAGTGAGGGATCGGAATCTAAAACTGGACACACAGGAGCGGTTGAAATCATAGAAAGTTAGAGTGTCAGTCCTCTTGTACTTAAGTCGCCACTGTGCATTTGTATTAAATTCGGATGCAATTTCTGTGTTTCATCGTCAATAAGAAGGTCCAAGGGATACAGTAATCCTGAAGTGAAGCATAGGAATCTAAAACTAGACTCACAGGAGAGGTTCGAATCATAGAAAGTGAGAGTGTCAGTCCTCTTGTACTTAAGTCGGCATTGTGCCTTTTGTATTGAATTCGGATGCAATTTCTGTGTTTTTTATCGTCAATAAGAAGGTCCAAGGGATACAGTAAACCTGAAGTGAAGCATCGGAATCTAAAACTGGACTCACAGGAGAGGTTCAAATCATAGTAAGTGAGAGTGTCAGTCCTCTTGTACTTAAGTCGGCATTGTGCATTTTGTTTTAAATTTGAATGCAATTTCTGTGTTTCATCATCAATAAGAAGCTCCAAGGGATACAGTAAACCTGAAGTGAAGCATCGGAATCAAAAACTGGACTCACAGGAGCGGTTGAAATCATAGAAAGTAAGAGTGTTAGTCCTCTTGTACTTAAGTTGCCACTGTGCCTTTTGTATTAAATTCGGATGCAATTTCTGTGTTTCATCGTCAATAAGAAGGTCCAAGGGATACAGTAATCCTGAAGTGAAGCGTAGGAATCTAAAACTGGATTCACAGGAGAGGTTCGAATCATAGAAAGTTGGAGTGTCAGTCTTCTTGTACTTAAGTCTGCTCTGTGCTTTTTGTATTATATTCAGATGCAATTTCTGTGTTTCATCCTCAATAAGAAGGTCCAAGGGATACAGTAATCCTGAAGTGAAGCATAGGAATCTAAAACTAGACTCACAGGAGAGGTTCAAATCATAGAAAGTTAGAGTGTCAGTCCTCTTGTACTTAAGTCGGCATTGTGCCTTTTGTATTGAATTCGGGTGCAATTTCTGTGTTTCATCGTCAATAAGAAGGTCCAAGGGATACAGTAAACCTGAAGGACAGCAACGGAATCTAAAACTGGACTCACAGGATAGGTTCAAATAATAGAAAGTGAGAGTGTCAGTCCTCTTGTACTTAAGTCGGCATTGTGCCTTTTGTATTAAATTCGGATGCAATTTCTGTGTTTCATCGTCAATAAGATGGTCCAAGGGATACAGTAAACCTAAAGTGAAGCATCGGAATCTAAAACTGGACTCAAAGGAGACGTTCAAATCATAGAAAGTTAGAGTGTCAGTCCTCTTGTACTTAAGTCGGGGTTGTGCATTTTTTTTAAAATTTGAATGCAATTTCTGTGTTTCATCGTCAATAAGAAGGTCGAGGTATACAGTAAACCTGAAGTGAAGCATCGGAATCTACAACTGGACTCACAGGAGAGAAATTTAGAGTGACAGTCCTCTTGTACTTAAAACGGCATTGTGCCTTTTGTATTAAATTCGGATTCAATATCTGTGTATCATCGTCAATTAGAAGGTCCAAGGGATACAGTAAACCTGAAGTGAAGCATCGGAATCTAAAACTGGACTCACAGGAGAGGTTTAAATCATAGAAAGTTAGAGTGTCAGTCCTCTTGTACTTAAGTCGGCATTGTGCCTTTTATATGGAATTTGGATGCAATTTCTGTGTTTCATCGTCAATACGATGGTCCAAGGGATACAGGAAACCTAAAGTGAAGCATCGGTATCTAAAACTGGTCTCACAGGAGAGGTTCAAATCATAGAAAGTGAGAGTGTAAGTCCTCTTGTGCTTAAGCCGGCATTGCGCTTTTGTATTAAATTCGGATGCAATTTCTGTGTTTCATCGTCAATAAGAAGGTCCAAGGGATACAGTAAACCTGAAGTGAAGCATCGGTATCTAAAACTGGACTCACAGGAGAGGTTCATTTCATAGAAAGTTAGAGTGTCAGTCCTCTTGTACTTAAGTCGGCATTGTGCCTTTTGTATTAAATTCGGATGCAATTTCTTTCTTTCATCTGCAATAAGAAGGTCCAAGGGATACAGTAAACCTGAAGTTAGGGATTGGAATCTAAAACTGGACACACAGGAGCGGTTGAAATCATAGAAAGAAGAGTGTCTGTCCTCTTGTACTTAAGTCGGCACTGTGCATTTTGTATTAAATTCGGATGCAATTTCTGTGTTCCATCGTCAATAAGAAGGTCCAAGGGATACAGTAATCCTGAAGTGAAGCATAGGAATCTAAAACTGGACTCACAGGAGAGGTTCAAATCATAGAAAGTTAGAGTGTCAGTCCTCTTGTACTTAAGTCGGCATTGTGCCCTTTGTATTGAATTCGGATGCAATTTCTGTGTTTCATCGTCAACAAGAAGGTCCAAAGGGATACAGTAAACCTGAAGTGAAGCATCGGAATCCGAAACTGGACTCACAGGAGAGGTTCAAATCATAGAAAGTCAGAGTGTCAGTCCTCTTGTACTTAAGTCGGCATTGTGCCTTTTGTATTAAATTCGGATGCAATTTCTGTGTTTCATCGTCAATAAGATGTTCCAAGGGATACAGTAAACCTAAAGTGACGCATCGGAATCTATAACTGGACTCACAGGAGAGGTTCAAATCATAGAAAGTGAGAGTGTCAGTCCTCCTGTTCTTAAGTCGGCATTGTGCTTTTGTATTAAATTCGGATGCTATTTCTGTGTTTCTTCGTCAATAAGGAGATCCAAGGGATACAGTAAACCTGAAGTGAAGCATCGGAATCTAAAACTGGACTCACAGGAGACGTTCAAATCATAGAAAGTTAGAGTGTTAGTCCTCTTGTACTTAAGTCGGCATTGTGCATTTTGTTTTAAATTTGAATGCAATTTCTGTGTTTCATCGTCAATAAGAAGGTCCAAGGGATACAGTAAACCTGAAGAGAAGCATCGGAATCTAAAACTGGACTCACAGGGGAGGTTCAAATCATAGAAAGTTAGAGTGTCAGTCCTCTTGTACTTAAGTCGGCATTGTGCCTTTTGTATTAAATTCGGATGCAATTTCTGTGTTTCATCGTCAATAAGAAGGTCCAAGGGATACAGTGAACCTGAAGTAAAGCATCGGTATCTAAAACTGGACTCACAGGAGAGGTGCAAATCATAGAAAGTTAGGGATTCAGTCCTCTTAACTTAAGTCGGCATAGTGCCTTTCGTATTAAATTCGGATGCAATTTCTGTGTTTCATCTTCAATAAGAAGGTCCAAGGGATACAGTAAACCTGAAGTGAGGCATCGGAATCTAAAACTGGACACACAGGAGCGGTTGAAATCATAGAAAGTTAGAGTGTCAGTCTTCTTGTACTTAAGTCGGCACTGTGCCTTTTGTATTAAATTCGGATGCAATTTCTGTGCTTCATCCTCAATAAGAAGGTCCAAGGGATGCAGTAATCCTGAAGTGAAGCATAGGAATCTAAAACTAGACTCCTCTTGTACTTAAGTCGGCATTGTGCCTTTTGTATTAAATTCGGATGCAATTTCTGTGTTTCATCGTCAATAAGAAGGTCCAAGGGATACAGTAAACCTGAAGTGAAGCATCGGAATCTAAAACTGGACTCACAGGAGAGGTTCAAATCATAGAAAGTTAGAGTGTCAGTCCTCTTGTACTTAAGTCGGCATTGTGCCTTTTGTATTGAATTCGGGTGCAATTTCTGTGTTTCATCGTCAATAAGAAGGTCCAAGGGATACAGTAAACCTGAAGGGAAGCATCGGAATCTAAAACTGGACTCACAGGTTAGGTTCAAATCATAGAAAGTGAGAGTGTCAGTCCTCTTGTACTTAAGTCGGCATTATGCCTTTTGTATTAAATTCGGATGCAATTTCTGTGTTTCATCGTCAATAAGATGGTCCAAGGGATACAGTAAACCTAAAGTGAAGCATCGGAATCTAAAACTGGACTCAAAGGAGACGTTCAAGTCATAGAAAGTTAATGTGTCAGTCCTCTTGTACTTAAGTCGGCATTGTGCATTTCGTTTTAAATTTGAATGCAATTTCTGTGTTTCATCGTCAATAAGAAGGTCGAGGTATACAGTAAACCTGAAGTGAAGCATCGGAATCTAAAACTGGACTCACAGGAGAGAAAGTTAGAGTGACAGTCCTCTTGTACTTAAGTCGGCATTGTGCCTTTTGTATTAAGTTCGGTTGCAATTTCTGTTTATCATCGTCAATTAGAAGGTCCAAGGGATACAGTAAACCTGAAGTGAAGCATCCTAATCTAAAACTGGACTCACAGGAGAGGTTCAAATCATAGAAAGTTAGAGTGTCAGTCCTCATGTTCTTAAGTCGGCATTGTGCCTTTTGTATGAAATTTGGATGCAATTTCTGTGTTTCATCGTCAATACGATGGTCCAAGGGATACAGGAAACCTACAGTGAAGCATCGGAATCTAAAACTGGACTCACAGGAGAGGTTCAAATCATAGAAAGTGAGAGTGTCAGTCCTCTTGTTCTTAAGACGGCATTGTGCTTTTGTATTACATTCGGATGCAATTTCTGTGTTTCTTCGTCAATAAGGAGGTCCAAGGGATACACTAAACCTGAAGTGAAGCATCGGAATCTAAAACTGGACTCACAGGAGTCGTTCAAATCATTGAAAGTTTGAGTGTCAGTCCTCTTGTACTTAAGTCGGCACTGTGCCTTTTGTATTAAATTCGGATGCAATTTCTCTGTTTCATCGTCAATAAGAAGGTCCAAGGGATACAGTAAACCTGAAGTGAAGCATCGGAATCAAAAACTGGACTCACAGCAGAGGTTCAAATCATAGAAAGTTAGAGTGTCAGTCCTCTTGTACTTAAGTCGGCACTGTGCCTTTTGTATTAAATTCGGATGCAATTTCTCTGTTTCATCGTCAATAAGAAGGTCCAAGGGATACAGTAATCCTGAAGTGAAGCATAGGAATCAAAAACTGGACTCACAGGAGAGGTTCGAAGCATAGAAAGTGAGAGTGTCAGTCCTCTTGTACTTAAGTCGGCATTGTGCCTTTTGTATTGAATTCGGATGCAATTTCTGTGTTTCATCGTCAATAAGAAGGTCCAAGGGATACAGTAAACCTGAAGTGAAGCATCGGAATCTAAAACTGGACTCACAGGAGAGGTTCAAATCATAGAAAGTGAGAGTGTCAGTCCTCTTGTACTTAAGTCAGCATTGTGCATTTTGTTTTAAATTTGAATGCAATTTCTGTGTTTCATCGTCAATAAGAAGCTCCAAGGGATACAGTAAACCTGAAGTGAAGCATCGGAATCTAAAACTGGACTCACAGGAGCGGTTGAAATCATAGAGAGTTAGAGTGTCAGTCCTCTTGTACTGAAGTCGCCACTGTGCCTTTTGTATTAAATTCGGATGCAATTTCTGTGTTTCATCGTCCATAAGAAGGTCCAAGCGATACAGTAATCCTGAAGTGAAGCATAGGAATCTAAAACTGGACTCACAGGAGAGGTTCGAATCATAGAAAGTGAGAGTGTCAGTCCTCTTGTACTTAAGTCGGCATTGTGCCTTTTGTATTGAATTCGGATGCAATTTCTGTGTTTCATCGTCATTAAGAAGGTCCAAGGGATACAGTAAAGCTGAAGTGAGGCATCGGAATCTAAAACTGGACTCACAGGAGAGGTTCAAATCATAGAAAGTGAAAGTGTCAGTCCTCTTTCACTTAAGTCGGCATTGTGCATTTTGTTTTAAATTTGAATGCAATTTCTGTGTTTCATCGTCAATAAGAAGCTGCAAGGGATACAGTAAACCTGAAGTGAAGCATCGGAATCTAAAACTGGACTCACAGGAGATGTTCAAATCATAGAAAGTTAGAGTGTCAATCCTCTTGTACTTAAGTCGGCATTGTGCCTTTTGTATTAAATTCGGATGCAATTTCTGTGTTTCATCGTCTATAAGAAGGTCCAAGGGATAGAGTAAACCTGAAGTGAAGCATCGGTATCTAAAACTGGACTCACAGGAGAGGTTCAAATCATAGAAAGTTAGAGTGTCAGTCCTCTTGTACTTAAGTCATCATTGTGCCTTTTGTATTAAAGTCGGATACAATTACTGTGTTTCATCTTCAATAAGAAGGTCCAAGGGATACAGTAAACCTGAAGTGAGGCATCGGAATCTAAGACTGGACACACAGGAGCGGTTGAAATCATAGAAAGTTAGAGTGTCAGTCCTCTTGTACTTAAGTCGGCACTGTGCCTTTTGTATTAAATTCGGATGCAATTTCTCTGTTTCATCGTCAATAAGAAGGTCCAAGGGATACGGTAAACCTGAAGTGAAGCATCGGAATCTAAAACTGGACTCACAGGAGAGGTTCAAATCATAGAAAGTGAGAGTGTCAGTCCTCTTGTACTTAAGCCGGCATTGTGCCTTTTGTAATAAATTCGGATGCAATTTCTGTGTTTCATCGTCAATAAGATGGTCCAAGGGATACAGTAAACCTAAAGTGAAGCATCGGAATCTAAAACTGGACTCACAGGAGAGGTTCAAATCATAGAAAGTGAGAGTGTCAGTCCTCTTGTTCTTAAGTCGGCATTGTGCTTTTGTATTAAATTCGGATGCAATTTCTGTGTTTCATCTTCAATAAGAAGGTCCAAGGGATACAGTAAACCTGAAGTGAGGCATCGGAATCTAAAACTGGACACACAGGAGCGGTTGAAATCATAGAAAGTTAGAGTGTCAGTCCTGTTGTACTTAAGTCGGCATTGTGCCTGTTGTAATAAATTCGGATGCAATTTCTGTGTTTCATCTTCAATAAGAAGGTCCAAGGGATACAGTAAACCTGAAGTGAGGCATCGGAATCTAAAACTGGACTCACAGGAGAGGTTCAAATCATAGAAAGTTAGAGTGTCAGTCCTCTTGTACTTAAGTCGGCATTGTGCCTTTTGTATTGAATTCGGGTGCAATTTCTGTGTTTCATCGTCAATAAGAAGGTACAAGGGATACAGTAAACCTGAAGGGAAGCATCTGAATTTAAAACTGGACTCACAGGATAGGTTCAAATCATAGAAAGTAAGAGTGTCAGTCTTCTTGTACTTAAGTCGGCATTGTGCCTTTTGTATTAAATTCGGATGCAATTTCTGTGTTTCATCGTCAATAAGGTGGTCGAAGGGATACAGTAAACCTAAAGTGAAGCATCGGAATCTAAATCTGGACTCAAAGGAGACGTTCAAATCATAGAAAGTTAGAGTGTCAGTCCTCTTGTACTTAAGTCGTCATTGTGCATTTTGTTTTAAATTTGAATGCAATTTCTGTGTTTCATCGTCAATAAGAAGGTCGAGGTATACAGTAAACCTGAAGTAAAGCATCGAAATCTAAAACTGGACTCACAGGAGAGAATGTTAGAGTGACAGTCCTTTTGTACTTAAGTCGGCATTGTGCCTTTTGTATTAAATTCGGATGCAATTTCTGTGTATCATCGTCAATTAGAAGGTCCAAGGGATACAGTAAACCTGAAGTGTAGCATCGGAATCTAAAACTGGACTCACAGGAAAGGTTCAAATCATAGAAAGTTAGAGTGTCAGTCCTCTTGTACTTAAGTCGGCATTGTGCCTTTTGTATTAAATTCGGATGCAATTTCTGTGTTTCATCGTCAATAAGAAAGTCCAAGGGATACAGTAAACCTGAAGTGGCGCATCGGTATCTAAAACTGGACTCACAGGAGAGGTTCATTTCATAGAAGGTTAGAGTGTCAGTCCTCTTGTACTTAAGTCGGCATTGTGCCTTTTGTATTAAATTCGGATGCAATTTCTGTGTTTCATCTTCAATAAGAAGGTCCAAGGGATACAGTAAACCTGAAGTGAAGCATCGGAATCTAAAACTGGACTCACAGGAGAGGTTCAAATCACAGGAAGCGAGAGTGTCAGTCCTCTTGTACTTAAGTCAGCATTGTGCATTTTGTTTTAAATTTGAATGCAATTTCTGTGTTTCATCGTCAATAAGAAGCTCCAAGGGAAACAGTAAACCTGAAGAGAAGCATCGGAATCTAAAACTGGACTCACAGGAGCGGTTGAAATCATAGAGAGTTAGAGTGTCAGTCCTCTTGTACTTAAGTCGCCACTGTGCCTTTTGTATTAAATTCGGATGCAATTTCTGTGTTTCATCGTCCATAAGAAGGTCCAAGCGATACAGTAATCCTGAAGTGAAGCATAGGAATCTAAAACTGGACTCACAGGAGAGGTTCGAATCATAGAAAGTGAGAGTGTCAGTCCTCTTGTACTTAAGTCGGCATTGTGCCTTTTGTATTGAATTCGGATGCAATTTCTGTGTTTCATCGTCATTAAGAAGGTCCAAGGGATACAGTAAAGCTGAAGTGAGGCATCGGAATCTAAAACTGGACTCACAGGAGAGGTTCAAATCATAGAAAGTGAGAGTGTCAGTCCTCTTTCACTTAAGTCGGCATTGTGCATTTTGTTTTAAATTTGAATGCAATTTCTGTGTTTCATCGTCAATAAGAAGCTCCAAAGGATACAGTAAACCTGAAGTGAAGCATCGGAATCTAAAACTGGACTCACAGGAGATGTTCAAATCATAGAAAGTTAGAGTGTCAATCCTCTTGTACTTAAGTCGGCATTGTGCCTTTTGTATTAAATTCGGATGCAATTTCTGTGTTTCATCGTCTATAAGAAGGTCCAAGGGATAGAGTAAACCTGAAGTGAAGCATCGGTATCTAAAACTGGACTCACAGGAGAGGTTCAAATCATAGAAAGTTAGAGTGTCAGTCCTCTTGTACTTAAGTCATCATTGTGCCTTTTGTATTAAATTCGGATTCAATATCTGTGTATCATCGTCAATTAGAAGGTCCAAGGGATACAGTAAACCTGAAGTGAAGCATCGGAATCTAAAACTGGACTCACAGGAGAGGTTTAAATCATAGAAAGTTAGAGTGTCAGTCCTCTTGTACTTAAGTCGGCATTGTGCCTTTTATATGGAATTTGGATGCAATTTCTGTGTTTCATCGTCAATACGATGGTCCAAGGGATACAGGAAACCTAAAGTGAAGCATCGGTATCTAAAACTGGTCTCACAGGAGAGGTTCAAATCATAGAAAGTGAGAGTGTAAGTCCTCTTGTGCTTAAGCCGGCATTGCGCTTTTGTATTAAATTCGGATGCAATTTCTGTGTTTCATCGTCAATAAGAAGGTCCAAGGGATACAGTAAACCTGAAGTGAAGCATCGGTATCTAAAACTGGACTCACAGGAGAGGTTCATTTCATAGAAAGTTAGAGTGTCAGTCCTCTTGTACTTAAGTCGGCATTGTGCCTTTTGTATTAAATTCGGATGCAATTTCTTTCTTTCATCTGCAATAAGAAGGTCCAAGGGATACAGTAAACCTGAAGTTAGGGATTGGAATCTAAAACTGGACACACAGGAGCGGTTGAAATCATAGAAAGAAGAGTGTCTGTCCTCTTGTACTTAAGTCGGCACTGTGCATTTTGTATTAAATTCGGATGCAATTTCTGTGTTCCATCGTCAATAAGAAGGTCCAAGGGATACAGTAATCCTGAAGTGAAGCATAGGAATCTAAAACTGGACTCACAGGAGAGGTTCAAATCATAGAAAGTTAGAGTGTCAGTCCTCTTGTACTTAAGTCGGCATTGTGCCCTTTGTATTGAATTCGGATGCAATTTCTGTGTTTCATCGTCAACAAGAAGGTCCAAAGGGATACAGTAAACCTGAAGTGAAGCATCGGAATCCGAAACTGGACTCACAGGAGAGGTTCAAATCATAGAAAGTCAGAGTGTCAGTCCTCTTGTACTTAAGTCGGCATTGTGCCTTTTGTATTAAATTCGGATGCAATTTCTGTGTTTCATCGTCAATAAGATGTTCCAAGGGATACAGTAAACCTAAAGTGACGCATCGGAATCTATAACTGGACTCACAGGAGAGGTTCAAATCATAGAAAGTGAGAGTGTCAGTCCTCCTGTTCTTAAGTCGGCATTGTGCTTTTGTATTAAATTCGGATGCTATTTCTGTGTTTCTTCGTCAATAAGGAGATCCAAGGGATACAGTAAACCTGAAGTGAAGCATCGGAATCTAAAACTGGACTCACAGGAGACGTTCAAATCATAGAAAGTTAGAGTGTTAGTCCTCTTGTACTTAAGTCGGCATTGTGCATTTTGTTTTAAATTTGAATGCAATTTCTGTGTTTCATCGTCAATAAGAAGGTCCAAGGGATACAGTAAACCTGAAGAGAAGCATCGGAATCTAAAACTGGACTCACAGGGGAGGTTCAAATCATAGAAAGTTAGAGTGTCAGTCCTCTTGTACTTAAGTCGGCATTGTGCCTTTTGTATTAAATTCGGATGCAATTTCTGTGTTTCATCGTCAATAAGAAGGTCCAAGGGATACAGTGAACCTGAAGTAAAGCATCGGTATCTAAAACTGGACTCACAGGAGAGGTGCAAATCATAGAAAGTTAGGGATTCAGTCCTCTTAACTTAAGTCGGCATAGTGCCTTTCGTATTAAATTCGGATGCAATTTCTGTGTTTCATCTTCAATAAGAAGGTCCAAGGGATACAGTAAACCTGAAGTGAGGCATCGGAATCTAAAACTGGACACACAGGAGCGGTTGAAATCATAGAAAGTTAGAGTGTCAGTCTTCTTGTACTTAAGTCGGCACTGTGCCTTTTGTATTAAATTCGGATGCAATTTCTGTGCTTCATCCTCAATAAGAAGGTCCAAGGGATGCAGTAATCCTGAAGTGAAGCATAGGAATCTAAAACTAGACTCCTCTTGTACTTAAGTCGGCATTGTGCCTTTTGTATTAAATTCGGATGCAATTTCTGTGTTTCATCGTCAATAAGAAGGTCCAAGGGATACAGTAAACCTGAAGTGAAGCATCGGAATCTAAAACTGGACTCACAGGAGAGGTTCAAATCATAGAAAGTTAGAGTGTCAGTCCTCTTGTACTTAAGTCGGCATTGTGCCTTTTGTATTGAATTCGGGTGCAATTTCTGTGTTTCATCGTCAATAAGAAGGTCCAAGGGATACAGTAAACCTGAAGGGAAGCATCGGAATCTAAAACTGGACTCACAGGTTAGGTTCAAATCATAGAAAGTGAGAGTGTCAGTCCTCTTGTACTTAAGTCGGCATTATGCCTTTTGTATTAAATTCGGATGCAATTTCTGTGTTTCATCGTCAATAAGATGGTCCAAGGGATACAGTAAACCTAAAGTGAAGCATCGGAATCTAAAACTGGACTCAAAGGAGACGTTCAAGTCATAGAAAGTTAATGTGTCAGTCCTCTTGTACTTAAGTCGGCATTGTGCATTTCGTTTTAAATTTGAATGCAATTTCTGTGTTTCATCGTCAATAAGAAGGTCGAGGTATACAGTAAACCTGAAGTGAAGCATCGGAATCTAAAACTGGACTCACAGGAGAGAAAGTTAGAGTGACAGTCCTCTTGTACTTAAGTCGGCATTGTGCCTTTTGTATTAAGTTCGGTTGCAATTTCTGTTTATCATCGTCAATTAGAAGGTCCAAGGGATACAGTAAACCTGAAGTGAAGCATCCTAATCTAAAACTGGACTCACAGGAGAGGTTCAAATCATAGAAAGTTAGAGTGTCAGTCCTCATGTTCTTAAGTCGGCATTGTGCCTTTTGTATGAAATTTGGATGCAATTTCTGTGTTTCATCGTCAATACGATGGTCCAAGGGATACAGGAAACCTACAGTGAAGCATCGGAATCTAAAACTGGACTCACAGGAGAGGTTCAAATCATAGAAAGTGAGAGTGTCAGTCCTCTTGTTCTTAAGACGGCATTGTGCTTTTGTATTACATTCGGATGCAATTTCTGTGTTTCTTCGTCAATAAGGAGGTCCAAGGGATACACTAAACCTGAAGTGAAGCATCGGAATCTAAAACTGGACTCACAGGAGTCGTTCAAATCATTGAAAGTTTGAGTGTCAGTCCTCTTGTACTTAAGTCGGCACTGTGCCTTTTGTATTAAATTCGGATGCAATTTCTCTGTTTCATCGTCAATAAGAAGGTCCAAGGGATACAGTAAACCTGAAGTGAAGCATCGGAATCAAAAACTGGACTCACAGCAGAGGTTCAAATCATAGAAAGTTAGAGTGTCAGTCCTCTTGTACTTAAGTCGGCACTGTGCCTTTTGTATTAAATTCGGATGCAATTTCTCTGTTTCATCGTCAATAAGAAGGTCCAAGGGATACAGTAATCCTGAAGTGAAGCATAGGAATCAAAAACTGGACTCACAGGAGAGGTTCGAAGCATAGAAAGTGAGAGTGTCAGTCCTCTTGTACTTAAGTCGGCATTGTGCCTTTTGTATTGAATTCGGATGCAATTTCTGTGTTTCATCGTCAATAAGAAGGTCCAAGGGATACAGTAAACCTGAAGTGAAGCATCGGAATCTAAAACTGGACTCACAGGAGAGGTTCAAATCATAGAAAGTGAGAGTGTCAGTCCTCTTGTACTTAAGTCAGCATTGTGCATTTTGTTTTAAATTTGAATGCAATTTCTGTGTTTCATCGTCAATAAGAAGCTCCAAGGGATACAGTAAACCTGAAGTGAAGCATCGGAATCTAAAACTGGACTCACAGGAGCGGTTGAAATCATAGAGAGTTAGAGTGTCAGTCCTCTTGTACTGAAGTCGCCACTGTGCCTTTTGTATTAAATTCGGATGCAATTTCTGTGTTTCATCGTCCATAAGAAGGTCCAAGCGATACAGTAATCCTGAAGTGAAGCATAGGAATCTAAAACTGGACTCACAGGAGAGGTTCGAATCATAGAAAGTGAGAGTGTCAGTCCTCTTGTACTTAAGTCGGCATTGTGCCTTTTGTATTGAATTCGGATGCAATTTCTGTGTTTCATCGTCATTAAGAAGGTCCAAGGGATACAGTAAAGCTGAAGTGAGGCATCGGAATCTAAAACTGGACTCACAGGAGAGGTTCAAATCATAGAAAGTGAAAGTGTCAGTCCTCTTTCACTTAAGTCGGCATTGTGCATTTTGTTTTAAATTTGAATGCAATTTCTGTGTTTCATCGTCAATAAGAAGCTGCAAGGGATACAGTAAACCTGAAGTGAAGCATCGGAATCTAAAACTGGACTCACAGGAGATGTTCAAATCATAGAAAGTTAGAGTGTCAATCCTCTTGTACTTAAGTCGGCATTGTGCCTTTTGTATTAAATTCGGATGCAATTTCTGTGTTTCATCGTCTATAAGAAGGTCCAAGGGATAGAGTAAACCTGAAGTGAAGCATCGGTATCTAAAACTGGACTCACAGGAGAGGTTCAAATCATAGAAAGTTAGAGTGTCAGTCCTCTTGTACTTAAGTCATCATTGTGCCTTTTGTATTAAAGTCGGATACAATTACTGTGTTTCATCTTCAATAAGAAGGTCCAAGGGATACAGTAAACCTGAAGTGAGGCATCGGAATCTAAGACTGGACACACAGGAGCGGTTGAAATCATAGAAAGTTAGAGTGTCAGTCCTCTTGTACTTAAGTCGGCACTGTGCCTTTTGTATTAAATTCGGATGCAATTTCTCTGTTTCATCGTCAATAAGAAGGTCCAAGGGATACGGTAAACCTGAAGTGAAGCATCGGAATCTAAAACTGGACTCACAGGAGAGGTTCAAATCATAGAAAGTGAGAGTGTCAGTCCTCTTGTACTTAAGCCGGCATTGTGCCTTTTGTAATAAATTCGGATGCAATTTCTGTGTTTCATCGTCAATAAGATGGTCCAAGGGATACAGTAAACCTAAAGTGAAGCATCGGAATCTAAAACTGGACTCACAGGAGAGGTTCAAATCATAGAAAGTGAGAGTGTCAGTCCTCTTGTTCTTAAGTCGGCATTGTGCTTTTGTATTAAATTCGGATGCAATTTCTGTGTTTCATCTTCAATAAGAAGGTCCAAGGGATACAGTAAACCTGAAGTGAGGCATCGGAATCTAAAACTGGACACACAGGAGCGGTTGAAATCATAGAAAGTTAGAGTGTCAGTCCTGTTGTACTTAAGTCGGCATTGTGCCTGTTGTAATAAATTCGGATGCAATTTCTGTGTTTCATCTTCAATAAGAAGGTCCAAGGGATACAGTAAACCTGAAGTGAGGCATCGGAATCTAAAACTGGACTCACAGGAGAGGTTCAAATCATAGAAAGTTAGAGTGTCAGTCCTCTTGTACTTAAGTCGGCATTGTGCCTTTTGTATTGAATTCGGGTGCAATTTCTGTGTTTCATCGTCAATAAGAAGGTACAAGGGATACAGTAAACCTGAAGGGAAGCATCTGAATTTAAAACTGGACTCACAGGATAGGTTCAAATCATAGAAAGTAAGAGTGTCAGTCTTCTTGTACTTAAGTCGGCATTGTGCCTTTTGTATTAAATTCGGATGCAATTTCTGTGTTTCATCGTCAATAAGGTGGTCGAAGGGATACAGTAAACCTAAAGTGAAGCATCGGAATCTAAATCTGGACTCAAAGGAGACGTTCAAATCATAGAAAGTTAGAGTGTCAGTCCTCTTGTACTTAAGTCGTCATTGTGCATTTTGTTTTAAATTTGAATGCAATTTCTGTGTTTCATCGTCAATAAGAAGGTCGAGGTATACAGTAAACCTGAAGTAAAGCATCGAAATCTAAAACTGGACTCACAGGAGAGAATGTTAGAGTGACAGTCCTTTTGTACTTAAGTCGGCATTGTGCCTTTTGTATTAAATTCGGATGCAATTTCTGTGTATCATCGTCAATTAGAAGGTCCAAGGGATACAGTAAACCTGAAGTGTAGCATCGGAATCTAAAACTGGACTCACAGGAAAGGTTCAAATCATAGAAAGTTAGAGTGTCAGTCCTCTTGTACTTAAGTCGGCATTGTGCCTTTTGTATTAAATTCGGATGCAATTTCTGTGTTTCATCGTCAATAAGAAAGTCCAAGGGATACAGTAAACCTGAAGTGGCGCATCGGTATCTAAAACTGGACTCACAGGAGAGGTTCATTTCATAGAAGGTTAGAGTGTCAGTCCTCTTGTACTTAAGTCGGCATTGTGCCTTTTGTATTAAATTCGGATGCAATTTCTGTGTTTCATCTTCAATAAGAAGGTCCAAGGGATACAGTAAACCTGAAGTGAAGCATCGGAATCTAAAACTGGACTCACAGGAGAGGTTCAAATCACAGGAAGCGAGAGTGTCAGTCCTCTTGTACTTAAGTCAGCATTGTGCATTTTGTTTTAAATTTGAATGCAATTTCTGTGTTTCATCGTCAATAAGAAGCTCCAAGGGAAACAGTAAACCTGAAGAGAAGCATCGGAATCTAAAACTGGACTCACAGGAGCGGTTGAAATCATAGAGAGTTAGAGTGTCAGTCCTCTTGTACTTAAGTCGCCACTGTGCCTTTTGTATTAAATTCGGATGCAATTTCTGTGTTTCATCGTCCATAAGAAGGTCCAAGCGATACAGTAATCCTGAAGTGAAGCATAGGAATCTAAAACTGGACTCACAGGAGAGGTTCGAATCATAGAAAGTGAGAGTGTCAGTCCTCTTGTACTTAAGTCGGCATTGTGCCTTTTGTATTGAATTCGGATGCAATTTCTGTGTTTCATCGTCATTAAGAAGGTCCAAGGGATACAGTAAAGCTGAAGTGAGGCATCGGAATCTAAAACTGGACTCACAGGAGAGGTTCAAATCATAGAAAGTGAGAGTGTCAGTCCTCTTTCACTTAAGTCGGCATTGTGCATTTTGTTTTAAATTTGAATGCAATTTCTGTGTTTCATCGTCAATAAGAAGCTCCAAAGGATACAGTAAACCTGAAGTGAAGCATCGGAATCTAAAACTGGACTCACAGGAGATGTTCAAATCATAGAAAGTTAGAGTGTCAATCCTCTTGTACTTAAGTCGGCATTGTGCCTTTTGTATTAAATTCGGATGCAATTTCTGTGTTTCATCGTCTATAAGAAGGTCCAAGGGATAGAGTAAACCTGAAGTGAAGCATCGGTATCTAAAACTGGACTCACAGGAGAGGTTCAAATCATAGAAAGTTAGAGTGTCAGTCCTCTTGTACTTAAGTCATCATTGTGCCTTTTGTATTAAAGTCGGATACAATTACTGTGTTTCATCTTCAATAAGATGGTCCAAGGGATACAGTAAACCTGAAGTGAGGCATCGGAATCTAAGACTGGACACACAGGAGCGGTTGAAATCATACAAAGTTAGAGTGTCAGTCCTCTTGTACTTAAGTCGGCACTGTGCCTTTTGTATTAAATTCGGATGCAATTTCTCTGTTTCATCGTCAATAAGAAGGTCCAAGGGATACAGTAAACCTGAAGTGAAGCATCGGAATCAAAAACTGGACTCACAGCAGAGGTTCAAATCATAGAAAGTTAGAGTGTCAGTCCTCTTGTACTTAAGTCGGCACTGTGCCTTTTGTAATAAATTCGGATGCAATTTCTCTGTTTCATCGTCAATAAGAAGGTGCAAGGGATACAGTAATCCTGAAGTGAAGCATAGGAATCTAAAACTGGATTCACAGGAGAGGTTCGAATCATAGAAAGTGAGAGTGTCAGTCCTCTTGTACTTAAGTCGGCATTGTGCCTTTTGTATTGAATTCGGATGCAATTTCTGTGTTTCATCGTCAATAAGAAGGTCCAAGGGATACAGTAAACCTGAAGTGAAGCATCGGAATCCAAAACTGGACTCACAGGAGAGGTTCAAATCATAGAAAGTGAGAGTGTCAGTCCTCTTGTACTTAAGTCAGCATTGTGCATTTTGTTTTAAATTTGAATGCAATTTCTGTGTTTCATCGTCAATAAGAAGCTCCAAGGGATACAGTAAACCTGAAGTGAAGCATCGGAATCTAAAACTGGACTCACAGGAGCGGTTGAAATCATAGAGAGTTAGAGTGTCAGTCCTCTTGTACTTAAGTCGCCACTGTGCCTTTTGTATTAAATTCGGATGCAATTTCTGTGTTTCATCGTCTATACGAAGGTCCAAGGGATAGAGTAAACCTGAAGTGAAGCATCGGTATCTAAAACTGGACTCACAGGAGAGGTTCAAATCATAGAAAGTTAGAGTGTCAGTCCTCTTGTACTTAAGTCATCATTGTGCCTTTTGTATTAAAGTCGGATACAATTACTGTGTTTCATCTTCAATAAGAAGGTCCAAGGGATACAGTAAACCTGAAGTGAGGCATCGGAATCTAAGACTGGACACACAGGAGCGGTTGAAATCATAGAAAGTTAGAAAGTCAGTCCTCTTGTACTTAAGTCGGCACTGTGCCTTTTGTATTAAATTCGGATGCAATTTCTCTGTTTCATCGTCAATAAGAAGGTCCAAGGGATACAGTAAACCTGAAGTGAAGCATCGGAATCTAAAACTGGACTCACAGGAGAGGTTCAAATCATAGAAAGTGAGAGTGTCAGTCCTCTTGTACTTAAGCCGTCATTGTGCCTTTTGTAATAAATTCGGATGCAATTTCTGTGTTTCATCGTCAATAAGATGGTCCAAGGGACACAGTAAACCTAAAGTGAAGCATCGGAATCTAAAACTGGACTCACAGGAGAGGTTCAAATCATAGAAAGTGAGAGTGTCAGTCCTCTTGTTCTTAAGTCGGCATTGTGCTTTTGTATTAAATTCGGATGCAATTTCTGTGTTTCATCGTCAATAAGAAGGTCCAAGGGATACAGTAAACCTGAAGTGAGGCATCGGAATCTAAAACTGGACGCACAGGAGCTGTTGAAATCATAGAAAGTTAGAGTGTCTGTCCTCTTGTACTAAAGTCGGCACCGTGCCTTTTGTATTTAATTCGGAAGCAATTTCTGTGTTTCATCGTCAATGAGAAGGTCCAAGGGATACAGTAATCCTGAAGTGAAGCATAGGAATCTAAAACTGGACTCACAGGAGAGGTTCAAATCATAGAAAGTGAGAGTGTCAGTCCTCTTGTACTTATGTCGGCATTGTGCCTTTTGTATTGAATTCGGATGCAATTTCTGTGTTTCATCGTCAATAAGAAGGTCCAAGGGATACAGTAAACCTGAAGTGAAGCATCGGAATCTAAAACTGGACTCACAGGAGAGGTTCAAATCATAGAAAGTGAGTGTGTCAGTCCTCTTGTACTTAAGTCGGCATTGTGCCTTTTGTATTAAATTCGGATGCAATTTCTGTGTTTCATCGCCAATAAGATTGTCCAAGGGATACAGTAAACCTGAAGTGAAGCATCGGTATCCAAAACTGGACTCTGAGGAGAGGTTCAAATCATAGAAAGTGAGAGTGTCAGTCCTCTTGCTCTTAAGTCGGCATTGTGCTGTAGTATTAAATTCGGATGCAATTTCTGTGTTTCTTCGTCAATAAGGAGGTCCAAGGGATACAGTAAACCTGAAGTGAAGCTTCGGAATCTAAAACTTGACTCACAGGAGACGTTCAAATCATAGAAAGTTAGAGTGACAGTCCTCTTGTACTTAAGTCGGCATTGTGCATTTTGTTTTAGATTTGAATGCAATATTTTGTGTTTCATCGTCAATAAGAAGGTACAAGGTATACAGTAAACTTGAAGTGAAGCATCGGAATCTAAAACTGGACTCACAGGAGAGAAAGTTAAAGTGACAGTCATCTTGTACTTAATTCGGCATTGTGCCTTTTGTATTAAATTCGGATGCAATTTCTGTGTTTCAACGTCAATAAGATGCTCCATGGGATACAGTAAACCTGAAGTGAAGCATGAAAAATCTAAAACTGGACTCACAAGAGAGGCTCAATCCATAGAAAGTGTGAGTGTCAGTCCTCCTGTACTTAAGTCGGCATTGTGCCTTTTGTATTAAATTCGGATGCAATTTCTGTGTTTCATCGTCAATAAGAAGGTCCAAGGGATACAGTAAACCTGAAGTGAAGCATCGGAATCTAAAACTGGACTCACAAGAGAGGTTCAAATCATAGAAAGTTAGAGTGTCAGTCCTCTTGTACTTAAGTCGGCATTGTGCCTTTTGTATTAAATTCGGATGCAATTTCTGTGTTTAATCGTCAATAAGAAGGTCCAAGGGATACAGTAAACCTGAAGTGAAGCATCGGAAGCTAAAACTGGACTCAGAGGAGACGTTCACATCATAGAAAGTTAGAGTGTCAGTCCTCTTGTACTTAAGTCGGAATTGTGCATTTTGTTTTAAATTTGAATGCAATTTCTGTGTTTCATCGTCAATAAGAAGGCCGAGGTATACAGTAAACCTGAAGTCAAGATTCGGAATTTAAATCTGGACTCACAGGAGAGAAAGTTAGAGTGTCAGTCCTCTTAAACTTAAGTCGGCATTGTGCCTTTTGTATTGAATTCGGATGCAATTTCTCTGTTTCATCGTCAATAAGAAGGTCCAAGGGATACAGTAAACCTGAAGTGAAGCATCGGAATCTAAAACTGGACTCACAGGAGAGGTTCAAATCATAGAAAGTGAGAGTGTCAGTCCACTTGTACTTAAGTCGGCATTGTGCCTTTTGTATCAAATTCGGATACAATTTCTGTGTTTCATCGTCAATAAGATGGTCCAAGGGATACAGTAAACCTAAAGTGAAGCATCGGAATCTAAAACTGGACTCACAGGAGAGGTTCAAATCATAGAAAGTGAGAGTGTCAGTCCTCTTGTTCTTAAGTCGGCATTGTGCTTTTGTATTAAATTCGGATGCAATTTCTGTGTTCCTTCGTCAATAAGGAGGTCCAAGGTATACAGTAAACCTGAAGTGAAGCATCGGAATCTAAAACTGGACTCACAGGAGACGTTCAAATCATAGAAAGTTAGAGTGTCAGTCCTCTTGTACTTAAGTCGGCATTGTGCATTTTGTTTTTTAATTTGAATGCAATTTCTGTGTTTCATCGTCAATAAGAAGGTCGAGGTATACAGTAAACCTGAAGTGAAGCATCGGAATCTAAAATTGGACTCACAGGAGAGAAAGTTAGAGTGACAGTCCTCTTGTACCTAAGTCGGAATTGTGCCTTTTGTATTAAATTCGGAATGCAATTTCTGTGTTTCATCGTCAATAAGAAGGTCCAAGGGATACAGTAAACCTGAAGTGAGGCATCGGTATCTAAAACTGGACTCACAGGAGAGGTTCAAATCATAGAAAGTTAGTGTGTCAGTCCTCCTATACTTAAGTCGGCATTGTGCCTTTTGTATTAAATTCGGATGCAATTTCTGTGTTTCATCGTCAATAAGAAGGTCCAAGGGATACAGTAAACCTGAAGTGAGGCATCGGAATCTAAAACTGGACACACAGGAGAGGTTCAAATCATAGAAAGTTAGAGTGTCAGTCCTCTTGTGCTGAAGTCGGCATTGTGCCTTTTGTATTAAATTCGGATGCAATTTCTGTGTTTCATCGTAAATAAGAAGGTCCAAGGGAAACTGTAAACCTGAAGTGAAGCATCGGAATCTAAAACTGGACTCTCAGGAGACGTTCAAATCATAGAATGTTAGAGTGTCAGTCCACTTGTACTTAAGTCGACATTGTGCATTTTGTTTTAAATTTGAATGCAATTTCCGTGTTTCATCAAAAATAAGAAGGCCGAGGTGTACAGTAAACCTGAAGTGAAGCATCGGAATCTAAAACTGGACTCACAGGAGAGAAAGTTAGAGTGACAGTCCACTTGTACTTAAGTCGGCATTGTGCCTTTTGTATTAAATTCGGATGCAATTTCTGTGTTTCATCGTCAATAAGAAGGTCCAAGGGATACAGTAAACCTGAAGTGAGGCATCGGAATCTAAAACTGGACGCACAGGAGCGGTTGAAATCATAGAAAGTTAGAGTGTCTGTCCTCTTGTACTAAAGTCGGCACCGTGCCTTTTGTATTTAATTCGGAAGCAATTTCTGTGTTTCATCGTCAATGAGAAGGTCCAAGGGATACAGTAATCCTGAAGTGAAGCATAGGAATCTAAAACTGGACTCACAGGAGAGGTTCAAATCATAGAAAGTGAGAGTGTCAGTCCTCTTGTACTTATGTCGGCATTGTGCCTTTTGTATTGAATTCGGATGCAATTTCTGTGTTTCATCGTCAATAAGAAGGTCCAAGGGATACAGTAAACCTGAAGTGAAGCATCGGAATCTAAAACTGGACTCACAGGAGAGGTTCAAATCATAGAAAGTGAGTGTGCCAGTCCTCTTGTACTTAAGTCGGCATTGTGCCTTTTGTATTAAATTCGGATGCAATTTCTGTGTTTCATCGCCAATAAGATTGCCTAAGGGATACAGTAAACCTGAAGTGAAGCATCGGTATCCAAAACTGGACTCTGAGGAGAGGTTCAAATCATAGAAAGTGAGAGTGTCAGTCCTCTTGCTCTTAAGTCGGCATTGTGCTGTTGTATTAAATTCGGATGCAATTTCTGTGTTTCTTCGTCAATAAGGAGGTCCAAGGGATACAGTAAACCTGAAGTGAAGCTTCGGAATCTAAAACTTGACTCACAGGAGACGTTCAAATCATAGAAAGTTAGAGTGACAGTCCTCTTGTACTTAAGTCGGCATTGTGCATTTTGTTTTAGATTTGAATGCAATATTTTGTGTTTCATCGTCAATAAGAAGGTACAAGGTATACAGTAAACTTGAAGTGAAGCATCGGAATCTAAAACTGGACTCACAGGAGAGAAAGTTAAAGTGACAGTCATCTTGTACTTAATTCGGCATTGTGCCTTTTGTATTAAATTCGGATGCAATTTCTGTGTTTCAACGTCAATAAGATGCTCCATGGGATACAGTAAACCTGAAGTGAAGCATGAAAAATCTAAAACTGGACTCACAAGAGAGGCTCAATCCATAGAAAGTGTGAGTGTCAGTCCTCCTGTACTTAAGTCGGCATTGTGCCTTTTGTATTAAATTCGGATGCAATTTCTGTGTTTCATCGTCAATAAGAAGGTCCAAGGGATACAGTAAACCTGAAGTGAAGCATCGGAATCTAAAACTGGACTCACAAGAGAGGTTCAAATCATAGAAAGTTAGAGTGTCAGTCCTCTTGTACTTAAGTCGGCATTGTGCCTTTTGTATTAAATTCGGATGCAATTTCTGTGTTTAATCGTCAATAAGAAGGTCCAAGGGATACAGTAAACCTGAAGTGAAGCATCGGAAGCTAAAACTGGACTCAGAGGTGACGTTCACATCATAGAAAGTTAGAGTGTCAGTCCTCTTGTACTTAAGTCGGAATTGTGCATTTTGTTTTAAATTTGAATGCAATTTCTGTGTTTCATCGTCAATAAGAAGGCCGAGGTATACAGTAAACCTGAAGTCAAGCATCGGAATTTAAATCTGGACTCACAGGAGAGAAAGTTAGAGTGTCAGTCCTCTTAAACTTAAGTCGGCATTGTGCCTTTTGTATTGAATTCGGATGCAATTTCTCTGTTTCATCGTCAATAAGAAGGTCCAAGGGATACAGTAAACCTGAAGTGAAGCATCGGAATCTAAAACTGGACTCACAGGAGAGGTTCAAATCATAGAAAGTGAGAGTGTCAGTCCACTTGTACTTAAGTCGGCATTGTGCCTTTTGTATCAAATTCGGATACAATTTCTGTGTTTCATCGTCAATAAGATGGTCCAAGGGATACAGTAAACCTAAAGTGAAGCATCGGAATCTAAAACTGGACTCACAGGAGAGGTTCAAATCATAGAAAGTGAGAGTGTCAGTCCTCTTGTTCTTAAGTCGGCATTGTGCTTTTGTATTAAATTCGGATGCAATTTCTGTGTTCCTTCGTCAATAAGGAGGTCCAAGGTATACAGTAAACCTGAAGTGAAGCATCGGAATCTAAAACTGGACTCACAGGAGACGTTCAAATCATAGAAAGTTAGAGTGTCAGTCCTCTTGTACTTAAGTCGGCATTGTGCATTTTGTTTTTTAATTTGAATGCAATTTCTGTGTTTCATCGTCAATAAGAAGGTCGAGGTATACAGTAAACCTGAAGTGAAGCATCGGAATCTAAAATTGGACTCACAGGAGAGAAAGTTAGAGTGACAGTCCTCTTGTACCTAAGTCGGAATTGTGCCTTTTGTATTAAATTCGGAATGCAATTTCTGTGTTTCATCGTCAATAAGAAGGTCCAAGGGATACAGTAAACCTGAAGTGAGGCATCGGTATCTAAAACTGGACTCACAGGAGAGGTTCAAATCATAGAAAGTTAGTGTGTCAGTCCTCCTATACTTAAGTCGGCATTGTGCCTTTTGTATTAAATTCGGATGCAATTTCTGTGTTTCATCGTCAATAAGAAGGTCCAAGGGATACAGTAAACCTGAAGTGAGGCATCGGAATCTAAAACTGGACACACAGGAGAGGTTCAAATCATAGAAAGTTAGAGTGTCAGTCCTCTTGTGCTGAAGTCGGCATTGTGCCTTTTGTATTAAATTCGGATGCAATTTCTGTGTTTCATCGTAAATAAGAAGGTCCAAGGGAAACTGTAAACCTGAAGTGAAGCATCGGAATCTAAAACTGGACTCACAGGAGAGGTTCAAATCAAAGAAATTTAGAGTGTCAGTCCTCTTGTACTTAAGTCGGCATTGTGCCTTCTGTATTAAATTCGGATTCAATTTCTGTGTTTCATCGTCAATAAGAAGGTCCAAGGGATACAGTAAACCTGAAGTGAAGCATCGGAATCTAAAACTAGACTCACAGGAGAGGTTCATATCATAGAAAGTGTGAGTGTCAGTCCACTTGTACTTATGCCGGCATTGTGCCTTTTGTATTGAATTCGGATGCAATTTCTGTGTTTCATCGTCAATAAGAAGGTAAAAGGGATACAGTAAACCTGAAGTGAAGCACCGGAATCTAAAACTGGACTCACAGGAGAGGTTCAAATTGTAGAAAGTGAGAGGGTCAGTCCTCTTGTACTTAAGTCGGCATTGTGCCTTTTGTATTAAATTCGGATGCAATTTCTGTGTTTCATCGCCAATAAGATGGTCCAAGGGATACAGTAAACCTGAAGTGAAGCATCGGTATCCAAAACTGGACTCACAGGAGAGGTTCAAATCATAGAAAGTGAGAGTGTCAGTCCTCTTGTTATTAAGTCGGCATTGTGCTGTTGTATTAAATTCGGATGCAATTTCTGTGTTTCTTCGTCAATAAGGAGGTCCAAGGGATACAGTAAACCTGAAGTGAAGCTTCGGAATCTAAAACTGGACTCACAGGAGAGGTTCAAATCATAGAAAGTGAGAGTGTCAGTCCTCTTGTTCTTAAGTCGGCATTGTGCTGTTGTATTAAATTCGGATGCAATTTCTGTGTTTCTTCGTCAATAAGAAGGTCCAAGGGATACAGTAAACCTGAAGTGAAACATCGGAATCTAAAACTGGACACACAGGAGAGGTTCAAGTCATAGAAAGTTAGAGTGTCAGTCCTCTTGTGCTTAAGTCGGCATTCTGCCTTTTGTATTAAATTCGGATGCAATTTCTGTGTTTCATCGTCAATAAGAAGGTCCAAGGGATACTGTAAACCTGTAGTGAAGCATCGGAATCTAAAACTGGACTCACAGGAGAGGTTCAAATCAAAGAAATTTAGAGTGTCAGTCCTCTTGTACTTAAGTCGGCATTGTGCCTTTTGTATTACATTCGGATGCATTTTCTGTGTTTCTTCGTCAATAAGGAGGTCCAAGGGATACAGTAAACCTGAAGCGAAGCTTCGGAATCTAAAACTGGACTCACAGGTGACGTTCAAATCATAGAAAGTTAGAGTGTCAGTCCTCTTGTACTTAAGTCGGCATTGTGCATTTTGTTTTAGATTTGAATGCAATATTTTGTGTATCATCGTCAATAAGAAGGTCCAAGGGATACAGTAAACCTGAAGTGAGGCATCGGAATCTAAAACTGGACACACAGGAGAGGTTCAAATCATAGAAAGTTAGAGTGTCAGTCCTCTTGTGCTTAAGTCGGCATTGTGCCTTATGTATTAAATTCGGATGCAATTTCTGTGTTTCATCGTCAATAAGAAGGTCTAAGGGATACTGTAAACCTGAAGTGAAGCATCGGAATCTAAAACTGGACTCACAGGAGAGGTTCAAATGAAAGAAATTTAGAGTGTCAGTCCTCTTGTACTTAAGTTGGCATTGTGCCTTTTGTATTAAATTCGGATTCAATTTCTGTGTTTCATCGTCAATAAGAAGGTGCAAGGGATACAGTAAACCTGAAGTGAAGCATCGGAATCTAAAACTGGACTCACAGGAGAGGTTCAAATCATAGAAAGTTAGAGTGTCAGTCCCCTTGTACTTAAGTCGGCATTGTGCCTTTTGTATTAAATTCGGATGCAATTTCTGTGTTTCATCGTCAATAAGAAGGTCCAAGGGATACAGTAAACCTGAAGTGAAGCATCGGTATCTAAAATTGGACTCACAGGAGAGGTTCATTTCATAGAAAGTTAGAGTGTCAGTCCTCTTGTACTTAAGTCGGCTTAGTGCCTTTTGTATTAAATTCGGATGCAGTTTCTTAGTTTCATCGTCAATAAGAAGGTCCAAGGGATACAGTAATCCTGAAGTGAAGCATAGAAATCTAAAACTGGACTCACAGGAGAGGTTCAAATCATCGAAAGTTAGAGTGTCAGTCCTCTTGTACTTAAGTCGGCATTGCGCCTTTTGTATTGAATTCGGATGCAATTTCTCTGTTTCATCGTCAATAAGAAGGTCCCAGGGATACAGTAATCCTGAAGTGAAGCATAGAAATCTAAAACTGGACTCACAGGAGAGGTTCAAATGAAAGTAATTTAGAGTGTCAGTCCTCTTGTACTTAAGTCGGCATTGTGCCTTTTGTATTAAATTCGGATTCAATTTCTGTGTTTCATCGTCAATAAGAAGGTCCAAGGGATACAGTAAACCTGAAGTGAAGCATCGGAATCTAAAACTGGACTCACAGGAGAGGTTCAAATCATAGAAAGTTAGAGTGTCAGTCCCCTTGTACTTAAGTCGGCTTAGTGAATTTTGTATTAAATTCGGATGCAGTTTCTTAGTTTCATCGTCAATAAGAAGGTCCAAGGGATACAGTAATCCTGAAGTGAAGCATAGAAATCTAAAACTGGACTCACAGGAGAGGTTCAAATCATCGAAAGTTAGAGTGTCAGTCCTCTTGTACTTAAGTCGGCATTGTGCCTTTTGTATTAAATTCGGATTCAATTTCTGTGTTTCATCGTCAATAAGAAGGTCCAAGGGATACAGTAAACCTGAAGTGAAGCATCGGAATCTAAACTAGACTCACAGGAGAGGTTTATATCATAGAAAGTGAGAGTGTCAGTCCACTTGTACTTATGCCGGCATTGTGCCTTTTGTATTGAATTCGGATGCAATTTCTGTGTTTCATCGTCAATAAGAAGGTAAAAGGGATACAGTAAACCTGAAGTGAAGCACCGGAATCTAAAACTGGACTCACAGGAGAGGTTCAAATTGTAGAAAGTGAGAGGGTCAGTCCTCTTGTACTTAAGTCGGCATTGTGCCTATTGTATTAAATTCGGATGCAATTTCTGTGTTTCATCGCCAATAAGATGGTCCAAGGGATACAGTAAACCTGAAGTGAAGCATCGGTATCCAAAACTGGACTCACAGGAGAGGTTCAAATCATAGAAAGTGAGAGTGTCAGTCCTCTTGTTCTTAAGTCGGCATTGTGCTGTTGTATTAAATTCGGATGCAATTTCTGTGTTTCTTCGTCAATAAGGAGGTCCAAGGGATACAGTAAACCTGAAGTGAAGCTTCGGAATCTAAAACTGGACTCACAGGAGAGGTTCAAATCATAGAAAGTGAGAGTGTCAGTCCTCTTGTTCTTAAGTCGGCATTGTGCTGTTGTATTAAATTCGGATGCAATTTCTGTGTTTCTTCGTCAATAAGAAGGTCCAAGGGATACAGTAAACCTGAAGTGAAACATCGGAATCTAAAACTGGACTCACAGGAGAGGTTCAAATCAAAGAAATTTAGAGTGTCAGTCCTCTTGTACTTAAGTCGGCATTGTGTCTTTTGTATTACATTCGGATGCATTTTCTGTGTTTCTTCGTCAATAAGGAGGTCCAAGGGATACAGTAAACCTGAAGCGAAGCTTCGGAATCTAAAACTGGACTCACAGGTGACGTTCAAATCATAGAAAGTTAGAGTGTCAGTCCTCTTGTACTTAAGTCGGCATTGTGCATTTTGTTTTAGATTTGAATGCAATATTTTGTGTATCATCGTCAATAAGAAGGTCCAAGGGATACAGTAAACCTGAAGTGAGGCATCGGAATCTAAAACTGGACACACAGGAGAGGTTCAAATCATAGAAAGTTAGAGTGTCAGTCCTCTTGTGCTTAAGTCGGCATTGTGCCTTATGTATTAAATTCGGATGCAATTTCTGTGTTTCATCGTCAATAAGAAGGTCTAAGGGATACTGTAAACCTGAAGTGAAGCATCGGAATCTAAAACTGGACTCACAGGAGAGGTTCAAATGAAAGAAATTTAGAGTGTCAGTCCTCTTGTACTTAAGTCGGCATTGTGCCTTTTGTATTAAATTCGGATTCAATTTCTGTGTTTCATCGTCAATAAGAAGGTCCTAGGGATACAGTAAACCTGAAGTGAAGCATCGGAATCTAAAACTGGACTCACAGGAGAGGTTCAAATCATAGAAAGTTAGAGTGTCAGTCCCCTTGTACTTAAGACGGCATTGTGCCTTTTGTATTAAATTCGGATGCAATTTCTGTGTTTCGTCGTCAATAAGAAGGTCCAAGGGATACAGTAAACCTGAAGTGAAGCATCGGTATCTAAAATTGGACTCACAGGAGAGGTTCATTTCATAGAAAGTTAGAGTGTCAGTCCTCTTGTACTTAAGTCGGCTTAGTGCCTTTTGTATTAAATTCGGATGCAGTTTCTTAGTTTCATCGTCAATAAGAAGGTCCAAGGGATACAGTAATCCTGAAGTGAAGCATAGAAATCTAAAACTGGACTCACAGGAGAGGTTCAAATCATCGAAAGTTAGAGTGTCAGTCCTCTTGTACTTAAGTCGGCATTGCGCCTTTTGTATTGAATTCGGATGCAATTTCTCTGTTTCATCGTCAATAAGAAGGTCCAAGGGATACAGTAAACCTGAAGTGAAGCATCGGAATCTAAAACTGGACTCACAGGAGAGGTTCAAATCATAGAAAGTGAGAGTGTCAGTCCTCTTGTACTTAAGTCGGCATTGTGCTTTTTGTATTAAATTCGGATACAATTTCTGTGTTTCATCGTCAATAAGATGGTCCAAGGGATACAGTAAACCTAAAGTGAAGCATCGGAATCTAAAACTGGACTCACAGGAGAGGTTCAAATCATAGAAAATGAGAGTGTCAGTCCTCTTGTTCTTAAGTCGGCATTGTGCTTTTGTATTAAATTCGAATGCAATTTCTGTGTTTCTTCGTCAATAAGGAGGTCCAAGGGATACAGTAAACCTGAAGTGAGGCATCGGTATCTAAAACTGGACTCACAGGAGACGTTCAAATCATAGAAAGTTAGAGTGTCAGTCCTCCTACACTTAAGTTGGCATTGTGCCTTTTGTATTAAATTCGGATGCCATTTCTGTGTTTCATCGTCAATAAGAAGGTCCAACGTATACAGTAAACCTGAAGTGAGGCATCGGAATCTAAAACTGGACACACAGGAGAGGTTCAAATCATAGAAAGTTAGAGTGTCAGTCCTCTTGTACTTAAGTCGGCATTGTGCCTTTTGTATTAAATTCGGATGCAATTTCTGTGTTTCATCGTCAATAAGAAGGTCCAAGGGATGCTGTAAACCTGAAGTGAAGCATCGGAATCTAAAACTGGACTCACAGGAGAGGTTCAAATCATAGAAAGTTAGAGTGTCAGTCCTCTTGTACTTAAGTCGGCATTGTGCCATTTGTATTAAATTCGGATGCAATTTCTGTCTTTCATCGTCAATAAGAAGGTCCAAGGGATACAGCAAACCTGAAGTGAAGCACCGGAATCTAAAACTGGACTCACAGGAGAGGTTCAAATTGTAGAAAGTGAGAGTGTCAGTCCTCTTGTACTTAAGTCGGCATTGTGCCTTTTGTATTAAATTCGGATGCAATTTCTGTGTTTCATCGTCAACAAGATGGTCCAAGGGATACAGTAAACCTGAAGTGAAGCATCGGAATCTAAAACTGGACTCACAGGAGAGAAAGTTAGATTGACAGTCCTCTTGTACTTAAGTTGGCATTGTGCCTTTTGTATTAAATTCGGATGCAATTTCTGTGTTTCATCGTCACAAAGAAGCTCCAAGGGATACAGTAAAACTAAAGTGAAGCATGAAAAATCTAAAACTGGACTCACAAGAGAGGTTCAAATAATAGAAAGTGAGAGTGTCAGTCCTCTTGTACTTAAGTCGGCATTGTGCCTTTTGTATTACATTCGGATGCAATTTCTGTGTTTCATCGTCAATAGGAAGGTCCAAGGGGTACAGTAAACCTGAAATGAAGCATCGGACTCTAAAACTGGACTCACAGGAAAGGTTGAAATCATTGAAAGTTAGAGTGACAGTCCTCTTGTACTTAAGTCGGCATTGTGCCTTTTGTATTAAAATCGGATGCAATATCTGTGTTTCATTGTCAATAAGATGGTCCAAGGGATACAGTAAACCTGAGGTGAAGCATCGGAATCTAAAACTGGACTCACAGGAGAGGTTCAAATCATAGAAAGTGAGAGTGTCCGTGCTCTTGTTCTTAACTCGGCATTGTGCTTTTGTATTGAATTCGGATGCAATTTCTGTGTTTCTTCGTCAATAAGGAGGTCCAAGGGATACAGTAAACCTGAATTAAAGCATCGGAATCTAAAACTGGACTCACAGGAGACGTTCAAATCATAGAAAGTTAGAGTGTCAGTCCTCTTGTACTTAAGTCGGCATTCTACATTTTGTTTTAAATTTGAATGCAATTTCTGTGTTTTATCGTCAATAAGATGGTCCAAGGTATACAGTAAACCTGATGTGAAGCATCGGAATCTAAAACTGGACTCACAGGAGAGAAAGTTAGAGTGACAGTCCTCTCGTACTTAAGTCGGCATTGCGGCTTTTGTATTAAATTCGGATGCAATTCCTGTGTTTCATCGTCAATAAGAACCTCCAAGGGATACAGTAAAACTGAAGTGAAGCATGAAAAATCTAAAACTGGTCTCACAAGAGAGAGGTTCAAATCATAGAAAGTGAGAGTGTCACTCCTCTTGTACTTAAGTCGGCATTGTGCCTTTTGTATTGAATTCGGATGCAATTTCTGTGTTTCATCGTCAATAAGAAGGTCCAAGGGATACAGTAAACCTGAGGTGAAGCATCGGAAACTAAAACTAGACTCACAGGAGAGGTTCATAACATAGAAAGTGAGAGTGTCAGTCCTCTTGTACTTAAGTCGGCATTGTGCATTTGTTTTAAATTTGAATGCAATTTCTGTGTTTCATCGTAAATAAGAAGGTCCAAGGGATACAGTAATCCTGAAGTGAAGCATCGGAATCTAAAACTGGACTCACAGGAGAGGTTCAAATCATAGAAAGGTAAAGTGTCAGTCCTCTTGTACTTAAGTCGGCATTGTGCCTATTGTATTAAATTCGGATGCAATTTCTGTGTTTCATCTTCAATAAGAAGGTCCAAGGGATACAGTAAACCTGTAGTGAGGCATCGGAATCTAATACTGGACACACAGAGGCGGTTGAAATCATAGAAAGTTAGAGTGTCAGTCCTCTTGTACTTAAGTCGGCACTGTGCCTTTTGTATTACATTCGGATGCAATTTCTGTGTTTCATCGTCAATAAGAATGTCCAAGGGATACAGTAATCCTGAAGTGAAGCATAGGAATCTAAAACTGGACTCACAGGAGAGGTTCAAATCATAGAAAGTTAGAGTGTCAGTCCTCTTGTACTTAAGTCGGCAATGTGCCTTTAGTATTGAATTCGGATGCAATTTCTGTGTTTCATCGTCAATAAGAAGGTCCAAGGTATACAGTAAACCTGAAGTGAAGCATCGGAATTTAAAACTGGACTCACAGGAGAGGTTCAAATCATAGAAAGTGAGAGTGTCAGTCCTCTTGTACTTAAGTCGGCATTGTGCCTTTTGTATTAAACTCGGATGCAATTTCTGTGTTTCATCGTCAATAAGATGGTCCAAGGGATACAGTAAACCTAAAGTGAAGCATCGGAATCTAAAACTGGACTCACAATAGAGGTTCAAATCATAGAAAGTGAGAGTGTCTGTCCTCTTGTATTTAGGTCGGCGTTGTGCCCTTTGTATTAAATTCGGATGCAATTTCTGTGTTTCATCGTGAATAAGAAGGTCCAAGGTATACAGTAAACCTGAAGTGAAGTATCGGAATCTAAAACTGGAGTCACCGGAGAGGATCAAATTATAGACAGTAATAGTGTTAGTCCTCTTGTACTTAAGTCGGCATTGTGCCTTTTGTATTAAATTCGGATGCAATTTCTGTGTTTAATCGTCAATAAGAAGGTCCAAGGAATACAGTAAACCTGAAGTGAAGCATCGGAATCTAAAACTGGACTCACAGGAGCGGTTCAAGTCATAGAAAGTTAGAGTGTCAGTCCTCTTGTACATAAGTCGGCATTGTTCATTTTGTATTATATTAGAATGCCATATCTGTGTTTCATCGTCAATAAGAATGTCCAAGGTATACAGTAAACCTGAAGTGAAGCATCGGAATCTATAACTGGACTCACAGGAGAGATTCAATTCATAGAAAGTTAGAGTGTCAGTCCTCTTGTACTTAAGTCGGCATTGTGCCTTTTGTATTAAATTCGGATGCTATTTCTGTGTTTCATCGTCAATAAGAAGGTCCAAGGGATACAGTAAACCTGAAGTGAAGCATCGGAATCTAAAACTGGACTCACAGGAGAGCTTCAAATCACAGAAAATGAGAGTGTCAGTCCTCTTGAATTTAAGTCGCCATTGTGCCTTTTGTATTAAATTCGGATGCAATTTCTGTGTTTAATCGTCAATAAGAAGGTCCAAGGGATACAGTAAACCTGAAGTGTAGCATCGGAATCAAAAACTGGACTCACAGGAGAGGTTCAAATCATAGAAAGTTAGTGTGTCAGTCCTCTTGCACTTAAGTCGGCATTGTGCCTTTTGTATTAAATTCGGATGCAATTTCTGTGTTTCATCGTCAATAAGAAGGTCCAAAGAATACAGTAAACCTGAAGTGAAGCATCGGAATCTAAAACTGGACTCACAAAAGATGTTCAAATCATAGAAAGTTAGAGTGTCAGTCCTCTTGTACTTAAGTCAGCATTGTGCCTTTTGTATTAAATTCGGATGCAATTTCTGTGTTTCATCGTCAATAAGAAGGTCCAAGGGATACAGTAAACATGAAGTGAAGCATCGGAATCTAAAACTAGACTCACAGGAGAGGTTCATATCATAGAAAGTGAGAGTGTCAGTCCACTTGAACTTATGCCGGCATTGTGCCTTTTGTATTGAATTCGGATGCAATTTCTGTGTTTCATCGTCAATAAGAAGGTCCAAGGGATACAGTAAACATGAAGTGAAGCATCGGAATCTAAAACTAGACTCACAGGAGAGGTTCATATCATAGAAAGTGAGAGTGTCAGTCCTCTTGAATTTAAGTCGGCATTGTGCCTTTTGTATTAAATTCGGATGCAATTTCTGTGTTTAATCGTCAATAAGAAGGTCCAAGGGATACAGTAAACCTGAAGTGTAGCATCGGAATCAAAAACTGGACTCACAGGAGAGGTTCAAATCATAGAAAGTTAGTGTGTCAGTCCTCTTGTACTTAAGTCGGCATTGTGCCTTTTGTATTAAATTCGGATGCAATTTCTGTGTTTCATCGTCAATAAGAAGCTCCAAGGGATACAGTAAAACTGAAGTGAAGCATGAAAAATCTAAAACTGGACTCACAAGAGAGGTTCAAATCATAGAAAGTGAGAGTGCCAGTCCTCTTGTACTTAAGTCGGCATTGTGCCTTTTGTATTACATTCGGATGCAATTTCTGTGTTTCATCGTCAATAGGAAGGTCCAAGGGATACAGTAAACATGAAATGAAGCATCGGAATCTAAAACTGGACTCACAGGAGAGGTTGAAATCATAGGAAGTTAGAGTGACAGTCCTCTTGTACTTAAGTCGGCATTGTGCCTTTTGTATTAAGATCGGATGCAATATCTGTGTTTCATTGTCAATAAGATGGTCCAAGGGATACAGTAAACCTGAGGTGAAGCATCGGAATCTAAAACTGGACTCACAGGAGAGGTTCAAATCATAGAAAGTGAGAGTGTCAGTGCTCTTGTTCTTAACTCAGCATTGTGCTTTTGTATTGAATTCGGATGCAATTTCTGTGTTTCATCGTCAATAAGAAGGTCCAAGGGATACAGTAAACCTGAGGTGAAGCATCGGAAACTAAAACTAGACTCACAGGAGAGGTTCATATCATAGAAAGTGAGAGTGTCAGTCCTCTTGTACTTAAGTCGGCATTGTGCATTTGTTTTAAATTTGAATGCAATTTCTGTGTTTCATCGTAAATAAGAAGGTCCAAGGGATACAGTAAACCTGAAGTGAAGCATCGGAATCTAAAACTGGACTCACAGGAGAGGTTCAAATCATAGAAAGGTAGTGTGTCAGTCCTCTTGTACTTAAGTCGGCATTGTGCCTATTGTATTAAATTCGGATGCAATTTCTGTGTTTCATCTTCAATAAGAAGGTCCAAGGGATACAGTAAACCTGTAGTGAGGCATCGGAATCTGATACTGGACACACAGAGGCGGTTGAAATCATAGAAAGTTAGAGTGTCAGTCCTCTTGTACTTAAGTCGGCACTGTGCCTTTTGTATTACATTCGGATGCAATTTCTGTGTTTCATCGTCAATAAGAAGGTCCAAGGGATACAGTAATCCTGAAGTGAAGCATAGGAATCTAAAACTGGACTCACAGGAGAGGTTCAAATCATAGAAAGGTAGTGTGTCAGTCCTCTTGTACTTAAGTCGGCAATGTGCCTTTAGTATTGAATTCGGATGCAATTTCTGTGTTTCATCGTCAATAAGAAGGTCCAAGGTATACAGTAAACCTGAAGTGAAGCATCGGAATTTAAAACTGGACTCACAGGAGAGGTTCAAATCATAGAAAGTGAGAGTGTCAGTCCTCTTGTACTTAAGTCGGCATTGTGCCTTTTGTATTAAACTCGGATGCAATTTCTGTGTTTCCTCGTCAATAAGATGGTCCAAGGGATACAGTAAACCTAAAGTGAAGCATCGGAATCTAAAACTGGACTCAGATTAGAGGTTCAAATCATAGAAAGTGAGAGTGTCAGTCCACTTGTTCTTAAGTCGGCATTGTGCTTATGTATTAAATTCGGATGCAATTTCTGTGTTTCTTCGTCAATAAGGATGTCCAAGGGATACAGTAAACCTGAAGTGAAGCATCGGAATCTAAAACTGGACTCACAGGAGACGTTTAAATCATAGAAAGTTAGAGTGTCAGTCCTCTTGTACATAAGTTGGCATTGTGCATTTTGTTTTAAATTTGAAGGCAATTTCTGTGTTTCATCGTCAATTAGAAGGTCCAAGGTTATACAGTAAACCTAAAGTGAAGCATCGGAATCGAAAACTGGACTCACAGGAGAGAAAGTTAGAGTGACAGTCCTCTTGTACTTAAGTCGGCATTGTGCCTTTAGTATTAAATTCGGAGGCAATTTCTGTGTTTCTTCGTCAATAAGGAGGTCCAAGGGATACAGTAAAACTGAAGTGAAGCATGAAAAATCTAAAACTGGACTCACAAGAGAGGTTCAAATCATAGAAAGTGAGAGCGTCAGTCCTCTTGTACTTAAGTCGGCATTGTGCCTTTTGTATTAAATTCGCATGAAATTTCTGTGTTTCATCGTCAATGAGATGGTCCAAGGGATACAGTAAACCTGAAGTGAAGCATCGGAATCTAAAACTGGACTCACAGGAGAGGTTCCAATCATAGAAACTTAGAGTGTCTGTCCTCTTGTATTTAGGTCGGCGTTGTGCCCTTTCTATTAAATTCGGATGCAATTTCTGTGTTTCATCGTGAATAAGAAGGTCCAAGGTATACAGTAAACCTGAAGTGAAGTATCGGAATCTAAAACTGGAGTCACCGGAGAGGATCAAATTATAGACAGTGATAGTGTTAGTCCTCTTGTACTTAAGTCGGCATTGTGCCTTTTGTATTAAATTCGGATGCAATTTCTGTGTTTAATCGTCAATAAGAAGGTCCAAGGAATACAGTAAACCTGAAGTGAAGCATCGGAATCTAAAACTGGACTCACAGGAGAGGTTCAAGTCATAGAAAGTTAGAGTTTCAGTCCTCTTGTACATAAGTCGGCATTGTTCATTTTGTATTATATTAGAATGCAATATCTGTGTTTCATCGTCAATAAGAAGGTCCAAGGTATACAGTAAACCTGAAGTGAAGCATCGGAATCTAAAACTGGACTCACAGGAGAGATTCAATTCATAGAAAGTTAGAGTGTCAGTCCTCTTGTACTTAAGTCGGCATTGTGCCTTTTGTATTAAATTCGGATGCAATTTCTGTGTTTCATCGTCAATAAGAAGGTCCAAGGGATACAGTAAACCTGAAGTGAAGCATCGGAATCTAAAACTGGACTCACAGGAGAGCTTCAAATCACAGAAAATGAGAGTGTCAGTCCTCTTGAATTTAAGTCGGCATTGTGCCTTTTGTATTAAATTCGGATGCAATTTCTGTGTTTAATCGTCAATAAGAAGGTCCAAGGGATACAGTAAACCTGAAGTGTAGCATCGGAATCAAAAACTGGACTCACAGGAGAGGTTCAAATCATAGAAAGTTAGAGTGTCAGTCCTCTTGTACTTAAGTCGGCATTGTGCCTTTTGTATTAAATTCGGATGCAATTTCTGTGTTTCATCGTCAATAAGAAGGTCCAAAGAATACAGTAAACCTGAAGTGAAGCATCGGAATCTAAAACTGGACTCACAGGAGAGGTTCAAATCATAGAAAGTTAGAGTGTCAGTCCTCTTGTGCTTAAGTCAGCATTGTGCCTTTTGTATTAAATTCGGATGCAATTTCTGTGTTTCATCGTCAATAGGAAGGTCCAAGGGATACTGTAAACCTGAAGTAAAGCATCGGAATCTAAAACTAGACTCACAGGAGAGGTTCAAATCATAGAAAGTTAGAGTGTCAGTCCTCTTGTACTTAAGTCGGCATTGTGCCTTTTGTATTAAATTCGGATGCAATTTCTGTGTTTCATCGTCAATAAGAAGGTCCAAGGGATACAGTAAACATGAAGTGAAGCATCGGAATCTAAAACTGGACTCACAGGAGAGGTTCAAATCATAGAAAGTTAGAGTGTCAGTCCTCTTGTACTTAAGTCAGCATTGTGCCTTTTGTATTAAATTCGGATGCAATTTCTGTGTTTCATCGTCAACAAGATGGTCCAAGGGATGCAGTAAACCTGAAGTGAAGCATCGGAATCTAAAACTGGACTCACAGGAGAGAAAGTTAGAGTGACAGTCCTCTTGTACTTAAGTTGGCATTGTGCCTTTTGTATTAAATTCGGATGCAATTTCTGTGTTTCATCGTCAATAAGAAGCTCCAAGGGATACAGTAAAACTGAAGTGAAGCATGAAAAATCTAAAACTGGACTCACAAGAGAGGTTCAAATCATAGAAAGTGAGAGTGCCAGTCCTCTTGTACTTAAGTCGGCATTGTGCCTTTTGTATTACATTCGGATGCAATTTCTGTGTTTCATCGTCAATAGGAAGGTCCAAGGGATACAGTAAACCTGAAATGAAGCATCGGAATCTAAAACTGGATTCACAGGAGAGGTTGAAATCATAGAAAGTTAGAGTGACAGTCCTCTTGTACTTAAGTCGGAATTGTGCCTTTTGTATTAAAATCGGATGCAATATCTGTGTTTCATTGTCAATAAGATGGTCCAAGGGATACAGTAAACCTGAGGTGAAGCAACGGAATCTAAAACTGGACTCACAGGAGAGGTTCAAATCATAGAAAGTGAGAGTGTCAGTGCTCTTGTTCTTAAGTCGGCATTGTGCTTTTGTATTGAATTCGGATGCAATTTCTGTGTTTCTTCGTCAATAAGAAGGTCCAAGGGATACAGTAAACCTGAAGTGAAGCATCGGAATCTAAAACTGGACTCACAGGAGACGTTCAAATCATAGAAAGTTAGAGCGTCAGTCCTCTTGTACTTAAGTCGGGATTGTGCATTTTGTTTTAAATTTGAATGCAATTTCAGTGTTTTATCGTCAATAAGATGGTCCAAGGTATACAGTAAACCTGAAGTGAAGCTTCGGAATCTAAAACTGGACTCACAGGAGAGAAAGTTAGAGTGACAGTCCTCTTGTACTTAAGTCGGCATTGTGCCTTTAGTATTAACTTCGGAGGCAATTTCTGTGTTTCTTCGTCAATAAGAAGGTCCAAGGGATACAGTAAACCTGAAGTGAAGCATCGGAATCTAAAACTGGACTCACAGGAGACGTTCAAATCATAGAAAGTTAGAGCGTCAGTCCTCTTGTACTTAAGTCGGGATTGTGCATTTTGTTTTAAATTTGAATGCAATTTCTGTGTTTTATCGTCAATAAGATGGTCCAAGGTATACAGTAAACCTGAAGTGAAGCATCGGAATCTAAAACTGGACTCACAGGAGAGAAAGTTAGAGTGACAGTCCTCTCGTACTTAAGTCGGCATTGCGGCTTTTGTATTAAATTCGGATGCAATTCCTGTGTTTCATCGTCAATAAGAACCTCCAAGGGAAACAGTAAAACTGAAGTGAAGCATGAAAAATCTAAAACTGGTCTCACAAGAGAGAGGTTCAAATCATAGAAAGTGAGAGTGTCAGTCCTTTTGTACTTAAGTCGGCATTGTGCCTTTTGTATTAAACTCGGATGCAATTTCTGTGTTTCATCGTCAATAAGATGGTCCAAGGGATACAGTAAACCTAAAGTGAAGCATCGGAATCTAAAACTGGACTCACAAGAGAGGTTCAAATCATAGAAAGTGAGAGTGTCAGTCCTCTTGTTCTTAAGTCGGCATTGTGCTTTTGTATTAAATTCGGATGCAATTTCTGTGTTTCTTCGTCAATAAGGATGTCCAAGGGATACAGTAAACCTGAAGTGAAGCATCGGAATCTAAAACTGGACTCACAGGAGACGTTTAAATCATAGAAAGTTAGAGTGTCAGTCCTCTTGTACTTAAGTTGGCATTGTGCATTTTTTTTTAAATTTGAAGGCAATTTCTGTGTTTCATCGTCAATTAGAAGGTCCAAGGTATACAGTAAACCTAAAGTGAAGCATCGGAATATAAAACTGGACTCACAGGAGAGAAAGTTAGAGTGACAGTCCTCTTGTACTTAAGTCGGCATTGTGCCTTTAGTATTAACTTCGGAGGCAATATCTGTGTTTCATCGTCAATAAGAAGGTCCAAGGGATACAGTAATCCTGAAGTGAAGCATAGGAATCTAAAACTGGACTCACAGGAGAGGTTCAAATCATAGAAAGTTAGAGTGTCAGTCCTCTTGTACTTAAGTCGGCACTGTGCCTTTTGTATTAAATTCGGATGCAATTACTGTGTTTCATCGTCAATGACAAGGTCCAAGGGATACAGTAATCCCGAAGTGAAGCATAGGAATCTAAAATTGGACTCACAGGAGAGGTTCAAATCATAGAAAGTTAGAGTGTCAGTCCTCTTGTACTTATGTCGGCATTGTGCCTTTTGTATTAAATTCGGATGCAATTTCTGTGTTTCTTCGTCAATAAGGAGGTCCAAGGGATACAGTAAACCTGAAGTGAAGCATCGGAATCTAAAACTGGACTCACAGGAGACGTTCAAATCATAGAAAGTTAGAGTGTCAGTCCTCTTGTACTTGCGTCGGCATTGTGCATTTTGTTTTAAATTCGGATGCAATTTCTGTGTTTCATCGTCAATAAGAAGCTCCAAGGGATACAGTAAAACTGAAGTGAAGCATGAAAAATCTAAAACTGGACTCACAAGAGAGGTTCAAATCATAGAAAGTGGGAGCGTCACTCCTCTTGTACTTAAGTCGGCATTGTGCCTTTTGTATTAAATTCGCATGCAATTTCTGTGTTTCATCGTCAATGAGATGGTCCAAGGGATACAGTAAACCTGAAGTGAAGCATCGGAATCTAAAACTGGACTCACAGGAGAGGTTCCAATCATAGAAAGTTAGAGTTTCTGTCCTCTTGTATTTAGGTCGGCGTTGTGCCCTTTGTATTAAATTCGGATGCAATTTCTGTGTTTCATCGTGAATAAGAAGGTCCAAGGTATACAGTAAACCTGAAGTGAAGTATCGGAATCTAAAACAGGAGTCACCGGAGAGGATCAAATCATAGACAGTGATAGTGTTAGTCCTCTTGTACTTAAGTCGGCATTGTGCCTTTTGTATTAAATTCGGATGCAATTTCTGTGTTTAATCGTCAATAAGAAGGTACAAGGAATACAGTAAACCTGAAGTGAAGCATCGGAATCTAAAACTGGACTCACAGGAGAGGTTCAAGTCATAGAAAGTTAGAGTGTCAGTCCTCTTGTACATAAGTCGGCATTGTTCATTTTGTATTATATTAGAATGCAATATCTGTGTTTCATCGTCAATAAGATGGTCCAAGGTATACAGTAAACCTGAAGTGAAGCATCGGAATCTAAAACTGGACTCACAGGAGAGATTCTATTCATAGAAAGTTATAGTGTCAGTCCTCTTGTACTTAAGTCGGCATTGTGCCTTTTGCATTAAATTCGGGTGCAATTTTTGTGTTTCATCGTCAATAAGAAGGTCCAAGGAATACAGTAAACCTGAAGTGAAGCATCGGAATCTAAAACTGGACTCACAGGAGAGGTTCAAATCATAGAAAGTGAGGGTGTCAGTCCTCTTGTACTTATGTCGGCATTGTCCCTTTTGTATGAAATTCGCATGCAATTTCTGTGTTTCATCGTCAATAAGAAGGTGCAAGGGATACAGTAAACCTGAAATGAAACATCGGAGTCTAAAACTGGACTCACAGGAGAGGTTCAAATCATAGAAAGTCAGAGAGTAAGTCCTCTTATTCTTAAGTCGGCATTGTGCCTTTTGAATTAAATTCCGATGGAATTTCTGTGTTTCATCGTCAATAAGATGTTTCAAGGTATACAGTAAACCTGAAGAGAAGCATCGGAATCTAAAACTGGACTCACAGGAGAGGTTCAAATCATAGAAAGTATGAGAGTCAGTACTCTTATACTTAAGTCGGCATTGTGCCTTTTGTATTTAATTCGGATGCAATGTCTGTGTTTCATCGTCAATAAGAAGGTCCAAGGGATACAGTAAACCTGAAGTGAAGCAACGGAATCTAAAACTGGACTCACAGGAGAGGTTCAAATCATAGAAGGTGAGAGATTCAGTCCTCTTGTAATTAAGTCGGCATTGTGCCTTTTGTATTAAATTCGGATGCAATTTCTGTGTTTCATCGTCAATAAGAAGGTCCAAGGGATACAGTAAACCTGAAGTGAAGCATCGGAATCTAAAACTGGACTCACAGGAGAGGTTCAAATCATAGATAATGAGAGTGTCGGTCCTCTTGAATTTAAGTCGGCATTGTGCCTTTTGTATTAAATTCGGATGCAATTTCTGTGTTTAATCGTCAATAAGAAGGTCCAAGGAATACAGTAATCCTGAAGTGTAGCATCGGAATCAAAAACTGGACTCACAGGAGAGGTTCAAATCATAGAAAGTTAGTGTGTCAGTCCTCTTGTACTTAAGTCGGCATTGTGCCTTTTGTATTAAATTCGGATGCAATTTCTGTGCTTCATCGTCAATAAGAAGGTCCAAGGAATACAGTAAACCTGAAGTGAAGCATCGGAATCTAAACTGGACTCACAGGAGAGGTTCAAATCACAGAAAGTGAGAGTGTCAGTCCTCTTGTACTTAAGTCGGCATTGTGCCTTTTGTATTAAATTCGCATGCAATTTCTGTGTTTCATCGTCAATAGGTAGGTCCAAGGAATACAGTAAACCTGAAGTGAAGCATCGGAATCTAATACCGGACTCACATGAGAGGTTCAAATCATAAAAAGTGAGAGTGTCAGTCCTCTTGTACTTAAGTCGGCATTGTGCATTTTGTATTGAATTCGGATGCAATTTCTGTATTTCATCGTCAATAAAAAGGTACAAGTGATACAGTTATCCTGAAGTGTAGCATCGGAATCTAAATCTGGACTCACAGGAGAGGTTCAAATCATAGAAAGTGAGCGTGTCAGTCCTCTTGTACTTAAGTCGGCATTGTGCCTTTTGTATTATATTCGGATGCAATTTCTGTGTTTCATCGTCAATAAGAAGGTCCAAGGGATACAGTAAACCTGAAGTGAAGCATCGGAATCTAAAACTGGACTCACAGGAGAGGTTCCAATCATAGAAAGTTAGAGTGTCAGTCCTCTTATACTTAAGTCGGCATTGTGCCTTTTGTATTAAATTCGGATGCAATTTCTGTGTGTGATCGTCAATTAGAAGGTCCAAGGGATACAGTAAACCTGTAGTGAAGCATCGGAATCTAAAACTGGACTCGCATGTAGGGGTCAAAACATAGGAAGTCAGAGTGTCAGTCCTCTTGTACTTAAGTCGGTATTGTGCCTTATGTATTAAATTCGGATGCAATTTCTGTGTTTCATCGTCATTAAGAAGGTCCAAGGGATACAGTAAACCTGAAGTGAAGCATCGGAATCTAAAGCTGGACTCACAATAGAGGTTCAAATCATAGAAAGTTAGAGTGTCAGTCCTCTTGTACTTGAGTCGGCTTTGTGCCTCTTGTATAAAATTTGGATGCAATTTCACTGTTTCATCTTCAATAAGAAGATACAAGGGATACAGTAAACCTGAAGTGAAGCATCGGAATCTAAAACTGGACTCACAGGAGAGGTTCAAATCATAGAAAGTGAGAGTGTCAGTCCTCTTGTACTGAAGTCGGCATTGTGTCTTTTGTATTAAATTCGGATGCAGTTTCTGTGTTTCATCGTCAATAAGAAGGTCCAAGGGCTACAGTAAACCTGAAGTGAAGCATCGGAATCTAAAACTGGACTCACAGGAGAGGTTCAAATCATAGAAAGTGAGAGTGTCAGTCCTCTTGTACTGAAGTCGGCATTGTGTCTTTTGTATTAAATTCGGATGCAATTTCTGTGTGTGATCGTCAATTAGAAGGTCCAAGGGATACAGTAAACCTGTAGTGAAGCATCGGAATCTAAAACTGGACTCGCAGGTAGGGTTCAAAACATAGGAAGTCAGAGTGTCAGTCCTCTTGTACTTAAGTCGGTATTGTGCCTTATGTATTAAATTCGGATGCAATTTCTGTGTCTCATCGTCAATAAGAAGGTCCAAGGGATACAGTAAACCTGAAGTGAAGCATCGGAATCTAAAACTGGAGTCACAGGGGAGGTTCAAATCATAGAAAGTTAGAGTGTCAGTCCCCTTGTACTTGAGTCGGCTTTGTGCCTCTTGTATAAAATTTGGATGCAATTTCACTGTTTCATCTTCAATAAGAAGATACAAGGGATACAGTAAACCTGAAGTGAAGCATCGGAATCTAAAACTGGACTCACAGGTGAGGTTCAAATCATAGAAAGTGAGAGTGTCAGTCCTCTTGTACTGAAGTCGGCATTGTGTCTTTTGTATTAAATTCGGATGCAATTTCTGTGTTTCATCGTCAATAAGAAGGTCCAAGGGCTACAGTAAACCTGAAGTGAAGCATCGGAATCTAAAACTGGACTCACAGGAGAGGTTCAAATCATAGAAAGTGAGAGTGTCAGTCCTCTTGTACTGAAGTCGGCATTGTGTCTTTTGTATTAAATTCGGATGCAATTTCTGTGTTTCATCGTCAATAAGAAGGTCCAAGGGATACAGTAAACCTGAAGTGAAGCATCGGAATCTAAAACTGGACTCACTGGAGAGGTTCAAATCATAGAAAGTGAGTGTGCCAGTCCTCTTGTACTTTAGTCGGCATTGTGCCTTTTGTATTAAATTCGGATACAATTTGTGTGTCTCATCGTCAATAAGAAGGTCCAAGGGATACAGTAAACCTGAAGTGAAGCATCGGAATCTAAAATTGGACTCACAGGAGAGGTTCTAATCATAGAAATATAAAGTGTCAGTCCTCTTGTACTTAAGTCGGCATTGTGCCTTTTGAATTTACTTCCGATGCAATTTCTGTGTTTCATCGTCAATAAGAAGTTCCAAGGTATACAGTAAACCTGAAGTGAAGCATCGGAATCTAAAACTAGACTCACAGGAGAGGTTCAAATCATAGAAAGTTAGAGTGTCAGTCCTCTCGTAGTTAAGTCGGCATTGTGCCATTTGTATTTTATTCGGATGCAATTTCTGTGTTTCATCGTCAATAAGAAGGACCAAGGGATGCAGTAAACCTGCAGTGAAGCATCGGAATCTAAAACTGGACTCACAGGAGAGGTTCAAATCATAGAAAGTAAGAGTGTCAGTCCTCTTGTACTTAAGTTGGCATTGTGCCTTTTGTATTAAAATCGGATGCAATTTCTGTGTTTCATCGTCAATAAGAAGGTCCAAGGGATACAGTAAACCTGAAGTGAAGCATCGGAATCTAAAACTGGACTCACTGGAGAGGTTCAAATCACAGAAGGTGAGAGTGTCAGTCCTCTTGTACTTAAGTCGGCATTGTGCCTTTTCTATTAAATTCGGATGAAATTTCTGTGTTTCATCGTCAATAAGAAGGTCCAAGGGATACGGTAAACCTGAAGTGAAGCATCGGAATCTAAAACTAGACTCACAGGAGAGGTTCAAATCATAGAAGTGAGAGTGTCAGTCCTCTAGTACTTGAGTCGGCATTGTGCCTTTTGTATTACTTTCGGATGCAATTTCTGTGTTTCATCGTCAATAAGAAGGTCCAAAGGATACAGTAAACCTGAAGTGAAGCATCGGAATCTAAAACTGGACTCACAGGAGAGGTTCAAATCATAGAAAGTTAGAGTGTCAGTCCTCTTGTACTTAAGTCGGCTTTGTGCCTTTTGTATTAAATTCGGATGCAATTTCTGTGTTTCATCGTCAATACGAAGGTCCAAGGAATACAGTAAATCTGAAGTGAAGCATCGGAATCTAAACTGGACTCACAGGAGAGGTTCAAATCATAGAAAGTGAGAGTGTCAGTCCTCTTGTACTTAAGTCGGCATTGTGCCTTTTGTATTAAATTCGCATGCAATTTCTGTGTTTCATCGTCAATAGGTAGGTCCAAGGAATACAGTAAACCTGAAGTGAAGCATCGGAATCTAATACCGGACTCACAGGAGAGGTTCAAATCATAAAAAGTGAGAGTGTCAGTCCTCTTGTACTTAAGTCGGCATTGTGCATTTTGTATTGAATTCGGATGAAATTTCTGTATTTCATCGTCAATAAAAAGGTACAAGTGATACAGTTATCCTGAAGTGTAGCATCGGAATCTAAATCTGGACTCACAGGAGAGGTTCAAATCATAGAAAGTGAGCGTGTCAGTCCTCTTGTACTTAAGTCGGCATTGTGCCTTTTGTATTATATTCGGATGCAATTTCTGTGTTTCATCGTCAATAAGAAGGTCCAAGGGATACAGTAAACCTGTAGTGAAGCATCGGAATCTAAAACTGGACTCGCAGGTGAGGTTCAAAACATAGGAAGTCAGAGTGTCAGTCCTCTTGTACTTAAGTCGGTATTGTGCCTTATGTATTAAATTCGGATGCAGTTTCTGTGTTTCATCGTCAATAAGAAGGTCCAAGGGATACAGTAAACCTGAAGTGAAGCATCGGAATCTAAAGCTGGACTCACAATAGAGGTTCAAATCATAGAAAGTTAGAGTGTCAGTCCTCTTGTACTTAAGTCGGCATTGTGCCTTGTGTATTAAATTCGGATGCAATTTCTGTGTTTCATCGTCAATAAGAAGGTCCAAGGGATACAGTAAACCTGAAGTGAAGCATCGGAATCTAAAACTGGACTCACTGGAGAGGTTCAAATCATAGAAAGATAGTGTGCCAGTCCTCTTGTACTTAAGTCGGCATTGTGCCTTTTGTATTAAATTCGGATACAATTTCTGTGTCTCATCGTCAATAAGAAGGTCCAAGGGATACAGTAAACCTGAAGTGAAGCATCGGAATCTAAAACTGGACTCACAGGAGAGGTTCTAATCATAGAAATATAAAGTGTCAGTCCTCTTGTACTTAAGTCGGCATTGTGCCTTTTGAATTTACTTCCGATGCAATTTCTGTGTTTCATCGTCAATAAGAATTTCCAAGGTATACAGTAAACCTGAAGTGAAGCATCGGAATCTAAAACTGGACTCACAGGAGAGGTTCAAATCATAGAAAGTAAGAGTGTCAGTCCTCTTGTACTTAAGTTGGCATTGTGCCTTTTGTATTAAAATCGGATGCAATTTCTGTGTTTCATCGTCAATAAGAAGGTCCAAGGGATACAGTAAACCTGAAGTGAAGCATCGGAATCTAAAACTGGACTCACTGGTGAGGTTCAAATCATAGAAGGTGAGAGTGTCAGTCCTCTTGTACTTAAGTCGGCATTGTGCCTTTTCTATTAAATTCGGATGAAATTTCTGTGTTTCATCGTCAATAAGAAGGTCCAAGGGATACAGTAAACCTGAAGTGAAGCATCGGAATCTAAAACTAGACTCACAGGAGAGGTTCAAATCATAGAAGTGAGAGTGTCAGTCCTCTAGTACTTAAGTCGGCATTGTGCCTTTTGTATTACATTCGGATGCAATTTCTGTATTTCATCGTCAATAAGAAGGTCCAACGGATACAGTAAACCTGAAGTGAAGCATCGGAATCTAAAACTGGACTCAAAGGAGAGGTTCCAATCATAGAAAGTTAGAGTGTCAGTCCTCTTGTACTTAAGTCGGTATTGTGCCTTTTGTATTAAATTCTGATGCAATTTCTGTGTTTAATCGTCAATAAGAGGGTCCAAGGAAAACAGTAAACCTGAAGTGTAGCATCGGAATCAAAAACTGGACTCACAGGAGAGGTTCAAACCATAGAAAATGATAGTGTCAGTCCTCTTGTACTTAAGTTGGCATTGTGCCTTTTGTATTAAATTCGGATGCAATTTCTGTGTTTCATCGTCAATAAGAATGTCCAAGGAATACAGTAAACCTGAAGTGAAGCATCGGAATCTAAACTGGACTCACAGGAGAGGTTCAAATCATAGAAAGTGAGAGTGTCAGTCCTCTTGTACTTAAGTAGGCATTGTGCCTTTTGTATTAAATTCGGATGCAATCTCTGTGTTTCATCGTCAATAGGTAGGTCCAAGGAATACAGTAAACGTGAGTGAAGCATCGGAATCTAATACTGGACTCACAGGAGAGGTTCAAATCATAGAACGTGAGAGTGTCAGTCCTCTTGTACTTAAGTCGCCATTGTGCATTTTGTATTAAATTCGGATGCAATTTCTGTGTTTCATCGTCAATAAGAACGTACAAGGGATACAGTAATCCTGAAGTGTAGCATCGGAATCTAAATCTGGACTCACAGGAGAGGTTCAAATCATAGAAAGTGAGCGTGTCAGTCCTCTTGTACTTAAGTCGGCATTGTACCTTTTGTATTACATTCGGATGCAATTTCTGTGTTTCATCGTCAATAAGAAGGTCCAAGGGATACAGTAAACCTGAAGTAAAGCATCGGAATCTAAAACTGGACTCACAGGAGAGGTTCAAATCATAGAAAGTTAGAGTGTCAGTCCTCTTGTACTTAAGTCGGCATTGTGCCTTTTGAATTTAGTTCCGATGCAATTTCTGTGTTTCATCGTCAATAAGAAGTTCCAAGGTATAGAGTACACCTGAAGTGAAGCATCGGAATCTAAAACTGGACTCACAGGAGAGACTCAAATCGAAGAAAGTTAGAGTGTCAGTCCTCTTGTACTTAAGTCGGCATTGTGACTTTTGTATTAAATTCGGATGCAATTTCTGTGTTTCATCGTCAATAAGAAGGTCCAAGGGATAGAGTAAACCTGAAGTGAAGCATCGGAATCTGGAACTGGACTCACAGGATAGGTTCAAATCATAGAAAGTTAGAATGTCAGTCCTCTTGTACTTAAGTCGGCATTGTGCCTTTTGTATTAAATTCGGATGCAATTTCTGTGTTTCATCGTCAATAAGAAGGTCCAAGGGATACAGTACACCTGAAGTGAAGCATCGGAATCTAAAACTGGACTCACAGGAGAGGTTCAAATCATAGAAAGTTAGAGTGTCAGTCCTCTTGTACTTGAGTCGGCTTTGTGCCTTTTGTATTAAATTTGGATGCAATTTCATTGTTTCATCTTCAATAAGAAGATACAAGGGATACAGTAAACCTGTAGTGAAGCATCGGAATCTAAAACTGGGCTCACAGGAGAAGTTCAAATCATAGAAAGTTAGAGTGTCAGTCCTCTTATACTTAAGTCGGCATTGTGCCTTTTGTATTAAATTCGGATGCAATTTCAGTGTGTGATCGACAATTAGAAGGTCTAAGGTATACAGTAAACCTGTAGTGAAGCATCGGATTCTAAAACTGGACTCATAGGTGAGGTTCAAATCATAGGAAGTCAGAGTGTCAGTCCTCTTGTACTTAAGTCGGTATTGTGCCTTTTGTATTAAATTCGGATGCAATTTCTGTGTTTCATCGTCAATAAGAAGGTCCAACGGATACAGAAAACCTGAGTGAAGCATCGGAATCTAAAGCTGGACTCACAATAGGGGTTCAAATCATAGAAAGTTAGAGTGTCAGTCCTCTTGTACTTAAGTCGGCATTGTGCCTTGTGTATTAAATTCGGATGCAATTTCTGTGTTTCATCGTCAATAAGAAGGTCCAAGGGATACAGTAAACCTGAAGTGAAGCATCGGAATCTAAAACTGGACTCACAGGAGAGGTTCAAATCATAGAAAGTTAGAGTGTCAGTCCTCTTGTACTTGAGTCGGCTTTGTGCCTTTTGTATTAAATTCGGATGCAATTTCATTGTTTCATCGTCAATAAGAAGGTCCAAGGAATACAGTAAACCTGAAGTGAAGCATCGGAATCTAAAACTGGACTCACTGGAGAGGTTCAAAACATAGAAAGTGAGTGTGCCAGTCCTCTTGTACTTAAGTCGGCATTGTGCCTTTTGTATTAAATTCGGATACAATTTCTGTGTCTCATCGTCAATAAGAAGGTCCAAGGGATACAGTAAACCCGAAGTGAAGCATCGGAATCAAAAACTGGACTCACAGGAGAGTTTCAAATCATAGAAATATAGAGTGTCAGTCCTCTTGTACTTAAGTCGGCATTGTGCCTTTTGTATTACATTCGGATGAAATTTCTGTGTTTCATCGTCAATAAGAAGGTCCAAGGGATACAGTAAACCTGTAGTGAAGCATCGGAATCTAAAACTAGACTCACAGGAGAGGTTCAAATCATAGAAGTGAGAGTGTCAGTCCTCTTGTACTTAAGTCGGCATTGTGCCTTTTGTATTACATTCGGATGCAATTTCTGTGTTTCATCGTCAATAAGAAGGTCCAAGGGATACAGTAAACCTGAAGTGAAGCATCGGAATCTAAAACTGGACTCACAGGAGAGGTTCCAATCATAGAAAGTTAGAGTGTCAGTCCTCTTCTACTTAAGTCGGCATTGTGCCTTTTGTATTAAATTCGGATGAAATTTCTGTGTTTCATCGTCAATAAGAATGTCCAAGGAATACTGTAAACCTGAAGTGAAGCATCGGAATCTAATACTGGACTCACAGGAGAGGTTCAAATCATAGAAAGTGAGAGTGTCAGTCCTCTTGTACTTAAGTCGGAATTGTGCATTTTGTATTAAATTCGGATGCAATTTCTGTGTTTCATCGTCAATAAGAAGGTAAAAGGGATACAGTAATCCTGAAGTGTAGCATCGGAATCTAAATTTGGACTCACAGGAGAGGTTCAAATCATAGAAAGTGAGCGTGTCAGTCCTCTTGTACTTAAGTCGGCATTGTGCCTTTTGAATTTAGTTCCGATGCAATTTCTGTGTTTCATCGTCAATAAGAAGTTCCAAGGTATAGAGTACACCTGAAGTGAAGCATCGGAATCTAAAACTGGACTCATAGGAGTGGTTCAAATCATAGAAAGTTAGAGTGTCAGTCCTCTTGTACTTAACTCGTCATTGCGCCTTTTGTATTACATTCGGATGCAATTTTTGTGTTTCATCGTCAATAAAAAGGTCCAAGGGATACAGTAAACCTGAAGTGAGGCATCGGAATTTAAAACTGGGCTCACAGGAGAAGTTCAAATCATAGAAAGTTAGAGTGTCAGTCCTCTTATACTTAAGTCGGCATTGTGCATTTTATATTAAATTCGGATGCAATTTCAGTGTGTGATCGTCAATTAGAAGGGCTAAGGGATACAGTAAACCTGTAGTGAAGCATCGGAATCTAAAACTGGACTCACAGGTGAGGTTCAAATCATACGAAGTCAGAGTGTCAGTCCTCTTGTACTTAAGTCGGTATTGTGCCTCTTGTATTAAATTCGGATGCAATTTCTGTGTGTCATCGTCAATAAGAAGGTCCAAGGGATACAGTAAACCAGAAGTGAAGCATCGGAATCTAAAGCTGGACTCACAATAGAGGTTCAAATACTAGAAAGTTAGAGTGTCAGTCCTCTTGTACTTAAGTCGGCATTGTGCCTTGTGTATTAAATTCGGATGCAATTTCTGTGTTTCATCGTCAATAAGAAGGTCCAAGGGATACAGTAAACCTGAAGTGAAGCATCGGAATCTAAAACTGGACTCACAGGAGAGGTTCGAATCATAGAAAGTTAGAGTGTCAGTTCTCCTGTACTTGAGTCGGCTTTGTGCCTTTTGTATTAAATTCGGATGCAATTTCATTGTTTCATCTTCAATAAGAAGATAGAAGGGATACAGTAAACGTGAAGTGAAGCATCGGAATCTAAAACTGGACTCACAGGAGAGGTTCAAATCATAGAAAGTGAGAGTGTCAGTCCTCTTGTACTGAAGTCGGCATTGTGCCTTTTGTATTAAATTCGTATGCAATTTCTGTGTTTCATCGTCAATAAGAAGGTCCAAGGGATACAGTAAACCTGAAGTGAAGCATTGGAATCTAAAACTGGACTCACTGGAGAGGTTCAAATCATAGAAAGTGAGTGTGCCAGTCCTCTTGTACTTAAGTCGGCATTGTGCCTTTTGTATTAAATTCGGATACAATTTCTGTGTCTCATCGTCAATAAGAAGGTCCAAGGGATACAGTAAACCTGAAGTGAAGCATCGGAATCTAAAACTGGACTCACAGGGGAGGTTTAAATCATAGAATGTTAGAGTGTCAGTCCCCTTGTACCTTAGTCGGCATTGTGCCTTTTGTATTAAAATCGGATGCAATTTCAGTGTTTCATCGTCAATTAGAAGGTCCAAGGAATACAGTAAACCAGAAGTGAAGCATCGGAATCTAAAACTGGACTCACAGGAGAGGTTCAAATCATAGAAATTTAGAGTGTCAGCCGTCTTGTACTTAAGTCGGCATTGTGCCTTTTGTATTAAATTCGGATGTAATTTCTGTGATTCATCGTCGATAAGAAGGTCCAAGGGATACAGTAAACCTGAAGTGAAGCATCGGAATCTAAAACTAGACTCACAGGAGAGGTTCAAATCATAGAAGTGAGAGTGTCAGTCCTCTTGTACTTAAGTCCTCATTGTGCCTTTTGTATTACATTCGGATGCAATTTCTGTGTTTCATCGTCAATAAGAAGGTCCAAGGGATACAGTAAACCTGAAGTGAAGCATCGGAATCTAAAACTGGACTCACAGGAGAGGTTCTAATCATAGAAAGTAAGAGTGTCAGTCCTCGTGTACTTAAGTTGGCATTGTGCCTTTTGTATTAAAATCGGATGCAATTTCTGTGTTTCATCGTCAATAAGAAGGTCCAAAGGATACAGTAAACCTGAAGTGAAGCATCGGAATCTAAAACTGGACTCACTGGGGAGGTTCAAATCATAGAAAGTGAGAGTGTCAGTCCTCTTGTACTGAAGTCGGCATTGTGCCTTTTGTATTAAATTCGAATGAAATTTCTGTGTTTCATCGTCAATAAGAAGGTCCAAGGGATACAGTAAACCTGAAGTGAAGCATCGGAGACTAAAACTAGACTCACAGGAGAGGTTCAAATCATAGAAGTGAGAGTGTCAGTCCTCTTGTACTTGAGTCGGCATTGTGCCTTTTGTATTACATTCGGATGCAATTTCTGTGTTTCATCGTCAATAAGAAGGTCCAAGGGATGCAGTAAACCCGAAGTGAAGCATCGGAATCTAAAACTGGACTCACAGGAGAGGTTCCAATCATAGAAAGTAAGAGTGTCAGCCCTCTTGTACTTAAGTCGGCATTGTGCCTTTTGTATTAAATTCGGATGCAATTTCTGTGTTTCATCGTCAATAAGAAGGTCCAAGGGATACAGTAAACCTCAAGTGAAGCATCGGAATATGAAACTGGACTCACAGGAGATGTTCAAATCATAGAAAGTGAGAGCGTCAGTCCTCTTGTTCTTAAGTCGGCATTTTGCTTTTGTATTAAATTCGGATGCAATTTCTGTGTTTCATCGTCAATAAGAAGGTCCAAAGGATACAGTAAACCTGAAGTGAAGCATCGGAATCTAAAACTGGACTCAGAGGAGAGGTACAAATCATAGAAAGTTAGCGTGTCGGTCCTCTTGTACTTAAGTCGGCATTGTGCATTTTGTATTAAATTTGAATGCAATTTCTGTGTTTCATCGTCAATAAGAACGTCCAAGTTATACAGTAAACCTGAAGTGAAGCATCGGAATCTAAAACGGGACTCACAGGAGAGGTTCAAATCATAGAAAGTTAGAGTGTCAGTCCTCTTGTACTTAAGTCGGCATTGTGCCTTTTGTATTAAATTCGGATGCAATTTCTGTGTTTCATCGTCAATAAGAAGGTCCAAGGGATACAGTAAACCAGAAGTGAGGCATCGGAATCTAAAACTGGACTCACAGGTGAAGTTCAAATCATAGAAAGTTAGAGTGTCAGTCCTCTTAAACTTAAGTCGGCATTGTGCCTTTTGTATTAAATTCGGATGCAATTTCTGTGTTTCATCGTCAATAAGAATGTCCAAGGGATACTGTAAACCTGTAGTGAGGCATCGGAGTCTAAAACTGGACTCACAGGAGAGGTTCAAATCATTGAAAGTGAGAGTGTCAGTCCTCTTTTACGTAAGTCGGTAATGTGCCTTTTGTATAAAATTCGGATGCAACTTCTGTGTTTCATCGTCAATAAGAAGGTCCAAGGGATACAGTACACCTGAAGTGAAGCATCGGAATCTAAAACTGGACTCACAGTAGAGGTTCAAATCATAGAAAGTTAGAGTGTCAGTCCCCTTGTACTTAAGTCGGCATTGGTCGTTTTGGATTAAATTCGGATGCAATTTCTGTGTCATATCGTCAATAAGAAGGTCCAAGGTATACAGTAAACCTGAAGTGTAGAATCGGAATCTAAAACTGGACTCACAGGAGAGGTTCAAATCATAGAAAGTGAGAGTGTCAGTCGTCTTGTACTTATGTAGGCATTGTGCTTTTGTATTAAATTCTGATGCAATTTCTGTGCTTCATCGTCAATAAGAAGGTCCAAGGGATACAGTAAACCAAAAGTGAAGGATCGGAATCTAAAAGTGGACTCACAGGAGAGGTTCCAATCATAGAAAGTTAGAGTGTCTGTCCTCTTGTATTTAGGTTGGCAATGTGCCTTTTGTATTAAATTCGGATGCAATTTCTGTGTTTCATCGTGAATAAGAAGGTCCAAGGTATACAGTAAACCTGAAGTGAAGCATCGGAATCTAAAACGGGACTCACTGGAGAGGTTCAAATCATAGAAAGTAAGAGTGTCAGTCCTCTTGGACTTAAGTCGGCATTTTTGCATTTTTGTATTAATTTCGGATGCAATTTCTGTGTTTCATCGTCAGTTAGAAGGTCCAAGGAATACAGTAAACCTGAAGTGAGGCATCGGAATCTAAAACTGGACTCACAGGAGAGGTTCAAATCATAGAAAGTTAGAGTGTCAGTACTCTTGTACTTAAGTCGCCATTGTGCCCTTTGTATTAAATTCGGAAGCAATTTCTGTGTGTCATCGTCAGTAAGAGGGTCCAAGGGATACAGTAATTCTGAAGTGAAGCATCGGAATCTAAAACTGGACTCACAGGAGAGGTTCAAATCATAGAAAGTTAGAGTGTCAGTCCTCTCGTAGTTAAGTCTTCATTGTGCCTTTTGTATTTTATTCGGATGCAATTTCTGTGTTTCATCGTCAATAAGAAGGTCCAAGGGATACAGTAAACCTGAAGTGAAGCATCGGAATCTAAAACTGGACTCACAGGAGAGGTTCTAATCATAGAAAGTAAGAGTGTCAGTCCTCTTGTACTTAAGTTGGCATTGTGCCTTTTGTATTAAAATCGGATGCAATATCTGTGTTTCATCGTCAATTAGAAGGTCCAAGGGATACAGTAAACCTGAAGTGAAGCATCGGAATCTAAAACTGGACTCACTGGAAAGGTTCAAATCATAGAAAGTGAGAGTGTCAGTCCTCTTGTACTTAAGTCGGCATTGTGCCTTTTGTATTTAATTCGAATGAAATTTCCGTGTTTCATCGTCAATAAGAAGGTCCAAGGGATACAGTAAACCTGAAGTGAAGCATCGGAATCTAAAACTAGACTCACAGGAGAGGTTCAAATCATAGAAGTGAGAGTGTCAGTCCTCTTGTACTTAAGTCGGCATTGTGCCTTTTGTATTACATTCAAATGCAATTTCTGTGTTTCATCGTCAATAAGAAGGGCCAAGGGATACAGTAAACCTGAAGTGAAGCATCGGAATCTAAAACTGGACTCACAGGAGAGATTCCAATCATAGAAAGTGAGAGCGTCAGTCCTCTTGTTCTTAAGTCGGCATTTTGCTTTTGTATTAAATTCGGATGCAATTTCTGTGTTTCATCGTCAATAAGAATGTCCAAAGGATACAGTAAACCTCAAGTGAAGCATCGGAATCTAAAACTGGACTCAGAGGAGAGGTTCAAATCATAGAAAGTTAGCGTGTCAGTCCTCTTGTACTTAAGTCGGCATTGTGCATTTAGTATTAAATTTGAATGCAATTTCTGTGTTTCATCGTCAATAAGAACGTCCAAGCTATACAGTAAACCTGAAGTGAAGCATCGGAATCTAAAACTGTACTCACAGTAGAGGTTCAAATCATAGAAAGTTAGAGTGTCAGACCTCTTATACTTAAGTCGGCATTGTGCCCTTTGAATTTAATTCCGATGCAATTTCTGTGTTTCATCGTCAATAAGAAGTTCCAAGGTATACAGTAAACCTGTAGTGAAGCATCGGAATCTAAAACTGGACTCAAAGGAGAGGTTCAAATCATAGAAAGTTAGTGTGTCAGTCCTCTTGTACTTAAGTCGGCATTGTTCGTTTTGGATTAAATTCGGATGCAATTTCTGTGTCATATCGTCAATAAGAAGGTCCAAGGTATGCAGTAAACCTGAAGTGTAGAATCGGAATCTAAAACTGGACTCACAGGAGAGGTTCAAATCATAGAAAGTGAGAGTGTCAGTCGTCTTGTACTTAAGTAGGCATTGTGCCTTTTGTATTAAATTCGGATGCAATTTCTGTGTTTCTTCGTCAATAAGAAGGTCCAAGGGATACAGTAAACCAAATGTGAAGCATCGGAATCTAAAACTGGACTCACAGGAGAGGTTCCAATCATAGAAAGTTAGTGTGTCTGTCCTCTTGTATTTAGGTTGGCAATGTGCCTTTTGTATTAAATTCGGATGCAATTTCTGTGTTTCATCGTGAATAACAAGGTCCAAGGTATACAGTAAACCTGAAGTGAAGCATCGGAATCTAAAACTGGACTCACCGGAGAGGTTCAAATCATAGAAAGTTAGATTGTCAGTCCTCTTGTACTTAAGTCGGCATTTTTGCCTTTTGTATTAAATTCGGATGCAATTTCTGTGTTTCATCGTCAGTAAGAAGGTCCAAGGAATACAGTAAAGCTGACGTGAGGCATCGGAATCTAAAACTGGACTCACAGGAGAGGTTCAACTCATAGAAAGTTATAGTGTCAGTACTCTTGTACTTAAGTCGGCATTGTGCCCTTTGTATTAAATTCGGGAGCAATTTCTGTGTGTCATCGTCAGTAAGAGGGTCCAAGGAATACAGTAAACCTGAAGTGAAGCATCGGAATCTAAAACTCGACTCATGGGAGAGGATCAAATCAAAGAAAGTGAGAGTGTTAGTCCTCTTGTACTTAAGTCGGCATTGTGCCTTTTGTATTAAATTCGGATGCAATTTCTGTGTTGCATCGTCGACAAGAAGGTCCAAGGGATACAGTAAACCTGAAGTGAAGCATCGGAATCTAAACCTGGACTCACAGGAGAGGTTCCAATCATAGAAAGTTAGAGTGTCAGTCCTCTTGTACTTAAGTCGGGATTGTGCCTTTGGTATTAAATTCGGATGCAATTTCTGTGTTTCATCGTCAATAAGAAGGACCAAGGGATACAGTAAACCTCAAGTGAAGCATCGGAATATGAAACTGGACTCACAGGAGATGTTCAAATCATAGAAAGTGAGAGAGTGAGGCCTCTTGTTCTTAAGTCGGCATTTTGCTTTTGTATTAAATTCGGATGCAATTTCTGTGTTTCATCGTCAATAAGAAGGTCCAAGGCATACAGTAAACCTAAAGTGTAGCATCGGAATCTAAAACTGGACTCAGTGGAGAGGTTCAAATCATAGAACGTGAGAGTGTCAGTCCTCTTGTACTTAAGTCGGCATTGTGCATTTTGTATTAAATTTGAATGCAATTTCTGTGTTTCATCGTCAATAAGAAAGTCCAAGGTATACAGTAAACCTGAAGTGAAGCATCGGAATCTAAAACGGGACTCACAGGAGAGGTTCAAACCATAGAAAGTTAGAGTGTCAGTCCTCTTGTACTTAAGTCGGCATTGTGCCTTTTGTATTAAATTCGGATGCAATGTCTGTGTTTCATCGTCAATAAGAAGGTCCAAGGGATACAGTAAACCTGAAGTGAAGCATGGGAATCTAAAACTGGACTTACAGGAGAGGTTCAAATCATAAAAAGTTAGAGTGTCAGTCCTCTTGTACTTAAGTCGGCATTGTTCATTTTGTATTAAATTTGACGGCAATATCTGTGTTTCATCGTCAATAAGAAGGTGCAAGGTATACAATAAACCTGAAGTGAAGCATCGGAATCTAAAACTGGACTCACAGGAGTGATTCAATTCATAGAAAGTTAGAGTGTCAGTCCTCTTGTACTTATGTCGGCATTGTGCCATTTGTATTAAGTTCGGATGCAATTTATGTGTTTCATCGTCAATAAGAAGGTCCAAAGGATACAGTAATCCTGAAGTAAAGCATCGGAATCTAAAACTGGACTCACAAGAGAGGTTCAAATCATAGAAAGTGAGAGTGTCAGTCCTCTTGGACTGAAGTCGGCATTGTGCCTTTTGTATTAAATTGGGATGCAATTTCTGTGTTTCATCGTCAATAAGAAGGTCCAAGGGATACAGTAAACCTGAAGTGAAGCATCGGAATCTAAAACTGGACTCACAGGAGTGGTTCAAGTCATAAAAAGTTAGTGTCAGTCCTCTTGTACATAAGTCGGCATTGTTCATTTTGTATTAAATTTGACGGCAATATCTGTGTTTCATCGTCAATAAGAAGGTCCAAGGTATACAGTAAACCTGAAGTGAAGCATCGGAATCTAAAACTGGACTCACAGGAGTGATTCAATTCATAGAAAATTAGAGTGGCAGTCCTCTTGTACTTAAGTTGGCATTGTGCCTTTTGGATTAAATTCGGATGCAATTTATGTGTTTCATCGTCAATAAGAAGGTCCAAGGGATACAGTAATCCTGAAGTGAAGCATCGGAATCTAAAGCTGGACTCACAAGAGAGGTTCAAATCATAGAAAGTGAGAGTGTCAGTCCTCTAGAACTGAAGTCGGCATTGTGCCTTTTGTATTAAATTGGGATGCAATTTCTGTGTTTCATCGTCAATAAGAAGGTCCAAGGGATACAGTAACCCTGAAGTGAAGCATCGGAATCTAAAACTGGACTCACAGGAGTGCTTCAAATCATAAAAAGTTAGAGTGTCAGTCCTCTTGTACTTAAGTCGGCATTAATCATTTTGTATTAAATTTGGATGCAATTTCTGTGTTTTATCGTCAATAAGAAGGTCCAAGGCATACAGTAAACCTGAAGTGAAGCATCGGAATCTAAAACTGGACTTACAGGAGAGGTTCAAATCATAGAAAGTTAGAGTGTCAGTCCTCTTGTACTTAAGTCGGCATTGTGCCTTTTGTATTAAATTCGGATGAAATTTCTGTGTTTCATCGTCAATAAGAAGGTCCAAGGGATACAGTAAACCTGAAGTGAAGCATCGTAATCTTAAACTAGACTCACAGGAGAGGTTCAAATCATAGCAGAGAGAGTGTCAGTCCTCTTGTACTTAAGTCGGCATTGTGCCTTTCGTATTACATTCGGATGCAATTTCTGTGTTTCATCGTCGATAAGAAGGTCCAAGGGATACAGTAAACCTGAAGTGAAGCATCGGAATCGAAAACTGGACTCACAGGAGAGGTTCAAATCATAGAAAGTTAGCGTGTCAGTCCTCTTGTACTTAAGTCGGCATTGTGCATTTTGTATTAAATTTGAATGCAATTTCTGTGTTTCATCGTCAATAAGAAGGTCCAAGGTATACAGTAAACCTGAAGTGAAGCATCGGAATCTAAAACGGGACTCACAGCAGAGGTTCAAATCATAGAAAGTTAGAGTGTCAGTCCTCTTGTACTTAAGTCGGCATTGTGCCTTTTGTATTAAATTCGGATGCAATGTCTGTGTTTCATCGTCAATAAGAAGGCCCAAGGGATACAATAAACCTGAAGTGAAGCATGGGAATCTGAAACTGGACTTACAGGAGAGGTTCAAATCATAAAAAGTTAGAGTGTCAGTCCTCTTGTACTTAAGTCGGCATTGTTCATTTTGTATTAAATTTGACGGCAATATCTGTGTTTCATCGTCAATAAGAAGGTGCAAGGTATACAGTAAACCTGAAGTGAAGCATCGGAATCTAAAACTGGACTCACAGGAGTGATTCAATTCATAGAAAGTTAGAGTGTCAGTCCTCTTGTACTTATGTCGGCATTGTGCCTTTTGTATTAAGTTCGGATGCAATTTATGTGTTTCATCGTCAATAAGAAGGTCCAAGGGATACAGTAATCCTGAAGTAAAGCATCGGAATCTAAAACTGGACTCACAAGAGAGGTTCAAATCATAGAAAGTGAGAGTGTCAGTCCTCTTGGACTGAAGTCGGCATTGTGCCTTTTGTATTAAATTGGGATGCAATTTCTGTGTTTCATCGTCAATAAGAAGGTCCAAGGGATACAGTAAACCTGAAGTGAAGCATCGGAATCTAAAACTGGACTCACAGGAGTGGTTCAAGTAATAAAAAGTTAGTGTCAGTCCTCTTGTACTTAAGTCGGCATTGTTCATTTTGTATTAAATTTGACGGCAATATCAGTGTGTCATCGTCAATAAGAAGGTCCAAGGTATACAGTAAACCTGAAGTGAAGCATCGGAATCTAAAACTGTACTCACAGGAGTGATTCAATTCATAGAAAATTAGAGTGGCAGTCCTCTTGTACTTAAGTTGGCATTGTGCCTTTTGTATTAAATTCGGATGCAATTTATGTGTTTCATCGTCAATAAGAAGGTCCAAGGGATACAGTAATCCTGAAGTGAAGCATCGGAATCTAAAACTGGACTCACAAGAGAGGTTCAAATCATAGAAAGTGAGAGTGTCAGTCCTCTAGAACTGAAGTCGGCATTGTGCCTTTTGTATTAAATTGGGATGCAATTTCTGTGTTTCATCGTCAATAAGAAGGTCCAAGGGATACAGTAACCCTGAAGTGAAGCATCGGAATCTAAAACTGGACTCACAGGAGTGCTTCAAATCATAAAAAGTTAGAGTGTCAGTCCTCTTGTACTTAAGTCGGCATTGTTCATTTTGTATTAAATTTGGATGCAATTTCTGTGTTTTATCGTCAATAAGAAGGTCCAAGGCATACAGTAAACCTGAAGTGAAGCATCGGAATCTAAAACTGGACTTACAGGAGAGGTTCAAATCATAGAAAGTTAGAGTGTCAGTCCTCTTGTACTTAAGTCGGCATTGTGCCTTTTGTATTAAATTCGGATGAAATTTCTGTGTTTCATCGTCAATAAGAAGGTCCAAGGGATACAGTAAACCTGAAGTGAAGCATCGTAATCTTAAACTAGACTCACAGGAGAGGTTCAAATCATAGCAGAGAGAGTGTCAGTCCTCTTGTACTTAAGTCGGCATTGTGCCTTTCGTATTACATTCGGATGCAATTTCTGTGTTTCATCGTCAATAAGAAGGTCCAAGGGATACAGTAAACCAGAAGTGAGGCATCGGAATCTAAAACTGGACTCACAGGAGAAGTTCAAATCATAGAAAGTTAGAGTGTCAGTCCTCTTAAACTTAAGTCGGCATTGTGCCTTTTGTATTAAAATCGGATGCAATTTCTGTGTTTCATCGTCAATAAGTAGGTCCAAGGGATACAGTAAACCTGTAGTGAGGCATCGGAATCTAAAACTGGACTCACAGGAGGGGTTCAAATCATTGAAAGTGAGAGTGTCAGTCCTCTTTTACTTAAGTCGGTAATGTGCCTTTTGTATAAAATTCGGATGCAACTTCTGTGATTCATCGTCAATAAGAAGGTCCAAGGGATACAGTACACCTGAAGTGAAGCATCGGAATCTAAAACTGGACTCACAGTAGAGGTTCAAATCATAGAAAGTTAGAGTGTCAGTCCTCTTGTACTTAAGTCGGCTTTGTGCCCTTTGAATTTAATTCCGATGCCATTTCTGTGTTTCATCGTCAATAAGAAGTCCCAAGGTATACAGTAAACCTGTAGTGAAGCATCGGAATCTAAAACTGGACTCAAAGGAGAGGTTCAAATCATAGAAAGTTAGTGTGTCAGTCCTCTTGTACTTAAGTCGGCATTGTTCCTTTTGGATTCAATTCGGATGCAATTTCTGTGTCATATCGTCAATAAGAAGGTCCAAGGTATACAGTAAACCTGAAGTGTAGAATCGGAATCTAAAACTGGACTCACAGGAGAGGTTCAAATCATAGAAAGTGAGAGTGTCAGTCCTCTTGTACTTAAGTAGGCATTGTGCCTTTTGTATTAAATTCGGATGCAATTTCTGTGTTTCATCGTCGATAAGAAGGTCCAAGGGTTACAGTAAACCTGAAGTAAAGCATCGGAATCTACAACTAGACTCACAGGAGTGGTTCCAATCATAGAAAGTTAGAGTGTCTGTCCTCTTGTATTTAGGTTGGCAATGTGCCTTTTGTATTAAATTCGGATGCAATTTCTGTGTTTCATCGTGAATAAGAAGGTCCAAAGTATACAGTAAACCTGAAGTGAAGCATCGGAATCTAAAACTGGACTCACCGGAGAGGTTCAAATCATAGAAAGTTATAGTGTCAGTCCTCTTGTACTAAAGTCGGCATTGTGCCTTTTGTATTAAATTCGGATGCAATTTCTGTATTTCATCGTCAATAAGAAGGTACATGGGATACAGTAAACCAGAAGTGAAGCATCGGAATCTAAAACTGGACTCACAGGAGAGGTTCAAATCATAGATAGTGAGAGTGTCAGTCCTCGTGTTCTTAAGTCGGCATTGTGCTTTTGTATTAAATTCGAATGCAATTTCTGTGTTTCATCGTCAATAAGAAGTTCCAAGGGATACAGTAAACCTGAAGTCAAGCATCGGAATCTAAAACTGGACTTACAGGAGAGGTTCAAATCATAAAATGTTAGAGTGTCAGTCCTCTTGTACTTCAGTCAGCATTGTTCATTTTGTATTAAATTTGACGGCAATATCTGTGTTTCATCGTCAATAAGAAGGTCCAAGGTATACAGTAAACCTGAAGTGCAGCATCGGAATCTAAAACTGGAATCACCGGAGAGGTTCAAATCATAGAAAGTGAGAGTGCCAGTCCTCTTGTACTTAAGTAGGCATTGTTCATTTTGTATTAAATTTGAATGCAATTTCTGTGTTTTATCGTCAACAATAAGGTCCAAGGCATACAGTAAACCTGAAGTGAAGCATCGGAATCTAAAACTGGACTCACAGGAGTGATTCAATTCATAGAAAATTAGAGTGTCAGTCCTCTTGTACTTAAGTCGGCATTGTGCCTTTTGTAATAAATTCGGAAGCAATTTCTGTGTTTCATCGTCAATACGAAGGTCCAAGGGATACTGTAAACCTGAAGTGAAGCATCGGAATCTATAACTAGACTCACAGGAGAGGTTCAAATCATAGAAAGTGTGAGTGCCAGTCCACTTGTACTTAAGTCGGCATTGTGCCTTTTGTACTAAAATCGGATGCAATTTCTGTGTTTCATCGTCAATAAAATGTCCAAGGGATACAGTAAACCTGAGGTGTAGCATCGGAATCTAAAAGTGGTCTCACAGGAGAGGTTCAAATCAAGGAATGTCAGAGTGTCAGTCCTCTTGTACTTAAGTCGGCATTGTGCCTTTTGTATTAAATTCGGATGCAATTTCTGTATTTCATCGTCAATAAGAGAGTACATGGGATACAGTAAACCTGAAGTTAAGCATCGGAATCTAAAACTGGACTCACAGGAGAGGTTCAAATCATAGATAGTGAGAGTGTCAGTCCTCTTGTTCTTAAGTCGGCATTGTGCTTTTGTATTAAATTCGAATGCAATTTCTGTGTTTCATCGTCAATAAGAAGGTCCAAGGGATACAGTAAACCTGAAGTGAAGCATCGGAATCAAAAACTGGACTTACAGGAGAGGTTCAAATCATAGAATGTTAGAGTGTCAGTCCGCTTGTACTTCAGTCGGCATTGTTCATTTTGTATTAAATATGACGGCAATATCTGTGTTTCATCGTCAATAAGAAGGTCCAAGGTATACAGTAAACCTGAAGTGAAGCATCGGAATCTAAAACTGGACTCACAGGAGAGGTTCAAATCATAGAAAGTGATAGTGCCAGTCCTCTTGTACTTAAGTCGTCATTGTTCATTTTGTATTAAATTTGAATGCAATTTCTGTGTTTTATCGTCAACAAGAAGGTCCAAGGCATACAGTAAACCTGAAGTGAAGCATCGGAATCTAAAACTGGACTCACAGGAGTGATTCAATTCATAGAAAGTTAGAGTGTCAGTCCTCTTGTACTTAAGTCGGCATTGTGCCTTTTGTATTAAGTTCGGATGCAATTTATGTGTTTCATCGTCAATAAGAAGGTCCAAGGGATACAGTAAACCTGAAGTGAAGCATCGGAATCTAAAACTGGACTCACAAGACAGGTTCAAATCATAGAAAGTGAGAGTGTCAGTCCTCTTGTACTTAAGTCGGCATTGTGCCTTTTGTATTAAATTCGTATGCAATTTCTGTGTTTCATCGTCAATAGGAAGGTCCAAGGGATACTGTAAACCTGAAGTGAGGCATCGGAATCTAAAACTGGACTCACAGGAGAGGTTCAAATCATAGAAAGTGAGAGTGCGAGTCCTCTTGTACTAAAGTCGGCATTGTGCGTTTTGTATTAAAATCGGATGCAATTTCTGTGTTTCATCGTCAATAAGAAGGTCCAAGGGATACAGTAAACCTGAGGTGAAGCATCGGAATCTAAAAGTGGTCTCACTGGAGAGGTTCAAATCAAGGAATGTCAGAGTGTCAGACCTCTTGTACTTAAGTCAGCATTGTGCCTTTTGAATTTAATTCCGATGCAAATTCTGTGTTTCATCGTCGATAAGAAGTTCCAAGGTATACAGTAAACCTGAAGTGAAGCATCGGATTCTAAAACTGGACTCACAGGAGAGGTTCAAATCATAGAAAGTGAGAGTTTCAGCCCTCTTGCACTTATGTCCTCATTGTGCCTTTTGTATTAAATTCGGATGCAATATCTTTGTTTCATCGTCAATAAGAAGGTACAAGGTATACAGTAAGATTGAAGTGAAGCATCGGAATCTAAAACTGGACTCACAGGAGAGGTTCAAATCATAGAAAGTCAGAGAGTCAGTCCTCTTGTTCTTGAGTCGGCATTGTGCATTTTGAATTTGATTCCGATGCAAATTCTGTGTTTCATGGTCAATAAGATGTTCCAAGGTATACAGTAAACCTGAAGTGAAGCAACAGAATCTAAAACTGGACTCACAGGAGAGGTTCAAATCATAGAAAGTGAGAGTGTCAGTCCTCTTGTACTTAAGTCCGCATTGTGCCTTTTCGATTAAATTCGGATGCAATATCTGTGTTTCATCGTCAATAAGAGGGTCCAAGGGATACAGTAATCCTGAAGTGTAGCATCGGAATCTAAATCTAGACTCACAGGAGAGATTCAAATCATAGAAAGTTAGAGTGTCAGTCCTCTTATACTTAATTCGGCATTGTGCCTTTTGTATTAATTTCGGATGCAATTTCTGTGTTTCATCGTCAAGAAGAAGGTCCAAAGGATACAGTAAACCTGAAGTGAAGCATCGGAAACTAAACTAGACTCACAGGAGAGGTTCAAATCATAGAAAGTGAGAGTGTCTGTTTTCTTGTTCTTAGGTCGGCATTGTGCCTTTTGTATTACGTTTGGATGCAATTTCTGTGTTTCATCGTCCATAAGAAGGTTCAAGTTATACTGTAAACCTGAAGAGAAGCATCGTAAACTAAAACTGGACTCACCGGAGAGGTTCAAATCATGGAAAGTTAGAATGTCAGTCCTCTTGTACTTAAGTCGGCATTGTGCCTTTTGTATTAAATTCGGATGCATTTTCTGTGTTTAGTCGCTAATACGAAGGTCCAAGGGATACAGTAAACATGAAGTGTAGCATCGGAATCAAAAACTGGACTCACAGGAGCGGTTCAAATCATAGAAAGTTAGAGTGTCAGTCCTCTTGTACTTAAGTCGGCATTGTGCCTTTTGTATTAAATTCGGATGCAATTTCTGTGTTTCATCGTCAATAAGAAGGTCCAAGGAATACAGTAAACCTGAAGTGAAGCATCGGAATCTAAACTGGACTCACAGGAGGGGTTCAAATCATAGAAAGTGAGAGTGTCAGTCCTCTTGTACTTAAGTCGGCATTGTGCCTTTTGTATTAAATTCGGATGCAATTTCTGTGTTTCATCGTCAATAGGTAGGTCCAAGGGATACAGTAAACCTGAAGTGAAGCATCGGAATCTAATACTGGACTCACAGGAGAGGTTCAAATCATAGAAAGATAGAGTGTCAGTCCTCTTGTACTTAAGTCGGCATTGTGCCTTTTGTATTAAATTCGGATGCAATTTCTGTGTTTCATCGTCAATAAGAAGGTACAAGGGACACAGTAAACCTGAAGTGAAGCATCGGAATCTAAAACTGGACTCACAGGAGAGGTTCAAATCATAGAAAGTGAGAGTGTCAGTCCTCATGTACTTAAGTCGGCATATTGCCTTCTGTATTAAATTCGGATGCAATTTCTGTGTTTCATCGTCAATAAGATGGTCCAAGGTATACAGTAAGATTGAAGTGAAGCATCGGAATCTAAAACTGGACTCACAGGAGATGTTCAAATCATAGAAAGTGAGAGTTTCAGTCCTCTTGTACTTAAGTCGGCATTGTGCCTTTTGAATTGAATTCGGATGCAATATCTGTGTTTCATCGTCAATGAGAAGGGCCAAGGGATACAGTAAACCTGAAGTGAAGCATCGGAAGAGGTTCAAATCATAGAAAGTGAGAGTGTCAGTCCTCTTGTACTTAAGTCGGCATTGTGCATTTAGTATTACATTCGGATGCAATTTCTGTGTTTCATCGTCAATAAGAAGGTCCAAGGGATACAGCAAACCTGAAGTGAAGCATCGGAATCTAATACTGGACTCACAGGAGCGGTTCAAATCATAGAAAGTGAGAGTGTCCGTCCTCTTGTACTTAAGTCGGCATTGTGACTTTTGTATTAAATTCGGATGCAATTTCTGTGTTTCATCGTCAATAAGAAGTTCCAAGGGATGCAGTAAACCTGAAGTGAAGCATCGGAATCTAAAACTGGACTCACAGGAGAGGTTCAAATCATAGAAAGATAGAGTGTCAGTCCTCTTGTACTTAAGTCGGTATTGTGCCTTTTGTATTAAATTCGGATGCAATTTCTGTGTTTCATCGTCAATAAGAAGGTACAAGGGATACAGTAAACCTGAAGTGAAGCATCGGAATCTAAAACTGGACTCACAGGAGAGGTTCAAATCATAGAAAGTGAGAGTGTCAGTCCTCTTGTACTTAAGTCGGCATATTGCCTTCTGTATTAAATTCGGATGCAATTTCTGTGTTTCATCGTCAATATGATGGTCCAAGGTATACAGAAAGATTGAAGTGAAGCATCGGAATCTAAAACTGGACTCACAGGAGATGTTCAAATCATAGAAAGTGAGAGTTTCAGTCCTCTTGTACTTAAGTCGGCATTGTGCCTTTTGTGTTGAATTCGGATGCAATATCTGTGTTTCATCGTCAATGAGAAGGGCCAAGGGATACAGTAAACCTGAAGTGAAGCATCGGAATCTAGAACTTAACTCACAGGAGGGGTTCAAATCATAGAAAGTTATAGTGTCAGTCCTCTTGTACTTAAGTCGGCATTGTTAATTTTGTATTAAATTTGAATGCAATTTCTGTGTTTCATCGTCAATAAGAAGGTCCAAGGTATACAGTAAACCTGAAGTGAAGCATCGGAATCTAAAACTGGACTCACAGGAGAGATTCAATTCATAGAAAGTTAGAGTGTCAGTCCTCTTGTACATAAGTCGGCATTGTGCCTTTTGTATTAAATTCGGATGCAATTTATGTGTTTCATCGTCTATAAGAAAGTCCAAGGGATACAGTAAACCTGAAGTGAGGCATCGGAATCTAGCACTGGACTCACGAGAGAGGTTCAAATCATAGAAAGTGATAGTGTCAGTCCTCTTGTACTTAAGTCGGCATTGTGCCTTATGTATTAAACTCAGATGCAATGTCTGTGTTGCATCGTCAATAAGAAGGTCCAAGGGATACAGTAAACCTGAAGTGAAGCATCGGAATCTAATACTGGACTCACAGGAGCGGTTCAAATCATAGAAAGTGAGAGTGTCAGTCCTCTTGTACTTAAGTCGGCATTGTGACTTTTGTATTAAATTCGGATGCAATTTCTGTGTTTCATCGTCAATAAGAAGGTACAAGGGATACAGTAAAGCTGAAGTGAAGCATCGGAATCTCAAACTGGACTCGCAGGAGAGGTTCAAATCATAGAAAGTGAGTGTGTCAGTCCTCTTTTACTTATGTCGGCATTGTGCATTTTGTATTAAATTCGGATGCAATATCTGTGTTTCATCGTCAATAAGAAGGTCCAAGGGATACAGTAGACCTGAAGTGAAACATCGGAGTCTAAAACTGGACTCACAGGAGAGGTTCAAATCATAGAAAGTGAGAGTGTTAGTCCTCTTGTACTTAAGTCGGCATTGTGCCTTTAGTATTAAATTCGGATGCAATTTCTGTATATAATCGTCAATAAGAAGGTACATGGGATACAGTAAACCAGAAGTGAAGCATCGGAATCTAAAACTGGACTCAAAGGAGAGGTTCAAATCATAGATAGTGAGAAAGTCAGTCCTCGTGTTCTTAAGTCGGCATTGTGCCTTTTGTATTAAGTTCGGATGCAATTTATGTGTTTCATCGTCAATAAGAAGGTCCAAGGGATACAGTAAACCTGAAGTGAAGCATCGGAATCTAAAACTGGACTCACAAGACAGGTTCAAATCATAGAAAGTGAGAGTGTCAGTCCTCTTGTACTTAAGTCGGCATTGTGCCTTTTGTATTAAATTCGGATGCAATTTCTGTGTTTCATCGTCAATAGGAAGGTCCAAGGGATACTGTAAACCTGAAGTGAGGCATCGGAATCTAAAACTGGACTCACAGGAGAGGTTCAAATCATAGAAAGTGAGAGTGCGAGTCCTCTTGTACTAAAGTCGGCATTGTGCGTTTTGTATTAAAATCGGATGCAATTTCTGTGTTTCATCGTCAATAAGAACGTCCAAGGGATACAGTAAACCTGAGGTGAAGCATCGGAATCTAAAAGTGGTCTCACTGGAGAGGTTCAAATCAAGGAATGTCAGAGTGTCAGACCTCTTGTACTTAAGTCAGCATTGTGCCTTTTGAATTTAATTCCGATGCAAATTCTGTGTTTCATCGTCGATAAGAAGTTCCAAGGTATACAGTAAACCTGAAGTGAAGCATCGGATTCTAAAACTGGACTCACAGGAGAGGTTCAAATCATAGAAAGTGAGAGTTTCAGCCCTCTTGCACTTATGTCCTCATTGTGCCTTTTGTATTAAATTCGGATGCAATATCTTTGTTTCATCGTCAATAAGAAGGTACAAGGTATACAGTAAGATTGAAGTGAAGCATCGGAATCTAAAACTGGACTCACAGGAGAGGTTCAAATCATAGAAAGTCAGAGAGTCAGTCCTCTTGTTCTTGAGTCGGCATTGTGCATTTTGAATTTGATTCCGATGCAAATTCTGTGTTTCATGGTCAATAAGATGTTCCAAGGTATACAGTAAACCTGAAGTGAAGCAACGGAATCTAAAACTGGACTCACAGGAGAGGTTCAAATCATAGAAAGTGAGAGTGTCAGTCCTCTTGTACTTAAGTCCGCATTGTGCCTTTTCGATTAAATTCGGATGCAATATCTGTGTTTCATCGTCAATAAGAGGGTCCAAGGGATACAGTAATCCTGAAGTGTAGCATCGGAATCTAAATCTAGACTCACAGGAGAGATTCAAATCATAGAAAGTTAGAGTGTCAGTCCTCTTATACTTAATTCGGCATTGTGCCTTTTGTATTAATTTCGGATGCAATTTCTGTGTTTCATCGTCAAGAAGAAGGTCCAAAGGATACAGTAAACCTGAAGTGAAGCATCGGAAACTAAACTAGACTCACAGGAGAGGTTCAAATCATAGAAAGTGAGAGTGTCTGTTTTCTTGTTCTTAGGTCGGCATTGTGCCTTTTGTATTACGTTTGGATGCAATTTCTGTGTTTCATCGTCCATAAGAAGGTTCAAGTTATACTGTAAACCTGAAGAGAAGCATCGTAAACTAAAACTGGACTCACCGGAGAGGTTCAAATCATGGAAAGTTAGAATGTCAGTCCTCTTGTACTTAAGTCGGCATTGTGCCTTTTGTATTAAATTCGGATGCATTTTCTGTGTTTAGTCGCTAATACGAAGGTCCAAGGGATACAGTAAACATGAAGTGTAGCATCGGAATCAAAAACTGGACTCACAGGAGCGGTTCAAATCATAGAAAGTTAGAGTGTCAGTCCTCTTGTACTTAAGTCGGCATTGTGCCTTTTGTATTAAATTCGGATGCAATTTCTGTGTTTCATCGTCAATAAGAAGGTCCAAGGAATACAGTAAACCTGAAGTGAAGCATCGGAATCTAAACTGGACTCACAGGAGGGGTTCAAATCATAGAAAGTGAGAGTGTCAGTCCTCTTGTACTTAAGTCGGCATTGTGCCTTTTGTATTAAATTCGGATGCAATTTCTCTGTTTCATCGTCAATAGGTAGGTCCAAGGGATACAGTAAACCTGAAGTGAAGCATCGGAATCTAATACTGGACTCACAGGAGAGGTTCAAATCATAGAAAGATAGAGTGTCAGTCCTCTTGTACTTAAGTCGGCATTGTGCCTTTTGTATTAAATTCGGATGCAATTTCTGTGTTTCATCGTCAATAAGAAGGTACAAGGGACACAGTAAACCTGAAGTGAAGCATCGGAATCTAAAACTGGACTCACAGGAGAGGTTCAAATCATAGAAAGTGAGAGTGTCAGTCCTCATGTACTTAAGTCGGCATATTGCCTTCTGTATTAAATTCGGATGCAATTTCTGTGTTTCATCGTCAATAAGATGGTCCAAGGTATACAGTAAGATTGAAGTGAAGCATCGGAATCTAAAACTGGACTCACAGGAGATGTTCAAATCATAGAAAGTGAGAGTTTCAGTCCTCTTGTACTTAAGTCGGCATTGTGCCTTTTGAATTGAATTCGGATGCAATATCTGTGTTTCATCGTCAATGAGAAGGGCCAAGGGATACAGTAAACCTGAAGTGAAGCATCGGAAGAGGTTCAAATCATAGAAAGTGAGAGTGTCAGTCCTCTTGTACTTAAGTCGGCATTGTGCATTTAGTATTACATTCGGATGCAATTTCTGTGTTTCATCGTCAATAAGAAGGTCCAAGGGATACAGCAAACCTGAAGTGAAGCATCGGAATCTAATACTGGACTCACAGGAGCGGTTCAAATCATAGAAAGTGAGAGTGTCCGTCCTCTTGTACTTAAGTCGGCATTGTGACTTTTGTATTAAATTCGGATGCAATTTCTGTGTTTCATCGTCAATAAGAAGTTCCAAGGGATACAGTAAACCTGAAGTGAAGCATCGGAATCTAAAACTGGACTCACAGGAGAGGTTCAAATCATAGAAAGATAGAGTGTCAGTCCTCTTGTACTTAAGTCGGTATTGTGCCTTTTGTATTAAATTCGGATGCAATTTCTGTGTTTCATCGTCAATAAGAAGGTACAAGGGATACAGTAAACCTGAAGTGAAGCATCGGAATCTAAAACTGGACTCACAGGAGAGGTTCAAATCATAGAAAGTGAGAGTGTCAGTCCTCTTGTACTTAAGTCGGCATATTGCCTTCTGTATTAAATTCGGATGCAATTTCTGTGTTTCATCGTCAATATGATGGTCCAAGGTATACAGAAAGATTGAAGTGAAGCATCGGAATCTAAAACTGGACTCACAGGAGATGTTCAAATCATAGAAAGTGAGAGTTTCAGTCCTCTTGTACTTAAGTCGGCATTGTGCCTTTTGTGTTGAATTCGGATGCAATATCTGTGTTTCATCGTCAATGAGAAGGGCCAAGGGATACAGTAAACCTGAAGTGAAGCATCGGAATCTAGAACTTAACTCACAGGAGGGGTTCAAATCATAGAAAGTTATAGTGTCAGTCCTCTTGTACTTAAGTCGGCATTGTTAATTTTGTATTAAATTTGAATGCAATTTCTGTGTTTCATCGTCAATAAGAAGGTCCAAGGTATACAGTAAACCTGAAGTGAAGCATCGGAATCTAAAACTGGACTCACAGGAGAGATTCAATTCATAGAAAGTTAGAGTGTCAGTCCTCTTGTACATAAGTCGGCATTGTGCCTTTTGTATTAAATTCGGATGCAATTTATGTGTTTCATCGTCTATAAGAAAGTCCAAGGGATACAGTAAACCTGAAGTGAGGCATCGGAATCTAGCACTGGACTCACGAGAGAGGTTCAAATCATAGAAAGTGATAGTGTCAGTCCTCTTGTACTTAAGTCGGCATTGTGCCTTATGTATTAAACTCAGATGCAATGTCTGTGTTGCATCGTCAATAAGAAGGTCCAAGGGATACAGTAAACCTGAAGTGAAGCATCGGAATCTAATACTGGACTCACAGGAGCGGTTCAAATCATAGAAAGTGAGAGTGTCAGTCCTCTTGTACTTAAGTCGGCATTGTGACTTTTGTATTAAATTCGGATGCAATTTCTGTGTTTCATCGTCAATAAGAAGGTACAAGGGATACAGTAAAGCTGAAGTGAAGCATCGGAATCTCAAACTGGACTCACAGGAGAGGTTCAAATCATAGAAAGTGAGTGTGTCAGTCCTCTTTTACTTATGTCGGCATTGTGCATTTTGTATTAAATTCGGATGCAATATCTGTGTTTCATCGTCAATAAGAAGGTCCAAGGGATACAGTAGACCTGAAGTGAAACATCGGAGTCTAAAACTGGACTCACAGGAGAGGTTCAAATCATAGAAAGTGAGAGTGTTAGTCCTCTTGTACTTAAGTCGGCATTGTGCCTTTAGTATTAAATTCGGATGCAATTTCTGTATTTAATCGTCAATAAGAAGGTACATGGGATACAGTAAACCAGAAGTGAAGCATCGGAATCTAAAACTGGACTCAAAGGAGAGGTTCAAATCATAGATAGTGAGAAAGTCAGTCCTCGTGTTCTTAAGTCGGCATTGTGCTTTTGTATTAAATTCGAATGCAATTTCTGTGTTTCATCGTCAATAAGAAGTTCCAAGGGATACAGTAAACCTGAAGTGAAGCATCGGAATCTAAAACTGGACTCACAGGAGAGGTTCAAATCATAGAAAGTTAGAGTGTCAGTCCTCTTGTACTTAAGTCGGCATTGTGCCTTTTGTATTTAATTCGGATGCAATTTCTGTGTTTCATCGTCAATAAGAAGGTCCAAGGGATACAGTAAACCTGAAGTGAAGCATCGGAATCTAAAACTGGACTCACAGGAGTGATTCAATTCATAGAAAGTTAGAGTGTCAGTCTTCTTGTACTTAAGTCGGCATTGTGCCGTTTGTATTAAGTTCGGATGCAATTTATGTGTTTCATCGTCAATAAAAAGGTCCAAGGGATACAGTAAACCTGAAGTGAAGCATCGGAATCTAAAACTGAACTCACAAGACAGGTTCAAATCATAGAAAGTGAGAGTGTCAGTCCTCTTGTACTTAAGTCGGCATTGTGCCTTTTGTATTAAATTCGGAAGCAATTTCTGTGTTTCATCGTCAATACGAAGGTCCAAGGGATACTGTAAACCTGAAGTGAAGCATCGGAATCTAAAACTGGACTCACAGGAGAGGTTCAAATCATAGAAAGTGTGAGTGCCAGTCCTCTTGTACTTAAGTCGGCATTGTGCCTTTTGTATTAAAATCGGATGCAATTTCTGTGTTTCATCGTCAATAAAAAGTCCAAGGGATACAGTAAACCTGAGGTGTAGCATCGGAATCTAAAAGTGGTCTCACAGGAGAGGGTCAAATCAAGGAATGTCAGAGTGTCAGTCCTCTTGTACTTAAGTCGGCATTGTGCCTTTTGTATTAAATTCGGATGCAATTTCTGTATTTAATCGTCAATAAGAAAGTACATCGGATACAGTAAACCTGATGTTAAGCATCGGAATCTAAAATTGGACTCACAGGAGAGGTTCAAATCATAGATAGTGAGAGTGTCAGTCCTCTTGTTCTTAAGTCGGCATTGTGCTTTTGTATTAAATTCGGATGCAATTTCTGTGTTTCATCGTCAATAAAAAGTCCAAGGGATACAGTAAACCTGAGGTGTAGCATCGGAATCTAAAAGTGGTCTCACAGGAGAGGTTCAAATCAAGGAATGTCAGAGTGTCAGTCCTCTTGTACTTAAGTGAGCTTTGTGCCTTTTGAATTTAATTCCGATGCAATTTCTGTGTTTCATCGTCGATAAGAAGGTCCAAGGGATACAGTAAAAATGAAGTGAAGCATCGGAATCTAAAACTGGACTCACAGGAGAGGTTCAAATCATAGAATGTTATGGTGTCAGTCCTCTTGTACTTAAGTTGGCATTGTGCCTTTTCGATTAAATTCGGATGCAATTTCTGTGTTTCATCGTCAATAAGAAGGTCCAAGGGATACAGTAATCCTGATGTGAAGCATCGGAACCTAAAACTGGACTCACAGGAGAGGTTCAAATCATAGGAAGTTAGAGTGCCAGTCCTCTTGCACTTAAGTCGGCATTGTGCCTTTTGTATTAAATTCGGATGCTATTTCTGTGTTTCATCGTCAATAAGAAGGTACAAGGGATGCAGTAAACCTGAAGAGAAACATCAGAATCTAAAACTGGACTCACATGAGAGGTTGAAATCATAGAAAGTGAGAGTGTTAGTCCTCTTGTACTTAAGACGGCATTGTGCCTTTTGTATTAAATTCGGATGCAATTTCTGTGTTTCTTCGTCAATAAGAAGGTACAAGGGATACAGTAAACCTGAAGTGAAGCAACGAAATCTAAAACTGGACTCACAGGAGAGGTTCAAATCATAGAAAGTGAGAGTGTCAGTCCTCTTATACTTAATTCGGCATTGTGCCTTTTGTATTAATTTCGGATGCAATTTCTGTGTTTCATCGTCAAGAAGAAGGTCCAAAGGATACAGTAAACCTGAAGTGAAGCATCGGAAACTAAACTGGACTCACAGGAGAGGTTCAAATCATAGAAAGTGAGAGTGTCTGTTTTCTTGTACTTAGGTCGGCATTGTGCCTTTTGTATTTCGTTTGGATGCAATTTCTGTGTTTCATCGTCCATAAGAAGGTTCAAGTTATACTGTAAACCTGAAGAGAAGCATCGTAGACTAAAACTGGACTCACCGGAGAGGTTCAAATCATGGAATGTTAGAATGTCAGTCCTCCTGTACTTAAGTCGGCATTGTGCCTTTTGTATTAAACTCGGATGCATTTTCTGTGTTTAATCGTTAATACGAAGGTCCAAGGGATACAGTAAACATGAAGTGTAGCATCGGAATCAAAAACTGGACTCACAGGAGCGGTTCAAATCATAGAAAGTTAGAGTGTCAGTCCTCTTGTACTTAAGTCGGCATTGTGCCTTTTGTATTAAATTCGGATGCAATTTGTGTGTTTCATCGTCAATAAGAAGGTCCAAGGAATACAGTAAACCTGAAGTGAAGCATCGGAATCTAAACTGGACTCACAGGAGAGGTTCAAATCATAGAAAGTGAGAGTGTCAGTCCTCTTGTACTTATGTCGGCATTGTGCCTTTTGTATTAAATTCGGATGCAATTTCTGTGTTTCATCGTCAATAGGTAGGTCCAAGGGATACAGTAAACCTGAAGTGAAGCATCGGAATCTAATACTGGACTCACAGGAGAGGTTCCAATCATAGAAAGTGAGAGTGTCAGTCCTCTTGTACTTAAGTCGGCATTGTGCCTTTTGTATTAAATTCGGATGCAATTTCTGCGTTTCATCGTCAATAAGAAGGTACAAGGGATACAGAAAGATTGAATTGAAGCATCGGAATCTAAAACTGGACTCACAGGAGATGTTCAAATCATAGAAAGTGAGAGTTTCAGTCCTCTTGTACTTAAGTCGGCACTGTGCCTTTTGTATTGAATTCGGATGCAATATCTGTGTTTCATCGTCAATGAGAAGGTCCAAGGGATACAGTAAACCTGAAGTGGAGCATCGGAATCTAGAACTTAACTCACAGGAGAGGTTCAAATCATAGAAAGTGAGAGTGTCAGTCCTCTTGTACTTAAGTCGGCATTGTGCATTTTGTATTAAATTCGGATGCAATTTCTGTGTTTCATCGTCAATAAGAAGGTCCAAGGGATACAGCAAACCTGAAGTGAAGCATCGGAATCTAAAACTGGACTCACAGGAGAGGTTCAAATCATAGAAAGTTATAGTGTCAGTCCTCTTGTACTTAAGTCGGCATTGTTCATTTTGTATTAAATTTGAATGCAAATTCTGTGTTTCATCGTCAATAAGAAGGTCCAAGGTATACAGTAAACCTGAAGTGAAGCATCGGAATCTAAAACTGACTCACAGGAGAGATTCAATTCATAGAAAGTTAGAGTGTCAGTCCTCTTGTACATAAGTCGGCATTGTGCCTTTTGTATTAAATTCGGATGCAATTTATGTGTTTCATCGTCTATAAGAAGGTCCAAGGGATACAGTAAACCTGAAGTGAGGCATCGGAATCTAGCACTGGACTCACGAGAGAGGTTCAAATCATAGAAAGTGATAGTGTCAGTCCTCTTGTACTTAAGTCGGCATTGTGCCTTTTGTATTAAATTCAGATGCAATGTCTGTGTTGCATCGTCAATAAGAAGGTCCAAGGGATACAGTAAACCTGAAGTGAAGCATCGGAATCTAATACTGGACTCACAGGAGCGGTTCAAATCATAGAAAGTGAGAGTGTCAGTCCTCTTGTACTTAAGTCGGCATTGTGCCTTTTGTATTAAATTCGGATGCAATTTATGTGTTTCATCGTCTATAAGAAGGTCCAAGGGATACAGTAAACCTGAAGTGAGGCATCGGAATCTAGCACTGGACTCACGAGAGAGGTTCAAATCATAGAAAGTGAGAGTGTCAGTCCTCTTATACTTAATTCGGCATTGTGCCTTTTGTATTAATTTCGGATGCAATTTCTGTGTTTCATCGTCAAGAAGAAGGTCCAAAGGATACAGTAAACCTGAAGTGAAGCATCGGAAACTAAACTGGACTCACAGGAGAGGTTCAAATCATAGAAAGTGAGAGTGTCTGTTTTCTTGTACTTAGGTCGGCATTGTGCCTTTTGTATTTCGTTTGGATGCAATTTCTGTGTTTCATCGTCCATAAGAAGGTTCAAGTTATACTGTAAACCTGAAGAGAAGCATCGTAAACTAAAACTGGACTCACCGGAGAGGTTCAAATCATGGAAAGTTAGAATGTCAGTCCTCTTGTACTTAAGTCGGCATTGTGCCTTTTGTATTAAACTGGGATGCATTTTCTGTGTTTAATCGTTAATACGAAGGTCCAAGGGATACAGTAAACATGAAGTGTAGCATCGGAATCAAAAACTGGACTCACAGGAGCGGTTCAAATCATAGAAAGTTAGAGTGTCAGTCCTCTTGTACTTAAGTCGGCATTGTGCCTTTTGTATTAAATTCGGATGCAATTTGTGTGTTTCATCGTCAATAAGAAGGTCCAAGGAATACAGTAAACCTGAAGTGAAGCATCGGAATCTAAACTGGACTCACAGGAGAGGTTCAAATCATAGAAAGTGAGAGTGTCAGTCCTCTTGTACTTAAGTCGGCATTGTGCCTTTTGTATTAAATTCGGATGCAATTTCTGTGTTTCATCGTCAATAGGTAGGTCCAAGGGATACAGTAAACCTGAAGTGAAGCATCGGAATCTAATACTGGACTCACAGGAGAGGTTCCAATCATAGAAAGTGAGAGTGTCAGTCCTCTTGTACTTAAGTCGGCATTGTGCCTTTTGTATTAAATTCGGATGCAATTTCTGTGTTTCATCGTCAATAGGAAGGCCCAAAGGATACTGTAAACCTGAAGTGAAGCATCGGAATCTAAAACAGGACTCACGGGAGAGGTTCAAATCATAGAAAATGAGAGTGCGAGTCCTCTTGTACTTAAGTCGGCATTGTGCGTTTTGTATTAAAATCGGATGCAATTTCTGTGTTTCATCGTCAATAAGAAGGTCCAAGGGATACAGTAAACCTGAGGTGAAGCATCGGAATCTAAAAGTGGTCTCACTGGAGAGGTTCAAATCAAGGGATGTCAGAGTGTCAGTCCTCTTGTACTTAAGTGAGCTTTGTGCCTTTTGAATTTAATTCCGATGCAATTGCTGTGTTTCATCGTCGATAAGAAGGTCCAAGGGATACAGTAAAAATGAAGTGAAGCATCGGAATCTAAAACTGGACTCACAGGAGAGGTTCAAATCATAGAATGTTATGGTGTCAGTCCTCTTGTACTTAAGTTGGCATTGTGCCTTTTCGATTAAATTCGGATGCAATTTCTGTGTTTCATCGTCAATAAGAAGGTCCAATGGATACAGTAATCCTGATGTGAAGCATCGGAATCTAAAACTGGACTCACACGAGAGGTTCAAATCATAGGAAGTTAGAGTGCCAGTCCTCTTGCACTTAAGTCGGCATTGTGCCTTTTGTATTAAATTCGGATGCAATTTCTGTGTTTCATCGTCAATAAGAAGGTACAAGGGATGCAGTAAACCTGAAGAGAAACATCAGAATCTAAAACTGGACTCACATGAGAGGTTGAAATCATAGAAAGTGAGAGTGTTAGTCCTCTTGTACTTAAGACGGCATTGTGCCTTTTGTATTAAATTCGGATGCAATTTCTGTGTTTCTTCGTCAATAAGAAGGTACAAGGGATACAGTAAACCTGAAGTGAAGCATCGGAATCTCAAACTGGACTCACAGGAGAGGTTCAAATCATAGAAAGTGAGAGTTTCAGTCCTCTTGTACTTATGTCGGCATTGTGCCTTTTGAATTAAATTCGGATGCAATATCTTTGTTTCATCGTCAATAAGAAGGTACAAGGTATACAGTAAGATTGAAGTGAAGCATCGGACTCTAAAACTGGACTCACAGGAGAGGTTCAAATCATAGAAAGTCAGAGAGTGAGTCCTCTTGTTCTTGAGTCGGCATTGTGCATTTTGAATTTGATTCCGATGCAAATTCTGTGTTTCATGGTCAATAAGATGTTCCAAGGTATACAGTAAACCTGAAGTGAAGCAACGAAATCTAAAACTGGACTCACAGGAGAGGTTCAAATCATAGAAAGTGAGAGTGTCAGTCCTCTTATACTTAATTCGGCATTGTGCCTTTTGTATTAATTTCGGATGCAATTTCTGTGTTTCATCGTCAAGAAGAAGGTCCAAAGGATACAGTAAACCTGAAGTGAAGCATCGGAAACTAAACTGGACTCACAGGAGAGGTTCAAATCATAGAAAGTGAGAGTGTCTGTTTTCTTGTACTTAGGTCGGCATTGTGCCTTTTGTATTTCGTTTGGATGCAATTTCTGTGTTTCATCGTCCATAAGAAGGTTCAAGTTATACTGTAAACCTGAAGAGAAGCATCGTAAACTAAAACTGGACTCACCGGAGAGGTTCAAATCATGGAAAGTTAGAATGTCAGTCCTCTTGTACTTAAGTCGGCATTGTGCCTTTTGTATTAAACTCGGATGCATTTTCTGTGTTTAATCGTTAATACGAAGGTCCAAGGGATACAGTAAACATGAAGTGTAGCATCGGAATCAAAAACTGGACTCACAGGAGCGGTTCAAATCATAGAAAGTTAGAGTGTCAGTCCTCTTGTACTTAAGTCGGCATTGTGCCTTTTGTATTAAATTCGGATGCAATTTGTGTGTTTCATCGTCAATAAGAAGGTCCAAGGAATACAGTAAACCTGAAGTGAAACATCGGAATCTAAACTGGACTCACAGGAGAGGTTCAAATCATAGAAAGTGAGAGTGTCAGTCCTCTTGTACTTAAGTCGGCATTGTGCCTTTTGTATTAAATTCGGATGCAATTTCTGTGTTTCATCGTCAATAGGTAGGTCCAAGGGATACAGTAAACCTGAAGTGAAGCATCGGAATCTAATACTGGACTCACAGGAGAGGTTCCAATCATAGAAAGTGAGAGTGTCTGTCCTCTTGTACTTAAGTCGGCATTGTGCCTTTTGTATTAAATTCGGATGCAATTTCTGTGTTTCATCGTCAATAAGAAGGTACAAGGGATACAGAAAGATTGAATTGAAGCATCGGAATCTAAAACTGGACTCACAGGAGATGTTCAAATCATAGAAAGTGAGAGTTTCAGTCCTCTTGTACTTAAGTCGGCACTGTGCCTTTTGTATTGAATTCGGATGCAATATCTGTGTTTCATCGTCAATGAGAAGGTCCAAGGGATACAGTAAACCTGAAGTGGAGCATCGGAATCTAGAACTTAACTCACAGGAGAGGTTCAAATCATAGAAAGTGAGAGTGTCAGTCCTCTTGTACTTAAGTCGGCATTGTGCATTTTGTATTAAATTCGGATGCAATTTCTGTGTTTCATCGTCAATAAGAAGGTCCAAGGGATACAGCAAACCTGAAGTGAAGCATCGGAATCTAAAACTGGACTCACAGGAGAGGTTCAAATCATAGAAAGTTATAGTGTCAGTCCTATTGTACTTAAGTCGGCATTGTTCATTTTGTATTAAATTTGAATGCAATATCTGTGTTTCATCGTCAATAAGAAGGTCCAAGGTATACAGTAAACCTGAAGTGAAGCATCGGAATCTATAACTGGACTCACAGGAGAGATTCAATTCATAGAAAGTTAGAGTGTCAGTCCTCTTGTACATAAGTCGGCATTGTGCCTTTTGTATTAAATTCGGATGCAATTTATGTGTTTCATCGTCTATAAGAAGGTCCAAGGGATACAGTAAACCTGAAGTGAGGCATCGGAATCTAGCACTGGACTCACGAGAGAGGTTCAAATCATAGAAAGTGATAGTGTCAGTCCTCTTGTACTTAAGTCGGCATTGTGCCTTTTGTATTAAATTCAGATGCAATGTCTGTGTTGCATCGTCAATAAGAAGGTCCAAGGGATACAGTAAACCTGAAGTGAAGCATCGGAATCTAATACTGGACTCACAGGAGCGGTTCAAATCATAGAAAGTGAGAGTGTCAGTCCTCTTGTACTTAAGTCGGCATTGTGCCTTTTGTATTAAATTCGGATGCAATTTCTGTGTTTCATCGTCAATAAGAAGGTACAAGGGATACAGTAAAGCTGAAGTGAAGCATCGGAATCTAGAACTGGACTCACAGGAGAGGTTCAAATCATAGAAAGTGAGTGTGTCAGTCCTCTTTTACTTATGTCGGCATTGTGCATTTTGTATTAAATTCGGATGCAATATCTGTGTTTCATCGCCAATAAGAAGGTCCAAGGGATACAGTGAACCTGAAGTGAAACATCGGAGTCTAAAACTGGACTCACAGGAGAGGTTCAAATCATAGAAAGTGAGAGTGTCAGTCCTCTTGTACTTAAGTCGGCATTGTGCCTTTTGTATTAAATTCGGATGCAATTTCTGCGTTTCATCGTCAATATGAAGGTCCAAAGTATACAGTAACATTGAAGTGAAGCATCGGAATCTAAAACTGGACTCACAGGAGAGGTTCAAAGTATAGAAAGTCAGATAGTAAGTCCTCTTGTTCTTAAGTCGGCATTGTGCCTTTTGAATTTAATTCCGATGGAATTTCTGTGTTTCATCGTCAATAAGATGTTCCAAGCTATACAGTAAACCTGAAGTGAAGCATTGGAATCTAAAACTGCACTCACACGAGAGGTTCAAATCATAGGAAGTTAGAGTGTCAGTACTCTTGTACTTAAGTGGGCATTGTGCCTTTTATATTTAATTCGGATGCAATTTCTGTGTTTCATCGTCAATAAGAAGGTCCAAGGGATACAGTAAACGTGAAGTGAAGCATCGGAATCTAAAACTGCACTCACAGGAGAGGTTCATATCATAGAAAGTGAGAGTTTCAGTCCTCTTGTACTTAAGTCGGCATTGTGCCTTTTGTATTAAATTCGGATGCAATTTTTGTGTTTCATCGTCAATAAGAAGGTCCAAGGGATACAGTAAACCTGAAGTGAAGCATCGGAATCTAAAACTGGACTCACAGGAGAAGTTCAAATCATAGAAAATGAGAGTGTCAGACCCCTTGTATTTAAGTCGGCATTGTGCCTTTTATATTTAATTCGGATGCAATTTCTGTGTTTCATCGTCAATAAGATGGTCCAACGGATACAGTAAACCTGAAGTGTAGCATCGGAATCTGAAACTGGACACACAAGAGAGGTTCAAATCATAGAAAGTGAGAGTGTTAGCCCTCTTGTACTTAAGACGGCATTGTGCCTTTTGTATTAAATTCGAATGCAATGTCTGTGTTGCATCGTCAATAAGAAGGTCCAAGGGATACAGTAAACCTGAAGTGATGCATCGGAATCTAATACTGGACTCACAGGAGAGGTTCAAATCATAGAAAGTGAGAGTGTCAGTCCTCTTGTACTTAAGTCGGCATTGTGCCTTTCGTATTAAATTCGGATATAATTTCTGTGTTTCATCGTCAATAAGAAGGTACAAGGGATACAGTGAACCTGAAGTGAAGCATCGGAATCTAAAACTGGGCCCAATGGAGAGGTTCAAATCATAGAAAGTGAGAGTGTCAGCCCTCTTGTACTTATGTCAGCATGGTGCCTTTTGTATTAAATTCGGATGCAAATTCTTTGTTTCATCGTCAATAAGAAGGTACAAGGTATACAGTAAGATTGAGTGAAGCATCAGAATCTAAAACTGGACTCACAGGAGAGGTTCAAATCATAGAAAGTCAGAGAGTCAGTCCTCTTGCTCTTAAGTCGGCATTGTGCATTTTGAATTTAATTCCGATGCAAATTCTATGTTTCATCGTCAATAAGATGTTCCAAGGTATACAGTAAACCTGAAGTGAAGCATCGGAATCTAAAACTGGACTCACAGGAGAGGTTCAAATCATAGAAAGTGAGAGTGTCAGTCCTCTTGTACTTAAGTCGGCATTGTGCCTTTTCGATTAACTTCTGATGCAGTTTCTGTGTTTCATCGCCAATAAGAAGGTCCAAGGGATACAGTAATACTGAAGTGTAGCATCGGAATCTAAATCTGGACTCACAGGAGAGGTTCAAATTATAGAAAGATAGAGTGTCAGTCCTCTTATACTTAAGTCGGCATTGTGCCTTTTGTATTAAATTCGGATGCAATTTCTGTGTTTCATCGTCAATAAGTAGGCCAAGGGATACAGTACACCTGAAGTGAAGCATCTGAATCTAAAACTGGATTCACAGAAGAGGCTCAATTCATAGAAAGTTAGGGAGTCAGTCCTCTTGTACTGAGGTCGGCATTGTGCTTTTTGTATTAAATTCGGATGCAATTTCAGTGTTTCATCGTCAATAAGAAGGTCCAAGGGATACAGTAAACCTGAAGTGAGGCATCGGAATCTAAAACTGGACTCACAGGAGAGATTCAAATCATAGAAAATGAGAGTTTCAGTCCTCTTGTACTTAAGTCGTCATTGCGAATTTTGTATTAAATTGGGATGCAATATCTGTGTTTCATCGTCAATGAGAAGGTCCAAGGGATACAGGAAACCCGAAGTGAAGCATCGGAATCTAGAACTTAACTCACAGGAGAGGTTCTAATCATAGAAAGTGAGAGTGTCAGTCCTCTTGTACTTAAGTCTGCATTGTGCCTTTTGTATTAAATTCGGATGCAATTTCTGTGTTTCATCGTCAATAAGAAGGTACAAGGGATACAGTAAAGCTGAAGTATAGCATCGGAATCTAAAACTGGACTCACAGGAGAGGTTCAAATCAAAGAAAGTTAGAGGGTCAGTCCTCTTGTACTTAAGTCGGCATTGTTCATTTTGTATTAAATTTGAATGCAATTTCTGTGTTTCATCGTCAATAAGAAGGTCCAAGGTAAACAATAAACCTGAAGTGAAGCATCGGAATCTAAAACTGGACTCACAGGAGAGATTCAATTCACAGAAAGTTAGAGTGTCAGTCCTCTTGTACTTAAGTCGGCATTGTGCCTTTTGTATTAAATTCGGATGCAATTTATGTGTTTCATCGTTAAATAAGAAGGTCCAAGGGATACAGTAAACCTGAAGTGAAGCATCGGAATCTAACACTGGACTCACAAGAGAGGTTCAAATCACAGTAATTGAGAGTGTCAGTCCTCTTGTACTTAGGTCGGCATTGTGCCTTTTGTATTAAATTCGGATGCAATTTCTGTGTTTCATCGTCAATAAGAAGGTACAAGGGATGCAGTAAACCTGAAGTGAAGCATCGGAATCTAAAACTGTACTCACAAGAGAGGTTCAAATCATAGAAAGTGAGAGTGTTAGTCCTCTTGTACTTAGGACGGCATTGTGCCTTTTGCATTAAATTCGGATGCAATTTCAGTGTTTCATCGTCAATAAGAAGGTACAAGGGATACAGTATAGCTGAAGTGAAGCACCGGAATCTAAAACTGGACTCCCAGGAGAGGTTCAAATCATAGAAAGTGAGTGTGTCAGTCCTCTTGTACTTATGTCGGCATTGTGCCTTTTGTATTAAATTCGGATGCAATTTCTGTGTTTCATCGTCAATAAGAAGGTCCAATGGATACAGTAAACCTGAAGTGAAACATCGGAGTCTATAACTGGACTCACAGGAGAGGTACAAATCATAGAAAGTGAGAGTGTCAGTCCTCTTGTACTTAAGTCGGCATTGTGCCTTTTGTATTAAATTCGGATGCAATTTCTGTGTTTCATCGTCAATAAGAAGGTCCAAGGGATACAGAAAAGCTGAAGTGAAACATCGTAGTCTAAAACTGGACTCACAGGGGGGTTCAAATAATAGAAAGTGAGAGTGTCAGTCCTCTTGTACTTAAGTCGGCATTGTGCCTTTTGTATTAAATTCGGATGCAATTTCTGTTTTTCATCGTCAATAAGAAGGTCCAAGGGATACAGTAAAGCTGAAGTGTAGCATCGGAATCTAAAACTGGACTCACAAGAGAGGTTCAAATCATAGAAAGTGAGAGTGTTTGTCCTCTTGTACTTAAGACGGCATTGTGCCTTTTGTATTAAATTCGGATGCAATGTCTGTGTTGCATCGTCAATAAGAAGGTCCAAGGGATACAGTAAACCTGAAGTGATGCATCGGAATCTAATACTGGACTCACAGGAGAGGTTCAAATCATACAAAGTGAGAGTGTCAGTCCTCTTGTACTTAAGTCGGCATTGTGCCTTTTGTATTAAATTCGGATATAATTTCTGTGTTTCATCGTCAATAAGAAGGTACAAGGGATACAGTAAACCTGAAGTGAAGCATCGGAATCTAAAACTGGACTCACAGGAGAGGTTGAAATCATAGAAAGTGAGAGTGTCAGTCCTCTTGTCATTATGACGGCATTGTGCCTTTTGTATTAAATTCGGATGCAATTTCTTTGTTTCATCGTCAATAAGAAGGTACAAGGTATACAGTAAGATTGAAGTGAAGCATCGGAATCTAAAACTGGACTCACAGGAGAGGTTCAAATCAAGGAAAGTTAGAATGTCAGTCCTCTTGTACTTAAGTCGGCAGTGTGCCTTTTGTATTAAATTCGGATGCAATTTCGTGTTTCATCGTCAATACGAAGGTCCAAGGGATACAGTAAACCTGAAGTGAGGCATCGTAATCTAAAACTGCACTCACAGGAGAGATTCAAATCATAGAAAGTGAGAGTTTCAGTCCTCTTGTACTTAAGTCGGCATTGTGCCTTTTGTATTAAATTCGGATGCAATATCTGTGTGTGATCGTCAATGAGAAGGTCCAAGGGATACAGGAAACCTGAAGTGAAGCATCGGAATCTAGAACTTAACTCACAGGAGAGGTTCTAATCATAGAAAGTGAGAGTGTCAGTCCTCTTGTACTTATGTCTGCATTGTTCATTTTGTATTAAATTTGAATGCAATTTCTGTGTTTCATCGTCAATAAGAAGGTCCAAGGGATACAGTAAACCTGAAGTGAAGCATCGGAATCTAACACTGGACTCACAAGAGAGGTTCAAATCATAGAAAGTGAGAGTGTTAGTCCTCTTGTACTTAGGACGGCATTGTGCCTTCTGTATTAAATTCGGATGCAATGTCTGTGTTGCATCGTCAATAAGAAGGTCCAAGGGATACAGTAAACCTGAAGTGAAGCATCGGAATCTAATACTGGACTCACAGGAGAGGTTCAAATCATAGAAAGTGAGAGTGTCAGTCCTCTTGTACTTAAGTCGGCATTGTGCCTTTTGTATTAAATTCGGATGCAATTTCTGTGTTTCATCCTCAATAAGAAGGTACAAGGGATACAGTAAAGCTGAAGTGAAGCATCGGAATCTAAAACAGGACTCACAGGAGAGGTTCAAATCGTAGAAATTGAGTGTGTCAGTCCTCTTGTACTTATGTCGGCATTGTGCCTTTTGTATTAAATTCGGATGCAATTTCTGTGTTTCATCGTCAATAAGAAGGTCCAAGGGATACAGTAAACCTGTAGTGAAACATCGGAGTCTAAAACTGGACTCACAGGAGAGGTTCAAATCATAGAAAGTCAGAGAGTCAGTCCTCTTGTTCTTAAGTCGGCATTGTGCATTTTGAATTTAATTCCGATGCAAATTCTGTGTTTCATCGTCAATCAGATGTTCCAAGGTATACAGTGAACCTGAAGTGAAGCATCGGAATCTAAAACTGGACTCACAGGAGAGGTTCAAATCATAGAAAGTGAGAGTGTCAGTCCTCTTGTACTTAGGTCGGCATTGTGCCTTTTGTATTAAGTTTATATGCAATTTCTGTGTTTCATCGTCAATAAGAAGGTCCAAGGGATACAGTAAACCTGAAGTGAACCACCGGAATCTAAAACTGGACTCACAGGAGAGATTCATATCATAGAAAGTGAGATTTTCCGGCCTCTTGTACTTAAGTCGGCATTGTGCCTTTTGTATTAATTTCGGATGCAACATCTGTGTTTCATCGTCAATGGGAAGGTCCAAGGGATACAGTAAACCTGAAGTGAAGCATCGGAATCTAAACCTGGACTCACAGGAGAGGATCAAATCATAGGAAGTTAGAGTCTCAGTACTCTTGTACTTAAGTCGGCATTGTGCCTTTTGTATTTAATTCGGATGCAATTTCTGTGTCTCATCGTAAATAAGAAGGTCCAAGGGATACAGTAAACCTGAAGTGAGGCTACGGAATCTAAAACTTGACACACAGGAGAGGTTAATATCATAAAATGTGAGAGTTTCAGTCCTCTTGTACTTAAGTCGGCATTGTGCCTTTTGTATTAAATTCGAATGCAATTTCTGTGTTTCATCGTCAATAAGAAGGTCCAAGGGATACAGTAAACCTGAAGTGAAGCATCGGAATCTAACACTGGACTCACAAGAGAGGTTCAAATCATAGAAAGTGAGAGTGTCAGTCCTCTTGTACTTAGGTCGGCATTGTGCCTTTTGTATTAAATTCGGATGCAATTTCTGTGTTTCATCGTCAATAAGAAGGTACAAGGGATGCTGTAAACCTGTAGTGAAACATCGGAGTCTAAAACTGGACTCACAGGAGAGGTTCAAATCATAGAAAATCAGAGAGTCAGTCCTCTTGTTCTTAAGTCGGCATTGTGCATTTTGAATTTAATTCCGATGCAAATTCTGTGTTTCATCGTCAATCAGATGTTCCAAGGTATACAGTGAACCTGAAGTGAGGCATCGGAATCTAAAAGTGGACTCACAGGAGAGATTCAAATCATAGAAAGTGAGAGTCTCAGTCCTCTTGTACTTAAGTCGGCATTGTGCCTTTTGTATTAAATTCGGATGCAATATCTGTGTGTGATCGTCAATGAGAAGGTCCAAGGGATACAGGAAACCTGAAGTGAAGCATCGGAATCTAACACTGGACTCACAAGATAGGTTCAAATCATAGAAAGTGAGAGTGTCAGTCCTCTTGTACTTAGGTCGGCATTGTGCCTTTTGTATTAAATTCGGATGCAATTTCTGTGTTTCATCGTCAATAAGAAGGTACAAGGGATGCAGTAAACCTGAAGTGAAGCATCGGAATCTAAAACTGTACTCACAAGAGAGGTTCAAATCATAGAAAGTGAGAGTGTTAGTCCTCTTGTACTTAGGACGGCATTGTGCCTTTTGCATTAAATTCGGATGCAATTTCAGTGTTTCATCGTCAATAAGAAGGTACAAGGGATGCAGTATAGATGAAGTGAAGCACCGGAATCTAAAACTGGACTCCCAGGAGAGGTTCAAATCATAGAAAGTGAGTGTGTCAGTCCTCTTGTACTTATGTCGGCATTGTGCCTTTTGTATTAAATTCGGATGCAATTTCTGTGTTTCATCGTCAATAAGAAGGTCCAATGGATACAGTAAACCTGAAGTGAAACATCGGAGTCTATAACTGGACTCACAGGAGAGGTACAAATCATAGAAAGTGAGAGTGTCAGTCCTCTTGTACTTAAGTCGGCATTGTGCCTTTTGTATTAAATTCGGATGCAATTTCTGTGTTTCATCGTCAATAAGAAGGTCCAAGGGATACAGAAAAGCTGAAGTGAAACATCGTAGTCTAAAACTGGACTCACAGGGGGGTTCAAATAATAGAAAGTGAGAGTGTCAGTCCTCTTGTACTTAAGTCGGCATTGTGCCTTTTGTATTAAATTCGGATGCAATTTCTGTTTTTCATCGTCAATAAGAAGGTCCAAGGGATACAGTAAAGCTGAAGTGTAGCATCGGAATCTAAAACTGGACTCACAAGAGAGGTTCAAATCATAGAAAGTGAGAGTGTTTGTCCCCTTGTACTTAAGACGGCATTGTGCCTTTTGTATTAAATTCGGATGCAATGTCTGTGTTGCATCGTCAATAAGAAGGTCCAAGGGATACAGTAAACCTGAAGTGATGCATCGGAATCTAATACTGGACTCACAGGAGAGGTTCAAATCATACAAAGTGAGAGTGTCAGTCCTCTTGTACTTAAGTCGGCATTGTGCCTTTTGTATTAAATTCGGATATAATTTCTGTGTTTCATCGTCAATAAGAAGGTACAAGGGATACAGTAAACCTGAAGTGAAGCATCGGAATCTAAAACTGGACTCACAGGAGAGGTTGAAATCATAGAAAGTGAGAGTGTCAGTCCTCTTGTCATTATGACGGCATTGTGCCTTTTGTATTAAATTCGGATGCAATTTCTTTGTTTCATCGTCAATAAGAAGGTACAAGGTATACAGTAAGATTGAAGTGAAGCATCGGAATCTAAAACTGGACTCACAGGAGAGGTTCAAATCAAGGAAAGTTAGAATGTCAGTCCTCTTGTACTTAAGTCGGCAGTGTGCCTTTTGTATTAAATTCGGATGCAATTTCGTGTTTCATCGTCAATACGAAGGTCCAAGGGATACAGTAAACCTGAAGTGAGGCATCGTAATCTAAAACTGCACTCACAGGAGAGATTCAAATCATAGAAAGTGAGAGTTTCAGTCCTCTTGTACTTAAGTCGGCATTGTGCCTTTTGTATTAAATTCGGATGCAATATCTGTGTGTGATCGTCAATGAGAAGGTCCAAGGGATACAGGAAACCTGAAGTGAAGCATCGGAATCTAGAACTTAACTCACAGGAGAGGTTCTAATCATAGAAAGTGAGAGTGTCAGTCCTCTTGTACTTATGTCTGCATTGTTCATTTTGTATTAAATTTGAATGCAATTTCTGTGTTTCATCGTCAATAAGAAGGTCCAAGGGATACAGTAAACCTGAAGTGAAGCATCGGAATCTAACACTGGACTCACAAGAGAGGTTCAAATCATAGAAAGTGAGAGTGTTAGTCCTCTTGTACTTAGGACGGCATTGTGCCTTCTGTATTAAATTCGGATGCAATGTCTGTGTTGCATCGTCAATAAGAAGGTCCAAGGGATACAGTAAACCTGAAGTGAAGCATCGGAATCTAATACTGGACTCACAGGAGAGGTTCAAATCATAGAAAGTGAGAGTGTCAGTCCTCTTGTACTTAAGTCGGCATTGTGCCTTTTGTATTAAATTCGGATGCAATTTCTGTGTTTCATCCTCAATAAGAAGGTACAAGGGATACAGTAAAGCTGAAGTGAAGCATCGGAATCTAAAACAGGACTCACAGGAGAGGTTCAAATCGTAGAAATTGAGTGTGTCAGTCCTCTTGTACTTATGTCGGCATTGTGCCTTTTGTATTAAATTCGGATGCAATTTCTGTGTTTCATCGTCAATAAGAAGGTCCAAGGGATACAGTAAACCTGTAGTGAAACATCGGAGTCTAAAACTGGACTCACAGGAGAGGTTCAAATCATAGAAAGTCAGAGAGTCAGTCCTCTTGTTCTTAAGTCGGCATTGTGCATTTTGAATTTAATTCCGATGCAAATTCTGTGTTTCATCGTCAATCAGATGTTCCAAGGTATACAGTGAACCTGAAGTGAAGCATCGGAATCTAAAACTGGACTCACAGGAGAGGTTCAAATCATAGAAAGTGAGAGTGTCAGTCCTCTTGTACTTAGGTCGGCATTGTGCCTTTTGTATTAAGTTTATATGCAATTTCTGTGTTTCATCGTCAATAAGAAGGTCCAAGGGATACAGTAAACCTGAAGTGAGGCACCGGAATCTAAAACTGGACTCACAGGAGAGATTCATATCATAGAAAGTGAGATTTTCCGGCCTCTTGTACTTAAGTCGGCATTGTGCCTTTTGTATTAATTTCGGATGCAACATCTGTGTTTCATCGTCAATGGGAAGGTCCAAGGGATACAGTAAACCTGAAGTGAAGCATCGGAATCTAAACCTGGACTCACAGGAGAGGATCAAATCATAGGAAGTTAGAGTCTCAGTACTCTTGTACTTAAGTCGGCATTGTGCCTTTTGTATTTAATTCGGATGCAATTTCTGTGTCTCATCGTAAATAAGAAGGTCCAAGGGATACAGTAAACCTGAAGTGAGGCAACGGAATCTAAAGCTTGACACACAGGAGAGGTTAATATCATAAAATGTGAGAGTTTCAGTCCTCTTGTACTTAAGTCGGCATTGTGCCTTTTGTATTAAATTCGAATGCAATTTCTGTGTTTCATCGTCAATAAGAAGGTCCAAGGGATACAGTAAACCTGAAGTGAAGCATCGGAATCTAACACTGGACTCACAAGAGAGGTTCAAATCATAGAAAGTGAGAGTGTCAGTCCTCTTGTACTTAGGTCGGCATTGTGCCTTTTGTATTAAATTCGGATGCAATTTCTGTGTTTCATCGTCAATAAGAAGGTACAAGGGATGCTGTAAACCTGTAGTGAAACATCGGAGTCTAAAACTGGACTCACAGGAGAGGTTCAAATCATAGAAAATCAGAGAGTCAGTCCTCTTGTTCTTAAGTCGGCATTGTGCATTTTGAATTTAATTCCGATGCAAATTCTGTGTTTCATCGTCAATCAGATGTTCCAAGGTATACAGTGAACCTGAAGTGAGGCATCGGAATCTAAAAGTGGACTCACAGGAGAGATTCAAATCATAGAAAGTGAGAGTCTCAGTCCTCTTGTACTTAAGTCGGCATTGTGCCTTTTGTATTAAATTCGGATGCAATATCTGTGTGTGATCGTCAATGAGAAGGTCCAAGGGATACAGGAAACCTGAAGTGAAGCATCGGAATCTAGAACTTAACTCACAGGAGAGGTTCTAATCATAGAAAGTGAGAGTGTCAGTCCTCTTGTACTTAAGTCTGCATTGTGCCTTTTGTATTAAATTCGGATGCAATTTCCGTGTTTCATCGTCAACAAGAGGGTACAAGGGATACAGTAGAGCTGAAGTGAAGCATCGGAATCTAATACTGGACTCACAGGAGAGGTTCAAATCATAGAAAGTTAGAGTGTCAGTCCTCTTGTACTTAAGTCGGCATTGTTCATTTTGTATTAAATTTGAATGCAATTTCTGTGTTTCATCGTCAATAAGAAGGTCCAAGGTATACAATAAACCTGAAGTGAAGCATCGGAATCTAAAACTGGACTCACAAGAGAGGTTCAAATCATAGAAAGTGAGAGTGTCAGTCCTCTTGTACTTAGGTCGGCATTGTGCCTTTTGTATTAAATTCGGATGCAATTTCTGTGTTTCATCGTCAATAAGAAGGTACAAGGGATGCAGTAAACCTGAAGTGAAGCATCGGAATCTAAAACTGGACTCACAAGAGAGGTTCAAATCATAGAAAGTGAGAGTGTTAGTCCTCTTGTACTTAGGACGGCATTGTGCCTTATGTATTAAATTCGGATGCAATGTCTGTGTTGCATCGTCAATAAGAAGGTCCAAGGGATAAAGTAAACCTGAAGTGAAGCATCGGAATCTAATACTGGACTCACAGGAGAGGTTCAAATCATAGAAAGTGAGAGTGTCAGTCCTCTTGTACTTAAGTCGGCATTGTGCCTTTTGTATTAAATTCGGATGCAATTTCTGTGTTTCATCGTCAATAAGAAGGTACAAGGGATACAGTAAAGCAGAAGTGAAGCATCGGAATCTAAAACAGGACTCACAGGAGAGGTTCAAATCGTAGAAAGAGAGTGTGTCAGTCCTCATGTACTTATGTCGGCATTGTGCCTTTTGTATTAAATTCGGATGCAATTTCTGTGTTTCATCGTCAATAAGAAGGTCCAAGGGATACAGTAAACGTGTAGTGAAACATCGGAGTCTAAAACTGGACTCACAGGAGAGGTTCAAATCATAGAAAGTCAGAGAGTCAGTCCTCTTGTTCTTAAGTCGGCATTGTGCATTTTGAATTTAATTCCGATGCAAATTCTGTGTTTCATCGTCAATCAGATGTTTCAAGGTATACAGTGAACCTGAAGTGAAGCATCGGAATCTAAAACTGGACTCACAGGAGAGGTTCAAATCATAGAAAGTGAGAGTGTCAGTCCTCTTGTACTTAGGTCGGCATTGTGCCTTTTGTATTAAGTTTATATGCAATTTCTGTGTTTCATCGTCAATAAGAAGGTTAAAGTTATATACTGTAAACCTGAAGAGAAGCATCGTATACTAAAATTGGACTCACAGGATAGGTTCAAATCATGGAAAGTTAGAATGTCAGTCCTCATGTACTTATGTCGTCAATGTGCCTTTTGTATGAAACTCGTATGCAATTTCAGTGTTTCATCGTCAATAAGAAGGTCCAAGGGATACAGTAAACCTGAAGTGAGGCACCGGAATCTAAAACTGGACTGACAGGAGAGATTCATATCATAGAAAGTGAGATTTTCCGGCCTCTTGTACTTAAGTCGGCAGTGTGCCTTTTGTATTAAATTCGGATGAAATTTCAGTGTTTCAATGTCAATAAGAAGGTCCAAGGGATACAGTAAACCTGAAGAGAAACATCGGAGTCTAAAACTGGACTCACAGGAGAGGTACAAATCATAGAAAGTGAGAGTGTCAGTCCTCTTGTACTTAAGTCGGCATTGTGCCTTTTGTATTAAATTCGGATGCAATTTCTGTGTTTCATCGTCAATAAGAAGGTTCAAGGGATACAGTAAACCTGAAGTGAAACATCAGAGTCTAAAACTGGACTCACAGGAGAGGTACAAATCATAGAAAGTGAGAGTGTCAGTCCTCTTGTACTTAAGTCGGCATAGTGCCTTTTGTATTGAATTCGGATGCAATTTCTGTGTTTCATCGTCAATAAGAAGGTCCAAGGGATACAGTAAGATTGAAGTGAAGCATCGGAATCTAAAACTGGACTCACAGGAGAGGTTCAAATCATGGAAAGTTAGAATGACAGTCCTCTTGTACTTAAGTCGGCAGTGTGCCTTTTGTATTAAATTCGGATGCAATTTCAGTGTTTCATCGTCAATACGAAGGTCCAAGGGATACAGTAAACCTGAAGTGAGGCATCGGAATCTAAAACTGGACTCACAGGAGAGATTCAAATCATAGAAAGTGAGAGTTTCAGTCCTCTTGTACTGAAGTCGGCATTGTGCCTTTTGTATTAAATTCGGATGCAATATCTGTGTGTGATCGTCAATGAGAAGGTCCAAGGGATACAGGAAACCTGAAGTGAAGCATCGGAATCTAGAACTTAACTCACAGGAGAGGTTCTAATCATAGAAAGTGAGTGTGTCAGTCCTCTTGTACTTAAGTCTGCATTGTGCCTTTTGTATTAAATTCGGATGCAATTTCCGTGTTTCATCGTCAATAAGAAGGTACAAGGGATACAGTAAAGCTGAAGTGAAGCATCGGAATCTAATACTGGACTCACAGGAGAGGTTCAAATCATAGAAAGTTAGAGTGTCAGTCCTCTTGTACTTAAGTCGGCATTGTCCCTTTTGTTTTAAATTTGAATGCAATTTCTGTGTTTCATCGTCAATAAGAAGGTCCAAGGTATACAATAAACCTGAAGTGAAGCATCGGAATCTAAAACTGGACTCACAAGAGAGGTTCAAATCATAGAAAGTGAGAGTGTCAGTCCTCTTGTACTTAGGTCGGCATTGTGCCTTTTGTATTAAATTCGGATGGAATTTCTGTGTTTCATCGTCAATAAGAAGGTACAAGGGATGCAGTAAACCTGAAGTGAAGCATCGGAATCTAAAACTGGACTCACATGAGAGGTTCAAATCATAGAAAGTGAGAGTGTTAGTCCTCTTGTACTTAGGACGGCATTGTGCCTTATGTATTAAATTCGGATGCAATTTCTGTGTTGCATCGTCAATAAGAAGGTCCAAGGGATACAGTAAACGTGTAGTGAAACATCGGAGTCTAAAAGTGGACTCACAGGAGAGGTTCAAATCATAGAATGTGAGAGTGTCAGTCCTCTTGTACTTAAGTCGGCATTGTGCCTTTTGTATTGAATTCGGATGCAATGTCTGTGTTTAATCGTCAATAAGAAGGTCCAAAGTATACAGTAACATTGAAGTGAAGCATCATAATCTAACACTGAACTCACAGGAGAGGTTCAAATCATAGAAAGTCAGAGAGTAAGTCCTCTTGTTCTTAAGTCGGCATTGTACCTTTTGAATTTAATTCCGATGCAATTTCTGTGTTTCATCGTCAATAAGATGTTCCAAGGTATACAGTAAACCTGAAGTGAAGCATCGGAATCTAAACCTGGACTCACAGGAGAGGTTCAAATCATAGGAAGTTAGAGTGTCAGTACTCTTGTACTTAAGTCGGCATTGTGCCTTTTCTGTTTAATTCGGATGCAATTTCTGTGTCTCATCGTAAATAAGAAGGTCCAAGGGATACAGTAAACCTGTAGTGAGGCAACGGAATCTAAAACTTGACTCACAGGAGAGGTTCATATCATAAAATGTGAGAGTGTCAGTCCCCTTGTACTTAGGTCGGCATTGTGCCTTTTGTATTAAATTCAGATGCAATTTCTGTGTTTCATCGTCAATAGGAAGGTTAAAGTTATACAGTAAACCTGAAGAGAAGCATCGTAATCTAAAACTAGACTCACAGGAGAGGTTCAAATCATAGAAAGTTAGAATGGCAGGCCTCTTGTACTTAAGTCGGCATTGTGCCTTTTGTATTAAATTCGGATGAAATTTCAGTGTTTCATCGTCAATAAGAAGGTCCAAGGGATACAGTAAACCTGAAGTGAGGCATCGGAATCTAAAACTGGACTAACAGGAGAGATTCAAATCATAGAAAGTTAGAGTGCCAGTCCACTTGTACTTAAGTCGGCATTGTGCCTTTTGTATTAAATTCGGATGCAATATCTGTGTTTCATCGTTAATAAGATGGTCTAAGGGATACAGTAAACCTGAAGTGAAGCAACGGAATCTAAAACTGGACTCACAGGAGAGGTTCCAATCATAGAAAGTTAGAGTGTCTGTCCTCTTGTACTTAGGTCGGCATTGTGCCTTTTGTATTAAATTCGGATGCAATTTCTGTGTTTCATCGTCAATAAGAAGGTCCAAGGGATACAGTAAACCGGAAATGAGGCATCGGAATCTAAAACTGGACTCACAGGAGGGGTTCAAATCATAGAAAATTAGAGTGTCCGTCCTCTTGTACTTAAGTCGGCATTGTGCCTTTTGTATTAAATTCGGATGCAATTTCTGTGTTTCATCGTCAATAACAAGGTCCAAGGGATACAGTAAACCTGAAGTGAAGCATCGGAATCTAAAACGGGACTCACAGGAGAGGTTCAAATCATAGAAAGTTAGAGTGTTAGTACTCTTGTACTTAAGTCGGCATTGTGCCTTTTGTATTAAATTCGGATGCAATTTCTGTGTTTAATCGTCAATAAGAAGGTCCAAGGTATGCAGTTAACCTGAAGTGTAGCATCGGAATCAAAAACTGGACTGACAGGAGAGGTTCAAATCATAGAAAGTTAGAGTGTCAGTCCTCTTGTACTTAAGTCGGCATTGTGCCTTTTGTATTAAATTCGGATGCAATTTCTGTGTTTCATCGTCAATAAGAAGGTCCAAGGGATACAGTAAACCTGAAGTGAAGCATCGGAATCTTAACTGGACTCATAGGAGAGGTTCAAATCATAGAAAGTGAGACTGTCAGTCCTCTTGTACTTAAGTCGGCATTGTGCTTTTTGTATTAAATTCGGATGCAATTTCTGTGTTTCATCGTCAATAGGTAGTTCCAAGGGATACAGTTAACCTGAAGTGAAGCATCGGAATCTAATACTGGACTCACAGGAGAGGTTCAAATCATAGAAAGTGAGAGTAACAGTCCTCTTGCACTTAAGTCGGCATTGTGCCTTTTGTATTAAATTCGGATGCAATTTCTGTGTTACATCGTCAATAAGAAGGTACAAGGGATACAGTAAACCTGAAGTGAAGCATCGGAATCTAAAACCGGACTCACAGGAGAGGTACAAATCATAGAAAGTGAGAGTGTAAGTCCTCTTTTACTTACGTCGGCATTGTGCGTTTTGTATTAAATTCGGATGCAATTTCTGTATTTCATCGCCAATTAAAAGGTCCAAGGGATACAGTAAACGTGAAGTGAAACATCGGAGTCTAAAACTAGACTCACAGGAGAGGTTCAAATCATAGAAAGTGAGAGTGTCAGTCCTCTTGTACTTAAGTCGGCATTGTGCCTTTTGTATTAAATTCGGATGCAATTTCTGTGTTTCATCGTCAATAAGATGGTCCAAAGTATACAGTAAGATTGAATTGAAGCATCGGAATCTAAAACTGGACTCACAGGAGAGGTACAAATCATAGAAAGTCAGAGTGTCAGTCATCTTGTTCGTAAGTCGGCAATGTGCATTTTGAATTTAATTCCGATCCAATTTCTGTGTTTCATCGTCAATAAGATGTTCCAAGGTATACAGTAAACCTAAAGAGAAGCATCGGAATCTAAAACTGGACTCACAGGAGAGGTTCAAATCATAGAAAGTTAGAGTGTCAGTCCTCTTGTACTAAAGTCGGCATTGTGCCTTTTGTATTAAATTCGGATGCAATTTCTGTGTTTCATCGTCAATCAGAAGGTCCAAGGGATACAGTAAACCTGAAGTGAAGCATCGGAATTTAAAACTGTACTCACAGGAGAGGTTCAAATCATAGAAAGTGAGAGTGTCAGTCCTCTTGTACTTAAGTCGGCGCTGTGCCTTTTGTATTACATTCGGATGCAATTTCTGTGTTTCATCGTCAATAAGAAGGTCCAAAGTATACAGTAACATTGAGGTGAAGCATCGGAATCTAAAACTGGACTCACAGGAGAGGTTCAAGTCATTGAAAGTCAGAGAGTAAGTCCTCTTGTTCTTAAGTCGGCATTGTGCCTTTTGAATTTAATTCCGATCCAATTTCTGTGTTTCATCGTCAATAAGATGTTCCAAGGTATACAGTAAACCTGAAGTGAAGCATCGGAATCTAAAACTGGACTCACAGGAGAGGTTCAAATCATAGGAAGTTAGAGTGTCAGTACTCTCGTACTTAAGTCGGCATTGTGCCTTTTGTATTTAATTCGGATGCAATTTCTGTGTCTCATCGTCAATAAGAAGGTCCAAGGGATACCGTAAACCTGAAGTGAAGCAACGGAATCTAAAACTGGACTCACAGGAGAGGTTCATATCATAGAAAGTGCGAGTTTCAGTCCTCTTGTACTTAAGTCGGCATTGTGCCTTTTGTATTAAATTCGGATGCAATTTCTGTGTTTCATCGTCAATAAGAAGGTCCAAGGGATACAGTAAACCTGAAGTGAAGCATCGGAATCTAGTACTTAACTCACAGGAGCGGTTCAAATCATAGAAAGTGAGAATGTCAGTCCTCTTGTACTTAAGTCGGCATTGTGCCTTTTGTATTAAATTCGGATGCAATTTCTGTGTTTCATCGTCAATAAGAAGGTCCAAGGGATACAGTAAAACTGAAGTGAAGCATCGGAATCTAAAACTGGACTCACAGGAGAGGTTCAAATCATAGAAAATGAGAGTGTCAGTCCTCTTGTATTTTGGTCGGCATTCTGCCTTTTGTATTACAATCGGATGCAATTTCTGTGTTTCATCGTCAATAAGAGGGTCCAAGGGATACAGTAAACCTGAAGTGAGGCATCGGAATCTAAAACTGGACTCACAGGAGAGATTCAAATCATAGAAAGTTAGAGTGCCAGTCCACTTGTACTTAAGTCGGCATTGTGCCTTTTGTATTAAATTCGGATGCAATATCTGTGTTTCATCGCCAATAAGATGGTCTAAGGGATACAGTAAACCTGAAGTGAAGCAACGGAATCTAAAACTGGACTCACAGGAGAGGTTCCAATCATAGAAAGTTAGAGTGTCTGTCCTCTTGTACTTAGGTCGGCATTGTGCCTTTTGTATTAAATTCGGATGCAATTTCTGTGTTTCATCGTCAATAAGAAGGTCCAAGGGATACAGTATACCGGAAATGAGGCATCGGAATCTAAAACTGGACTCACAGGAGGGGTTCAAATCATAGAAAATTAGAGTGTCCGTCCTCTTGTACTTAAGTCGGCATTGTGCCTTTTGTATTAAATTCGGATGCAATTTCTGTGTTTCATCGTCAATAACAAGGTACAAGGGATACAGTAAACCTGAGGTGAAGCATCGGAATCTAAAACTGGACTCACAGGAGAGGTTCAAATCATAGAAAGTGAGAGTGTTAGTCCTCTTGTACTTAAGTCGGCATTGTGCCTTTTGTATTAAATTCGGATGCAATTTCTGTGTTTAATCGTCAATAAGAAGGTCCAAGGTATGCAGTTAACCTGAAGTGTAGCATCGGAATCAAAAGCTGGACTGACAGGAGAGGTTCAAATCATAGAAAGTTAGAGTGTCAGTCCTCTTGTACTTAAGTCGGCATTGTGATTTTTGTATTAAATTCAGATGCAATTTCTGTGTTTCATCGTCAATAAGAAGGTCCAAGGGATACAGTAAACCTGAAGTGAAGCATCGGAATCTAAACTGGACTCATAGGAGAGGTTCAAATCATAGAAAGTGAGACTGTCAGTCCTCTTGTACTTAAGTCGGCATTGTGCCTTTTGTATTAAATTCGGATGCAATTTCTGTGTTTCATCGTCAATAGGTAGTTCCAAGGGATACAGTAAACCTGAAGTGAAGCATCGGAATCTAATACTGGACTCACAGGAGAGGTTCAAATCATAGAAAGTGAGAGTGTCAGTCCTCTTGTACTTAAGTCGGCATTGTGCCTTTTGTATTAAATTCGGATGCAATTTCTGTGTTACATCGTCAATAAGAAGGTAAAAGGGATACAGTAAACCTGAAGTGAAGCATCGGAATCTAAAACCGGACTCACAGGAGAGGTACAAATCATAGAAAGTGAGAGTGTAAGTCCTCTTTTACTTACGTCGGCATTGTGCGTTTTGTATTAAATTCGGATTCAATTTCTGTATTTCATCGCCAATTAGAAGGTCCAAGGGATACAGTAAACGTGAAGTGAAACATCGGAGTCGAAAACTGGACTCACAGGAGAGGTTCAAATCATAGAAAGTGAGAGTGTCAGTCCTCTTGTACTTAAGTCGGCATTGTGCCTTTTGTATTAAATTCGGATGCAATTTCTGTGTTTCATCGTCAATAAGATGGTCCAAAGTATACAGTAAGATTGAATTGAAGCATCGGAATCTAAAACTGGACTCACAGGAGAGGTACAAATCATAGAAAGTCAGAGTGTCAGTCATCTTGTTCGTAAGTCGGCAATGTGCATTTTGAATTTAATTCCGATCCAATTTCTGTGTTTCATCGTCAATAAGATGTTCCAAGGTATACAGTAAACCTAAAGAGAAGCATCGGAATCTAAAACTGGACCCACAGGAGAGGTTCAATTCATAGAAAGTTAGAGTGTCAGTCCTCTTGTACTAAAGTCGGCATTGTGCCTTTTGTATTAAATTCGGATGCAATTTCTGTGTTTCATCGTCAATCAGAAGGTCCAAGGGATACAGTATACCTGAAGTGAAGCATCGGAATCTAGAACTTAACTCACTGGAGAGATTCAATTCATAGAAAGTTAGTGTGTCAGTCCTCTTGTACTTAAGTCGGCATTGTGCCTTTTGTATTAAATTCGGATGCATTTTATGTGTTTCATCGTCAATAAGAAGGTCCAAGGGATACAGCAAACCTGAAGTGAAGCATCGGAATCTAACACTGGACTCACAAGAGAGGTTAAAATCATTGAAAGTGAGAGTGTCAGTCCTCTTGTACTTAAGTCGGCATTGTGCTTTTGTATTAAATTCGGATGCAATTTTTGTGTTTCATAGTCAATAAGAAGGTACAAGGGATGCAGTAAACCTGAAGTGAAGCATCGGAATCTAAGACTGGACACACAAAAGAGGTTCCAATAATAGAAAGTGAGTGTGTTAGTCCACTTGTACTTAGGACGGCATTGTGCCTTTTGTATTAAATTCGGATGCAACGTCTGTGTTGCATCGTCAATAAGAAGGTCCGAGGGATACAGTAAACCTGAAGTGAAGCATCGGAATCTAATACTGGACTCACAGGAGAGGTTCAAATCATAGAAAGTGAGAGTGTCAGTCCTCTTGTACTTAAGTCGGCATTGTGCCTTTTGTATTAAATTCAGATGCAATTTCTGTGTTTCATCGTCAATAAGAAGGTCCAAGGGATACAGTAAACCTGAAGTGAAGCATCGGAATCTAAACTGGACTCGTAGGAGAGGTTCAAATCATAGAAAGTGAGACTGTCAGTCCTCTTGTACTTAAGTCGGCATTGTGCCTTTTGTATTAAATTCGGATGCAATTTCTGTGTTTCATCGTCAATAGGTAGTTCCAAGGGATACAGTAAACCTGAAGTGAAGCATCGGAATCTAATACTGGACTCACAGGAGAGGTTCAAATCATAGAAAGTGAGAGTGTCAGTCCGCTTGTACTTAAGTCGGCATTGTGCCTTTTGTATTAAATTCGGATGCAATTTCTGTGTTACATCGTCAATAAGAAGATACAAGGGATACAGTAAACCTGAAGTGAAGCATCGGAATCTAAAACCGGACTCACAGGAGAGGTACAAATCATAGAAAGTGAGAGTGTAAGTCCTCTTTTACTTACGTCGGCATTGTGCGTTTTGTATTAAATTCGGATGCAATTTCTGTATTTCATCGCCAATTAGAAGGTCCAAGGGATACAGTAAACGTGAAGTGAAACATCGGAGTCTAAAACTGGACTCACAGGAGAGGTTCAAATCATAGAAAGTGAGAGTGTCAGTCCTCTTGTACTTAAGTCGGCATTGTGCCTTTTGTATTTAATTCGGATGCAATTTCTGTGTTTCATCGTCAATACGATGGTCCAAAGTATACAGTAAGATTGAATTGAAGCATCGGAATCTAAAACTGGACTCACAGGAGAGGTACAAATCATAGAAAGTCAGAGTGTCAGTCATCTTGTTCGTACAACGGCAATGTGCATTTTGAATTTAATTCCGATCCAATTTCTGTGTTTCATCGTCAATAAGATGTTCCAAGGTATACAGTAAACCTAAAGAGAAGCATCGGAATCTAAAACTGGACTCACAGGAGAGGTTCAAATCATAGAAAGTTAGAGTGTCAGTCCTCTTGTACTAAAGTCGGCATTGTGCCTTTTGTATTTAATTCGGATGCAATTTCTGTGTTTCATCGTCAATAAGAAGGTCCAAAGGATACAGTAAACATGAAGTCAAGCATCGGAATCTAAAACTGGACTCATAGGAGAGGTTCAAATCATAGAAAGTGAGAGTTTCAGTCCTCTTGTTCTTAAGTCGGCATTGTGCCTTTTGTATTAAATTCGGATGCAATATCTGTGTTTCATCGTCAATCAGAAGGTCCAAGGGATACAGTATACCTGAAGTGAAGCATCGGAATCTAGAACTTAACTCACTGGAGAGATTCAATTCATAGAAAGTTAGAGTGTCAGTCCTCTTGTACTTAAGTCGGCATTGTGCCCTTTTTATTAAATTCGGATGCATTTTATGTGTTTCATCGTCAATAAGAAGGTCCAAGGGATACAGCAAACCTGAAGTGAAGCATCGGAATCTAACACTGGACTCACAAGAGAAGTTAAAATCATTGAAAGTGAGAGTGTCAGTCCTCTCGTACTTAAGTCGGCATTGTGCTTTTGTATTAAATTCGGATGCAATTTTTGTGTTTATAGTCAATAAGAAGGTACAAGGGATGCAGTAAACCTGAAGTGAAGCATCGGAATCTAAAACTGGACACACAAGAGAGGTTCAAATAATAGAAAGTGAGTGTGTTAGTCCACTTGTACTTAGGACGGCATTGTGCCTTTTGTATTAAATTCGGATGCAATGTCTGTGTTGCATCGTCAATAAGAAGGTCCGAGGGATACAGTAAACCTGAAGTGAAGCATCGGAATCTAATACTGGACTCACAGGAGAGGTTCAATTCATAGAAAGTGAGAGTGTCAGTCCTCTTGTACTTAAGTCGGCACTGTGCCTTTTGTATTACATTCGGATGCAATTTCTGTGTTTCATCGTCAATAAGAAGGTCCAAAGTATACAGTAACATTGAGGTGAAGCATCGGAATCTAAAACTGGACTCACAGGAGAGGTTCAAATCATAGAAAGTAAGAGAGTAAGTCCTCTTGTTCTTAAGTCGGCATTGTGCTTTTTGAATTTAATTCCGATCCAATTTCTGTGTTTCATCGTCAATAAGATGTTCCAAGGTATACAGTAAACCTGAAGTGAAGCATCGGAATCTAAAACTGGACTCACAGGAGAGGTTCAAATCATAGGAAGTTAGAGTGTCAGTACTCTCGTACTTAAGTCGGCATTGTGCCTTTTGTATTTAATTCGGATGCAATTTCTGTGTCTCACCGTCAATAAGAAGGTCCAAGGGATACAGTAAACCTGAAGTGAAGCAACGGAATCTATAACTGGACTCACAGGAGAGGTTCATATCATAGAAAGTGCGAGTTTCAGTCCTCTTGTACTTAAGTCGGCATTGTGCCTTTTGTATTAAATTCGGATGCAATTTCTGTGTTTCATCGTCAATAAGAAGGTCCAAGGGATACAGTAAACCTGAAGTGAAGCATCGGAATATAGAACTTAACTCACAGGAGCGGTTCAAATCATAGAAAGTGAGAATGTCAGTCCTCTTGTACTTAAGTCGGCATTGTGCCTTTTGTATTAAATTCGGATGCAATTTCTGTGTTTCATCGTCAATAAGAAGGTCCAAGGGATACAGTAAACCTGAAGTGAAGCATCGGAATCTAAAACTGGACTCACAGGAGCGGTTCAAATCATAGATAATGAGAGTGTCAGTCCTCTTGTACTTAAGTCGGCATTGTGCCTTTTGTATTAAATTCAGATGCAATTTCTGTGTTTCATCGTCAATAAGAAGGTCCAAGGGATACAGTAAACCTGAAGTGAAGCATCGGAATCTAAACTGGACTCATAGGAGAGGTTCAAATCATAGAAAGTGAGACTGTCAGTCCTCTTGTACTTAAGTCGGCATTGTGCCTTTTGTATTAAATTCGGATGCAATTTCTGTGTTTCATCGTCAATAGGTAGTTCCAAGGGATACAGTAAACCTGAAGTGAAGCATCGGAATCTAATACTGGACTCACAGGAGAGGTTCAAATCATAGAAAGTGAGAGTGTCAGTCCTCTTGTACTTAAGTCGGCATTGTGCCTTTTGTATTAAATTCGGATGCAATTTCTGTGTTTCATCGTCAATAAGAAGGTCCAGGGGATACAGTAAACCTGAAGTGAAGCATCGGAATATAGAACTTAACTCACAGGAGCGGTTCAAATCATAGAAAGTGAGAATGTCAGTCCTGTTGTACATAAGTCGGCATTGTGCCTTTTGTATTAAATTCGGATGCAATTTCTGTGTTTCATCGTCAATAAGAAGGTCCAAGGGATACAGTAAACCTGAAGTGAAGCATCGGAATCTAAAACTGGACTCACAGGAGCGGTTCAAATCATAGATAATGAGAGTGTCAGTCCTCTTGTATTTTGGTCGGCATTCTGCCTTTTGTATTACAATCGGATGCAATTTCTGTGTTTCATCGTCAATAAGAAGGTCCAAGGGATACAGTAAACCTGAAGTGTAGCATCGGAATCAAAAACTGGACTCACAGGAAAGGTTAAAATCATAGAAAGTTAGAGTGGCAGTCCTCTTGTACTTAAGTCGGCATTGTGCCTTTTGTATTAAATTCGGTTGCAATTTCTGTGTTTAATCGTCAATAAGAAGGTCCAAGGTATGCAGTTAACCTGAAGTGTAGCATCGGAATCAAAAACTGGACTGACAGGAGAGGTTCAAATCATAGAAAGTTAGAGTGTCAGTCCTCTTGTACTTAAGTCGGCATTGTGCCTTTTGTATTAAATTCAGATGCAATTTCTGTGTTTCATCGTCAATAAGAATGTCCAAGGGATACAGTAAACCTGAAGTGAAGCATCGGAATCTAAACTGGACTCATAGGAGAGGTTCAAATCATAGAAAGTGAGACTGTCAGTCCTCTTGTACTTAAGTCGGCATTGTGCCTTTTGTATTAAATTCGGATGCAATTTCTGTGTTTCATCGTCAATAGGTAGTTCCAAGGGATACAGTAAACCTGAAGTGAAGCATCGGAATCTAATACTGGACTCACAGGAGAGGTTCAAATCATAGAAAGTGAGAGTGTCAGTCCTCTTGTACTTAAGTCGGCATTGTGCCTTTTGTATTAAATTCGGATGCAATTTCTGTGTTACATCGTCAATAAGAAGGTACAAGGGATACAGTAAACCTGAAGTGAAGCATCGGAATCTAAAACCGGACTCACAGGAGAGGTACAAATCATAGAAAGTGAGAGTGTAAGTCCTCTTTTACTTACGTCGGCATTGTGCGTTTTGTATTAAATTCGGATGCCATTTCTGTATTTCATCGCCAATTAGAAGGTCCAAGGGATACAGTAAACGTGAAGTGAAACATCGGAGTCTAAAACTGGACTCACAGGAGAGGTTCAAATCATAGAAAGTGAGAGTGTCAGTCCTCTTGTACTTAAGTCGGCATTGTGCCTTTTGTATTAAATTCGGATGCAATTTCTGTGTTTCATCGTCAATAATATGGTCCAAAGTATACAGTAAGATTTGAATTGAAGCATCGGAATCTAAAACTGGACTCACAGGAGAGGTACAAATCATAGAAAGTCAGAGTGTCAGTCATCTTGTTCGTAAGTCGGCAATGTGCATTTTGAATTTAATTCCGATCCAATTTCTGTGTTTCATTGTCAATAAGATGTTCCAAGGTATACAGTAAACCTAAAGAGAAGCATCGGAATCTGAAACTGGACTCACAGGAGAGGTTCAAATCATAGAAAGTTAGAGTGTCAGTCCTCTTGTACTAAAGTCGGCATTGTGCCTTTTGTATTTAATTCGGATGCAATTTCTGTGTTTCATCGTCAATAAGAAGGTCCAAAGGATACAGTAAACATGAAGTCAAGCATCGGAATCTAAAACTGGACTCACAGGAGTGGTTCAAATCATAGAAAGTGAGAGTTTCAGTCCTCTTGTACTTAAGTCGGCATTGTGCCTTTTGTATTAAATTCGGATGCAATATCTGTGTTTCATCGTCAATCAGAAGGTCCAAGGGATACAGTATACCTGAAGTGAAGCATCGGAATCTAGAACTTAACTCACTGGAGAGATTCAATTCATAGAAAGTTAGAGTGTCAGTCCTCTTGTACTTAAGTCGGCATTGTGCCTTTTGTATTAAATTCGGATGCATTTTATGTGTTTCATCGTCAATAAGAAGGTCCAAGGGATACAGCAAACCTGAAGTGAAGCATCGGAATCTAACACTGGACTCACAAGAGAGGTTAAAATCATTGAAAGTGAGAGTGTCAGTCCTCTTGTACTTAAGTCGGCATTGTGCTTTTGTATTAAATTCGGATGCAATTTTTGTGTTTCATAGTCAATAAGAAGGTACAAGGGATGCTGTAAACCTGAAGTGAAGCATCGGAATCTAAAACTGGACACACAAGAGAGGTTCAAATAATAGAAAGTGAATGTGTTAGTCCACTTGTACTTAGGACGGCATTGTGCCTTTTGTATTAAATTCGGATGCAATGTCTGTGTTGCATCGTCAATAAGAAGGTCCGAGGGATACAGTAAACCTGAAGTGAAGCATCGGAATCTAATACTGGACTCACAGGAGAGGTTCAATTCATAGAAAGTGAGAGTGTCAGTCCTCTTGTACTTAAGTCGGCACTGTGTTTTGTATTACATTCGGATGCAATTTCTGTGTTTCATCGTCAATAAGAAGGTCCAAAGTATACAGTAACATTGAGGTGAAGCATCGGAATCTAAAACTGGACTCACAGGAGAGGTTCAAATCATAGAAAGTCAGAGAGTAAGTCCTCTTGTTCTTAAGTCGGCATTGTGCCTTTTGAATTTAATTCCGATCCAATTTCTGTGTTTCATCGTCAATAAGATGTTCCAAGGTATACAGTAAACCTGAAGTGAAGCATCGGAATCTAAAACTGGACTCACAGGAGAGGTTCAAATCATAGGAAGTTAGAGTGTCAGTACTCTCGTACTTAAGTCGGCATTGTGCCTTTTGTATTTAATTCGGTTGCAATTTCTGTGTCTCATCATCAATAAGAAGGTCCAAGGGATACAGTAAACCTGAAGTGAAGCAACGGAATCTATAACTGGACTCACAGGAGAGGTTCATATCATAGAAAGTGCGAGTTTCAGTCCTCTTGTACTTAAGTCGGCATTGTGCCTTTTGTATTAAATTCGGATGCAATTTCTGTGTTTCATCGTCAATAAGAAGGTCCAAGGGATACAGTAAACCTGAAGTGAAGCATCGGAATATAGAACTTAACTCACAGGAGCGGTTCAAATCATAGAAAGTGAGAATGTCAGTCCTCTTGTACTTAAGTCGGCATTGTGCCTTTTGTATTAAATTCGGATGCAATTTCTGTGTTTCATCGTCAATAAGAAGGTCCAAGGGATACAGTAAACCTGAAGTGTAGCATCGGAATCAAAAACTGGACTCACAGGAAAGGTTAAAATCATAGAAAGTTAGAGTGGCAGTCCTCTTGTACTTAAGTCGGCATTGTGTCTTTTGTATTACATTCGGATGCAATTTCTGTGTTTCATCGTCAATAAGAAGGTCTAAGGGATACAGTAAACCTGAGGTGAAGCATCGGAATCCAAACTGGACTCACAGGAGAGGTTCAAATCATAGAAAGTGAGAGTGTCAGTCCTCTTGTACTTAAGTCGGCATTGTGCCTTTTGTATTAAATTCGGATGCAATTTCTGTGTTTCATCGTCAATAAGTAGGTCCAAGGGATACAGTAAACCTGAAGTGAAGCATCGGAATCTAATTCTGGACTCACAGGTAAGGTTCAAATCATAGAAAGTGAGAGTGTCAGTCCTCTTGTACTTAAGTCGTCATTGTGCCTTTTGTATTAAATTCGGTTGCAATTTCTGTGTTTCATCGTCAATAAGAAGATCCAAGGGATACAGTAAACCTGAAGTGAAACATCGGAGTCTAAAACTGGACTCACAGGAGAGGTTCAAATCATAGAAAGTGAGAGTGTCAGTCCTCTTGTACTTCAGTCGGCATTGTGCCTTTTGTATTAAATTCGGATGCAATTTTTGTGTTTCATCGTCAATAAGAAGGTCCAAAGTATACAGTAACATTGAAGTGAAGCATCGGAATCTAAAACTGGGCTCACTGGAGAGGTCCAAATCATAAAAAGTCAGAGAGTAAGTCCTCTTATTCTTAAGTCGGCATTGTGCTTTTTGAATTTAATTCCGATGGAATATCTGTGTTTCATCGTCTATAAGATGTTCCAAGGTATACAGTAAACCTGAAGTGAAGCATCGGAATCTAAAACTGGACTCACAGGAGCGGTTCAAATCATAGGAAGTTAAAGTGTCAGTACTCTTCTACTTAAGTCGACATTGTGCCTTTTGTATTTAATTCGGATGCAATTTCTGTGTTTTATCGTCAATAAGAAGGTCCAATGGATACAGTAAACCTGAAGCTAAGCAACGGAATCTAAAACTGGACTCACAGGAGATGTTCAAATCATAGAAGGTGAGAGTCTCAGCCCTCTTGTACTTAAGTCGGCATTGTGCCTTTTGTATTAAATTCCGATGCAATTTCTGTGTATCGTCGTCAATAAGAAGGTCCAAGGGATACAGTAAATTCGAAGTGAAGCATCGGAATCTAGAACTTAACTCACAGGAGATGTTCTAATCATAGAAAGTGAGAGTGTCAGTCCTCTTGTACTTAAGTCGGCATTGTGCTTTTGTATTAAATTCGGATGCAATTTCTGTGTTTCATCGTCAATAGGTAGTTCCAATGGATACAGTAAACCTGAAGTGAAGCATCGGAATCTAATACTGGACTCACAGGAGAGGTTCAAATCATAGAAAGTGAGAGTGTCAGTCCTCTTGTACTTAAGTCGGCATTGTGCCTTTTGTATTAAATTCGGATGCAATTTCTGTGTTACATCGTCAATAAGAAGGTACAAGGGATACAGTAAACCTGAAGTGAAGCATCGGAATCTAAAACCGGACTCACAGGAGAGGTACAAATCATAGAAAGTGAGAGTGTAAGTCCACTTTTCCTTACGTCGGCATTGTGCGTTTTGTATTAAATTCGGATGCAATTTCTGTATTTCATCGCCAATTAGAAGGTCCAAGGGATACAGTAAACGTGAAGTGAAACATCGGAGTCTAAAACTGGACTCACAGGAGAGGTTCAAATCATAGAAAGTGAGAGTGTCAGTCCTCTTGTACTTAAGTCGGCATTGTGCCTTTTGTATTAAATTCGGATGCAATTTCTGTGTTTCATCGTCAATAAGATGGTCCAAAGGATACAGTAAGATTGAATTGAAGCATCGGAATCTAAAACTGGACTCACAGGAGAGGTACAAATCGTAGAAAGTCAGAGTGTCAGTCATCTTGTTCGTAAGTCGGCATTGTGCATTTTGAATTTAATTCCGATCCAATTTCTGTGTTTCACCTTCAATAAGATGTTCCAAGGTATACAGTACAACTAAAGAGAAGCATCGGAATCTAAAACTGGACTCACAGGAGAGGTTCAAATCATAGAAAGTTAGAGTGTCAGTCCTCTTGTACTAAAGTCGGCATTGTGCCTTTTGTATTTAATTCGGATGCAATTTCTGTGTTTCATCGTCAATAAGAAGGTCCAAAGGATACAGTAAACATGAAGTCAAGCATCGGAATCTAAAACTGGACTCACAGGAGAGGTTCAAATCATAGAAAGTGAGAGTTTCAGTCCTCTTGTACTTAAGTCGGCATTGTGCCTTTTGTTTTAAATTCGGATGCAATTTTTGTGTTTCATAGTCAATAAGAAGGTACAAGGGATGCAGTAAACCTGAAGTGAAGCATCGGAATCTAAAACTGGACACGCAAGAGAGGTTCAAATAATAGAAAGTGAGTGTGTTAGTCCACTTGTACATAGGACGGCATTGTGCCTTTTGTATTAAATTCGGATGCAATGTCTGTGTTGCATCGTCAATAAGAAGGTCCGAGGGATACAGTAAACCTGAAGTGAAGCATCGGAATCTAATACTGGACTCACAGGAGAGGTTCAAATCATAGAAAGTGAGAGTGTCAGTCCTCTTGTACTTAAGTCGGCACTGTGCCTTTTGTATTACATTCGGATGCAATTTCTGTGTTTCATCGTCAATAAGAAGGTCCAAAGTATACAGTAACATTGAGGTGAAGCATCGGAATCTAAAACTGGACTCACAGGAGAGGTTCAAATCATAGAAAGTCAGAGAGTAAGTCCTCTTGTTCTTAAGTCGGCATTGTGCCTTTTGAATTTAATTCCGATCCAATTTCTGTGTTTCATCGTCAACAAGATGTTCCAAGGTATACAGTAAACCTGAAGTGAAGCATTGGAATCTAAAACTGGACTCACAGGAGAGGTTCAAATCATAGGAAGTTAGAGTGTCAGTACTCTCGTACTTAAGTCGGCATTGTGCCTTTTTTATTTAGTTCGGATGCAATTTCTGTGTCTCATCGTCAATAAGAAGGTCCAAGGGATACAGTAAACCTGAAGTGAAGCAACGGAATCTAAAACTGGACTCACAGGAGAGGTTCATATCATAGAAAGTGCGAGTTTCAGTCCTCTTGTACTTAAGTCGGCATAGTGCCTTTTGTATTAAATTCGGATGCAATATCTGTGTTTCATCGTCAATCAGAAGGTCCAAGGGATACAGTATACCTGAAGTGAAGCATCGGAATCTAGAACTTAACTCACTGGAGAGATTCAATTCATAGAAAGTTAGAGTGGCAGTCCTCTTGTACTTAAGTCGGCATTGTGGCTTTTGTATTAAATTCGGATGCATTTTATGTGTTTAATCGTCAATAAGAAGGTCCAAGGTATGCAGTTAACCTGAAGTGTAGCATCGGAATCAAAAACTGGACTGACAGGAGAGGTTCAAATCATAGAAAGTTAGAGTGTCAGTCCTCTTGTACTTAAGTCGGCATTGTGCCTTTTGTATTAAATTCAGATGCAATTTCTGTGTTTCATCGTCAATAAGAATGTCCAAGGGATACAGTAAACCTGAAGTGAAGCATCGGAATCTAAACTGGACTCATAGGAGAGGTTCAAATCATAGAAAGTGAGACTGTCAGTCCTCTTGTACTTAAGTCGGCATTGTGCCTTTTGTATTAAATTCGGATGCAATTTCTGTGTTTCATCGTCAATAGGTAGTTCCAAGGGATACAGTAAACCTGAAGTGAAGCATCGGAATCTAATACTGGACTCACAGGAGAGGTTCAAATCAAAGAAAGTGAGAGTGTCAGTCCTCTTGTACTTAAGTCGGCATTGTGCGTTTTGTATTAAATTCGGATGCCATTTCTGTATTTCATCGCCAATTAGAAGGTCCAAGGGATACAGTAAACGTGAAGTGAAACATCGGAGTCTAAAACTGGACTCACAGGAGAGGTTCAAATCATAGAAAGTGAGAGTGTCAGTCCTCTTGTACTTAAGTCGGCATTGTGCCTTTTGTATTAAATTCGGATGCAATTTCTGTGTTTCATCGTCAATAATATGGTCCAAAGTATACAGTAAGATTTGAATTGAAGCATCGGAATCTAAAACTGGACTCACAGGAGAGGTACAAATCATAGAAAGTCAGAGTGTCAGTCATCTTGTTCGTAAGTCGGCAATGTGCATTTTGAATTTAATTCCGATCCAATTTCTGTGTTTCATTGTCAATAAGATGTTCCAAGGTATACAGTAAACCTAAAGAGAAGCATCGGAATCTGAAACTGGACTCACAGGAGAGGTTCAAATCATAGAAAGTTAGAGTGTCAGTCCTCTTGTACTAAAGTCGGCATTGTGCCTTTTGTATTTAATTCGGATGCAATTTCTGTGTTTCATCGTCAATAAGAAGGTCCAAAGGATACAGTAAACATGAAGTCAAGCATCGGAATCTAAAACTGGACTCACAGGAGTGGTTCAAATCATAGAAAGTGAGAGTTTCAGTCCTCTTGTACTTAAGTCGGCATTGTGCCTTTTGTATTAAATTCGGATGCAATATCTGTGTTTCATCGTCAATCAGAAGGTCCAAGGGATACAGTATACCTGAAGTGAAGCATCGGAATCTAGAACTTAACTCACTGGAGAGATTCAATTCATAGAAAGTTAGAGTGTCAGTCCTCTTGTACTTAAGTCGGCATTGTGCCTTTTGTATTAAATTCGGATGCATTTTATGTGTTTCATCGTCAATAAGAAGGTCCAAGGGATACAGCAAACCTGAAGTGAAGCATCGGAATCTAACACTGGACTCACAAGAGAGGTTAAAATCATTGAAAGTGAGAGTGTCAGTCCTCTTGTACTTAAGTCGGCATTGAGCTTTTGTATTAAATTCGGATGCAATTTTTGTGTTTCATAGTCAATAAGAAGGTACAAGGGATGCTGTAAACCTGAAGTGAAGCATCGGAATCTAAAACTGGACACACAAGAGAGGTTCAAATAATAGAAAGTGAATGTGTTAGTCCACTTGTACTTAGGACGGCATTGTGCCTTTTGTATTAAATTCGGATGCAATGTCTGTGTTGCATCGTCAATAAGAAGGTCCGAGGGATACAGTAAACCTGAAGTGAAGCATCGGAATCTAATACTGGACTCACAGGAGAGGTTCAATTCATAGAAAGTGAGAGTGTCAGTCCTCTTGTACTTAAGTCGGCACTGTGTTTTGTATTACATTCGGATGCAATTTCTGTGTTTCATCGTCAATAAGAAGGTCCAAAGTATACAGTAACATTGAGGTGAAGCATCGGAATCTAAAACTGGACTCACAGGAGAGGTTCAAATCATAGAAAGTCAGAGAGTAAGTCCTCTTGTTCTTAAGTCGGCATTGTGCCTTTTGAATTTAATTCCGATCCAATTTCTGTGTTTCATCGTCAATAAGATGTTCCAAGGTATACAGTAAACCTGAAGTGAAGCATCGGAATCTAAAACTGGACTCACAGGAGAGGTTCAAATCATAGGAAGTTAGAGTGTCAGTACTCTCGTACTTAAGTCGGCATTGTGCCTTTTGTATTTAATTCGGTTGCAATTTCTGTGTCTCATCATCAATAAGAAGGTCCAAGGGATACAGTAAACCTGAAGTGAAGCAACGGAATCTATAACTGGACTCACAGGAGAGGTTCATATCATAGAAAGTGCGAGTTTCAGTCCTCTTGTACTTAAGTCGGCATTGTGCCTTTTGTATTAAATTCGGATGCAATTTCTGTGTTTCATCGTCAATAAGAAGGTCCAAGGGATACAGTAAACCTGAAGTGAAGCATCGGAATATAGAACTTAACTCACAGGAGCGGTTCAAATCATAGAAAGTGAGAATGTCAGTCCTCTTGTACTTAAGTCGGCATTGTGCCTTTTGTATTAAATTCGGATGCAATTTCTGTGTTTCATCGTCAATAAGAAGGTCCAAGGGATACAGTAAACCTGAAGTGTAGCATCGGAATCAAAAACTGGACTCACAGGAAAGGTTAAAATCATAGAAAGTTAGAGTGGCAGTCCTCTTGTACTTAAGTCGGCATTGTGTCTTTTGTATTACATTCGGATGCAATTTCTGTGTTTCATCGTCAATAAGAAGGTCTAAGGGATACAGTAAACCTGAGGTGAAGCATCGGAATCCAAACTGGACTCACAGGAGAGGTTCAAATCATAGAAAGTGAGAGTGTCAGTCCTCTTGTACTTAAGTCGGCATTGTGCCTTTTGTATTAAATTCGGATGCAATTTCTGTGTTTCATCGTCAATAAGTAGGTCCAAGGGATACAGTAAACCTGAAGTGAAGCATCGGAATCTAATTCTGGACTCACAGGTAAGGTTCAAATCATAGAAAGTGAGAGTGTCAGTCCTCTTGTACTTAAGTCGTCATTGTGCCTTTTGTATTAAATTCGGTTGCAATTTCTGTGTTTCATCGTCAATAAGAAGATCCAAGGGATACAGTAAACCTGAAGTGAAACATCGGAGTCTAAAACTGGACTCACAGGAGAGGTTCAAATCATAGAAAGTGAGAGTGTCAGTCCTCTTGTACTTCAGTCGGCATTGTGCCTTTTGTATTAAATTCGGATGCAATTTTTGTGTTTCATCGTCAATAAGAAGGTCCAAAGTATACAGTAACATTGAAGTGAAGCATCGGAATCTAAAACTGGGCTCACTGGAGAGGTCCAAATCATAAAAAGTCAGAGAGTAAGTCCTCTTATTCTTAAGTCGGCATTGTGCTTTTTGAATTTAATTCCGATGGAATATCTGTGTTTCATCGTCTATAAGATGTTCCAAGGTATACAGTAAACCTGAAGTGAAGCATCGGAATCTAAAACTGGACTCACAGGAGCGGTTCAAATCATAGGAAGTTAAAGTGTCAGTACTCTTCTACTTAAGTCGACATTGTGCCTTTTGTATTTAATTCGGATGCAATTTCTGTGTTTTATCGTCAATAAGAAGGTCCAATGGATACAGTAAACCTGAAGCTAAGCAACGGAATCTAAAACTGGACTCACAGGAGATGTTCAAATCATAGAAGGTGAGAGTCTCAGCCCTCTTGTACTTAAGTCGGCATTGTGCCTTTTGTATTAAATTCCGATGCAATTTCTGTGTATCGTCGTCAATAAGAAGGTCCAAGGGATACAGTAAATTCGAAGTGAAGCATCGGAATCTAGAACTTAACTCACAGGAGATGTTCTAATCATAGAAAGTGAGAGTGTCAGTCCTCTTGTACTTAAGTCGGCATTGTGCTTTTGTATTAAATTCGGATGCAATTTCTGTGTTTCATCGTCAATAGGTAGTTCCAATGGATACAGTAAACCTGAAGTGAAGCATCGGAATCTAATACTGGACTCACAGGAGAGGTTCAAATCATAGAAAGTGAGAGTGTCAGTCCTCTTGTACTTAAGTCGGCATTGTGCCTTTTGTATTAAATTCGGATGCAATTTCTGTGTTACATCGTCAATAAGAAGGTACAAGGGATACAGTAAACCTGAAGTGAAGCATCGGAATCTAAAACCGGACTCACAGGAGAGGTACAAATCATAGAAAGTGAGAGTGTAAGTCCACTTTTCCTTACGTCGGCATTGTGCGTTTTGTATTAAATTCGGATGCAATTTCTGTATTTCATCGCCAATTAGAAGGTCCAAGGGATACAGTAAACGTGAAGTGAAACATCGGAGTCTAAAACTGGACTCACAGGAGAGGTTCAAATCATAGAAAGTGAGAGTGTCAGTCCTCTTGTACTTAAGTCGGCATTGTGCCTTTTGTATTAAATTCGGATGCAATTTCTGTGTTTCATCGTCAATAAGATGGTCCAAAGGATACAGTAAGATTGAATTGAAGCATCGGAATCTAAAACTGGACTCACAGGAGAGGTACAAATCGTAGAAAGTCAGAGTGTCAGTCATCTTGTTCGTAAGTCGGCATTGTGCATTTTGAATTTAATTCCGATCCAATTTCTGTGTTTCACCTTCAATAAGATGTTCCAAGGTATACAGTACAACTAAAGAGAAGCATCGGAATCTAAAACTGGACTCACAGGAGAGGTTCAAATCATAGAAAGTTAGAGTGTCAGTCCTCTTGTACTAAAGTCGGCATTGTGCCTTTTGTATTTAATTCGGATGCAATTTCTGTGTTTCATCGTCAATAAGAAGGTCCAAAGGATACAGTAAACATGAAGTCAAGCATCGGAATCTAAAACTGGACTCACAGGAGAGGTTCAAATCATAGAAAGTGAGAGTTTCAGTCCTCTTGTACTTAAGTCGGCATTGTGCCTTTTGTTTTAAATTCGGATGCAATTTTTGTGTTTCATAGTCAATAAGAAGGTACAAGGGATGCAGTAAACCTGAAGTGAAGCATCGGAATCTAAAACTGGACACGCAAGAGAGGTTCAAATAATAGAAAGTGAGTGTGTTAGTCCACTTGTACATAGGACGGCATTGTGCCTTTTGTATTAAATTCGGATGCAATGTCTGTGTTGCATCGTCAATAAGAAGGTCCGAGGGATACAGTAAACCTGAAGTGAAGCATCGGAATCTAATACTGGACTCACAGGAGAGGTTCAAATCATAGAAAGTGAGAGTGTCAGTCCTCTTGTACTTAAGTCGGCACTGTGCCTTTTGTATTACATTCGGATGCAATTTCTGTGTTTCATCGTCAATAAGAAGGTCCAAAGTATACAGTAACATTGAGGTGAAGCATCGGAATCTAAAACTGGACTCACAGGAGAGGTTCAAATCATAGAAAGTCAGAGAGTAAGTCCTCTTGTTCTTAAGTCGGCATTGTGCCTTTTGAATTTAATTCCGATCCAATTTCTGTGTTTCATCGTCAACAAGATGTTCCAAGGTATACAGTAAACCTGAAGTGAAGCATTGGAATCTAAAACTGGACTCACAGGAGAGGTTCAAATCATAGGAAGTTAGAGTGTCAGTACTCTCGTACTTAAGTCGGCATTGTGCCTTTTTTATTTAGTTCGGATGCAATTTCTGTGTCTCATCGTCAATAAGAAGGTCCAAGGGATACAGTAAACCTGAAGTGAAGCAACGGAATCTAAAACTGGACTCACAGGAGAGGTTCATATCATAGAAAGTGCGAGTTTCAGTCCTCTTGTACTTAAGTCGGCATAGTGCCTTTTGTATTAAATTCGGATGCAATATCTGTGTTTCATCGTCAATCAGAAGGTCCAAGGGATACAGTATACCTGAAGTGAAGCATCGGAATCTAGAACTTAACTCACTGGAGAGATTCAATTCATAGAAAGTTAGAGTGTCAGTCCTCTTGTACTTAAGTCGGCATTGTGGCTTTTGTATTAAATTCGGATGCATTTTATGTGTTTCATCGTCAATAAGAAGGTCCAAGGGATACAGCAAACCTGAAGTGAAGCATCGGAATCTAACACTGGACTCACAAGAGAGGTTAAAATCATTGAAAGTGAGAGTGTCAGTCCTCTTGTACTTAAGTCGGCATTGTGCTTTTGTATTAAATTCGGATGCAATTTTTGTGTTTCATAGTCAATAAGAAGGTACAAGGGATGCTGTAAACCTGAAGTGAAGCATCGGAATCTAAAACTGGACACACAAGAGAGGTTCAAATAATAGAAAGTGAATGTGTTAGTCCACTTGTACTTAGGACAGCATTGTGCCTTTTGTATTAAATTCGGATGCAATGTCTGTGTTGCATCGTCAATAAGAAGGTCCGAGGGATACAGTAAACCTGAAGTGAAGCATCGGAATCTAATACTGGACTCACAGGAGAGGTTCAATTCATAGAAAGTGAGAGTGTCAGTCCTCTTGTACTTAAGTGGGCACTGTGTTTTGTATTACATTCGGATGCAATTTCTGTGTTTCATCGTCAATAAGAAGGTCCAAAGTATACAGTAACATTGTGGTGAAGCATCGGAATCTAAAACTGGACTCACAGGAGAGGTTCAAATCAAAGAAAGTCAGAGAGTAAGTCCTCTTGTTCTTAAGTCGGCATTGTGCCTTTTGAATTTAATTCCGATCCAATTTCTGTGTTTCATCGTCAATAAGATGTTCCAAGGTATACAGTAAACCTGAAGTGAAGCATCGGAATCTAAAACTGGACTCACAGGAGAGGTTCAAATCATAGGAAGTTAGAGTGTCAGTACTCTCGTACTTAAGTCGGCATTGTGCCTTTTGTATTTAATTCGGTTGCAATTTCTGTGTCTCATCATCAATAAGAAGGTCCAAGGGATACAGTAAACCTGAAGTGAAGCAACGGAATCTATAACTGGACTCACAGGAGAGGTTCATATCATAGAAAGTGCGAGTTTCAGTCCTCTTGTACTTAAGTCGGCATTGTGCCTTTTGTATTAAATTCGGATGCAATTTCTGTGTTTCATCGTCAATAAGAAGGTCCAAGGGATACAGTAAACCTGAAGTGAAGCATCGGAATATAGAACTTAACTCACAGGAGCGGTTCAAATCATAGAAAGTGAGAATGTCAGTCCTCTTGTACTTAAGTCGGCATTGTGCCTTTTGTATTAAATTCGGATGCAATTTCTGTGTTTCATCGTCAATAAGAAGGTCCAAGGGATACAGTAAACCTGAAGTGTAGCATCGGAATCAAAAACTGGACTCACAGGAAAGGTTAAAATCATAGAAAGTTAGAGTGGCAGTCCTCTTGTACTTAAGTCGGCATTGTGCCTTTTGTATTACATTCGGATGCAATTTCTGTGTTTCATCGTCAATAAGAAGGTCTAAGGGATACAGTAAACCTGAAGTGAAGCATCGGAATCCAAACTGGACTCACAGGAGAGGTTCAAATCATAGAAAGTGAGAGTGTCAGTCCTCTTGTACTTAAGTCGGCATTGTGCCTTTTGTATTAAATTCGGATGCAATTTCTGTGTTTCATCGTCAATAAGTAGGTCCAAGGGATACAGTAAACCTGAAGTGAAGCATCGGAATCTAATTCTGGACTCACAGGTAAGGTTCAAATCATAGAAAGTGAGAGTGTCAGTCCTCTTGTACTTAAGTCGTCATTGTGCCTTTTGTATTAAATTCGGTTGCAATTTCTGTGTTTCATCGTCAATAAGAAGATCCAAGGGATACAGTAAACCTGAAGTGAAACATCGGAGTCTAAAACTGGACTCACAGGAGAGGTTCAAATCATAGAAAGTGAGAGTGTCAGTCCTCTTGTACTTCAGTCGGCATTGTGCCTTTTGTATTAAATTCGGATGCAATTTTTGTGTTTCATCGTCAATAAGAAGGTCCAAAGTATACAGTAACATTGAAGTGAAGCATCGGAATCTAAAACTGGGCTCACTGGAGAGGTTCAAATCATAAAAAGTCAGAGAGTAAGTCCTCTTATTCTTAAGTCGGCATTGTGCTTTTTGAATTTAATTCCGATGGAATATCTGTGTTTCATCGTCTATAAGATGTTCCAAGGTATACAGTAAACCTGAAGTGAAGCATCGGAATCTAAAACTGGACTCACAGGAGCGGTTCAAATCATAGGAAGTTAAAGTGTCAGTACTCTTCTACTTAAGTCGACATTGTGCCTTTTGTATTTAATTCGGATGCAATTTCTGTGTTTTATCGTCAATAAGAAGGTCCAATGGATACAGTAAACCTGAAGTGAAGCAACGGAATCTAAAACTGGACTCACAGGAGATGTTCAAATCATAGAAGGTGAGAGTTTCAGCCCTCTTGTACTTAAGTCGGCATTGTGCCTTTTGTATTAAATTCCGATGCAATTTCTGTGTATCGTCGTTAATAAGAAGGTCCAAGGGATACAGTAAATTCGAAGTGAAGCATCGGAATCTAGAACTTAACTCACAGGAGATGTTCTAATCATAGAAAGTGAGAGTGTCAGTCCTCTTGTACTTAAGTCGGCATTGTGCTTTTGTATTAAATTCGGATGCAATTTCTGTGTTTCATCGTCAATAGGTAGTTCCAAGGGATACAGTAAACCTGAAGTGAAGCATCGGAATCTAATACTGGACTCACAGGAGAGGTTCAAATCATAGAAAGTGAGAGTGTCAGTCCTCTTGTACTTAAGTCGGCATTGTGCCTTTTGTATTAAATTCGGATGCAATTTCTGTGTTACATCGTCAATAAGAAGGTACAAGGGATACAGTAAACCTGAAGTGAAGCATCGGAATCTAAAAGCGGACTCACAGGAGAGGTACAAATCATAGAAAGTGAGAGTGTAAGTCCTCTTTTCCTTACGTCGGCATTGTGCGTTTTGTATTAAATTCGGATGCAATTTCTGTATTTCATCGCCAATTAGAAGGTCCAAGGGATACAGTAAACGTGAAGTGAAACATCGGAGTCTAAAACTGGACTCACAGGAGAGGTTCAAATCATAGAAAGTGAGAGTGTCAGTCCTCTTGTACTTAAGTCGGCATTGTGCCTTTTGTATTAAATTCGTATGCAATTTCTGTGTTTCATCGTCAATAAGATGGTCCAAAGGATACAGTAAGATTGAATTGAAGCATCGGAATCTAAAACTGGACTCACAGGAGAGGTACAAATCATAGAAAGTCAGAGTGTCAGTCATCTTGTTCGTAAGTCGGCATTGTGCATTTTGAATTTAATTCCGATCCAATTTCTGTGTTTCACCTTCAATAAGATGTTCCAAGGTATACAGTACAACTAAAGAGAAGCATCGGAATCTAAAACTGGACTCACAGGAGAGGTTCAAATCATAGAAAGTTAGAGTGTCAGTCCTCTTGTACTAAAGTCGGCATTGTGCCTTTTGTATTTAATTCGGATGCAATTTCTGTGTTTCATCGTCAATAAGAAGGTCCAAAGGATACAGTAAACATGAAGTCAAGCATCGGAATCTAAAACTGGACTCACAGGAGAGGTTCAAATCATAGAAAGTGAGAGTTTCAGTCCTCTTGTACTTAAGTCGGCATTGTGCCTTTTGTTTTAAATTCGGATGCAATTTTTGTGTTTCATAGTCAATAAGAAGGTACAAGGGATGCAGTAAACCTGAAGTGAAGCATCGGAATCTAAAACTGGACACGCAAGAGAGGTTCAAATAATAGAAAGTGAGTGTGTTAGTCCACTTGTACATAGGACGGCATTGTGCCTTTTGTATTAAATTCGGATGCAATGTCTGTGTTGCATCGTCAATAAGAAGGTCCGAGGGATACAGTAAACCTGAAGTGAAGCATCGGAATCTAATACTGGACTCACAGGAGAGGTTCAAATCATAGAAAGTGAGAGTGTCAGTCCTCTTGTACTTAAGTCGGCACTGTGCCTTTTGTATTACATTCGGATGCAATTTCTGTGTTTCATCGTCAATAAGAAGGTCCAAAGTATACAGTAACATTGAGGTGAAGCATCGGAATCTAAAACTGGACTCACAGGAGAGGTTCAAATCATAGAAAGTCAGAGAGTAAGTCCTCTTGTTCTTAAGTCGGCATTGTGCCTTTTGAATTTAATTCCGATCCAATTTCTGTGTTTCATCGTCAACAAGATGTTCCAAGGTATACAGTAAACCTGAAGTGAAGCATTGGAATCTAAAACTGGACTCACAGGAGAGGTTCAAATCATAGGAAGTTAGAGTGTCAGTACTCTCGTACTTAAGTCGGCATTGTGCCTTTTTTATTTAGTTCGGATGCAATTTCTGTGTCTCATCGTCAATAAGAAGGTCCAAGGGATACAGTAAACCTGAAGTGAAGCAACGGAATCTAAAACTGGACTCACAGGAGAGGTTCATATCATAGAAAGTGCGAGTTTCAGTCCTCTTGTACTTAAGTCGGCATAGTGCCTTTTGTATTAAATTCGGATGCAATTTCTGTGTTTCATCGTCAATAAGAAGGTCCAAGGGATACAGTAAACCTGAAGTGAAGCATCGGAATCTAGAACTTAACTCACAGGAGCGGTTCAAATCATAGAAAGTGAGAATGTCAGTCCTCTTGTACTTAAGTCGGCATTGTGCCTGTTGTATTAAATTCGGATGCAATTTCTGTGTTTCATCGTCTATAAGAAGGTCCAAGGGTTACAGTAAGCCTGAAGTGAAGCATCGGAATCTAAAACTGGACTCACAGGAGAGGTTCAAATCATAGAAAATGAGAGTGTCAGTCCTCTTGTATTTTGGTCGGCATTCTGCCTTTTGTATTATAATCGGATGCAATTTCTGTGTTTCATCGTCAATAAGAAGGTCCAAGGGATACAGTAAACCTGAAGTGTAGCATCGGAATCAGAAACTGGACTCAGAGGAGAGGTTAAAATCATAGAAAGTTAGAGTGGCAGTCCTCTTGTACTTAAGTCGGCATTGTGAGTTTTGTATTAAATTCGGATGCAATTTCTGTGTTTCATCGTCAATAAGAAGGTCTAAGGGATACAGTAAACCTGAAGTGAAGCATCGGAATCCAAACTGGACTCACAGGAGAGGTTCACATCATAGAAAGTGAGAGTGTCAGTCCTCTTGTAGTTAAGTCGGCATTGTGCCTTTTGTATTAAATTCGGATGCAATTTCTGTGTTTCATCGTCAATAAGTAGGTCCAAGGGATACAGTAAACCTGAAGTGAAGCATCGGAATCTAATTCTGGACTCACAGGAGAGGTTCAAATCATAGAAAGTGAGAGTGTCAGTCCTCTTGTACTTAAGTCGGCATTGTGCCTTTTGTATTAAATTCGGATGCAATTTCTGTGTTTCATCGTCAATAAGAAGGTACAAGGAATACAGTAAACCTGAAGTGAAGCATCGGAATTTAAAACTGGACTCACAGGAGAGGTTCAAATCATAGAAAGTGAGAGCGTCAGTCCTCTTGTACTTAAGTCGGCATTGTGCCTTTTGTATTAACTTCGGATGCAATTACTGTGTTTCATCGTCAATAAGATGGTCCAAAGTATACAGTAAGATTGAAGTGAAGCATCGGAATCTAAAACTGGACTCACAGGAGAGGTTCAAATGAAAGAAAGTCAGAGAGTCAGTCCTCTTGTTCTTAAGTCGGCATTGTGCCATTTGAATTTAATTCCGATCCAATTTCTGTGTTTCATCGTCAATAAGATTTCCCAAGGTATACAGTAAACCTGAAGTGAAGCATCGGAATCTAGAATTTAACTCACAGGAGAGGTTCAAATCATAGAAAGTGAGAGTGTCAGTCCTCTTGTACTTAAGTCTGCATTGTGGCTTTTATATTAAATTCGGATGCAATTTCTGTGTTTCATTGTCAATAAGAAGGTCCAAGGGATACAGTAAACCTGAAGTGAAGCATCGGAATCTAAAACTGGACTCACAGGAGAGGTTCAAATCATAGAAAATGAGAGTGTCAGTCCTCTTGTAGTTAAGTCGGCATTGTGCCTCTTGTATTAAATTCGGATGCAATTTCTATGTTTCATCGTCAAAAAGTAGGTCCAAGGGATACAGTAAACCTGAAGTGAAGCATCGGAATCTAAAACTGGACTCACAAGAAAGGTTCAAATCATAGAAAGTGAAAGTGTCAGTCCTCTTGTACTTAAGTCGGCGTTGTGTCTTTTGTATTAAATTCGGATGCAATTTCTGTGTTTCATCGTCAATAAGAAGGAACAAGGGATGCAGTAAACTTGAATTGAAGCATCGGAATCTAAAACTAAACTCACAAGAGAGGTTCAAATCATAGAAAGTGAGAGTGTCAGTCCTCTTGTACTTAAGTCGGCATTGTGCCTTTTGTTATAAAATTCGGATGCAATTTCTGTGTTTCATCGTCAATAAGTAGGTCCAAGGGATACAGTAAACCCGAAGTGAAGCATCGGAAACTAAAACTGGACTCACAGGAGAGTTTCAAATCATAGAAAGTGAGAGTGTCAGTCCTCTTGTACTTATGTCGGCATTGTGCCTTTTGTATTAAATTCGGATGCAATTTCTGTGTTTCATCGCCAATAAGAAGGTCTAAGGGATACAGTAAACCTGACGTGAAACATCGGAGTCTAAAACTGGACTCACAGGAGAGGTTCAAATCATAGAAAGTGAGAGTGTCAGTAATCTTGTAGTTAATTCGGCAATGTGCCTTTTGTATTAAATTCGGATGCAATTTCTGTGTTTCATCGTCAATAAGAAGGTCCAAGGGATACAGTAAACCTGAAGTGAAGCATCGGAATCTAGAACTTAACTCACAGGAGAGGTTCAAATCATAGAAAGTGAGAATGTCAGTCCTCTTGTACTTAAGTCGGCATTGTGCCTTTTGTATTAAATTCGGATTCCATTTCTGTGTTTCATCGTCAATAAGAAGGTCCAAGGGATAGAGTAAACCTGAAGTGAAGCATCGGAATCTAAAACTGGACTCACAGGAGAGGTTCAAATCATAGAAAATGAGAGTGTCAGTTCTCTTGTATTTTGGTCGGCATTGTGCCTTTTGTATTACAATCGGATGCAATTTCTGTGTTTCATCGTCAATACGAAGGTCCAAGGGATACAGTAAACCTGAAGTGTAGCATCGGAATCAAAAACTGGACTCACAGGAGAGGTTAAAATCATAGAAAGTTAGAGTGTCAGTCTTCTTGTACTTAAGTCGGCATTGTGCCTTTTGTATTAAATTCGGATGGAATTTCTGTGTTTCATCGTCAATAAGAGGGTCCAAGGGATACAGTAAACCTGAAGTGAAGCATCGGAATCCAAACAGGACTCACAGGAGAGGTTCAAATCATAGAAAGTGAGAGCGTCAGTCCTCTTTTACTTAAGTCGGCAATGTGCCTTTTGTATTAAATTCGGATGCAATTTCTGTATTTCATCGTCAATAAGTAGGTCCAAGGGATACAGTAAACCTGAAGTGAAACATCGGAATCTAATTCTGGACTCACAGGAGAGGTTCAAATCATAGAAAGTGAGAGTGTCAGTCCTCTTGTACTTAAGTCGGCATTGTGCCTTTTGTATTAAATTCGGATGCAATTTCTGTGTTTCATCGTCAATAAGAAGGTACAAGGGATACAGTAAACCTGAAGTGAAGCATCGGAAACTAAAACTGGACTCACAGGAGAGGTTCAAATCATAGAAAGTGAGAGTGTCAGTCCTCTTGTACTTAAGTCGGCATTGTGCCTTTTGTATTAAATTCGGATGCAATTTCTGTGTTTCATCGTCAATAAGATGGTCCAAAGTATACAGTAAGATTGAAGTGAAGCATCGGAATCTAAAACTGGACTCACAGGAGAGGTTCAAATCATAGAAAGTGAGAGTGTCAGTCCTCTTGTACTTAAGTCGGCATTGTGCCTTTTGTATTAAATTCGGATGCAATTTCTGTGTTTCATCGTCAATAAGAAGGCCCAAGGGATACAGTAAATCTGAAGAGAAGCATCGGAATCTAAAACTGGACTCACAGGAGAGGTTCAAATCATAGAAAATGAGAGTGTCAGTCCTCTTGTAGTTAAGTCGGCATTGTGCCTTTTGTATTAAATTCGGATGCAATTTCTGTGTTTCATCGTCAAAAAGTAGGTCCAAGGGATACAGTAAACCTGAAGTGAAGCATCGGAATCTAAAACTGTACTCACAAGAAAGGTTCAAATCATAGAAAGTGAAAGTGTCAGTCCTCTTGTACTTAAGTCGGCATTGTGCTTTTTGTATTAAATTCGGATGCAATTTCTGTGTTTCATCGTCGATAAGAAGGTACAAGGGATGCAGTCAACCTGAATTGAAGCATCAGAATCTAAAACTGAACTCACAAAAGAGGTTCAAATCATAGAAAGTGAGAGAGTCAGTCCTCTTGTACTTAAGTCGGCATTGTGCCTTTTGTATTAAATTCGTATGCAATTTCTGTGTTTCATCGTCAATAAGTAGGTCCAAGGGATACAGTAAACCTGAAGTGAATCATCGGAATCTAATTCTAAACTCACAGGAGAGGTTCAAATCATAGGAAGTGAGAGTGTCAGTCCCCTTGTACGTAAGTCTGCATTGCGCCTTTTGTATTAAATTCGGATGCTCTTTCTGTGTTTCATCGTCAATAAGAAGGTACAAGGGAAACAGTAAACCTGAAGTGAAACATCGGAGTCTAAAACTGGACTCACAGGAGAGGTTCAAATCATAGAAAGTGAGAGTGTCAGTAATCTTGTACTTAAGTCGGCATTGTGCCTTTTGTATTAAATTCGGATGCAATTTCTGTGTTTCATCGTCAATAAGATGGTCCAAAGTATACAGTAAGATTGAAGTGAAGCATCGGAATCTAAAAATTGCCCTCACAGGAGAGGTTCAAATCATAGAAAGTTAGAGTGTCAGTCCTCTTGTACTTAATTCGGCATTGTGCCTTTTGTATTTAATTCGGATGCAATTTCTGTGTCTCATCGTCAATAAGAAGGTCCAAGGGATACAGTAAACCTGAAGTGAAGCATCGGAATCTAAGACTGGACTCACAGGAGAGGTTCAAATAAGAGAAAGTGAGAGTTTCAGTCCTCTTGTACTTAAGTCGGCATTGTGCCTTTTGTATTGAATTCGGATGCAATATCTGTGTTTCATCGTCAATAAGAAGGTCCAAGGGATACAGTAAACCTGAAGTGAAGCATCGGAATCTAGAACTTAACTCACAGGAGCGGTTCAAATCATAGAAAGTGAGAGTGTCAGTCCTCTTGTACTTAAGTCTGCATTGTGCCTTTTGTATTAAATTCGGATGCAATTTCTGTGTTTCATCGTCAATAAGAAGGTCCAAGCGATACAGTAAACCTTAAGTGAAGCATCGGAATCAAAAACTGGACTCACAGGATAGTTTCAAATAATTGAAAGTTAGGGTGTCAGTCCTCTTGTACTTATGTCGGCATTGTGACTCATGTATTAAATTCGGATGCAATTTCTGTGTTTCATCGTCAATAAGAAGGTCCAAGGGATACAGTAAACCTGAAGTGAAGCATTGGAATCTGAACTGGCCACATAGGAGAGGTTCAAATCATAGAAAGTGAGAGTGTCAGTCCACTTGTACTTAAGCCGGCATTGTGCTTTTTGTATCAAATTCGGATGCAATTTCTGTGTTTCATCGTCAAAAAGTAGGTCCAAGGGATACAGTAAACCTGATGTGAAGCATCGGAATCTAAAACTAGATTCACAGGAGAGGCTCAAATCGTAGAAAGACAGAGTGTCAGTCCTCTTGAACTTAGGTCGGCATTGTGCCTTTTGTATTAAGTTTGGATTCAATTTTTGTGTTTCAGCGTCAATAAGAAGGTCCAAGGGATACAGTAAACCTGAAGTGAAGCATCGGAATCTAAAACTGGACTCACAAGAATGGTTCAAATCATAGAAAGTGAAAGTGTCAGTCCTCTTGTACTTAAGTCGGCATTGTGCCGTTTGTATTAAATTCGGATGCAATTTCTGTGTTTCATCGTCAATAAGAAGGTACAAGGGATGCAGTAAACCTGAATTGAAGCATCGGAATCTAAAAGTGAACTCACAAGAGAGATTCAAATCATAGAAAGTGAGAGTGTTAGTCCTCTTGTACTTAAGATGGCATTGTGCCTTTTGTATAAAATTCGGATGCAATGTCTGTGTTGCATCGTCAATAAGAAGGTCCAAGGGATAAAGAAAAACTGAAGTGAAGCATCGGAATCTAATACTGGACTCACAGGAGAGGTTCAAATCATAGAAAGTGAGTGTGTCAGTCCTCTTGTACTTATGTCGGCATTGTGCCTTTTGTATTAAATTCGGATGCAATTTCTGTGTTTCATCGTCAATAAGAAGGTGCAAGGGATACAGTAAACCTGAATTGAAGCATCGGAATCTAAAACTGGACTCACAGGAGAGGTTCAAATCATAGAAAGTGAGAGTGTCAGTCCTCTTGTACTTACATCGGCATTGTGCCTTTTGTATTAAATTCGGATGCAATTTCTGTGTTTCATCGTCAATAAGAAGGTCCAAGGGATACAGTAAACCTGAAGTGAAGCATCGGAATCAAAAACTGGACTCACAGGAGAGGTTCAAATCATAGAAAATGAGAGTGTCAGTCCTCTTGTAGTTAAGTCGGCATTGTGCCTTTTGTATTAAATTCGGATGCAATTTCTGTGTCTCATCGTCAATAAGAAGGTCCAAGGGATACAGTAAACCTTAAGTGAAGCATCGGAATCAAAAACTGGTCTCACAGGATAGTTTCAAATTATTCAAAGGTAGAGTGTCAGTCCTCTTGTACTTATGTCGGCATTGTAACTTGTGTATTAAATTCGGCTGCAATTTCTGTGTTTCATCGTCAATAAGACGGTCCAAAGGATACAGTAAACGTGAAGTGAAGCATCGGAATCTAAAACTGGACTCACAAGAAAGGTTCCAATCATAGAAAGTGAAAGTGTCAGTCCTCTTGTACTTAAGTCGGCATTGTGCCTTTTGTATTAATTTCGGATGCAATTTCTGTGTTTCATCGTCAATAAGAAGGTACAAGGGATGCAGGAAACCTGAATTGAAGCATCGGAATCTAAAACTGAACTCACAAGAGAGGTTCAAATCATAGAAAGTGAGAGTGTTAGTCCTCTTGTACTTAAGATGGCATTGTGCCTTTTGAATTAAATTTGGATGCAATGTCTGTGTTGCATCGTCAATAAGAAGGTCCAAGGGATACAGTAAACCTGAAGTGAAGCATCGGAATCTAATACTGGACTCACAGGAGAGGTTCAAATCATAGAAAGTGAGAGTGTCAGTCCTCTTGTACTTAAGTCGGCATTGTGCCTTTTGTATTAAATTCGGATGCAATTTCTGTGTTTCATCGTCAATAAGAAGGTACAAGGAACACAGTAAACCTGAAGTGAAGCATCGGAATCTAAAACTGGACTCACAGGAGAGGTTCAAATCATAGAAAGTGAGAGTGTCAGTCCTCTTGTACTTATATCGGCATTGTGCCTTTTGTATTAAATTCGAATGCAATTTCTGTGTTTCATCGCCAATAAGAAGGTCCAAGGGATACAGTAAACCTGAAGTGAAACATCGGAGTCTAAAACTGGACTCACAGGAGGGGTTCAAATCATTGAAAGTTAGGGTGTCAGTCCTCTTGTACTTATGTCGGCATTGTGACTCATGTATTGAATTCGGATGCAATATCTGTGTTTCATCGTCAATAAGAAGGTCCAAGGGATACAATAAACCTGAAGTGAAGCATCGGAATCTAGAACTTAACTCACAGGAGCGGTTCAAATCATAGAAAGTGAGAGTGTCAGTCCTCTTGTACTTAAGTCTACATTGTGCCTTTTGTATTAAATTCGGATGCAATTTCTGTGTTTTTTCGTCAATAAGAAGGTCCAAGCGATACAGTAAACCTTAAGTGAAGCATCGGAATCAAAAACTGGACTCACAGGATAGTTTCAAATCATTGAAAGTTAGGGTGTCAGTCCTCTTGTACTTATGTCGGCATTGTGACTCATGTATTAAATTCGGATGCAATTTCTGTGTTTCATCGTCAATAAGAAGGTCCAAGGGATACAGTGAACCTGAAGTGAAGCATTGGAATCTGAACTGGCCACATAGGAGAGGTTCAAATCATAGAAAGTGAGAGTGTCAGTCCACTTGTAGTTAAGCCGGCATTGTGCTTTTTGTATCAAATTCGGATGCAATTTCTGTGTTTCATCGCCAAAAAGTAGGTCCAAGGGATACAGTAAACCTGATGTGAAGCATCGGAATCTAAAACTAGATTCACAGGAGAGGCTCAAATCGTAGAAAGTTAGAGTGTCAGTCCTCTTGAACTTAGGTCGGCATTGTGCCTTTTGTATTAAGTTTGGATTCAATTTTTGTGTTTCATCGTCAATAAGAAGGTCCAAGGGATACAGTAAACCTGAAGTGAAGCATCGGAATCTAAAACTGGACTCACAAGAATGGTTCAAATCATAGAAAGTGAAAGTGTCAGTCCTCTTGTACTTAAGTCGGCATTGTGCCGTTTGTATTAAATTCGGATGCAATTTCTGTGTTTCATCGTCAATAAGAAGGTACAAGGGATGCAGTAAACCTGAATTGAAGCATCGGAATCTAAAAGTGAACTCACAAGAGAGATTCAAATCATAGAAAGTGAGAGTGTTAGTCCTCTTGTACTTAAGATGGCATTGTGCCTTTTGTATAAATTTCGGATGCAATGTCTGTGTTGCATCGTCAATAAGAAAGTCCAAGGGATACAGAAAAACTGAAGTGAAGCATCGGAATCTAATACTGGACTCACAGGAGAGGTTCAAATCATAGAAAGTGAGTGTGTCAGTCCTCTTGTACTTATGTCGGCATTGTGCCTTTTGTATTAAATTCGGATGCAATTTCTGTGTTTCATCGTCAATAAGAAGGTGCAAGGGATACAGTAAACCTGAATTGAAGCATCGGAATCTAAAACTGGACTCACAGGAGAGGTTCAAATCATAGAAAGTGAGAGTGTCAGTCCTCTTGTACTTACATCGGCATTGTGCCTTTTGTATTAAATTCGGATGCAATTTCTGTGTTTCATCGTCAATAAGAAGGTCCAAGGGATACAGTAAACCTGAAGTGAAGCATCGGAATCAAAAACTGGACTCACAGGAGAGGTTCAAATCATAGAAAATGAGAGTGTCAGTCCTCTTGTAGTTAAGTCGGCATTGTGCCTTTTGTATTAAATTCGGATGCAATTTCTGTGTTTCATCGTCAATAAGAAGGTCCAAGGGATACAGTAAACCTTAAGTGAAGCATCGGAATCAAAAACCTGGTCTCACAGGATAGTTTCAAATTATTCAAAGGTAGAGTGTCAGTCCTCTTGTACTTATGTCGGCATTGTAACTTGTGTATTAAATTCGGCTGCAATTTCTGTGTTTCATCGTCAATAAGACGGTCCAACGGATACAGTAAACGTGAAGTGAAGCATCGGAATCTAAAACTGGACTCACAGGAGAGGTTCAAATCATAGAAAATGAGAGTGTCAGTCCTCTTGTAGTTAAGTCGGCATTGTGCTTTATGTATTAAATTCGGATGCAATTTCTGTGCTTCATCGTCAATAAGAAGGTCCAAGGGATACAGTAAACCTGAAGTGAAGCATCGGAATCCAAACTGGACTCACAGGAGATGTTCAAATCATAGAAAGTGAGAGTGTCTGTCCACTTGTCCTTAAGCCGGCATTGTGCCTTTTGTATTTAATTCGGATGCAATTTCTGTGTTTCATCGTCAATACGTAGGTCCAAGGGATACAGTAAACCTGAAGTGAAGCAACGGAATCTAAAACTGGACTCACAGGAGAGGTTCAAATCATAGAAAATGAGAGTGTCAGACCTCTTGTAGTTAAGTCGGCATTGTGCCTTTTATATTAAATTCGGATGCTATTTTGTATTTTATCGTCAATAAGATGGTCCAAAGTATACAGTAAGATTGAAGTGAAGCATCGGAATCTAAAACTGGATTCACAGGAGAGGTTCAAATCATAGAAAGTTAGAGTGTCAGTCCTCTTGTACTTAAGTCGGCATTGTGGCTTTTGTATTTAATTCGGATGCAATTTCTGTGTTTCATCGTCAATAAGAAGGTCCAAGGGATACAGTAAACCTGAAGTGAAGCATCGGAATCTAAAACTGTATTCACAGGAGGGGCTCAAAACATAGAAAGTTAGAGTGTCAGTCCACTTGTACTTATGTCGGCATTGTGCCTTTTGTATTAAGTTTGGATGCAATTTCTGTGTTTCATCGTCAATACGAAGGTACAAGGGATGCAGTAAACCTGAATTGAAGCATCGGAATCTAAAACTGAACTCACAAGAGAGGTTCAAATCATAGAAAGTGAGAGTGTTAGTCCTCTTGTACTTAAGATGGCATTGTGCCTTTTGTATTAAATTCGGATGCAATGTCTGTGTTGCATCGTCAATAAGAAGGTCCAAGGGATACAGTAAACCAGAAGTGAAGAATCGGAATCTAGAACTTCACTCACAGGAGAGGTTCTAATCATAGAAAGTGAGAGTGTCAGTTCTCTTGTACTTAAGTCGGCATTGTGCCTTTTGTATTAAATTCGGATGCAATTTCTGTGTTTCATCGGCAATAAGAAGGTCCAAGGGATACAGTAAACCTGAAGTGAAGCATCGGAATCTAAAACTGGACTCACAGGAGAGGATCAAATCATAGAAAATGAGAGTGTCAGTCCTCTTGTAGTTAAGTCGGCATTGTGCCTTTTGTATTAGATTCGGATGCAATTGCTGTGTTTCATCGTCAATAAGAAGTTCCAAGGGATACAGTAAACCTTAAGTGAAGCGTCGGAATCAAAAACTGGACTCACAGGAGAGGTACAAATCATGGAAAGTTAGAGTGTCAGTCCTCTTGTACTTAAGTCGGCATTGTGCTTTATGTATTAACTTCGGATCCAATTTCTGTGTTTCATCGTCAATAAGAGGGTTAAAGTTATACATTAAACCTGAAGAGATGCACCGTAATCTAAAACTGGACTCACAGGAGAGGTTCAAATCATAGAAAGGTAGAATATCAGTCCTCTTGTACTTAAGTCAGCATTGTGCCTTTTGTATTATATTCGGATCCAATATCAGTGTTTCATCGTCAATAAGAAGTTCCAAGGGATACACTAAACCAGAAGTGAGGCATCGGAATCTAAAACTGGACTCACAGGAGTGGTTCAAATCATAGAAAATTAGAGTGCCAGTCCTCTTGTACTTAAGTCGGCATTGTGCCTTTTGTATTAAATGCGGATGCAATTTCTGTGTTTCATCGTCAATAAGAAGGTCCAAGGCATACAGTAAACCTGAAGTGAAGCAACGGAATCTAAAACTGGACTCACAGGAGAGGTTCAAATCATAGAAAGTTAGAGTGTCAGTCCTCTAGTACTTAAGTCGGCATTGTGCCTTTTGAGTTTAATTCCGATGCAATTTCTGCGGTTCATCGTCAATAAGAAGTTCCAAGGTATACAGTTAACCTGAATTGAAGCATCGGAATCTAAAACTGGACTCACAGGAGAGGTTCAAATCATAGAAAGTGAGAGTGTCAGTCCTCTTGTACTTAAGTCGGCATTGTGCCTTTTGTATAAAATTCGGATGAGATTTCTGTGTATCATCGTCAATAAGAAGGTCCAAGGGATACAGTAAACCTGAAGTGAAGCATCGGAATGTAAAACTGGACTCACAGTAGAGGTTCTAATCATAGAAAGTTAGAGTGTCCGTCCTCTTGTACTTAAGTCGGCATTGTGCCTTTTGCATTAAATTCGGAATCAATTTCTGAGTTTCATCGTCAATAAGATGGTCCAAGGTATACAGTAAACCTAAAGCGAAGCATCGGAATCTAAAACTGGACTCACAGGAGAGGTTCAAATCGTAGATAGTGAGAGTGTCAGTCCTCTTGTTCTTAAAGCGGCATTGTGCTTTTGTATTAAATTCGACTGCAATTTTTGTGTTTCATCGTCAATAAGATGGTACAAGGGATACAGTAAACCTGAAGTGAAGCATCGGAATCTAAAACTGGACTCACAGGAGAGGTTCAAATCATAGAAAGTGAGAGTTTCAGTCCTCTTGTACTTAAGTCGGCATTGTGCCTTTTGTATTAAATTCGGATGCAATATCTGCGTTTCATCGTCATCAAGAAGGTCCAAGGGATACAGTAAACCAGAAGTGAAGAATCGGAATCTAGAACTTAACTCACAGGAGAGGTTCTAATCATGGAAAGTGAGAGTGACAGTCCTCTTGTACTTAAGTCGGCATTGTGCTTTATGTATTAACTTCGGATCCAATTTCTGTGTTTCATCGTCAATAAGAAGGTCCAAGGGATACAGTAAACCTGAAGTGAAGCATCGGAATCTAAAACTGTATTCACAGGAGAGGCTCAAAACATAGAAAGTTAGAGTGTCAGTCCTCTTGTACTTAAGATGGCATTGTGCCTTTTGTATTAAATTCGGATGCAATGTCTGTGTTGCATCGTCAATAAGAAGGTCCAAGGGATACAGTAAACCTGAAGTGAAGCATCGGAATCTAAAACTGGACTCACAGGAGAGGTTCAAATCATAGAAAGTGAGAGTGTCAGTCCTCTTGTACTTAGGTCGGCATTGTGCCTTTTGCATTTAATTCGGATCCAATTTCTGTGTTTCATCGTCAATAAGATTGTTAAAGTTATACATTAAACCTGAAGAGATCCACCGTAATCTAAAACTGAACTCACAGGAGAGGTTCTAATCATAGAATGTTAGAATATCAGTCCTCTTGTACTTAAGTCAGCATTGTGCCTTTTGTATTAAATGCGGATGCAATTTCCGTGTTTCATCGTCAATAAGAAGGTCCAAGACATACAGTAAACCTGAAGTGAAGCAACGGAATCTAAAACTGGACTCACAGGAGAGGTTCAAATCATAGAAAGTTAGAGTGTCAGTCCTCTAGTACTTAAGTCGGCATTGTGCCTTTTGAGTTTAATTCCGATGCAATTTCTGCGGTTCATCGTCAATAAGAAGTTCCAAGGTATACAGTTAACCTGAATCGAAGCATCGGAATCTAAAACTGGACTCACAGGAGAGGTTCAAATCATAGAAAGTGAGAGTGTCAGTCCTCTTGTACTTCAGTCGGCATTGTGCCTTTTGTACAAAATTCGGATGAGATTTCTGTGTATCTTCGTCAATAAGAAGGTCCAAGGGATACGGTAAACCTGAAGTGAAGCATCGGAATGTAAAACTGGACTCACAGTAGAGGCTCTAATCATAGAAAGTTAGAGTGTCAGTCCTCTTGTACTTAAGTCGGCATTGTGCCTTTTGCATTGAATTCGGAGGCAATTTCTGAGTTTCATCGTCAATAAGATGGTCCAAGGTATACAGTAAACCTAAAGCGAAGCATCGGAATCTAAAACTGGACTCACAGGAGAGGTTCAAATCGTAGATAGTGAGAGTGTCAGTCCTCTTGTTCTTAAAGCGGCATTGTGCTTTTGTATTAAATTCGACTGCAATTTTTGTGTTTCATTTTCAATAAGATGGTACAAGGAATACAGTAAACCTGAAGTGAAGCATCGGAATCTAAAACTGGACTCGTAGGAGAGGTTCAAATCATGGAAAGTGAGAGTGTCAGTACTCTTGTACTTATGTCGGCATTGTGCCTTTTGTATTAAATTCGGATGCAAATTCTGTGTTTCATCGTCAATAAGAAGGTCCAAGGGATACAGTAAATCTGAAGTGAAGCATCGGAATCTCAAACTGGACTCACAGGAGAGGTTCAAATCATAGAAAGTGAGAGTTTCAGTCCTCTTGCTCTTAAGCCAGCATTGTGCCTTTTGTATTAAATTCGGATGCAATATCTGTGTTTCATCGTCATCAAGAAGGTCCAAGGTATACAGTAAACCAGAAGTGAAGAATCGGAATCTAGAACTTAACTCACAGGAGAGGTTCTAATCATAGAAAAAGAGAGTGTCAGTCCTCTTGTACTTAAATCGGCATTGTGCTTTTTGTATTAAATTCGGATGCAATTTCTGTGTTTCATCGTCAATAAGAAGGTCCAAGGAATACAGTAAACCAGAAGTGAAGCATCGGAATCTAAAACTGGACTCACAGGAGAGGTTCAAATCATAGAAAGTGAGAGTGTCAGTCCTCTTGTACTTAAGTCTTCATTGTGTCTTTTGTATTAAATTCGGATGCGATTTCTGTGTATCATCGTCAATAAGAAGGTACAAGGGATACAGTAAACCTGAAGTGAAGCATCGGAATCTAAAACTGGACTCACAGGCGAGGTTCAAATCATAGAAAGTGAGAGTGTCAGTCCTCTTGTACTTAAGTCAGCATTGTGCCTTTTGTATTAAATTCGGATGCGATTTCTGTGTTTCATCGTCAATAAGAAGGTACAAGGGATACAGTAAACCTGAAGTGAACCATCGGAATCTAAAACTGGACTCACAGGAGAGGTTCAAATCATAGAAAGTGAGAGTGTCAGTCCTCTTGTACTTATATCGGCATTGTGCCTTTTGTATTAAATTGGGATGCAATTTCTGTGTTTCATCGCCAATAACAGGGTCTAAGGGATACAGTAAACCTGAAGTGAAACATCGGAGTCTAAAACTGGACTCACAGGAGAGGTTACAATCATAGAATGTGAGAGTGTCAGTCCTCTTGTACTTAAGACGGCATTGTGCCTTTTGTATTGAATTCGGATGCAATTTCTGTGTTTCATCGTCAATTAGATTGGCCAAAGTATACAGTAAGATTGAAGTGAAGAATCGGAATTCTTAAACAGGACTCACAGGAGAGGTTCAAATCATAGAAGGTCAGAGAGTCAGTCCTCTTGTACTTAAGTCGGCATTGTGCCTTTTGCTTTTAATTCGGATGCAATTTCTGTGTTTCATCGTCAATAAGAAGGTCCTAGGGATACAGTAAACCTGAAGTGAAGCATCGGAATCTTAAACTGGACTCACAGGAGAGGTTCAAATCATAGAAAGTGAGAGTTTGAGTCCTCTTGTACTTAAGTCGGCATTGTGCCTTTTGTATTAAATTCGGATGCAATATCTGTGTTTCATCGTCATCAAGAAGGTCCAAGGGATACAGTAAACCAGAAGTAAAGAATCGGAATCTAGCACTTAACTCACAGGAGAGGTTCTAATCATAGAGAGTTAGAGTGTCAGTCCTCTTGTACTTAAGTCGGCATTGTGCTTTATGTATTGAATTCGTATGCAATTTCTGTGTTTCATCGTCAATAAGAGGGTGAAAGTTATTCATGAAACCTGAAGAGATGCACCGTAATCTAAAACAGGACTCACAGGAGAGGTTCAAGTCATAGAAAGTTAGAATATCAGTCCTCTTGTACTTAAGTCAGCATTGTGCCTTTTGTATTAAATTCGGATGCAATATCAGTGTTTCAATGTCAATAAGAAGGTCCAAGGGATACACTGAACCAGAAGTGAGGCATCAGAATCTAAAACTGGACTCACAGGAGAGGATCAAATCATAGAAAGTTAAAGTGCCAGTCCTCTTGTACTTAAGTCGGCATTGTGCCTTTTGTATTAAATTCGGATGCAATTTCTGTGTTTCATGGTCAATAAGAGGGTTAAAGTTATACAGAAAACCTGAAGAGATGCACCGTAATCTAAAACTGGACTCACAGGAGAGGTTCAAATCATAGAAAGTTAGAATATCAGTCCTCTTGTACTTAAGTCAGCATTGTGCCTTTTGTATTACATTGGGATGCAATATCAGTGTTTCATCGACAACAAGAAGGTCCAAGGGATACACTAAACCTGAAGTGAGGCATCGGAATCTAAAACTGGACTCACAGGAGACGTTCAAATCATAGAAAGTTAAAGTGCAAGTCCTCTTGTACTTAAGTCGGCATTGTGCCTTTTGTATTAAATTCGGATGCAATTTCTGTGTTTCATGGTCAATAAGAAGGTCCAAGGGATACAGTAAACCTGAAGTGAAGCAACGGAATCTAAAACTGGACTCACAGGAGAGGTTCAAATCGTAGAAAGTGAAAGTATCAGTCCTCTTGTACTTAAGTCGGCATTGTGCCTTTTGTATAAAATTCGGATGAAATTACTGTGTATCATCGTCAATAAGAAGGTGCAAGGGATACAGTAAACCCGAAGTGAAGTATCGGAATCTAAAACTGGACCCACAGGAGTGGTTCAAATGATAGAAAGTGAGAGTGTCAGTCCTCTAGTACTTAAGTCGACATTGTGCTTTTGTATTAAATTCGGATGCAATTTCTGTGTTTCATCGTCAATAAGAAGGTCCAAGGGATACAGTAAACCTGAAGAGAAGCATCGGAATCTAAGACTGCACTCACAGGAGAGGTTCAAATCATAGAAAGTGAGGGTGTCAGTCCTCTTGTACTTATGTCGGCATTCTGCCTTTTGTATTAAATTCGGATGCAATTTCTGTGTTTCATCGTCAATAAGAAGGTCCAAGGGATACAGTAAACCTGAAGTGAAGCAACGGAATCTAAAACTGGACTCACAGGAGAGGTTCAAATCATAGAAAGTTAGAGCGTCAGTCCTCTAGTACTTAAGTCGGCATTGTGCCTTTTGAGTTTAATTCCGATGCAATTTCTGCGTTTCATCGTCAATAAGAAGTTCCAAGGTATACAGTTAACCTGAATTGAAGCATCGGAATACAAAACCTCTACTCACAGGAGAGGTTCAAATCATAGAAAGTGAAAGTGTCAGTCTTCTTGTACTTAAGTCGGCATTGTGCCTTTTGTATAAAATTCGGATGAAATTACTGTGTATCATCGTCAATAAGAAGGTGCAAGGGATACAGTAAACCCGAAGTGAAGTATCGGAATCTAAAACTGGACCCACAGGAGTGGTTCAAATCATAGAAAGTTAGAGTGTCAGTCCTCTAGTACTTAAGTCGGCATTGTGCTTTTGTATTAAATTCGGATGCAATTTCTGTGTTTCATCGTCAATAAGAAGGTCCAAGGGATACAGTAAACCTGAAGAGAAGCATCGGAATCTAAGACTGCACTCACAGGAGAGGTTCAAATCATAGAAAGTGAGGGTGTCAGTCCTCTTGTACTTATGTCGGCATTCTGCCTTTTGTATTAAATTCGGATGCAATTTCTGTGTTTCATCGTCAATAAGAAGGTCCAAGGGATACAGTAAACCTGAAGTGAAGCATCGGAGTCCAAACTGGACTCACAGGAGAGGTTCAAATCATAGAAAGTGAGAGTGTCAGTTCACTTGTACTTATGCCGGCATTGTGCCTTTTGTATTAAATTCGGATGCAATTTCTGTGTTTCATCGTCAATAAGAAGGTCCAAGGGATACAGTAAAATTGAAGTGAAGCATCGGAATCCAAACTGGACTCACAGGAGAGGTTCAAATCATAGAAAGTGAGAGTATCAGTCCTCTTGTACTTAGGTCGGCATTGTGCCTTTTGTATTAAGTTTGGATGCAATTTCTGTGTTTCAACGCCAATAAGAGGGTTTAAGTTATACAGTAAACCTGAAGAGATGCACCGTAATCTAAAACTGGACTCACAGGAGAGGTTCAAATCATAGAAAGTTAGAATATCAGTCCTCTTGTACTTAAGTTAGCATTGTGCTTTTTGTATTAAATTCGGATGCAATATCAGTGTTTCATCGTCTATAAGAAGGTCCAAGGGATACACAAAACCTGAAGTGAGGCACCGGAATCTAAAACTGGACTCGAAGGAGAGGTTCAAATCATAGAAAGTTAGAGTGCCAGTCGTCTTGTACTTAAGTCGGCATTGTGCCTTATGTATTAAATTCGGATGCAATTTCTGTGTTTCATCGTCAATAAGAAGGTCCAAGGGATACAGTAAACCTGAAGTGAGGCAACGGAATCTAAAACTGGACTCACAGGAGAGGTTAAAATCATAGAATGTGAGAGTGTCAGTCCTCTTGTACTTAAGACGGCATTGTGCCTTTTGTATTGAATTCGGATGCAATTTCTGTGTTTCATCGTCAATTAGATGGTCCAAAGTATACAGTAAGATTGAAGTGAAGAATCGGAATTCTTAAACAGGACTCACAGGAGAGGTTCAAATCATAGAAGGTCAGAGAGTCAGTCCTCTTGTACTTAAGTCGGCATTGTGCCTTTTGCTTTTAATTCGGATGCAATTTCTGTGTTTCATCGTCAATAAGAAGGTCCTATGGATACAGTAAACCTGTAGTGAAGCATCGGAATCTTAAACTGGACTCACAGGAGAGGTTCAAATCATAGAAAGTGAGAGTTTGAGTCCTCTTGTACTTAAGTCGGCATTGTGCCTTTTGTATTAAATTCGGATGCAATATCTGTGTTTCATCGTAATCAAGAAGGTCCAAGGGATACAGTAAACCAGAAGTGAAGAATCGGAATCTAGCACTTAACTCACAGGAGAGGTTCTAATCATAGAAAGTTAGAGTGTCAGTCCTCTTGTACTTAAGTCGGCATTGTGCTTTATGTATTGAATTCGTATGCAATTTCTGTGTTTCATCGTCAATAAGAGGGTGAAAGTTATTCATGAAACCTGAAGAGATGCACCGTAATCTAAAACTGGACTCACAGGAGAGGTTCAAATCATAGAAAGTTAGAATATCAGTCCTGTTGTACTTAAGTCAGCATTGTGCCTTTTGTATTAAATTCGGATGCAATATCGGTGTTTCAACGTCAATAAGAAGGTCCAAGGGATACACTGAACCAGAAGTGAGGCATCAGAATCTAAAACTGGACTCACAGGAGAGGTTCAAATCATAGAAAGTTAGAGTGCCAGTCCTCTTGTACTTAAGTCGGCATTGTGCCTTTTGTATTAAATGCGGATGCAATTTCTGTGTTTCATCGTCAATAAGAATGTCCAAGGGATAGAGTAAACCTGAAGTGAAGCATCGGAATCTAAAACTGGACTCACAGGAGAGGTTCAAATCATAGAAAGTTAAAGTGCCAGTCCTCTTGTAGTTAAGTCGGCATTGTGCCTTTTGTATTAAATTCGGATGCAATTTCTGTGTTTCATGGTCAATAAGAGGGTTAAAGTTATACAGAAAACCTGAAGAGATGCACCGTAATCTAAAACTGGACTCACAGGAGAGGTTCAAATCATAGAAAGTTAGAATATCAGTCCTCTTGTACTTAAGTCAGCATTGTGCCTTTTGTATTACATTCGGATGCAATATCAGTGTTTCATCGACAACAAGAAGGTCCAAGGGATACACTAAACCTGAAGTGAGGCATCGGAATCTAAAACTGGACTCACAGGAGAGGTTCAAATCATAGAAAGTTAAAATGCCAGTCCTCTTGTACTTAAGTCGGCATTGTGCCTTTTGTATTACATTCGGATGCAATTTCTGTGTTTCATGGTCAATAAGAAGGTCCAAGGGATACAGTAAACCTGAAGTGAAGCAACGGAATCTAAAACTGGACTCACAGGAGAGGTTCAAATCATAGAAAGTTAGAGCGTCAGTCCTCTAGTACTTAAGTCGGCATTGTGCCTTTTGAGTTTAATTCCGATGCAATTTCTGCGTTTCATCGTCAATAAGAAGTTCCAAGGTATACAGTTAACCTGAATTGAAGCATCGGAATCTAAAACTGGACTCACAGGAGAGGTTTAAATCATAGAAAGTGAAAGTGTCAGTCTTCTTGTACTTAAGTCGGCATTGTGCCTTTTGTATAAAATTCGGATGAAATTACTGTGTATCATCGTCAATAAGAAGGTGCAAGGGATACAGTAAACCCGAAGTGAAGTATCGGAATCTAAAACTAGACCCACAGGAGTGGTTCAAATCATAGAAAATTAGAGTGTCAGTCCTCTTGTACTTAAGTCTGCATTGTTCTTTATGTATTAAATTCGGATGCAATTTCTGTGTTTCATCGTCAATAAGAAGGTCCAAGGGATACAGTAAACCTGAAGTGAAGCATCGGAATCCAAACTGGACTCACAGGAGAGGTTCAAATCATAGAAAGTGAGAGTGTCAGTTCACTTGTACTTATGCCGGCATTGTGCCTTTTGTATTAAATTCGGATGCAATATCTGTGTTTCATCGTCAATAAGTAGGTCCAAGGGATACAGTAAACCTGAAGTGAAGCATCGGAATCTAAAACTGGATTCACAGGAGCGGCTCAAATCATAGAAAGTTAGAGTATCAGTCCTCTTGTACTTAGGTCGGCATTGTGCCTTTTGTATTAAGTTTGGATGCAATTTCTGTGTTTCAACGCCAATAAGAGGGTTTAAGTTATACAGTAAACCTGAAGAGATGCACCGTAATCTAAAACTGGACTCACAGGAGAGGTTCAAATCATAGAAAGTTAGAATATCAGTCCTCTTGTACTTAAGTTAGCATTGTGCTTTTTGTATTAAATTCGGATGCAATATCAGTGTTTCATCGTCTATAAGAAGGTCCAAGGGATACACAAAACCTGAAGTGAGGCACCGGAATCTAAAACTGGACTCGAAGGAGAGGTTCAAATCATAGAAAGTTAGAGTGCCAGTCGTCTTGTACTTAAGTCGGCATTGTGCCTTATGTATTAAATTCGGATGCAATTTCTGTGTTTCATCGTCAATAAGAAGGTCCAAGGGATACAGTAAACCTGAAGTGAGGCAACGGAATCTAAAACTGGACTCACAGGAGAGGTTAAAATCATAGAATGTGAGAGTGTCAGTCCTCTTGTACTTAAGACGGCATTGTGCCTTTTGTATTGAATTCGGATGCAATTTCTGTGTTTCATCGTCAATTAGATGGTCCAAAGTATACAGTAAGATTGAAGTGAAGAATCGGAATTCTTAAACAGGACTCACAGGAGAGGTTCAAATCATAGAAGGTCAGAGAGTCAGTCCTCTTGTACTTAAGTCGGCATTGTGCCTTTTGCTTTTAATTCGGATGCAATTTCTGTGTTTCATCGTCAATAAGAAGGTCCTATGGATACAGTAAACCTGTAGTGAAGCATCGGAATCCTAAACTGGACTCACAGGAGAGGTTCAAATCATAGAAAGTGAGAGTTTGAGTCCTCTTGTACTTAAGTCGGCATTGTGCCTTTTGTATTAAATTCGGATGCAATATCTGCGTTTCATCGTAATCAAGATGGTCCAAGGGATACAGTAAACCAGAAGTGAAGAATCGGAATCTAGCACTTAACTCACAGGAGAGGTTCTAATCATAGAAAGTTAGAGTGTCAGTCCTCTTGTACTTAAGTCGGCATTGTGCTTTATGTATTGAATTCGTATGCAATTTCTGTGTTTCATCGTCAATAAGAGGGTGAAAGTTATTCATGAAACCTGAAGAGATGCACCGTAATCTAAAACTGGACTCACAGGAGAGGTTCAAATCATAGAAAGTTAGAATATCAGTCCTGTTGTACTTAAGTCGGCATTATGCCTTTTGTATTAAATTCGGAGGCAATTTCTGAGTTTCATCGTCAATAAGATGGTCCTAGTTATACAGTAAACCTAAAGCGAAGCATCGGAATCAAAAACTGGACTCACAGGAGAGGTTCAAATCGTAGATAGTGTGGGTGTCAGTCCTCTTGTTCTTAAAGCGGCATTGTGCTTTTGTATTAAATTCGACTGCAATTTTTGTGTTTCATCGTCAATAAGAAGGTCCAAGGGATACAGTAAACCTGAAGTGAAGCATCGGAATCTAAAACTGGACTCACAGAAGAGGTTCAAATCATAGAATGTTTTAGTGTCAGTCCACTTGTACTTAAGTCGGCTTTGTTCATTTTGTAATACATTTAAATGCAATTTCTGTGTTTCATCGTCAATAAGAAGGTCCAAGGTATACAGTAAACCTGAAGTTAAAATCGGAATCCAAAACTGGACCCACAGGAGAGATTCAATTGATAGAAAGTGAGTGTGTCAGTCCTCTTGTACTTTAGTCGGCATTGTGCCTTTTGTAATAAATTCGGATGCAATTTCTGTGTTTCATCGTCAATAAGAAGGTACAAGGGATACAGTAAATCTTAAGTGAAGCATCGGAATCTAAAACTGGACTCGCAGGAGAGGTTCAAATCATGGAAAGTGAGAGTGTCAGTCCTCTTGTACTTAAGTCGGCATTGTGCCTTTTGTATTAAATTCGGATGCAATTTCTTCGTTTCTTCGTCAATAAGAATGTCCAAAGTATACAGTAAGATTGAAGTGAAGCATCGGAATCTAAAACTGGACTCACAGGAGAGGTTCAAATCATAGAAAGTCAGAGAGTCAGTCCTCTTGTTCTTAAGTTGGCATTGTGCCTTTTGAATTTAATTGCGATGCAATTTCTGTGTTTCATCGTCAGTAAGATGTTCCAAGGCGTACAGTAAACCATAAGTGAAGCATCGGAATCTAAAACTGGACTCACACGGGAGCTTCAAATCATAGAAAGTTAGAGTGTCAGTCCTCTTGTACTTAAGTCGGCATTGTGCCTTTTGTATTAAATTTGGATGCAATTTATGTGTTTCATCGTCAATAAGAAGGTCCTAGGGATACAGTAAACATGAAGTGAAGCATCGGAATCTAGAACTTAACCCACAGGAGAGGCTCAAATCATAGAAAGTAAGAGTGTCAGTCTTCTTGTACTTAAGTCGGCATTGTGCCTTTTGTATTAAATTCGGATGCATTTTCTGTGTTTCAACGTCAATAAGAAGGTCCAAGGGATACAGTACACCTGAAGTGAAGCATCGGAATCCAAAACTGGACCCACAGGAGATGTTTAAATCATAGATAATGAGAGTGTCAGTCCTCTTGTAGATAAGTCGGCATTGTGCCTTTTGTATTAAATTCGGATGCAATATCTGTGTTTCATCGTCAATAAGAAGGTCCAAGGGATACGGTAAACCTGAAGTGAAGCATCGGAATCAAAAACTGGACTCACAGGAGAGGTTCAAATCATAGAAAGTGAGAGTGTTAGCCCTCTTGTACTTAAGTCGGCATTGTGCCATTTGTATTAAATTCGGATGCAATGTCTGTGTTGCATCGTCAATAAGAAGGTCCAAGAGATACAGTAAACCTGAAGTGAAGCATCGGCTTCTAATACTGGTTTGTTAGGAGAGGTTCAACTCATAGAAAGTGAGAGTGTCAGTCCTCTTGTACTTATGTGGCATTGGGCCTTTTGTATTAAATTCAGATGCAATTTCTGTGTTTCATCGTCACTAAGAAGGTACAAGGGATAGAGTAAACCTGAAGTGAAGTATCGGAACCTAAAACTGGACTCGCAGGAGAGGTGCATATCAAGGAAAGTGAGAGTATCAGTCCTCTTGTACTTATGTCGGCATTGTGCCTTTTGTATTAAATTCGGATGCATTTTCTGTGTTTCATCGTCAATAAGAAGGTCCAAGGGATACAGTAAACCTGAAGTGAAGCATCGGAATCTACAACTGGACCCACAGGAGATGTTCAAATCATAGATAATGAGAGTGTCAGTCCTCTTGTAGTTAAGTCGGCATTGTGCCTTTTGTATTAAATTCGGATGCAATATCTGTGTTTTATCGTCAATAAGAAGGTCCAAGGGATACGGTAAACCTGAAGTCAAGCATCGGAATCAAAAACTGGACTCACAGGAGTGGTTCAAATCATAGAAAGTGAGAGTGTTAGCCCTCTTGTACTTAAGTCGGCATTGTGCGATTTGTATTAAATTCGGATGCAATGTCTGTGTTGCATCGTCAATAATAAGGTCCAAGGGATACAGTAAACCTGAAGTCCAGCATCGGAATCTAATACTGGATTATTAGGAGAGATTCAAATCATAGAAAGTGAGAGTGTCAGTCCTCTTCTACTTATGTCGGCATTGTGCCTTTTGTATTAAATTCGGATGCATTTTCTGTGTTTCATCGTCAATAAGAAGGTCCAAGGGATACAGTAAACCTGAAGTGAAACATCGGAGTCTAAAACTGGACTCCCTGGAGAGGTTCAAATCATAGAAAGCGAGAGTGCCAGTCCTCTTGTACTTAAGTCGGCATTGTGCTTTTTGTATTAAATTCGGATGCAATATCTGTGTTTCATCGTCAATAAGAAGGTCCAAGGGATACGGTAAACCTGAAGTGAAGCATCGTAATCAAAAACTGGACTCACAGGAGAAGTTCAAATCATAGAAAGTGAGAGTATTAGCCCTCTTGAACTTAAGTGGGCATTGTGCCATTTGTATTAAATTCGGATGCAATGTCTGTGTTGCATCGTCAATAAGAAGGTCCAAGGGATACAGTAAACCTGAAGTGCAGCATCGGAGTCTAATACTGGATTATAAGCTGAGGTTCAAATCATAGAAAGTGAGAGTGTCAGTCCTCTTGTACTTATGTCGGCATTGTGCCTTTTGTATTAAATTCGGATGCAATTTCTGTGTTTCATCGTCAATAAAAGGTACAAGGAATACAGTAAACCTGAAGTGTGGCATCGGAATCTAAAACACGACTCACAGGAGAGGTTCAAATCATGGAAAGTGAGAGTATCAGTCCTCTTGTACATATGTCGGCATTGTGCCTTTTGTATTAAATTCGAATGCATTTTCTGTGTTTCATCGTCAATAAGAAGGTCCAAGGGATACAGTAAACCTGAAGTGAAACATCGTAGTCTAAAACTGGACTCACAGGAGAGGTTCAAATCATAGAAAGCGAGAATGTCAGTCCTCTTGTATTTAAGTCGGCACTGTGCCTTTTGTATTAAATTCGAATGCAATTTCTGTGTTTCATCTTCATTAAGAAGGTCCAAAGTATACAGTAAGATTGATGTGAAGCATCGTAATCTAAAACTGGACTCTCACGGGAGCTTCAAATCATAGTAAGTTAGAGTGTCAGTCCTCTTGTACTTAAGTCGGCATTGTGCCTTTTGTATCTAATTCGGATGCAATTTCTGTGTTTCATCGTCAGTAAGAAGGTCCAAGGGATACAGTAAACCTGAGGTGAAGCATCGGAATCTAAAACTGGACTCACAGGAGAGGTTCAAATCACAGAAAGTGAGAGTTTCAGTCCTCTTGTACTTAAGTCGGCATTGTGCCTTTTGTATTAAATTCGGATGCAATTTCTGTGTTTCATCGTCAATAAGATGGTCCAAGGGATACAGTAAACCTGAAGTGAAACATCGGAATCTAGAACTTAACTCACACGAGAGGTTCAAATCATAGAAAGTGAGAGTGTCAGTCCTCTTGTAGTTAAGTCGGCATTGTGTCTTTTGTATTAAATTCGGATGCAATTTCTGTGTTTCATCGTCAATATTAAGGTACAAGGGATACAGTAAACCTGAAGTGAAGCATCGGAATCTAAAACTGGACCCACAGCAGAGGTTCAAATCATAGAAAATGAGAGTGTCAGTCCTCTTGTAGTTAAGTCGGCATTGTGCCTTTTGTATTAAATTCGGATGCAATTTCTGTGTTTCATCGTCAATAAGAAGGTCCAAGGTATACAGTAAACCTGAAGTGAAGCATCGGAATCAAAAACTGGACTCACAGGAGAGGTTCAAATCATAGAAAGTTAGAGTGTCATTCCGCTTGTACTGAAGTCGGCATTGTGCCTTTTGTATAAAATTCGGATGAAATTTCTGTGTATCATCGTTAATAAGAAGGTCCAAGGGATACAGTAAACCTGAAGTGAAGCATCGGAATGTAAAACTGGACTCACAGTAGAGGTTCTAATCATAGAAAGGTAGAGTGTCAGTCCTCTTGTACTTAAGTCGGCATTGTGCCTTTTGTATTAAATTCGGAGGCAATTTCTGAGTTTCATCGTCAATAAGATGGTCCAAGGTATACAGTAAACCTAAAGCAAAGCATCGGAATCTAAAACTGGACTCACAGGAGAGGTTCAAATCGTAGATAGTGAGAGTGTCAGTCCTCTTGTTCTTAAAGCGGCATTGTGGTTTTGTATTAAATTCAACTGCAATTTTTGTGTTTCATCGTCAATACGAAGGTCCAAGGGATACAGTAAACCTGAAGTGAAGCATCGGAATCTAAAACTTGACTCACAGGAGAGGTTCAAATCATAGAATGTTTGAGTGTCAGTCCTCTTGTACTTAAGTCGGCATTATTCATTTTGTATTACATTTGAATGCAATTTCTGTGTTTCATCGTCAATAAGAAGGTCCAAGGTATACAGTAAAACTGAAGTTAAAATCGGAATCTAAAACTGGACCCACAGGAGAGATTCAATTGATAGAAAGTGAGAGTGTCAGTCCTCTTGTACTTAAGTCGGCATTGTGCCTTTTGTATTAAATTCGGATGCATTTTCTGTGTTTCATCGTCAATAAGAAGGTCCAAGGGATACAGTAAACCTGAAGTGAAGCATCGGAATCTACAACTGGACCCACAGGAGATGTTCAAATCATAGATAATGAGAGTGTCAGTCCTCTTGTAGTTAAGTCGGCATTGTGCCTTTTGTATTAAATTCGGATGCAATATCTGTGTTTCATCGTCAATAAGAAGGTCCAAGGGATACGGTAAACCTGAAGTGACGCATCGTAATCAAAAACTGGACTCACAGGAGAGGTTCAAATCATAGAAAGTGAGAGTATTAGCCCTCTTGAACTTAAGTGGGCATTGTGCCATTTGTATTAAATTCGGATGCAATGTCTGTGTTGCATCGTCAATACGTAGGTCCAAGGGATACAGTAAACCTGAAGTGTAGCATCGGAGTCTAATACTGGATTATTAGGAGAGGTTCAAATCATAGACAGTGAGAGTGTCAGTCCTCTTGTACTTATGTCGGCATTGTGCCTTTTGTATTAAATTCGGATGCAATTTCTGTGTTTCATCGTCAATAAGAAGGTACAAGGAATACAGTAAACCTGAAGTGTAGCATCGGAATCTAAAACAGGACTCACAGGAGAGGTTCAAATCATGGAAAGTGAGAGTGTCAGTCCTCTTGTACATATGTCGGCATTGTGCCTTTTGTATTAAATTCGAATGCATTTTCTGTGTTTCATCGTCAATAAGAAGGTCCAAGGGATACAGTAAACCTGAAGCGAAACATCATAGTCTAAAACTGGACTCACAGGAGAGGCTCAAATCATAGAAAGCGAGAGTGTCAGTCCTCTTGTATTTAAGTCGGTACTGTGCCTTTTGTATTAAATTCGAATGCAATTTCTGTGTTTCATCTTCATTAAGAAGGTCCAAAGTATACAGTAAGATTGATGTGAAGCATCGTAATCTAAAACTGGACTCTCACGGGAGCTTCAAATCATAGTAAGTTAGAGTGTCAGTCCTCTTGTACTTAAGTCGGCATTGTGCCTTTTGTATTTAATTCGGATGCAATTTCTGTGTTTCATCGTCAGTAAGAAGGTCCAAGGGATACAGTAAACCTGAAGTGAAGCATCGGAATCTAAAACTGGACTCACAGGAGAGGTTCAAATCACAGAAAGTGAGAGTTTCAGTCCTCTTGTACTTAGGTCGGCATTGTGCCTTTTGTATTAAATTCGGATGCAATTTCTGTGTTTCATCGTCAATAAGATGGTCCAAGGGATACAGTAAACCTAAAGTGAAACATCGGAATCTAGAACTTAACTCACACGAGAGGTTCAAATCATAGAAAGTGAGAGTGTCAGTCCTCTTGCAGTTATGTCGGCATTGTGTCTTTTGTATTAAATTCGGATGCAATTTCTGTGTTTCATCGTCAATATTAAGGTCCAAGGGATACAGTAAACCTGAAGTGAAGCATCGGAATCTAAAACTGAACCCACAGCAGAGGTTCAAATCATAGAAAATGAGAGTGTCAGTCCTCTTGTAGTTAAGTCGGCATTGTGCCTTTTGTATTAAATTCGGATGCAATTTCTGTGTTTCATCGTCAATAAGAAGGTCCAAGGTATACAGTAAACCTGAAGTGAAGCATCGGAATCAAAAACTGGACTCACATAAGAGGTCCAAATCATAGAAAGTTAGAGTGTCATTCCGCTTGTACTGAAGTCGGCATTGTGCCTTTTGTATAAAATTCGGATGAAATTTCTGTGTATCATCGTTAATAAGACGGTCCAAGGGATACAGTAAACCTGAAGTGAAGCATCGGAATGTAAAACTGGACTCACAGTAGAGGTTCTAATCATAGAAAGGTAGAGTGTCAGTCCTCTTGTACTTAAGTCGGCATTGTGCCTTTTGTATTAAATTCGGAGGCAATTTCTGAGTTTCATCGTCAATAAGATGGTCCAAGGTATACAGTAAACCTAAAGCAAAGCATCGGAATCTAAAACTGGACTCACAGGAGAGGTTCAAATCGTAGATAGTGAGAGTGTCAGTCCTCTTGTTCTTAAAGCGGCATTGTGTTTTTGTATTAAATTCAACTGCAATTTTTGAGTTTCATCGTCAATACGAAGGTCCAAGGGATACAGTAAACCTGAAGTGAAGCATCGGAATCTAAAACTTGACTCACAGGAGAGGTTCAAATCATAGAATGTTTGAGTGTCAGTCCTCTTGTACTTAAGTCGGCATTATTCATTTTGAATTACATTTGAACGCAATTTCTGTGTTTCATCGTCAATAAGTAGGTCCAAGGTATACAGTAAAACTGAAGTTAAAATCGGAATCTAAAACTGGACCCACAGGAGAGATTCAATTGATAGAAAGTGAGAGTGTCAGTCCTCTTGTACTTAAGTCGGCATTGTGCCTTTTGTATTAAATTCGGATGCAATTTCTCTGTTTCATCGTCAGTAAGAAGGTACAAGGAGTACAGTAAACCTGAAGTGTAGCATCGGAATCTAAAACTGGACTCACAGGAGAGGTTCAAATCATGGAAAGTGAGAGTGTCAGTCCTCTTGTACTTATGTCGGCATTGTGCCTTTTGTATTAAATTCGAATGCATTTTCTGTGTTTCATCGTCAATAAGAAGGTCCAAGGGATACAGTAAACCTGAAGTGAAACATCGGAGTCTAAAACTGGACTCACAGGAGAGGTTCAAATCATAGAAAGCAAGAGTGTCAGTCCTCTTGTACTTAAGTCGGCATTGTGCCTTTTCTATTAAATTCGGATGCAATTTCTGTGTTTCATCGTCATTAAGAAGGTCCAAAGTATACTGTAAGATTGAAGTGAAGCATCGGAATCTAAAACTGGACTCTCACGGGAGCTTCAAATCATAGAAAGTTAGAGTGTCAGTCCTCTTGTACTTAAGTCGGCATTGTGCCTTTTGTATTTAATTCGGATGCAATTTCTGTGTTTCATTGTCAGTAAGAAGGTCCAAGGGATACAGTAAACCTGAAGTGAAGCATCGGAATCTAAAACTGGACTCACAGGAGAGGTTCAATTCATAGAAAGTGAGATTTTCAGTCCTCTTGTACTTAAGTCGGCATTGTGCCTTTTGTATTAAATTCGGATGCAATTTCTGTGTTTCATCGTCAATAAGAAGGTCCAAGGGATACAGTAAACCTGAAGTGAAGCATCGGAATCTAGAACTTAACTCACACAAGAGGTTCAAATCATAGAAAGTGAGAGTGTCAGTCCTCTTGTACTTAAGTAGGCATTGTGTCTTTTGTATTAAATTCGGATGCAATTTCTGTGTTTCATCGTCAATAAGAAGGTCCAAGGGATACAGTAAACCTGAAGTGAAGCATCGGAATCTAAAACTGGACCCACAGGAGAGGTTCAAATCATAGAAAATGAGAGTGTCAGTCCTCTTGTAGTTAAGTCGGCATTGTGCCTTTTGTATTAAATTCGGATGCAATTTCTGTGTTTCATCGTCAATAAGAAGGTCCAAGGGATACAGTAAACCTGAAGTGAAGCATCGGAATCTAAAACTGGACTCACAGGAGAGGTTCAAATCATAGAAAGTGAGAGTTTCAGTCCTCTAGTACTTAAGTCGGCATTGTGCCTTTTGTATTAAATTCGGATGCAATTTATGTGTTTCATCGTCAATAAGAAGGGCCAAGGGATACAGTAAACCCGAAGTGAAGCATCGGAATCTAGAACCTAACTCACAGGAGAGGTTCAAATCATAGAAAGTGAGAGTGTCAGTCTTCTTGTACTTAAGGCGGCATTGTGCCTTTTGTATTAAATTCGGATGAATTTCTGTGTTTCATCGTCAATAAGAAGGTCCAAGGGATACAGTAAACCTGAAGTGAAGCATCGGAATCTAAAACTGTACCCACAGGAGATGTTCAAATCATAGTTAATGAGAGTGTCAGTCCTCTTGTAGTTAAGTCGGCATTGTGCCTTTTGTATTAAATTCGGATGCAATATCTGTGTTTCATCGTCAATAAGAAGGTCCAAGGGATACGGTAAACCTGAAGTGAAGCATCGGAATGAAAAACTTGACTCACAGGAGAGGTTCTAATCATAGAAAGTGAGAGTGTTAGCCCTCCTGTACATAAGTCGTCATTGTGCCTTTTGTATTAAATTCGGATGCAATGTCTGTGTTATATCGTCAATGAGAAGGTCCAAGGGATACAGTAAACCTGAAGTGAAGCATTGGAATCTAATACTGGATTATTAGGAGAGGTTCAAATCATAGAAAGTGAGTGTGTCAGTCCTCTTGTACTTATGTCGGCATTGTGCCTTTTGTATTAAATTCGGATGCAATTTCGGTGATTCATCGTCAATAAGAAGGTACAAGGGATACAGTAAACCTGAAGTGAAGCATCGGAACCTAAAACTGGATTCACAGGAGAGGTTCATATCATGGAGAGTGAGAGTGTCAGTCCTCTTGTACTTATGTCGGCATTGTGCCTTTTGTATTAAATTCGGATGCAATGTCTGTGTTGCATCGTCAATAAGAAGGTCCAAGGGATACAGTAAACCTGAAGTGAAGCATCGGAATCTAATACTGGATTATTAGGAGAGGTTCTAATCATAGAAAGTGAGAGTGTCAGTCCTGATGTACTTATGTCGGCATTGTGCCTCTTGTATTAAATTCGGATGCAATGTCTGTGTTGCATCGTCAATAAGAAGGTCCAAGGGATACAGTAAACCTGAAGTGAAGCATCGGAATCTAATACTGTATTATTAGGATAGGTTCAAATCATAGAAAGTGAGAGTGTCAGTCCTCATGTACTTATGTCGGCATTGTGCCTTTTGTATTAAATTCGGATGCAATTTTTGTGTTTCATCGTCAATAAGAAGGTCCAAGGTATACAGTAAACCTGAGGTTAAAATCGGAATCTAAAACTGGACCCACAGGAGAGATTCAATTGATAGAAAGTGAGAGTGTCAGTCCTCTTGTACTTAAGTCGGCATTGTGCCTTTTGTATTAAATTCGGATGCAATTTCTGTGTTTCATCGTCAATAAGAAGGTACAAAGTATACAGTAAGATTGAAGTGAAGCATCGGAATCAAAAACTGGACTCACAGGAGAGGTTCAAATCATAGAAAGTCAGAGAGTCAGTCCTCTTGTTCTTAAGTCGGCATTGTGCCTTTTGAATTTAATTGCGATGCAATTTCTGTGTTTCATCGTCAATAAGATGTTCGAAGGTATACAGTAAACCATAAGTGAAGCATCGGAATCTAAAACTGGACTCACACGGGAGCTTCAAATCATAGAAAGTTAGAGTGTCAGTCCTCTTGTACTTAAGTCGGCATTGTGCCTTTTGTATTAAATTCGGATGCAATTTCTGTGTTTCATCGTCAACAAGAAGGTCCAAGAGATACAGTAAACCTGAAGTAAAGCATCGGAATCTAAAACTGGACTCACAGGAGAGGTTCAAATCATATAAAGTGAGAGTTTCAGTCCTCTAATACTTAGGTCGGCATTGTGCCTTTTGTATTAAATTCGGATTCAATTTATGTGTTTCATAGTCAATAAGAAGGTCCAAGGGATACAGTAAACCTGAAGTGAAGCATCGGAATCTAGAACTTAACTCACAGGAGAGGCTCAAATCATAGAAAGTAAGAGTGTCAGTCTTCTTGTACTTAAGTCGGCATTGTGCCTTTTGTATTAAATTCGGATGCAATTTCTGTGTATCATCGTCAATAAGAAGGACCAAGGGATACAGTAAACCTGAAGTGAAGCATCGGAATCCAAAACTGGACCCACAGGAGATGTTCAAATCATAGATAATGAGAGTGTCAGTCCTCTTGTACTTAAGTCGGCATTGTGCCTTTTGTATTAAATTCGGATGCAATGTCTGTGTTGCATCGTCAATAAGATGGACCAAGGGATACAGTAAACCTGAAGTGAAGCATCGGAATCTAATACTGGATTATTAGGAGAGGTTCAAGTCATAGAAAGTGAGAGTGTCAGTCCTGTTGTACTTATGTCGGCATTGTGCCTTTTGTATTAAATTCGGATTCCATTTCTGTGTTTCATCGTCAATAAGGAGGTACAAGGGATACAGTAAACCTGAAGTGAAGTATCGGAACCTAAAACTGGACTCACAGGAGAGGTTCTTATCATGGAAAGTGAGAGTGTCAGTCCTCTTGTACTTATGTCGGCATTGTGGCTTTTGTATTAAATTCGGATGCATTTTCTGTGTTTCATCGTCAATAAGAAGGTCGACGGGATACAGTAAACCTGAAGTGAAGCATCAGATTCTAAAACTGGACCCACAGGAGATGTTCAAATACTAGATAATGAGAGTGTCGGTCCTCTTGTAGTTAAGTCGGCATTGTGCCTTTTGTATTAAATTCGGATGCAATATCTGAGTTTCATCGTCAATAAGAAGGTCCAAGGGATACAGTAAACCTGAAGTGAAGCATCGGAATCTAAAACTGTACCCACAGGAGATGTTCAAATCATAGTTAATGAGAGTGTCAGTCCTCTTGTAGTTATGTCGGCATTGTGCCTTTTGTATTAAATTCGGATGCATTTTCTGTGTTTCATCGTCAATAAGAACGTCCAAGGGATACGGTAAACCTAAAGTGAAGCATCGGAATCAAAAACTGGACTCACAGGAGAGGTTCAACTCATAGAAAGTGAGAGTGTTAGCCCTCTTGTACTTAAGTCGGCATTGTGCCTTTTGTATTAAATTCGGATGCAATGTCTGTGTTGCATCGTCAATAAGAAGGTCCAAGGGATACAGTAAACCTGAAGTGAAGCATCGGAATCTAATACTGGATTATTAGGAGAGGTTCTAATCATAGAAAGTGAGAGTGTCAGTCCTGATTTACTTATGTCGGCATTGTGCCTCTTGTATTAAATTCGGATGCAATGTCTGTGTTGCATCATCAATAAGAAGGTCCAAGGGATACAGTAAACCTGAAGTGAAGCATCGGAATCTAATACTGTATTATTAGGATAGGTTCAAATCATAGAAAGTGAGAGTGTCAGTCCTCATGTACTTATGTCGGCATTGTGCCTTTTGTATTAAATTCGGATGCAATTTTTGTGTTTCATCGTCAATAAGAAGGTCCAAGGTATACAGTAAACCTGAGGTTAAAATCGGAATCTAAAACTGGACCCACAGGAGAGATTCAATTGATAGAAAGTGAGAGTGTCAGTCCTCTTGTACTTAAGTCGGCATTGTGCCTTTTGTATTAAATTCGGATGCAATTTCTGTGTTTCATCGTCAATAAGAAGGTACAAGGGATACAGTAAACCTGAAGTGAAGCATCGGAATCTAAAACTGGACTCGCAGGAGAGGTTCAAATCATGGAAAGTGAGAGTGTCAGTCCCCTTGTACTTAAGTCGGCATTCTGCCTTTTGTATTAAATTCGGATGCAATTTCTTCGTTTCATCGTCAATAAGAAGGTACAAAGTATACAGTAAGATTGAAGTGAAGCATCGGAATCAAAAACTGGACTCACAGGAGAGGTTCAAATCATAGAAAGTCAGAGAGTCAGTCCTCTTGTTCATAAGTCGGCATTGTGAATTTTGAATTTAATTGCGATGCAATTTCTGTGTTTCATCGTCAATAAGATGTTCGAAGGTATACAGTAAACCATAAGTGAAGCATCGGAATCTAAAACTGGACTCACACGGGAGCTTCAAATCATAGAAAGTTAGAGTGTCAGTCCTCTTGTACTTAAGTCGGCATTGTGCCTTTTGTATTTAATTCGGATGCAATTTCTGTGTTTCATCGTCAACAAGAAGGTCCAAGAGATACAGTAAACCTGAAATGTAAGCATCGGAATCTAAAACTGGACTCACAGGAGAGGTTCAAATCATATAAAGTGAGAGTTTCAGTCCTCTAATACTTAGGTCGGCATTGTGCCTTTTGTAATAAATTCGGATTCAATTTATGTGTTTCATAGTCAATAAGAAGGTCCAAGGGATACAGTAAACCTGAAGTGAAGCATCGGAATCTAGAACTTAACTCACAGGAGAGGCTCAAATCATAGAAAGTAAGAGTGTCAGTCTCCTTGTACTTAAGTCGGCATTGTGCCTTTTGTATTAAATTCGGATGCAATTTCTGTGTATCATCGTCAATAAGAAGGACCAAGGGATACAGTAAACCTGAAGTGAAGCATCGGAATCCAAAACTGGACCCACAGGAGATGTTCAAATCATAGATAATGAGAGTGTCAGTCCTCTTGTAGTTAAGTCGGCATTGTGCCTTTTATATTAAATTCGGAGGCAATATCTGTGTTTCATCGTCAATAAGATTGTCTAAGGGATACGGTAAACCTGAAGTGAAGCATCGGATTCAAAAACTGGACTCACAGGAGAGGTTCAAATCATAGAAAGTGAGAGTGTTAGCCCGCTTGTACTTAAGTCGGCATTGTGCCTTTTGTATTAAATTCGGATGCAATGTCTGTGTTGCATCGTCAATAAGATGGACCAAGGGATACAGTAAACCTGAAGTGAAGCATCGGAATCTAATACTGGATTATTAGGAGAGGTTCAAGTCATAGAAAGTGAGAGTGTCAGTCCTGTTGTACTTATGTCGGCATTGTGCCTTTTGTATTAAATTCGGATGCAATTTCTGTGTTTCATCGTCAATAAGGAGGTACAAGGGATACAGTAAACCTGAAGTGAAGTATCGGAACCTAAAACTGGACTCACAGGAGAGGTTCTTATCATGGAAAGTGAGAGTGTCAGTCCTCTTGTACTTATGTCGGCATTGTGCCTTTTGTATTAAATTCGGATGCATTTTCTGTGTTTCATCGTCAATAAGAAGGTCGAAGGGATACAGTAAACCTGAAGTGAAGCATCAGATTCTAAAACTGGACCCACAGGAGATGTTCAAATACTAGATAATGAGAGTGTCGGTCCTCTTGTAGTTAAGTCGGCATTGTGCCTTTTGTATTAAATTCGGATGCAATATCTGAGTTTCATCGTCAATAAGAAGGTCCAAGGGATACGGTAAAACTGAAGTGAAGCATCGGAATCAAAAACTGGACTTACAGGAGAGGTTCAAATCATAGAAAGTGAGAGTGTTAGCCGTCTTGTACTTATGTCGGCATTGTGCCTTTTGTATTAAATTCGGATGCAATGTCTGTGTTGCATCGTCAATAAGAAGGTCCAAAGTATACAGTAAGATTGAAGAGAGGCATCGGAATCTAAAACTGGACTCACAGGAGAGGTTCAAATCATAGAAAATGAGAGTGTCAGTCCTTTTGTAGTTAAGTCGGCATTGTGCCTTTTGTATTAAATTCGGATGCAATTTCTGTGTTTCATCGTCAATAAGAAGGTCCAAGGGATACAGTAAACCTGAAGTGAAGCATCGGAATCAAAAACTGGACTCACAGGAGAGGTTCATATCATAGAAAGTTAGAGTGTCATTCCTCTTGTACGTAAGTCGGCATTGTGCCTTTTGTATAAAATTCGGATGAAATTTCTGTGTATCATCGTCAATAAGAAGGTCCAAGGGATACAGTAATCCTGAAGTGAAGCATTGGAATGTAAAAGTGGACTCACATTAGAGGTTCTAATCATAGAAAGTTAGAGTGTCAGTCCTCTTGTACTTATGTCGGCATTGTGCCTTTTGTATTAAATTCGGAGGCAATTTCTGAGTTTCATCGTCAATTAGATGGTACAAGGTATACAGTAAACCTAAAGCGAAGCATCGGAATCTCAAACTAGACTCACAGGAGAGGTTCAAATCGTAGATAGTGAGAGTGTCAGTCCTCTTGTTCTTAAAGCGGCATTGTGCTTTTGTATTAAATTCGACTGCACTTTTTGTGTTTCATCGTCAATAAGAAGGTCCAAGGGATACAGTAAACCTGAAGTGAAGCATCGGAATCAAAAACTGGACTCACAGGAGATGTTCAAATCATAGAAAGTGAGAGTGTTAGCCCTCTTGTACTTAAGTCGGCATTGTGCCTTTTGTATTAAATTCGGATGCAATGTCTGTGTTGCATCGTCAATAAGAAGGTCCAAGGGATACAGTTAACCTGAAGTGAAGCATCGGAATGTAACACTGGATTATTAGGAGAGGTTCAAACCATAGAGAGTGAGAAGTCAGTCCTCTTGTACTTATGTCGGCATTGTGCCTTTTGTATTAAATTCGGATGCATTTTCTGTGTTTCATCGTCAATAAGAAGGTCCAAGTGATACAGTAAACCTGAAGTGAAGCATCGGAATCTAAAACTGTACTCACAGGAGAGGTTCAAATCATGGAAAGTGAGAGTGTCAGTCCTCTTGTACTTATGTCGGCATTGTGCCTTTTGTATTAAATTCGGATGCAATTTCTGTGTTTCATCGTCAATAAGAAGGTCCAAGGGATACAGTAAACCTGAAGTGAAACATCGGAGTCTAAAACTGGACTCACAGGAGAGATTCAAATCATAGAAAGTGAGAGTGACAGTCCTCTTGTACTTAAGTCGGCAGTGTGCCATTTGTATTAAATTCGGATGCAATATCTGTGTTTCATCGTCAATAAGAAGGTCCAAAGTGTACGGTAAGATTGAAGTGAAGCATCGGAATCTGGAACTGTTCTCACAGAAGAGGTTTAAATCATAGAAAGTCAGAGAGTCAGAACTCTTATTCTTAAGTCGGCATTGTGCCTTTTGAATTTAATTCCGATGCAATTTCTGTGTTTCATCGTCAATACGATTTTCCAAGTTATACAGTAAACCTGAAGTGAAGCATCGGAATTTAAAACTGGACTCACACAGGAGCTTCAAATCATAGAAAGTTAAAGTGTCAGTCCTCTTGTACTTAAGTCGGCATTGTGCCTTTTGTATTTATTTCAGATGCAATTTCTGTGTTTCATCGTCAGTAAGAAGGTCCAAGCGATACAGCAAACCTGAAGTGAAGCATCAGAATCTAAAACTGGACTCACAGGAGAGTTTCAAATCATAGAAAGTGAGAGTTTCAGTCTTCTAGTACTTAAGTCGGCATTGTGCCTTTTGTATTAAATTCGGTTCCATTTTCTGTGTTTCATCGTCAATAAGAAGGTCCAAGGGATACAGTAAACCTGAAGTGAAGCATCGGAATCTAGAACTTAACTCACACGAGAGGTTCAAATCATAGAAAGTGAGAGTGACAGTCCTCTTGTACGTAAGTCGGCATTGTGCCTTTTGTATTAAATACGGATGCAATTTCTGTGTTTCATCGACAATAAGATGGTACAAGGGATGCAGTAAACCTGAAGTGAAGCATCGGAATCTAAAACAGGACTCACAAGAGAGGTTCAAATCATAGAAAGTGAGAGTGTCAGTCCTCTAGTACTTAAGTCGGCATTGTGCCTTTTGTATTAAATTCGGATGCAATTTCTGTGTTTCATCGTCAATAAGAAGGTCCAAGGGATACAGTAAACCTGAAGTGAAGCATCGGAATCTAAAACTGCACTCACAGGAGAGGTTCAAAACATAGAAAGTGAGAGTGTCAGTCCTCTTGATCTTAAGTCGGCATTGTGCCATTTGTATTAAATTCGGATGCAATTTCTGTGTTTCATCGTCAATAAGAAGGTCCAAGGGATACAGCAAACCTGAAGTGAAGCATCGGAACCTAAAACTGGACTCACAGGAGTGGTTCAAATCATAGAAAGTGAGAGTGCCAGTCCTCTTGTACTTAAGTCGACATTGTGGCTTTAGTATTTAATTCGGATGCAATTTCTGTATTTCATCGCCAATACGAAGGTCCAAGGTATACAGTAAACCTGAAGTGAAGCATCGGAATCTAAAACTGGACACACAGGAGAGGTTCAAATCATAGATATTTAGAGTGTCAGTCCTCTTGCACCTAAGTCGGCATTGTGCCTTTTGTATTAAATTCGGATGCAATTTCTGTGTTTTATCGTCAATAAGAAGGTCCAAGGGATACAGTAAAACAGAAGTGAAGCATCGGAATCCAAAACTGGACTCACAGGAGAGGTTCAAATCATAGAAAGTGAGAGTGTTAGCCCTCTTGTACTTAAGTCGGCATTTTGCCTTTTGTATTAAATTCGGATGCAATTTCTGTGTTTCATCGTCAATAAGAAGGTCCAAGGGATACAGTAAACCCGAAGTGAAGCATCGGAATCTAAAACTGGACCCACAGGAGATGTTCAAATCATAGATAATGAGAGTGTCTGTCCTCTTGTAGTTAAGTCGGCATTGTGCCTTTTGTATTAAATTCGGATGCCATTTCTGTGGTTCATCGTCAATAAGAAGGTCCAAGGGATACGGTAAACCTGAAGTGAAGCATCGGAATCAAAAACAGGACTCACAGGAGAGGTTCAAATCATAGAAAGTGAGAGTGTTGGCCCTCTTGTACTTAAGTCGGCATTGTGCCTTTTGTATTAAATTCGGATGCAATGTCTGTGTTGCATCGTCAATAAGAAGGTCCAAGGGATACAGTAAACCTGAAGTGAAGCATCGGAATCTAATACTGGATTATTAGGAGACGTTCAAATCATAGAAAGTGAGAGTGTCAGTCCTCTTGTACTTATGTCGGCATTGTGCCTTTTGTATTAAATTCGGATGCAATTTTTGTGTTTCATCGTCAATAAGAAGGTACAAGGGATACAGTAAACCTGAAGTGAAGCATCGGAATCTAAAACTGGACTCACAGGAGAGGTTCAAATCATGGAAAGTGAGAGTGTCAGTCCTCTTGTACTTACGTCGGCATTGTGCCTTTTGTATTAAATTCGGATGCATTTTCTGTGTTTCATCGTCAATAAGAAAGTCCAAGGGATACAGTAAACCTGAAGTGAAACATCGGAGTCTAAAACTGGACTCACAGGAGAGGTTCAAATCATAGAAAGTGAGAGAGCCAGTCCTCTTGTACTTAAGTCGGCATTGTGCCTTTTGTATTAAATTCGGATGCAATTTCTGTGTTTCATCGTCAATAAGAAGGTCCAAAGTATTCAGTAAGATTGAAGTGAAGCATCGGAATCTAAAACTGGACTTACAGGAGAGGTTCAAATCATAGGAAGTCATAGAGTCAGTCCTCTTGTTCTTAAGTCGGCATTGTGCCTTTTGAATTTAATTCCGATAAAATTTCTGTGTTTCATCGTCAATAAGAAGGTCCAAGGGATACAGAAACCTGAAGTGAAGCTTCGGAATCAAAAATTGGACTCACAGGAGAGGTTCAAATCATAGAAAGTGAGAGTGTTAGTACTCTTGTACTTAAGTCGGCATTGTGCCTTTTGTATTAAATTCGGATGCAATTTCTGTGTTTCATCGTCAATAAGAAGGTCCAAGGGATACAGTAAACCTGAAGTGAAGCTTCGGAATCATAAAGTGGACTCACAGGAGAGGTTCAAATCATAGAAGGTTAGAGTGTCAGTCCTCTTGTACTTAAGTCGGCATTGTGCCTTTTGTATTAAATTCGGATGCAATTTCTGTGTTTCAATGTCAATTAGAAGGTCCAAGGGATACAGTAAACCTGAAGTGAAGCATCGGAATCTAAACTGGACTCACAGGAGAGGTTCAAATCATAGAATGTGAGAGTGTCAGTCCTCTTGTACTTAAGTCGGCATTGTGCCTTTTGTATTAAATTCGGATGCAATTTCTGTGTTTCATCGTCAATGAGAAGGTCCAAGGGATACAGTAAACCTGAAGTGAAGCATCGGAATCAAAAACTGGACCCACAGGAGAGGTTCAAATCATAGATAATGAGAGTGTCAGTCCTCTTGTAATTAAGTCGGCATTGTGCCTTTTGTATTAAATTCGGATGCAATTTCTGTGTTTCATCGTCAATAAGAAGGTCCAAGGGATACGGTAAACCTGAATTGAAGCATCGGAATCAAAAACTGGAATCGCAGGAGAGGTTCAAATCATAGAAATTGAGAGTGTTACCCTCTTGTACTTAAGTCGGCATTGTGCCTATTGTATTAAATTCGGATGCAATTTTTGTGTTGCATCGTCAATAAGAAGGTCCAAGGGATACAGTAAACCTAAAGTCATGCATCGGAATCTAATACTGGATTACTAGGAGAGGTTCAAATCATAGAAAGTGAGAGTGTCAGTCCTCTTGTACTTAAGTCGGCATTGTGCCTTTTATATTAAATTCGGATGCAATTTCTGTGTTTCATCGTCAATAAGAAGGTACAAGGGATACAGTAAACCTGAAGTGAAGCATCGGAATCTAAAACTGTATTCACAGGAGAGGTTCAAATCATGGAACGTGAGAGTGTCAGTCCTCTTGTACTTATGTCGGCATTGTGCCTTTTGTATTAAATTCGGATGAAATTTCTGTGTTTCATCGTCAATAAGAAGGTCCAAGGGATACAGTAAACCTGAAGTGAAACATCGGAGTCTAAAACTGAACTCACAGGAGAGGTTCAAATCATAGAAAGTGGGAGTGTCAGTCCTCTTGTACTTAAGTCGGCATTGTGCCTTTTGTATTAAATTCGGATTCAATTTCTGTGTTTCATCGTCAATCAGAAGGTCCAAAGTAAACAGTAAGATTGAAGTGAAGTATCGGAATCTAAAACTGGACTCACAGGAGAGGTTCAAATCATAGAAAGTGAGAGTTTCAGTCTTCTTGTACTTAAGTCGGCATTTTGCCTTTTGTGTTAAATTCGGATGCAATTTCTGTGTTTCATCGTCAATTAGAAGGTCCAAGGCATACAGTAAACCTGAACTGAAGCATCAGAATCTAAAACTGGACTCACAGGAGAGGTTCAAATCATAGAAAGTCAGAGTGTCAGTCCTCTTGTACTTAAGTCGGCATTGTGCCTGATGAATTTAATTCGGATGCAATTTCTGTGTTTCATCGTCAATAAGAGGGTCCAAGGGATACAGTAAACCTGAAGTGAAGCATCGGAATCTAGAACTTAACTCACACGAGAGGTTCAAATCATAGAAAGTGAGAGTGTCAGTCCTCTTGTACTTAAGTCGGCATTGTGCCTTTTGTATTAAATTCGGATGCAATTTCTGTGTTTCATCGTCAATAAGATGGTACAAGGGATACAGTAAACCTGAAGTGAAGCATCGGAATCTAAAACAGGACTCACGGGAGAGGCTCAAATCATAGAAAGTCAGAGAGTCAGAACTCTTGTCCTTAAGTCGGCATTGTGCCTTTTGAATTTAATTCCGATGCAATTTCTGTGTTGCATCGTCAATAAGAAGGTCCAAGGGATACAGTAAACCTGAAGTGAAGCATCGGAATCTAATACTGGATTATTAGGAGAGATTCAAATCATAGAAAGTGAGAGTGTCAGTCCTCTTGTACTTATGTCGGCATTGTGCCTTTTGTATTAAATTCGGATGCAATTTTTGTGTTTCATCGTCAATAAGAAGGTACAAGGGATACAGTAAACCTGAAGTGCAGCATCGGAATCTAAAACTGGACTCACAGGAGAGGTTCAAATCATGGAAAGTGAGAGTGTCAGTCCTCTTGTACTTACGTCGGCATTGTGCCTTTTGTATTAAATTCGGATGCATATTCTGTGTTTCATCGTCAATAAGAAAGTCCAAGGGATACAGTAAACCTGAAGTGAAACATCGGAGTCTAAAACTGGACTCACAGGAGAGGTTCAAATCATAGAAAGTGAGAGAGCCAGTCCTCTTGTACTTAAGTCGGCATTGTGCCTTTTGTATTAAATTCGGATGCAATTTCTGTGTTTCATCGTCAATAAGAAGGTCCAAAGTATTCAGTATGATTGAAGTGAAGCATCGGAATCTAAAACTGGACTCACAGGAGAGGTTCAAATCATAGAAAGTCAGAGAGTCAGTCCTCTTGTTCGTAAGTCGACATTGTGCCTTTTGAATTTAATTCCGATGCAATTTCTGTGTTTCATCGTCAATAAGAAGGTCCAAGGGATACAGAAACCTGAAGTGAAGCTTCGGAATCAAAAACTGGACTCACAGGAGAGGTTCAAATCATAGAAAGTGAGAGTGTTAGTACTCTTGTACTTAAGTCGGCATTGTGACTTTTGTATTAAATTCGGATGCAATTTCTGTGTTTCATCGTCAATAAGAAGGTCCAAGGGATACAGTAAACCTGAAGTGAAGCTTCGGAATCATAAACTGGACTCACAGGAGAGGTTCAAATCATAGAAGGTTAGAGTGTCAGTCCTCTTGTACTTTAGTCGGCATTGCGCCTTTTGTATTAAATTCGGATGCAATTTCTGTGTTTCATCGTCAATTAGAAGGTCCAAGGGATACAGTAAACCTGAAGTGAAGCATCGCAATCTAAACTGGACTCACAGGAGAGGTTCAAATCATAGAATGTGAGAGTGTCAGTCCTCTTGTACTTAAGTCGGCATTGTGCCTTTTGTATTAAATTCGGATGCAATTTCTGTGTTTCATCGTCAATGAGAAGGTCCAAGGGATACAGTAAACCTGAAGTGAAGCATCGGAATCTAAAACTGGACCCACAGGAGAGGTTCAAATCATAGATAATGAGAGTGTCAGTCCTCTTGTAGTTAAGTCGGCATTCTGCCTTTTGTATTAAATTCGGATGCAATTTCTGTGTTTCATCGTCAATAAGAAGGTCCAAGGGATACGGTGAACCTGAAGTGAAGCATCGGAATCAAAAACTGGAATCACAGGAGAGGTTCAAATCATAGAAATTGAGAGTGTTAGTCCTCTTGTACTTAAGTCGGCTTTGTGCCTATTGTATTAAATTCGGATGCAATGTCTGTGTTGCATCGTCAATAAGAAGGTGCAAGGGATACAGTAAACCTAAAGTAATGCATCGGAATCTAATACTGGATTACTAGGAGAGGTTCAAATCATGAAATGTGAGAGTGTCAGTCCTCTTGTACTTAAGTCGGCATTGTGCCTTTTATATTAAATTCGGATGCAATTTCTGTGTTTCATCGTCAATAAGAAGGTACTAGGGATATAGTAAACCTGAAGTGAAGCATCGGAATCTAAAACTGTACTCACAGGAGAGGTTCAAATCATGGAACGTGAGAGTGTCAGTCCTCTTGTACTTATGTCGGCATTGTGCCTTTTGTATTAAATTCGGATGAAATTTCTGTGTTTCATCGTCAGTAAGAAGGTCCAAGGCATACAGTAAACCTGAAGTGAAACATCGGAGTCTAAAACTGAACTCACAGGAGAGGTTCAAATCAAAGAAAGTGGGAGTGTCAGTCCTCTTGTACTTAAGTCGGCATTGTGCCTTTTGTATTATATTCGGATGCAATTTCTGTGTTTCATCGTCAATCAGAAGGTCCAAAGTATACAGTAAGATTGAAGTGAAGTATCGGAATCTAAAACTGGACTCACAGGAGAGGTTCAAATCATAGAAAGTGAGAGTTTCAGTCTTCTTGTACTTAAGTCGGCATTGTGCCTTTTGTGTTAAATTCGGATGCAATTTCTGTGTTTCATCGTCAATTAGAAGGTCCAAGGCATACAGTAAACCTGGACTGCAGCATCAGAATCTAAAACTGGACTCACAGGAGTGGTTCAAATCATAGAAAGTCAGAGTGTCAGTCCTCTTGTACTTAAGTCGGCATTGTGCCTGATGAATTTAATTCGGATGCAATTTCTGTGTTTCATCGTCAATAAGAGGGTCCAAGGGATACAGTAAACCTGAAGTGAAGCATCGGAATGTAATACTGGATTATTAGGAGAGATTCAAATCATAGAAAGTGAGAGTGTCAGTCCTCTTGTACTTATGTCGGCATTGTGCCTTTTGTATTAAATTCGGATGCAATTTTTGTGTTTCATCGTCAATAAGAAGGTACAAGGGATACAGTAAACCTGAAGTGCAGCATCGGAATCTAAAACTGGACTCACAGGAGAGGTTCAAATCATGGAAAGTGAGAGTGTCAGTCCTCTTGTACTTACGTCGGCATTGTGCCTTTTGTATTAAATTCGGATGCATTTTCTGTGTTTCATCGTCAATAAGAAAGTCCAAGGGATACAGTAAACCTGAAGTGAAACATCGGAGTCTAAAACTGGACTCACAGGAGAGGTTCAAATCATAGAAAGTGAGAGAGCCAGTCCTCTTGTACTTAAGTCGGCATTGTGCCTTTTGTATTAAATTCGGATGCAATTTCTGTGTTTCATCGTCAATAAGAAGGTCCAAAGTATTCAGTAAGATTGAAGTGAAGCATCGGAATCTAAAACTGGACTCACAGGAGAGGTTCAAATCATAGAAAGTAAGAGAGTCAGTCCTCTTGTTCTTAAGTAGCATTGTGCCTTTTGAATTTAATTCCGATGCAATTTCTGTGTTTCATCGTCAATAAGAAGGTCCAAGGGATACAGAAACCTGAAGTGAAGCTTCGGAATCAAAAACTGGACTCACAGGAGAGGTTCAAATCATAGAAAGTGAGAGTGTTAGTACTCTTGTACTTAAGTCGGCATTGTGCCTTTTGTATTAAATTCGGATGCAATTTCTGTGTTTCATCGTCAATAAGAAGGTCCAAGGGATACAGTAAACCTGAAGTGAAGCTTCGGAATCATAAACTGGACTCACAGGAGAGGTTCAAATCATAGAAGGTTAGAGTGTCAGTCCTCTTGTACTTTAGTCGGCATTGCGCCTTTTGTATTAAATTCGGATGCAATTTCTGTGTTTCATCGTCAATTAGAAGGTCCAAGGGATACAGTAAACCTGAAGTGAAGCATCGCAATCTAAACTGGACTCACAGGAGAGGTTCAAATCATAGAATGTGAGAGTGTCAGTCCTCTTGTACTTAAGTCGGCATTGTGCCTTTTGTATTAAATTCGGATGCAATTTCTGTGTTTCATCGTCAATGAGAAGGTCCAAGGGATACAGTAAACCTGAAGTGAAGCATCGGAATCTAAAACTGGACCCACAGGAGAGGTTCAAATCATAGATAATGAGAGTGTCAGTCCTCTAGTAGTTAAGTCGGCATTCTGCCTTTTGTATTAAATTCGGATGCAATTTCTGTGTTTCATCGTCAATAAGAAGGTCCAAGGGATACGGTGAACCTGAAGTGAAGCATCGGAATCAAAAACTGGAATCACAGGAGAGGTTCAAATCATAGAAATTGAGAGTGTTAGTCCTCTTGTACTTAAGTCGGCATTGTGCCTATTGCATTAAATTCGGATGCGATGTCTGTGTTGCATCGTCAATAAGAAGGTCCAAGGGATACAGTAAACCTAAAGTCATGCATCGGAATCTAATACTGGATTACTAGGAGAGGATCAAATCATAAAAAGTGAGAGTGTCAGTCCTCTTGTACTTAAGTCGGCATTGTGCCTTTTATATTAAATTCGGATGCAATTTCTGTGTTTCATCGTCAATAAGAAGGTACAAGGGATATAGTAAACCTGAAGTGAAGCATCGGAATCTAAAACTGTACTCACAGGAGAGGTTCAAATCATGGAACGTGAGAGTGTCAGTCCTCTTGTACTTATGTCGGCATTGTGCCTTTTGTATTAAATTCGGATGAAATTTCTGTGTTTCATCGTCAGTAAGAAGGTCCAAGGCATACAGTAAACCTGAAGTGAAACATCGGAGTCTAAAACTGAACTCACACGAGAGGTTCAAATCATAGAAAGTGGGAGTGTCAGTCCTCTTGTACTTAAGTCGGCATTGTGTCTTTTGTATTATATTCGGATGCAATTTCTGTGTTTCATCGTCAATCAGAAGGTCCAAAGTATACAGTAAGATTGAAGTGAAGTATCGGAATCTAAAACTGGACTCACAGGAGAGGTTCAAATCATAGAAAGTGAGAGTTTCAGTCTTCTTGTACTTAAGTCGGCATTGTGCCTTTTGTGTTAAATTCGGATGCAATTTCTGTGTTTCATCGTCAATTAGAAGGTCCAAGGCATACAGTAAACCTGGACTGCAGCATCAGAATCTAAAACTGGACTCACAGGAGAGGTTCAAATCATAGAAAGTCAGAGTGTCAGTCCTCTTGTACTTAAGTCGGCATTGTGCCTGATGAATTTAATTCGGATGCAATTTCTGTGTTTCATCGTCAATAAGAGGGTCCAAGGGATACAGTAAACCTGAAGTGAAGCATCGGAATCTAGAACTTAACTCACACGAGAGGTTCAAATCATAGAAAGTGAGAGTGTCAGTCCTCTTGTACTTAAGTCGGCATTGTGCCTTTTGTATTAAATTCGGATGCAATTTCTGTGTTTCATCGTCAATAAGATGGTACAAGTGATACAGTAAACCTGAAGTGAAGCATCGGAATCTAAAACAGGACTCACGGGAGAGGTTCAAATCATAGAAAGTCAGAGAGTCAGAACTCTTGTTCTTAAGTCGGCGTTGTGCCTTTTGAATTTAATTCTGATGCAATTTCTGTGTTTCATCGTCAATAAGATGTTCCAAGGTATACAGTAAACCTGAAGTGAAGCATCGGAATCTAAAACTGGACTCACACGGGAGCTTCAAATCATAGAAAGTTAAAGTATCAGTCCTCTTGTACTTAAGTCGGCATTGTGCCTTTTGTATTTAATTCGGATGCAATTTCAGTGTTTCATCGTCAGTAAGAAGGTCCAAGGGATACAGTAAACCTGAAGTGAAGCATCGGAATCTAAAACTGGACTCACAGGAGAGGTTCAAATCATAGAAAGTGAGAGTATCAGTCTTCTTGTACATAAGTCGCCATTGTGCCTTTTGTATTAAATTCGGATGCAATATCTGTGTTTCATCGTCAATAAGAAGGTCCAAGGGATACAGTAAACCTGAAGTGAAGCATCGGAATCTAGAACTTAACTCACACGAGAGGTTCAAATCATAGAAAGTGAGAGTGTCAGTACTCTTGTACTTAAGTAGGCCTTGTGCCTTTTGTATTAAATTCGGATGCAATTTCTGTGTTTCATCGTCAATAAGATGGTACAAGGGATAAAGTAAACCTGAAGTGAAGCTTCGGAATCTAAAACAGGACCCACAAGAGAGGTTCAAGTCATAGATGGTGAGAGTGTCAGTCCTCTAGTACTTAAGTCGGCATTGTGCCTTTTGTATTAAATTCGGATGCAATTTCTGTGTTTCATCGTCAATAAGAAGGTCCAAGGGATACAGTAAACCTGAGGTGAAGCATTGGAATCTAAAACTGGACTCACAGGAGAGGTTCAAAACATAGAAAGTGAGAGTGTCAGTCCTCTTGTACTTAAGTCGGCATTGTGCCATTTGTTTTAAATTTGGATGCAATTTCTGTGTTTCATCGTCAATAAGAGGGTCCAAGGCATACAGTAAACCTGAACTGAAGCATCAGAATCTAAAACTGGACTCACAGGAGTTGTTCAAATCATACAAAGTCAGAGCGTCAGTCCTCTTGTACTTAAGTCGGCATTGTGCCTGATGAATTTAATTTCGATGCAATTTCTGTGTTTCATCGTCAATAAGAAATTCCAAGGTATTCAGTAAACCTGAAGAGAAGCATCGGAATCTAAAACTGGACTCACAGGAGGGGTTCAAATCATAGATGGTTAGAGTGTCAGTCCTCTTGTACTTAAGTCGGCATTGTGCCTTTTGTATTAAATTCGGATGCAATTTCTGTGTTTCATCGTCAATAAGAAGGTCCAAGGGATACAGCAAACCGTAAGTGAAGCATCGGAATCTAAAACTGGACTCACAGGAGAGGTTCAAATCATAGATATTTAGAGTGTCAGTCCTCTTGCACATAAGTCGGCATTGTGTCTTTTGTATTAAATTCGGATACAATTTCTGTGTTTCTTCGTCAATAAGAAGGTCCAAGGGATACAGTAAACCTGAAGTGAAGCATCGGAATCTAAAACTGGACTCACAGGATAGGTTCAAATCATAGAAAGTGAGAGTGTCAGTCCTCTTGTACTTAAGTCGGCATTGTGCCTTTTGTATTAAATTCGGATACAATTTCTGTGTTTCATCGTCAATAAGAAGGTCCAAGGGATACAGTAAACCTGAAGTGAAGCATCGGAAATTAAAACTGGACTCACAGGAGAGGTTCAAATCATAGAAAGTTAGAGTGTCAGTCCTCTTGTACTTAAGTCGGCATTGTGCCTTTTGTATTAAATTCGGATGCAATTTCTGTGTTTCATCGTCAATTAGAAGGTCCAAGGGATACAGTACAACCTGAAGTGAAGCATCAGAATCTAAACTGGACTCTCAGGAGTGGTTCAAGTCATAGACAGTGAGAGTGTCAGTCCTTTTGTACTTAAGTCGGCATTGTGCCTTTTGTATTAAATTCGGATGCAATTTCTGTGTTTTATCGTCAATAAGTATGTCCAAGGGATACAGTAAACCTGAAGTGAATCATCGGAATCTAAAACTGGATTCACAGGAGAGGCTCAAAACATAGTAAGTTAGAGTGTCAGTCCTCTTGTACTTAGGTCGGCATTGTGCCTGTTGTATTAAGATTGGATGCAATTTCTGTGTTTCATCGTTAATAAGAAGGTTAAAGTTATACAGTAAACCAGAACAGAAGCATCGTAATCTACAACTCTACTCACAGGAGAGGTTCAAATCATAGAAAGTTAGAATGTCAGTCCTCTTGTAATTAAGTCGGCAGTGTGCCTTTTGTATTTAATTCGGATGCAATATCAGAGTTTCATCGTTAATAAGAAGGTCCAAGGGATACAGTAAACCCGAAGTGGGGCATCGGAATCTAAAACTGGACTCACTGGAGAGGTTCAAATCATAGAAAGTTAGAGTGCGAGTCCTGTTGTACTTAAGTCGGCATTGTGCCTTTTGTATGAAATTCGGATGCAATTTCTGTGTTTCATCGTCAATAAGAAGGTCCAAGGGATACAGTAAACCTGAAGTGAAGCATCGGAATCAAAAACTGGACTCACAGGAGAGGTTCAAATCATAGAAGGTTAGAGTGTCAGTCCTCTTGTACTTAAGTCGGCATTGTGCCTTTTGTATTAAATTCGGATGCAATTTCTGTGTTTCATCGTCAATAAGAAGGTCCAAGGGATACAGTAAACCTGAAGAGAAGCATTGGAATCTAAAACTGCACTCACAGGAGAGGGTCAAATCATGGAAAGTGAGAGTGTCAGTCCTCTTGTACTTATGTCGGCATTGTGCCTTTTGCATTAAATTCGGATGCAATTTCTGTGTTTCATCGTCAATAAGAAGGTCCAAGGGATACAGTAAACCTGAAGTGAAACTTTGGAGTCTAAAACTGGACTCACTGGAGAGGTTCAAATCATAGAAAGTGAGAGTGTCAGTCCTCTTGAACTTAAGTCGGCATTGGGCCTTTATATTAAATTCGGATGCAATTTCTGTGTTTCATCATCAATAAGAAGGTCCAAGGGATACAGTAAACCTGAAGTGAAGCATCGGAATCACAAACTGGACTCACAGGAGAGGTTCAAATCATAGAAGGTTAGAGTGTCAGTCCTCTTGTACTTAAGTCGGCATTGTGCCTTTTGTATTAAATTCGGATGCAATTTCTGTGTTTCATCGTCAATTAGCAGGTCCAAGGGATACAGTCAACCTGAAGTGAAGCATCGGAATCTAAACTGAACTCACAGGAGAGGTTCAAATCGTAGAATATGAGAGTGTCAGTCCTCTTGTACTTAAGTCGGCATTGTGCCTTTTGCTTTGAATTCGGATGCATTTTCTGTGTTACATCGTCAATGAGAAGGTCCAAGGGATACAGTAAACCTGAAGTGAAGCATCGGAATTTAAAACTGGACCCACAGGAGAGGTTCAAATCATAGATATTGAGAGTGTCAGTCCACTTGTAGTTAAGTCGGCATTGTCCCTTTTGTATTAAATTCGGATGCAATTTCTGTGTTTCATCGTCAATAAGAAGGTCCAAGGGATACGGTAAACCTGAAGTGAAGCATCGGAATCAAAAACTGGACTCACAGGAGAGATTCAAATCATAGAAATTGAGAGTGTTAGTCCTCTTGTACTTAAGTCGGCATAGTGCCTATTGTATTAAATTCGTGTTCAAAGTCTGTGTTGCATCGTCAATAAGAAGGTCCAAGGGATACAGTAAACCTAAAGTCAAGCATCGGAATCTAATACTGGATTACTAGGAGAGGTTCAAATCATAGAAAGTGAGAGTGTCAGTCCTCTTGTACTTAAGTCGGCATTGTTCCTTTTGTATTAAGTTCGGATGCAATTTCTGTGTTTCATCGTCAATAAGAAGGTACAAGGGATACATTAAACCTGAAGTGAAGCATCGGAATCTAAAACTGTACTCACAGGAGAGGTTCAAATCATGGAAAGTGAGAGTGTCAGTCCTCTTGTATTTAAGTCGGCATTGTGAATTTTGTATTAAATTCGGATGCCATTTCTGTGTTTCATCGTCAATAAGAAGGTACAAGGGATACAGTAACCCTGAAGTGAAACATCGGAGTCTAAAACTGGACTCACAGGAGAGGTTTAAATCATAGAAAGTGAGAGTGTCAGTCCTCTTGTACTTAAGTCGGCATTGTGCCTTTTGTATTAAATTCGGATGAAATTTCTGTGTTTCATCGTCAATAAGAGGGTCCAAAGTATACAGTAAGACTGAAGTGAAGCATCGGAATCTAAAACTGGACTCACAGGAGGGGTTCAAATCATAGAAAGTCAGAGAGTCAGAACTCTTGTCCTTAAGTCGGCATTGTTCCTTTTGAATTTAATTCCGATGCAATTTCTGTGTTTCATCGTCAATAAGATGTTCCAAGGCATACAGTAAACCTGAAAAGAAGCATCGGAATCTAAAACTGGACTCACACGGGAGCTTCAAATCATAGGAAGTTAAAGTGTCAGTCCTCCTGTACTTAAGTCGGCATTGTGCCTTTTGTATTTAATTCGGATGCAATTTCTGTGTTTCATCGTCAGTAAGAAGGTCCAAGGGATACAGTAAACCTGAAGTGAAGCATCGGAATCTAAAACTGGACTCACAGGAGAGGTTCAAATCATAGAAAGTGAGAGTTTCAGTCTTCTTGTACTTAAGTCGGCATTGTGCCTTTTGTATTAAATTCGGATGCAATTTCTGAGTTTCATCGTCAATAAGAAGGTCGAAGGGATACAGTAAACCTGAAGTAAAGCATCGGAATCTAGAACTTAACTCAAACGAGAGGTTCAAATCATAGAAAGTGAGAGTGTCAGTCCTCTTGTACTTAAGTCGGCATTGTGCCTTTTGTATTAAATTCGGATGCAATTTCTGTGATTCATCGTAATTAAGATGGTACAAGGGATACAGTAAACCTGAAGTGATGCATCGGAATGTAAAACAGGACTCACAGGAGAGGTTCAAATCATAGAAAGTCAGAGAGTCATAACTCTTGTTCTTAAGTCGGCATTGAGCCTTTTGAATTTAATTCCGATGCAATTTCTGTGTTTCATCGTCAATAAGATGTTCCAAGGTATACAGTAAACCTGAAGTGAAACATCGGAATCTAAAACTGGACTCACACGGGAGCTTCAAATCATAGAAAGTTAAAGTGTCAGTCCTCTTGTACTTAAGTCGGCATTGTGCATTTTGTATTTAATTCGGATGCAATTTCAGTGTTTCATCGTCAGTGAGAAGGTCCAAGGGATACAGTAAACCTGAAGTGAAGCATCGGAATCTAAAACTGGACTCACAGGAGAGGTTCAAATCATAGAAAGTGAGAGTTTCAGTCTTCTTGTACTTAAGTCGGCATTGTGCCTTTTGTATTAAATTCGGATGCAATTTCTGTGTTTCATCGTCAATAAGAAGGTCCAAGGGATACAGTAAACCTGAAGTGAAACATCGGAATCTAGAACTTAACTCACACGAGAGGTTCAGATCATAGAAAGTGAGAGTGTCAGTCCTCTAGTATTTAAGTCGGCACTGTGCCTTTTGTATTAAATTCGGATGCAATTTCTGCGTTTCATCGTCAATAAGAATGTCCAAGGGATACAGTAAACCTGAAGTGAAGCATCGGAATCTAAAACTGGACTCACAGGAGAGGTTCAAAACATAGAAAGTGAGAGTGTCAGTCCTCTTGTACTTAAGTCGGCATTGTTCCATTTGTATTAAATTCGGGTGCAATTTCTGTGTTTCATCGTAAATAAGAGGGTCCAAGGCATACAGTAAACCTGAACTGAAGCATCAGAATCTGAAACTGGACTCACAGGAGAGTTTCAAATAATAGATGGTTAGAGTGTCAGTCCTCTTGTACTTAAGTCGGCATTGTGCCTTTTGTATTAAATTCGGATGCAATTTCTGTGTTTCATCGTCAATAAAAAGGTCCAAGGGATACAGAAAACCTGAAGTGAAGCATCGGAATCTCAAACTGGACTCACAGGAGTGGTTCAAATCATAGAAAGTGAGAGTGCCAGTCCTCTTGTACTTAAGTCGACATTGTGCCTTTAGTATGTAATTCGGATGCAATTTCTGTGTTTCATCGTCAATAAGAAGGTCCAAGGTATACTGTAAACCAGAAGTGAAGCATCGGAATCTAAAACTGGACACACAGGAGAGGTTCAAATCATAGGTATTTAGGGTGTCAGTCCTCTTGCACATAAGTCGGCATTGTGCCTTTTGTATTAAATTCGGATGCTATTTCTGTGTTTCTTCGTCAATAAGAAGGTCCAAGGGATACAGTAAACCTGAAGTGAAGCATCGGAATCTAAAACTGGACTCACAGGAGAGGTTCAAATCATAGAAAGTGAGAGTGTCAGTCCTCTTGTACTTAAGTCGGCTTTGTGCCTTTTGTATTAAATTCGGATGCAATATTTGTGTTTCATCGTCAATAAGAAAGTCCAAAGCATACAGTAAGATTGAAGTGAAGCATCGGAATCTAAAACTAGATTCACAGGAGAGGTTCAAATCATAGAAAGCCAGAGAGTCAGAACTCTTGTTCTTAAGTCGGCATTGTGCCTTTTGAATTTAATTCCGATGCAATTTCTGTGTTTCATCGTCAATAAGATGCTCCAAGGTATACAGTAAACCTGAAGGGAGGCATCTGAATCTAAAACTGGACTCACAGGAGAGGTTCAATTCATGGAAAGTTAGAATGACAGTCCTCTTGTACTTAAGTCGGCAGTGTGCCTTTTGTATTAAATTCGGATGCAATTTCAGTGTTTCATCGTCAATAAGAAGGTACAAGGGATACAGTATACCTGAAGTGAAGCATCGGAGTCTAAAACTGGACTCACAGGAGAGGTTCAAATCATAGAAAGTGAGAGTTTCAGTCCTCTTGTACTTAAGTCGGCTTTGTGCCTTTTGTATTAAATTCGGATGCAATATTTGTGTTTCATCGTCAATAAGAAAGTCCAAAGTATACAGTAAGATTGAAGTGAAGCATCGGAATCTAAAACTAGACTCACAGGAGAGGTTCAAATCATAGAAAGCCAGAGAGTCAGAACTCTTGTTCTTAAGTCGGCATTGTGCCTTTTGAATTTAATTCCGATGCAATTTCTGTGTTTCATCGTCAACAAGATGCTCCAAGGTATACAGTAAACCTGAAGGGAAGCATCGGAATCTAAAACTGGACTCACAGGAGAGGTTCAAATCATAGAAAGTGAGAGTTTCAGTCTTCTTGTACTTAAGTCGGCATTGTGCCTTTTGTATTAAATTCGGATGCAATTTTTGTGTTTCATCGTCAATAGGTCCAAGGGATACAGTAAACCTGAAGTGAAGCATCGGAATCTAGAACTTAACTCACACGAGAGTTTCAAATCATAGAAAGTTAGAGTGTCAGTCCTCTTGTACTTAAGTCGGCATTGTGCCTTTTGTATTAAATTCGGATGCAATTTCTGTGTTTCATCGTCAATAAGATGGTACAAGGGATACAGTAAACCTGTAGTGAAGCATCGGAATCTGAAAGTGGACACACAGGAGAGGCTCAAATCATAGATATTTAGAGTGTCAGTCCTCTTGTACTTAAGTCGACATTGTGCCCTTAGTATGTAATTCGGACGCAATTTCTGTGTTTCATCGTCAATAAGAAGGTCCAAGGGATACAGTAAACCTGAAGTGAAACATCGGAGTCTAAAACTGGACTCACAGGAGAGGTTCAAATCATAGAAAGTGAGAGTGTCAGTCCTCTTGTACTTAAGTCGGCTTTGTGCCTTTTGTATTAAATTCGGATGCAATATTTGTGTTTCATCGTCAATAAGAAAGTCCAAAGTATACAGTAAGATTGAAGTGAAGCATCGGAATCTAAAACTAGACTCACAGGAGAGGTTTTAAATCATAGAAACCCAGAGAGTCAGAACTCTTGTTCTTAAGTCGGCATTGTGACTTTTGTATTAAATTCGGATGCAATTTCTGTGTTTCATCGTCAATAAGAAGGTCAAAGGGATACAGTAAACCTGAAGTGAAGCATCGGAATCAAAAACTGGACTCACAGGAGAGTTTCAAACCATTGAAAGTTAGAGTGTCAGTCCTCTTGTACTTAAGTCGGCATTGTGCCTTTTGTATTAAATTCGGATGCAATTTCTGTGTTTCATCGTCAATAAGAAGGTCCAAGGTATACAGTAAACCAGAAGTGAAACATCGGAATCTGAAAGTGGACACACAGGAGAGGTTCAAATCATAGATATTTAGAGTGTCAGTCCTCTTGTACTTAAGTCGACATTGTGCCCTTAGTATGTAATTCGGACGCAATTTCTGTGTTTCATCGTCAATAAGAAGGTCCAAGGGATACAGTAAACCTGAAGTGAAGCATCGGAATCTAAAACAAGACCCAAAGGAGAGGTTCAAATCATAGATAATGAGAGTGTCAGTCCTCTTGTACTTAAGTCGGCTTTGTGCCTTTTGTATTAAATTCGGATGCAATATTTGTGTTTCATCGTCAATAAGAAAGTCCAAAGTATACAGTAAGATTGAAGTGCAGCATCGGAATCTAAAACTAGACTCACAGGAGAGGTTCAAATCATAGAAAGCCAGAGAGTCAGAACTCTTGTTCTTAAGTCGGCATTGTGCCTTTTGAATTTAATTCCGATGCAATTTCTGTGTTTCATCGTCAATAAGATGCTCCAAGGTATACAGTAAACCTGAAGGGAAGCATCGGAATCTAAAACTGGACTCACAGGAGAGGTTCAAATCATAGAAAGTGAGAGTTTCAGTCTTCTTGTACTTAAGTCGGCATTGTACCTTTTGTATTAAATTCGAATGCAATTTCTGTGTTTCATCGTCAATAAGAAGGTCCAAGGGATACAGTAAACCTGAAGTGAAGCATCGGAATCTAGAACTTAACTCACACGAGAGGTTCAAATCATACAAAGTTAGAGTGTCAGTCCTCTTGTACTTAAGTCGGCATTGTGCCTTTTGTATTAAATTCGGATGCAATTTCTGTGTTTCATCGTCAATAAGATGGTACAAGGGATACAGTAAACCTGTAGTGAAGCATCGGAATCTAAAACAGGACTCACAGGAGAGGTTCAAATCATAGAAAGTCAGAGAGTCAGAACTCTTGTTCTTAAGTCGGCATTGTGCCTTTTGAATTTAATTCCGTTGCAATTTCTGTGTTTCATCGTCAATAAGATGTTCCAAGGTATACAGTAAACCTGAAGTGAAGCATCGGAAACTAAAACTGGACTCACACGGGAGCTTCAAATCATAGAAAGTTAAAGTGTCAGTCCTCTTGTACTTAAGTCGGCGTTGTGCCTTTTGTGTTTAATTCGGATGCAATTTCAGTGTTTCATCGTCAGTAAGAAAGTCCAAGGGATACAGTAAACCTGAAGTGAAGCATCGGAATCTAAAACTGGACTGACAGGAGAGGTTCAAATCATAGAAAGTGAGAGTCTCAGTCTTCTTGTACTTAAGTCGGCATTGTGCCTTCTGTATTAAATTCGGATGCAATTTCTGTGTTTCATCGTCAATAAGAAGGGCCAAGGGGTACAGTAAACCTGAAGTGAAGCATCGGAATCTAGAACTTAACTCACACGAGAGGTTCAAATCATAGAATGTGAGAGTGTCAGTCCTCTTGTACTTAAGTCGGCATTGTGCCTTTAGTATGTAATTCGGATGCAATTTCTGTGTTTCATCGTCAATAAGAAGGTCCAAGGTATACAGTAAACCAGAAGTGAAGCATCGGAATCTGAAAGTGGACACACAGGAGAGGTTCAAATCATAGATATTTAGAGTGTCAGTCCTCTTGTACTTAAGTCGACATTGTGCCCTTAGTATGTAATTCGGACGCAATTTCTGTGTTTCATCGTCAATAAGAAGGTCCAAGGGATACAGTAAACCTGAAGTGAAACATCGGAGTCTAAAACTGGACTCACAGGAGAGGTTCAAATCATAGAAAGTGAGAGTGTCAGTCCTCTTGTACTTAAGTCGGCTTTGTGCCTTTTGTATTAAATTCGGATGCAATATTTGTGTTTCATCGTCAATAAGAAGGTTAAAGTTATACAGTAAACCTGAACAGAAGCATCGTAATCTACAACTGGAATCACAGGAGAGGTTCAAATCATAGAAAGTTAGAATGTCAGTCCTCTTGTACTTAAGTCGGCAGTGTGCCTTTTGTATTTAATTCGGATGCAATATCAGAGTTTCATCGTCAATAAGAAGGTCCAAGGGATACAGTAATCCGGAAGTGAAGCATCGGAATTTAAACTGGACTCACAGGAGAGGTTCAAATCATAGAAAGTTAAAGTGTCAGTCCTCTTGTACTTAAGTCGGCATTGTGCCTTTTGTATTAAATTCGGATGCAATTTCTGTGTTTCATCGTCAATAAGAAGGTCCAAGGGATACAGTAAACCTGAAGTGAAGCATCGGAATCTAAAACAAGACCCACAGGAGAGGTTCAAATCATACGTAATGAGAGTGTCAGTCCTCTTGTAGTTAAGTCGGCATTGTGCCTTTTGTATTCAATTCGGATGCAATTTTTGTGTTTCATCGTCAATAAGAAGGTAAAAGGGATACGGTAAACATGAAGTGAAGCATCGGAAACAAAAACTGGACTCACAGGAGAGGTTCAAATCATAGAAATTGAGAGTGTTAGTCCTCTTGTACTTAAGTCGGCATTGTGCCTTATGTATTAAATTCGGATGCAATGTCTGTGTTGCATCGTCAAAAAGAAGGTCCAAGGGATACAGTGAACCTAAAGTCAAGCATCGAAATCTAATACTGGATTATTAGGAGAGGTTCAAATCATAGAAAGTGAGAGTGTCAGTCCTCTTGTACTTATGTCGGCATTGTGCCTTTTGTATTAAATTCGGATGCAATTTCTGTGTTTCATCGTCAATAAGAAGGTACAAGGGATACAGTATACCTGAAGTGAAGCATCGGAATCTAAAACTGTTCTCACAGGAGAGGGTCAAATCATGGAAAGTGAGAGTGTCAGTCCTCTTGTACTTATGTCGGCATTGTGCCTTTTGTTTAAAATTCGGATGCAATTTCTGTGTTTCATCGTCAATAAGAAGGTCCAAGGGATACAGTAAACCTGAAGTGAAACATCGGAGTCTAAAACTGGACTCACAGGAGAGGTTCAAATCATAGAAAGTGAGAGTGTCAGTCCTCTTGTACTTAAGTCGGCTTTGTGCCTTTTGTATTAAATTCGAATGCAATATTTGTGTTTCATCGTCAATAAGAAAGTCCAAAGTATACAGTAAGATTGAAGTGAAACATCGGAATCTGAAACTAGACTCACAGGAGAGGTTCAAATCATAGAAAGCCAGAGAGTCAGAACTCTTGTCCTTAAGTCGGCATTGTGCCTTTTGAATTTAATTCCGATGCAATTTCTATGTTTCATCGTCAATAAGATGCTCCAAGGTATACAGTGAACCTGAAGTGAAGCATCGGAATCTAAAACTGGACTCACAGGAGAGGTTCAAATCATAGAAAGTGAGAGTTTCAGTCTTCTTGTACTTAAGTCGGCATTGTGCCTTTTGTATTAAATTCGGATGCAATTTCTGTGTTTCATCGTCAATAAGAAGGTCCAAGGGATACAGTAAACCTGAAGTGAAGCATCGGAATCTAGAACTCAACTCACACGAGAGGTTCAAATCATAGAAAGTTAGAGTGTCAGTCCTCTTGTACTTAAGTCGGCATTGTGCCTTTTGTATTAAATTTGGATGCAATTTCTGTGTTTCATCGTCAATAAGATGGTACAAGGGATACAGTAAACCTGTAGTGAAGCATCGGAATCTAAAACAGGACTCACAGGAGAGGTTCAAATCGTAGAAAGTCAGAGAGTCAGAACTCTTGTTCTTAAGTCGGCATTGTGCCTTTTGAATTTAATTCCGTTGCTATTTCTGTGTTTCATCGTCAATAAGATGTTCCAAGGTATACAGTAAACCTGAAGTGAAGCATCGGAAACTAAAACTGGACTCACACGGGAGCTTCAAATCATAGAAAGTTAAAGTGTCAGTCCTCTTGTACTTAAGTCGGCATTGTGCCTTTTGTGTTTAATTCGGATGCAATTTCAGTGTTTCATCGTCAGTAAGAAGGTCCAAGGGATACAGTAAACCTGAAGTGAAGCATCGGAATCTAAAACTGGACTGACAGGAGAGGTTCAAATCATAGAAAGTGAGAGTCTCAGTCTTCTTGTACTTAAGTCGGCATTGTGCCTTTTGTATTAAATTCGGATGCAATTTCTGTGTTTCATCGTCAATAAGAAGGGCCAAGGGGTACAGTAAACCTGAAGTGAAGCATCGGAATCTAGAACTTAACTCACACGAGAGGTTCAAATCATAGAATGTGAGAGTGTCAGTCCTCTTGTACTTAAGTCGGCATTGTGCGTTTAGTATGTATTTCGGATGCAATTTCTGTGTTTCATCGTCAATAAGAAGGTCCAAGGTATACAGTAAACCAAATGTGAAGCATCGGAATCTGAAAGTGGACACACAGGAGAGGTTCAAATCTTAGATATTTAGAGTGTCAGTCCTCTTGTACTTAAGTCGACATTGTGCCCTTAGTATGTAATTCGGACGCAATTTCTGTGTTTCATCGTCAATGAGAAGGTCCAAGGGATACAGTAAACCTGAAGTGAAACATCGGAGTCTAAAACTGGACTCACAGGAGAGGTTCAAATCATAGAAAGTGAGAGTGTCAGTCCTCTTGTACTTAAGTCGGCTTTGTGCCTTTTGTATTAAATTCGGATGCAATATTTGTGTTTCATCGTCAATAAGAAAGTCCAAAGTATACAGTAAGATTGAAGTGAAGCATCGGAATCTAAAACTAGACTCACAGGAGAGGTTCAAATCATAGAAAGCCAGAGAGTCAGAACTCTTGTTCTTAAGTCGGCATTGTGCCTTTTGAATTTAATTCCGATGCAATTTCTGTGTTTCATCGTCAATAAGATGCTCCAAGGTATACAGTAAACCTGAAGTGAAGCATCGGAATTTAAAACTGGACTCATAGGAGAGGTTCAAATCATAGAAAGTGAGAGTTTCAGTCTTCTTGTACTTAAGTCGGCATTGTGCCTTTTGTATTAAATTCGGATGCAATTTCTGTGTTTCATCGTCAATAAGAAGGTCCAAGGGATACAGTAAACCTGAAGTGAAGCATCGGAATCTAGAACTTAACTCACACGAGAGGTTCAAATCATAGAAAGTTAGAGTGTCAGTCCTCTTGTACTTAAGTCGGCATTGTGCCTTTTGTATTAAATTCGGATGCAATTTCTGTGTTTCATCGTCAATAAGATGGTACAAGGGATACAGTAAACCTGTAGTGAAGCATCGGAATCTAAAACAGGACTCACAGGAGAGGTTCAAATCATAGAAAGTCAGAGAGTCAGAACTCATGTTCTTAAGTCGGCATTGTGCCTTTTGAATTTAATTCCGTTGCAATTTCTGTGTTTCATCGTCAATAAGAAGTTCCAAGGTATACAGTAAACCTGAAGTGAAGCATCGGAAACTAAAACTGGACTCACACGGGAGCTTCAAATCATAGAAAGTTAAAGTGTCAGTCCTCTTGTACTTAAGTCGGCATTGTGCCTTTTGTGTTTAATTCGGATGCAATTTCAGTGTTTCATCGTCAGTAAGAAGGTCCAAGGGATACAGTAAACCTGAAGTGAAGCATCGGAATCTAAAACTGGACTGACAGGAGAGGTTCAAATCATAGAAAGTGAGAGTCTCAGTCTTCTTGTACTTAAGTCGGCATTGTGCCTTTTGTATTAAATTCGGATGCAATTTCTGTGTTTCATCGTCAATAAGAAGGGCCAAGGGGTACAGTAAACCTGAAGTGAAGCATCGGAATCTAGAACTTAACTCACACGAGAGGTTCAAATCATAGAATGTGAGAGTGTCAGTCCTCCTGTACTTAAGTCGGCATTGTGCCTTTAGTATGTATTTCGGATGCAATTTCTGTGTTTCATCGTCAATAAGAAGGTCCAAGGTATACAGTAAACCAGATGTGAAGCATCGGAATCTGAAAGTGGACACACAGGAGAGGTTCAAATCTTAGATATTTAGAGTGTCAGTCTTCTTGTACTTAAGTCGACATTGTGCCCTTAGTATGTAATTCGGACGCAATTTCTGTGTTTCATCGTCAATAAGAAGGTCCAAGGGATACAGTAAACCTGAAGTGAAACATCGGAGTCTAAAACTGGACTCACAGGAGAGGTTCAAATCATAGAAAGTGAGAGTGTCAGTCCTCTTGTACTTAAGTCGGCTTTGTGCCTTTTGTATTAAATTCGGATGCAATATTTGTGTTTCATCGTCAATAAGAAAGTCCAAAGTATACAGTAAGATTGAAGTGAAGCATCGGAATCTAAAACTAGACTCACAGGAGAGGTTCAAATCATAGAAAGCCAGAGAGTCAGAACTCTTGTTCTTAAGTCGGCATTGTGCCTTTTGAATTTAATTCCGATGCAATTTCTGTGTTTCATCGTCAATAAGATGCTCCAAGGTATACAGTAAACCTGAAGTGAAGCACCGGAATCTAAAACTGGACTATCAGGAGAGGTTCAAATCATAGAAAGTGAGAGTTTCAGTCTTCTTGTACTTAAGTCGGCATTGTGCCTTTTGTATTAAATTCGGATGCAATTTCTGTGTTTCATCTTCAATAAGAAGGTCCAAGGGATACAGTAAACCTGAAGTGAAGCATCGGAATCTAGAACTTAACTCACACGAGAGGTTCAAATCATAGAAAGTTAGAGTGTCAGCCCTCTTGTACTTAAGTCGGCATTGTGCCTTTTGTATTAAATTCGGATGCAATTTCTGTGTTTCATCGTCAATAAGATGGTACAAGGGATACAGTAAACCTGTAGTGAAGCATCGGAATCTAAAACAGGACTCACAGAAGAGGTTCAAATCATAGAAAGTCAGAGAGTCAGAACTCTTGTTCTTAAGTCGGCATTGTGCCTTTTGAATTTAATTCCGTTGCAATTTCTGTGTTTCATCGTCAATAAGATGTTCCAAGGTATACAGTAAACCTGAAGTGAAGCATCGGAAACTAAAACTGGACTCACACGGGAGCTTCAAATCATAGAAAGTTAAAGTGTCAGTCCTCTTGTACTTAAGTCGGCATTGTGCCTTTTGTGTTTAATTCGGATGCAATTTCAGTGTTTCATCGTCAGTAAGAAGGTCCAAGGGATACAGTAAACCTGAAGTGAAGCATCGGAATCTAAAACTGGACTGACAGGAGAGGTTCAAATCATAGAAAGTGAGAGTCTCAGTCTTCTTATACTTAAGTCGGCATTGTGCCTTTTGTATTAAATTCGGATGCAATTTCTGTGTTTCATCGTCAATAAGAAGGTCCAAGGGATACAGTAAACCTGAAGTGAAGCATCGGAATCTAGAACTTAACTCACACGAGAGGTTCAAATCATAGAATGTGAGAGTGTCAGTCCTCTTGTACTTAAGTCGGCATTGTGCCTTTAGTATGTAATTCGGATGCAATTTCTGTGTTTCATCGTCAATAAGAAGGTCCAAGGTATACAGTAAACCAAAGTGAAGCATCGGAATCTGAAAGTGGACACACAGGAGAGGTTCAAATCATAGATATTTAGAGTGTCAGTCCTCTTGTACTTAAGTCGACATTGTGCCCTTAGTATGTAATTCGGACGCAATTTCTGTGTTTCATCGTCAATAAGAAGGTCCAAGGGATACAGTAAACCTGAAGTGAAACATCGGAGTCTAAATCTGGACTCACAGGAGAGGTTCAAATCATAGAAAGTGAGAGTGTCAGTCCTCTTGTACTTAAGTCGGCATTGTGCCTTTTGTATTAAATTCGGATGCAATTTCTGTGTTTCATCGTCAATAAGAAGGTCCAAAGTATACAGTAAGATTGAAGTGAAGCATCGGAATCTAAAACTGGACTGACAGGAGAGGTTCAAATCATAGAAAGCCAGAGAGTCAGAACTCTTGTTCTTAAGTCGGCATTGTGCCTTTTGAATTTAATTCCGATGCAATTTCTGTGTTTCATCGTCAATAAGATGTTCCAAGGTATACAGTAAACCTGAAGTGAAGCATCGGAATCCAAAACTGGACTCACAGGAGAGGTTCAAATCATAGAAAGTGAGAGTTTCAGTCTTCTTGTACTTAAGTCGGCATTGTGCCTTTTGTATTAAATTCGGATGCAATTTCTGTGTTTCATCGTCTATAAGAAGGTCCAAGGGATACAGTAAACCTGAAGTGAAGCATCGGAATCTAGAACTTAATTCACACGAGAGGTTCAAATCATAGAAAGTTAAAGTGTCAGTCCTCTTGTACTTAAGTCGGCATTGTGCCTTTTGTATTTAATTCGGATGCAATTTCAGTGTTTCATCGTCAGTAAGAAGGTCCAAGGGATACAGTAAACCTGAAGTGAAGCATCGGAATCTAAAACTGGACTCACAGAAGAGGTTCAAATCATAGAAAGTGAGAGTCTCAGTCTTCTTGTACTTAAGTCGGCATTGTGCCTTTTGTATTAAATTCGGATGCAATTTCTGTGTTTCATCGTCAATAATAAGGTCCAAGGGATACAGTAAACCTGAAGTGAAGCATCGGAATCTAAAACAGGACTCACAAGAGAGGTTCAAATCATAGAAAGTGAGAGTGCCAGTCCTCTAGTACATAAGTCGGCATTGTGCCTTTTGTATTAAATTCGGATGCAATATCAGAGGTACATCGTCAATAAGAAGGTCCAATGGATACAGTAAACCCGAAGTGGGGCATCGGAATCTAAAACTGGACTCACTGGAGAGGTTCAAATCATAGAAAATTAAAGTGCCAGTCCTCTTGTACTTAAGTCGGCATTGTGCCTTTTGTATTAAATTCGGATGCAATTTCTGTGTTTCGTCGTCAATAAGAAGGTCCAAGGGATGCAGTAAACCTGAAGTGAAGCATCGGAATCAAAATCTCGACTCACAGGAGAGGTTCAAATCATAGAAGGTTAGAGTGTCAGTCCTCTTGTACTTAAGTCGGCATTGTGCCTTTTATATTTAATTCGGATGCAATTTCTGTGTTTCATCGTCAGTAAGAAGGTCCAAGGGATACAGTAAACCTGAAGTGAAGCATCGGAATCTAAAACTGGACTCACAGGAGAGGTTCAAATCATAGAAAGTGAGAGTTTCAGTCTTCTTGTACTTAAGTCGGCATTGTGCCTCTTGTATTAAATTCGGATGCAATTTCTGTGTTTCACCGTCAATAAGAAGGTCCAAGGGATACAGCAAACCTGAAGTGAAGCATCGGAATCTAAAACTGGACTCACAGGAGTGGTTCAAATCATAGAAAGTGAGAGTGCCAGTCCTCTTGTACTTAAGTCGACATTGTGCCTTTAGTATTTAATTCGGATGCAATTTCTGTGTTTCATCGTCAATAAGAAGGTCCAAGGTATACAGTAAACCTGAAGTGAAGCATCGGAATCTAAAACAGGACACTCAGGAGAGGTTCAAACCATAGATATTTAGAGTGTCAGTCCTCTTGCACAAAAGTCGGCATTGTGCCTTTTGTATTAAATTCGGATGCAATTTCTGTGTTTCATCGTCAATAAGAAGGTCCAAAGTATACAGTAAGATTGAAGTGAAGCATCGGAATCTAAAACTGGACTGACAGGAGAGGTTCAAATCATAGAAAGCCAGAGAGTCAGAACTCTTGTTCTTAAGTCGGCATTGTGCCTTTTGAATTTAATTCCGATGCAATTTCTGTGTTTCATCGTCAAAAAGATGTTCCAAGGTATACAGTAAACCTGAAGTGATGCATCGGAATCTAAAACTGGACTCACAGGAGAGGTTCAAATCATAGAAAGTGATATTTTCAGTCTTCTTGTACTTAAGTCGGCATTGTGCCTTTTGTATTAAATTCTGATGCAATTTCTGTGTTTCATCGTCAATAAGAAGGTCCAAGGAATACAGTAAACTTGAAGTGAAGCATCGGAATCTAGAACTTAACTCACACGAGAGGTTCAAATCATAGAAAGTGAGAGCGTCAGTCCTCTTGTACTTAAGTCGCCATTGTGCCTTTTGTATTAAATTCGGATGCAATTTCTGTCTTTCATCGTCAATAGGATGGTACAAGGGATACAGTAAACCTGTAGTGAAGCATCGGAATCTAAAACAGGGCTCACAGGAGAGGTTCAAATCATAGAAAGTCGGAGAGTCAGAACTCTTGTTCTAAAGTCGGCATTGTGCCTTTTGAATTTAATTCCGTTGCAATTTCTGTGTTTCATCGTCAATAAGATGTTCCAAGGTATACAGTAAACCTGAAGTGAAGCATCGGAAACTAAAACTGGACTCACACGGGAGCTTCAAATCATAGAAAGTTAAAGTGTCAGTCCTCTTGTACTTAAGTCGGCATTGTGCCTTTTGTATTTAATTCGGATGCAATTTCAGTGTTTCATCGTCAGTAAGAAGGTCCAAGGGATACAGTAAACCTGAAGTGAAGCATCGGAATCTAAAACTGGACTCACAGGAGAGGTTCAAATCATAGAAAGTGAGAGTCTCAGTCTACTTGTACTTAAGTCGGCATTGTGCCATTTGTATTAAATTCGGATGCAATTTCTGGGTATCATCGTCAATAAGAAGGTCCAAGGGATACAGTAAACCTGAAGTGAAGCATCGGAATCTAGAACTTAACTCACACGAGAGGTTCAAATCACAGAATGTGAGAGTGTCAGTCCTCTTGTACTTAAGTCGGCGTTGTGCTTTTGTATTAAATTCAGATGCAATTTCTGTGTTTCATCGTCAATAAGATGGTACAAGGGATACAGTAAACCTGAAGTGAAGCATCGGAATCTAAAGCAGGTTTCACAAGAGAGGTTCAAATCATAGATAGTGAGAGTGTCAGTCCTCTAGTACTTAAGTCGGCATTGTGCCTTTTGTATTAAATTCGGATGCAATTTCTGTGTTTCATCGTCAATAAGAAGGTCCAAGGGATACAGTAAACCTGAAGTGAAGCATCGGAATCTAAAACTGGACTCACAGGAGAGGTTCAAAACATAGAAAGTGAGAGCGTCAGTCCTCTTGTACTTAAGTCGGCATTGTGCCATTTGTATTAAATTCGGATGCAATTTCTGTGTTTCATCGTCAATAAGAGGGTCCAAGGCATATAGTAAACCTGAATTGAAGCATCAGAATCTAAAACTGGACTCACAAAAGAGGTTCAAATCATAGAAAGTCAGAGTGTCACTCCTCTTGTTCTTAAGTCGGCATTGTGCCTGATGAATTTAATTCCAATGCAATTTCTGTGTTTCATAGTCAATAAGAAATTCCAAGGTATTCAGTAAACGTGAAGAGAAGCATCGGAATCTAAAACTGGACTCACAGGAGAGGTTCAAATCTTAGAGGGTTAGAGTGTCAGTCCTCTTGTACTTAAGTCGGCATTGTGCCTTTTGTATTAAATTCGGATGCAATTTCTGTGTTTCATCGTCAATAAGAAGGTCCAAGGGATACAGGAAACCTGAAGTGAAGCATCGGAATCTAAAACTGGACTCACAGGAGTGGTTCAAATGATAGAAAGTGAGAGTCCCAGTCCTCTTGTACTTAAGTCGACATTGTGCCTTTAGTATGTAATTCGGATGCAATTTCTGTGTTTCATCGTCAATAAGAAGGTCCAAGGTATACAGTAAACCTGAAGTGAAGCATCGGAATCTAAAACTGGACACACAGGAGAGGTTCAAATCATAGTTATTTAGAGTGTCAGTCCTCTTGCACATATGTCGGCATTGTGCCTTTTGTATTATATTCGGATGCAATTTCTGTGTTTCTTCGTCAAAAAGAAGGTCCAAGGGATACAGTAAACCTGAAGTGAAGCATCGGAATCTAAAACTGGACCCACAGGAGAGGTTCAAATAATAGAAAGCCAGAGAGTCAGAACTCTTGTTCTTAAGTCGGCATTGTGCCTTTTGTATTAAATTCGGATGCAATTTCTGTGTTTCATCGTCAATAAGAAGGTCCAAGGGATACAGTAAACCTGAAGTGAAGCATCGGAATCTAAAACTGGACTCACTGGAGAGGTTCAAATCATAGAAAGTTAGAGTGACAGTCCTCTCGTACTTAAGTCGGCATTGTGCCTTTCGTATTAAATTCGGATGCAATTTCTGTGTTTCATCGTCAATAAGAAGGTCCAAGGTATACAGTAAACCAGAAGTGAAGCATCGGAATCTAAAACTGGACTTACAGGATAGGCTCAAATCGTAGAAGGTGAGAGTGTCAGTCCTCTTTTACTTAAGTCGGCATTGTGCCTTTTGTATTAAATTCGGATGCAATTTCTGTGTTTCATCGTCAAAAAGAAGGTCCAAGGGATACAGTAAACCTGAAGTGAAGCATCGGAATCTAGAACTTAACTCACACGAGAGGTTCAAATCATAGAAAGTGAGTGTCAGTCCTCTTGTACTTAAGTCGGCATTGTGTCTTTTGTATTAAATTCGGATGCAATTTCTGTGTTTCATCGTCAATAAGAAGGTCCAAGGGATACAGTAAACCTGAAGTGAAGCATCGGAATCTAAAACTGGACCCACAGGAGAGGTTCAAATCATAGAGAGCCAGAGAGTCAGAACTCTTGTTCTTAAGTCGGCATTGTGCCTTTTGAATTTAATTCCGATGCAATTTCTGTGTTTCATCGTCAATAAGATGTTCCAAGGTATACAGTAAACCTGAAGTGAAGCATCGGAATCTAAAACTGGACTCACAGGAGAGGTTCAAATCATAGAAAGTGAGAGTTTCAGTCTTCTTGTACTTAAGTCGGCATTGTGCCTTTTGTATTAAATTCGGATGCTATTTCTGTGTTTCATCGTCAATAAGAAGGTCCAAGGGATACAGTAAACCTGAAGTGAAGCATCTGAATCTAGAACTTAACTCACACGAGAGGTTCAAATCATAGAAAGTGAGAGTGTCAGTCCTCTTGTACTTAAGTCGGCATTGTGCCTTTTGTATTAAATTCGGATGCAATTTCTGTGTTTCATCGTCAATAAGAAGGTCCAAGGGATACAGTAAACCTGAAGTGAAGCATCGGAATCTAGAACTTAACTCACACGAGAGGTTCAAATCATAGAATGTGAGAGTGTCAGTCCTCTTGTACTTAAGTCGGCATTGTGCCTTTTGTATTTAATTCAGATGCAATTTCTGTGTTTCATCGTCAATAAGATGGTACAAGGGATACAGTAAACCTGAAGTGAAGCATCGGAATCTAAAACGGGACTCACAAGAGAGGTTCAAATCATAGAAAGTGAGAGTGTCAGTCCTCTAGTACTTCAGTCGGCATTGTGCCTTTTGTATTAAATTCGGATGCAATTTCTGTGTTTCATCGTCAATAAGAAGGTCCAAGGGATACAGTAAACCTGAAGTGAAGCATCGGAATCTAAAACTGGACTCACAGGAGAGGTTCAAAACATAGAAAGTGAGAGTGTCAGAACCCTTGTTCTTAAGTCGGCATTGTGCCTTTTGAATTTAATTCCGTTGCCACTTTTCTGTGTTTCATCGTCAATAAGATGTTCCAAGGTATACAGTAAACCTGAAGTGAAGCATCGGAAACTAAAACTGGACTCACACGGGAGCTTCAAATCATAGAAAGTTAAAGTGTCAGTCCTCTTGTACTTAAGTCGGCATTGTGCCTTTTGTATTTAATTCGGATGCAATTTCAGTGTTTCATCGTCAGTAAGAAGATCCAAGGGATACAGTAAACCTGAAGTGAAGCATCGGAATCTAAAACTGGACTCACAGGAGAGGTTCAAATCATAGAAATTGAGAGTCTCAGTCTTCTTGTACTTAAGTCGGCATTGTGCCTTTTGTATTAAATTCGGATGCAATTTCTGTGTTTCATCGTCAATAAGAAGGTCCAAGGGATACAGTAAACCACAAGTGAAGCATCGGAATCTAGAACTTAACTCACACGAGAGGTTCAAATCATAGAATGTGATAGTGTCAGTCCTCTTGTACTTAAGTCGGCGTTGTGCTTTTGTATTAAATTCAGATGCAATTTCTGTGATTCATCGTCAAAAAGATGGTACAAGGGATACAGTAAACCTGAAGTTAGGCATCGGAATCTAAAACAAGACTCACAAGAGAGGTTCAAATCATAGATAGTGAGAGTGTCAGTCCTCTAGTACTTAAGTCGGCATTGTGCCTTTTGTATTAAATTCGGATGCAATTTCTGTGTTTCATCGTCAATAAGAAGGTCAAGGGATACAGTAAACCTGAAGTGAAGCATCGGAATCTAAAACTGGACTCACAGGAGAGGTTCAAATCATAGAAAGTGAGAGCGTCAGTCCTCTTGTACTTAAGTCGGCATTGTGCCATTTGTATTAAATTCGGATGCAATTTCTGTGTTTCATCGTCAATAAGAGGGTCCAAGGCATACAGTAAACCTGAATTGAAGCATCAGAATCTAAAACTGGACTCACAGAAGAGGTTCAAATCATAGAAAGTCAGAGTGTCAGTCCTCTTGTACTTAAGTCGGCATTCTGCCTGATGAATTTAATTCCGATGCAATTTCTGTGTTTCATCGTCAATAAGAAATTCCAAGGTATTCAGTAAACCTGAAGAGAAGCATCGGAATCTAAAACTGGACTCACAGGAGAGGTTCAAATCATAGATGGTTAGAGTGTCAGTCCTCTTGTACTTAAGTCGGCATTGTGCCTTTTGTATTAAATTCGGATGCAATTTCTGTGTTTCATCGTCAATAAGAAGGTCCAAGGGATACAGCAAACCTGAAGTGAAGCATCGGAATCTAAAACTGGACTCACAGGAGTGGTTCAAATCATAGAAAGTGAGAGTGCCAGTCCTCTTGTACTTAAGTCGGCATTGTGCCTTTAGTATGTAATTCGGATGCAATTTCTGTGTTTCATCGTCAATAAGAAGATCCAAGGTATACAGTAAACCTGAAGTGAAACATCGGAATCTAAAACTGGACACACAGGAGAGGTTCAAATCATAGTTATTTAGAGTGTCAGTCCTCTTGCACATATGTCGGCATTGTGCCTTTTGTATTATATTCGGATGAAATTTCTGTGTTTCTTCGTCAATAAGAAGGTCCAAGGGATACAGTAAACCTGAAGTGAAGCATCGGAATCTAAAACTGGACTTACAGGATAGGTTCAAATCATAGAAGGTGAGAGTTTCAGTCCTCTTGTACTTAAGTCGGCATTGTGCCTTTTGTATTAAATTCGGATCCAATTTCTGTGTTTCATCGTCAATAAGATGGTACAAGGGATACAGTAAACCAGTAGTGAAGCATCGGAATCTAAAACAGGACTCACAGGAGAGGTTCAAATCATAGAAAGTCAGAGAGTCAGAACTCTTGTTCTTAAGTCGGCATTGTGCCTTTTGAATTTAATTCCGTTGCAATTTCTGTGTTTCATCGTCAATAAGATGTTCCAAGGTATACAGTAAACCTGAAGTGAAGCATTGGAAACTAAAACTGGACTCACACGGGAGCTTCAAATCATAGAAAGTTAAAGTGTCAGTCCTCTTGTACTTAAGTCGGCATTGTGCCTTTTGTGTTTAATTCGGATGCAATTTCAGTGTTTCATCGTCAGTAAGAAGGTCCAAGGGATACAGTAAACCTGAAGTGAAGCATCGGAATCTAAAACTGGACTGACAGGAGAGGTTCAAATCATAGAAAGTGAGAGTCTCAGCCTTCTTGTACTTAAGTCGGCATTGTGCCTTTTGTATTAAATTCGGATGCAATTTCTGTGTCTCATCGTCAATAAGAAGGTCCAAGGGATACAGTAAACATGAAGTGAAGCATCGGAATCTAGAACTTAACTCACACGAGTGGTTCAAATCATAGAATGTGAGAGTGTCAGTAGTCTTGTACTTAAGTCGGCATTGTGCCTTTAGTATGTAATTCGGATGCAATTTCTGTGTTTCATCGTCAATAAGAAGGTCCAAGGTATACAGTAAACCAGAAGTGAAGCATCGGAATCTGAAAGTGGACACACAGGAGAGGTTCAAATCATAGATATTTAGAGTGTCAGTCCTCTTGTACTTAAGTTGACATTGTGCCCTTAGTATGTAATTCGGACGCAATTTGTGTGTTTCATCGTCAATAAGAAGGTCCAAGGGATACAGTAAACCTGAAGTGAAACATCGGAGTCTAAAACTGGACTCACAGGAGAGGTTCAAATCATAGAAAGTGAGAGTGTCAGTCCTCTTGTACTAAAGTCGGCATTGTGCCTTTTGTATTAAATTCGGATGCAATTTCTGTGTTTCATCGTCAATAAGAAGGTCCAAAGTATACAGTAAGACTGAAGTGAAGCATCGGAATCTAAAACTGGACTGACAGGAGAGGTTCAAATCATAGAAAGCCAGAGAGTCAGAACTCTTCTTCTTAAGTCGGCATTGTGCATTTTGAATTTAATTCCGATGCAATTTCTGTGTTTCATCGTCAATAAGATGTTCCAAGGTATACAGTAAACCTGAAGTGAAGCATCGGAATCCAAAACTGGACTGACAGGAGAGGTTCAAATCATACAAAGTGAGAGTTTCAGTCTTCTTGTACTTAAGTCGGCATTGTGCCTTTTGTATTAAATTCGGATGCAATTTCTGTGTTTCATCGTCTATAAGAAGGTCCAAGGGATACAGTAAACCTGAAGTGAAGCATCGGAATCTAGAACTTAACTCACACGAGAGGTTCAAATCATAGAAAGTGAGAGTGTCAGTCCTCTTGTACTTAAGTCGGCATTGTGCCTTTTGTATTAAATTCGGATGCAATTTCTGTGTTTCATCGTCAAAAAGATGGTACAAGGGTAACAGTAAACCTGTAGTGAAGCATCGGAAACTAAAACAGGACTCACAGGAGGGGTTCAAATCATAGAAAGTCAGAGAGCCAGAACTCTTGTTCTTAAGTCGGCATTGTGCCTTTTGAATTTAATTCCGTTGCAATATCTGTGTTTCATCGTCAATAAGATGTTCCAAGGTACACAGTAAACCTGAAGTGAAGCATCGGAAACTAAAACTGGACTCACACGGGAGCTTCAAATCATAGAAAGTTAAAGTGTCAGTCCTCTTGTACTTAAGTCGGCATTGTGCCTTTTGTATTTAATTCGGATGCAATCTCAGTGTTTCATCGTCAGTAAGAAGGTCCAAGGGATACAGTAAACCTGAAGTGAAGCATCGGAATCTAAAACTGGACTCACAGAAGAGGTTCAAATCATAGAAAGTGTGAGTCTCAGTCTTCTTGTACTTAAGTCGGCATTGTGCCTTTTGTATTAAATTCGGATGCAATTTCTGTGTTTCATCGTCAATAAGAAGGTCCAAGGGATACAGTAAACCTGAAGTGAAGCATCGGAATCTAAAACAGGACTCACAAGAGAAGTTCAAATCATAGAAAGTGAGAGTGCCAGTCCTCTAGTACATAAGTCGGCACTGTGCCTTTTGTATTACATTCGGATGCAATATCAGAGTTTCATCGTCAATAAGAAGGTCCAAAGGATACAGTAAACCCGAAGTGGGGCATCGGAATCTAAAGCTGGACTCACTGGAGAGGTTCAAATCATAGAAAATTAGAGTGCCAGTCCTCTTGTACTTAAGTCGGCATTGTGCCTTTTGTATTAAATTCGGATGCAATTTCTGTGTTTCGTCGTCAATAAGAAGGTCCAAGGGATACAGTAAGCCTGAAGTGAAGCATCGGAATCAAAAACTGGACTCACAGGAGAGGTTCAAATCATAGAAGTTTAGAGTGTCAGTCCTCTTGTACTTAAGTCGGCATTGTGCCTTTTATATTTAATTCGGATGCAATTTCTGTGTTTCATCGTCAGTAAGCAGGTCCAAGGGATACAGTATACCTGAAGTGAAGCATCGGAATCTAAAACTGGACTCACAGGAGAGGTTCAAAACATAGAAAGTGAGTGTTTCAGTCTTCTTGTACTTAAGTCGGCATTGTGCCTCTTGTATTAAATTCGGATGCAATTTCTGTGTTTCATCGTCAATAAGAAGGTCCAAGGTATACAGTAAACCTGAAGTGAAGCATCGGAATCTAAAACAGGACACACAGGAGAGGTTCAAACCATAGATATATAGAGTGTCAGTCCTCTTGCACATAAGTCGGCATTGTGCCTTTTGTATTAAATTCGGATGCAATTTCTGTGTTTCATCGTCAATAAGAAGGTCCAAAGTATACAGTAAGATTGAAGTGAAGCATCGGAATCTAAAACTGGACTGACAGGAGAGGTTCAAATCATAGAAAGCCAGAGAGTCAGAACTCTTGTTCTTAAGTCGGCATTGTGCCTTTTGAATTTAATTACGATGCAATTTCTGTGTTTCATCGTCAAAAAGATGTTCCAAGGTATACAGTAAACCTGAAGTGATGCATCGGAATCTAAAACTGGACTCACAGGAGAGGTTCAAATCATAGAAAGTGAGATTTTCAGTCTTCTTGAACTTAAGTCGGCATTGTGCCTTTTGTATTAAATTCGGATGCAATTTCTGTGTTTCATCGTCAATAAGAAGGTCCAAGGTATACAGTAAACTTAAAGTGAAGCATCGGAATCTAGAACTTAACTCACACGAGAGGTTCAAATCATAGAAAGTGAGAGTGTCAGTCCTCTTGTACTTAAGTCGGCATTGTGCCTTTTGTATTTAATTCGAATGCAATCTCAGTGTTTCATCGTCAGTAAGAAGGTCCAAGGGATACAGTAAACCTGAAGTGAAGCATCGGAATCAAAAACTGGACTCACAGAAGATGTTCAAATCATAGAAAGTGAGAGTCTCAGTCTTCTTGTACTTAAGTCGGCATTGTGCTTTTTGTATTAAATTCGGATGCAATTTCTGTGTCTCATCGTCAATAAGAAGGTCCATGGGATACAGTAAACCTGAAGTGAAGCATCGGAATCTAAAACAGGACTCACAAGAGAGGTTCAAATCATAGAAAGTGAGAGTGCCAGTCCTCTAGTACATAAGTCGGCATTGTGCCTTTTGTATTAAATTCGGATGCAATTTCTGTGTTTCGTCGTCAATAAGAAGGTCCAAGGGATGCAGTAAACCTAAAGTGAAGCATCGGAATCTAAAACTGGACTCACAGGAGAGGTTCAAATCATAGAAAGTGAGATTTTCAGTCTTCTTGTACTTAAGTCGGCATTGTGCCTTTTGTATTAAATTCGGATGCAATTTCTGTGTTTCATCGTCAATAAGAAGGTCCAAGGTATACAGTAAACTTGAAGTGAAGCATCGGAAACTAGAACTTAACTCACACGAGAGGTTCAAATCATAGAAAGTGAGAGTGTCAGTCCTCTTGTACTTAAGTCGGCATTGTGCCTTTTGTATTAAATTCGGATGCAATTTCTGTGTTTCATCGTCAATAGGATGGTACAAGGGATACAGTAAACCTGTAGTGAAGCATTGGAATCTAAAACAGGACTCACAGGAGAGGTTCAAATCATAGAAAGTCGGAGAGTCAGAACTCTTGTTCTAAAGTCAGCATTGTGCCTTTTGAATTTAATTCCGTTGCAATTTCTGTGTTTCATCGTCAATAAGATGTTCCAAGGTATACAGTAAACCTGAAGTGAAGCATCGGAAACTAAAACTGGACTCACACGGGAGCTTCAAATCATAGAAAGTTAAAGTGTCAGTCCTCTTGTACTTAAGTCGGCATTGTGCCTTTTGTATTTAATTCGGATGCAATTTCAGTGTTTCATCGTCAGTAAGAAGGTCCAAGGGATACAGTAAACCTGAAGTGAAGCATCGGAATCTAAAACTGGACTCACAGGAGAGGTTCAAATCATAGAAAGTGAGAGCCTCAGTCTACTTTTACTTAAGTCGGCATTGTGCCATTTGTATTAAATTCGGATGCAATTTCTGGGTATCATCGTCAATAAGAAGGTCCAAGGGATACAGTAAACCTGAAGTGAAGCATCGGAATCTAGAACTTAACTCACACGAGAGGTTCAAATCACAGAATGTGAGAGTGTCAGTCCTCTTGTACTTAAGTCGGCGTTGTGCTTTTGTATTAAATTCAGATGCAATTTCTGTGTTTCATCGTCAATAAGATGGTACAAGGGATACAGTAAACCTGAAGTGAAGCATCGGAATCTAAAGCAGGACTCACAAGAGAGGTTCAAATCATAGATAGTGAGAGTGTCAGTCCTCTAGTACTTAAGTCGGCATTGTGCCTTTTGTATTAAATTCGGATGCAATTTCTGTGTCTCATCGTCAATAAGAAGGTCCAAGGGATACAGTAAACCTGAAGTGAAGCATCGGAATCTAAAACTGGACTCACAGGAGAGGTTCAAAACATAGAAAGTGAGAGTGTCAGTCCTCTTGTACTTAAGTCGGCATTGTGCCATTTGTATTAAATTCGGATGCAATTTCTGTGTTTCATCGTCAATAAGAGGGTCCAAGGCATATAGTAAACCTGAATTGAAGCATCAGAATCTAAAACTGGACTCACAAAAGAGGTTCAAATCATAGAAAGTCAGAGTGTCACTCCTCTTGTTCTTAAGTCGGCATTGTGCCTGATGAATTTAATTCCAATGCAATTTCTGTGTTTCATAGTCAATAAGAAATTCCAAGGTATTCAGTAAACCTGAAGAGAAGCATCGGAATCTAAAACTGGACTCACAGGAGAGGTTCAAATCTTAGAGGGTTAGAGTGTCAGTCCTCTTGTACTTAAGTCGGCATTGTGCCTTTTGTATTAAATTCGGATGCAATTTCTGTGTTTCATCGTCAATAAGAAGGTCCAAGGGATACAGGAAACCTGAAGTGAAGCATCGGAATCTAAAACTGGACTCACAGGAGTGGTTCAAATGATAGAAAGTGAGAGTCCCAGTCCTCTTGTACTTAAGTCGACATTGTGCCTTTAGTATGTAATTCGGATGCAATTTCTGTGTTTCATCGTCAATAAGAAGGTCCAAGGTATACAGTAAACCTGAAGTGAAGCATCGGAATCTAAAACTGGACACACAGGAGAGGTTCAAATCATAGTTATTTAGAGTGTCAGTCCTCTTGCACATATGTCGGCATTGTGCCTTTTGTATTATATTCGGATGCAATTTCTGTGTTTCTTCGTCAAAAAGAAGGTCCAAGGGATACAGTAAACCTGAAGTGAAGCATCGGAATCTAAAACTGGACCCACAGGAGAGGTTCAAATAATAGAAAGCCAGAGAGTCAGAACTCTTGTTCTTAAGTCGGCATTGTGCCTTTTGTATTAAATTCGGATGCAATTTCTGTGTTTCATCGTCAATAAGAAGGTCCAAGGGATACAGTAAACCTGAAGTGAAGCATCGGAATCTAAAACTGGACTCACTGGAGAGGTTCAAATCATAGAAAGTTAGAGTGACAGTCCTCTCGTACTTAAGTCGGCATTGTGCCTTTCGTATTAAATTCGGATGCAATTTCTGTGTTTCATCGTCAATAAGAAGGTCCAAGGTATACAGTAAACCAGAAGTGAAGCATCGGAATCTAAAACTGGACTTACAGGATAGGCTCAAATCGTAGAAGGTGAGAGTGTCAGTCCTCTTTTACTTAAGTCGGCATTGTGCCTTTTGTATTAAATTCGGATGCAATTTCTGTGTTTCATCGTCAATAAGAAGGTCCAAGGGATACAGTAAACCTGAAGTGAAGCATCGGAATCTAAAACTGGACTCTCTGGAGAGGTTCAAATCATAGAAAGTTAGAGTGACAGTCCTCTCGTACTTAAGTCGGCATTGTGCCTTTCGTATTAAATTCGGATGCAATTTCTGTGTTTCAACGTCAATAAGGAGGTCCAAGGGATACAGTAAACCTGAAGTGAAGCATCGGAATCTAGAACTTAACTCACACGAGAGGTTCAAATCATAGAAAGTGAGTGTCAGTCCTCTTGTACTTAAGTCGGCATTGTGTCTTTTGTATTAAATTCGGATGCAATTTCTGTGTTTCATCGTCAATAAGAAGGTCCAAGGGATACAGTAAACCTGAAGTGAAGCATCGGAATCTAAAACTGGACCCACAGGAGAGGTTCAAATCATAGAGAGCCAGAGAGTCAGAACTCTTGTTCTTAAGTCGGCATTGTGCCTTTTGAATTTAATTCCGATGCAATTTCTGTGTTTCATCGTCAATAAGATGTTCCAAGGTATACAGTAAACCTGAAGTGAAGCATCGGAATCTAAAACTGGACTCACAGGAGAGGTTCAAATCATAGAAAGTGAGAGTTTCAGTCTTCTTGTACTTAAGTCGGCATTGTGCCTTTTGTATTAAATTCGGATGCTATTTCTGTGTTTCATCGTCAATAAGAAGGTCCAAGGGATACAGTAAACCTGAAGTGAAGCATCGGAATCTAGAACTTAACTCACACGAGAGGTTCAAATCATAGAAAGTGAGAGTGTCAGTCCTCTTGTACTTAAGTCGGCATTGTGCCTTTTGTATTAAATTCGGATGCAATTTCTGTGTTTCATCGTCAATAAGAAGGTCCAAGGGATACAGTAAACCTGAAGTGAAGCATCGGAATCTAGAACTTAACTCACACGAGAGGTTCAAATCATAGAATGTGAGAGTGTCAGTCCTCTTGTACTTAAGTCGGCATTGTGCCTTTTGTATTTAATTCAGATGCAATTTCTGTGTTTCATCGTCAATAAGATGGTACAAGGGATACAGTAAACCTGAAGTGAAGCATCGGAATCTAAAACGGGACTCACAAGAGAGGTTCAAATCATAGAAAGTGAGAGTGTCAGTCCTCTAGTACTTCAGTCGGCATTGTGCCTTTTGTATTAAATTCGGATGCAATTTCTGTGTTTCATCGTCAATAAGAAGGTCCAAGGGATACAGTAAACCTGAAGTGAAGCATCGGAATCTAAAACTGGACTCACAGAAGAGGTTCAAATCATAGAAAGTCAGAGTGTCAGTCCTCTTGTACTTAAGTCGGCATTCTGCCTGATGAATTTAATTCCGATGCAATTTCTGTGTTTCATCGTCAATAAGAAATTCCAAGGTATTCAGTAAACCTGAAGAGAAGCATCGGAATCTAAAACTGGACTCACAGGAGAGGTTCTAATCATAGATGGTTAGAGTGTCAGTCCTCTTGTACTTAAGTCGGCATTGTGCCTTTTGTATTAAATTCGGATGCAATTTCTGTGTTTCATCGTCAATAAGAAGGTCCAAGGGATACAGCAAACCTGAAGTGAAGCATCGGAATCTAAAACTGGACTCACAGGAGTGGTTCAAATCATAGAAAGTGAGAGTGCCAGTCCTCTTGTACTTAAGTCGACATTGTGCCTTTAGTATGTAATTCGGATGCAATTTCTGTGTTTCATCGTCAATAAGAAGGTCCAAGGTATACAGTAAACCTGAAGTGAAACATCGGAATCTAAAACTGGACACACAGGAGAGGTTCAAATCATAGTTATTTAGAGTGTCAGTCCTCTTGCACATATGTCGGCATTGTGCCTTTTGTATTATATTCGGATGAAATTTCTGTGTTTCTTCGTCAATAAGAAGGTCCAAGGGATACAGTAAACCTGAAGTGAAGCATCGGAATCTAAAACTGGACTTACAGGATAGGTTCAAATCATAGAAGGTGAGAGTTTCAGTCCTCTTGTACTTAAGTCGGCATTGTGCCTTTTGTATTAAATTCGGATGCAATTTCTGTGTTTCATCGTCAACAAGATGGTACAAGGGATACAGTAAACCAGTAGTGAAGCATCGGAATCTAAAACAGGACTCACAGGAGAGGTTCAAATCATAGAAAGTCAGAGAGTCAGAACTCTTGTTCTTAAGTCGGCATTGTGCCTTTTGAATTTAATTCCGTTGCAATATCTGTGTTTCATCGTCAATAAGATGTTCCAAGGTATACAGTAAACCTGAAGTGAAGCATCGGAAACTAAAACTGGACTCACACGGGAGCTTCAAATCATAGAAAGTTAAAGTGTCAGTCCTCTTGTACTTAAGTCGGCATTGTGCCTTTTGTGTTTAATTCGGATGCAATTTCAGTGTTTCATCGTCAGTAAGAAGGTCCAAGGGATACAGTAAACCTGAAGTGAAGCATCGGAATCTAAAACTGGACTGACAGGAGAGGTTCAAATCATAGAAAGTGAGAGTCTCAGCCTTCTTGTACTTAAGTCGGCATTGTGCCTTTTGTATTAAATTCGGATGCAATTTCTGTGTCTCATCGTCAATAAGAAGGTCCAAGGGATACAGTAAACCTGAAGTGAAGCATCGGAATCTAGAACTTAACTCACACGAGAGGTTCAAATCATAGAAAGTGAGAGTGTCAGTCCTCTTGTACTTAAGTCGGCATTGTGCCTTTTGTATTAAATTCGGATGCAATTTCTGTGTTTCATCGTCAAAAAGATGGTACAAGGGTAACAGTAAACCTGTAGTGAAGCATCGGAAACTAAAACAGGACTCACAGGAGGGGTTCAAATCATAGAAAGTCAGAGAGCCAGAACTCTTGTTCTTAAGTCGGCATTGTGCCTTTTGAATTTAATTCCGTTGCAATATCTGTGTTTCATCGTCAATAAGATGTTCCAAGGTATACAGTAAACCTGAAGTGAAGCATCGGAAACTAAAACTGGACTCACACGGGAGCTTCAAATCATAGAAAGTTAAAGTGTCAGTCCTCTTGTACTTAAGTCGGCATTGTGCCTTTTGTATTTAATTCGGATGCAATCTCAGTGTTTCATCGTCAGTAAGAAGGTCCAAGGGATACAGTAAACCTGAAGTGAAGCATCGGAATCTAAAACTGGACTCACAGAAGAGGTTCAAATCATAGAAAGTGTGAGTCTCAGTCTTCTTGTACTTAAGTCGGCATTGTGCCTTTTGTATTAAATTCGGATGCAATTTCTGTGTTTCATCGTCAATAAGAAGGTCCAAGGGATACAGTAAACCTGAAGTGAAGCATCGGAATCTAAAACAGGACTCACAAGAGAAGTTCAAATCATAGAAAGTGAGAGTGCCAGTCCTCTAGTACATAAGTCGGCACTGTGCCTTTTGTATTACATTCGGATGCAATATCAGAGTTTCATCGTCAATAAGAAGGTCCAAAGGATACAGTAAACCCGAAGTGGGGCATCGGAATCTAAAGCTGGACTCACTGGAGAGGTTCAAATCATAGAAAATTAGAGTGCCAGTCCTCTTGTACTTAAGTCGGCATTGTGCCTTTTGTATTAAATTCGGATGCAATTTCTGTGTTTCGTCGTCAATAAGAAGGTCCAAGGGATACAGTAAACCTGAAGTGAAGCATCGGAATCAAAAACTGGACTCACAGGAGAGGTTCAAATCATAGAAGTTTAGAGTGTCAGTCCTCTTGTACTTAAGTCGGCATTGTGCCTTTTATATTTAATTCGGATGCAATTTCTGTGTTTCATCGTCAGTAAGAAGGTCCAAGGGATACAGTATACCTGAAGTGAAGCATCGGAATCTAAAACTGGACTCACAGGAGAGGTTCAAAACATAGAAAGTGAGTGTTTCAGTCTTCTTGTACTTAAGTCGGCATTGTGCCTCTTGTATTAAATTCGGATGCAATTTCTGTGTTTCATCGTCAATAAGAAGGTCCAAGGTATACAGTAAACCTGAAGTGAAGCATCGGAATCTAAAACAGGACACACAGGAGAGGTTCAAACCATAGATATATAGAGTGTCAGTCCTCTTGCACATAAGTCGGCATTGTGCCTTTTGTATTAAATTCGGATGCAATTTCTGTGTTTCATCGTCAATAAGAAGGTCCAAAGTATACAGTAAGATTGAAGTGAAGCATCGGAATCTAAAACTGGACTGACAGGAGAGGTTCAAATCATAGAAAGCCAGAGAGTCAGAACTCTTGTTCTTAAGTCGGCATTGTGCCTTTTGAATTTAATTCCGATGCAATTTCTGTGTTTCATCGTCAAAAAGATGTTCCAAGGTATACAGTAAACCTGAAGTGATGCATCGGAATCTAAAACTGGACTCACAGGAGAGGTTCAAATCATAGAAAGTGAGATTTTCAGTCTTCTTGAACTTAAGTCGGCATTGTGCCTTTTGTATTAAATTCGGATGCAAATTCTGTGTTTCATCGTCAATAAGAAGGTCCAAGGTATACAGTAAACTTGAAGTGAAGCATCGGAATCTAGAACTTAACTCACACGAGAGGTTCAAATCATAGAAAGTGAGAGTGTCAGTCCTCTTGTACTTAAGTCGGCATTGTGCCTTTTGTATTTAATTCGGATGCAATCTCAGTGTTTCATCGTCAGTAAGAAGGTCCAAGGGATACAGTAAACCTGAAGTGAAGCATCGGAATCAAAAACTGGACTCACAGAAGATGATCAAATCATAGAAAGTGAGAGTCTCAGTCTTCTTGTACTTAAGTCGGCATTGTGCTTTTTGTATTAAATTCGGATGCAATTTCTGTGTCTCATCGTCAATAAGAAGGTCCATGGGATACAGTAAACCTGAAGTGAAGCATCGGAATCTAAAACAGGACTCACAAGAGAGGTTCAAATCATAGAAAGTGAGAGTGCCAGTCCTCTAGTACATAAGTCGGCATTGTGCCTTTTGTATTAAATTCGGATGCAATTTCTGTGTTTCGTCGTCAATAAGAAGGTCCAAGGGATGCAGTAAACCTAAAGTGAAGCATCGGAATCTAAAACTGGACTCACAGGAGAGGTTCAAATCATAGAAAGTGAGATTTTCAGTCTTCTTGTACTTAAGTCGGCATTGTGCCTTTTGTATTAAATTCGGATGCAATTTCTGTGTTTCATCGTCAATAAGAAGGTCCAAGGTATACAGTAAACTTGAAGTGAAGCATCGGAAACTAGAACTTAACTCACACGAGAGGTTCAAATCATAGAAAGTGAGAGTGTCAGTCCTCTTGTACTTAAGTCGGCATTGTGCCTTTTGTATAAAATTCGGATGCAATTTCTGTGTTTCATCGTCAATAGGATGGTACAAGGGATACAGTAAACCTGTAGTGAAGCATCGGAATCTAAAACAGGACTCACAGGAGAGGTTCAAATCATAGAAAGTCGGAGAGTCAGAACTCTTGTTCTAAAGTCAGCATTGTGCCTTTTGAATTTAATTCCGTTGCAATTTCTGTGTTTCATCGTCAATAAGATGTTCCAAGGTATACAGTAAACCTGAAGTGAAGCATCGGAAACTAAAACTGGACTCACACGGGAGCTTCAAATCATAGAAAGTTAAATTGTCAGTCCTCTTGTACTTAGGTCGGCATTGTGCCTTTTGTATTTAATTCGGATGCAATTTCAGTGTTTCATCGTCAGTAAGAAGGTCCAAGGGATACAGTAAACCTGAAGTGAAGCATCGGAATCTAAAACTGGACTCACAGGAGAGGTTCAAATCATAGAAAGTGAGAGTCTCAGTCTTCTTGTACTTAAGTCGGAATTGTGCCTTTTGTATTAAATTCGGATGCAGTTTCTGTGTTTCATCGTCAATAAGAAGGTCCAAGGGATACAGTAAACCTGAAGTGAAGCATCGGAATCTAAAACTGGACTCACAGGAGAGGTTCAAAACATAGAAAGTGAGAGTGTCAGTCCTCTTGTACTTAAGTCGGCATTGTGCCATTTGTATTAAATTCGGATGCAATTTCTGTGTTTCATCGTCAATAAGTGGGTCCAAGGCATACTGTAAACCTGAATTGAAGCATCAGAATCTAAAACTGGACTCACAAAAGAGGTTCAAATCATAGAAAGTCAGAGTGTCACTCCTCTTGTTCTTATGTCGGCATTGTGCCTGATGAATTTAATTCCAATGCAATTTCTGTGTTTCATCGTCAATAAGAAATTCCAAGGTATTCAGTAAACCTGAAGAGAAGCATCGGAATCTAAAACTGGACTCACAGGAGAGGTTCAAATCTTAGATGGTTAGAGTGTCAGTCCTCTTGTACTTAAGTCGGCATTGAGCCTTTTGTATTAAATTCGGATGCAATTTCTGTGTTTCATCGTCAATAAGAAGGTCCAAGGGATACAGGAAACCTGAAGTGAAGCATCGGAATCTAAAACTGGACACACAGGAGAGGTTCAAATCATAGTTATTTAGAGTGTCAGTCCTCTTGCACATATGTCGGCATTGTGCCTTTTGTATTATATTCGGATGCAATTTCTGTGTTTCTTCGTCAATAAGAAGGTCCAAGGGATACAGTAAACCAGAAGTGAAGCATCGGAATCTAAAACTGGACTTACAGGATAGGCTCAAATCATAGAAGGTGAGAGTGTCAGTCCTCTTGTACTAAAGTCGGCATTGTGCATTTTGTATTAAATTCGGATGCAATTTCTGTGTTTCATCGTCAATAAGAAGGTCCAAGGGATACAGTAAACCTGAAGTGAAGCATCGGAATCTAAAACTGGACTCACTGGAGAGGTTCAAATCATAGAAAGTTAGAGTGACAGTCCTCTCGTACTTAAGTCGGCATTGTGCCTTTCGTATTAAATTCGGATGCAATTTCTGTGTTTCAACGTCAATAAGGAGGTCCAAGGGATACAGTAAACCTGAAGTGAAGCATCGGAATCTAGAACTTAACTCACACGAGAGGTTCAAATCATAGAAAGTGAGTGTCAGTCCTCTTGTACTTAAGTCGGCATTGTGTCTTTTGTATTAAATTCGGATGCAATTTCTGTGTTTCATCGTCAATAAGAAGGTCCAAGGGATACAGTAAACCTGAAGTGAAGCATCGGAATCTAAGACTGGACCCACAGGAGAGGATCAAATCATAGAAAGCCAGAGAGTCAGAACTCTTGTTCTTAAGTCGGCATTGTGCCTTTTGAATTAATTCCGATGCAATTTCTGTGTTTCATCGTCAATAAGATGTTCCAAGGTATACAGTAAACGTGAAGTGAAGCATCGGAATCTAAAACTGGACTCACAGGAGAGGTTCAAATCATGGAAAGTGAGAGTTTCTGTCTTCTTGTACTTAAGTCGGCATTGTGCCTTTTGTATTAAATTCGGATGCAATTTCTGTGTTTCATCGTCAATAAGAAGGTCCAAGGGATACAGTAAACCTGAAGTGAAGCATCGGAATCTAGAACTTAACTCACACGAGAGGTTCAAATCATAGAAGTGAGAGTGTCAGTCCTCTTGTACTTACGTCGGCATTGTGCCTTTTGTATTAAATTCGGATGCAATTTCTGTGTTTCATCGTCAATAAGAAGGTCCAAGGGATACAGTAAACCTGAAGTGAAGCATCGGAATCTAGAACTTAACTCACACGAGAGGTTCAATTCATAGAATGTGAGAGTGTCAGTCCTCTTGTACTTAAGTCGGCATTGTGCCTTTTGTATTTAATTCAGATGCAATTTCTGTGTTTCATCGTCAATAAGATGGTACAAGGGATACAGTAAACCTGATGTGAAGCATCGGAATCTAAAACGGGACTCACAAGAGAGGTTCAAATCATAGAAAGTGAGAGTGACAGTCCTCTAGTACTTCAGTCGGCATTGTGCCTTTTGTATTAAATTCGGATGCAATTTCTGTGTTTCATCGTCAATAAGAAGGTCCAAGGGATACAGTAAACCTGAAGTGAAGCATCGGAAATTAAAACTGGACTCACAGGAGAGGTTCAAAGCATAGAAAGTGAGAGTGTCAGAACTCTTGTTCTTAAGTCGGCATTGTGCCTTTTGAATTTAATTCCGTTGCCATTTTTCTGTGTTTCATCGTCAATAAGATGTTCCAAGGTATACAGTAAACCTGAAGTGAAGCATCGGAAACTAAAACTGGACTCACACGGGACCTTCAAATCATAGAAAGTTAAAGTGTCAGTCCTCTTGTACTTAAGTCGGCATTGTGCCTTTTGTGTTTCATTCGGATGCAATTTCAGTGTTTCATCGTTAGTAAGAAGGTCCAAGGGATACAGTAAACCTGAAGTGAAGCAGCGGAATCTAAAACTGGACTGAGAGGAGAGGTTCAAATCATAGAAAGTGAGAGCCTCAGTCTTCTTGTACTTAAGTCGGCATTGTGCCTTTTGTATTAAATTCGGATGCAATTTCTGTGTTTCATCGTCAATAAGAAGGTCCAAGGGATACAGTAAACCTGAAGTGATGCATCGGAATCTAGAACTTAACTCACACGAGAGGTTCAAATCATAGAATGTGAGAGAGTCAGTCCTGTTGTACTTAAGTCGGCATTGTGCCTTTTGTATTAAATTCAGATGCAATTTCTGTGTTTCATCGTCAATAAGATGTTCCAAGGTATACAGTAAACCTGAAGTGAAGCATCAGAAACTAAACCTGGACTCACACGGGAGCTTCAAATCATAGAAAGTTAAAGTGTCAGTCCTCTTGTACTTAAGTCGGCATTGTGCCTTTTGTATTTAATTCGGATGCAATTTCAGTGTTTCATCGTCAGTAAGAAGGTCCAAGGGATACAGTAAACCTGAAGTGAAGCATCGGAATCTAAAACTGGACTCACAGGAGAGGTTCAAATCATAGAAATTGAGACTCTCGGTCTTCTTGTACTTAAATCGGCATTGTGCCTTTTGTATTAAATTCGGATGCAATTTCTGTGTTTCATCGTAAATAAGAAGGTCCAAGGGATACAGTAAACCAGAATTGAAGCATCGGAATCTAGAACTTAACTCACACGAGAGGTTCAAATCATAGAATGTGATAGTGTCAGTCCTCTTGTACTTAAGTCGGCGTTGTGCTTTTGTATTAAATTCAGATGCAATTTCTGTGATTCATCGGCAATAAGATGGTACAAGGGATACAGTAAACCTGAAGTGAAGCATCGGAATCTAAAACAAGACTCACAAGAGAGGTTCAAATCATAGATAGTGAGAGTGTCAGTCCTCTAGTACTTAAGTCGGCATTGTGCCTTTTGTATTAAATTCGGATGCAATTTCTGTGTTTCATCGTCAATAAGAAGGTCAAGGGATACAGTAAACCTGAAGTGAAGCATCGGAATCTGAAACTGTATTCACTGGAGAGGTTCAAATCATAGAAAGTGAGAGTGTCAGTCCTCTTGTACTTAAGTCGGCATTGTGCCATTTGTATTAAATTCGGATGCAATTTCTGTGTTTCATCGTCAATAAGAGGGTCCAAGGCATACAGTAAACCTGAATTGAAGCATCAGAATCTAAAACTGGACTCACAGAAGAGGTTCAAATCATAGAAAGTCAGAGTGTCAGTCCTCTTGTACTTAAGTCTGCATTCTGCCTGATGAATTTAATTCCGATGCAATTTCTGTGGTTCATCGTCATTAAGAAATTCCAAGGTATTCAGTAAATCTGAAGAGAAGCATCGGAATCTAAAACTGGACTCACAGGAGAGGTTCAAATCATAGATGGTTAGTGTGTCAGTCCTCTTGTACTTAAGTCGGCATTGTGCCTTTTGTATTAAATTCGGATGCAATTTCTGTGTTTCATCGTCAATAAGAAGGTCCAAGGGATACAGCAAACCTGAAGTGAAGCATCGGAATCTAAAACTGGACTCACAGGAGTGGTTCAAATCATAGAAAGTGAGAGTGCCAGTCCTCTTGTACTTAAGTCGACATTGTGCCTTTAGTATGTAATTCGGATGCAATTTCTGTGTTTCATCGTCAATAAGAAGGTCCAAGGTATACAGTAAACCTGAAGTGAAGCATCGGAATCTAAAACTGGACACACAGGAGAGGTTCAAATCATAGCTATTTAGAGTGTCAGTCCTCTTGCACATATGTCGGCATTGTGCCTTTTGTATTATATTCGGATGAAATTTCTGTGTTTCATCGTCAATAAGAAGGTCCAAGGGATACAGTAAACCTGAAGTGAAGCATCGGAATCTAGAACTTAACTCACACGAGAGGTTCAAATCATAGAATGTGAGAGTGTCAGTCCTCTTGTACTTAAGTCGGCATTGTGCCATTTGTATTAAATTCGGATGCAATTTCTGTGTTTCATCGTCAATAAGATGGTACAAGGGATACAGTAAACCTGAAGTGAAGCATCGGAATCTAAAACAGGACTCACAAGAGAGGTTCAAATCATAGAAAGTGAGAGTGTCAGTCCTCTAGTACTTCAGTCGGCATTGTGCCTTTTGTATTAAATTCGGATGCAATTTCTGTGTTTCATCGTCAATAAGAAGGTCCAAGGGATACAGTAAACCTGAAGTGAAGCATCGGAATCTAAAACTGGACTCACAGGAGAGGTTCAAAACATAGAAAGTGAGAGTGTCAGTCCTCCTGTACTTAAGTCGGCATTGGGCCATTTGTATTAAATTCGGATGCAATTTCTGTGTTTCATCGTCAATAAGAGGGTCCAAGGCATACAGTAAACCTGAATTGAAGCATCAGAATCTAAAACTGGACTCACAGGAGTGGTTCAAATCATAGAAAGTGAGAGTGCCTGTCCTCTTGTACTTAAGTCGACATTGTTCCTTTTGTATTAAATACAGATGCAATTTCTGTGTTTCATCGTCAATAAGAAGGTCCAAAGTATACAGTAAGATTGAAGTGAAGCATTGGAATCTAAAACTGGACTGACAGGAGAGGTTCAAATCATAGAAAGCCAAAGAGTCAGAATTCTTGTTCTTAAGTCGGCATTGTACCTTTTGAATTTAATTCCGATGCAATTTCTGTGTTTCATCGTCAATAAGATGTTCCAAGGTATACAGTAAACCTGAAGTGAAGCATCGGAATCTAAAACTGGACTCACAGGAGAGGTTCAAATCATAGAAAGTGAGAGTTTCAGTCTTCTTGTACTTAAGTGGGCATTGTGCCTTTTGTATTAAATTCGGATGCAATTTCTGTGTTACATCGTCAATAAGAAGGTCCAAGGGATACAGTAAACCTGAAGTGAAGCATCGGAATCTAGAACTTAACTCACACGAGAGGTTCAAATCATAGAAAGTGAGAGTGTCAGTCCTCTTGTACTTAAGTCGGCATTGTGCCTTTTGTATTAAATTCGGATGCAATTTCTGTGTTTCATCGTCAATAAGATGGTACATGGGATACAGTAAACCTGTAGTGAAGCATCGGAATCTAAAACAGGACTCACAGGAGAGGTTCAAATCATAGAAAGTCAGAGAGTCAGAACTCTTGTTCTTAAGTCCGCATTGTGCCTTTTGAATGTAATTCCTTTGCAATTTCTATATTTCATCTTCAATAAGACGTTCCAAGGTATACAGTAAACCTGAAGTGAAGCATCGGAAACTAAAACTGGACTCACACGGGAGCTTCAAATCATAGAAAGTTAAAGTGTCAGTCCTCTTGTACTTAAGTCGGCATTGTGCCTTTTGTATTTAATTCGGATGCAATTTAAGTGTTTCATCGTCAGTAAGAAGGTCCAAGGGATACAGTAAACCTGAAGTGAAGCATCGGAATCTAAAACTGGACTCACAGGAGAGGTTCAAATCATAGAAAGTGAGAGTCTCAGTCTTCTTGTACTTAAGTCGGCATTGTGCCATTTGTATTAAATTCAAATGCAATTTCTGTGTTTCATCGTCAATAATAAGGTCCAAGGGATACAGTAAACCTGAAGTGAAGCATCGGAATCTAGAACTTAACTCACACGAGAGGTTCAAATCATAGAGTGTGAGAGTGTCAGTCCTCTATACTAAAGTCGGCATTGTGCCTTTTGTATTAAATTCAGATGCAATTTCTGTGTTTCATCGTCAATAAGATGGTACAAGGGATACAGTAAACCTGAAGTGAAGCATCGGAATCTAAAACAGGACTCACAAGAGAGGTTCAAATCATAGAAAGTGAGAGTGTCAGTCCTCTAGTACTTAAGTCGGCATTGTGCCTTTTGTATTAAATTCGGATGCAATTTCTGTGTTTCATCGTCAATAAGAAGGTCCAAGGGATACAGTAAACCTGAAGTGAAGCATCGGAATCTAAAACTGGACTCACAGGAGAGGTTCAAAACATAGAAAGTGAGAGTGTCAGTCCTCTTGTACTTAAGTCGGCATTGTGCCATTTGTATTAAATTCGGATGCAATTTCTGTGATTCATCGTCATTAAGAGGGTCCAAGGCATACAGTAAACCTGAATGAAGCATCAGAATCTAAAACTGGACTCACAGAAGAGGTTCAAATCATAGAAGTCAGAGTGTCAGTCCTCCTGTACTTAAGTCGGCATTGTGCCTGATGAATTTAAATCCGATGCAATTTCTGTGTTTCATCGTCAATAAGAAGGTTAAAGTTATAGAGTAAACCTGAACAGAAGCATCGTAATCTACAACTGGACTCACAGGAGAGGTTCAAATCATAGTAAGTTAGAATGTCAGTCCTCTTGTACTTAAGTCGGCATTGTGCATTTTGTATTTAATTCGGATGCAATATCAGAGTTTCATCGTCAATAAGAAGGTCCAAGGGATACAGCAAACACGAAGTGGGGCATCGGAATCTAAAACTGGACTCACTGGAGAGGTTCAAATTAAAAAAAAGTGAGAGTGCCCGTCCTCTTGTACTTAAGTCGGCATTGTGCCTTTTGTATTAATTGCGGATGCAATTTCTGTGTTTCATCGTCAATAAAAAGGTCCAAGGGATACAGTATACCTGAAGAGAAGCATCGGAATCTAAAACTGGACCCACAGGAGAGGTTCAAATCATAGATAATGAGAGTGTCAGTCCTCTTGTAGTTATGTCCGCATTGTGCCTTTTGTATTAAATTCGGATGCAATTTTTGCGTTTCATCGTCAATAAGAAGGTCCAAGGGATACGGTAAACCTGAAGTGAAGCATCGGAATCAAAAACTGGACTCACAGGAGTGGTTCAAATCATAGAAATTGAGAGTGTTAGTCCTCTTGTACTTAAGTCGGCATTGTGCCTTTTGTATTAAATTCGGATGCAATGTCTGTGTTGCATCGTAAATAAGAAGGTCCAAGGGATATAGTAAACCTAAAGTCAAGCATCGAAATCTAATACTGGATGATTAGGAGAGGTTCAAATCATAGAAAGTGAGAGTGTCAGTCCTCTTGTACTTATGTCAGCATTGTGCCTTTTGTATTAAATTCGGATGCAATTTCTGTGTTTCATCGTCAATAAGAAGGTCCAAGGGATACAGTAAACCTGAAGTGAAACATCGGAGTCTAAAACTGGACTCACAGGAGAGGTTCAAATCATAGAAAGTGAGAGTGTCAGTCCTGTTGTACTTAAGTCGGCATTGTGCCTTTTGTATTAAATTCGGATGCAATTTCTGTGTTTCATCATCAATAAGAAGGTCCAAAGTATACAGTAAGATTGAAGTGAAGCATTGGAATCTAAAACTGGACTCACAGGAGAGGTTCAAATCATAGAAAGCCAGATAGTCAGAAGTCTTGTCCTTAAGTCGGCATTGTGCCTTTTGAATATAATTCCGGTGCAATTTCTGTGTTTCATCGTCAATAAGATGTTCCAAGGTATAAAGTAAACTTGAAGTGAAGCATCGGAATCTAAAACTGGACTCACACGGGAGCTACAAATCATAGAAAGTTAAAGTGTCAGTCCTCTTGTACTTAAGTCGGCATTGTGCCTTTTATATTTAATTCGGATGCAATATCTGTGTTTCATCGTCAGTAAGAAGGTCCAAGGGATACAGTAAACCTCAAGTGAAGCATCGGAATCTAAAACTGGACTCACAGGAGAAGTTCAAATCATAGAAAGTGAGAGTTTCAGTCTTCTTGTACTTAAGTCGGCATTGTGCCTCTTGTATTAAATTCGGATGCAATTTCTGTGTTTCACCGTCAATAAGAAGGTCCAAGGGATACAGCAAACCTGAAGTGAAGCATCGGAATCTAAAACTGGACTCACAGGAGTGGTTCAAATCATAGAAAGTGAGAGTGCCAGTCCTCTTGTACTTAAGTCGACATTGTGCCTTTAGTATTTAATTCGGATGCAATTTCTGTGTTTCATCGCCAATAAGAAGGTCCAAGGTATACAGTAAACCTGAAGTGAAGCATCGGAATCTAAAGCAGGACACACAGGAGAGGTTCAAACCATAGATATTTAGAGTGTCAGTCCTCTTGCACATAAGTCGGCATTGTGCCTTTTGTATTAAATTCGGATGCAATTTCTGTGTTTCATCGTCAATAAGAAGGTCCAAAGTATACAGTTAGATTGAAGTGAAGCATCGGAATCTAAAACTGGACTGACAGGAGAGGTTCAAATCATAGAAAGCCAGAGAGTCAGAACTCTTGTTCTTAAGTCGGCATTGTGCCTTTTGAATTTAATTCCGATGCAATTTCTGTGTTTCATCGTCAATAAGATGTTCCAAGGTATACAGTAAACCTGAAGTGAAGCATCGGAATCTAAAACTGGACTCACAGGAGAGGTTCAAATCATAGAAAGTGAGATTTTCAGTCTTCTTGTACTTAAGTCGGCATTGTGCCTTTTGTATTAAATTCGGATGCAATTTCTGTGATTCATCGTCAATAAGAAGGTCCTAGGGATACAGTAAACCCGAAGTGAAGCATCGGAATCTAGAACTTAACTCACACGAGAGGTTCAAAGCATAGAAAGTGAGAGTGTCAGTCCTCTTGTACTTAAGTCGGCATTGTGCCTTTTGTATTAAATTCGGATGCAATTTCTGTGTTTCATCGTCAATTAGAAGATCAGAGGGATACAGTAAACCTGTAGTGAAGCATCGGAATCTGAAACTGGACCCACAGGAGAGGTTCAAATCATAGAATGTGAGAGTGTCAGTCCTCTTGTACTTAAGTCGGCATTGTGCCTTTTGTATTAAATTCGGATGCAATTTCTGTGTTTCATCGTCAATAAGAAGGTCCAAAGTATACAGTAAGATTGAAGTGAGGCATTGGAATCCAAAACTGGACTCACAGGAGAGGTTCAAATCATAGAAAGCCAGATAGTCAGAAGTCTTGTTCTTAAGTCGGCATTGTGCCTTTTGAATTTAATTCCGGTGCAATTTCTGTGTTTCATCGTCAATAAGATGTTCCAAGGTATAAAGTAAACCTGAAGTGAAGCATCGGAATCTAAAACTGGACTCACACGGGAGCTTCAAGTCATAGAAAGTTAAAGTGTCAGTCCTCTTGTACTTAAGTCGGCATTGTGCCTTTTATATTTAATTCGGATGCAATTTCTGTGTTTCATCGTCAGTAAGAAGGTCCAAGGGATACAGTAAACCTCAAGTGAAGCATCGGAATCTAAACTGGACTCACAGGAGAGGTTCAAATCATTGAATGTGAGAGTGTCAGTCCACTTGTACTTAAGTCGGCATTGTGCCTTTTGTATTAAATACGGATGCAATTTCGGTGTTTCATCGTCAATAAAAAGGTCCAAGGGATACAGTAAACCTGAAGAGAAGCATCGGAATCTAAAACTGGACCCACAGGAGAGGTTCAAATCATAGATAATGAGAGTATCAGTCATCTTGTAGTTAAGTCGGCATTGTGCCTTTTGTATTAAATTCGGATGCAATTTTTGTGTTTCATCGTCAATACGAAGGTCCAAGGGATACGGTAAACCTGAAGTGAAGCATCGGAATCAAAAACTGGACTCACAGGAGTGGTTCAAATCATAGAAATTGAGAATGTTAGTCCTCTTGTACTTAAGTCGGCATTGTGCCTTTTGTATTAAATTCGGATGCAATGTCTGTGTTGCATCGTCAATAAGAAGGTCCAAGGGATACAGTAAACCTAAAGTCAAGCATCGAAATCTAATACTGGATTATTAGGAGAGGTTCAAATCATAGAAAGTGAGAGTGTCAGTCCTCTTGTACTTAAGTCGGCATTGTGCCTTTTGTATTAAATTCGGATGCAATTTCTGTGTTTCATCGTCAATAAGAAGGTCCAAAGTATACACTAAGATTGAAGTGAAGCATTGGAATCTAAAACTGGACTCACAGGAGAGGTTCAAATCATAGAAAGCCAGATAGTCAGAACTCTTATTCTTAAGTCGGCATTGTGCCTTTTGAATTTAATTCCGGTGCAATTTCTGTGTTTCATCGTCAATAAGATGTTCAAAGGTGTAAAGTAAACCTGAAGTGAAGCATCGGAATCTAAAACTGGACTCACACGGGAGCTTCAAATCATAGAAAGTTAAAGTGTCAGTCCTCTTGTACTTAAGTCGGCATTGTGCCTTTTATATTTAATTCGGATGCAATTTCTGTGTTTCATCGTCAGTAAGAAGGTCCAAGGGATACAGTAAACCTCAAGTGAACCATCGGAATCTAAAACTGGACTCACAGGAGAGGTTCAAATCATAGAAAGTGAGAGTTTCAGTCTTCTTGTACTTAAGTCGGCATTGTGCCTCTTGTATTAAATTCGGATGCAATTTCTGTGTTTCACCGTCAATAAGAAGGTCCAAGGGATACAGCAAACCTGAAGTGAAGCATCGGAATCTAAAACTGGACTCACAGGAGTGGTTCAAATCGTAGAAAGTGAGAGTGCCAGTCCTCTTGTACTTAAGTCGACATTGTGCCTTTAGTATTTAATTCAGATGCAATTTCTGTGTTTCATCGTCAATAAGAAGGTCCAAGGTATACAGTAAACCTGAAGTGAAGCATCGGAATCTAAAACAGGACACACAGGAGAGGTTCAAACCATAGATATTTAGAGTGTCAGTCCTCTTGCACATAAGTCGGCATTGTGCCTTTTGTATTAAATTCGGATGCAATTTCTGTGTTTCATCGTCAATAAAAAGGTCCAAAGTATACAGTAAGATTGAAGTGAAGCATCGGAATCTAAAACTGGACTGACAGGAGAGGTTCAAATCATAGAAAGCCAGAGAGTCAGAACTCTTGTTCTTAAGTCGGCATTGTGCCTTTTGAATTTAATTCCGATGCAATTTCTGTGTTTCATCGTCAATAAGATGTTCCAAGGTATACAGTAAACCTGAAGTGAAGCATCGGAATCTAAAACTGGACTCACAGGAGAGGTTCAAATCATAGAAAGTGAGATTTTCAGTCTTCTTGTACTTAAGTCGCATTGTGCCTTTTGTATTAAATTCGGATGCAATTTCTGTGTTTCATCGTCAATAAGAAGGTCCAAGGGATACAGTAAACCTGAAGTGAAGCATCGGAATCTAGAACTTAACTCACACGAGAGGTTCAAAACATAGAAAGTGAGAGTGTCAGTCCTCTTGTACTTATGTCGGCATTGTGCCATTTGTATTAAATTCGGATGCAATTTCTGTGTTTCATCGTCAATAAGATGGTACAAGGGATACAGTAAACCTGTAGTGAAGCATCGGAATCTAAAACAGGACTCACAGGAGAGGTTCAAATCATTGAAAGTCAGAGAGTCAGAACTCTTGTTCTTAAGTCGGCTTTGTGCCTTTTGAATTTAATTCCGTTGCAATTTCTGTGTTTCATCGTCAATAAGATGTTCCATGGTATACAGTAAACCTGAAGTGAAGCATCGGAAACTAAAACTGGACTCACACGGGAGCTTCAAATCATAGAAAGTTAAAGTGTCAGTCCTCTTGTATTTAAGTCGGCATTGTGCCTTTTGTATTAAATTCGGATGCAATTTCAGTGTTTCATCGTCAGTAAGAAGGTCCAAGGGATAAAGTAAACCTGAAGTGAAGCATCGGAATCTAAAACTGGACTCACAGGAGAGGTTCAAAACATAGAAAGTGAGAGTGTCAGTCCTTTTGTACTTAAGTCGCCATTGTGCCATTTGTATTACATTCGGATGCAATTTCTGTGATTCATCGTCAATAAGAGGGTCCAAGGCATACAGTAAACCTGAATGAAGCATCAGAATCTAAAACTGGACTCACAGAAGAGGTTCAAATCATAGAAAGTCAGAGTGTCAGTCCTCTTGTACTTAAGTCGGCATTGTGCCTGATGAATTTAATTCCGATGCAATTTCTGTGTTTCATCGTCAATTAGAAGGTTAAAGTTATACAGTAAACCTGAACAGAAGCATCGTAATCTACAACTGGACTCACAGGAGAGGTTCAAATCATAGAAAGTGAGAGTGTCAGTCCTCTTGTACTTATGTCGGCATTGTGCCTTCTGTATTAAATTCGGATGCAATTTCTGTGTTTCATCGTCAATAAGAAGGTACAAGGGATACAGTAAACCTGAAGTGAAGCATCGGAATCTAAAACTGTACTCACAGGAGAGGGTCAAATCATGGAAAGTGAGAGTGTCAGTCCTCTTGTACTTATGTCGGCATTGTGCCTTTTGTATTAAATTCGGATGCAATTTCTGTGTTTCATCGTCAATGAGAAGGTCCAAGGGATACAGTAAACCTGAAGTGAAACATCGGAGTCTAAAACTGGACTCACAGGAGAGGTTCAAATCATAGAAAGTGAGAGTGTCAGTCCCCTTGTACTTAAGTCGGCATTGTGCCTTTTGTATTAAATTCGGATGCAATTTCTGTGTTTCATCGTCAATAAGAAGGTCCAAAGTATACAGTAAGATTGAAGTGAAGCATTGGAATCTAAAACTGGACTCACAGGAGAGGTTCAAATCATAGAAAGCCAGATAGTCAGAACTCTTGTTCTTAAGTCGGCATTGTGCCTTTTGAATTTAATTCCGGTGCAATTTCTGTGTTTCATCGTCAATAAGATGTTCAAAGGTATAAAGTAAACCTGAAGTGAAGCATCGGAATCTAAAACTGGACTCACACGGGAGCTTCAAATCATAGAAAGTTAAAGTGTCAGTCCTCTTGTACTTAAGTCGGCATTGTGCCTTTTATATTTAATTCGGATGCAATTTCTGTGTTTCATCGTCGGTAAGAAGGTCCAAGGGATACAGTAAACCTCAAGTGAAGCATCGGAATCTAAAACTGGACTCACAGGAGAGGTTCAAATCATAGAAAGTGAGAGTTTCAGTCTTCTTGTACTTAAGTCGGCATTGTGCCTCTTGTATTAAATTCGGATGCAATATCTGTGTTTCACCGTCAATAAGAAGGTCCAAGGGATACAGCAAACCTGAAGTGAAGCATCGGAATCTAAAACTGGACTCACAGGAGTGGTTCAAATCATAGAAAGTGAGAGTTTCAGTCTTCTTGTACTTAAGTCGGCATTGTGCCTCTTGTATTTAATTCCGATGCAATTTCTATGTTTCATCGTCAATAAGAAATTCCAAGGTATTCAGTAAACCTGAAGAGAAGCATCGGAATCTAAAACTGGACTCACAGGAGAGGTTCAAATCATAGATGGTTAGAGTGTCAGTCCTCTTGTACTTAAGTCGGCATTGTGCCTTTTGTATTAAATTCGGATGCAATTTCTGTTTCGTCGTCAATAAGAAGGTCCAAGGGATACAGCAAACCTGAAGTGAAGCATCGGAATCTAAAACTGGACTCACAGGAGTGGTTCAAATCACAGAAAGTGAGAGTGCCAGTCCTCTTGTACTTAAGTCGACATTGTGCCTTTAGTATGTAATTCGGAAGCAATTTCTGTGTTTCATCGTCAATAAGAAGGTCCAAGGTATACAGTAAACCTGAAGTGAAGCATCGGAATCTAAAACTGGACACACAGGAGAGGTTCAAATCATAGATATTTAGAGTGTCAGTCCTCTTGCACATATGTCGGCATTGTGCCTTTTGTATTATATTCGGATGCAATTTCTGTGTTTCTTCGTCAATAAGAAGGTCCAAGGGATACAGTAAACCTGAAGTGAAGCATCGGAATCTAAAACTGGACTTACAGGATAGGTTCAATCATAGAAGGTGAGAGTGACAGTCCTCTTGTACTTAAGTCGGCATTGTGCCTTTTGTATTAAATTCGGATGCAATTTCTGTGTTTCATCGTCAATAAGAAGGTCCAAGGGATACAGTAAACCTGAAGTGAAGCATCGGTATCTAAAACTGGACTCACTGGAGAGGATCAAATCATAGAAAGTGAGAGTGCCAGTCCTCTTGTACTTAAGTCGGCATTGTGCCTTTCGTATTATATTCGGATGCAAATTCTGTGTTTCAACGTCAATAAGGAGGTCCAAGGGATACAGTAAACCTGAAGTGAAGCATCGGAATCTAGAACTTAACTCATACGAGAGGTTCAAATCATAGAATGTGAGAGTGTCTGTCCTCCTGTACCTAAGTCGGCATTGTGCTTTTGTATTAAATTCAGATGCAATATCTGTGTTTCATCGTCAATAAGATGGTACAAGGGATACAGTAAACCTGAAGTGAAGCATCGGAATCTAAAACAGGACTCACAAGAGAGGTTCAAATCATAGATAGTGAGAGTGTCAGTCCTCTAGTACTTAAGTCGGCATTGTGCCTTTTGTATTAAATTCGGATGCAATTTCTGTGTTTCATCGTCAATAAGAAGGTCCAAGGGATACAGTAAACCTGAAGTGAAGCATCGGAATCTAAAACTGGACTCACAGGAGAGGTTAAAAACATAGAAAGTGAGAGTGTCAGTCCTCTTGTACTTAAGTCGGCATTGTGCCATTTGTATTAAATTCGGATGCAATTTCTGTGTTTCATCGTCAATAAGAGGGTCCAAGGCATACAGTAAACCTGAATTGAAGCATCAGAATCTAGAACTGGACTCACAGAAGAGGTTCAAATCATAGAAAGTCAGAGTGTCAGTCCTCTTGTACTTAAGTCGGCATTGTGCCTGATGAATTTAATTCCGATGGAATTTCTGTGTTTCATCGTCAATAAGAAATTCCAAGGTATTCAGTAAACCTGAAGAGAAGCATCGGAATCTAAAACTGGACTCACAGGAGAGGTTCAAATCATAGATGGTTAGAGTGTCAGTCCTCTTGTACTTAAGTCGGCATTGTGCCTTTTGTATTAAATTCGGATGCAATTTCTGTGTTTCATCGTCAATAAGAAGGTCCAAGGGATACAGTAAACCTGAAGTGAAGCATCGGAATCTAGAACTTAACTCACACGAGAGGTTCAAAACATAGAAAGTGAGAGTGTCAGTCCTCTTGTACTTATGTCGGCATTGTGCCATTTGTATTAAATTCGGATGCAATTTCTGTGTTTCATCGTCAATAAGATGGTACAAGGGATACAGTAAACCTGTAGTGAAGCATCGGAATCTAAAACTGGACTCACAGGAGAGGTTAAAAACATAGAAAGTGAGAGTGTCAGTCCTCTTGTACTTAAGTCGGCATTGTGCCATTTGTATTAAATTCGGATGCAATTTCTGTGTTTCATCGTCAATAAGAGGGTCCAAGGCATACAGTAAACCTGAATTGAAGCATCAGAATCTAGAACTGGACTCACAGAAGAGGTTCAAATCATAGAAAGTCAGAGTGTCAGTCCTCTTGTACTTAAGTCGGCATTGTGCCTGATGAATTTAATTCCGATGGAATTTCTGTGTTTCATCGTCAATAAGAAATTCCAAGGTATTCAGTAAACCTGAAGAGAAGCATCGGAATCTAAAACTGGACTCACAGGAGAGGTTCAAATCATAGATGGTTAGAGTGTCAGTCCTCTTGTACTTAAGTCGGCATTGTGCCTTTTGTATTAAATTCGGATGCAATTTCTGTGTTTCATCGTCAATAAGAAGGTCCAAGGGATACAGTAAACCTGAAGTGAAGCATCGGAATCTAGAACTTAACTCACACGAGAGGTTCAAAACATAGAAAGTGAGAGTGTCAGTCCTCTTGTACTTATGTCGGCATTGTGCCATTTGTATTAAATTCGGATGCAATTTCTGTGTTTCATCGTCAATAAGATGGTACAAGGGATACAGTAAACCTGTAGTGAAGCATCGGAATCTAAAACAGGACTCACAGGAGAGGTTCAAATCATTGAAAGTCAGAGAGTCAGAACTCTTGTTCTTAAGTCGGCTTTGTGCCTTTTGAATTTAATTCCGTTGCAATTTCTGTGTTTCATCGTCAATAAGATGTTCCATGGTATACAGTAAACCTGAAGTGAAGCATCGGAAACTAAAACTGGACTCACACGGGAGCTTCAAATCATAGAAAGTTAAAGTTTCAGTCCTCTTGTATTTAAGTCGGCATTGTGCCTTTTGTATTAAATTCGGATGCAATTTCAGTGTTTCATCGTCAGTAAGAAGGTCCAAGGGATAAAGTAAACCTGAAGTGAAGCATCGGAATCTAAAACTGGACTCACAGGAGAGGTTCAAAACATAGAAAGTGAGAGTGTCAGTCCTTTTGTACTTAAGTCGCCATTGTGCCATTTGTATTACATTCGGATGCAATTTCTGTGATTCATCGTCAATAAGAGGGTCCAAGGCATACAGTAAACCTGAATGAAGCATCAGAATCTAAAACTGGACTCACAGAAGAGGTTCAAATCATAGAAAGTCAGAGTGTCAGTCCTCTTGTACTTAAGTCGGCATTGTGCCTGATGAATTTAATTCCGATGCAATTTCTGTGTTTCATCGTCAATTAGAAGGTTAAAGTTATACAGTAAACCTGAACAGAAGCATCGTAATCTACAACTGGACTCACAGGAGAGGTTCAAATCATAGAAAGTGAGAGTGTCAGTCCTCTTGTACTTATGTCGGCATTGTGCCTTCTGTATTAAATTCGGATGCAATTTCTGTGTTTCATCGTCAATAAGAAGGTACAAGGGATACAGTAAACCTGAAGTGAAGCATCGGAATCTAAAACTGTACTCACAGGAGAGGGTCAAATCATGGAAAGTGAGAGTGTCAGTCCTCTTGTACTTATGTCGGCATTGTGCCTTTTGTATTAAATTCGGATGCAATTTCTGTGTTTCATCGTCAATGAGAAGGTCCAAGGGATACAGTAAACCTGAAGTGAAACATCGGAGTCTAAAACTGGACTCACAGGAGAGGTTCAAATCATAGAAAGTGAGAGTGTCAGTCCCCTTGTACTTAAGTCGGCATTGTGCCTTTTGTATTAAATTCGGATGCAATTTCTGTGTTTCATCGTCAATAAGAAGGTCCAAAGTATACAGTAAGATTGAAGTGAAGCATTGGAATCTAAAACTGGACTCACAGGAGAGGTTCAAATCATAGAAAGCCAGATAGTCAGAACTCTTGTTCTTAAGTCGGCATTGTGCCTTTTGAATTTAATTCCGGTGCAATTTCTGTGTTTCATCGTCAATAAGATGTTCAAAGGTATAAAGTAAACCTGAAGTGAAGCATCGGAATCTAAAACTGGACTCACACGGGAGCTTCAAATCATAGAAAGTTAAAGTGTCAGTCCTCTTGTACTTAAGTCGGCATTGTGCCTTTTATATTTAATTCGGATGCAATTTCTGTGTTTCATCGTCGGTAAGAAGGTCCAAGGGATACAGTAAACCTCAAGTGAAGCATCGGAATCTAAAACTGGACTCACAGGAGAGGTTCAAATCATAGAAAGTGAGAGTTTCAGTCTTCTTGTACTTAAGTCGGCATTGTGCCTCTTGTATTAAATTCGGATGCAATATCTGTGTTTCACCGTCAATAAGAAGGTCCAAGGGATACAGCAAACCTGAAGTGAAGCATCGGAATCTAAAACTGGACTCACAGGAGTGGTTCAAATCATAGAAAGTGAGAGTGCCAGTCCTGTTGTACTTAAGTCGACATTGTGCCTTTAGTATTTAATTCGGATGCAATTTCTGTGTTTCATCGTCAATAAGAAGGTCCAAGGTATACAGTAAACCGGAAGTGAAGCATCGGAATCTAAAACAGGACACACAGGAGAGGTTCAAACCATAGATATTTAGAGTGTCAGTCCTCTTGCACATATGTCGGCATTGTGCCTTTTGTATTAATTTCGGATGCAATTTCTGTGTTTCATCGTCAATAAGAAGGTCCAAGGGATACAGTAAACCTGAAGTGAAGCATCGGAATCTAGAACTTAACTCACACGAGAGGTTTAAATCATAGAAAGTGAGAGTGTCAGTCCTCTAGTACTTAAGTCGGCATTGTGCCTTTTGTATTAAATTCGGATGCAATTTCTGTGTTTCATCGTCAATAAGAAGGTCCAAGGGATACAGTAAACCTGAAGTGAAGCATCGGAATCTAAAACTGGACTCACAGGAGAGGTTCAAAATATAGAAAGTGAGAGTGTCAGTCCTCTTGTACTTAAGTCGGCATTGTGCCATTTGTATTAAATTCGGATGCAATTTCTGTGTTTCATCGTCAATAAGAGGGTCCAAGGCATACAGTAAACCTGAATTGAAGCATCAGAATCTAAAACTGGACTCACAGAAGAGGTTCAAATCATAGAAAGTCAGAGTGTCAGTCCTCTTGTACTTAAGTCGGCAATGTGCCTGATGAATTTAATTCCGATGCAATTTCTGTGTTTCATCGTCAATAAGAAATTCCAAGGTATTCAGTAAACCTGAAGAGAAGCATCGGAATCTAAAACTGGACTCACAGGAGAGGTTCAAATCATAGATGGTTAGAGTGTCAGTCCTCTTGCACATATGTCGGCATTGTGCCTTTTGTATTATATTCGGATGCAATTTCTGTGTTTCTTCGTCATTAAGAAGGTCCAAGGGATACAGTAAACCAGAAGTGAAGCATCGGAATCTAAAACTGGACTTACAGGATAGGTTCAAATCATAGAAGGTGAGAGTGACAGTCCTCTTGTACTTAAGTCGGCATTGTGCCTTTTGTATTAAATTCGGATGCAATTTCTGTGTTTCATCGTCAATAAGAAGGCCCAAGGGATACAGTAAACCTGAAGTGAAGCATCGGAATCTAGAACTTAACTCATACGAGAGGTTCAAATCATAGAATGTGAGAGTGTCTGTCCTCTTGTACTTAAGTCGGCATTGTGCTTTTGTATTAAATTCAGATGCAATATCTGTGTTTCATCGTCAATAAGATGGTACAAGGGATACAGTAAACCTGAAGTGAAGCATCGGAATCTAAAACAGGACTCACAAGAGAGGTTCAAATCATAGATAGTGAGAGTGTCAGTCCTCTAGTACTTAAGTCGGCATTGTGCCTTTTGTATTAAATTCGGATGCAATTTCTGTGTTTCATCGTCAATAAGAAGGTCCAAGGGATACAGTAAACCTGAAGTGAAGCATCGGAATCTAAAACTGGACTCACAGGAGAGGTTAAAAACATAGAAAGTGAGAGTGTCAGTCCTCTTGTACTTAAGTCGGCATTGTGCCATTTGTATTAAATTCGGATGCAATTTCTGTGTTTCATCGTCAATAAGAGGGTCCAAGGCATACAGTAAACCTGAATTGAAGCATCAGAATCTAGAACTGGACTCACAGAAGAGGTTCAAATCATAGAAAGTCAGAGTGTCAGTCCTCTTGTACTTAAGTCGGCATTGTGCCTGATGAATTTAATTCCGATGCAATTTCTATGTTTCATCGTCAATAAGAAATTCCAAGGTATTCAGTAAACCTGAAGAGAAGCATCGGAATCTAAAACTGGACTCACAGGAGAGGTTCAAATCATAGATGGTTAGAGTGTCAGTCCTCTTGTACTTAAGTCGGCATTGTGCCTTTTGTATTAAATTCGGATGCAATTTCTGTGTTTCGTCGTCAATAAGAAGGTCCAAGGGATACAGCAAACCTGAAGTGAAGCATCGGAATCTAAAACTGGACTCACAGGAGTGGTTCAAATCACAGAAAGTGAGAGTGCCAGTCCTCTTGTACTTAAGTCGACATTGTGCCTTTAGTATGTAATTCGGAAGCAATTTCTGTGTTTCATCGTCAATAAGAAGGTCCAAGGTATACAGTAAACCTGAAGTGAAGCATCGGAATCTAAAACTGGACACACAGGAGAGGTTCAAATCATAGATATTTAGAGTGTCAGTCCTCTTGCACATATGTCGGCATTGTGCCTTTTGTATTATATTCGGATGCAATTTCTGTGTTTCTTCGTCAATAAGAAGGTCCAAGGGATACAGTAAACCTGAAGTGAAGCATCGGAATCTAAAACTGGACTTACAGGATAGGTTCAAATCATAGAAGGTGAGAGTGACAGTCCTCTTGTACTTAAGTCGGCATTGTGCCTTTTGTATTAAATTCGGATGCAATTTCTGTGTTTCATCGTCAATAAGAAGGTCCAAGGGATACAGTAAACCTGAAGTGAAGCATCGGTATCTAAAACTGGACTCACTGGAGAGGATCAAATCATAGAAAGTGAGAGTGCCAGTCCTCTTTTACTTAAGTCGGCATTGTGCCTTTCGTATTATATTCGGATGCAAATTCTGTGTTTCAACGTCAATAAGGAGGTCCAAGGGATACAGTAAACCTGAAGTGAAGCATCGGAATCTAGAACTTAACTCATACGAGAGGTTCAAATCATAGAATGTGAGAGTGTCTGTCCTCCTGTACCTAAGTCGGCATTGTGCTTTTGTATTAAATTCAGATGCAATATCTGTGTTTCATCGTCAATAAGATGGTACAAGGGATACAGTAAACCTGAAGTGAAGCATCGGAATCTAAAACAGGACTCACAAGAGAGGTTCAAATCATAGATAGTGAGAGTGTCAGTCCTCTAGTACTTAAGTCGGCATTGTGCCTTTTGTATTAAATTCGGATGCAATTTCTGTGTTTCATCGTCAATAAGAAGGTCCAAGGGATACAGTAAACCTGAAGTGAAGCATCGGAATCTAAAACTGGACTCACAGGAGAGGTTAAAAACATAGAAAGTGAGAGTGTCAGTCCTCTTGTACTTAAGTCGGCATTGTGCCATTTGTATTAAATTCGGATGCAATTTCTGTGTTTCATCGTCAATAAGAGGGTCCAAGGCATACAGTAAACCTGAATTGAAGCATCAGAATCTAGAACTGGACTCACAGAAGAGGTTCAAATCATAGAAAGTCAGAGTGTCAGTCCTCTTGTACTTAAGTCGGCATTGTGCCTGATGAATTTAATTCCGATGGAATTTCTGTGTTTCATCGTCAATAAGAAATTCCAAGGTATTCAGTAAACCTGAAGAGAAGCATCGGAATCTAAAACTGGACTCACAGGAGAGGTTCAAATCATAGATGGTTAGAGTGTCAGTCCTCTTGTACTTAAGTCGGCATTGTGCCTTTTGTATTAAATTCGGATGCAATTTCTGTGTTTCGTCGTCAATAAGAAGGTCCAAGGGATACAGCAAACCTGAAGTGAAGCATCGGAATCTAAAACTGGACTCACAGGAGTGGTTCAAATCATAGAAAGTGAGAGTGCCAGTCCTCTTGTACTTAAGTCGACATTGTGCCTTTAGTATGTAATTCGGAAGCAATTTCTGTGTTTCATCGTCAATAAGAAGGTCCAAGGTATGCAGTAAACCTGAAGTGAAGCATCGGAATCTAAAACTGGACACACAGGAGAGGTTCAAATCATAGATATTTAGAGTGTCAGTCCTCTTGCACATATGTCGGCATTGTGCCTTTTGTATTATATTCGGATGCAATTTCTGTGTTTCTTCGTCAATAAGAAGGTCCAAGGGATACAGTAAACCTGAAGTGAAGCATCGGAATCTAAAACTGGACTTACAGGATAGGTTCAAATCATAGAAGGTGAGAGTGACAGTCCTCTTGTACTTAAGTCGGCATTGTGCCTTTTGTATTAAATTCGGATGCAATTTCTGTGTTTCATCGTCAATAAGAAGGTCCAAGGGATACAGTAAACCTGAAGTGAAGCATCGGTATCTAAAACTGGACTCACTGGAGAGAATCAAATCATAGAAAGTGAGAGTGCCAGTCCTCTTGTACTTAAGTCGGCATTGTGCCTTTCGTATTATATTCGGATGCAATTTCTGTGTTTCAACGTCAATAAGGAGGTCCAAGGGATACAGTAAACCTGAAGTGAAGCATCGGCATCTAGAACTTAACTCACACGAGAGGTTCAAATCATAGAAAGTGAGTGTCAGTCCTCTTGTACTTAAGTCGGCATTGTGTATTTTGTATTAAATTCGGATGTAATTTCTGTGTTTCATCGTCAATAAGAAGGTCCAAGGGATGCAGTAAACCTGAAGTGAAGCATCGGAATCAAAAACTGGACTCACAGGAGAGGTTCAAATCATAGAAGGTTAGAGTTTCAGTCCTCTTGTACTTAAGTCGGCATTGTGCCTTTTGTATTAAATTCGGATGCAATTTCTGTGTTTCATCGTCAATTAGAAGATCCAAGGGATACAGTAAACCTGAAGTGAAGCATCGGAATCTAAACTGGACTCACAGGAGAGGTTCAAATCATAGAATGTGAGAGTGTCAGTCCACTTGTACTTAAGTCGGCATTGTGCCTTTTGTATTAAATTCGGATGCAATTTCTGTGTTTCATCGTCAATAAGAAGGTCCAACTGATACAGTAAACCTGAAGTGAAGCATCGGAATCTAAAAGTGGACCCACAGGAGAGGTTCAAATCATAGATAATGAGAGTGTCAGTCCTCTTGTAGTTAAGTCGGCATTGTGCCTTTTGTATTAAATTCGGATGCAATTTTTGTGTTTCATCGTCAATAAGAAGGTCCAAGGGATACGGTAAACCTGAAGTGAAGCATCGGAATCAAAAACTGGACTCACAGGAGAGGTTCAAATCATAGAAATTGAGAGTGTTAGTCCTCTTGTACTTAAGTCGGCATTGTGCCTTTTGTATTAAATTCGGATGCAATGTCTGCGTTGCATCGTCAATAAGAAGGTCCAAAGGATACAGTAAACCTAAAGTCAAGCATCGAAATCTATTACTGGATTATTAGGAGAGGTTCAAATCATAGAAAGTGAGAGTGTCAGTCCTCTTGTACTTATGTCGGCATTGCGCCTTCTGTATTATATTCGGATGCAATTTCTGTGATTCATCGTCAATACGAAGGTACAAGGGATACAGTAAACCTGAAGTGAAGCATCGGAATCTAAAACTGTACTCACAGGAGAGGGTCAAATCATGGAAAGTGAGAGTGTCAGTCCTCTTGTACTTATGTCGGCATTGTGCCTTTTGTATTAAATTCGGATGCAATTACTGTGTTTCATCGTCAATAAGAAGGTCCAAGGGATACAGTAAACCTGAAGTGAAGCATGGGAATCTAGAACATAACTCTTACGAGAGGTTCAAATCATAGAATGTGAGAGTGTCTGTCCTCTTGTACTTAGGTCGGCATTGTGCTTTTGTATTAAATTCAGATGCAATTTCTGTGTTTCATCGTCAATAAGATGGTACAAGGGAAACAGTAAACCTGAAGTGAAGCATCGGAATCTAAAACAGGACTCACAAGAGAGGTTCAAATCATAGATAGTGAGAGTGTCAGTCCTCTAGTACTTAAGTCGGCATTGTGCCTTTTGTATTAAATTCGGATGCAATTTCTGTGTTTCATCGTCAATAAGAAAGTCCAAGGGATTCAGTAAACCTGAAGTGAAGCATCGGAATCTAAAACTGGACTCACAGGAGAGGTTCAAAATATAGAAAGTGAGAGTGTCAGTCCTCTTGTACTTAAGTCGGCATTGTGCCATTTGTATTAAATTCGGATGCAATTTCTGTGTTTCATCGTCAATAAGAGGGTCCAAGGCATACAGTAAACCTGAATTGAAGCATCAGAATCTAAAACTGGACTCACAGAAGAGGTTCAAATCATAGAAAGTCAGAGTGTCAGTCCTCTTGTACTTAAGTCGGCATTGTGCCTGATGAATTTCATTCCGTTGCAAATTCTGTGTTTCATTGTCAATAAGAAATTCCAAGGTATTCAGTAAACCTGAAGAGAAGCATCGGAATCTAAAACTGGACTCACAGGAGAGGTTCAAATCATAGATGGTTAGAGTGTCAGTCCTCTTGCACATATGTCGGCATTGTGCCTTTTGTATTATATTCGGATGCAATTTCTGTGTTTCTTCGTCAATAAGAAGGTCCAAGGGATACAGTAAACCTGAAGTGAAGCATCGGAATCTAAAACTGGACTTACAGGATAGGTTCAAATCATAGAAGGTGAGAGTGACAGTCCTCTTGTACTTAAGTCGGCATTGTGATTTTTGTATTAAATTCGGATTCAATTTCTGTGTTTCATCGTCAATAAGAAGGCCCAAGGGATACAGTAAACCTGAAGTGAAGCATCGGAATCTAGAACTTAACTCATACGAGAGGTTCAAATCATAGAATGTGAGAGTGTCTGTCCTCTTGTACTTAAGTCGGCATTGTGCTTTTGTATTAAATTCAGATGCAATTTCTGTGTTTCATCGTCAATAAGATGGTACAAGGGATACACTAAACCTGAAGTGAAGCATCGGAATCTAAAACAGGACTCACAAGAGAGGTTCAAATCATAGATAGTGAGAGTGTCTGTCCTCTAGTACTTAAGTCGGCATTGTGCCTTTTGTATTAAATTCGGATGCAATTTCTGTGTTTCATCGTCAATAAGAAGGTCCAAGGGATACAGTAAACCTGAAGTGAAGCATCGGAATCTAAAACTGGACTCACTGGAGAGGTTAAAAACATAGAAAGTGAGAGTGTCAGTCCTCTTGTACTTAAGTCGGCATTGTGCCATTTGTATTAAATTCGGATGCAATTTCTGTGTTTCATCGTCAATAAGAGGGTCCAAGGCATACAGTTAACCTGAATTGAAGCATCAGAATCTAAAACTGGACTCACAGAAGAGGTTCAAATCATAGAAAGTCAGAGCGTCAGTCCTCTTGTACTTAAGTCGGCATTGTGCCTGATGAATTTAATTCCGATGCAATTTCTGTGTTTCATCGTCAATAAGAAATTCCAAGGTATTCAGTAAACCTGAAGAGAAGTATCGGAATCTAAAACTGGACTCACAGGAGAGGTTCCAATCATAGATGGTTAGAGTGTCAGTCCTCTTGTACTTAAGTCGGCATTGTGCCTTTTGTATTAAATTCGGATGCAATTTCTGTGTTTCATCGTCAATAAGAAGGTCCAAGGGATACAACAAACCTGAAGTGAAGCATCGGAATCTAAAACTGGACTCATAGGAGTGGTTCAAATCATAGAAAGTGAGAGTGTCAGTCCTCATGCACATATGTCGGCATTGTGCCTTTTGTATTATATTCGGATGCAATTTCTGTGTTTCTTCGTCAATAAGAAGGTCCAAGGGATACAGTAAACCTGAAGTGAAGCATCGGTATCTAAAACTGGACTCACTGGAGAGGTTCAAATCATAGAAAGTGAGAGTGCCAGTCCTCTTGTACATAAGTCGGCATTGTGCCTTTCGTATTATATTCGGATGCAATTTCTGTGTTTCAACGTCAATAAGGAGGTCCAAGGGATACAGTAAACCTGAAGTGAAGCATCGGAATCTAGAACTTAACTCACACGAGAGGTTCAAATCATAGAAAGTGAGTGTCAGTCCTCTTGTACTTAAGTCGGCATTGTGTCTTTTGTATTAAATTCGGATGTAATTTCTGTGTTTCATCGTCAATAAGAAGGTCCAAGGGATACAGTAAACCTGAAGTGAAGCATCGGAATTTAAAACTGGACCCACAGGACAGGTTCAAATCATAGAAAATGAGAGTGTCAGTCCTCTTGTAGTTAAGTCGGCATTGTGCCTTTTGTTTAAAATTCGGACGCTATTTCTGTGTTTCATCGTCAAGAAGACGGTCCAAGGGATACAGTAAACCTGAAGTGAAGCATCGGAATCAAAAACTGGACTCACAGGAGAGGTTCAAATCATAGAAAGTTAGAGTGTCAGTCCTCTTGTACTTATGTCGGCATTGTGCCTTTTGTATTAAATTCGGATGGAATTTCTGTGTTTCATCGTCAACTAGAAGGTCCAAGGGATACAGTACAACCTGAAGTGAAGCATCGGAATCTAAACTGGACTCGCAGGAGTGGTTCAAATCATAGAAAGTGAGAGTGTCAGTCCTCTTGTACTTAAGTCGGCATTGTGCCTTTTGTATTAAATTCGGATGCAATTGCTGTGTTTCATCGTCAATAAGCAGGTCCAAGGGATACAGTAAACCTGAAGTGAATCATCGGAATCTAAAACTGGATTCACAGGAGAGGCTCAAAACATAGAAAGTTAGAGTGTCAGTCCTCTTGTACTTAGGTCGGCATTCTGCCTTTTGTATTAAGTTTGGATGCAATTTCTGTGTTTCATCGTCAATAAGAAGGTTAAAGTTATACAGTAAACCTGAACAGAAGCATCGTAATCTACAACTGGACTCACAGGAGAGGTTCAAATCATAGAAAGTTAGAATGTCAGTCCTCTTGTACTTAAGTCGGCAGTGTGCCTTTTGTATTTAATTCGGATGCAATATCAGAGTTTCATCGTCAATAAGAACGTCCAAGGGATACAGTAAACCCGAAGTGGGGCATCGGAATCTAAAACTAGACTCACTGGAGAGGTTCAAATCATAGAAAATTAGAGTGCCGGTCCTCTTGTACTTAAGTCGGCATTGTGCCTTTTGTATTAAATTCGGATGCAATTTCTGTGTTTCATCGTCAATAAGAAGGTCCAAGGGATGCAGTAAACCTGAAGTGAAGCATCGGAATCAAAAATTGGGCTCACAGGAGAGGTTCAAATCATAGAAGGTTAGAGTGTCAGTCCACTTGTACTTAAGTCGGCATTGTGCCTTTTGTATTAAATTCGGATGCAATTTCTGTGTTTCATCGTCAATTAGAAGATCCAAGGGATACGGTAAACCTGAAGTGAAGCATCGGAATCTAAACTGGACTCACAGGAGAGGTTCAAATCATAGAATGTGAGAGTGTCAGTCCACTTGTACTTAAGTCGGCATTGTGCCTTTTGTATTAAATTCGGATGCAATTTCTGTGTTTCATCGTCAATAAGAAGGTCCAACTGATACAGTAAACCTGAAGTGAAGCATCGGAATCTAAAAGTGGACCCACAGGAGAGGTTCAAATCATAGATAATGAGAGTGTCAGTCCTCTTGTAGTTAAGTCGGCATTGTGCCTTTTGTATTAAATTCGGATGCAATTTTTGTGTTTCATCGTCAATAAGAAGGTCCAAGGGATACGGTAAACCTGAAGTGAAGCATCGGAATCAAAAACTGGCCTCACAGGAGAGGTTCAAATCATAGAAATTGAGAGTGTTAGTCCTCTTGTACTTAAGTCGGCATTGTGCCTTTTGTATTAAATTCGGATGCAATGTCTGCGTTGCATCGTCAATAAGAAGGTCCAAAGGATACAGTAAACCTAAAGTCAAGCATCGAAATCTAATACTGAATTATTAGGAGAGGTTCAAATCATAGAAAGTGAGAGTGTCAGTCCTCTTGTACTTATGTCGGCATTGCGCCTTCTGTATTACATTCGGATGCAATTTCTGAGATTCATCGTCAATAAGAAGGTACAAGGGATACAGTAAACCTGAAGTGAAGCATCGGAATCTAAAACTGTACTCACAGGAGAGGGTCAAATCATGGAAAGTGAGAGTGTCAGTCCTCTTGTACTTATGTCGGCATTGTGCATTTTGTATTAAATTCGTATGCAATTTCTGTGCTTCATCGTCAATAAGAAGGTCCAAGGGATACAGTAAACCTGAAGCGAAACATCGGAGTCTAAAACTGGACTCACAGGAGAGGTTCAAATCATAGAAAGTGAGAGTGTCAGTCCTCTTGTACTTAAGTCGGCATTGTGCCTTTTGTATTAAATTCGGATGCAATTTCTGTGTTTCATCGTCAATAAGACGGTCCAAAGTATACAGTAAGATTGAAGTGAAGCATTGGAATCTAAAACTGGACTCACAGGAAAGGTTCAAATCATAGAAAGCCAGATAGTCAAAACTCTTGTCCTTAAGTCGGCATTGTGCCTTTTGAATTTAATTCCGATGCAATTTCTGTGTTTCATCGTCAATAAGATGTTCCAAGGTATAAAGTAAACCTGAAGTGAAGCATTGGAATCTAAAACTGGACTCACACGGGAGCTTCAAATCATAGATAGTTAAAGTGTCAGTCCTCTTGTACTTAAGTCGGCATTGTGCCTTTTATATTTAATTCGGATGCAAAATCTGTGTTTCATCGTCAGTAAGAAGGTCCAAGGGATACAGTAAACCTGAAGTGAAGCATCGGAATCTAAAACTGGACTCATAGGAGAGGTTCAAATCATAGAAAGTAAGAGTTTCAGTCTTCTTGTACTTAAGTCGGCATTGTGCCTTTTGTATTAAATTCGGATGCAATTTCTGTGTTTCATCGTCAATAAGAATGTCCAAGGGATACAGTAAACCTGAAGTGAAGCATCGGAATCTAAAACTGGACTCACAGGATAGGTTCAAATCATAGAAAGTGAGAGTGTCAGTCCTCTTGTACTTATGTCGGCATTGTGCCTTTTGTATTAAATTCGGATGCAATTTCTGTGTTTCATCGTCAATAAGGAGGTCCAAGGGATACAGTAAACCTGAAGTGAAGCATCGGAATCTAAAACTGGACTCACTGGTGAGGTTCAAATCATAGAAAGTTAGAGTGACAGTCCTCTCGTACTTAAGTCGGCATTGTGCTTTTCGTAATAAATTCGGATGCAATTTCTGTGTTTTAACGTCAATAAGGAGGTCCAAGCGATACAGTAAACCTGAAGTGAAGCATCGGAATCTAAAACTGGACTCACAGTAGAGGTTCAAATCATAGAAAATTAGAGTGTCAGTCCTCTTGTACTTAAGTCAGCATTGTGCCTTTTGTATTAATTCGGAGGTAATTTCTGTGTTTCATCATCGATAAGAAGGTCCAAGGTATACAGTAAACCTGAAGTGAAGCATCGGAATCTAAAACTGGACTCACAGGAGAGGTTCAAATCATAGGGAGTGTCTGTCCTCTTGTACTTAAGTCGGCATTGTGCCTTTTGTATTAAATTCGAATGCAATTTCTTTGTTTCATCGTCAATAAGAAGGTCCAAGGGATAGAGTAAACCTGAAGTGAAGCATCGGAATCTAAAACTAGACTCACAGGATAGGTTCAAATAATAGAAAGTGAGAGTGTCAGTCCTCTTGTACTTAAGTCGCCATTGTGCCTTTTGTATTTAATTCGGATGCAATTTCTGTGTTTCATCGACAATAAGAAGGTCCAAGGTATTCAGGAAAAGTGAAGTGAAGTATTGGAATCTGAAACTGGACTCACAGGAGAGGTTCAAATCATAGAATATGAGAGTGCAAGTCCTCTTGTACTTAAGTCGGCATTGTGCCTTTTGTATTAAATTCGGATGCATTGTATGTGTTTCATCGTCAATAAGAAGGTCCAAGGGATACAGCAAACCTGAAGTGAAGCATCGGAATCTAAAACTGGACTCACAGGAGAGGTTCAAATCATAGAAAGTGAGAGTGTCAGTCCTCTTGTACTTAAGTCGGCATTGTGCCTTTTGGATTAAATGCGGATGCAATATCTGTGTTTCATCGTCAATATGAAGGTACAAGGGATACAGTAAACCTAAAGCGAAGCATCGGAATCTAAAACTGGACTCACAAGAGAGGTTCAAATCATAGAAAGTGTGAGTGTAAGTCCTCTTGTACTAAGCCGGCATTGTGCCTTTTGCATTAAATTCGGATGCAATTTCTGTGTTTCATCGTTAATAAGAAGGTCCAAGGGATACAGTAAACCTGAAGTGAAGCATCGGAATCCATAACTGGGCTCACAGGAGAGGTTCAAATCATAGAAAGTGAGAGTGTCTGTCCTCTTGTACTTAAGTCGGCATTGTGCCTTTTGTATTAAATTCGGGTGGCATTTCTGTGTTTCATCGTCAATAAGATGGTACAAGGGATACAGTAAACCTGAAGTGAAGCATCGGAATCTAAAACAGGACTCACAAGAGAGGTTCAAATCATAGAAGCTGAGAGTGTCAGTCTTCTTGTACTTCAGTCGGCATTGTGTCTTTTGTATTAAATTCGGATGCAATTTCTGTGTTACATCGTCAATAAGATGGTACAATGGATACAGTAAACCTGAAGTGAAGCATCGGAATCTAAAAATGGACTCACAGGAGTGGTTCAAATCATAGAAAGTGAGAGTTCCAGTCCTCTTGTACTTAAGTCGACATTGTGGCTTTTGTATTGAATTCGGATGCAATTTCTGTGTTTCATCGTCAATAAGAAGGTCCAAGGTATAAAGTAAACCTGAAGTGAAGCATCGGAATCTAAATCTGGACACACAGGATAGGTTCAAATCATAGAAAGTGAGAGTGTCAGTCCTCTTGTACTTAAGTCGCCATTGTGCCTTTCGTATTAAATTCGGATGCAATTTCTGTGTTTCATCGTTAATAAGAAGGTCCAAGGTATACAGGAAAAGTGAAGTGAAGCATCGGAATCTGAAACTGGACTCACAGGAGAGGTTGAAATCATAGAAAGTGAGAGTGTCAGTCCTCTTGTACTTATGTCGGCATTGTGCCTTTTGTATTAAATTCGGATGCAATTTCTGTGTTTCATCAACAATAAGGAGGTCCAATGGATACAGTTAACCTGAAGTGAAGCATCAGAATCTAAAACTGGACTCACAGGATAGGTTAAAATCATAGAAAGTGAGAGTGTCAGTCCACTTGTACTTAAGTCGGCATTGTGCCTTTTGTATTGAATTCGGATGCAATTTCTGTGATTCATCGTCAATAAGAAGGTCCAAGGGGTACAGTAAACCTGAATTGAAGCACCAGAATCTAAAACTGGACTCACAGGAGGGGTTCAAATCATACAAATTCAGAGTGTCAGTCCTCTTGTACTTAAGTCGGCATTGTGCCTTTTGAATTAAATTCCGATGCAATTTCTGTGTTTCATCGTCAATCAGAAATTCCAAGGTATTCAGTAAACCTGAAGAAAAGCATCTGAATCTAAAACTGGACTCACAGGAGAGGTTCAAATCATAGATATTTAGAGTGTCAGTCATCTTGCACATAAGTCGGCCTTGTGCCTTTCGTATTAAATTCGGATGCAATTTCTGTGTTTCTTCGTCAATAAGAAGGTCCAAGGGATACAGTAAACCTGAAGTGAAGCATCGGAATCTAAAACTGGACTCACAGGATAGGTTGAAATCATAGAAAGTGAGAGTGTCAGTCCTCTTGTACTTATGTCGGCATTGTGCCTTTTGTATTATATTCGGATGCAATTTCTGTGTTTCATCGTCAATAAGAAGGTCCAAGGGATACAGTAAACCTGAAGTGAAGCATCGGAATCTAAAACTGGACTCACTGGAGAGGTTCAAATCATGGAATGTTAGAGTGACAGTCCTCTCGTACTTAAGTCGGCATTGTGCCTTTCGTATTAAATTCGGATGCAATTTCTGTGTTTCAACGTCAATAAGGAGGTCCAAGGGATACAGCAAACCAGAAATGAAGCATCGGAATCTAAAACTGGACTCACAGTAGAGGTTCAAATCATAGAAAGTTAGAGTGTCAGTCCTCTTGTACTTAAGTCGGCATTGTGCCTTTTGTATTAATTCGAGGGTAATTTCTGTGTTTCATCATCGATAAGAAGGTCCAAGGTATACAGTAAACCTGAAGTGAAGGTTCGGAATCTAAAACTGGACTCACAGGAGAGGTTCAAATCATAGGGAGTGTCAATTCTCTTGTACTTAAGTCGGCATTGTGCCATTTGTATTAAATTCGAATGCAATTTCTGTGTTTCATCGTCAATAAGAAGGTCCAAGGGATAAAGTAAACCTGAAGTGAAGCATCGGAATCTAAAACTAGACTCACAGGATAGGTTCAAATCATAGAAAGTGAGAGTGTCAGTCCTCTTGTACTTAAGTCGCCATTGTGCCTTTCGTATTAAATTCGGATGCAATTTCTGTGTTTCATCGTTAATAAGAAGGTCCAAGGTATACAGGAAAAGTGAAGTGAAGCATCGGAATCTGAAACTGGACTCACAGGAGAGGTTCAAATCATATAAAATGAGAGTGTCAGTCCTCTTGTACTTAAGTCGCCATTGTGCCTTTGGTATTAAATTCGGATGCATTGTCTGTGTTTCATCGTCAATAAGAATGTCCAAGTGATACAGTAAACCTGAAGTGAAGCATCGGAATCTAAAACTGGACTCACAGGAGAGGTTCAAATCGTAGAAAGTGAGAGTGTCAGTCCTCTTGTACTTAAATCGGCATTGTGCCTTTTGTATTAAATTCGGATGCAATTACTGTGTTTCATCTTCATTATGAAGGTCCAAGGTATACAGTAAACCTGAAGTGAAGCATCGGAATCTAAATCTGGACACATAGGAGAGGTTCAAATCATAGATATTTAGAGTGTCAGTCCTCTTGCACATAAGTCGGCATTGTACCTTTTGTATTAAATTCGGATGCAATTTCTGTGTTTCATCGTCATTAAGGAGGTCCAATGGATACAGTTAACCTGAAGTGAAGCATCGGAATCTAAAACTGGACTCACAGGATAGGTTAAAAACATAGAAAGTGAGAGTGTCAGTCCACTTGTATTTAAGTCGGCATTGTGCCTTTTGTATTGAATTCGGATGCAATTTCTGTGATTCATCGTCAATAAGAAGGTCCAAGGGATACAGTAAACCTGAATTGAAGCACCAGAATCTAAAACTGGACTCACAGGAGAGGTTCAAATCATAATAAGTCAGAGTGTCAGTCCTCTTGTACTTAAGTCGGCATTGTGCCTTTTGAATTTAATTCCGATGCAATTTCTGTGTTTCATCGTCAATAAGAAATTCCAAGGTATTCAGTAAACCTGAAGAAAAGCATCTGAATCTAAAACTGGACTCACAGGAGAGGTTCAAATCATAGATATTTAGAGTGTCAGTCCTCTTGCACATAAGTCGGCCTTGTGCCTTTCGTATTAAATTCGGATGCAATTTCTGTGTTTCTTCGTCAATAAGAAGGTCCAAGGGATACAGTAAGCCTGAAGTGGAGCATCGGAATCTAAAACTGGACTCACAGGATAGGTTGAAATCATAGAAAGTGAGAGTGTCAGTCCTCCTGTACTAATGTCGGCATTGTGCCTTTTGTATTATTTTCGGATGCAATTTCTGTGTTTCATCGTCAATATGAAGGTCCAAGGGATACAGTAAACCTGAAGTGAAGCATCGGAATCTAAAACTGGACTCACTGGAGAGGTTCAAATCTTAGAATGTTAGAGTGACAGTCCTCTCGTACTCAAGTCAGCATTGTGCCTTTCGTATTAAATTCGGATGCAATTTCTGTGTTTCAACGTCAATAAGGAGGTCCAAGGGATACAGCAAACCTGAAATGAAGCATCGGAATCTAAAACTGGACTCACAGTAGAGGTTCAAATCATAGAGAGTTAGAGTGTCAGTCCTCTTGTACTTAAGTCGGCATTGTGCCTTTTGTATTAATTCGGAGGTAATTTCTGTGTTTCATCATCGATAAGAAGGTCCAAGGTATACAGTAAACCTGAAGTGAAGGATCGTAATCTAAAACTGGACTCACAGGAGAGGTTCAAATCATAGAGAGTGTCAGTTCTCTTGTACTTAAGTCGGCATTGTGCCATTTGTATTGAATTCGAATGCAATTTCTGTGTTTCATCGTCAATAAGAAGGTCCAAGGGATAAAGTAAACCTGAAGTGAAGCATCGGAATCTAAAACTAGACTCACAGGATAGGTTCAAATCATAGAAAGTGAGAGTGACAGTCCTCTTGTACTTAAGTCGCTATTGTGCCTTTCGTATTAAATTCGGATGCAATTTCTGTGTTTCATCGTCAATAAGAAGGTCCAAGGTATACAGGAAAACTGAAGTGAAGCATCGGAATCTGAAACTGGACTCACAGGAGAGGTTCAAATCATAGAAAATGAGAGTGTCAGTCCTCTTGTACTTAAGTCGGCATTGTGCCTTTGGTATTAAATTCGGATGCATTGTCTGTGTTTCATCGTCAATAAGAATGTCCAAGTGATACAGTAAACCTGAAGTGAAGCATCGGAATCTGAAACTGGACTCACAGGAGAGGTTCAAATCATAGAAAGTGAGAGTGTCAGTCCTCTTGTACTTAAGTCGGCATTGTGCCTTTTGTATTAAATTCGGATGCAATTTCTGTGTTTCATCTTCATTAAGAAGGTCCAAGGTATACAGTAAACCTGAAGTGAAGCATCGGAATCTAAATCTGGACACACAGGAGAGGTTCAAATCATAGATATTTAGAGTGTCAGTCCTCTTGCACATGGGTCGGCATTGTGCTTTTTGAATTAAATTCGGATGCAATTTCTGTCTTTCATCGTCATTAAGGAGGTCCAAGGGATACAGTTAACCTGAAGTGAAGCATCGGAATCAAAAACTGGACTCACAGGAGAGGTTCAAATCATAGATATTTAGAGTGTCAGTCCTCTTGCACATAAGTCGGCATTGTGCCTTTTGTATTAAATTCGGATGCAATTTCTGTGTTTCTTCGTCAATACGAAGGTCCAAGGGATACAGTAAAGCTGAAGTGAAGCATCGGAATCTAAAACTGGACTCACAGGATAGGTTCAAATCATAGAAAGTGAGAGTATCAGTCCTCTTGTACTTAAGTCGGCGTTGTGCCTTTTGTATTATATTCGGATGCAATTTCTGTGTTTCATCGTCAATAAGAAGGTCCAAGGGATTCAGTAAACCTGAAGTGAAGCATCGGAATCTAAAACTGGACTCACTGGAGAGGTTCAAGTCATAGAATGTTAGAGTGACAGTCCTCTCGTACTTAAGTCGGCATTGTGCCTTTCGTATTAAATTCGGATGCAATTTCTGTGTTTCAACGTCACTAAGGAGGTCCAAGGGATACAGCAAACCTGAAATGAAGCATCGGAATCTAAAACTGGACTCACAGTAGAGGTTCAAATCATAGAAAGTTAGAGTGTCAGTCCTCTTGTACTTAAGTCGGCATTGTGCCTTTTGTATTAATTCGGAGGTAATTTCTGTGTTTCATCATCGATAAGAAGGTCCAAGGTATACAGTAAACCTGAAGTGAAGGATCGGAATCTAAAACTGGACTCACAGGAGAGGTTCAAAACATAGAGAGTGTCAGTCCTCTTGTACTTAAGTCGGCATTGTGCCATTTGTATTAAATTCGAATGCAATTTCTGTGTTTCATCGTCAATAAGAAGGTCCAAGGGATAGAGTAAACCTGAAGTGAAGCATCGGAATCTAAAACTAGACTCACAGGATAGGTTCAAATCATAGAAAGTGAGAGTGTCAGTCCTCTTGTACTTAAGTCGCCATTGTGCCTTTCGTATTAAATTCGGATGCAATTTCTGTGTTTCAACGTCAATAAGAAGGTCCAAGGTATACAGGAAAAGTGAAGCGAAGCATCGGAATCTGAAACTGGACTCACAGGAGAGGTTCAAATCATAGAAAATGAGAGTGTCAGTCCTCTTGTACTTAAGTCGGAATTGTGCCTTTGGTATTAAATTCGGATGCATTGTCTGTGTTTCATCGTCAATAAGAAGGTCTAAGTGATACAGTAAACCTGAAGTGAAGCATCGGAATCTAAAACTGGACTCACAGGAGAGGTTCAAATCATAGAAAGTGAGAGTGTCAGTCCTCTTGTACTTAAGTCGGCATTGTGCCTTTTGTATTAAATTCGGGTGCAATTTCTGTGTTTCATCGTCAATAAGAAGGTACAAGGGATACAGTAAACCTGAAGTGAAGCATCGGAATCTAAAACTGGACTCACAAGAGAGGTTCAAATCATAGAAAGTGTGAGTGTATGTCCTCTTGTACTTAAGCCGGCATTGTGCCCTTTGCATTAAATTCGGATGCAATTTCTGTGTTTCATCGTCAATAAGATGGTACAAGGGATACAGTAAACCTGAAGTGAAGCATCGGAATCTAAAACAGGACTCACAAGAGAGGTTCAAATCATAGAAAGTGAGAGTGTCAGTCCTCTAGTACTTAAGTCGGCATTGTGCCTTTTGTTTTAAATTAGGATGAAATATCTGTGTTTCATCGTCGATAAGAAGGTCCAAGGGATACAGTAAACCTGAAGTGAAGCATCGGAATATAAAACTGGACTCATAGGAGACGTTCAAATCATAGAAAGTGAGAGTATCAGTCCTCTTGTACTTAAGTCGGCATTGTGCCTTTTGTATTAAGTTCGAATGCAATTTCTGTGTTTCATCGTCAATAAGAAGGTCCAAGGTATACAGGAAAAGTGAAGTGAAGCATCGGAATCTGAAACTGGACTCACAGGAGAGGTTCAAATCATAGTAAATGAGAGTGCCAGTCCTCCTGTACTTATGTCGGCATTGTGCCTTTTGTATTAAATTCGGATGCATTGTCTGTGTTTCATCGTCAATAAGAAGGTCCAAGTGATACAGTAAACCTGAAGTGAAGCATCGGAATCTAAAACTGGACTCACAGGAGAGGTTCAAATCATAGAAAGTGAGAGTGTCAGTCCTCTTGTACTTAAGTCGGCATTGTGCCTTTTGTATTAAATTCGGATGCAGTTTCTGTGTTTCATCGTCAATAAGAAGGTCCAAGGGATACAGTAAACCTGAAGTGAAGCATCGGAATCTATAACTGGACTCACAGGAGAGGTTCAAATCATAGAAAGTGAGAGTGTCTGTCCTCTTGTACTTAAGTCGGCATTGTGCCTTTTGTATTAAATTCGGATGCAATTTCTGTGTTTCATCGTCAATAAGATGGTACAAGGGATACAGTAAACCTGAAGTGAAGCATCGGAATCTAAAACAGGACTCAGAAGAGAGGTCCAAATCATAGAAAGTGAGAGTGTCAGTCCTCTAGTACTTAAGTCGGCATTGTGCCTTTTGTATTAAATTCGGATGAAATATCTGTGTTTCATCGTCAATAAGAAGGTCCAAGGGATACAGTAAACCTGAAGTGAAGCATCGGAATCTAAAACTGGACTCATAGGAAAGGTTCAAATCATAGAAAGTGAGAGTGTCAGTCCTCTTGTACTTAAGTCGGCATTGTGCCTTTTGTATTAAATTCGGATGCAATTTCTGTGTTTCATCTTCATTAAGAAGGTCCAAGGTATACAGTAAACCTGAAGTGAAGCATCGGAATCTAAATCTGGACACACAGGAGAGGTTCAATCATAGATATTTAGAGTGTCAGTCCTCTTGCACATAAGTCAGCATTGTGCCTTTTGTATTAAATTCGGATGCAATTTCTGTGTTTCATCGTCAATAAGGAGGTCCAAGGGATACAGTTAACCTGAAGTGATGCATCGGAATCTAAAACTGGACTCACAGGATAGGTTTAAATCATAGAAAGTGAGAGTGTCAGTCCACTTGTACTTTAGTCGGCATTGTGCCTTTTGTATCATATTCGGATGCAATTTCTGTGTTTCATCGTCAATAAGAAGGTCCAAGGGATCCGGTAAACCTGAAGTGAAGCATCAGAATCTAAAACTGGACTCACAGGAGTGGTTCAAATCATAGAAAGTTAGAGTACCAGTCCTCTTGTACTTAAGTCGACATTGTGCCTTTTGTATTAAATTCGGATGCAATTTCTGTGTTTCATCGTCAATAAGAAGGTCCAAGGTATACAGTAAACCTGAAGTGAAGCATCGGAATCTAAAACTGCACACACAGGAGAGGTTCAAATCATAGATATTTAGAGTGTCGGTCCTCTTGCACATATGTCGGCATTGTGCCATTTGTATTAAATTCGGATGCAATTTCTGTGTTTCATCGTCAATAAGAAGGTCCAAGGGCTACAGTAAACCTGAAGTGAAGCATCGGAATCTAAAACTGGACTCACAGGAGAGGTTCAAATCATAGAAAGTGAGAGTGTCAGTCTTCTTGTACTTAAGTCGGCATTGTGCCTTTTGTATTAAATTCGGATGCAATTTCTGTGTTTCATCGTCAATAAGAAGGTCCAAGGGATTCAGTAAACCTGAAGTGAAGCATCGGAATCTAAAACTGGACTCACTGGAGAGGTTCAAGTCATAGAATGTTAGAGTGACAGTCCTCTCGTACTTAAGTCGGCATTGTGCCTTTCGTATTAAATTCGGATGCATTTTCTGTGTTTCAACGTCAATAAGGAGGTCCAAGGGATACAGCAAACCTGAAATGAAGCATCGGAATCTAAAACTGGACTCACAGTAGAGGTTCAAATCATAGAAAGTTAGAGTGTCAGTCCTCTTGTACTTAAGTCGGCATTGTGCCTTTGGTATTAAATTCGGATGCATTGTCTGTGTTTCATCGTCAATAAGAAGGTCCAAGTGATACAGTAAACCTGAAGTGAAGCATCGGAATCTAAAACTGGACTCACAGGAGAGGTTCAAATCATAGAAAGTGAGAGTGTCAGTCCTCTTGTACTTAAGTCGGCATTGTGCCTTTTGTATTAAATTCGGGTGCAATTTCTGTGTTTCATCGTCAATAAGAAGGTACAAGTGATACAGTAAACCTGAAGTGAAGCATCGGAATCTAAAACTGGGCTCACAAGAGTGGTTCAAATCATAGAAAGTGTGAGTGTAAGTCCTCTTGTACTTAAGCCGGCATTGTGCCCTTTGCATTAAATTCGGATGCAATTTCTGTGTTTCATCGTCAATTAGATGGTACAAGGGATACAGTAAACCTGAAGTGAAGCATCGGAATCTAAAACAGGACTCACAAGAGAGGTTCAAATCATAGAAAGTGAGAGTGTCAGTCCTCTAGTACTTAAGTCGGCATTGTGCCTTTTGTATCATATTCGGATGAAATATCTGTGTTTCATCGTCAATAAGAAGGTCCAAGGGATACAGTAAACCTGAAGGAAGCATCGGAATATAAAACTGGACTCATAGGAGACGTTCAAATCATAGAAAGTGAGAGAGTCAGTCCTCTTGTACTTAAGTCGGCATTGTGCCTTTTGTATGAAATTCGGATGCAATTTCTGTGTTTCATCTTCATTAAGAAGGTCCAAGGTATACAGTAAACCTGAAGTGAAGCATCGGAATCTAAATCTGGACACACAGGAGAGGTTCAAATCATAGTTATTTAGAGTGTCAGTCCTCTTGCACATATGTCGGCATTGTGCCTTTTGTATTAAATTCGGATGAAATTTCTGTGTTTCATCGTCAATAAGAAGGTCCAAGGGCTACAGTAAACCTGAAGTGAAGCATCGGAATCTAAAACTGGACTCACAGGAGAGGTTCAAATCATAGAAAGTGAGAGTGTCAGTCTTCTTGTACTTAAGTCGGCATTGTGCCTTTTGTATTAAATTCGGATGCAATTTCAGTGTTTCATCGTCAATAAGAAGGTCCAAGGGATTCAGTAAACCTTAAGTGAAGCATCGTAATCTAAAACTGGACTCACTGGAGAGGTTCAAGTCATAGAATGTTAGAGTGACAGTCCTCTCGTACTTAAGTCGGCATTGTGCCTTTCGTATTAAATTCGGATGCAATTTCTGTGTTTCAACGTCAATAAGGAGGTCCAAGGGATACAGCAAACCTGAAATGAAGCATCGGAATCTAAAACTGGACTCACAGTAGAGGTTCAAATCATAGAAAGTTAGAGTGTCAGTCCTCTTGTACTTAAGTCGGCATTGTGCCTTTTGTATTAATTCGGAGGTAATTTCTGTGTTTCGTCATCGATAAGAAGGTCCAAGGTGTACAGTAAACCTGAAGTGAAGGATCGGATCCTAAAACTGGACTCACAGGAGAGGTTCAAAACATAGAGAGTGTCAGTCCTCTTGTACTTAAGTCGGCATTGTGCCATTTGTATTAAATTCGAATGCAATTTCTGTGTTTCATCGTCAATAAGACGGTCCAAGGGATAGAGTAAACCTGAAGTGAAGCATCGGAATCTAAAACTAGACTCACAGGATAGGTTCAAATCATAGAAAGTGAGAGTGTCAGTCCTCTTGTATTTAAGTCGCCATTGTGCCTTTCGTATTAAATTCGGATGCAATTTCTGTGTTTCAACGTCAATAAGAAGGTCCAAGGTATACAGGAAAAGTGAAGCGAAGCATCGGAATCTGAAACTGGACTCACAGGAGAGGTTCAAATCATAGAAAATGAGAGTGTCAGTCCTCTTGTACTTAAGTCGGCATTGTGCCTTTGGTATTAAATTCGGATGCATTGTCTGTGTTTGATCGTCAATAAGAAGGTCCAAGTGATACAGTAAACCTGAAGTGAAGCATCGGAATCTAAAACTGGACTCACAGGAGAGGTTCAAATCATAGAAAGTGAGAGTGTCAGTCCTCTTGTACTTAAGTCGGCATTGTGCCTTTTGTATTAAATTCGGGTGCAATTTCTGTCTTTCATCGTCAATAAGAAGGTACAAGGGATACAGTAAACCTGAAGTGAAGCATCGGAATCTAAAACTGGACTCACAAGAGAGGTTCAAATCATAGAAAGTGTGAGTGTAAGTCCTCTTGTACTTAAGCCGGCATTGTGCCCTTTGCATTAAATTCGGATGCAATTTCTGTGTTTCATCGTCAATAAGATGGTACAAGGGATACAGTAAACCTGAAGTGAAGCGTCGGAATCTAAAACAGGACTCACAAGAGAGGTTCAAATCATAGAAAGTGAGAGTGTCTGTCCTCTAGTACTTAAGTCGGCATTGTGCCTTTTGTTTTAAATTCGGATAATATATCTGTGTTTCATCGTCAATAAGAAGGTCCAAGGGATACAGTAAACCTGAAGTGAAGCATCGGAATATAAAACTGGACTCATAGGAGACGTTCAAATCATAGAAAGTGAGAGTATCAGTCCTCTTGTACTTAAGTCGGCATTGTGCCTTTTGTATGAAATTCGGATGCAATTTCTGTGTTTCATCTTCATTAAGAAGGTCCAAGGTATACAGTAAACCTGAAGTGAAGCATCGGAATCTAAATCTGGACACACAGGAGAGGTTCAAATCATAGATATTTAGAGTGTCAGTAATCTTGCACATAAGTCGGCATTGTGCCTTTTGTTTTAAATTCGGATGCAATTTCTGTATTTCATCGTCAATAAGGAGGTCCAAGGAATACAGTTAACCTGAAGTGAAGCATCGGAATCTAAAACTGGACTCACAGGATAGGTTCAAATCATAGAAAGTGAGAGAGTCAGTCCACTTGTACTTAAGTCGCCATTGTGCCTTCTGTATTGAATTCTGATGCAATTTCTGTGATTCATCGTCAATAAGAAGGTCTAAGGGATACAGTAAACCTGAATTGAAGCATCAGAATCTAAAACTGGACTCACAGGAGAGGTTCAAATCATACAAAGTCAGAGTGTCAGTCCTCTTGTACTTAAGTCGGCATTGTGCCTTTTGAATTTAATTCCGATGCAATTTCTGTGTTTCATCGTCAATAAGAAATTCCAAGGTATTCAGTAAACCTGAAGAAAAGCATCTGAATCTAAAACTGGACTCACAGGAGAGGTTCAAATCATAGATATTTAGAGTGTCAGTCCTCTTGCACATACGTCGGCATTGTGCCTTTTGTATTAAATTCGGATTCAATTTCTGTGTTTCTTCGTCAATACGAAGGTACAAGGGATACAGTAAACCTGAAGTGAAGGATCGGAATCTAAAACTGGACTCACAGGATAGGTTCAAATCCTAGAAAGTGAGAGTATCAGTCCTCTTGTACTTAAGTCGGCATTGTGCCTTTTTTATTATATTCGGAAGCAATTTCTGTGTTTCATCGTCAATAAGAAGGTCCAAGGGAATCAGTAAACCTGAAGTGAAGCATCGGAATCTAAAACTGGACTCACTGGAGAGGTTCAAGTCATAGAATGTTAGAGTGACAGTCCTCTCGTGCTTAAGTCGGCATTGTGCCTTTCATATTAAATTCGGATGCAATTTCTGTGTTTCAACGTCAATAAGGAGGTCCAAGGGATACAGTAAACCTGAAATGAAGCATCGGAATCTAACACTGGACTCACAGGAGAGGTTCAAATTATATAGAGTGTCAGTCCTCTTGTACTTAAGTCGGCATTGTGCCTTTTGTATTAAATTCGAATGCAATTTCTGTGTTTCATCGTCAATAAGAAGGTCCAAGGTATACAGGAAAAGTGAAGTGAAGCATCGGAATCTGAAACTGGACTCACAGGAGAGGTTCAAATCATAGTAAATGAGAGTGCCAGTCCTCCTGTACTTATGTCGGCATTGTGCCTTTTGTATTAAATTCGGATGCATTGTCTGTGTTTCATCGTCGATAAGAAGGTCCAAGTGATACAGTAAACCTGAAGTGAAGCATCGGAATCTAAAACTGGACTCACAGGAGAGGTTCAAATCATAGAAAGTGAGAGTGTCAGTCCTCTTGTACTTAAGTCGGCATTGTGCCTTTTGTATTAAATTCGGATGCAATTTCTGTGTTTCATCGTCAATAAGAAGGTACAAGGGATACAGTAAACCTGAAGTGAAGCATCGGAATCTAAAACTGGACTCACAAAAGAGGTTCAAATCATAGAAAGTGTGAGTGTAAGTCCTCTTGTACTTAAGCCGGCATTGTGCCTTTTGCATTAAATTCGGACGCAGTTTCTGTGTTTCATCGTCAATAAGAAGGTCCTAGGGATACAACAAACCTGAAGTGAAGCATCGGAATCTATAACTGGGCTCACAGGAGAGGTTCAAATCATAGAAAGTGAGAGTGTCTGTCCTCTTGTACTTAAGTCGGCATTGTGCCTTTTGTATTAAATTCGGATGCAATTTCTGTGTCTCATCGTCAATAAGATGGTACAAGGGATACAGTAAACCTGAAGTGAAGCATCGGAATCTAAAACAGGACTCAGAAGAGAGGTTCAAATCATAGAAAGTGAGAGTGTCAGTCCTCTAGTACTTAAGTCGGCATTGTGCCTTTTGTATTAAATTCGGATGAAATTTCTGTGTTTCATCGTCAATAAGAAGGTCCAAGGGATACAGTAAACCTGAAGTGAAGCATCGGAATCTAAAACTGGACTCATAGGAAAGGTTCAAATCATAGAAAGTGAGAGTGTCAGTAATTTTGTACTTAAGTCGGCATTGTGCCTTTTGTATTAAATTCGGATGCAATTTCTGTGTTTCATCTTCATTAAGAAGGTCCAAGGTATACAGTAAACCTGAAGTGAAGCATCGGAATCTAAATCTGGACACACAGGAGAGGTTCAAATCATAGATATTTAGAGTGTCAGTCCTCTTGCACATAAGTCGGCATTGTGCCTTTTGTATTAAATTCGGATGCAATTTCTGTGTTTCATCGTCAATAAGGAGGTCCAAGGGATACAGTTAGCCTGAAGTGATGCATCGGAATCTAAAACTGGACTCACAGGATAGGTTCAAATCATAGAAAGTGAGAGTGTCAGTCCACTTGTACTTAAGTCGGCATTGTGCCTTTTGTATCATATTCGGATGCACTTTCTGTGTTTCATCGTCAATAGGAAGGTCCAAGGGATCCGGTAAACCTGATGTGAAGCATCAGATTCTAAAAGTGGACTCACAGGAGTGGTTCAAATCATAGAAAGTTAGAGTACCAGTCCTCTTGTACTTAAGTCGATATTGTGCCTTTTGTATTAAATTCGGATGCAATTTCTGTGTTTCATCGTCAATAAGAAGGTCCAAGGTATACAGTAAACCTGAAGTGAAGCATCGGAATCTAAAACTGCACACACAGGAGAGGTTCAAATCATAGATATTTAGAGTGTCAGTCCTCTTGCACATATGTCGGCATTGTGCCTTTTGTATTAAATTCGGATGCAATTTCTGTGTTTCATCGTCAATAAGAAGGTCCTTGGGCTACAGTAAACCTGAAGTGAAGCATCGGAATCTAAAACTCGACTCAAAGGAGAGGTTCAAATCATAGAAAGTGAGAGTGTCAGTCTTCTTGTACTTAAGTCGGCATTGTGCCTTTTGTATTAAATTCGGATGCAATTTCTGTGTTTCATCGTCAATAAGAAGGTCCAAGGGATTCAGTAAACCTGAAGTGAAGCATCGGAATCTAAAACTGGACTCACTGGAGAGGTTCAAGTCATAGAATGTTAGAGTGACAGTCCTCTCGTACTTAAGTCGGCATTGTGCCTTTCGTATTAAATTCGGATGCAATTTCTGTGTTTCAACGTCAACAAGGAGGTCCAAGGGATACAGCAAACCTGAAATGAAGCATCGGAATCTAAAACTGGACTCACAGTAGAGGTTCAAATCATAGAAAGTTAGAGTGTCAGTCCTCTTGTACTTAAGTCGGCATTGTGCCTTTTGTATTAATTCGGAGGTAATTTCTGTATTTCATCATCGATAAGAAGGTCCAAGGTATACAGTAAACCTGAAGTGAAGGATCGGAATCTAAAACTGGACTCACAGGAGAGGTTCAAACCATAGAGAGTGTCAGTCCTCTTGTACTTAAGTCGGCATTGTGCCATTTGTATTAAATTCGAATGCAATTTCTGTGTTTCATCGTCAATAAGATGGTCCAAGGGATAGAGTAAACATGAAGTGAAGCATGGGAATCTAAAACTAGACTCACAGGATAGGTTCAAATCATCGAAAGTGAGAGTGTCAGTCCTCTTGTACTTAAGTCGCCATTGTGCCTTTGGTATTAAATTCGGATGCAATTTCTGTGTTTCATCGTCAATAAGAAGGTCCAAGGGATTCAGTAAACCTGAAGTGAAGCATCGGAATCTAAAACTGGACTCACTGGAGAGGTTCAAGTCATAGAATGTTAGAGTGGCAGTCCTCTCGTACTTAAGTCGGCATTGTGCCTTTCGTATTAAATTCGGATGCAATTTCTGTGTTTCAACGTCAATAAAGAGGTCCAAGGGATACAGCAAACCTGAAATGAAGCATCGGAATCTAAAACTGGACTCACAGTAGAGGTTCAAATCATAGAAAGTTAGAGTGTCAGTCCTCTTGTACTTAAGTCGGCATTGTGCCTTTTGTATTAATTCGGAGGTAATTTCTGTGTTTCATCATCGATAAGAAGGTCCAAGGTATACAGTAAACCTGAAGTGAAGGATCGGAATCTAAAACTGGACTCACAGGAGAGGTTCAAAACATAGAGAGTGTCAGTCCTCTTGTACTTAAGTCGGCATTGTGCTATTTGTATTAAATTCGAATGCAATTTCTGTGTTTCATCGTCAATAAGAAGGTCCAAGGTATACAGGAAAAGTGAAGCGAAGCATCGGAATCTGAAACTGGACTCACAGGAGAGGTTCAAATCATAGAAAATGAGAGTGTCAGTCCTCTTGTACTTAAGTCGGCATTGTGCCTTTGGTATTAAATTCGGATGCATTGTCTGTGTTTCATCGTCAATAAGAAGGTCCAAGTGATACAGTAAACCTGAAGTGAAGCATCGGAATCTAAAACTGGACTCACAGGAGAGGTTCAAATCATAGAAAGTGAGAGTGTCAGTCCTCTTGTACTTAAGTCGGCATTGTGCCTTTTGTATTAAATTCGGGTGCAATTTCTGTGTTTCATCGTCAATAAGAAGGTACAAGGGATACAGTAAACCTGAAGTGAAGCATCGGAATCTAAAACTGGACTCACAAGAGAGGTTCAAATCATAGAAAGTGTGAGTGTAAGTCCTCTTGTACTTAAGCCGGCATTGTGCCCTTTGCATTAAATTCGGATGCAATTTCTGTGTTTCATCGTCAATAAGATGGTACAAGGGATACAGTAAACCTGAAGTGAAGCATCGGAATCTAAAACAGGACTCACAAGAGAGGTTCAAATCATAGATATTTAGAGTGTCAGTCCTCTTGCACATAAGTCGGCATTGTGCCTTTTGTATTAAATTCGGATGCAATTTCTGTGTTTCATCGTCAATAAGGAGGTCCAAGGGATACAGTTAACCTGAAGTGAAGCATCGGAATCTAAAACTGGACTCACAGGATAGGTTCAAATCATAGAAAGTGAGAGTGTCAGTCCACTTGTACTTAAGTCGCCATTGTGCCTTCTGTATTGAATTCGGATGCAATTTCTGTGATTCATCGTCAATAAGAAGGTCCAAGGGATACAGTAAAAATGAATTGAAGCATCAGAATCTAAAACTGGACTCACAGGAGAGGTTCAAATCATACAAAGTCAATGTGTCAGTCCTCTTGTACTTAAGTCGGCATTGTGCCTTTTGAATTTAATTCCGATGCAATTTCTGTGTTTCATCGTCAATAAGAAATTCCAAGGTATTCAGTAAACCTGAAGAAAAGCATCTGAATCTAAAACTGGACTCACAGGAGAGGTTCAAATCATAGATATTTAGAGTGTCAGTCCTCTTGCACATAAGTCGGCATTGTGCCTTTTGTATTAAATTCGGATTCAATTTCTGTGTTTCTTCGTCAATACGAAGGTACAAGGGATACAGTAAACCTGAAGTGAAGGATCGGAATCTAAAACTGGACTCACAGGATAGGTTCAAATCATAGAAAGTGAGAGTGTCAGTCTTCTTGTACTTAAGTCGCCATTGTGCCTTTTGTATTAAATTCGGATGCAATTTCTGTGTTTCATCGTCAATAAGAAGGTCCAAGGGATTCAGTAAACCTGAAGTGAAGCATCGGAATCTAAAACTGGACTCACTGGAGAGGTTCAAGTCATAGAATGTTAGAGTGACAGTCCTCTCGTACTTAAGTCGGCATTGTGCCTTTCGTATTAAATTCGGATGCAATTTCTGTGTTTCAACGTCAACAAGGAGGTCCAAGGGATACAGCAAACCTGAAATGAAGCATCGGAATCTAAAACTGGACTCACAGTAGAGGTTCAAATCATAGAAAGTTAGAGTGTCAGTCCTCTTGTACTTAAGTCGGCATTGTGCCTTTTGTATTAATTCGGAGGTAATTTCTGTATTTCATCATCGATAAGAAGGTCCAAGGTATACAGTAAACCTGAAGTGAAGGATCGGAATCTAAAACTGGACTCACAGGAGAGGTTCAAACCATAGAGAGTGTCAGTCCTCTTGTACTTAAGTCGGCATTGTGCCATTTGTATTAAATTCGAATGCAATTTCTGTGTTTCATCGTCAATAAGATGGTCCAAGGGATAGAGTAAACATGAAGTGAAGCATGGGAATCTAAAACTAGACTCACAGGATAGGTTCAAATCATCGAAAGTGAGAGTGTCAGTCCTCTTGTACTTAAGTCGCCATTGTGCCTTTGGCATTAAATTCGGATGCAATTTCTGTGTTTCATCGTCAATAAGAAGGTCAAAGGGATTCAGTAAACCTGAAGTGAAGCATCGGAATCTAAAACTGGACTCACTGGAGAGGTTCAAGTCATAGAATGTTAGAGTGGCAGTCCTCTCGTACTTAAGTCGGCATTGTGCCTTTCGTATTAAATTCGGATGCAATTTCTGTGTTTCAACGTCAATAAAGAGGTCCAAGGGATACAGCAAACCTGAAATGAAGCATCGGAATCTAAAACTGGACTCACAGTAGAGGTTCAAATCATAGAAAGTTAGAGTGTCAGTCCTCTTGTACTTAAGTCGGCATTGTGCCTTTTGTATTAATTCGGAGGTAATTTCTGTGTTTCATCATCGATAAGAAGGTCCAAGGTATACAGTAAACCTGAAGTGAAGGATCGGAATCTAAAACTGGACTCACAGGAGAGGTTCAAAACATAGAGAGTGTCAGTCCTCTTGTACTTAAGTCGGCATTGTGCTATTTGTATTAAATTCGAATGCAATTTCTGTGTTTCATCGTCAATAAGAAGGTCCAAGGTATACAGGAAAAGTGAAGCGAAGCATCGGAATCTGAAACTGGACTCACAGGAGAGGTTCAAATCATAGAAAATGAGAGTGTCAGTCCTCTTGTACTTAAGTCGGCATTGTGCCTTTGGTATTAAATTCGGATGCATTGTCTGTGTTTCATCGTCAATAAGAAGGTCCAAGTGATACAGTAAACCTGAAGTGAAGCATCGGAATCTAAAACTGGACTCACAGGAGAGGTTCAAATCATAGAAAGTGAGAGTGTCAGTCCTCTTGTACTTAAGTCGGCATTGTGCCTTTTGTATTAAATTCGGGTGCAATTTCTGTGTTTCATCGTCAATAAGAAGGTACAAGGGATACAGTAAACCTGAAGTGAAGCATCGGAATCTAAAACTGGACTCACAAGAGAGGTTCAAATCATAGAAAGTGTGAGTGTAAGTCCTCTTGTACTTAAGCCGGCATTGTGCCCTTTGCATTAAATTCGGATGCAATTTCTGTGTTTCATCGTCAATAAGATGGTACAAGGGATACAGTAAACCTGAAGTGAAGCATCGGAATCTAAAACAGGACTCACAAGAGAGGTTCAAATCATAGAAAGTGAGAGTGTCAGTCCTCTAGTACTTAAGTCGGCATTGTGCCTTTTGTTTTAAATTCGGATGAAATATCTGTGTTTCATCGTCAATAAGAAGGTCCAAGGGATACAGTAAACCTGAAGTGAAGCATCGGAATGTAAAACTGGACTCATAGGAGACGTTCAAATCATAGGAAGTGAGAGTGTCAGTCCTCTTGTACTTAAGTCGGCATTGTGCCTTTTGTATGAAATTCGGATGCAATTTCTGTGTTTCATCTTCATTACGAAGGTCCAAGGTATACAGTAAACCTGAAGTGAAGCATCGGAATCTAAATCTGGACACACAGGAGAGGTTCAAATCATAGATATTTAGAGTGTCAGTCCTCTTGCACATAAGTCGGCATTGTGCCTTTTGTATTAAATTCGGATGCAATTTCTGTGTTTCATCGTCAATAAGGAGGTCCAAGGGATACAGTTAACCTGAAGTGAAGCATCGGAATCTAAAACTGGACTCACAGGATAGGTTCAAATCATAGAAAGTGAGAGTGTCAGTCCACTTGTACTTAAGTCGCCATTGTGCCTTCTGTATTGAATTCGGATGCAATTTCTGTGATTCATCGTCAATAAGAAGGTCCAAGGGATACAGTAAACCTGAATTGAAGCATCAGAATCTAAAACTGGACTCACAGGAGAGGTTCAAATCATACAAAGTCAATGTGTCAGTCCTCTTGTACTTAAGTCGGCATTGTGCCTTTTGAATTTAATTCCGATGCAATTTCTGTGTTTCATCGTCAATAAGAAATTCCAAGGTATTCAGTAAACCTGAAGAAAAGCATCTGAATCTAAAACTGGACTCACAGGAGAGGTTCAAATCATAGATATTTAGAGTGTCAGTCCTCTTGCACATAAGTCGGCATTGTGCCTTTTGTATTAAATTCGGATTCAATTTCTGTGTTTCTTCGTCAATACGAAGGTACAAGGGATACAGTAAACCTGAAGTGAAGGATCGGAATCTAAAACTGGACTCACAGGATAGGTTCAAATCATAGAAAGTGAGAGTATCAGTCCTCTTGTACTTAAGTCGGCATTGTGCCTTTTTTATTATATTCGGATGCAATTTCTGTGTTTCATCGTCAATAAGAAGGTCCAAGGGATTCAGTAAACCTGAAGTGAAGCATCGGAATCTAAAACTGGACTCACTGGAGAGGTTCAAGTCATAGAATGTTAGAGTGACAGTCCTCTCGTACTTAAGTCGGCATTGTGCCTTTCATATTAAATTCGGATGCAATTTCTGTGTTTCAACGTCAATAAGGAGGTCCAAGTGATACAGTAAACCTGAAATGAAGCATCGGAATCTAACACTGGACTCACAGGAGAGGTTCAAATTATATAGAGTGTCAGTCCTCTTGTACTTAAGTCGGCATTGTGCCTTTTGTATTAAATTCGAATGCAATTTCTGTGTTTCATCGTCAATAAGAAGGTCCAAGGTATACAGGAAAAGTGAAGTGAAGCATCGGAATCTGAAACTGGACTCACAGGAGAGGTTCAAATCATAGTAAATGAGAGTGTCAGTCCTCCTGTACTTATGTCGGCATTGTGCCTTTTGTATTAAATTCGGATGCATTGTCTGTGTTTCATCGTCAATAAGAAGGTCCAAGTGATACAGTAAACCTGAAGTGAAGCATCGGAATCTAAAACTGGACTCACAGGAGAGGTTCAAATCATAGAAAGTGAGAGTGTCAGTCCTCTTGTACTTAAGTCGGCATTGTGCCTTTTGTATTAAATTCGGATGCAATTCCTGTGTTTCATCGTCAATAAGAAGGTACAAGGGATACAGTAAACCTGAAGTGAAGCATCGGAATCTAAAACTGGACTCACAAAAGAGGTTCAAATCATAGAAAGTGTGAGTGTAAGTCCTCCTGTACTTAACCCGGCATTGTGCCTTTTGCATTAAATTCGGATGCAGTTTCTGTGTTTCATCGTCAATAAGAAGGTCCAATGGATACAGTAAACCTGAAGTGAAGCATCGGAATCTATAACTGGGCTCACAGGAGAGGTTCAAATCATAGAAAGTGAGAGTGTCTGTCCTCTTGTACTTAAGTCGGCATTGTGCCTTTTGTATTAAATTCGGATGCAATTTCTGTGTTTCATCGTCAATAAGATGGTACAAGGGATACAGTAAACCTGAAGTGAAGCATCTGAATCTAAAACAGGACTCAGAAGAGAGGTTCAAATCATAGAAAGTGAGAGTGTCAGTCCTCTAGTACTTAAGTCGGCATTGTGCCTTTTGTATTAACTTCGGATGAAATTTCTGTGTTTCATCGTCAATAAGAAGATCCAAGGGATACAGTAAACCTGAAGTGAAGCATCGGAATCTAAAACTGGACTCATAGGAAAGGTTCAAATCATAGAAAGTGAGAGTGTCAGTCCTCTTGTACTTAAGTCGGCATTGTGCCTTTTGTATTAAATTCGGATGCAATTTCTGTGTTTCATCTTCATTAAGAAGGTCCAAGGTATACAGTAAACCTGAAGTGAAGCATCGGAATCTAAATCTGGACACACAGGAGAGGTTCAAATCATAGATATTTAGAGTGTCAGTCCTCTTGCACATATGTCGGCATTGTGCCTTTTGTATTAAATTCGGATGCAATTTCTGTGTTTCATCGTCAATAAGAAGGTCCAAGGGCTACAGTAAACCTGAAGTGAAGCATCGGAATCTAAAACTGGACTCACTGGAGAGGTTCAAATCATAGAAAGTTAGAGTGACAGTCCTCATGCACTTAAGTCAGCATTGTGCCTTTCGTATTAAATTCGGATGCAATTTCTGTGTTTCAACGTCAATAAGAAGGTCCAAGGTATACAGTAAACCGGAAGTGAAGCATCGGAATCTAAAACTGGACTCACAGTAGAGGTTCAAATCATAGAAAATTAGAGTGTCAGTCCTCTTGTACTTAAGTCGGCATTGTGCCTTTTGTTTTACTTCGGAGACAATTTCTGATTTTATCACGAATAAGAAGGTCCAAGGGATACAGTAAACCTGAAGTGAAGCATCGGAATCTAAAACTGGACTCGCAGGAGAGGTTCAAATCATAGATAGTCAGAGTGTCAGTCCTCTTGTACTTAAGTCGGCATTGTGCCTTTTGAAATTACTTCCCATTCATTTTCTGTGTTTCATCGTCAATAAGAAGTTCCAAGGTATACAGTAAACCTGAAGTGAAGCATCGGAATCTAAAACTGGACTCACAGGAGAGGTTCATCATAGAAAGTTAGAGTGTCAGTCCTCTTGTACTTAAGTCGGCATTGTGCCTTTTGTATTAAATTCAAATGCAATATCTGAGTTTCATCGTCAATAAGAAGGTCCAAGGGATACAGTAAACCTGAAGTGAAGCAGCGGAATCTAAAACTGGACTCACAGGAGACATTCAAATCATAGAAAGTGAGAGTGTCAGTCCTTTTGTACTTAAGTCGGCATTGTGCCTTTTGTATTAAATTCGGATGCAATTTCTGTGTTTCATCGTCAATATGAAGGTCCAAGGTATACAGTAAACCTGAAGTGACGCATCGGAATCTAAAACTGGACTCACAGGAGAGATTCAAATCATAGAAAGTTAGAGTGTCAGTCCTCTTGCACTTAAGTCGGCATTGTTCCTTTTGTATTAAATTAGGATGCATTTTCTGTGTTTCATCGTCAATAAGAACGTCCAAGGGATACAGGAAAACTTGAAGTGAAGCATCGGAATATAAAACTGGACTCACAGGAGAGGTTCAAATCATAGAAAGTCAGAGTGTCAGTCCTCTTGTACTTAAGTCTTCATTGTGCCTTTTGTATCAATTTCGGATGCAATTTCTGTGTGTCATCGTCAATAAGAAGATCCAAGGGATACAGTAAACCTGAAGTGAAGCATCGGAATCTAAAACTGGGCTTACAGGACAGGTTCAAATCATAGAAAGTTAGAGTGTCTGTCCTCTCGTACATAAGTCGGCATTGTGACTTTTGTAATAAATTCGGAAGCAATTTCTCTGTTTCATCGTCAATAAGAAGGTCCAAGGTATACAGTAAACCTGAAGTGAAACATCGGAATCTAAAACTAGTCTCACAGTAGAGGTTCAAATCATAGAAAGTTAGAGTGTCAGTCCTCTTGTACTTAAGTCGGCATTGTGCCTTTTGTATTAATTCGGAGGCAATTTCGGTGTTTCATTGTCAATAAGAAGGTACAAGGGATACAGTAAACCTGAAGTGAAGCATCGGAATCTAAGCCTGGACTCACAGGATCGGTTCAAATTATAGAACGTGAGAGCGTCAGTCCTCTTGTACTTACGCCGGGACTGTGCCTTTTGTATTAAATTCGGATGCAATTCCTGTGTTTCATCATCAATAAGAAGGTCCAAGCTATACAGTAAAAGTGAAGTGAAGCATCAGATTCTAAAACTGGACTCACAGGAGAGGTTCAAATCATAGAAAGTGAGAGTGTCAGTCCTCTAGTACTTAAGTCGGCTTTGTGCCTTTTGTTTTAAATTCGGATGCAAGTTCTGTGTTTCATCGTCAATAAGAAGGTCCAAGGGATACAGTAAACCTGAAGTGAAGCATCGGAATCTAAAACTGGACCCATAGGAGAGGTTCAAATCATAGAAAGTGAGAGTGTCAGTCCTCTTGTACTTAAGTCGGCATTGTGCCTTTTGTATTAAATTCGGATGCAATTTCTGTGTTTCATCGTCAATAAGAAGGTCCAAGGAATACAGTAATCCTGAAGTGAAGCATCGGAATCTAAAACTGGGCTTACAGGACAGGTTCAAATCATAGAAAGTTAGAGTGTCTGTCCTCTCGTACTTAAGTCGGCATTGTGCCTTTTGTATTAAATTCGGATGCAATTTCTCTGTTTCATCGTCAATAAGAAGGTCCAAGGTATACAGTAAACCTGAAGTGAAGCATCGGAATCTAAAACTGGACTCACAGGATCGGTTCAAATCATAGAAAGTGAGAGTGTCAGTCCTCTTGTACTTACGTCGGGATTGTGCGTTTTGTATTAAATTCGGATGCAATTCCTGTGTTTCATCATCAATAAGAAGGTCCAAGGTATACAGGAAAAGTGAAGTGAAGCATCAGAATCTAAAACTGGACTCACAGGAGAGGTTCAAATCACAGAAAGTTAGAGTGTCCGTCCTCTTATACTTATGTCGGCATTGTGCCTTTTGTATTAAATTCGGATGCAATTTCTGTGTTTCATCGTCAATAAGAAGGTACAAGGGATACAGCAAACCTGAAGTGAAGCATCGGAATCTAAAACAGGACACACAAGAGAGGTTCAAATCATAGAAAATGAGAGTGTCAGTCCTCCAGTACTTAAGTCGGCATTGTTTTAAATTCGGATGCCATTTCTGTGTTTCATCGTCAATAAGAAGGTCCAAGGGATACAGTAAACCTGAAGTGAAGAATCGAAATCTAAATCTGGACACACAGGAGAGGTTCAAATCATAGATATTTAGAGTGTCAGTCCTCTTGCACATAAGTCGGCATTGTGCCTTTTGTATTAAATTCGGATGCAATTTCTGTGTTTCATCGTCAATAAGGAGGTCCAAGGGATTCAATAAACTTGAAGTGAAGCATCGGACTCTAAAACTGGTCTCACAGGATAGGTTCAAATCATAGAAAGTGGGAGTGTCAGTCCACTTGTACTTATGTCGGCATTGTGCCTTTTGTATTGAATTCGGATGCAATTTCTGTGTTTCATCGTCAATAAGAAGGTCCAAGGGATACAGTAAACCTGAAGTGAAGCATCGGAATCTAAAACTAGACTCACTGGAGAGGTTCAAATCATAGAAAGTTAGGATGACAGTCCTCTCGTACTTAAGTTGGCATTGTGCCTTTCGTATTAAATTCGGATGCAATTTCTGTGTTTCAACGTCAATAAGAAGGTCCAAGGTATACAGTAAACCTGAAGTGAAGCATCGGAATCTAAAACTGGACTCACAGTAGAGGTTCAAATCATAGAAAATTACAGTGTAAGTCCTCTTGTACTTAAGTCGGCATTGTGCCTTTTGTATTAAATTCGGATGCAATTTCTGTGTTTCATCGTCAATAAGATGGTACAAGGGATACAGTAAATCTGAAGTGAAGCATCGGAATCTAAAACAGGACTCACAAGAGAGGTTCAAATCATAGAAAGTGAGAGTGTCAGTCCTCTTGTACGTAAGTCTTCATTGTGCCTTTTGTATTAATTTCGGATGCAATTTCTGTGTTTCATCGTCAATAAGAAGGTCCAAGGTATACAGTAAACCTGAAGTGAAGCATCGGAATCTAAAACTGGGCTTACAGGACAGGTTCAAATCATAGAGAGTGAGAGTGTCAGTCCTCTTGTACTTAAGTCGGCATTGTGCCTTTTGTATTAAATTCGGATGCATTTTCTGTGTTTCATCGTCAATAAGAACGTCCAAGGGATACAGGAAAACTTGAGTGAAGCATCGGAATATAAAACTGGACTCACAGGAGAGGTTCAAATCATAGAAAGTCAGAGTGTCAGTCCTCTTGTACTTAAGTCTTCATTGTGCCTTTTGTATCAATTTCGGATGCAATTTCTGTGTTTCATCGTCAATAAGAAGGTCCAAGGGATACAGTAAACCTGAAGTGAAGCATCGGAATCTAAAACTGGGCTTACAGGACAGGTTCAAATCATAGAAAGTTAGATTGTCTGTCCTCTCGTACTTAAGTCGGCATTGTGCCTTTTGTATTAAATTCGGATGCAATTTCTCTGTTTCATCGTCAATAAGAAGGTCCAAGGTATACAGTAAACCTGAAGTGAAACATCGGAATCTAAAACTAGTCTCACAGTAGAGGTTCAAATCATAGAAAGTTAGAGTGTCAGTCCTCATGTACTTAAGTCGGCATTGTGCCTTTTGTATTAATTCGGAGGCAATTTCGGTGTTTCATTGTCAATAAGAAGGTACAAGGGATACAGTAAACCTGAAGTGAAGCATCGGAATCTAAGACTGGACTCACAGGATCGGTTCAAATCATAGAAAGTGAGAGCGTCAGTCCTCTTGTACTTACGTCGGGACTGTGCCTTTTGTATTAAATTCGAATGCAATTCCTGTGTTTCATCATCAATAAGAAGGTCCAAGCTATACAGTAAAAGTGAAGTGAAGCATCAGATTCTAAAACTGGACTCACAGGAGAGGTTCAAATCATAGAAAGTTAGAGTGTCCGTCCTCTTATACTTATGTCGGCATTGTGCCTTTTGTATTAAATTCGGATGCAATTTCTGTGTTTCATCGTCAATAAGAAGGTACAAGGGATACAGTAAACCTGAAGTGAGCATCGGTATCTAAAACAGGACTCACAAGAGAGGTTCAGATCATAGAAAGTGAGAGTGTCAGTCCTCTAGTACTTAAGTCGGCTTTGTGCCTTTTGTTTTAAATTCGGATGCAATTTCTGTGTTTCATCGTCAATAAGAAGGTCCAAGGGAGACAGTAAACCTGAAGTGAAGCATCGGAATCTAAAACTGGACCCATAGGAGAGGTTCAAATCATAGAAAGTGGGAGTGTCACTCCTCTTGTACTTAAGTCGGCATTGTGCCTTTTGTATTAAATTCGGATGCAATTTCTGTGTTTCATCGTCAATAAGAAGGTCCAAGGAATACAGTAATCCTGAAGTGAAGCATCGGAATCTAAAACTGGGCTTACAGGACAGGTTCAAATCATAGAAAGTTAGAGTGTCTGTCCTCTCGTACTTAAGTCGGCATTGTGCCTTTTGTATTATATTCGGATGCAATTTCTCTGTTTCATCGTCAATAAGAAGGTCCAAGGTATACAGTAAACCTGAAGTGAAGCATCGGAATCTAAAAGTGGACTCACAGGATCGGTTCAAATCATAGAAAGTGAGGGTGTCAGTCCTCTTGTACTTACGTCGGGATTGTGCCTTTTGTATTAAATTCGGATGCAATTCCTGTGTTTCATCATCAATAAGAAGGTCCAAGGTATACAGGAAAAGTGAAGTGAAGCATCAGAATCTAAAACTGGACTCACAGGAGAGGTTCAAATCACAGAAAGTTAGAGTGTCTGTCCTCTTGTACTTATGTCGGCATTGTGCCTTTTGTATTAAATACGGATGCAATTTCTGTGTTTCATCGTCAATAAGAAGGTACAAGGGCTACAGTAAACCTGAAGTGAAGCATCGGAATCTAAAACAGGACACACAAGAGAGGTTCAAATCATAGAAAATGAGAGTGTCAGTCCTCCAGTACTTAAGTCAGCATTGTGCCTTTTGTTTTAAATTCGGATGCCATTTCTGTGTTTCATCGTCAATAAGAAGGTCCAAGGGATACAGTAAACCTGAAGTGAAGAATCGAAATCTAAATCTGGACACACAGGAGAGGTTCAAATCATAGATATTTAGAGTGTCAGTCCTCTTGCACATAAGTTGGCATTGTGCCTTTTGTATTAAATTCGGATGCAATTTCTGTGTTTCATCGTCAATAAGGAGGTCCAAGGGATTCAATAAACCTGAAGTGAAGCATCGGACTCTAAAACTGGACTCACAGGATAGGTTCAAATCATAGAAAGTGGGAGTGTCAGTCCACTTGTACTTAAGTCGGCATTGTGCCTTTTGTATTGAATTCGGATGCAATTTCTGTGTTTCATCGTCAATAAGAAGGTCCAAGGGATACAGTAAACCTGAAGTGAAGCATCGGAATCTAAAACTAGACTCACTGGAGAGGTTCAAATCATAGAAAGTTAGGATGACAGTCCTCTCGTACTTAAGTTGGCATTGTGCCTTTCGTATTAAATTCGGATGCAATTTCTGTGTTTCAACGTCAATAAGAAGGTCCAAGGTATACAGTAAACCTGAAGTGAAGCATCGGAATCTAAAACTGGACTCACAGTAGAGGTTCAAATCGTAGAAAATTAGAGTGTCAGTCCTCTTGTACTTAAGTCGGCATTGTGCCTTTTGTATTTAATTCGGATGCAATTTCTGGGTTTCATCGTCAATAAGATGGTACAAGGGATACAGTAAATCTGAAGTGAAGCATCGGAATCTAAAACAGGATTCACAAGAGAGGTTCAAATCATAGAAAGTGAGAGTGTCAGTCCTCTTGTACGTAAGTCTTCATTGTGCCTTTTGTATCAATTTCGGATGCAATTTCTGTGTTTCATCGTCAATAAGAAGGTCCAAGGTATACAGTAAACCTGAAGTGAAGCATCGGAATCTAAAACTGGGCTTACAGGACAGGTTCAAATCATAGAAAGTTAGAGTGTCTGTCCTCTCGTACTTAAGTCGGCATTGTGCCTTTTGAATTAAATTCGGATGCAATTTCTCTGTTTCATCGTCAATAAGAAGGTCCAAGGTATACAGTAAACCTGAAGTGAAACATCGGAATCTAAAACTAGTCTCACAGTAGAGGTTCAAATCATAGAAAGTTAGAGTGTCAGTCCTCTTGTACTTAAGTCGGCATTGTGCCTTTTGTATTAATTCGGAGGCAATTTCGGTGTTTCATTGTCAATAAGAAGGTACAAGGGATACAGTAAACCTGAAGTGAAGCATCGGAATCTAAGACTGGACTCACAGGATCGGTTCAAATCATACAAAGTGAGAGCGTCAGTCCTCTTGTACTTACGTCGGGACTGTGCCTTTTGTATTAAATTCGGATGCTATTCCTGTGTTTCATCATCAATAAGAAGGTCCAAGCTATACAGTAAAAGTGAAGTGAAGCATCAGATTCTAAAACTGGACTCACAGGAGAGGTTCAAATCATAGAAAGTTAGAGTGTCCGTCGTCTTATACTTATGTCGGCATTGTGCCTTTTGTATTAAATTCGGATGCAATTTCTGTGTTTCATCGTCAATAAGAAGGTACAAGGGATACAGTAAACCTGAAGTGAAGCATCGGTATCTAAAACAGGACTCACAAGAGAGGTTCAGATCATAGAAAGTGAGAGTGTCAGTCCTCTAGTACTTAAGTCGGCTTTGTGCCTTTTGTTTTAAATTCGGATGCAATTTCTGTGTTTCATCGTCAATAAGAAGGTCCAAGTGATACAGTAAACCTGAAGTGAAGCATCGGAATCTAAAACTGGACCCATAGGAGAGGTTCAAATCATAGAAAGTGTGAGTGTCAGTCCTCTTGTACTTAAGTCGGCATTGTGCCTTTTGTATTAAATTCGGATGCAATTTCTGTGTTTCATCGTCAATAAGAAGGTCCAAGGAATACAGTAATCCTGAAGTGAAGCATCGGAATCTAAAACTGGGCTTACAGGACAGGTTCAAATCATAGAAAGTTAGAGTGTCTGTCCTCTCGTACTTAAGTCGGCATTGTGCCTTTTGTATTAAATTCGGATGCAATTTCTCTGTTTCATCGTCAATAAGAAGGTCCAAGGTATACAGTAAACCTGAAGTGAAGCATCGGAATCTAAAACTGGACTCACAGGATCGGTTCAAATCATAGAAAGTGAGAGTGTCAGTCCTCTTGTACTTACGTCGGGATTGTGCCTTTTGTATTAAATTCGGATGCAATTCCTGTGTTTCATCATCAATAAGAAGGTCCAAGGTATACTGGAAAAGTGAAGTGAAGCATCAGAATCTAAAACTGGACTCACAGGAGAGGTTCAAATCATAGAACGTGAGAGTGTCAGTCCTCTAGTACTTAAGTCGGCTTTGTGCCTTTTGTTTTAAATTCGGATGCAATTTCTGTGTTTCATCGTCAATAAGAAGGTCCAAGGGATACAGTAAACCTGAAGTGAAGCATCGGAATCTAAAACTGGACCCATAGGAGAGGTTCAAATCATAGAAAGTGAGAGTGTCAGTCCTCCAGTACTTAAGTCGGCATTGTGCCTTTTGTTTTAAATTCGGATGCAATTTCTGTGTTTCATCGTCAATAAGAAGGTCCAAGGGATACAGTAAACCTGAAGTGAAGAATCGAAATCTAAATCTGGACACACAGGAGAGGTTCAAATCATAGATATTTAGAGTGTCAGTCCTCTTGCACATAAGTCGGCATTGTGCCTTTTGTATTAAATTCGGATGCAATTTCTGTGTTTCATCGTCAATATGGAGGTCCAAGGGATTCAATAAACCTGAAGTGAAGCTTCGGACTCTAAAACTGGACTCACAGGATAGGTTCAAATCATAGAAAGTGAGAGTGTCAGTCCACTTGTACTTAAGTCGGCATTGTGCCTTTTGTATTGAATTCGGATGCAATTTCTGTGTTTCATCGTCAATAAGAAGGTCCAAGGGATACAGTAAACCTGAAGTGAAGCATCGGAATCTAAAACTAGACTCACTGGAGAGGTTCAAATCATAGAAAGTTAGGATGACAGTCCTCTCGTACTTAAGTTGGCATTGTGCCTTTCGTATTAAATTCGGATGCAATTTCTGTGTTTCAACGTCAATAAGAAGGTCAAAGGTATACAGTAAACCTGAAGTGAAGCATCGGAATCTAAAACTGGACTCACAGTAGAGGTTCAAATCATAGAAAGTTAGAGTGTCAGTCCTCTTGTACTTAAGTCGGCATTGTGCCTTTTGTATTAAATTCGGATGCAATTTCTGTGTTTCATCGTCAATAAGATGGTACAAGGGATACAGTAAATCTGAAGTGAAGCATCGGAATCTCAAACAGGACTCACAAGAGAGGTTCAAATCATAGAAAGTGAGAGTGTCAGTCCTCTTGTACTTAAGTCGGCACTGTGCCTTTCGTATTAAATTCGGATGCAATTTCTGTGTTTCAACGTCAATAAGAAGGTCCAAGGTATACAGTAAACCTGAAGTGAAGCATCGGAATCTAAAACTGGACTAACAGTAGAGGTTCAAATCATAGAAAGTTAGAGTGTCAGTCCTCTTGTACTTAAGTCGGCATTGTGCCTTTTGTATTACTTTGGAAGCAATTTCTGTATTTCATCATCAATAAGAAGGTCCAAGGGATACAGTAAACCTGAAGTGAAGCATCGGAATCTAAAACAGGACTCGCAGGAGAGGTTCAAATCATAGATAGTCGGAGTGTCAGTCCTCTTGTACTTAAGTCGGCATTGTGCCTCTTGAAATTAATTCCGATTCATTTTCTGTGTTTCATCGTCAATAAGAAGTTCTAAGGTATTCAGTAAACATGAAGTGAAGCATCGGAATCTAAAACTGGACTCACAGGAGAGGTTCAACTCATAGAAAGTTAGAGTGTCAGTCCTCTTGTGCGTAAGTCGGCATTGTGCCTTTTGTGTTAAATTCAAATGCAATATCTGTGTTTCATCGTCAATAAGAAGGTCCAAGGGATACAGTAAACCTGAAGTGAAGCATCGGAATCAAAAACTGGACTCACAGGATAGGTTTAAATCATAGAAAGTGAGAGTGTCAGTCCTCTTGTACTTAAGTCTTCATTGTGCCGTATGTATCAATTTCGGATGCAATTTCTGTGTTTCATCGTCAATAAGAAGTTCCAAGGGATACAGTAAACCTGAAGTGAAGCACCGGAATCTAAAACTGGGCTTACAGGACAGGTTCAAATCATAGAAAGTTAGAGTGTCTGTCCCTTCGTACTTAAGTCGGCATTGTGCCTTTTGTATTAAATTCGGATGCAATTTCTCTGTTTCATCGTCAATAAGAAAGTCCAAGGTATACAGTAAACCTGAAGTGAAACATCGGAATCTAAAACTAGTCTCACAGTAGAGGTTCAAATCATAGAAAGTTTGAGTGTCAGTCCTCTTGTACTTAATTCGGCAATGTGTCTTTTGTATTAATTCGGAGGCAATATCTGTGTTTCATTGTCAATAAGAAGGTACAAGGGATACAGTAAACCTGAAGTTAAGCATCGGAATCTAAAACTGGACTGACAGGATCGGTTCAAATCATAGAAAGTGAGAGTGTCAGTCTTCCTGTACTTACGTCGGGATTGTGCCTTTTGTATTAAATTCGGATGCAATTCCTGTGTTTCATCACCAACAAGAAGGTCCAAGGTATACAGGAAAAGTGAAGTGAAGCATCAGAATCTAAAACTGGACTCACAGGAGAGGTTCAAATCATAGAAAGTTAGAGTGTCCGTCCTCTTATACTTATGTCGGCATTGTGCCTTTTGTATTTAATTCGGATGCAATTTCCGTGTTTCATCGTCAATAAGAAGGTACAAGGTATACAGTAAACCTGAAGTGAAGCATCGGAATCTAAAACTGGACACACAGGAGAAGTTCAAATCAACGATATTTAGAGTGTCAGTCCTCTTGCACATAAGTCGGCATTGTGCCTTTTGTATTAAATTCGGATGCAATTTCTGTGTTTCATCGTCATTAAGAAGGTCCAAGTGATACAGTAAACCTGAAGTGAAGCATCGTAATCTAAAACTGGACTCACAGGATAGGTTCAAATCATAGAAAGTGAGAGTGTCAGTGCTCTTGTACTTATGTCGGCATTGTGACTTTCGTATTAAATTCGGATGCAATTTCTGTGTTTCAACGTCAATAAGAAGGTCCAAGGTATACAGTAAACCTGAAGTGAAGCATCGGAATCTAAAACTTGACTCACAGTAGAGGTTCAAATCATAGAAAGTTAGAGTGTCAGTCCTCTTGTACTTAAGTCGGCATTGTGCCTTATGTATTACTTCGGAGGCAATTTCTGTATTTCATCATCAATAAGAAATTGCGAGGGATACAGTAAACCTGAGGTGAAGCATCGGAATCTAAAACTGGACTCGCAGGAGAGGTTCAAATCATAGATAGTCAGAGTGTCAGTCCTCCTGTACTTATGTCGGCATTGTGCCTTTTGAAATTAATTCCGATTAATTTTCTGTGTTTCATCGTCAATAAGAAGTTCCAAGGTAGACAGTAAACCTGAAGTGAAGCATCGGAATCTAAAACTGGACTCACAGGTGAGGTTCAAATCATAGAAATTGAGAGGGTCAGTCCTCTTCTACTCAAGTCGGCATTGTGCCTTTTGTATTAATTTCGGATGCAAATTCTGTGTTTCATCGTCAACATGAAGGTCCAAGGGATACAGTAATCCTGAGGTGAAGCATCGGAATCTAAAACTGGGCTTACAGGACCTTTTCAAATTATAGAAAGTTAGAGTGTCTGTCCTCTCGTACTTAAGTCGGTATTGTGCCTTTTGTACTAAATTCGGATGAAATTTCTCTGTTTCATCGTCAATAAGAAGGTCCAATGTATACAGTAAACTTGAAGTGAAACATCGGAATCTAAAACTAGTCTCACAGTAGAGGTTCAAATCAAAGAAAGTTAGAGTGTCAGTCCTCTTGTACTTAAGTCAGCATTGTGCCTTTTGTATTAATTCGGAGGCAATTTCTGTGTTTCATTGTCAATAAGAAGGTACAAAGGATACAGTAAACCTAAAGTGAAGCATCGGAATCTAAAACTGGACTCACAGGATAGGTTCAAATCATAGAAAGTGAGAGTGTCAGTCCTCTTGTACTTCAGTCGGCGTTGTGCCTTTTGTATTGAATTCGGATGCAATTTCTGTGTTTCATCGTCAATAAGTAGGTCCAAGGGATACAGTAAACCTGAAGTGAAGCATCGGAATGTAAAACTGGACTCACAGTAGAGGTTCAAATCATAGAAAGTTAGAGTTTCAGTCCTCTTGTACTTAAGTCGGCATTGTGCGTTTTGTATTAAATTCGGATGCAATTTCTGTGTTTCATCGTCAATAAGACTGTACAAGGGATACAGTAAACCTGAAGTGAAGCATCGGAATCTAAAACAGGACTCACAAGAGAGGTTCAAATCATAGAAAGTGAGAGTGTCAGTCCTCTTGTACTTAAGTCGGCATTGTGCCTTTTGTATTAAATTCGGATGCAATTTCTGTGTTTCATCGTCAATAAGAAGGTCCAAGGGATACAGTAAACCTGAAGTGAAGCATCGGAATTTAAAACTGTACTCACAGGAGAGGTTCAAATCATAGAAAGTGAGAGTGTCAGTCCTCTTGGACTTAAGTCGGCATTGTGCCTTTTGTATTAAATTCGGATGCAATTTCTCTGTTTCATCGTCAATAAGAAGGTCCAAGGGATACAGTAAACCTGAAGTGAAGCATCGGAATCTAAAACTGGACTCACAGGAGAGGTTCAAATCATAGAAAGTCAGAGTGTCAGTCCTCTTGTACTTAGGTCGGCATTGTGCCTTTTGTATTGTATTCGGATGCAATTTCTGTGTTACATAGTCAATAAGAAGGTCGAAGGGATACAGTAAACCTGAAGAGAAGCATCGGAATCTAAAACTGGACTCACAGGAGAGGATCAAATCATAGAAAGTGAGAGAGCCAGTCCTCTTGTACTTAAGTCGACATTGGGAATTTTGTATTAAATTCGGATGCAATTTCTGAGTTTCATCGTCAATAAGAAGGTCTAAGGTATACAGTAAACCTGAAGTGAAGCATCGGAATCTAAAACTGGACACACAGGAGAGGTTCAAATCATAGACAGTTAGAGTGACAGTCCTCTCGTACTTAAGTCGGCATTGTGCCTTTCGTATTAAATTCGGATGCAGTCTCTGTGTTTCAACGTCAATAAGACGGTCCAAGGTATACAGTAAACCTGAAGTGAAGCATCGGAATCTAAAACTGGACTCACAGTAGAGGTTCAAATCATAGAAAGTTAGTGTGTCAGTCCTCTTGTACTTAAGTCGGCATTGTGCTTTTGTATTACTTCAGAGGCAATTTCTGTATTTCATCATCAATAAGAAATTCCGAGGGATACAGTAAACCTGAGGTGAAGCATCGGAATCTAAAACTGGACTCGCAGGAGAGGTTCAAATCATAGATAGTCAGAGTGTCAGTCCTCTTGTACTTAAGTCGGCATTGTGCGTTTTGAAATTAATTCCGATTCATTTACTGTGTTTCATCGTCAATAAGAAGTTCCAAGGTATACAGTAAACCTGAAGTGAAGCATCAGAATCTAAAACTGGACTCACAGGATAGGTTCAACTCATAGAAAGTCAGAGTGTCAGTCCTCTTGTACTTAAGTCGGCATTGTGCCTTTTGTATTAAATTCAAATGCAATATCTGTGTTTCATCGTCAATAAGAAGGTCCAAGGTATACAGTAAACCTGAAGTGACGCATCGGAATCTAAAACTGGTCTCACAGGAGAGGTTCAAATCATAGAAAGCTAGAGTGTCAGTCCTCTTGCACTTAAGTCGGCATTGTGCCTTTTGTTTTAAATTCGGATGCAATTTCTGTGTTTCATCGTCAATAAGAAGGTCCAAGGGATACAGTAAACCTGAAGCGAGCATCGGAATCTAAAACTGGACTCACAGGATAGGATCAAATCATAGAAAGTGAGAGGGTTAGTCCTCTTCTACTTATGTCGGCATTGTGCCTTTTGTATTAATTTCGGATGCAAATTCTGTGTTTCATCGTCAACAAGAAGGTCCAAGGGATACAGTAAACCTGAGGTGAAGCATCGGAATCTAAAACTGGGCTTACAGGACCTTTTCAAATTATAGAAAGATAGAGTGTCTGTCCTCTCGTACTTAAGTCGGTATTGTGCCTTTTGTATTGATTTCGGATGCAATTTCTCTGTTTCATCGTCAATGAGAAGGTCCAAGGTATACAGCAAACTTGAAGTGAAACATCGGAATCTAAAACTAGTCTCACAGTAGCGGTTCAAATCAAAGAAAGTTAGAGTGTCAGTCCTCTTGTGCTTAAGTCAGCATTGTGCCTTTCGTACTAATTCGGAGGCAATTTCTGTGTTTCATTGTCAATAAGAAGGTACAAGGGATACAGTAAACCTGAAGTTAAGCATCGGAATCTAAAACTGGACTGACAGGATCGGTTCAAATCATAGAAAGTGAGAGTGTCAGTCTTCTTGTACTTACGTCGGGATTGTGCCTTTTGTATTAAATTCGGATGCAATTCCTTTGTTTCATCATCAACAAGAAGGTCCAAGGTATACAGGAAAAGTGAAGTGAAGCATCAGAATCTAAAACTGGACTCACAGGAGAGGTTCAAATCATAGAAAGTTAGAGTGTCCGTCCTCTTATACTTATGTCGGCATTGTGCCTTTTGTATTAAATTCGGATGCAATTTCTGTGTTTCATCGTCAATAAGAAGGTACAAGGGATACAGTAAACCTGAAGTGAAGCATCGGAATCTAAAACTGGACTCACAGGTGTGGTTCAAATCATAGAAAGTTAGAGTGCCAGTCCTCTTGTACTGAAGTCGACATTGTGTCTTTGGTATTAAATTCGGATGCAATTTCTGTGTTTCATCGTCAATAAGAAGGTCCAAGGTATACAGTAAACCTGAAGTGAAGCATCAGAATCTAAAACTGGACTCACAGGATAGGTTCAACTCATAGAAAGTCAGAGTGTCAGTCCTCTTGTACTTAAGTCGGCATTGTGGCTTTTGTATTAAATTCAAATGCAATATCTGTGTTTCATCGTCAATAAGAAGGTCCAAGGTATACAGTAAACCTGAAGTGACGCATCGGAATCTAAAACTGGTCTCACAGGAGAGGTTCAAATCATAGAAAGCTAGAGTGTCAGTCCTCTTGCACTTAAGTCGGCATTGTGCCTTTTGTTTTAAATTCGGATGCAATTTCTGTGTTTCATCGTCAATAAGAAGGTCCAAGGGATACAGTAAACCTGAAGTGAGCATCGGAATCTAAAACTGGACTCACAGGATAGGATCAAATCATAGAAAGTGAGAGGGTTAGTCCTCTTCTACTTATGTCGGCATTGTGCCTTTTGTATTAATTTCGGATGCAAAATCTGTGTTTCATCGTCAACAAGAAGGTCCAAGGGATACAGTAAACCTGAGGTGAAGCATCGGAATCTAAAACTGGGCTTACAGGACCTTTTCAAATTATAGAAAGATAGAGTGTCTGTCCTCTCGTACTTAAGTCGGTATTGTGCCTTTTGTATTAAATTCGGATGCAATTTCTCTGTTTCATCGTCAATGAGAAGGTCCAAGGTATACAGCAAACTTGAAGTGAAACATCGGAATCTAAAACTAGTCTCACAGTAGCGGTCAAATCAAAGAAAGTTAGAGTGTCAGTCCTCTTGTACTTAAGTCAGCATTGTGCCTTTCGTACTAATTCGGAGGCAATTTCTGTGTTTCATTGTCAATAAGAAGGTACAAGGGATACAGTAAACCTGAAGTGAAGCATCGGAATCTAAAACTGGACTCACAGGTGTGGTTCAAATCATAGAAAGTTAGAGTGCCAGTCCTCTTGTACTGAAGTCGACATTGTGTCTTTTGTATTAATTCGGAGGCAATTTCTGTGTTTCATTGTCAATAAGAAGGTACAAGGGATACAGTAAACCTGAAGTTAAGCATCGGAATCTAAAACTGGACTGACAGGATCGGTTCAAATCATAGAAAGTGAGAGTGTCAGTCTTCTTGTACTTACGTCGGGATTGTGCCTTTTGTATTAAATTCGGATGCAATTCCTGTGTTTCATCATCAACAAGAAGGTCCAAGGTATACAGGAAAAGTGAAGTGAAGCATCAGAATCTAAAACTGGACTCACAGGAGAGGTTCAAATCATAGAAAGTTAGAGTGTCCGTCCTCTTATACTTATGTCGGCATTGTGCCTTTTGTATTAGATTCGGATGCAATTTCTGTGTTTCGTCGTCAATAAGAAGGTACAAGGGATACAGTAAACCTGAAGTGAAGCATCGGAATCTAAAACTGGACTCACAGGTGTGGTTCAAATCATAGAAAGTTAGAGTGCCAGTCCTCTTGTACTGAAGTCGACATTGTGTCTTTGGTATTAAATTCGGATGCAATTTCTGTGTTTCATCGTCAATAAGAAGGTCCAAGGTATACAGTAAACCTGAAGTGAAGAATCGGAATCTAAAACTGGACACACAGGAGAAGTTCAAATCAACGATATTTAGAGTGTCAGTCCTCTTGCAGATAAGTCGGCATTGTGCCTTTTGTATTAAATTCGGATGCAATTTCTGTGTTTCATCGTCATTAAGAAGGTCCAAATGATACAGTAAACCTGAAGTGAAGCATCGTAATCTAAAACTGGACTCACAGGATAGGTTCAAATCATAGAAAGTGAGAGTGTCAGTACTCTTGTACTTATGTCGGCATTGTGACTTTCGTATTACATTCGGATGCAATTTCTGTGTTTCAACGTCAATAAGAAGGTCCAAGGTATACAGTAAACCTGAAGTGAAGCATCGGAATCTAAAACTTGACTCACAGTAGAGGTTCAAATCATAGAAAGTTAGAGTGTCAGTCCTCTTGTACTTAAGTCGGCATTGTGCCTTATGTATTACTTCGGAGGCAATTTCTGTATTTCATCATCAATAAGAAATTGCGAGGGATACAGTAAACCTGAGGTGAAGCATCGGAATCTAAAACTGGACTCGCAGGAGAGGTTCAAATCATAGATAGTCAGAGTGTCAGTCCTCCTGTACTTATGTCAGCATTGTGCCTTTTGAAATTAATTCCGATTAATTTTCTGTGTTTCATCGTCAATAAGAAGTTCCAAGGTAGACAGTAAACCTGAAGTGAAGCATCGGAATCTAAAACTGGACTCACAGGTGAGGTTCAAATCATAGAAATTGAGAGGGTCAGTCCTCTTCTACTCAAGTCGGCATTGTGCCTTTTGTATTAATTTCGGATGCAAATTCTGTGTTTCATCGTCAACAAGAAGGTCCAAGGGATACAGTAATCCTGAGGTGAAGCATCGGAATCTAAAACTGGGCTTACAGGACCTTTTCAAATTATAGAAAGTTAGAGTGTCTGTCCTCTCGTACTTAAGTCGGTATTGTGCCTTTTGTACTAAATTCGGATGAAATTTCTCTGTTTCATCGTCAATAAGAAGGTCCAATGTATACAGTAAACTTGAAGTGAAACATCGGAATCTAAAACTAGTCTCACAGTAGAGGTTCAAATCAAAGAAAGTTAGAGTGTCAGTCCTCTTGTACTTAAGTCAGCATTGTGCCTTTTGTATTAATTCGGAGGCAATTTCTGTGTTTCATTGTCAATAAGAAGGTACAAAGGATACAGTAAACCTAAAGTGAAGCATCGGAATCTAAAACTGGACTCACAGGATAGGTTCAAATCATAGAAAGTGAGAGTGTCAGTCCTCTTGTACTTAAGTCGGCGTTGTGCCTTTTGTATTGAATTCGGATGCAATTTCTGTGTTTCATCGTCAATAAGAAGGTCCAAGGGATACAGTAAACCTGAAGTGAAGCATCGGAATGTAAAACTGGACTCACAGTAGAGGTTCAAATCATAGAAAGTTAGAGTGTCAGTCCTCTTGTACTTAAGTCGGCATTGTGCGTTTTGTATTAAATTCGGATGCAATTTCTGTGTTTCATCGTCAATAAGACTGTACAAGGGATACAGTAAACCTGAAGTGAAGCATCGGAATCTAAAACAGGACTCACAAGAGAGGTTCAAATCATAGAAAGTGAGAGTGTCAGTCCTCTTGTACTTAAGTCGGCATTGTGCCTTTTGTATTAAATTCGGATGCAATTTCTGTGTTTCATCGTCAATAAGAAGGTCCAAGGGATACAGTAAACCTGAAGTGAAGCATCGGAATTTAAAACTGTACTCACAGGAGAGGTTCAAATCATAGAAAGTGAGAGTGTCAGTCCTCTTGGACTTAAGTCGGCATTGTGCCTTTTGTATTAAATTCGGATGCAATTTCTCTGTTTCATCGTCAATAAGAAGGTCCAAGGGATACAGTAAACCTGAAGTGAAGCATCGGAATCTAAAACTGGACTCACAGGAGAGGTTCAAATCATAGAAAGTCAGAGTGTCAGTCCTCTTGTACTTAGGTCGGCATTGTGCCTTTTGTATTGTATTCGGATGCAATTTCTGTGTTACATAGTCAATAAGAAGGTCGAAGGGATACAGTAAACCTGAAGAGAAGCATCGGAATCTAAAACTGGACTCACAGGAGAGGATCAAATCATAGAAAGTGAGAGAGCCAGTCCTCTTGTACTTAAGTCGACATTGGGCCTTTTGTATTAAATTCGGATGCAATTTCTGAGTTTCATCGTCAATAAGAAGGTCTAAGGTATACAGTAAACCTGAAGTGAAGCATCGGAATTTAAAACTGGACACACAGGAGAGGTTCAAATCATAGACAGTTAGAGTGACAGTCCTCTCGTACTTAAGTCGGCATTGTGCCTTTCGTATTAAATTCGGATGCAATCTCTGTGTTTCAACGTCAATAAGACGGTCCAAGGTATACAGTAAACCTGAAGTGAAGCATCGGAATCTAAAACTGGACACACAGTAGAGGTTCAAATCATAGAAAGTTAGTGTGTCAGTCCTCTTGTACTTAAGTCGGCATTGTGCTTTTGTATTACTTCAGAGGCAATTTCTGTATTTCATCATCAATAAGAAATTCCGAGGGATACAGTAAACCTGAGGTGAAGCATCGGAATCTAAAACTGGACTCGCAGGAGAGGTTCAAATCATAGATAGTCAGAGTGTCAGTCCTCTTGTACTTAAGTCGGCATTGTGCGTTTTGAAATTAATTCCGATTCATTTACTGTGTTTCATCGTCAATAAGAAGTTCCAAGGTATACAGTAAACCTGAAGTGAAGCATCAGAATCTAAAACTGGACTCACAGGATAGGTTCAACTCATAGAAAGTCAGAGTGTCAGTCCTCTTGTACTTAAGTCGGCATTGTGCCTTTTGTATTAAATTCAAATGCAATATCTGTGCTTCATCGTCAATAAGAAGGTCCAAGGTATACAGTAAACCTGAAGTGACGCATCGGAATCTAAAACTGGTCTCACAGGAGAGGTTCAAATCATAGAAAGCTAGAGTGTCAGTCCTCTTGCACTTAAGTCGGCATTGTGCCTTTTGTTTTAAATTCGGATGCAATTTCTGTGTTTCATCGTCAATAAGAAGGTCCAAGGGATACAGTAAACCTGAAGTGAGCATCGGAATCTAAAACTGGACTCACAGGATAGGATCAAATCATAGAAAGTGAGAGGGTAAGTCCTCTTCTACTTATGTCGGCATTGTGCCTTTTGTATTAATTTCGGATGCAAATTCTGTGTTTCATCGTCAACAAGAAGTCCAAGGGATACAGTAAACCTGAGGTGAAGCATCGGAATCTAAAACTGGGCTTACAGGACCTTTTCAAATTATAGAAAGTTAGAGTGTCTGTCCTCTCGTACTTAAGTCGGTATTGTGCCTTTTGTATTAAATTCGGATGCAATTTCTCTGTTTCATCGTCAATGAGAAGGTCCAAGGTATACAGCAAACTTGAAGTGAAACATCGGAATCTAAAACTAGTCTCACAGTAGCGGTTCAAATCAAAGAAAGTTAGAGTGTCAGTCCTCTTGTACTTAAGTCAGCATTGTGCCTTTCGTACTAATTCGGAGGCAATTTCTGTGTTTCATTGTCAATAAGAAGGTACAAGGGATACAGTAAACCTGAAGTGAAGCATCGGAATCTAAAACTGGACTCACAGGTGTGGTTCAAATCATAGAAAGTTAGAGTGCCAGTCCTCTTGTACTGAAGTCGACATTGTGTCTTTTGTATTAATTCGGAGGCAATTTCTGTGTTTCATTGTCAATAAGAAGGTACAAGGGATACAGTAAACCTGAAGTTAAGCATCGGAATCTAAAACTGGACTGACAGGATCGGTTCAAATCATAGAAAGTGAGAGTGTCAGTCTTCTTGTACTTACGTCGGGATTGTGCCTTTTGTATTAAATTCGGATGCAATTCCTGTGTTTCATCATCAACAAGAAGGTCCAAGGTATACAGGAAAAGTGAAGTGAAGCATCAGAATCTAAAACTGGACTCACAGGAGAGGTTCAAATCATAGAAAGTTAGAGTGTCCGTCCTCTTATACTTATGTCGGCATTGTGCCTTTTGTATTAAATTCGGATGCAATTTCTGTGTTTCATCGTCAATAAGAAGGTACAAGGGATACAGTAAACCTGAAGTGAAGCATCGGAATCTAAAACTGGACTCACAGGTGTGGTTCAAATCATAGAAAGTTAGAGTGCCAGTCCTCTTGTACTGAAGTCGACATTGTGTCTTTGGTATTAAATTCGGATGCAATTTCTGTGTTTCATCGTCAATAAGAAGGTCCAAGGTATACAGTAAACCTGAAGTGAAGCATCAGAATCTAAAACTGGACTCACAGGATAGGTTCAACTCATAGAAAGTCAGAGTGTCAGTCCTCTTGTACTTAAGTCGGCATTGTGGCTTTTGTATTAAATTCAAATGCAATATCTGTGTTTCATCGTCAATAAGACTGTACAAGGGATACAGTAAACCTGAAGTGAAGCATCGGAATCTAAAACAGGACTCACAAGAGAGGTTCAAATCATAGAAAGTGAGAGTGTCAGTCCTCTTGTACTTAAGTCGACATTGGGCCTTTTGTATTAAATTCGGATGCAATTTCTGAGTTTCATCGTCAATAAGAAGGTCTAAGGTATACAGTAAACCTGAAGTGAAGCATCGGAATCTAAAACTGGACACACAGGAGAGGTTCAAATCATAGACAGTTAGAGTGACAGTCCTCTCGTACTTAAGTCGGCATTGTGCCTTTCGTATTAAATTCGGATGCAATCTCTGTGTTTCAACGTCAATAAGACGGTCCAAGGTATACAGTAAACCTGATGTGAAGCATCGGAATCTAAAACTGGACTCACAGTAGAGGTTCAAATCATAGAAAGTTAGTGTGTCAGTCCTCTTGTACTTAAGTCGGCATTGTGCTTTTGTATTACTTCAGAGGCAATTTCTGTATTTCATCATCAATAAGAAATTCCGAGGGATACAGTAAACCTGAGGTGAAGCATCGGAATCTAAAACTGGACTCGCAGGAGAGGTTCAAATCATAGATAGTCAGAGTGTCAGTCCTCTTGTACTTAAGTCGGCATTGTGCGTTTTGAAATTAATTCCGATTCATTTACTGTGTTTCATCGTCAATAAGAAGTTCCAAGGTATACAGTAAACCTGAAGTGAAGCATCAGAATCTAAAACTGGACTCACAGGATAGGTTCAACTCATAGAAAGTCAGAGTGTCAGTCCTCTTGTACTTAAGTCGGCATTGTGCCTTTTGTATTAAATTCAAATGCGATATCTGTGTTTCATCGTCAATAAGAAGGTCCTAGGTATACAGTAAACCTGAAGTGACGCATCGGAATCTAAAACTGGTCTCACAGGAGAGGTTCAAATCATAGAAAGCTAGAGTGTCAGTCCTCTTGCACTTAAGTCGGCATTGTGCCTTTTGTTTTAAATTCGGATGCAATTTCTGTGTTTCATCGTCAATAAGAAGGTCCAAGGGATACAGTAAACCTGAAGTGAGCATCGGAATCTAAAACTGGACTCACAGGATAGGATCAAATCATAGAAAGTGAGAGGGTTAGTCCTCTTCTACTTATGTCGGCATTGTGCCTTTTGTATTAATTTCGGATGCAAATTCTGTATTTCATCGTCAACAAAAAGGTCCAAGGGATACAGTAAACCTGAGGTGAAGCATCGGAATCTAAAACTGGGCTTACAGGACCTTTTCAAATTATAGAAAGTTAGAGTGTCTGTCCTCTCGTACTTAAGTCGGTATTGTGCCTTTTGTATTAAATTCGGATGCAATTTCTCTGTTTCATCGTCAATGAGAAGGTCCAAGGTATACAGCAAACTTGAAGTGAAACATCGGAATCTAAGACTAGTCTCACAGTAGCGGTTCAAATCAAAGAAAGTTAGAGTGTCAGTCCTCTTGTACTTAAGTCAGCATTGTGCCTTTCGTACTAATTCGGAGGCAATTTCTGTGTTTCATTGTCAATAAGAAGGTACAAGGGATACAGTAAACCTGAAGTGAAGCATCGGAATCTAAAACTGGACTCACAGGTGTGGTTCAAATCATAGAAAGTTAGAGTGCCAGTCCTCTTTTACTGAAGTCGACATTGTGTCTTTTGTATTAATTCGGAGGCAATTTCTGTGTTTCATTGTCAATTAGAAGGTACAAGGGATACAGTAAACCTGAAGTTAAGCATCGGAATCTAAAACTGGACTGACAGGATCGGTTCAAATCATAGAAAAAGAGAGTGTCAGTCTTCTTGTACTTACGTCGGGATTGTGCCTTTTGTATTAAATTCGGATGCAATTCCTGTGTTTCATCATCAACAAGAAGGTCCAAGGTATACAGGAAAAGTGAAGTGAAGCATCAGAATCTAAAACTGGACTCACAGGAGAGGTTCAAATCATAGAAAGTTAGAGTGTCCGTCCTCTTATACTTATGTCGGCATTGTGCCTTTTGTATTAAATTCGGATGCAATTTCTGTGTTTCATCGTCAATAAGAAGGTACAAGGGATACAGTAAACCTGAAGTGAAGCATCGGAATCTAAAACTGGACTCACAGGTGTGGTTCAAATCATAGAAAGTTAGAGTGCCAGTCCTCTTGTACTGAAGTCGACATTGTGTCTTTGGTATTAAATTCGGATGCAATTTCTGTGTTTCATCGTCAATAAGAAGGTCCAAGGTATACAGTAAACCTGAAGTGAAGAATCGGAATCTAAAACTGGACACACAGGAGAAGTTCAAATCAACGATATTTAGAGTGTCAGTCCTCTTGCACATAAGTCGGCATTGTGCCTTTTGTATTAAATTCGGATGCAATTTCTGTGTTTCATCGTCATTAAGAAGGTCCAAGTGATACAGTAAACCTGAAGTGAAGCATCGTAATCTAAAACTGGACTCACAGGATAGGTTCAAATCATAGAAAGTGAGAGTGTCAGTACTCTTGTACTTATGTCGGCATTGTGACTTTCGTATTAAATTCGGATGCAATTTCTGTGTTTCAACGTCAATGAGAAGGTCCAAGGTATACAGTAAACCTGAAGTGAAGCATCGGAATCTAAAACTTGACTCACAGTAGAGGTTCAAATCATAGAAAGTTAGAGTGTCAGTCCTCTTGTACTTAAGTCGGCATTGTGCCTTATGTATTACTTCGGAGGCAATTTCTATATTTCATCATCAATAAGAAATTGCGAGGGATACAGTAAACCTGAGGTGAAGCATCGGAATCTAAAACTGGACTCGCAGGAGAGGTTCAAATCATAGATAGTCAGAGTGTCAGTCCTCCTGTACTTATGTCGGCATTGTGCCTTTTGAAATTAATTCCGATTAATTTTCTGTGTTTCATCGTCAATAAGAAGTTCCAAGGTAGACAGTAAACCTGAAGTGAAGCATCGGAATCTAAAACTGGACTCACAGGTGAGGTTCAAATCATAGAAATTGAGAGGGTCAGTCCTCTTCTACTCAAGTCGGCATTGTGCCTTTTGTATTAATTTCGGATGCAAATTCTGTGTTTCATCGTCAACAAGAACATCCAAGGGATACAGTAAACCTGAGGTGAAGCATCGGAATCTAAAACTGGGCTTACAGGACCTTTTCAAATTATAGAAAGTTAGAGTGTCTGTCCTCTCGTACTTAAGTCGGTATTGTGCCTTTTGTACTAAATTCGGATGAAATTTCTCTGTTTCATCGTCAATAAGAAGGTCCAAGGTATACAGTAAACTTAAAGTGAAACATCGGAATCTAAAACTAGTCTCACAGTAGAGGTTCAAATCAAAGAAAGTTAGAGTGTCAGTCCTCTTGTACTTAAGTCAGCATTGTGCCTTTTGTATTTATTCGGAGGCAATTTCTGTGTTTCATTGTCAATAAGAAGGTACAAGGGATACAGTAAACCTAAAGTGAAGCATCGGAATCTAAAACTGGACTCACAGGATAGGTTCAAATCATAGAAAGTGAGAGTGTCAGTCCTCTTGTACTTAAGTCGGCGTTGTGCCTTTTGTATTGAATTCGGATGCAATTTCTGTGTTTCATCGTCAATAAGAAGGTCCAAGGGATACAGTAAACCTGAAGTGAAGCATCGGAATTTAAAACTGTACTCACAGGAGAGACTCAAATCATAGAAAGTGAGAGTGTCAGTCCTCTTAGACATAAGTCGGCATTGTGCCTTTTGTATTAAATTCGGATGCAATTTCTCTGTTTCATCGTCAATAAGAAGGTCCAGGGGATACAGTAAACCTGAAGTGAAGCATCGGAATCTAAAACTGGACTCACAGGAGAGGTTCAAATCATAGAAAGTCAGAGTGTCAGTCCTCTTGTACTTAGGTCGGCATTGTGCCTTTTCTATTGTATTCGGATGCAATTTCTGTGTTACATAGTCAATAAGAAGCTCGAAGGGATACAGTAAACCTGAAGAGAAGCATCGGAATTAAAAACTGGACTCACAGGAGAGGATCAAATCATAGAAAGTGAGAGAGCCAGTCCTCTTGTACTTAAGTCGACATTGGGAGTTTTGTATTAAATTCGGATGCAATTTCTGAGTTTCATCGTCAATAAGAAGGTCTAAGGTATACAGTAAACCTGAAGTGAAGCATCGGAATCTAAAACTGGACACACAGGAGAGGTTCAAATCATAGACAGTTAGAGTGACAGTCCTCTCGTACTTAAGTCGGCATTGTGCCTTTCGTATTAAATTCGGATGCAATCTCTGTGTTTCAACGTCAATAAGACGGTCCAAGGTATACAGTAAACCTGAAGTGAAGCATCGGAATCTAAAACTGGACTCACAGTAGAGGTTCAAATCATAGAAAGTTAGTGTGTCAGTCCTCTTGTACTTAAGTCGGCATTGTGCTTTTGTATTACTTCAGAGGCAATTTCTGTATTTCATCATCAATAAGAAATTCCGAGGGATACAGTAAACCTGAGGTGAAGCATCGGAATCTAAAACTGGACTCGCAGGAGAGGTTCAAATCATAGATAGTCAGAGTGTCAGTCCTCTTGTACTTAAGTCGGCATTGTGCGTTTTGAAATTAATTCCGATTCATTTACTGTGTTTCATCGTCAATAAGAAGTTCCAAGGTATACAGTAAACCTGAAGTGAAGCATCAGAATCTAAAACTGGACTCACAGGAGAGGTTCAACTCATAGAAAGTTAGAGTGTCAGTCCTCTTGTACTTAAGTCGGCGTTGTGCCTTTTGTATTAAATTCAGATGCAATATCTGTGTTTCATCGTCAATAAGAAGGTCCAAGGTATACAGTAAACCTGAAGTGACGCATCGGAATCTAAAACTGGTCTCACAGGAGAGGTTCAAATCATAGAAAGCTAGAGTGTCAGTCCTCTTGCACTTAAGTCGGCATTGTGCCTTTTGTTTTAAATTCGGATGCAATTTCTGTGTTTCATCGTCAATAAGAAGGTCCAAGGGATACAGTAAACCTGAAGTGAGCATCGGAATCTAAAACTGAACTCACAGGATAGGATCAAATCATAGAAAGTGAGAGGGTTAGTCCTCTTCTACTTATGTCGGCATTGTGCCTTTTGTATTAATTTCGGATGCAAATTCTGTGTTTCATCGTCAACAAGAAGGTCCAAGGGATACAGTAAACCTGAGGTGAAGCATCGGAATCTAAAACTGGGCTTACAGGACCTTTTCAAATTATAGAAAGTTAGAGTGTCTGTCCTCTCGTACTTAAGTCGGTATTGTGCCTTTTGTATTAAATTCGGATGCAATTTCTCTGTTTCATCGTCAATAAGAAGGTCCAAGGTATACAGCAAACTTGAAGTGAAACATCGGAATCTAAAACTAGTCTCACAGTAGCGGTTCAAATCAAAGAAAGTTAGAGTATCAGTCCTCTTGTACTTAAGTCAGCATTGTGCCTTTCGTACTAATTCGGAGGCAATTTCTGTGTTTCATTGTCAATAAGAAGGTACAAGGGATACAGTAAACCTGAAGTGAAGCGTCGGAATCTAAAACTGGACTCACAGGATAGGTTCAAATCATAGAAAGTGAGAGTGTCAGTCCTCTTGTACTTAAGTCGGCATTGTGCCTTTTGTATTGAATTCGGATGCAATTTCTGTGTTTCATCGTCAATAAGAAGGTCCAAGGGATACAGTAAACCTGAAGTGAAGCATCGGAATCTAAAACTGGACTCACTGGAAAGGTTCAAATCATAGAAAGTTAGAGTGTCAGTCCTCTTGTACTTAAGTCGGCATTGTGTCTTTTGTATTAAATTCGGAAGCAATTTCTGTGTTTCATCGTCAATAAGACGGTACAAGGGATACAGTAAACCTGAAGTGAAGCATCGGAATCTAAAACAGGACTCACAAGAGAGGTTCAAATCATAGAAAGTCGGATAGTCAGTCCTCTTGTACCTTAGTCGGCATTGTGCCTTTTGTATTAAATTCGGATGCAATTTCTGTGTTTCATCGTCAGTAAGAAGGTCCAAGGGTTACAGTAAACCTGAAGTGAAGCATCGGAATCTAAAACTGTACTCACAGGAGAGGTTCAAATCATGGAAAGTTAGAGTGTCAGTCCTCTTGGACTTAAGTCGGCATTGTGCCTTTTGTAATAAATTCGGATGCAATTTCTCTGTTTCATCGTCAATAACAAGGACCAAGGCATACAGTAAACCTGAAGTGAAGCATCCGGATCTAAAACTGGTCTCACAGGAGAGGTTCAAATCATAGAAAGTCAGAGTGTCAGTCCTCTTGTACTTAAGTCGGCATTGTGCCTTTTGTATTGCATTCGGATGCAATTTCTGTGTTACATAGTCAATGAGAAGGTCCAAGGGATACAGTAAACATGAAGAGAAGCATCGGAATCTAAAACTGGACTCACAGGAGAGGTTCAAATCATAGAAAGTTAGAGAGCCAGTCCTCTTGTACTTAAGTCGACATTGGGCCTTTTGTATTAAATTCGGATGCAATTTCTGAGTTTCATCGTCAATAAGAAGGTCTAAGGTATACAGTAAACCTGAAGTGAAGCATCGGAATCTAAAACTGGACACACAGGAGAGGTTCAAATCATAGATATTTAGAGTGTCAGACCTCTTGCTCATAAGTCGGCATTGTGCCTTATGTATTAGATTCGGATGCAATTTCTGTGTTTCATCGTCAATAAGAAGGTCCAAAGGATACATTAAACCTGAAGGGAAGCATCGGAATCTAAAACTGGACTCACAGGATAGGTTCAAATCATAGAAAGTGAGGGTGTCAGCCCTCTTGTACTTAAGTCGGCATTGTGCCTTTTGTATTGAATTCGGATGCAATTTCTGTGTTTCATCGTCAATAAGAAGGTCCAAGGGATACAGTAAACCTGAAGTGATGCATTGGAATCTAAAACTGGACTCACTTCGAGAGGTTCAAATCATAGAAAGTTAGAGTGACAGTCCTCTCGTACTTATGTCGGCATTGTGCCTTTCGTATTAAATTCGGATGCAATCTCTGTGTTTCAACGTCAATAAGACGGTCCAAGGTATCCAGTAAACCTGAAGTGAAGCATCGGAATCTAAAACTTGACTCACAGTAGAGGTTCAAATCATAGAAAGTTAGAGTGTCAGTCCTCTTGTACTTAAGTCGGCATTGTGCCTTATGTATTACTTCGGAGGCAATTTCTGTATTTCATCATCAATAAGAAATTGCGAGGGATACAGTAAACCTGAGGTGAAGCATCGGAATCTAAAACTGGACTCGCAGGAGAGGTTCAAATCATAGATAGTCAGAATGTCAGTCCTCCTGTACTTATGTCGGCATTGTGCCTTTTGAAATTAATTCCGATTAATTTTCTGTGTTTCATCGTCAATAAGAAGTTCCAAGGTAGACAGTAAACCTGAAGTGAAGCATCGGAATCTAAAACTGGACTCACAGGTGAGGTTCAAATCATAGAAATTGAGAGGGTCAGTCCTCTTCTACTCAAGTCGGCATTGTGCCTTTTGTATTAATTTCGGATGCAAATTCTGTGTTTCATCGTCAACAAGAAGGTCCAAGAGATACAGTATACCTGAGGTGAAGCATCGGAATCTAAAACTGGGCTTACAGGACCTTTTCAAATTATAGAAAGTTAGAGTGTCTGTCCTCTCGTACTTAAGTCGGTATTGTGCCTTTTGTACTAAATTCGGATGAAATTTCTCTGTTTCATCGTCAATAAGAAGGTCCAAGGTATACAGTAAACTTAAAGTGAAACATCGGAATCTAAAACTAGTCTCACAGTAGAGGTTCAAATCAAAGAAAGTTAGAGTGTCAGTCCTCTTGTACTTAAGTCAGCATTGTGCCTTTTGTATTTATTCGGAGGCAATTTCTGTGTTTCATCGTCAATAAGAAGGTCCAAGGGATACAGTAAACCTGAAGTGAAGCATCGGAATTTAAAACTGTACTCACAGGAGAGACTCAAATCATAGAAAGTGAGAGTGTCAGTCGTCTTAGACATAAGTCGGCATTGTGCCTTTTGTATTAAATTCGGATGCAATTTCTCTGTTTCATCGTCAATAAGAAGGTCCAAGGGATACAGTAAACCTGAAGTGAAGCATCGGAATCTAAAACTGGACTCACAGGAGAGGTTCAAATCATAGAAAGTCAGAGTGTCAGTCCTCTTGTACTTAGGTCGGCATTGTGCCTTTTGTATTGTATTCGGATGCAATTTCTGTGTTACATAGTCAATAAGAAGCTCGAAGGGATACAGTAAACCTGAAGAGAAGCATCGGAATTAAAAACTGGACTCACAGGAGAGGATCAAATCATAGAAAGTGAGAGAGCCAGTCCTCTTGTACTTAAGTCGACATTGGGAGTTTTGTATTAAATTCGGATGCAATTTCTGAGTTTCATCGTCAATAAGAAGGTCTAAGGTATACAGTAAACCTGAAGTGAAGCATCGGAATCTAAAACTGGACACACAGGAGAGGTTCAAATCATAGACAGTTAGAGTGACAGTCCTCTCGTACTTAAGTCGGCATTGTGCCTTTCGTATTAAATACGGATGCAATCTCTGTGTTTCAACGTCAATAAGACGGTCCAAGGTATACAGTAAACCTGAAGTGAAGCATCGGAATCTAAAACTGGACTCACAGTAGAGGTTCAAATCATAGAAAGTTAGTGTGTCAGTCCTCTTGTACTTAAGTCGGCATTGTGCTTTTGTATTACTTCAGAGGCAATTTCTGTATTTCATCATCAATAAGAAATTCCGAGGGATACAGTAAACCTGAGGTGAAGCATCGGAATCTAAAACTGGACTCGCAGGAGAGGTTCAAATCATAGATAGTCAGAGTGTCAGTCCTCTTGTACTTAAGTCGGCATTGTGCGTTTTGAAATTAATTCCGATTCATTTACTGTGTTTCATCGTCAATAAGAAGTTCCAAGGTATACAGTAAACCTGAAGTGAAGCATCAGAATCTAAAACTGGACTCACAGGAGAGGTTCAACTCATAGAAAGTTAGAGTGTCAGTCCTCTTGTACTTAAGTCGGCGTTGTGCCTTTTGTATTAAATTCAAATGCAATATCTGTGTTTCATCGTCAATAAGAAGGTCCAAGGTATACAGTAAACCTGAAGTGACGCATCGGAATCTAAAACTGGTCTCACAGGAGAGGTTCAAATCATAGAAAGCTAGAGTGTCAGTCCTCTTGCACTTAAGTCGGCATTGTGCCTTTTGTATTAATTTCGGATGCAAATTCTGTGTTTCATCGTCAACAAGAAGGTCCAAGGGATACAGTAAACCTGAGGTGAAGCATCGGAATCTAAAACTGGGCTTACAGGACCTTTTCAAATTATAGAAAGTTAGAGTGTCTGTCCTCTCGTACTTAAGTCGGTATTGTGCCTTTTGTATTAAATTCGGATGCAATTTCTCTGTTTCATCGTCAATAAGAAGGTCCAAGGTATACAGCAAACTTGAAGTGAAACATCGGAATCTAAAACTAGTCTCACAGTAGCGGTTCAAATCAAAGAAAGTTAGAGTATCAGTCCTCTTGTACTTAAGTCAGCATTGTGCCTTTCGTACTAATTCGGAGGCAATTTCTGTGTTTCATTGTCAATAAGAAGGTACAAGGGATACAGTAAACCTGAAGTGAAGCGTCGGAATCTAAAACTGGACTCACAGGAAAGGTTCAAATCATAGAAAGTGAGAGTGTCAGTCCTCTTGTACTTAAGTCGGCATTGTGCCTTTTGTATTGAATTCGGATGCAATTTCTGTGTTTCATCGTCAATAAGAAGGTCCAAGGGATACAGTAAACCTGAAGTGAAGCATCGGAATCTAAAACTGGACTCACTGGAAAGGTTCAAATCATAGAAAGTTAGAGTGTCAGTCCTCTTGTACTTAAGTCGGCATTGTGTCTTTTGTATTAAATTCGGAAGCAATTTCTGTGTTTCATCGTCAATAAGACGGTACAAGGGATACAGTAAACCTGAAGTGAAGCATCGGAATCTAAAACAGGACTCACAAGAGAGGTTCAAATCATAGAAAGTCGGATAGTCAGTCCTCTTGTACCTTAGTCGGCATTGTGCCTTTTGTATTAAATTCGGATGCAATTTCTGTGTTTCATCGTCAGTAAGAAGGTCCAAGGGTTACAGTAAACCTGAAGTGAAGCATCGGAATCTAAAACTGTACTCACAGGAGAGGTTCAAATCATGGAAGGTTAGAGTGTCAGTCCTCTTGGACTTAAGTCGGCATTGTGCCTTTTGTATTAAATTCGGATGCAATTTCTCTGTTTCATCGTCAATAACAAGGACCAAGGCATACAGTAAACCTGAAGTGAAGCATCGGAATCTAAAACTGGTCTCACAGGAGAGGTTCAAATCATAGAAAGTCAGAGTGTCAGTCCTCTTGTACTTAAGTCGGCATTGTGCCTTTTGTATTGCATTCGGATGCAATTTCTGTGTTACATAGTCAATGAGAAGGTCCAAGGGATACAGTAAACATGAAGAGAAGCATCGGAATCTAAAACTGAACTCACAGGAGAGGTTCAAATCATAGAAAGTTAGAGAGCCAGTCCTCTTGTACTTAAGTCGACATTGGGCCTTTTGTATTAAATTCGGATGCAATTTCTGAGTTTCATCGTCAATAAGAAGGTCTAAGGTATACAGTAAACCTTAGGTGAAGCATCGGAATCTAAAACTGGACACACAGGAGAGGTTCAAATCATAGATATTTAGAGTGTCAGACCTCTTGCTCATAAGTCGGCATTGTGCCTTATGTATTAGATTCGGATGCAATTTCTGTGTTTCATCGTCAATAAGAAGGTCCAAAGGATACATTAAATCTGAAGGGAAGCATCGGAATCTAAAACTGGACTCACAGGATATGTTCAAATCATAGAAAGTGAGGGTGTCAGCCCTCTTGTACTTAAGTCGGCATTGTGCCTTTTGTATTGAATTCGGATGCAATTTCTGTGTTTCATCGTCAATAAGAAGGTACAAGGGATACAGTAAACCTGAAGTGATGCATTGGAATCTAAAACTGGACTCACTTCGAGAGGTTCAAATCATAGAAAGTTAGAGTGACAGTCCTCTCGTACTTATGTCGGCATTGTGCCTTTCGTATTAAATTCGGATGCAATCTCTGTGTTTCAACGTCAATAAGACGGTCCAAGGTATCCAGTAAACCTGAAGTGAAGCATCGGAATCTAAAACTGGACTCACAGTAGAGGTTCAAATCATAGAAAGTTAGAGTGTCAGTCCTCTAGTACTTAAGTCGGCATTGTGCTTTTTGTATTACTTCGGAGGCAATTTCTGTGTTTCATCATCAATAAGAAGGTCCAAGGGATACAGTAAACCTGAAGTGAAGCATCGGAATCAAAAACTGCACTCGCAGGAGAGGTTCAAATCATAGAATGTCAGAGTGTCAGTTCACTTGTACTTAAGTCGGCATTGTGCCTTTTGAAATTAATTCCGATTCATTTTCTATGTTTCATCGTCAATAAGAAGTTCCAAGGTATACAGCAAACCTGAAGTGAAGCATCGGAATCTAAAACTGGACTCACAGGAGAGGTTCAAATCATAGAAAGTGAGAGTGTCAGTCCTCTTGTACTTAAGTCGGCATTGTGCCTTTAGTATTAATTTCGGATGCAATTTCTGTGTTTCATCGCCAATAAGGAGGTCCAAGGGATACAGTAAACCTGAAGTGAAGCATCGGAATCTAAAACTGGGCTTTCAGAACAGGTTCAAATCATAGAGAGTTAGAGTGTCTGTCGTCTCGTACTTAAGTCGGCATTGTGCCTTTTGTATTGAATTCGGATGCAATTTCTCTGTTTCATCGTCAATAAGAAAGTCCAAGGTATACAGTAAACCTGAAGTGAAACATCGGAATCTAAAACTGGACTCACATTATAGGTTCAAATCTTCGAATGTGAGAGTGTCAGTCCTCTTGTACTTACGTCGGCATTGTGCCTTTTGTATTAAATTCGGATGCAATTTCTGTGTTTCATCATCAATAAGAAGGTCCAAGGTATACAGGAAAAGTGAAGTGACGCATCAGAATCTAAAACTGGACTCACAAGAGAGTTTCAAATCATAGAAAGTTAGAGTGTCAGTCCTCTTGTACTTAAGTCGGCATTGTGCCTTTTGTATTAAAATGGGATGCAATTTCTGTGTTTCATCGTCAATAAGAAGGTCCAAGGGATTCAGTAAACCTGAAGTGAAGCATCGTAATCTAAAACTGGACTCACAGGAGAGGTTCAAATCATAGAAAGTAAGAGTGTCAGTCCTCTTGTACTTAAGTCGGCATTGTGCCTTTTGTATTAAATTCGTATGCAATTTCTGTGTTTCATCGTCAATAAGAAGGTCCAAGGTATTCAGAAAAAATGAAGTGAAGTATCGGAATCTAAAACTGGACTCACAGGAGAGGTTCAAATCATAGAAAGTTAGAGTGTCAGTCCTCTTGTACTTAAGTCGGCATTGTGTCATTTGCATTAAATTCGGAAGCAAATTTCTGTGATTCATCGTCAATAAGGAGGTCCAAGGGATACAGTAAACCCGAAGTGAAGCATCGGAATCTAAAACTGGACTCACAGTAGAGGTTCAAATCATAGAAAGTTAGAGTGTCAGTCCTCTTGTACTTAAGTCGGCATTGTGCTTTTTGTATTACTTCGGAGGCAATTTCTGTGTTTCATCATCAATAAGAAGGTCCAAGGGATACAGTAAACCTGAAGTGAAGCATCGGAATCAAAAACTGCACTCGCAGGAGAGGTTCAAATCATAGAATGTCAGAGTGTCAGTTCACTTGTACTTAAGTCGGCATTGTGCCTTTTGAAATTAATTCCGATTCATTTTCTATGTTTCATCGTCAATAAGAAGTTCCAAGGTATACAGCAAACCTGAAGTGAAGCATCGGAATCTAAAACTGGACTCACAGGAGAGGTTCAAATCATAGAAAGTGAGAGTGTCAGTCCTCTTGTACTTAAGTCGGCATTGTGCCTTTAGTATTAATTTCGGATGCAATTTCTGTGTTTCATCGCCAATAAGGAGGTCCAAGGGATACAGTAAACCTGAAGTGAAGCATCGGAATCTAAAACTGGGCTTTCAGAACAGGTTCAAATCATAGAAAGTTACAGTGTCTGTCGGCTCGTACTTAAGTCGGCATTGTGCCTTTTGTATTGAATTCGGATGCAATTTCTCTGTTTCATCGTCAATAAGAAAGTCCAAGGTATACAGTAAACCTGAAGTGAAACATCGGAATCTAAAACTGGACTCACATTATAGGTTCAAATCATCGAATGTGAGAGTGTCAGTCCTCTTGTACTTACGTCGGCATTGTGCCTTTTGTATTAAATTTGGATGCAATTTCTGTGTTTCATCATCAATAAGAAGGTCCAAGGTATACAGGAAAAGTGAAGTGAAGCATCAGAATCTAAAACTGGACTCACAAGAGAGTTTCAAATCATAGAAAGTTAGAGTGTCAGTCCTCTTGTACTTAAGTCGGCATTGTGCCTTTTGTATTAAAATGGGATGCAATTTCTGTGTTTCATCGTCAATAAGAAGGTCCAAGGGATTCAGTAAACCTGAAGTGAAGCATCGTAATCTAAAACTGGACTCACAGGAGAGGTTCAAATCATAGAAAGTAAGAGTGTCAGTCCTCTTGTACTTAAGTCGGCATTGTGCCTTTTGTATTAAATTCGTATGCAATTTCTGTGTTTCATCGTCAATAAGAAGGTCCAAGGTATTCAGAAAAAATGAAGTGAAGTATCGGAATCTAAAACTGGACTCACAGGAGAGGTTCAAATCATAGAAAGTTAGAGTGTCAGTCCTCTTGTACTTAAGTCGGCATTGTGTGATTTGCATTAAATTCGGAAGCAAATTTCTGTGATTCATCGTCAATAAGGAGGTCCAAGGGATACAGTAAACCCGAAGTGAAGCATCGGAATCTAAAACTAGACTCACAGGAGAGGTTCAAATCATAGAAAGTTAGAGTGTCAGTCCTCTTGTACTTAAGTCGGCATTGTGTCATTTGCATTAAATTCGGAAGCAAATTTCTGTGATTCATCGTCAATAAGGGGGTCCAAGGGATACAGTAAACCCGAAGTGAAGCATCGGAATCTAAAACTGGACTCACAGGAGAGGTTTAAATCATAGAGAGTGAGATTGTCAGTCCTCTTTTACTTAAGTCGGCATTGTGCCGTTTGTATTAAATTTGCATGCAATTTCTGTGTTTCATCGTCAATAAGAAGGTCTAAGGTATACAGTAAACCTGAAGTGAAGCATCGGAATCTAAAACTGGACACACAGGAGAGGTTCAAATCATAGACAGTTAGAGTGACATTCCTCTCGTACTTAAGTCGGCATTGTGCCTTTCGTATTAAATTCGGATGCAATCTCTGTGTTTCAACGTCAATAAGACGGTCCAACGTATACAGTAAACCTGAAGTGAAGCATCGGAATCTAAAACTGGACTCACAGTAGAGGTTCAAATCATAGAAAGTTAGTGGGTCAGTCCTCTTGTACTTAAGTCGGCATTGTGCTTTTGTATTACTTCAGAGGCAATTTCTGTATTTCATCATCAATAAGAAATTCCGAGGGATACAGTAAACCTGAGGTGAAGCATCGGAATCTAAAACTGGACTCGCAGGAGAGGTTCAAATCATAGATAGTCAGAGTGTCAGTCCTCTTGTACTTAAGTCGGCATTGTGCGTTTTGAAATTAATTCCGATTCATTTACTGTGTTTCATCGTCAATAAGAAGTTCCAAGGTATACAGTAAACCTGAAGTGAAGCATCAGAATCTAAAACTGGACTCACAGGAGCGGTTCAACTCATAGAAAGTTAGAGTGTCAGTCCTCTTGTACTTAAGTCGGCATTGTGCCTTTTGTATTAAATTCAAATGCAATATCTGTGTTTCATCGTCAATAAGAAGGTCCAAGGTATACAGTAAACCTGAAGTGACGCATCGGAATCTAAAACTGGTCTCACAGGAGAGGTTCAAATCATAGAAAGCTAGAGTGTCAGTCCTCTTGCACTTAAGTCGGCATTGTGCCTTTTGTTTTAAATTCGGATGCAATTTCTGTGTTTCATCGTCAATAAGAAGGTCCAAGGGATACAGTAAACCTGAAGTGAGCATCGGAATCTAAATCTGGACTCACAGGATAGGATCAAATCATAGAAAGTGAGAGGGTTAGTCCTCTTCTACTTATGTCGGCATTGTGCCTTTTGTATTAATTTCGGATGCAAATTCTGTGTTTCATCGTCAACAAGAAGGTCCAAGGGATACAGTAAACCTGAGGTGAAGCATCGGAATCTAAAACTGGGCTTACAGGACCTTTTCAAATTATAGATAGTTAGTGTGTCTGTCCTCTCGTACTTAAGTCGGTATTGTGCCTTTTGTATTAAATTCGGATGCAATTTCTCTGTTTCATCGTCAATAAGAAGGTCCAAGGTATACAGCAAACTTGAAGTGAAACATCGGAATCTAAAACTAGTCTCACAGTAGCGGTTCAAATCAAAGAAAGTTAGAGTATCAGTCCTCTTGTACTTAAGTCAGCATTGTGCCTTTCGTACTAATTCGGAGGCAATTTCTGTGTTTCATTGTCAATAAGAAGGTACAAGGGATACAGTAAACCTGAAGTGAAGCGTCGGAATCTAAAACTGGACACACAGGATAGGTTCAAATCATAGAAAGTGAGAGTGTCAGTCCTCTTGTACTTAAGTCGGCATTGTGCCTTTTGTATTGAATTCGGATGCAATTTCTGTGTTTCATCGTCAATAAGAAGGTCCAAGGGATACAGTAAACCTGAAGTGAAGCATCGGAATCTAAAACTGGACTCACTGGAGAGGTTCAAATCATAGAAAGTTAGAGTGTCAGTCCTCTTGTACTTAAGTCGGCATTGTGTCTTTTGTATTAAATTCGGATGCAATTTCTGTGTTTCATCGTCAATAAGACGGTACAAGGGATACAGTAAACCTGAAGTGAAGCATCGGAATCTAAAACAGGACTCACAGGAGAGGTTCAAATCATAGAAAGTCGGAGTGTCAGTCCTCTTGTACCTAAGACGGCATTGTGCCTTTTGTATTAAATTCGGATGCAATTTCTGTGTTTCATCGTCAATAAGAAGGTCCAAGGGTTACAGTAAACCTGAAGTGAAGCATCGGAATCTAAAACTGTACTCACAGGAGAGGTTCAAATCATAGAAAGTTAGAGTGTCAGTCCTCTTGGACTTAAGTCGGCATTGTGCCTTTTGTATTAAATTCGGATGCAATTTCTCTGTTTCATCGTCAATAACAAGGACCAAGGCATACAGTAAACCTGAAGTGAAGCATCGGAATCTAAAACTGGACTCACAGGAGAGGTTCAAATCATAGAAAGTCAGAGTGTCAGTCCTCTTGTACTTAAGTCGGCATTGTGTCTTTTGTATTGCATTCGGATGCAATTTCTGTGTTACATAGGCAATGAGAAGGTCCAAGGAATACAGTAAACATGAAGAGAAGCATCGGAATCTAAAACTGGACTCACAGGAGAGGTTCAAATCATAGAAAGTTAGAGAGCCAGTCCACTTGTACTTAAGTCGACATTGGGCCTTTTGTATTAAATTCGGATGCAATTTCTGAGTTTCATCGTCAATAAGAAGGTCTAAGGTATACAGTAAACCTGAAGTGAAGCATCGGAATCTAAAACTGGACACACAGGAGAGGTTCAATTCATAGATATTTAGAGTGTCAGACCTCTTGCACATAAGTCGGCATTGTGCCTTATGTATTAGATTCGGATGCAATTTCTGTGTTTCATCGTCAATAAGAAGGTCCAAAGGATACATTAAACCTGAAGTGAAGCATCGGAATCTAAAACTGGACTCACAGGATAGGTTCAAATCATAGAAAGTGAGGGTGTCAGCCCTCTTGTACTTAAGTCGGCATTGTGCCTTTTGTATTGAATTCGGATGCAATTTCTGTGTTTCATCGTCAATAAGAAGGTCCAAGGGATACAGTAAACCTGAAGTGATGCATCGGAATCTAAAACTGGACTCACTTCGAGAGGTTCAAATCATAGAAAGTTAGAGTGACAGTCCTCTCGTACTTATGTCGGCATTGTGCCTTTCGTATTAAATTCGGATGCAATCTCTGTGTTTCAACGTCAATAAGACGGTCCAAGGTATCCAGTAAACCTGAAGTGAAGCATCGGAATCTAAAACTGGACTCACAGTAGAGGTTCAAATCATAGAAAGTTAGAGTGTCAGTCCTCTTGTACTTAAGTCGGCATTGTGCTTTTTGTATTACTTCGGAGGCAATTTCTGTGTTTCATCATCAATAAGAAGGTCCAAGGGATACAGTAAACCTGAAGTGAAGCATCGGAATCAAAAACTGCACTCGCAGGAGAGGTTCAAATCATAGAATGTCAGAGTGACAGTTCACTTGTACTTAAGTCGGCATTGTGCCTTTTGAAATTAATTCCGATTCATTTTCTATGTTTCATCGTCAATAAGAAGTTCCAAGGTATACAGCAAACCTGAAGTGAAGCATCGGAATCTAAAACTGGACTCACAGGAGAGGTTCAAATCATAGAAAGTGAGAGTGTCAGTCCTCTTGTACTTAAGTCGGCATTGTGCCGTTTGTATTAAATTTGCATGCAATTTCTGTGTTTCATCGTCAATAAGAAGGTCTAAGGTATACAGTAAACCTGAAGTGAAGCATCGGAATCTAAAACTGGACACACAGGAGAGGTTCAAATCATAGACAGTTAGAGTGACATTCCTCTCGTACTTAAGTCGGCATTGTGCTTTTGTATTACTTCAGAGGCAATTTCTGTATTTCATCATCAATAAGAAATTCCGAGGGATACAGTAAACCTGAGGTGAAGCATCGGAATCTAAAACTGGACTCGCAGGAGAGGTTCAAATCATAGATAGTCAGAGTGTCAGTCCTCTTGTACTTAAGTCGGCATTGTGCGTTTTGAAATTAATTCCGATTCATTTACTGTGTTTCATCGTCAATAAGAAGTTCCAAGGTATACAGTAAACCTGAAGTGAAGCATCAGAATCTAAAACTGGACTCACAGGAGCGGTTCAACTCATAGAAAGTTAGAGTGTCAGTCCTCTTGTACTTAAGTCGACATTGTGCCTTTTGTATTAAATTCAAATGCAATATCTGTGTTTCATCGTCAATAAGAAGGTCCAAGGTATACAGTAAACCTGAAGTGACGCATCGGAATCTAAAACTGGTCTCACAGGAGAGGTTCAAATCATAGAAAGCTAGAGTGTCAGTCCTCTTGCACTTAAGTCGGCATTGTGCCTTTTGTTTTAAATTCGGATGCAATTTCTGTGTTTCATCGTCAATAAGAAGGTCCAAGGGATACAGTAAACCTGAAGTGAGCATCGGAATCTAAATCTGGACTCACAGGATAGGATCAAATCATAGAAAGTGAGAGGGTTAGTCCTCTTCTACTTATGTCGGCATTGTGCCTTTTGTATTAATTTCGGATGCAAATTCTGTGTTTCATCGTCAACAAGAAGGTCCAAGGGATACAGTAAACCTGAGGTGAAGCATCGGAATCTAAAACTGGGCTTACAGGACCTTTTCAAATTATAGATAGTTAGTGTGTCTGTCCTCTCGTACTTAAGTCGGTATTGTGCCTTTTGTATTAAATTCGGATGCAATTTCTCTGTTTCATCGTCAATAAGAAGGTCCAAGGTATACAGCAAACTTGAAGTGAAACATCGGAATCTAAAACTAGTCTCACAGTAGCGGTTCAAATCAAAGAAAGTTAGAGTATCAGTCCTCTTGTACTTAAGTCAGCATTGTGCCTTTCGTACTAATTCGGAGGCAATTTCTGTGTTTCATTGTCAATAAGAAGGTACAAGGGATACAGTAAACCTGAAGTGAAGCGTCGGAATCTAAAACTGGACACACAGGATAGGTTCAAATCATAGAAAGTGAGAGTGTCAGTCCTCTTGTACTTAAGTCGGCATTGTGCCTTTTGTATTGAATTCGGATGCAATTTCTGTGTTTCATCGTCAATAAGAAGGTCCAAGGGATACAGTAAACCTGAAGTGAAGCATCGGAATCTAAAACTGGACTCACTGGAGAGGTTCAAATCATAGAAAGTTAGAGTGTCAGTCCTCTTGTACTTAAGTCGGCATTGTGTCTTTTGTATTAAATTCGGATGCAATTTCTGTGTTTCATCGTCAATAAGACGGTACAAGGGATACAGTAAACCTGAAGTGAAGCATCGGAATCTAAAACAGGACTCACAGGAGAGGTTCAAATCATAGAAAGTCGGAGTGTCAGTCCTCTTGTACCTAAGACGGCATTGTGCCTTTTGTATTAAATTCGGATGCAATTTCTGTGTTTCATCGTCAATAAGAAGGTCCAAGGGTTACAGTAAACCTGAAGTGAAGCATCGGAATCTAAAACTGTACTCACAGGAGAGGTTCAAATCATAGAAAGTTAGAGTGTCAGTCCTCTTGGACTTAAGTCGGCATTGTGCCTTTTGTATTAAATTCGGATGCAATTTCTCTGTTTCATCGTCAATAACAAGGACCAAGGCATACAGTAAACCTGAAGTGAAGCATCGGAATCTAAAACTGGACTCACAGGAGAGGTTAAAATCATAGAAAGTCAGAGTGTCAGTCCTCTTGTACTTAAGTCGGCATTGTGTCTTTTGTATTGCATTCGGATGCAATTTCTGTGTTACATAGGCAATGAGAAGGTCCAAGGAATACAGTAAACATGAAGAGAAGCATCGGAATCTAAAACTGGACTCACAGGAGAGGTTCAAATCATAGAAAGTTAGAGAGCCAGTCCACTTGTACTTAAGTCGACATTGGGCCTTTTGTATTAAATTCGGATGCAATTTCTGAGTTTCATCGTCAATAAGAAGGTCTAAGGTATACAGTAAACCTGAAGTGAAGCATCGGAATCTAAAACTGGACACACAGGAGAGGTTCAATTCATAGATATTTAGAGTGTCAGACCTCTTGCACATAAGTCGGCATTGTGCCTTATGTATTAGATTCGGATGCAATTTCTGTGTTTCATCGTCAATAAGAAGGTCCAAAGGATACATTAAACCTGAAGTGAAGCATCGGAATCTAAAACTGGACTCACAGGATAGGTTCAAATCATAGAAAGTGAGGGTGTCAGCCCTCTTGTACTTAAGTCGGCATTGTGCCTTTTGTATTGAATTCGGATGCAATTTCTGTGTTTCATCGTCAATAAGAAGGTCCAAGGGATACAGTAAACCTGAAGTGATGCATCGGAATCTAAAACTGGACTCACTTCGAGAGGTTCAAATCATAGAAAGTTAGAGTGACAGTCCTCTCGTACTTATGTCGGCATTGTGCCTTTCGTATTAAATTCGGATGCAATCTCTGTGTTTCAACGTCAATAAGACGGTCCAAGGTATCCAGTAAACCTGAAGTGAAGCATCGGAATCTAAAACTGGACTCACAGTAGAGGTTCAAATCATAGAAAGTTAGAGTGTCAGTCCTCTTGTACTTAAGTCGACATTGTGCTTTTTGTATTACTTCGGAGGCAATTTCTGTGTTTCATCATCAATAAGAAGGTCCAAGGGATACAGTAAACCTGAAGTGAAGCATCGGAATCAAAAACTGCACTCGCAGGAGAGGTTCAAATCATAGAATGTCAGAGTGACAGTTCACTTGTACTTAAGTCGGCATTGTGCCTTTTGAAATTAATTCCGATTCATTTTCTATGTTTCATCGTCAATAAGAAGTTCCAAGGTATACAGCAAACCTGAAGTGAAGCATCGGAATCTAAAACTGGACTCACAGGAGAGGTTCAAATCATAGAAAGTGAGAGTGTCAGTCCTCTTGTACTTAAGTCGGCATTGTGCCTTTAGTATTAATTTCGGATGCAATTTCTGTGTTTCATCGCCAATAAGGAGGTCCAAGGGATACAGTAAACCTGAAGTGAAGCATCGGAATCTAAAACTGGGCTTTCAGAACAGGTTCAAATCATAGAAAGTTAGAGTGTCTGTCGTCTTGTACTTAAGTCGGTATTGTGCCTTTTGTATTGAATTCGGATGAAATTTCTCTGTTTCATCATCAATAAGAAGGTCCAAGGTATACAGGAAAAGTGAAGTGAAGCATCAGAATCTAAAACTGGACTCACAAGAGAGTTTCAAATCATAGAAAGTTAGAGTGTCAGTCCTCTTGTACTTAAGTCGGCATTGTGCCTTTTGTATTAAAATGGGATGCAATTTCTGTGTTTCATCGTCAATAAGAAGGTCCAAGGGATTCAGTAAATCTGAAGTGAAGCATCGTAATCTAAAACTGGACTCACAGGAGTGGTTCAAATCATAGAAAGTAAGAGTGTCAGTCCTCTTGTACTTAAGTCGGCATTGTGCCTTTTGTATTAAATTCGTATGCAATTTCTGTGTTTCATCGTCAATAAGAAGGTCCAAGGTATTCAGAAAAAATGAAGTGAAGTATCGGAATCTAAAACTGGACTCACAGGAGAGGTTCAAATCATAGAAAGTTAGAGTGTCAGTCCTCTTGTACTTAAGTCGGCATTGTGTCATTTGCATTAAATTCGGAAGCAAATTTCTGTGATTCATCGTCAATAAGGAGGTCCAAGGGATACAGTAAACCCGAAGTGAAGCATCGGAATCTAAAACTGGACTCACAGGAGAGGTTTAAATCATAGAGAGTGAGATTGTCAGTCCTCTTTTACTTAAGTCGGCATTGTGCCGTTTGTATTAAATTTGCATGCAATTTCTGTGTTTCATCGTCAATAAGAAGGTACAAGGGATACAGTAAACCTAAAGTGAAGCATCGGAATCTAAAACAGGACTCACAAGAGAGGTCCACATCTTTGAATGTGTGAGTGTCAGTCCTTTCGTACTTAAGTCGGCATTGTACCTTTTGCATTAATTTCGGCTGCAATTTCTGTGTTTCATCGTCAATTAGAAGGTCCAAGTGATACAGTAAACCTGAAGTGAAGCAATGGAATCTAAAACTGGACTCACAGGAGAGGTTCAAATCATAGAAAGTGAGAGTGTCAGTCCTCTTGTACTTAAGTCGGCATTGTGCCTTTTGTATTAAATTCGGATCCTATTTTTGTGTTTCATCGTCAATAAGAAGGAACGAGGGATACAGTAAATCTGTAGTGAAGCATCAGAATCTACAAGTGGACTCACAGGGGAGGTTCAAATCATAGAAAGTTAGAGTGTCAGTCCTCTTGCACTTAAGTCGGCATTGTGCCTTTTGTACTAAATTCGGGTGCAATTTCTGTGTTTAATCGTCAATAACAAGGTCCTAGGGATACTGTAAACCTGAAGTGAAGCATCGGAATCTAAAACTGGACTCACAGGAGAGGTTCAAATCATAGAAAGTTACAGTGTCTGTCCTCTCGTACTCAAGTCGTCATTGTGCCTTTTGTATTAAATTCGGATGCAATTTCTGTGTTTCATCGTCAATAAGAAGGTCCAAGGTATACAGTAAACCTGAAGTGAAGAATCGGAATCTAAAACTGGACTCACAGGAGAGGTTCAAATCATAGAAAGGAAGTGTGTCAGTCCTCTTGTACTTAATTCGGCACTGTGCCTTTTGCATTAAATTCGGATGCAATTTCTGTCTTTCATCGTCAATAAGAAGGTAACAGAGATACAGTAAACCTGAAGTGAAGCATCGGAATCTAAAACTGGGTTCACAAGAGAGGTTCAAATCATAGAAAGTGAGAGTGTCAGTCCACTTGTACGTAAGTCGGCATTGTGCCTTTTGTATTAAATTCGGATTCAATTTCTGTGTTTCATCGTCAATAAGAAGGTCCAAGGGATACAGTAAACCTGAAGTGAAGCATCGGAATCTGAAACTGGACTCACAGGAGAGGTTCAAATCATAGAAAATCAGAGTGTCAGTCCTCTTGGACTTAAGTCGGCATTGTGCCTTTTGAATTTAATTCCGATGCAATTTCTGTGTTTCATCGTCAATTAGAAGTTCGAAGGTATACAGTAAACCTGAAGTGAAGCATCGGAATCTAAAACTGGACTCACAGGAGAGGTTCAAATCATAGAAAGTGAGAGTGTCAGTCCTCTTGTACTTAAGTCGGCATTGTGCCTTTTGTATTATATTCGGATCCTATTTTTGTGTTTCATCGTCAATAAGAAGGTACAAGGGATACAGTAAATCCGAAGTGAAGCATCGGAATCTACAACTGGACTCACAGGGGAGGTTCAAATCATAGAACGTTAGAGTGTCAGTCCTCTTGCACATAAGTCGGCATTGTGCCTTTTGTACAAAATTTGGATGCAATTTCTGTGTTTCATCGTCAATAACAAGGTCCAAGGGATACTGTAAACGTGAAGTGAAGCATCGGAATCTAAAACTGGACTCACAGGATAGGTTCAAATCATAGAAAGTGAGAGGGTTAGTCCTCTTCTACTTATGTCGGCATTGTGCCTTTTGTATTAATTTCGGATGCAAATTCTGTGTTTCATCGTCAACAAGAAGGTCCAAGGGATACAGTAAACCTGAGGTGAAGCATCGGAATCTAAAACTGGGCTTACAGGACCTTTTCAAATTATGGAAAGTTAGAGTGTCTGTCCTCTCGTACTTAAGTCAGCATTGTGCCTTTCGTACTAATTCGGAGGCAATTTCTGTGTTTCATTGTCAATAAGAAGGTACAAGGGATACAGTAAACCTGAAGTGAAGCATCGGAATCTAAAACTGGACTCACAGGATAGGTTCAAATCATAGAAAGTGAGAGTGTCAGTCCTCTTGTACTTAAGGCGGCATTGTGCCTTTTGTATTGAATTCGGATGCAATTTCTGTGTTTCATCGTCAATAAGAAGGTCCAAGGGATACAGTAAACCTGAAGTGAAGCATCGGAATCTAAAACTGGACTCACAGGATAGGTTCAAATCATAGAAAGTGAGAGTGTCAGTCCTCTTGTACTTAAGGCGGCATTGTGCCTTTTGTATTGAATTCGGATGCAATTTCTGTGTTTCATCGTCAATAAGAAGGTCCAAGGGATACAGTAAACCTGAAGTGAAGCATCGGAATCTAAAACTGGACTCACTGGAGAGGTTCAAATCATAGAAAATTAGAGTGTCAGTCCTCTTGTACTTAAGTCGGCATTGTGTCTTTTGTATTAAATTCGGATGCAATTTCTGTGTTTCATCGTCAATAAGACGGTACAAGGGATACAGTAATCCTGAAGTGAAGCATCGGAATCTAAAACAGGACTCACAAGAGAGGTTCAAATCATAGAAAGTCGGAGTGTCAGTCCTCTTGTACCTAAGTCGGCATTGTGCCTTTTGTATTAAATTCGGATGCAATTTCTGTGCTTCATCGTCAATAAGAAGGTCCAAGGGTTACAGTATACCTGAAGTGAAGCATCGGAATCTAAAACTGTACTCACAGGAGAGGTTCAAATCATAGAAAGTTAGAGTGTCAGTCCTCTTGGACTTAAGTCGGCATTGTGCCTTTTGTATTAAATTCGGATGCAATTTCTCTGTTTCATCGTCAATAACAAGGACCAAGGCATACAGTAAACCTGAAGTGAAGCATCGGAATCTATAACTGGACTCACAGGAGAGGTTCAAATCATAGAAAGTCAGAGTGTCAGTCCTCTTGTACTTAAGTCGGCATTGTGCCTTTTGTATTGCATTCGGATGCAATTTCTGTGTTACATAGTCAATGAGAAGGTCCAAGGGATACAGTAAACATGAAGAGAAGCATCGGAATCTAAAACTGGACTCACAGGAGAGGTTCAAATCATAGAAAGTTAGAGAGCCAGTCCTCTTGTACTTAAGTCGACATTGGGCCTTTTGTATTAAATTCGGATGCAATTTCTGAGTTTCATCGTCAATAAGAAGGTCTAAGGTATACAGTAAACCTGAAGTGAAGCATCGGAATCTAAAACTGGACACACAGGAGAGGTTCAAATCATAGATATTTAGAGTGTCAGACCTCTTGCTCATAAGTCGGCATTGTGCCTTATGTATTAGATTCGGATGCAATTTCTGTGTTTCATCGTCAATAAGAAGGTCCAAGGGATACATTAAACCTGAAGTGAAGCATCGGAATCTAAAACTGGACTCACAGGATAGGTTCAAATCATAGAAAGTGAGGGTGTCAGCCCTCTTGTACTTAAGTCGGCATTGTGCCTTTTGTATTGAATTCGGATGCAATTTCTGTGTTTCATCGTCAATAAGAAGGTCCAAGGGATACAGTAAACCTGAAGTGATGCATCGGAATCTAAAACTGGACTCACTTCGAGAGGTTCAAATCATAGAAAGTTAGAGTGACAGTCCTCTCGTACTTATGTCGGCATTGTGCCGTTCGTATTAAATTCGGATGCAATCTCTGTGTTTCAACGTCAATAACACGGTCCAAGGTATCCAGTAAACCTGAAGTGAAGCATCGGAATCTAAAACTGGACTCACAGTAGAGGTTCAAATCATAGAAAGTTAGAGTGTCAGTCCTCTTGTACTTAAGTCGGCATTGTGTCATTTGCATTAAATTCGGAAGCAATTTCTGTGATTCATCGTCAATAAGGAGGTCCAAGGGATACAGTAAACCCGAAGTGAAGCATCGGAATCTAAAACTGGACTCACAGGAGAGGTTTAAATCATAGAGAGTGAGATTGTCAGTCCTCTTTTACTTAAGTCGGCATTGTGCCGTTTGTATTAAATTTGCATGCAATTTCTGTGTTTCATCGTCAATAAGAAGGTACAAGGGATACAGTAAACCTAAAGTGAAGCATCGGAATCTAAAACAGGACTCACAAGAGAGGTCCACATCTTTGAATGTGTGAGTGTCAGTCCTTTCGTACTTATGTCGGCATTGTACCTTTTGCATTAATTTCGGCTGCAATTTCTGTGTTTCATCGTCAATTAGAAGGTCCAAGTGATACAGTAAACCTGAAGTGAAGCAATGGAATCTAAAACTGGACTCACAGGAGAGGTTCAAATCATAGAAAGTGAGAGTGTCAGTCCTCTTGTACTTAAGTCGGCATTGTGCCTTTTGTATTAAATTCGGATCCTATTTTTGTGTTTCATCGTCAATAAGAAGGAACAAGGGATACAGTAAATCTGTAGTGAAGCATCAGAATCTACAAGTGGACTCACAGGGGAGGTTCAAATCATAGAAAGTTAGAGTGTCAGTCCTCTTGCACTTAAGTCGGCATTGTGCCTTTTGTACTAAATTCGGATGCAATTTCTGTGTTTAATCGTCAATAACAAGGTCCTAGGGATACTGTAAACCTGAAGTGAAGCATCGGAATCTATAACTGGACTCACAGGAGAGGTTCACATCATAGAAAGTTACAGTGTCTGTCCTCTCGTACTTAAGTCGTCATTGTGAGTTTTGTATTAAATTCGGATGCAATTTCTGTGTTTCATCGTCAATAAGAAGGTCCAAGGTATACAGTAAACCTGAAGTGAAGAATCGGAATCTAAAACTGGACTCACAGGAGAGGTTCAAATCATAGAAAGGAAGTGTGTCAGTCCTCTTGTACTTAATTCGGCACTGTGCCTTTTGCATTGCATTCGGATGCAATTTCTGTCTTTCATCGTCCATACGAAGGTAACAGAGATACAGTGAACCTGAAGTGAAGCATCGGAATCTAAAACTGGGTTCACAGGAGAGGTTCAAATCATAGAAAGTGAGAGTGTCAGTCCACTTGTACGTAAGTCGGCATTGTGCCTTTTGTATTAAATTCGGATTCAATTTCTGTGTTTCATCGTCAATAAGAAGGTCCAAGGGATACAGTAAACCTGAAGTGAAGCATCGGAATCTGAAACTGGACTCACAGGAGAGGTTCAAATCATAGAAAATCAGAGTGTCAGTCCTCTTGGACTTAAGTCGGCATTGTGCCTTTTGAATTTAATTCAGATGCAATTTCTGTGTTTCATCGTCAATTAGAAGTTCGAAGGTATACAGTAAACCTGAAGTGAAGCATCGGAATCTAAAACTGGACTCACAGGAGAGGTTCAAATCATAGAAAGGAAGTGTGTCAGTCCTCTTCTACTTAAGTCGGCACTGTGCCTTTTGCATTAAATTCGGATGCAATTTCTGTGTTTCATCGTCAATAAGAAGGTCTCAGGGATACAGTAAACCAAAAGTGAAGCATCGGAATCTAAAACAGGACTCACAAGAGAGGTCCACATCATCGAATGTGTGAGTGTCAGTCCTCTCGTACTTAAGTCGGCATTGTACCTTTTGCATTAAATTCGGCTGCTATTTCTGTGTTTCATCGTCAATTAGAAGGTCCAAGTGATACAGTAAACCTGAAGTGAAGCATCGGAATCTAAAACTGGATTCACAGGAGAGGTTCAAATCATAGAAAGTGAGAGTGTCAGTCCACTTGTACGTAAGTCGGCATTGTGCCTTTTGTATTAAATTCGGATTCAATTTCTGTGTTTCATCGTCAATAAGAAGGTCCAAGGGATACAGTAAACCTGAAGTGAAGCATCGGAATCTAAAACTGGACTCACAGGAGAGGTTCAAATCATAGAAAATCAGAGTGTCAGTCCTCTTGGACTTAAGTCGGCATTGTGCCTTTTGAATTTAATTCCGATGCAATTTCTGTGTTTCATCGTCAATAAGAAGTTCGAAGGTATACAGTAAACCTGAAGTGAAGCATCGGAATCTAAAACTGGACTCACAGGAGAGGTTCAAATCATAGAAAGTGAGAGTGTCAGTCCACTTGTACGTAAGTCGGCATTGTGCCTTTTGTATTAAATTCGGATTCAATTTCTGTGTTTCATCGTCAATAAGAAGGTCCAAGTGATACAGTAAACCTGAAGTGAAGCATCGGAATCTAAAACTGGATTCACAGGAGAGGTTCAAATCATAGAAAGTGAGAGTGTCAGTCCACTTGTACGTAAGTCGGCATTGTGCCTTTTGTATTAAATTCGGATTCAATTTCTGTGTTTCATCGTCAATAAGAAGGTCCAAGGGATACAGTAAACCTGAAGTGAAGCATCGGAATCTAAAACTGGACTCACAGGAGAGGTTCAAATCATAGAAAATCAGAGTGTCAGTCCTCTTGCACTTAAGTCGGCATTGTGCCTATTGCTTTAAATTCGGATAAAATTTCTGTGTTTCATCGTCATTTAGAAGGTCCAAGGGATACAGTAAACCTGAAGTGAAGCATCGGAATCTAAAACTGGACTCACAGGATAGGTTCAAATCTTAGAAAGTGAGAGTGTCAGTCCTCTTGTACTTAAGACGGCATTGTGCCTTTTGTATTAAATTCGGATGCAACTTCTGTGTTTCATCATCAATAAGAAGGTCCAAGGTATACAGGAAAAGTGAAGTGAAGCATCAGAATCTAAAACTGGACTCACAGGAGAGGTTCAAATCATAGAAAGTTAGAGTGTCCGTCCTCTTATACTTATGTCGGCATTGTGCCTTTTGTATTAAATTCGGATGCAATTTCTGTGCCGGCCGAAGTGGCCGTGCGGTTAAAGGCGCTGCAGTCTGGAACCGCAAGACCGCTACGGTCGCAGGTTCGAATCCTGCCTTGGGCATGGATGTTTGTGATGTCCTTAGGTTAGTTAGGTTTAACTAGTTCTAAGTTCTAGGGGACTGATGACCTCAGCAGTTGAGTCCCATAGTGCTCAGAGCCATTTTTTTGCAATTTCTGTGTTTCAACGTCAATAAGAAGGTACAATTGATACAGTAAACTTGAAGTGAAGCATCGGAATCTAAAACTGGACTCACAAGAGAGTTTCAAATCGTAGAAAGTTAGAGTGTCAGTCCTCTTGTACTTAAGTCGGCATTGTGCCTTTTGTATTAAAATCGGATGCAATTTCTGTGTTTCATCGTCAATAAGAAGGTCCAAGGGATACAGTAAACCTGATGTGAAGCATCGGAATCTAAAACTGGGCTTACAGGACAGGTTCAAATCATAGAAAGTTAGAGTGTCTGTCCTCTCGTACTTATGTCGGCATTGTGCCTTTTGTATTGAATTCGGATGCAATTTCTCTGTTTCATCGTCAATAAGAAGGTCCAAGGCATACAGTAAACCCGAAGTGAAACATCGGAATCTAAAACTATTCTCACAGTAGAGGTTCAAATCATAGAAAGTTAGAGTGTCAGTCCTCTTGTACTTACGTCGGCATTGTGCCTTTTGTATTAAATTCGGATGAAACTTCTGTGTTTCATCATCAATAAGAAGGTCCAAGGTATACAGGAAAAGTGAAGTGAAGCATCAGAATCTAAAACTGGACTCACAGGAGAGGTTCAAATCTTAGAAAGTTAGAGTGTCCGTCCTCTTAAACTTATGTCGGCATTGTGCCTTTTGTATTAAATTCGGATGCAATTTCTGTGTTTCAACGTCAATAAGAAGGTACAAGGGATACAGTAAACTTGAAGTGAAGCATCGGAATCTAAAACTGAACTCACAAGAGAGTTTCAAATCGTAGAAAGTTAGAGTGTCAGTCCTCTTGTACTTAAGTCGGCATTGTGCCTTTTGTATTAAAATCGGATGCAATTTCTGTGTTTCATCGTCAATAAGAGGGTCCAAGGTATCCAGAACAAATGAAGTGAAGTATCGGAATCTAAAACTGGACTCACAGGAGAGGTTCAAATCATAGAAAGTTAGAGTGTCAGTCCTCTTGTACTTAAGTCGGCATTGTGTTTTTTCATTAAATTCGGAAGCAATTTCTGTGATTCATCGTCAATAAGGAGGTCCAAGGGATACAGTAAACCTGAAGTGAAGCATCGGAATCTAAAACTGGACTCACAGGAGAGGTTTAAATCATAGAAAGTGAGAGTGTCAGTGCTCTTTTACTTAAGTCGGCATTGTGCCTTTTGTATTAAATTTGCATGCAATTTCTGTGTTTCATCGTCAATAAGAAGGTACAACGGATACAGTAAACCTAAAGTGAAGCATCGGAATCTAAAACTGGACTCACAGGAGAGGTACAGATCATAGAATGTGTGAGTGTCAGTCCTCTCGTACTTATGTCCGCATGGTACCTTTTGTATTAAATTCGGATGCAATCTCTATGTTTCATCGTCAATAAGAAGGTCCAACGTATACAGTAAACCTGAAGTGAAGCATCGGAATCTAAAACTGGACTCACAGGAGAGGTTCAAATCATACAAAGTTAGAGTGTCAGTCCTCTTGTACATAGGTAGGCATTGTGCCTTCTGTATTACATTCGGATGCAATTCCTGTGTTTCATCGTCAATAAGAATGTCCAAGGTATACAGTAAACCTGAAGAGAAGCATTGGAATATAAAACTGAACTCACAGGAGAGGTTCAAATCATAGAAAGTGAGAGTGTCAGTCCTCTTGTACTTAAGTCGGCATTGTGCCTCTTGTATTAAATTCGGATGCAATTTCTGTGTCTCATCGTCAATAAGAAGGTCCAAGGGATACAGTAAACCAGAAGTGAAGCATCGGAATCCAAAACTGGACTCACAGGAGAGATTCAAATCATAGAAAGTCAGAGTGTCAGTCCACATGGACTTAAGTCGGCATTGTGCCTTTTGAATTTATTTCAGATGCAATTTCTGTGTTCCATCGTCAATAAGAAGTTCCAAGGTATACAGTAAACCTGAAGTGAAGCATCGGAATCTAAAACTGGACTCACAGGAGAGGATCGAACATTGAAAGTAAGAATGTCAGTCCTCTTGTACATAAGTCGGCATTGTGTCTTTTGTTTTAAATTCGGAAAAAATTTCTGTGTTTCATCGTCAATACCAAGGTCCAAGGGACACAGTAAACCTGAAGTGAAGCATCGGAAACTTAAACTGGACTCACAGGGCAGGTTCAAATAATAGTAAGTTGGAGTGTCAGTCCTCCTGTACTTATGTCGGCCTTGTGCCTTTTGTATTAAATGCGGATGCAATTTCTGTGTTTCATCGTCAATAAGAAGGTCCAAGGGATACAGTAAACCTGAAGTGAAGCATCGGAATCTAAAACTGGGTTTATAGGACAGATTCAAATCATAGAAAGTTAGAGTGTCTGTCCTCTCGTACTTAAGTCGGCATTGTGCCTTTTGTATTGAATTCGGATGCAATTTCTCTGTTTCATCGTCAATAAGAAGGTCCAAGGTATACTGTAAACCTGAAGTGAAACATCGGAAACTAAAACTAGTCTCACAGTCGAGGTTCAAATCATAGAAAGTTAGAGTTTCAGTCCTCTAGTACTTAAGTCGGCATTGTGCCTTTTGTATTAATTCGGAGGCAATATCTGAGTTTCATTGTCAATAAGAAGGTACAAGGGATACAGTAAACCTGATGTGAAGCATCGGAATCTAAAACTGGACTCACAGGATAGGTTCAAATCATACAAAGTGAGAGTGTCAGTCCTCTTGTACCTACGTCGGCATTGTGCCTTTTGTATTAAATTCGGATGCCATTTCTGTGTTTCATCATCAATAAGAAGTCCAAGGTATACAGGAAAAGTGAAGTGAAGCATCAGAATCTAAAACATGACTCACAGGAGAGGTTCAAATCATAGAAAATTAGATTGTTTGTCGTCTTATACTTATGTCGGCATTGTGCCTTTTGTATTAAATTCGGATGCAATTTTTGTGTTTCATCGTCAATAAAAAGGTACATGGGATACAGTAAACCTGAAGTGAAGCATCGGAATCTAAAACTGGACTCACAAGAGAGATTCAAATCATAGAAAATTTAAGTGTCAGTCCTCTTGTACTTAAGTCGGCATTGTGCCTTTTGTATTAAAATCGGATGCAATTTCTGTGTTTCATCGTCAATAAGAAGGTCCAAGGGATACATTAAACCTGAAGTGAAGCATCGGAATCTAAAACTGGACACACAGGAGAGGTTCAAATCATCAAAAGTTAGAGTGTCAGTCCTCTCGTACTTAAGTCGGCATTGTGCCTTTTGTATTAAATTCGGATGCAATTTCTGTGTTTCATCGTTAATAAGAAGGTACAAGGTATACAGTAAACCTGAAGTGAAGCATCGGAATCTAAAACTGGTCTCACAGGAGAGGTTCAAATCATAGAAAGGGAGTGTGTCAGTCCTCTGTACTTAAGTCGTCACTGTGCCTTTTGTATTAAATTCGGACGCAATTTCTGTGTTTCATCGTCAATAAGAAGGTTCCAGGGATACAGTATACCTGAAGTGAAGCATCGGAATCTAAAACTGGACTCACAGGAGAGGTTCAAATCATGGAAAGTGAGAGTGTCAGTCCACTTGTACGTAAGTCGGCATTGTGCCTTTTGTATTAAATTCGGATTCAATTTCTGTGTTTCATCGTCAATAAGAAGGTCCAAGGTATACAGTAAACCTGAAGTGAAGCATCGGAATCTAAAACTGGACTCACAGGACAGGTTCAAATCATAGAAAGTCAGAGTGTCAGCGCTCTTAGACTTAAGTCGGCATTGTGCCTTTTGAATTTAATTCCGATGCAATTTCTGTGTTTCATCGTCAATAGGAAGTTCGAAGGTATACAGTAAACCTGAAGTGAAGCATCGGAATCTAAAACTGGACTCACAGGAGAGGTTCAAATCATAAAAAGTTAGAGTGTCAGTCCTCTTGTACATAGGTCGGCATTGTGCCTTCTGTATTAAATTCGGATGCAATTTCTGTGTTTCATCGTCAATAAGAATGTCCAAGGAATACAGTAAACCTGAAGTGAAGCATTGGAATCTAAAACTGAACTCACAGGAGGTGTTCAAATCATAGAAAGTGAGAGTGTCAGTCCTCTTGTACTTAAGTCGGCATTGTGCCTCTTGTATTAAATTCGGATGCAATTTCTGTGTCTCATCGTCAATAAGAAGGTCCAAGGGATACAGTAAACCAGAAGTGAAGCATCGGAATCCAAAACTGGACTCACAGGAGAGATTCAAATCATAGAAAGTCAGAGTGTCAGTCCACATGGACTTAAGTCGGCATTGTGCCTTTTGAATTTATTTCCGATGCAATTTCTGTGTTTCATCGTCAATAAGAAGTTCCAAGGTATACAGTAAACCTGAAGTGAAGCATCGGAATCTAAAACTGGACTCACAGGAGAGGATCGAAACATAGAAGGTGTGAATGTCAGTATCCTTGTACATAAGTCGGCATTGTGCCTTTTGTTTTAAATTCGAAAAAAATTTCTGTGTTTCATCGTCAATACGAAGGTCCAAGGGACACAGTAAACCTGAAGTGGAGCATCGGAAACTTAAACTGGACTCACAGGGCAGGTTCAAATAATAGTAAGTTGGAGTGTCAGTCCTCCTGTACTTATGTCGGCCTTGTGCCTTTTGTATTAAATTCGGATGCAATTTCTGTGTTTCATCGTCAATAAGACGGTCCAAGGGATACAGTAAACCTGAAGTGAAGCATCGGAATTTAAAACTGGGTTTATAGGCCAGGTTCAAATCATAGAAAGTTAGAGTGTCGGTCCTCTCGTACTTAAGTCGGCATTGTGCCTTTTGTATTGAATTCGGATGCAATTTCTCTGTTTCATCGTCAATAAGAAGGTCCAAGGTAAACAGTAAACCTGAAGTGAAGCATCGGAAACTTAAACTGGACTCACAGGGCAGGTTCAAATAATAGTAAGTTGGAGTGTTAGTCCTCCTGTACTTATGTCGGCCTTGTGATTTTTGTATTAAATTCGGATGCAATTTCTGTGTTTCATCGTCAATACGAAGGTCCAAGGGATACAGTAAACCTGAAGTGAAGCATCGGAATCTAAAACTGGGTTTATAGGACAGGTTCAAATCATAGAAAGTTAGAGTGTCTGTCCTCTCGTACTTAAGTCGGCATTGTGCCTTTTGTATTGAATTCGGATGCAATTTCCCTGTTTTATCGTCAATAAGAAGGTCCAAGGTATACTGTAAACCTGAAGTGAAACATCGGAAACTAAAACTAGTCTCACAGTCGAGGTTCAAATCATAGAAAGTTAGAGTGTCAGTCCTCTAGTACTTAAGTCGGCATTGTGCCTTTTGTATTAATTCGGAGGCAATATCTGTGTTTCATTGTCGATAAGAAGGTACAAGGGATACAGTAAACCTGATGTGAAGCATCGGAATCTAAAACTGGACTCACAGGATAGGTTCAAATCATACAAAGTGAGAGTGTCAGTCCTCTTGTACTTACGTCGGCATTGTGCCTTTTGTATTAAATTCGGATGCCATTTCTGTGTTTCATCATCAATAAGAAGTCCAAGGTATACAGGAAAAGTGAAGTGAAGCATCATAATCTAAAACATGACTCACAGGAGAGGTTCAAATCATAGAAAATTAGATTGTGCGTCGTCTTATACTTATGTCGGCATTGTGCCTTTTGTATTAAATTCGGATGCAATTTTTGTGTTTCATCGTCAATAAGAAGGTACAAGGGATACAGTAAACCTGAAGTGAAGCATCGGAATCTAAAACTGGACTCACAAGAGAGATTCAAATCATAGAAAGTTAGAGTGTCAGTCCTCTTGTACTTAAGTCGGCATTGTGCCTTTTGTATTAAAATCGGATGCAATTTCTGTGTTTCATCGTCAATAAGAAGGTCCAAGGGATACAGTAAACCTGAAGTGAAGCATCGGAATCTAAAACTGGACTCACAGGAGAGGTTCAAATCATAGAAAGTTAGAGTGTCAGTCCTCTCGTACTTAAGTCGGCATTGTGCCTTTTGTATTAAATTCGGATGCAATTTCTGTGTTTCATCGTCAATAAGAAGGTACAAGGTATACAGTAAACCTGAAGTGAAGCATCGGAATCTAAAATTGGTCTCACAGGAGAGGTTCAAATCATAGAAAGAGAGTGTGTCAGTCCTCTGTACTTAAGTCGTCACTGCGCCTTTTGTATTAAATTCGTATGCAATTTCTGTGATTCATCGTCAATGAGAAGGTTCCAGGGATACAGTATACCTGAAGTGAAGCATCGGAATCTAAAACTGGACTCACAGGAGAGGTTCAAATCATGGAAAGTGAGAGTGTCAGTCCACTTGTACGTAATTCGGCATTGTGCCTTTTGTATTAAATTCGGATTCAATTTCTGTGTTTCATCGTCAATAAGAAGGTCCAAGGTATACAGTAAACCTGAAGTGAAGCATCGGAATCTAAAACTGGACTCACAGGACAGGTTCAAATCATAGAAAGTCAGAGTGTCAGTGCTCTTGGACTTAAGTCGGCATTGTGCTTTTTGAATTTAATTCCGATGCAATTTCTGTGTTTCATCGTCAATAGGAAGTTCGAAGGTATACAGTAAACCTGAAGTGAAGCATCGGAATCTAAAACTGGACTCACAGGAGAGGTTCAAATCATAAAAAGTTAGAGTGTCAGTCCTCTTGTACATAGGTCGGCATTGTGCCTTCTGTATTAAATTCGGATGCAATTTCTGTGTTTCATCGTCAATAAGAATGTCCAAGGAATACAGTAAACCTGAAATGAAGCATTGGAATCTAAAACTGAACTCACAGGAGAGGTTCAAATCATAGAAAGTAAGAGTGTCAGTCCTCTTGTACTTAAGTCGGCATTGTGCCTCTTGTATTACATTCGGATGCAATTTCTGTGTCTCATCGTCAATAAGAAGGTCCAAGGGATACAGTAAACCAGAAGTGAAGCATCGGAATCCAAAACTGGACTCACAGGAGAGATTCAAATCATAGAAAGTCAGAGTGTCAGTCCACATGGACTTAAGTCGGCATTGTGCCTTTTGAATTTATTTCCGATGCAATTTCTGTGTTTCATCGTCAATAAGAAGTTCCAAGGTATACAGTAAACCTGAAGTGAAGCATCGGAATGTAAAACTGGACTCACAGGAGAGGATCGAAACATAGAAAGTGAGAATGTCAGTCCTCTTGTACATAAGTCGGCATTGTGCCTTTTGTTTTAAATTCGGAAAAAATTTCTGTGTTTCATCGTCAATACGAAGGTCCAAGGGACACAGTAAACCTGAAGTGAAGCATCGGAAACTTAAACTGGACTCACAGGGCAGGTTCAAATAATAGTAAGTTGGAGTGTCAGTCCTCCTGTACTTATGTCGGCCTTGTGCCTTTTGTATTAAATTCGGATGCAATTTCTGTGTTTCATCGTCAATATGAAGGTCCAAGGGATACAGTAAACCTGAAGTGAAGCATCGGAATCTAAAACTGGGTTTATAGGCCAGGTTCAAATCATAGAAAGTTAGAGTGTCAGTCCTCTAGTACTTAAGTCGGCATTGTGCCTTTTGTATTAATTCGGAGGCAATATCTGTGTTTCATTGTCAATAAGAAGGTACAAGGGATACAGTAAACCTGATGTGAAGCATCGGAATCTAAAACTGGACTCACAGGATAGGTTCAGATCATACAAAGGGAGAGTGTCAGTCCTCTTGTACTTACGTCGGCATTGTGACTTTTGTATTAAATTCGGATGCCATTTCTGTGTTTCATCATCAATAAGAAGTCCAAGGTATACAGGAAAAGTGAAGTGAAGCATCAGAATCTAAAACATGACTCACAGGAGAGGTTCAAATCATAGAAAGTTAGATTGTCCGTCGTCTTATACTTATGTCGGCATTGTGCCTTTTGTATTCAATTCGGATGCAATTTTTGCGTTTCATCGTCAATAAGAATGTACAAGGGATACAGTAAACCTGAAGTGAAGCATCGGAATCTAAAGCTGGACTCACAAGAGAGATTCAAATCATAGAAAGTTAGAGTGTCAGTCTTCTTGTACTTAAGTCGGCATTGTGCCATTTGTCTTAAATTCGGTTGCAATTTCTGTGTTTCATCGTCAATAAGAAGGTCCAAGGGATACAGTAAACCTGAAGTGAAGCATCGGGATCTAAAACTGGACTCACAGGGGAGGTTCAATTCATATAAATTGAGAGTGTCAGTCCTCTTGTACTTAAGTCGGCATTATGCCTCTTGTATTGAATTCGGATGCAATTTCTGTGTCTCATCGTCAATAAGAAGGTCCAAGGGATACAGTAAACCTGAAGTGAAGCATCGGAATCCAAAACTGGACTCACAGTAGAGGTTCAAATCATAGAAAGTCAGAGTGTCATTCCTCTTGGACTTAAGTCGGCATTGTGCCTTTTGAATTTATTTCCGATGCAATTTCTGTGTTTCATCGTCAATAAGAAGTTCCATGGTATACAGTAAAGCTGAAGTGAAGCATCGGAATCTAAAACTGGACTCACAGGAGAGGATCGAATCATAGGAAGTGAGAATGTCAGTCCTCTTGTACTTAAGTCGGCATTGTGCCTTTTGTATTAATTTCGGATGCAATTTCTGTGTTTCATCGTCAATACGAAGGTCCAAGGGATACAGTAACCCTGAAGTGAAGCATCGGAAACTTAAACTGGACTCACAGGGCAGGTTCAAATAATATTAAGTTGGAGTGTCAGTCCTCCTGTACTTAAGTCGGTATTGTGCCTTTTGTATTAAATTCGGATGCTATTTCTGTGTTTCATAGTCAGTAAGAAGATCCAAGGTATACAGTAAATCTGAAGTGAAGCATCGGAATCTAAAACTGGACTCACAGGTGAGGTTCAAATCATAGAAAGTTAGGGTGTCAGTCCTCTTTTACTTAAGTCGGCATTGTGCCTTCTGTATTAAATTCGGATGCAATTTCTGTGTTTCATCGTCAATAAGAAGGTCCATGGGATACAGTAAACCAGAAGTGAAATATCGGAATCTAAAACTGGACTCACACGAGAGGTTCAAATCATAGAGTGTTAGAGTGTCAGTCCTCTTGTACTTAAGTCGGCATTGTGCCTTTTGTATTAAATTCGGATGCAATTTCTGTGTTTCTTCGTCAATAAGAAGGTCCAAGGGATACAGTAAACCTGAAGTGAAACATCGGAAACTTAAACTGGACTCACAGGGCAGGTTCAAATAAAAGTAAGTTGGAGTGTCAGTCCTCCTGTACTTAAGTCGGCATTGTGCCTTTTGAATTAAATTCGGATGCAATTTCTGTGTTTCATTGTCAATAAGAAGGTGCAAGGGATACAGTAAACCTGAAGTGAAGCATCGCAATCCAAAACTGGACTCACAGGAGAGGTTCAAATCATAGAAAGTTAGAGTGTCAGTCCTCTTGTACTTTAGTCGGCATTGTGCCTTTTGTATTAAAATCGGATGCTATTTCTGTGTTTCATCGTCAATAAGAAGGTCCAAGGGATACAGTTAACCTGAAGTGAAGCATCGGAATCTCAAACTGGACTCACAGGAGAGGTTCAAATCATAGAATTTTAGAGTGTCAGTCCTCCTGTACTTAAGTCAGCATTGTGCCTTTTGTATTAAATTCGGATGCAATTTCTGTGTTTCATCGTCAATAAGAAGGTCCCAGGGATACAGCAAACCTAAAGTGAAGCATCCGAATCTAAAACTGGACTCACAGTATAGGTTCAAATCATTGAAAGTTAGAGTGTCAGTCCTCTTGTACTTAAGTCGGCATTATGCCTCTTGTATTAAACTCGGATGCAATTTCTGTGTGTCATCGTCAATAAGAAGGTCCAAGGGATACAGTAAACCTGAAGTGAAAAATCGGAATCCAAAACTGGACTCACAGTAGAGGTTCAAATCATAGAAAGTCAGAGTGTCATTCCTCTTGGACTTAAGTCGGCATTGTGCCTTTTGTATATATTTCCGATGCAATTTCTGTGTTTCATCGTCAATAAGAAGTTCCATGGTATACAGTAAACCTGAAGTGAAGCATCGGATTCTAAAACTGGACTCACAGGAGAGGATCGAATCATAGGAAGTGAGAATGTCAGTCCTCTTGTACTTAAGTCGGCATTGTGCTTTTGTATTAATTTCGGATGCAATTTCTGTGTTTCATCGTCAATAAGAATGTCCAAGGGATACAGTAAACCTGAAGTGAAGCATCGGAAACTTAAACTAGACTCACAGGGCAGGTTCAAATAATATTAAGTTGGAGTGTCAGTCCTCCTGTACTTAAGTCGGTATTGTGCCTTTTGTATTAAATTCGGATGCAATCTCTGTGTTTCATTGTCAATAAGAAGGTCCAAGGGATACAGTAAACCTGAAGTGAAGCATCGGAATCTAAAACTGGACTCACAGGAGAGGTTCAAATCGTAGAAAGTTAGAATGTCAGTCCTCTTGTACTTAAGTCGGCATTGTGCCTTTTGTATTAGATTCGGATGCAATTTCTGTGTTTCATCGTCAATAAGAACGTCCAAGGGATACAGTAAAGCTGAAGCGAAGCATCGGAAACTAAAACTGGACTCACAGGAGAGGTTCCAATCATAGAAAGTTAGAGTGTCAGTCCTCTTGTACTTAGGTCGGCATTGTGCCTTTTGTATTAAAATCGGATGCAATTTCTGTGTTTCATCGTCAATAAGAAGGTCCAAGGGATACAGTAAACCTGATGTGAAGCATCGGAAGCTCAAACTGGACTCACAGGAGAGGTTCAAATCATAGAATGTTAGAGTGTCAGTCCTCCTGTACTTAAGTCAGCATTGTGCCTTTTGTATTAAATTCTAATGCAATTTCTGTGTTTCATCGTCAATAAGATGGTCCAAGGGATACAGTAAACCTGAAGTGAATCATCGGAATATAAAACTGGACTCACAAAGGGGTTCAAATCATAGAATGTTAGAGTATCAGTCCTCTTGTACTTAAGTCGGCATTGTGCCTCTTGTATTAAATTCGGATGCAATTTCTGTGTTTCATCGTCAATAAGAATGTCCAAGGGATACAGTAAACCTGAAGTGAAGCATCGGAAACTTAAACTAGACTCACAGGGCAGGTTCAAATAATATTAAGTTGGAGTGTCAGTCCTCCTGTACTTAAGTCGGCATTGTGCCTTTTGAATTAAATACGGATGCAATTTCTGTGTTTCATTGTCAATAAGAAGGTGCGAGGGACACAGTAAAGCTGAAGCGAATAATCGGAAACTAAAACTGGACTCACAGGAGAGGTTCGAATCATATAAAGTTAGAGTGTCAGTCCTCTTGTACTTAAGTCGGCATTGTGCCTTTTGTATTAAATTCGGATGCAATTTCTGTGTTTCATCGTCAATAAGAATGTTCAAGGGATACAGTAAACCTGAAGTGAAGCATCGGAATCTAAAACTGGACTCACAGGAGAGGTTCAAATCATATAAAGTGAGAGTGTCAGTCCTCTTGTACTTAAGTCGGCATTATGCCTCTTGTATTAAATTCGGATGCAATTTCTGTGTCTCATCGTCAGTAAGAAGGTCCAAGGGATACAGTAAACCTGAAGTGAAGCATCGGAATCCAAAACTGGACACACAGTAGAGGTTCAAATCATAGAAAGTTAGAATGTCAGTCCTCCTGTACTTAAGTCAGCATTGTGCCTTTTGTATTAAATTCGGATGCAATTTCTGTGTTTCGTCGGCAACAAGAACGTCCAAGGGATACAGTAAAGCTGAAGCGAAGCATCGGAAACTAAAACTGGACTCACAGGAGAGGTTCGAATCATAAAAAGTTTGAGTGTCAGTCCTCTTGTACTTAAGTCGGCATTGTGCCTTTTGTATAAAATTCGGATGCAATTTCTGTGTTTCATCGTCAATAAGATGGTCCAAGGCATACAGTAAACCTGAAATGAAGCATCGGAATCTAAAAATGGACTCACTGAATTGGTTCAAATCATAGAAAGTTAGAGTGTCAGTTCTCTTGTACTTTAGTCGGCATTGTGCTTTTTGTATTAAATTCGGATGCAATTTCTGTGTTTCATCGTCAATAAGAAGGTCCAAGAGATCGGTATCTAAAACAGGACTCACAGGAGAGGTTCAAATCATGGAAAGTTTGAGTGTCAGTCCTCTTGTGCTTAAGTCGGCATTGTGCCTTTTGTATTAATTTCGGATGCAATTTCTGTGTTTGATCGTCAATAAGAACGTCCAAGGTATTCAGTAAACCTAAAGGGAAGCATCGGAATCTAAAACTGGACTCACAGGAGCCGTTCAAATCATAGAATGTTAGAGTGTCAGTCCTCCTGTACTTAAGTCGGCATTGTGGCTTTTGTATGAAATTCGGATGCAATTTCTGTGTTTCATCGTCAATAAGAAGGTCCCAGGGATACAGTAAACCTGAAGTGAAGCATTGGAATCTAAAATTGGACTCACAGGAGAGGTTCATATCATAGAAAATTAGAGTGTCAGTCCTCTTGTACTTAAGTCGGCATTGTGCCTTTTGTTTTATATTCGGATGCAATTTCTGTGTTTCATCGTCAATAAGAAGGTCCAAGGTATTTAGTAAACCTGAAGTGAAGCATCGGAAAATAAAACTGGACTCACAGGAGAGGTTCAAATCATATAAAGTGAGAGTGTCAGTCCTCTTGTACTTAAGTCGGCATTATGCCTCTTGTATTAAATTCGGATGCAATTTCTGTGTCTCATCGTCAATAAGGATGTCCAAGGGATACAGTAAACCTGAAGTGAAGCATCGGAAACTAAAACTGGACTCACAGTAGAGGTTCAAATCATAGAAAGTCTGAGTGTCATTCCTCTTGGACTTATGTCGGCATTGTGCCTTTTGAATTTATTTCCGATGCAATTTCTGTGTTTCATCGTCAATAAGAAGTTCCATGGTATACAGTAAACCTGAAGTGAAGCATCGGAATCTAAAACTGGACTCACAGGAGAGGATCGAATCATAGGAAGTGAGAATGTCAGTCCTCTTGTACTTAAGTCGGCATTGTGCCTTTTGTATTAATTTCAGATGCAATTTCTGTGTTTCATCGTCAATACGAAGGTCCAAGGGATACAGTAAACCTGAAGTGAAGCATCGGAAACTTAAACTGGACTCACAGGGCAGGTTCAAATAATATTAAGTTGGAGTGTCAGTCCTCCTGTACTTAAGTCGGTATTGTGCCTTTTGTATTAAATTCGGACGCAATCTCTGTGTTTCATTGTCAATAAGAAGGTCCAAGGGATACAGTAAACGTGAAGTGAAGCATCCGAATCTAAAACTGGACTCACAGGAGAGGTTCAAATCATAGAAAGTTAGAAAGTCAGTCCTCTTGTAATTAAGTCGGCATTGTGCGTTTTGTATTAATTTCGGATGCAATTTCTGGGTTTCATCGTCAATAACAACGTCCAAGGGATACAGTAAAGCTGAAGCGAAGCATCCGAAACTAAAACCGGACTCACAGGAGAGGTTCGAATCATAAAAAGTTTGAGTTTCAGTCCTCTTGTACTTAAGTCGGAATTGTGCCTTTTGTATTAAATTCGGATGCAATTTCTGTGTTTCACCGTCAATAAGAAGGTCCAAGGGATACAGTAAACCCGAAATGAAGCATCGGAATCTAAAAATGGACTCACTGAATTGGTTCAAATCATAGAAAGTTAGAGTGTCAGTTCTCTTGTACTTAAGTTTGCATTGTGCTTTTGTATTAAATTCGGATGCAATTTCTGTGTTTCATCGTCAATAAGAAGGTCCAAGAGATCGGTATCTAAAACAGGACTCACAGGAGAGATTCAAATCATGGAAAGTTTGAGTGTCAGTCCTCTTGTACTTAAGTCGTCATTGTGCCTTTTGTATTAAATTCGGATGCAATTTCTGTGTTTCATCGTCAATAAGAACGTCCAAGGTATTCAGTAAACCTGAAATGAAGCATCGGAAACTAAAACTGGACTCACAGGATAGGTTCAAATCATAGAAAGTTTGAGTGTCAGTCCTCTTCAACTTAAATCGGCATTGTGCCTTTTGTATTAAATTCGGATGCAATTTCTGTCTTTCATCGTCAATAAGAAGGTCCAAGGGATACAGTAAACCTGACATGAAGCATCGGTATCTAAAACTGGAGTCACAGGAGAGGTTCTAATCATAGAAAGTCTGAGTGTCAGTCCTCTTGTACTTAAGCCGGCATTGTGCCTTTTGTATAAAGTTCGGATGCAATTTCTGTGTTTCATCGTCAATAAGAAGGTCCAAGATATTCAGTAAACGTAAAGGGAAGCATCGGAATCTAAAACTGGACTCACAGGAGACGTTCAAATCATAGAATGTTAGAGTGTCAGTCCTCCTGTACTTAAGTCGGCATTGTGGCTTTTGTATTAAATTCGGATGCAATTACTGTGTTCCATCGTCAAAAAGAAGGTCCCAGGGATACAGTAAACCTGAGGTGAAGCATCCGAATCTAAAACTGGACTCACAGGATAGGTTCAAATCATAGAAAGTAAGAGTGTCAATCCTCTTGTACTTAAGTCGGCATTGTGCCTTTTGTATTAAATTCGGATGCAGTTTCTGTGTTTCATCGTCAATAAGATGGTCCAAGGGATACAGTAAACCTAAAGTGAAGCATTTAAATCTAAAATTGGACTCACAGGAGAGGTTCATATCATAGAAAATTAGAGTGTCAGTCCTCTTGTACTTAAGTCGGCATTGTGCCTTTTGTTTTATATTCGGATGCAATTTCTGTGTTTCATCGTCAATAAGAAGGTCCAAGGTATTTAGTAAACCTGAAGTGAAGCATCGGAATTTAAAACTGGACTCACAGGAGAGGTTCAAATCATAGAGAGTTAGAATGTAAGTCCTCTTGTACTTAAGTCGGCATTCTGCCTTTTGTATTAAATTCGGATGCAATTCCTGCGTTTCATCGTCAATAAGAAGGTCCAAGGGATATAGTTAACCAAAAGTGAAGCATCGGCATCTCAAACTGGACTCACAGGACAGGTTCAAATTATAGAATGTTAGAGTGTCAGTCCTCCTGTACTTAAGTCTGCTTTGTTCCTTTTGTATTAAATTCGGATGCGATTTCTGTGTTTCATCGTCAATAAAAAGGTCCCAGGGATACAGTAAACCTGAAGTGAAGCATCCGAATCTAAAACTGGACTCACAGGATAGGTTCAAATCATAGAAAGTTAGAGTGTCAGTCCTCTTGTACTTAAATCGGCATTGTGCCTTTTGTATTAAATTCGGATGCTATATCTGTGTTTCATCGTCAGTATGTAGATACAAGGTATACAGTAAATCTGAAGTGAAGCATCGGAATCTAAAACTGGACTCACAGGTGAGGTTCAAATCATAGAAAGTTAGAGTGGCAGTCCTCTTGTACTTAAGTCGGCATTGTGCCGTTTGTATTAAATTCGAATGCAATTTCTGTGTTTCATCGTCAATAAGAAGGTCCAAGGGATACAGTGAACCTGATGTGAGGCATCGGAATCTAAAACTGGACTCACAGGAGAGGTTCAAATCATAGAATGTTAGAGTGTCAGTCCTCTTGTACCTATGTCGGCATTGTGCCTTTTGTATTAAATTCGAATGCAATTTCTGTGTTTCATCGTCAATAAGAAGGTCCAAGGTATATAGTAAACCTGAAGTGAGGCATCTGAATCTAAAACTCGACTCACAGGAGAGGTTCAAATCATAGAAAATAAGAGTGTCAGTCCTCTTGTACTTAAGTCGGCAATGTGCCTTTTGTATTAAATTCGGATGCAATTTCCGTGTTTCATCGTCAATAAGAAGGTCCAAGGTATTCAGTAAACCTGAAGTGAAGCATCGGAATCTAAAACAGGACTCACAGGAGAGGTTCAAATCATAGAAAGTTAGAATGTCAGTCCTCTTGTACTTAAGTCGGCATTGTGCCTTTTGTATTAGATTCGGATGCAATATCTGTGTTTCATCGTCAATTAGAAGGTCCAAGGGATACAGTGAACCTGAAGTAAAGCATCGGAATCCAAATCTGGACTCACAGGAGAGGTTCAAATCATAGAAAGTAAGAGTGTCAGTCCTCTTGTACTTAAGTCGGCATTGTGCCGTTTGTATTAAATTCGAATGCAATTTCTGTGTTTCATCGTCAATAAGAAGGTCCAAGGGATACAGTAAACCTGAAGTGAAGCACTGGAATCTAAAATTGGACTCACAGGAGAGGTTCATATCATAGAAAATCAGAGTGTCAGTCCTCTTGTACTTAAGTCGGCATTGTGCCTTTTGTTTTATATTCGGATGCAATTTCTGTGTTTCATCGTCAATAAGAAGGTCCAAGGTATTTAGTAAACCTGAAGTGAAGCATCGGAAATTAAAACTGGACTCACAGGAGAGGTTCTAATCATAGACAGTTAGAATGTAAGTCCTCTTGTACTTAGGTCGGCATTGTGCCTTTTGTATTAAATTCGGATGCAATTCCTGTGTATCATCGTCAATAAGAAGGTCCAAGGGATACAGTTAACCTGAAGTGAAGCATCGGAATCTCAAACTGGACTCACAGGACAGGTTCAAATCATAGAATGTTAGAGTGTCAGGCCTCCTGTGCTTAAGTCGGCTTTGTTCCTTTTGTATTAAATTCGGATGCGATTTCTATGTTTCATCGTCAATAAGAAGGTCCCAGGGATACGGTAAACCTGAAGTGAATCATCCGAATCTAAAACTAGACTCACAGGATAGGTTCAAATCATAGAAAGTTAGAGTGTCAGTCCTCTTGTACTTAAATCGGCATTGTGCCTTTTCTATTAAATTCGGATGCTATATCTGTGTTTCATCGTCAGTATGTAGATACAAGGTATACAGTAAATCTGAAGTGAAGCATCGGAATCTAAAACTGGACTCACAGGTGAGGTTCAAATCATAGAAAGTTAGAGTGTCAGTCCTCTTGTACTTAAGTCAGCATTGTGCCGTTTGTATTAAATTCGAATGCAATTTCTGTGTTTCATCGTCAATAAGAAGGTCCAAGGGATACAGTAAAACTGAAGTGAAGCATCGGAAATTAAAACTGGACTCACAGGAGAGGTTCAAATCATAGAAAGTTAGTATGTAAGTCCTCCTGTACTTAAGTCTGCATTGTGCCTTATTTTTAAATTCGGATGCCATTTCTGTGTTTCATCGTGAATAAGAAGATCCCAGGGATACTGTAAACCTGAAGTGAAGCATCCGAATCTAAAACTGGACTCACAGGATAGGTTCAAATCATAGAAAGTTAGAGTGTCAGTCCTCTTGTACTTAAGTCGGCATTGTGCCTTTTGTATTAAATTCGGATGCTATTTCTGTGTTTCATCGTCAATAAGAAGATCCAAGGTATACAGTAAATCTAAAGTGAAGCATCGGAAACTAAAACTGGACTCACAGGAGAGGTTCGAATCATAGAAAATTAGAGTGTCAGTCCTCTTGTGCTTAAGTCGGCATTGTGCCTTTTGTATTTAATTCGGATGCAATTTCTGTGGTTCATCGTCAATAAGAAGGTCAAAGGGATACAGTAAACCTGAAGTGAAGCATCGGAATCTAAAACTGGACTCACAGGAGAGGTTCAAATCACAGAAAATAAGAGTATCAGTCCTCTTGTACTTAAGTCGGCATTGTGCCTTTTGTATTAAATTCGGATGCGATTTCCGTGTCTCATCGTCAATAAGAAGGTCCTAGGTATTCAGTAATCCTGAAGTGAAGCATCGGAATCTAAAACAGGACTCACAGGAGAGGTTCAAATCACAGAAAGGTAGAATGTCAGTCCTCTTGTACTTAAGTCGGCATTGTGCCTTTTGTATTAGATTCGGATCCATTATCTGTGTTTCATCGTCAATAAGAAGGTCCAAGGGATACAGTGAACCTGAAGTGAAGCATCGGAATCTAAAACTGGACTCACAGGATAGGTTCAAATCATAGAAAATAAGAGTGTCAGTCCTCTTGTACTTAAGTTGGCAATGTGCCTTTTGTATTAAGTTCGGATGCAATTTCCGTGTTTCATCGTCAATAAGAAGGTCCAACGTATTCAGTAAACCTGATGTGAAGCATCGGAATCTAAAACAGGACTCACAGGAGAGATTCAAATCATAGAAAGTTAGAATGTCAGTCCTCTTGTACTTAAGTCGGCATTGTGCCTTTTGTATTAGATTCGGATGCAATATCTGTGTTTCATCGTCAATAAGAAGGTCCAAGGGATACAGTGAACCTGAAGTAAAGCATCGGAATCCAAATCTGGACTCACAGGAGGGGTTCAAATCATAGAAAGTAAGAGTGTCAGTCCTCTTGTACTTAAGTCGGCATTGTGCCTTTTGTATTAAATTCGGATGCAATTTCTGTGTTTCATTGTCAATAAGAAGGTCCAAGGTATTCAGTAAACCTGAAGTGAAGCATCGGAATCTAAAACAGGAATCACAGGAGAGGTTCAAATCATAGAAAGTTAGAGTGTCAGTCCTGTTGTACTTAAGTCGGCATTGTGCCGTTTGTATTAAATTCGAATGCAATTTCTGTGTTTCATCGTCAATAAGAAGGTCCAAGGGATACAGTAAACCTGAAGATAAGCATCGGAAATTAAAACTGCACTCACAGGAGAGGTTCAAATCATAGAGAGTTAGAATGTAAGTCCTCTTGTACTTAAGTCGGCATTGTGCCTTTTGTATTAAATTCGGATGCAATTCCTGTGTTTCATCGTCAATAAGAAGGTCCAAGGGATACAGTAAACCTGATGTGAAGCATCGGAATCTAAAACTGGACTCACAGGAGAGGTTCAAATCATAGAATGTTAGAGTGTCAGTCATCTTGTACCTATGTCGGCAATGTGCCTTTTGTATTAAATTCGGATGCAATTTCTGTGTTTCATCGTCAATAAGAAGGTCCAAGGTATACAGTAAACCTGAAGTGAGGCATCGGAATCTAAAACTCGACTCACAGGAGAGGTTCAAATCATAGAAAATTAGAGTGTCAGTCCTCTTGTACTTAAGTCGGCATTGTGCTTTTTGTATTAAATTCGGATGCAATTTCTGTGTTTCATCGTCAATAAGATGGTCCAAGGTATTCAGTAAAGCTGAAGTGAAGCATCGGAATCAAGAACTGGAGTCACAGGATAGGTTCAAATCATAGAAAATAGGAGTGTCAGTCCTCTTGTACTTAAGTCGGCATTGTGCCTTTTGTATTGAATTCGGATGCAATTTCCGTGTTTCGTCGTCAATAAGAAGGTCCAAGGTATTCAGTAATCCTGAAGTGAAGCATCGGAATCTAAAACAGGACTCACAGGAGAGGTTCAAATCATAGAAAGTTAGAATGTCAGTCCTCTTGTACTTAAGTCTGCATTGTGCCTTTTGTATTAGATTCGGATGCAATATCTGTGTTCCATCGTCAATCAGAAGGTCCAAGGGATACAGTGAACCTGAAGTAAAGCGTCGGAATCCAAATCTGGACTCACAGGAGAGGTTCAACTCATAGAAAGTAAGAGTGTCAGTCCTCTTGTACCTAAGTCGGCATTGTGCCTTTTGTATTAAATTCGGAAGCAATTTCTGTGTTTCATTGTCAATAAGAACGTCCAAGGTATTCAGTAAACCTGAAGTGAAGCATCGGAATCTAAAACAGGAATCACAGGAGAGGTTCAAATCATAGAAAGTTAGAGTGTCAGTCGTGTTGTACTTAAGTCGGCATTGTGCCGTTTGTATTAAATTCGAATGCAATTTCTGTGTTTCATCGTCAATAAGAAGGTTTAAGGGATACAGTAAACCTGAAGTGAAGCATCGGAATCTAAAACTGGACTCACAGGGCAGGTTCAAATCATAGTAAGTTAGAGTGTCAGTCCTCCTGTTCTTAAGTCGGCATTGGGCCGTTTGTATTAAATTCGGATTAAATTTCTGTGTTTCATCGTCAATAAGAAGGTCCAAGGGATACAGTAAACTTGAAGTGAAGCATCGGAAATTAAAACTGGACTCACAGGAGAGGTTCAAATCATAGAAAGTTAGTATGTAAGTCCTCTTGTACTTAAGTCGGCATTGTGCCTTTTGTATTAAATTCGGATGCAATTTCTGTGTTTCATCGTCAATAAGAAGGTCCTAGGGATACAGTTAACCTGAAGTGAAGCATAGGAATCTAAAACTGGACTCACAGGAGAGATTCAAATCACAGAATGTTAGAGTGTCAGTCCTCCTGTACTTAAGTCTGCATTGTGCCTTTTGTTTCAAATTCGGATGCAATTTCTGTGTTTCATCGTCAATAAGAAGGTCCCTGGGATACTGTAAACCTGAAGTGAAGCATCCGAATCTAAAACTGGACTCACAGGATAGGTTCAATACATAGAAAGTTAGAGTGTCAGTCCTCTCGTACTTAAGTCGGCATTGTGCCTTTTGTATTAAATTCGGATGCTATTTCTGTGTTTCATCGTCAATAAGAAGATCCAAGGTATACAGTAAATCTAAAGTGAAGCATCGGAAACTAAAACTGGACTCACAGGAGAGGTTCGAATCATAGAAAGTTAGAGTGTCAGTCCTCTTGTGCTTAAGTCGGCATTGTGCCTTTTGTATTTAATTCGGTTGCAATTTCTGTGTTTCATCGTCAATAAGAAGGTCAAAGGGATACAGTAAACCTGAAGTGAAGCATCGGAATCTAAAACTGGACTCACTGGCGAGGTTCAAATCATAAAATGTTAGAGTGTCAGTCCTTCTGTACTTAAGTCTGCATTGTGCCTTTTGTTTTAAATTCGGATGCAATTTCTGTGTTTCATCGTCAATAAGAAGGTCCCAGGGATACTGTAAACCAGAAGTGAAGCATCCGAATCTAAAACTGGACTCACAGGTGAGGTTCAAATCATAAATAGTGAGAGTGTCAGTCCTCTTGTACTTAAGTCGGCATTGTGCCTTTTGTATTAAATTCGGATGCAATTTCTGCTTTTTCATCGTCAATAAGAACGTACAAGGGATACAGTAAAGCTGAAGTAAAGCATCGGAAACTAAAACTGGACTCACAGGAGAGGTTCGAATCATAGAAAGTTAGAGTGTCAGTCCTCTTGTGCTTAAGTCGGCATTGTGCCTTTTGTATTTAATTAGGATGCAATTTCTGTGTTTCATCGTCAATAAGAAGGTCAAAGGGATACAGTAAACCTGAAGTGAAGCATCGGAATCTAAAACTGGACTCACAGGAGAGGTTCAAATCACAGAAAATAAGAGTATCAGTCCTCTTGTACGTAAGTCGGCATTGTGCCTTTTGTATTAAATTCGGATGCAATTTCCGTGTCTCATCGTCAATAAGAAGGTCCTAGGTATTCAGTAATCCCGAAGTGAAGCATCGGAATCTAAAACAGGACTCACAGGAGAGGTTCAAATCACAGAAAGGTAGAATGTCAGTCCTCTTGTACTTAAGTCGGCATTGTGCCTTTTGTGTTAGATTCGGATCCATTATCTGTGTTTCATCGTCAATAAGAAGGTCCAAGGGATACAGTGAACCTGAAGTGAAGCATCGGAATCTAAAACTGGACTCACAGGAGAGGTTCAAAACATAGAAAGTAAGAGTGTCTGTCCTCTTGTACTTATGTCGGCATTGTGCCTTTTGTATTAAATTCGGATGCAATTTCTGTGTTTCATTGTCAATAAGAAGGTCCAAGGTATTTAGTAAACCTGAAGTGAAGCATCGGAAATTAAAACTGGACTCACAGGAGAGGTTCTAATCATAGACAGTTAGAATGTAAGTCCTCTTGTACTTAGGTCGGCATTGTGCCTTTTGTATTAAATTCGGATGCAATTCCTGTGTATCATCGTCAATAAGAAGGTCCAAGGGATACAGTTAACCTGAAGTGAAGCATCGGAATCTCAAACTGGACTCACAGGACAGGTTCAAATCATAGAATGTTAGAGTGTCAGTCCTCCTGTGCTTAAGTCGGCTTTGTTCCTTTTGTATTAAATTCGGATGCGATTTCTATGTTTCATCGTCAATAAGAAGGTCCCAGGGATACGGTAAACCTGAAGTGAATCATCCGAATCTAAAACTAGACTCACAGGATAGGTTCAAATCATAGAAAGTTAGAGTGTCAGTCCTCTTGTACTTAAATCGGCATTGTGCCTTTTCTATTAAATTCGGATGCTATATCTGTGTTTCATCGTCAGTATGTAGATACAAGGTATACAGTAAATCTGAAGTGAAGCATCGGAATCTAAAACTGGACTCACAGGTGAGGTTCAAATCATAGAAAGTTAGAGTGTCAGTCCTCTTGTACTTAAGTCAGCATTGTGCCGTTTGTATTAAATTCGAATGCAATTTCTGTGTTTCATCGTCAATAAGAAGGTCCAAGGGATACAGTAAAACTGAAGTGAAGCATCGGAAATTAAAACTGGACTCACAGGAGAGGTTCAAATCATAGAAAGTTAGTATGTAAGTCCTCCTGTACTTAAGTCTGCATTGTGCCTTATTTTTAAATTCGGATGCCATTTCTGTGTTTCATCGTGAATAAGAAGATCCCAGGGATACTGTAAACCTGAAGTGAAGCATCCGAATCTAAAACTGGACTCACAGGATAGGTTCAAATCATAGAAAGTTAGAGTGTCAGTCCTCTTGTACTTAAGTCGGCATTGTGCCTTTTGTATTAAATTCGGATGCTATTTCTGTGTTTCATCGTCAATAAGAAGATCCAAGGTATACAGTAAATCTAAAGTGAAGCATCGGAAACTAAAACTGGACTCACAGGAGAGGTTCGAATCATAGAAAATTAGAGTGTCAGTCCTCTTGTGCTTAAGTCGGCATTGTGCCTTTTGTATTTAATTCGGATGCAATTTCTGTGTTTCATCGTCAATAAGAAGGTCAAAGGGATACAGTAAACCTGAAGTGAAGCATCGGAATCTAAAACTGGACTCACAGGAGAGGTTCAAATCACAGAAAATAAGAGTATCAGTCCTCTTGTACTTAAGTCGGCATTGTGCCTTTTGTATTAAATTCGGATGCGATTTCCGTGTCTCATCGTCAATAAGAAGGTCCTAGGTATTCAGTAATCCTGAAGTGAAGCATCGGAATCTAAAACAGGACTCACAGGAGAGGTTCAAATCACAGAAAGGTAGAATGTCAGTCCTCTTGTACTTAAGTCGGCATTGTGCCTTTTGTATTAGATTCGGATCCATTATCTGTGTTTCATCGTCAATAAGAAGGTCCAAGGGATACAGTGAACCTGAAGTGAAGCATCGGAATCTAAAACTGGACTCACAGGATAGGTTCAAATCATAGAAAATAAGAGTGTCAGTCCTCTTGTACTTAAGTTGGCAATGTGCCTTTTGTATTAAGTTCGGATGCAATTTCCGTGTTTCATCGTCAATAAGAAGGTCCAACGTATTCAGTAAACCTGATGTGAAGCATCGGAATCTAAAACAGGACTCACAGGAGAGATTCAAATCATAGAAAGTTAGAATGTCAGTCCTCTTGTACTTAAGTCGGCATTGTGCCTTTTGTATTAGATTCGGATGCAATATCTGTGTTTCATCGTCAATAAGAAGGTCCAAGGGATACAGTGAACCTGAAGTAAAGCATCGGAATCCAAATCTGGACTCACAGGAGGGGTTCAAATCATAGAAAGTAAGAGTGTCAGTCCTCTTGTACTTAAGTCGGCATTGTGCCTTTTGTATTAAATTCGGATGCAATTTCTGTGTTTCATTGTCAATAAGAAGGTCCAAGGTATTCAGTAAACCTGAAGTGAAGCATCGGAATCTAAAACAGGAATCACAGGAGAGGTTCAAATCATAGAAAGTTAGAGTGTCAGTCCTGTTGTACTTAAGTCGGCATTGTGCCGTTTGTATTAAATTCGAATGCAATTTCTGTGTTTCATCGTCAATAAGAAGGTCCAAGGGATACAGTAAACCTGAAGATAAGCATCGGAAATTAAAACTGCACTCACAGGAGAGGTTCAAATCATAGAGAGTTAGAATGTAAGTCCTCTTGTACTTAAGTCGGCATTGTGCCTTTTGTATTAAATTCGGATGCAATTCCTGTGTTTCATCGTCAATAAGAAGGTCCAAGGGATACAGTAAACCTGATGTGAAGCATCGGAATCTAAAACTGGACTCACAGGAGAGGTTCAAATCATAGAATGTTAGAGTGTCAGTCATCTTGTACCTATGTCGGCAATGTGCCTTTTGTATTAAATTCGGATGCAATTTCTGTGTTTCATCGTCAATAAGAAGGTCCAAGGTATACAGTAAACCTGAAGTGAGGCATCGGAATCTAAAACTCGACTCACAGGAGAGGTTCAAATCATAGAAAATTAGAGTGTCAGTCCTCTTGTACTTAAGTCGGCATTGTGCTTTTTGTATTAAATTCGGATGCAATTTCTGTGTTTCATCGTCAATAAGATGGTCCAAGGTATTCAGTAGAGCTGAAGTGAAGCATCGGAATCAAGAACTGGAGTCACAGGACAGGTTCAAATCATAGAAAATAGGAGTGTCAGTCCTCTTGTACTTAAGTCGGCATTGTGCCTTTTGTATTGAATTCGGATGCAATTTCCGTGTTTCGTCGTCAATAAGAAGGTCCAAGGTATTCAGTAATCCTGAAGTGAAGCATCGGAATCTAAAACAGGACTCACAGGAGAGGTTCAAATCATAGAAAGTTAGAATGTCAGTCCTCTTGTACTTAAGTCTGCATTGTGCCTTTTGTATTAGATTCGGATGCAATATCTGTGTTCCATCGTCAATCAGAAGGTCCAAGGGATACAGTGAACCTGAAGTAAAGCGTCGGAATCCAAATCTGGACTCACAGGAGAGGTTCAACTCATAGAAAGTAAGAGTGTCAGTCCTCTTGTACCTAAGTCGGCATTGTGCCTTTTGTATTAAATTCGGAAGCAATTTCTGTGTTTCATTGTCAATAAGAACGTCCAAGGTATTCAGTAAACCTGAAGTGAAGCATCGGAATCTAAAACAGGAATCACAGGAGAGGTTCAAATCATAGAAAGTTAGAGTGTCAGTCGTGTTGTACTTAAGTCGGCATTGTGCCGTTTGTATTAAATTCGAATGCAATTTCTGTGTTTCATCGTCAATAAGAAGGTTTAAGGGATACAGTAAACCTGAAGTGAAGCATCGGAATCTAAAACTGGACTCACAGGGCAGGTTCAAATCATAGTAAGTTAGAGTGTCAGTCCTCCTGTTCTTAAGTCGGCATTGGGCCGTTTGTATTAAATTCGGATTAAATTTCTGTGTTTCATCGTCAATAAGAAGGTCCAAGGGATACAGTAAACCTGAAGTGAAGCATCGGAAATTAAAACTGGACTCACAGGAGAGGTTCAAATCATAGAAAGTTAGTATGTAAGTCCTCTTGTACTTAAGTCGGCATTGTGCCTTTTGTATTAAATTCGGATGCAATTTCTGTGTTTCATCGTCAATAAGAAGGTCCTAGGGATACAGTTAACCTGAAGTGAAGCATAGGAATCTAAAACTGGACTCACAGGAGAGATTCAAATCACAGAATGTTAGAGTGTCAGTCCTCCTGTACTTAAGTCTGCATTGTGCCTTTTGTTTCAAATTCGGATGCAATTTCTGTGTTTCATCGTCAATAAGAAGGTCCCTGGGATACTGTAAACCTGAAGTGAAGCATCCGAATCTAAAACTGGACTCACAGGATAGGTTCAATACATAGAAAGTTAGAGTGTCAGTCCTCTCGTACTTAAGTCGGCATTGTGCCTTTTGTATTAAATTCGGATGCTATTTCTGTGTTTCATCGTCAATAAGAAGATCCAAGGTATACAGTAAATCTGAAGTGAAGCATCGGAAACTAAAACTGGACTCACAGGAGAGGTTCGAATCATAGAAAGTTAGAGTGTCAGTCCTCTTGTGCTTAAGTCGGCATTGTGCCTTTTGTATTTAATTCGGTTGCAATTTCTGTGTTTCATCGTCAATAAGAAGGTCAAAGGGATACAGTAAACCTGAAGTGAAGCATCGGAATCTAAAACTGGACTCACTGGCGAGGTTCAAATCATAAAATGTTAGAGTGTCAGTCCTTCTGTACTTAAGTCTGCATTGTGCCTTTTGTTTTAAATTCGGATGCAATTTCTGTGTTTCATCGTCAATAAGAAGGTCCCAGGGATACTGTAAACCAGAAGTGAAGCATCCGAATCTAAAACTGGACTCACAGGTGAGGTTCAAATCATAAATAGTGAGAGTGTCAGTCCTCTTGTACTTAAGTCGGCATTGTGCCTTTTGTATTAAATTCGGATGCAATTTCTGCTTTTTCATCGTCAATAAGAACGTACAAGGGATACAGTAAAGCTGAAGTAAAGCATCGGAAACTAAAACTGGACTCACAGGAGAGGTTCGAATCATAGAAAGTTAGAGTGTCAGTCCTCTTGTGCTTAAGTCGGCATTGTGCCTTTTGTATTTAATTAGGATGCAATTTCTGTGTTTCATCGTCAATAAGAAGGTCAAAGGGATACAGTAAACCTGAAGTGAAGCATCGGAATCTAAAACTGGACTCACAGGAGAGGTTCAAATCACAGAAAATAAGAGTATCAGTCCTCTTGTACGTAAGTCGGCATTGTGCCTTTTGTATTAAATTCGGATGCAATTTCCGTGTCTCATCGTCAATAAGAAGGTCCTAGGTATTCAGTAATCCCGAAGTGAAGCATCGGAATCTAAAACAGGACTCACAGGAGAGGTTCAAATCACAGAAAGGTAGAATGTCAGTCCTCTTGTACTTAAGTCGGCATTGTGCCTTTTGTGTTAGATTCGGATCCATTATCTGTGTTTCATCGTCAATAAGAAGGTCCAAGGGATACAGTGAACCTGAAGTGAAGCATCGGAATCTAAAACTGGACTCACAGGAGAGGTTCAAAACATAGAAAGTAAGAGTGTCTGTCCTCTTGTACTTATGTCGGCATTGTGCCTTTTGTATTAAATTCGGATGCAATTTCTGTGTTTCATTGTCAATAAGAAGGTCCAAGGTATTCAGTAAACCTGAAGTGAAGCATCGGAATCTAAAACAGGACTCACAGGAGAGGTTCAAAGCGTAGAAAGTTAGAATGTAAGTCCTCTTGTACTTAAGTCGGCATTGTGCCTTTTGTATTAAATTCGGATGCAATTTCTGTGTTTCATCGTCGAAAAGAAGGTCCCAGGGATACAGTAAAGCTGAAGTGAAGCATCCGAATCTAAAACTGGACACACAGGATAGGTTCCAATCATAGAAAGTTAGAGTGTCAGTCCTCTTGTACTGAAGTCGGCATTGTGACATTTGTATTAAATTCGGATGCTGTTTCTGTGTTTCATCGTCAATAAGAAGATCCAAGGTATACAGTAAATCTGAAGTGAAGCATCGGAATCTAAAACTGGACTCACAGGTGAGGTTCAAATCATAGAAAGTTAGAGTGTCAGTCCTCTTGTACTTAAGTCGGTATTGTGCCTTTTGTATTAAATTCGGATGCAATTTCTGTGTTTCATCTTCAATAAGAACGTCCAAGGGATACAGTAAAGCTGAAGTGAAGCATCGGAAACTAAAACTGGACTCACAGGAGAAGTTCGAATCATAGAAAGTTAGAGTGTCAGTCCTCTTGTACTTAAGTCGGCATTGTGCCTTTTGTATTAAATTCGGATGCAAATTCTGTGTTTCATCGTCAATACGAAGGTCCAAGGGATACAGTAAACCTGAAGTGAAGCATCGGAATCCAAAAATGGACTCACAGGAAGGTTCAAATCATAGAAAGTTAGAGTGTCAGTTCTCTTGTACTTAAGTCGGCATTGTGCTTTTTGTATTAAATTCGGATGCAATTTCTGTGTTCCATCGTCAATAAGAAGGTCCAAGAGATCGGTATCTACAACTGGCCTCACAGGAGAGGTTCAAATCATGGAAACTTTGAGTGTCAGTCCTCTTGCACTGAAGTCGGCATTGTGCCTTTTGTATTAAATTCGGATGCAATATCTGTGTTACATCGTCAGTAGGAAGGTCCAAGGTATTCAGTAAACCTAAAGTGAAGCATCGGAATCTGAAACTGGACTCACAGGAGAGGTTCAAATCATTGAAAGTTAGAGTGTCAGTCCTCTAGCACTTATGTCGGCATTGTGCCTTTTGTATGAAATTCGGATGCAATATCTGTGTTTCATCCTCAGTAAGAAGGTGCAAGGGATACAGTAAACCTGAGGTGAAGCATCGGAATCTTAAACTGGACTCACAGGAGAGGTTCAAATCATAGAAAGTTTGAGTGTCAGTCCTCTTGTACTTAAGTCGGCATTGTGCCTTTTGTATTAAATTCGGATGCAATTTCTGTGTTTCATCGTCAATACGAAGGTCCAAGAGATCGGTATCTAAAACTGGACTCACAGGAGAGGTTCAAATCATGGAAAGTTTGAGTGTCAGTCCTCTTGCACTGAAGTCGGCATTGTGCCTTTTGTATTAAATTCGGATGCAATATCTGTGTTTCATCGTCAGTAGGAAGGTCCAAGGTATTCAGTAAACCTAAAGTGAAGCATCGGAATCTGAAACTGGACTCACATTAGAAGTTCAAATCATTGAAAGTTAGAGTGTCAGTCCTCTAGTACTTATGTCGGCATTGTGCCTTTTGTATAAAATTCGGATGCAATTTCTGTGTTTCATCGTCAGTAAGAAGGTCCAAGGGATACAGTAAACCTGAAGTGAAGCATCGGAATCTAAAACTGGACTCACAGGAGAGGTTCAAATCATAGACAGTTTGAGTGTCAGTCCTCTTGTACTTAAGTCGGCATTGTGCCTTTTGTATTAAATTCGGATGCAATTTCTGTGTTTCATCGTCAATAAGAAGGTCCAAGGTATTCAGTAAACATAAAGTGAAGCATCGGAATCTAAAACTGGACTCACAGGAGAGGTTCAAATCATAGAATGTTAGAGTGTCAGTCCTCCTGTACTTAAGTCGGCATTGTGGCTTCTGTATTAAATTCGGAAGCAATTTCTGTGTTTCATTGTCAATAAGAAGGCCCCAGGGATACAGTAAACCTGAGGTGAAGCATCCGAATATAAAACTGGACTCACAGGATAGGTTCAAATCATAGAAAATTAGAGTGTCAGTCATCTTGTACTTAAGTCGGCATTGTGCCTTATGTAATTAATTCGGATGCAATTTCTGTGTTTCATCGTCAATAAGATAGTCCAAGGGATACAGTAAACCTGAAGTGAAGCATTGGAATCTAAAACTGGACTCACAGGAGCGGTTCAAATCATAGAAAATTAGAGTGTCAGTCCTCTTGTACTTAAGTCGGAATTGTGCCTTTTGTATTATATTCGGATGCAATTTATGTGTTTCATCGTCAATAAGAAGGTCCAAGATAATCAGTAAGCCGGAAGTGAAGCATCGGATTATTAAACTGGACTCACAGGGCAGGTTCAAATCATAGTAAGTTAGAGTGTCAGTCCTCCTGTTCTTAAGTCGGCATTGGGCCTTTTGTATTAAATTCGGATGTAATTTCTGTGTTTCATCGTCAATAAGAAGGTCCAAGGGATAGAGTAAACCTGAAGAGAAGCATCGGAAAATAAAACTGGGCTCACAGGAGAGGTTCAAATCATAGAAAGTTAGAGTGTCAGTCCTCTTGTACTTAAGTCGGCATTGTGCTTTTTGTATTAAATTCGGATGCAATTTCTGTGCTCCATCGTCAATAAAATGGCCCAAGAGATCGGAATCTAAAACTGGACTCACAGGAGAGGTTCATATCATGGAAAGTATGAGTGTCAGTCCTCTTGTACTTAAGTCGGCATTGTGCCTTTTGTATCAAATTCGGATGCAATTTCTGTGTTTCATCGTCAATAAGAAGGTCCAAGGAATTCAGTAAACATAAAGTGAAGCATCGGATTCTAAAACTGGACTCACAGGAGAGGTTCACATCATAGAATGCTAGAGTGTCAGTCCTCCTGTACTTAAGTCGGCATTGTGGCTTTTGTATTAAATTCGGAAGCAATTTCTGTGTTTCATTGTCAATAAGAAGGTCCCAGGGATACAGTAAACCTGAGGTGAAGCATCCGAATCTAGAACTGGACTCACAGGATAGGTTCAAATCATAGAAAATTAGAGTGTCAGTCATCTTGTACTTAAGTTGGCATTGTGCATTTTGTATTAAATTCGGATGCTATTTCTGTGTTTCATCGTCAATAAGAAGGTCCAAGGTATTCAGTAAACATAAAGTGAAGCATCGGATTCTAAAACTGGACTCACAGGAGAGGTTCAAATCATAGAAAGTTAGTATGTAAGTCCTCTTGTACTTAAGTCGGCATTGTGCCTTTTGTATTAAATTCGGATGCAATTTCTGTGTTTCATCGTCAATAAGAAGGTCCTAGGGATACAGTTAACCTGAAGTGAAGCATAGGAATCTAAAACTGGACTCACAGGAGAGATTCAAATCACAGAATGTTAGAGTGTCAGTCCTCCTGTACTTAAGTCTGCATTGTGCCTTTTGTTTCAAATTCGGATGCAATTTCTGTGTTTCATCGTCAATAAGAAGGTCCCTGGGATACTGTAAACCTGAAGTGAAGCATCCGAATCTAAAACTGGACTCACAGGATAGGTTCAATACATAGAAAGTTAGAGTGTCAGTCCTCTCGTACTTAAGTCGGCATTGTGCCTTTTGTATTAAATTCGGATGCTATTTCTGTGTTTCATCGTCAATAAGAAGATGCAAGGTATACAGTAAATCTAAAGTGAAGCATCGGAAACTAAAACTGGACTCACAGGAGAGGTTCGAATCATAGAAAGTTAGAGTGTCAGTCCTCTTGTGCTTAAGTCGGCATTGTGCCTTTTGTATTTAATTCGGTTGCAATTTCTGTGTTTCATCGTCAATAAGAAGGTCAAAGGGATACAGTAAACCTGAAGTGAAGCATCGGAATCTAAAACTGGACTCACTGGCGAGGTTCAAATCATAAAATGTTAGAGTGTCAGTCCTTCTGTACTTAAGTGTGCATTGTGCCTTTTGTTTTAAATTCGGATGCAATTTCTGTGTTTCATCGTCAATAAGAAGGTCCCAGGGATACTGTAAACCAGAAGTGAAGCATCCGAATCTAAAACTGGACTCACAGGTGAGGTTCAAATCATAAATAGTGAGAGTGTCAGTCCTCTTGTACTTAAGTCGGCATTGTGCCTTTTGTATTAAATTCGGATGCAATTTCTGCTTTTTCATCGTCAATAAGAACGTACAAGGGATACAGTAAAGCTGAAGTAAAGCATCGGAAACTAAAACTGGACTCACAGGAGACGTTCGAATCATAGAAAGTTAGAGTGTCAGTCCTCTTGTGCTTAAGTCGGCATTGTGCCTTTTGTATTTAATTCGGATGCAATTTCTGTGTTTCATCGTCAATAAGAAGGTCAAAGGGATACAGTAAACCTGAAGTGAAGCATCGGAATCTAAAACTGGACTCACAGGAGAGGTTCAAATCACAGAAAATAAGAGTATCAGTCCTCTTGTACGTAAGTCGGCATTGTGCCTTTTGTATTAAATTCGGATGCAATTTCCGTGTCTCATCGTCAATAAGAAGGTCCTAGGTATTCAGTAATCCTGAAGTGAAGCATCGGAATCTAAAACAGGACTCACAGGAGAGGTTCAAATCACAGAAAGGTAGAATGTCAGTCCTCTTGTACTTAAGTCGGCATTGTGCCTTTTGTATTAGATTCGGATCCATTATCTGTGTTTCATCGTCAATAAGAAGGTCCAAGGGATACAGTGAACCTGAAGTGAAGCATCGGAATCTAAAACTGGACTCACAGGAGAGGTTCAAAACATAGAAAGTAAGAGTGTCTGTCCTCTTGTACTTATGTCGGCATTGTGCCTTTTGTATTAAATTCGGATGCAATTTCTGTGTTTCATTGTCAATAAGAAGGTCCAAGGTATTCAGTAAACCTGAAGTGAAGCATCGGAATCTAAAACAGGACTCACAGGAGAGGTTCAAAGCGTAGAAAGTTAGAATGTAAGTCCTCTTGTACTTAAGTCGGCATTGTGCCTTTTGTATTAAATTCGGATGCAATTTCTGTGTTTCATCGTCGAAAAGAAGGTCCCAGGGATACAGTAAAGCTGAAGTGAAGCATCCGAATCTAAAACTGGACACACAGGATAGGTTCCAATCATAGAAAGTTAGAGTGTCAGTCCTCTTGTACTGAAGTCGGCATTGTGACATTTGTATTAAATTCGGATGCTGTTTCTGTGTTTCATCGTCAATAAGAAGATCCAAGGTATACAGTAAATCTGAAGTGAAGCATCGGAATCTAAAACTGGACTCACAGGTGAGGTTCAAATCATAGAAACTTAGAGTGTCAGTCCTCTTGTACTTAAGTCGGTATTGTGCCTTTTGTATTAAATTCGGATGCAATTTCTGTGTTTCATCTTCAATAAGAACGTCCAAGGGATACAGTAAAGCTGAAGTGAAGCATCGGAAACTAAAACTGGACTCACAGGAGAAGTTCGAATCATAGAAAGTTAGAGTGTCAGTCCTCTTGTACTTAAGTCGGCATTGTGCCTTTTGTATTAAATTCGGATGCAAATTCTGTGTTTCATCGTCAATACGAAGGTCCAAGGGATACAGTAAACCTGAAGTGAAGCATCGGAATCCAAAAATGGACTCACAGGAAGGTTCAAATCATAGAAAGTTAGAGTGTCAGTTCTCTTGTACTTAAGTCGGCATTGTGCTTTTTGTATTAAATTCGGATGCAATTTCTGTGTTCCATCGTCAATAAGAAGGTCCAAGAGATCGGTATCTACAACTGGACTCACAGGAGAGGTTCAAATCATGGAAACTTTGAGTGTCAGTCCTCTTGCACTGAAGTCGGCATTGTGCCTTTTGTATTAAATTCGGATGCAATATCTGTGTTACATCGTCAGTAGGAAGGTCCAAGGTATTCAGTAAACCTAAAGTGAAGCATCGGAATCTGAAACTGGACTCACAGGAGAGGTTCAAATCATTGAAAGTTAGAGTGTCAGTCCTCTAGTACTTATGTCGGCATTGTGCCTTTTGTATGAAATTCGGATGCAATATCTGTGTTTCATCCTCAGTAAGAAGGTCCAAGGGATACAGTAAACCTGAGGTGAAGCATCGGAATCTAAAACTGGACTCACAGGAGAGGTTCAAATCATAGAAAGTTTGAGTGTCAGTCCTCTTGTACTTAAGTCGGCATTGTGCCTTTTGTATTAAATTCGGATGCAATTTCTGTGTTTCATCGTCAATACGAAGGTCCAAGGGATACAGTAAACCTGAAGTGAAGCATCGGAATCCAAAAATGGACTCACAGGAAGGTTCAAATCCTAGAAATTTAGAGTGTCAGTTCTCTTGTACTTAAGTCGGCATTGTGCTTTTTGTATTAAATTCGGATGCAATTTCTGTGTTCCATCGTCAATAAGAAGGTCCAAGAGATCGGTATCTAAAACTGGACTCACAGGAGAGGTTCAAATCATGGAAAGTTTGAGTGTCAGTCCTCTTGCACTGAAGTCGGCATTGTGCCTTTTGTATTAAATTCGGATGCAATATCTGTGTTTCATCGTCAGTAGGAAGGTCCAAGGTATTCAGTAAACCTAAAGTGAAGCATCGGAATCTGAAACTGGACTCACATTAGAAGTTCAAATCATTGAAAGTTAGAGTGTCAGTCCTCTAGTACTTATGTCGGCATTGTGCCTTTTGTATAAAATTCGGATGCAATTTCTGTGTTTCATCGTCAGTAAGAAGGTCCAAGGGATACAGTAAACCTGAAGTGAAGCATCGGAATCTAAAACTGGACTCACAGGAGAGGTTCAAATCATAGACAGTTTGAGTGTCAGTCCTCTTGTACTTAAGTCGGCATTGTGCCTTTTGTATTAAATTCGGATGCAATTTCTGTGTTTCATCGTCAATAAGAAGGTCCAAGGTATTCAGTAAACATAAAGTGAAGCATCGGAATCTAAAACTGGACTCACAGGAGAGGTTCAAATCATAGAATGTTAGAGTGTCAGTCCTCCTGTACTTAAGTCGGCATTGTGGCTTCTGTATTAAATTCGGAAGCAATTTCTGTGTTTCATTGTCAATAAGAAGGCCCCAGGGATACAGTAAACCTGAGGTGAAGCATCCGAATATAAAACTGGACTCACAGGATAGGTTCAAATCATAGAAAATTAGAGTGTCAGTCATCTTGTACTTAAGTCGGCATTGTGCCTTATGTAATTAATTCGGATGCAATTTCTGTGTTTCATCGTCAATAAGATGGTCCAAGGGATACAGTAAACCTGAAGTGAAGCATTGGAATCTAAAACTGGACTCACAGGAGCGGTTCAAATCATAGAAAATTAGAGTGTCAGTCCTCTTGTACTTAAGTCGGAATTGTGCCTTTTGTATTATATTCGGATGCAATTTCTGTGTTTCATCGTCAATAAGAAGGTCCAAGATAATCAGTAAGCCGGAAGTGAAGCATCGGATTATTAAACTGGACTCACAGGGCAGGTTCAAATCATAGTAAGTTAGAGTGTCAGTCCTCCTGTTCTTAAGTCGGCATTGGGCCTTTTGTATTAAATTCGGATGTAATTTCTGTGTTTCATCGTCAATAAGAAGGTCCAAGGGATAGAGTAAACCTGAAGAGAAGCATCGGAAAATAAAACTGGGCTCACAGGAGAGGTTCAAATCATAGAAAGTTAGAGTGTCAGTCCTCTTGTACTTAAGTCGGCATTGTGCTTTTTGTATTAAATTCGGATGCAATTTCTGTGCTCCATCGTCAATAAGATGGCCCAAGAGATCGGAATCTAAAACTGGACTCACAGGAGAGGTTCATATCATGGAAAGTTTGAGTGTCAGTCCTCTTGTACTTAAGTCGGCATTGTGCCTTTTGTATTAAATTCGGATGCAATTTCTGTGTTTCATCGTCAATAAGAAGGTCCAAGGTATTCAGTAAACATAAAGTGAAGCATCGGATTCTAAAACTGGACTCACAGGAGAGGTTCACATCATAGAATGCTAGAGTGTCAGTCCTCCTGTACTTAATTCGGCATTGTGGCTTTTGTATTAAATTCGGAAGCAATTTCTGTGTTTCATTGTCAATAAGAAGGTCCCAGGGATACAGTAAACCTGAGGTGAAGCATCCGAATCTAGAACTGGACTCACAGGATAGGTTCAAATCATAGAAAATTAGAGTGTCAGTCATCTTGTACTTAAGTCGGCATTGTGCCTTTTGTATTAAATTCGGATGCTATTTCTGTGTTTCATCGTCAATAAGAAGGTCCAAGGGATACAGTTAACCTGAAGTGAAGCATCGGAATCTAAAACTGGACTCACAGGGGAGGTTCAAACATAGAAAGTAAGAGTGTCTGTCCTCTTGTACTTATGTAGGCATTTTGCCTTTTGTATTAAATTCGGATGCAATTTCTGTGTTTCATAGTCAATAAGAAGGTCCAAGGTATTCAGCAAACCTGAAGTGAAGCATTGGAATCTAAAACAGGACTCACAGGAGAGGTTCAAAACATAGAAAGTTAGAATGTAAGTCCTCTTGTACTTAAGTCAACATTGTGCATTTTGTATTAAATTCGGATGCAATTTCTGTGTTTCATCGTCAATAATAAGGTCCCAGGGATACAGTAAACCTGAAGTGAAGCATCCGAATCTAAAACTGGACACACAGGATAGGTTCAAGTCATAGAAAGTTCGAGTGTCATTCCTCTTGTACCTAAGTCGGCATTGTGCCTTTTGTATTAAATTCGGATGCTATTTCTGTGTTTCATCGTCAATAAGAAGATCCAAGGTATACAGTAAATCTGAAGTGAAGCATCGGAATCTAAAACTGGACTCACAGGTGAGGTTCAAATCATAGAAAGTTAGAGTGTCAGTCCTCTTGTACTTAAGTCGATATTGTGCCTTTTGTATTAAATTCGGATGCAATTTCTGTGTTTCATCGTCAATAAGAACGTCCAAGGGATACAGTAAAGCTGAAGTGAAGCATCGGAAACTAAAACTGGACTCACAGGAGAAGTTCGAATCATAGAAAGTTAGAGTGTCAGTCCTCTTGTACTTAAGTCGGCATTGTGCCTTTTGTATTAAATTCGGATGCAATTTCTGTGTTTCATCGTCATTACGAATGTCCAAGAGATACAGTAAACCTGAAGTGAAGCATCGGAATCCAAAAATGAACTCACAGGAAGGTTCAAATCATAGAAAGTTAGAGTGTCAGTTCTCTTGTTCTTAAGTCGGCATTGTGCTTTTTGTATTAAATTCGGATGCAATTTCTGTGT